>NW_025964013.1:4619166-5920000 GCF_023055435.1 Haliotis rufescens
AGGAACAGAAAGGGCACATGGAACAACACTAGATAGGTCAGAAACAGAAAGGACACATGGAACAACACTAGATAGGTCAGGAACAGAAAGGGCACATGGAACAACACTAGATAGGTCAGGAACAGAAAGGACACATGGAACAACACTAGATAGGTCAGAAACAGATAGGACACATGGAACAACACTAGATAGGCCAGAAACAGAAAGGACACATGGAACAACACTGGATAGGTCAGGAACAGATAGGGCACATGGAACAACACTGGATAGGTCAGGAACAGAAAGGACACATGGAACAACACTAGATAGGTCAGAAACAGATAGGACACATGGAACAACACTAGATAGGCCAGAAACAGAAAGGACACATGGAACAACACTGGATAGGTCAGGAACAGATAGGGCACATGGAACAACACTGGATAGGTCAGGAACAGAAAGGACACATGGAACAACACTGGATAGGTCAGGAACAGATAGGACACATGGAACAACACTGGATAGGTCAGGAACAGAAAGGACACATGGAACAACACTAGATAGGTCAGGAACAGAAAGGACACATGGAACAACACTAGATAGGTCAGGAACAGAAAGGACACATGGAACAACACTAGATAGGTCAGGAACAGAAAGGACACATGGAACAACACTGGATAGGTCAGGAACAGAAAGGACACATGGAACAACACTAGATAGGTCAGGAACAGAAAGGACACATGGAACAACACTAGATAGGTCAGGAACAGAAAGGACACATGGAACAACACTGGATAGGTCAGGAACAGAAAGGACACATGGAACAACACTAGATAGGTCAGGAACAGAAAGGACACATGGAACAACACTGGATAGGTCAGGAACAGAAAGGACACATGGAACAACACTAGATAGGTCAGGAACAGATAGGGCACATGGAACAACACTAGATAGGTCAGGAACAGAAAGGACACATGGAACAACACTAGATAGGTCAGGAACAGAAAGGACACATGGAACAACACTGGTTAGGTCAGGAACAGAAAGGACACATGGAACAACACTGGATAGGTCAGGAACAGAAAGGACACATGGAACAACACTGGATAGGTCAGGAACAGAAAGGACACATGGAACAACACTGGATAGGTCAGGAACAGAAAGGACACATGGAACAACACTAGATAGGTCAGGAACAGAAAGGACACATGGAACAACACTAGATAGGTCAGGAACAGAAAGGGCACATGGAACAACACTGGATAGGTCAGGAACAGAAAGGACACATGGAACAACACTGGATAGGTCAGGAACAGAAAGGACACATGGAACAACACTGGATAGGTCAGGAACAGAAAGGACACATGGAACAACACTGGATAGGTCAGGAACAGAAAGGACACATGGAACAACACTAGATAGGTCAGGAACAGAAAGGACACATGGAACAACACTGGATAGGTCAGGAACAGAAAGGACACATGGAACAACACTGGATAGGTCAGGAACAGAAAGGACACATGGAACAACACTAAATAGGTCAGGAACAGAAAGGACACATGGAACAACACTGGATAGGTCAGGAACAGAAAGGACACATGGAACAACACTAGATAGGTCAGGAACAGAAAGGACACATGGAACAACACTGGATAGGTCAGGAACAGAAAGGGCACATGGAACAACACTGGATAGGTCAGGAACAGAAAGGACACATGGAACAACACTGGATAGGTCAGGAACAGATAGGACACATGGAACAACACTAGATAGGTCAGAAACAGATAGGACACATGGAACAACACTGGATAGGTCAGGAACAGAAAGGACACATGGAACAACACTAGATAGGTCAGGAACAGAAAGGACACATGGAACAACACTGGTTAGGTCAGGTCAACAGAAAAGACACATGGAACAACACTGGGTAGGTCAGGAACAGAAAGGGCACATGGAACAACACTAGATAGGTCAGGAACAGAAAGGACACATGGAACAACACTGGTTAGGTCAGGTCAACAGAAAAGACACATGGAACAACACTGGGTAGGTCAGGAACAGAAAGGGCACATGGAACAACACTGGATAGGTCAGGAACAGAAAGGGCACATGGAACAACACTGGATAGGTCAGGAACAGAAAGGACACATGGAACAACACTAGATAGGTCAGGAACAGAAAAGACACATGGAACAACACTAGATAGGTCAGGAACAGAAAGGGCACATGGAACAACACTGGATAGGTCAGGAACAGAAAGGACACATGGAACAACACTGGTTAGGTCAGGAACAGAAAGGACACATGGAACAACACTGGATAGGTCAGGAACAGAAAAGACACATGGAACAACACTAGATAGGTCAGGAACAGATAGGACACATGGAACAACACTAGATAGGTCAGAAACAGAAAGGACACATGGAACAACACTGGATAGGTCAGGAACAGATAGGACACATGGAACAACACTGGATAGGCCAGAAACAGAAAGGGCACATGGAACAACACTGGGTAGGTCAGAAACAGATAGGACACATGGAACAACACTAGATAGGCCAGAAACAGAAAGGACACATGGAACAACACTGGATAGGTCAGGAACAGAAAGGACACATGGAACAACACTAGATAGGTCAGGAACAGAAAGGGCACATGGAACAACACTGGATAGGCCAGAAACAGAAAGGGCACATGGAACAACACTGGGTAGGTCAGAAACAGATAGGACACATGGAACAACACTAGATAGGCCAGAAACAGAAAGGACACATGGAACAACACTAGATAGGTCAGGAACAGAAAGGGCACATGGAACAACACTAGATAGGTCAGGAACAGAAAGGGCACATGGAACAACACTGGATAGGTCAGAAACAGAAAGGACACATGGAACAACACTAGATAGGTCAGGAACAGAAAGGGCACATGGAACAACACTAGATAGGTCAGAAACAGAAAGGACACATGGAACAACACTAGATAGGTCAGGAACAGAAAGGGCACATGGAACAACACTAGATAGGTCAGGAACAGAAAGGACACATGGAACAACACTAGATAGGTCAGAAACAGATAGGACACATGGAACAACACTAGATAGGCCAGAAACAGAAAGGACACATGGAACAACACTGGATAGGTCAGGAACAGATAGGGCACATGGAACAACACTGGATAGGTCAGGAACAGAAAGGACACATGGAACAACACTAGATAGGTCAGAAACAGATAGGACACATGGAACAACACTAGATAGGCCAGAAACAGAAAGGACACATGGAACAACACTGGATAGGTCAGGAACAGATAGGGCACATGGAACAACACTGGATAGGTCAGGAACAGAAAGGACACATGGAACAACACTGGATAGGTCAGGAACAGATAGGACACATGGAACAACACTGGATAGGTCAGGAACAGAAAGGACACATGGAACAACACTAGATAGGTCAGGAACAGAAAGGACACATGGAACAACACTAGATAGGTCAGGAACAGAAAGGACACATGGAACAACACTAGATAGGTCAGGAACAGAAAGGACACATGGAACAACACTGGATAGGTCAGGAACAGAAAGGACACATGGAACAACACTAGATAGGTCAGGAACAGAAAGGACACATGGAACAACACTAGATAGGTCAGGAACAGAAAGGACACATGGAACAACACTGGATAGGTCAGGAACAGAAAGGACACATGGAACAACACTAGATAGGTCAGGAACAGAAAGGACACATGGAACAACACTGGATAGGTCAGGAACAGATAGGGCACATGGAACAACACTGGATAGGTCAGGAACAGAAAGGGCACATGGAACAACACTAGATAGGTCAGGAACAGAAAGGACACATGGAACAACACTAGATAGGTCAGGAACAGAAAGGACACATGGAACAACACTGGTTAGGTCAGGAACAGAAAGGACACATGGAACAACACTGGATAGGTCAGGAACAGAAAGGACACATGGAACAACACTGGATAGGTCAGGAACAGAAAGGACACATGGAACAACACTGGATAGGTCAGGAACAGAAAGGACACATGGAACAACACTAGATAGGTCAGGAACAGAAAGGACACATGGAACAACACTAGATAGGTCAGGAACAGAAAGGGCACATGGAACAACACTGGATAGGTCAGGAACAGAAAGGACACATGGAACAACACTAGATAGGTCAGGAACAGAAAGGACACATGGAACAACACTGGATAGGTCAGGAACAGATAGGACACATGGAACAACACTGGATAGGTCAGGAACAGAAAGGACACATGGAACAACACTGGATAGGTCAGGAACAGAAAGGACACATGGAACAACACTGGATAGGTCAGGAACAGATAGGACACATGGAACAACACTGGATAGGTCAGGAACAGAAAGGACACATGGAACAACACTGGATAGGTCAGGAACAGAAAGGACACATGGAACAACACTGGATAGGTCAGGAACAGAAAGGACACATGGAACAACACTGGATAGGTCAGGAACAGAAAGGACACATGGAACAACACTGGATAGGTCAGGAACAGAAAGGACACATGGAACAACACTAGATAGGTCAGGAACAGAAAGGACACATGGAACAACACTGGATAGGTCAGGAACAGAAAGGACACATGGAACAACACTGGATAGGTCAGGAACAGAAAGGACACATGGAACAACACTAAATAGGTCAGGAACAGAAAGGACACATGGAACAACACTGGATAGGTCAGGAACAGAAAGGACACATGGAACAACACTAGATAGGTCAGGAACAGAAAGGACACATGGAACAACACTGGATAGGTCAGGAACAGAAAGGGCACATGGAACAACACTGGATAGGTCAGGAACAGAAAGGACACATGGAACAACACTGGATAGGTCAGGAACAGATAGGACACATGGAACAACACTAGATAGGTCAGAAACAGATAGGACACATGGAACAACACTGGATAGGTCAGGAACAGAAAGGACACATGGAACAACACTAGATAGGTCAGGAACAGAAAGGACACATGGAACAACACTGGTTAGGTCAGGTCAACAGAAAAGACACATGGAACAACACTGGGTAGGTCAGGAACAGAAAGGGCACATGGAACAACACTAGATAGGTCAGGAACAGAAAGGACACATGGAACAACACTGGTTAGGTCAGGTCAACAGAAAAGACACATGGAACAACACTGGGTAGGTCAGGAACAGAAAGGGCACATGGAACAACACTGGATAGGTCAGGAACAGAAAGGGCACATGGAACAACACTGGTTAGGTCAGGAACAGAAAGGACACATGGAACAACACTGGATAGGTCAGGAACAGAAAAGACACATGGAACATTGTATAGGTCAGGAACAGATAGGACACATGGAACAACACTAGATAGGTCAGGAACAGAAAGGACACATGGAACAACACTGGATAGGTCAGGAACAGAAAGGACACATGGAACAACACTAGATAGGTCAGGAACAGAAAGGACACATGGAACAACACTGGGTAGGTCAGGAACAGATAGGACACATGGAACAACACTGGATAGGTCAGGAACAGAAAGGACACATGGAACAACACTGGATAGGTCAGGAACAGAAAGGACACATGGAACAACACTGGATAGGTCAGGAACAGAAAGGGCACATGGAACAACACTGGATAGGTCAGGAACAGATAGGACACATGGAACAACACTGGATAGGTCAGGAACAGAAAAGACACATGGAACAACACTGGGTAGGTCAGAAACAGATAGGACACATGGAACAACACTGGATAGGTCAGAAACAGAAAGGGCACATGGAACAACACTAGATAGGTCAGAAACAGAAAGGGCACATGGAACAACACTGGATAGTCCAGGAACAACAGATAGGACACAAGGAACAATATTGTATAGTTTAGGAACACCAGATAGGACTTCAAGAACAATATTGTATAGTTCAGGAACACCAGGTAGGACACAAGGAACAATATTGTATAGTTCAGGAACACCAGGTAGGACACAAGGAACAATATTGTATAGTTCAGGAACACCAGGTAGGACACAAGGAACAATATTGTATAGTTCAGGAACACCAGGTAGGACACAAGGAACAATATTGTATAGTTCAGGAACACCTGGTAGGACACAAGGAACAACATTGTATAGTTCAGGAACACCTGGTAGGACACAAGGAACAATATTGTATAGTTCAGGAACACCAGGTAGGACACAAGGAACAATATTGTATAGTTTAGGAACACCAGATAGGACTTCAAGAACAATATTGTATAGTTCAGGAACACCAGGTAGGACACAAGGAACAATATTGTATAGTTCAGGAACACCAGGTAGGACACAAGGAAAAATATTGTATAGTTCAGGAACACCAGGTAGGACACAAGGAACAATATTGTATAGTTCAGGAACACCAGGTAGGACACAAGGAACAATATTGTATAGTTCAGGAACACCAGGTAGGACACAAGGAACAATATTGTATAGTTCAGGAACACCAGGTAGGACACAAGGAACAACACTGTTTTGGTCAAGAAGGAACAACAGATCTTGAACATCTTGAACAATGCTGGTCACAAATAATTAATATGGTGGTGATTTGGGGACGTTCCATCAGTATTCGCATCAGTCTGAAGCTCTCCTTTACCCACTAAAGTATATCTTTACTGATGCCTTTATGATAAAGCCATTTTCAAATCTGAGCAAACCCTGTTTCACAAAGCAATCTTGGCACGTCAACACTGCTGGGTGTATACCAAACTAGATGATTTACGATAGTTGTCGCACGCTCATTGTTTCATGAATGAGTCCCTTGCTCTCAACTCACCACATTGAGGCTGAAGATGATGACAGGCGCTGTGTAGAACAGCATCAGCTTCCTGAACGGGTTGATCCGTCTCACTCTGTGTTTAGGTTCATCTCTGAAAGGAGTAATGGCAGAATGTGAAGTTAGGACTCACTCAACAGATAGAGCCTCATCTGGGCATAGAGAAGGCTAAAAGCTGTTAGATACTCAACTGGGCATGCAGAAGGCTAAAAGCTGTTAGATACACATCTCGGCATACAGAAGGCTAAAAGCTGTTAGATACACAACAGATAGAGCCTCATCTGGGCATACAGAAGGCTAAAAGCTGTTGAACACTCAACAGATAGAGCCTCATCTGGGCATACATAAGGCTAAAAGCTGTTGAATACTCAACAGATAGGGCATGATATGGACATACAGAAGGCTAAAAGCTGTTAGATACTCAACAGATAGAGCCTGATATGGACATACAGAAGGCTAAAAGCTGTTGGATACTCAACAGATAGAGCCTCATCTGGGCATACAGAAGGCTAAAAGCTGTTGGATACTCAACAGATAGGGCCTGATATGGACATTTACAAGGGTCCAACAAGCTGTCATACACTCAACAGATAGAGCCTCATCTGGGCATACAGAAGGCTAAAAGCTGTTGAATACTCAACAGATAGGGCATGATATGGACATACAGAAGGCTAAAAGCTGTTAGATACTCAACAGATAGAGCCTGATATGGACATACAGAAGGCTAAAAGCTGTTGGATACTCAACAGATAGAGCCTCATCTGGGCATACAGAAGGCTAAAAGCTGTTGAATACTCAACAGATAGAGCCTCATCTGGGCATACAGAAGGCTAAAAGCTGTTGAATACTCAACAGATAGGGCATGATATGGACATACAGAAGGCTAAAAGCTGTTAGATACTCAACAGATAGAGCCTGATATGGACATACAGAAGGCTAAAAGCTGTTGGATACTCAACAGATAGAGCCTCATCTGGGCATACAGAAGGCTAAAAGCTGTCATACACTCAACAGATAGAGCCTCATCTGGGCATACAGAAGGCTAAAAGCTGTTGAATACTCAACAGATAGAGCCTCATCTGGGCATACAGAAGGCTAAAAGCTGTTGAATACTCAACAGATAGGGCCTGATATGGACATACAGAAGGCTAAAAGCTGTTGAATACTCAACAGATAGAGCCTCATCTAGGTATACAGAAGGCTAAAAGCTGTTAGATACTCAACAGATAGAGCCTCATCTGGGCATACAGAAGGCTAAAAGCTGTTAGATACTCAACAGATAGGGCCTCATCTGGGCATACAGAAGGCTAAAAGCTGTTAGATACTCAACAGATAGAGCCTCATCTGGGCATAGAGAAGGCTAAAAGCTGTTAGATACTCAACAGATAGGGCCTCATCTGGGTATACAGAAGGCTAAAAGCTGTTAGATACTCAACAGATAGGGCCTCATCTGGGTATACAGAAGCCTAAAGCTGTTAGATACTCAACAGATATGGCTTGATATGGACATACAGAAGGCTAAAAGCTGTTAAATACTCAACAGAGAGAGCCTCATCTGGGCATACAGAAGGCTGAAAGTTGTTAGATACTCAACAGATAGGGCTTGATATGGACATACAGAAGGCTAAAAGCTGTTAAATACTCAACAGATAGAGCCTCATCTGGGCATACAGAAGGCTAAAAGCTGTTGAACACTCAACAGATAGAGCCTCATCTGGGTATACAGAAGGCTAAAAGCTGTTAGATACACATCTGGGCATACAGAAGGCTAAAAGCTGTTGAATACTCAACAGATAGGGCATGATATGGACATACAGAAGGCTAAAAGCTGTTAGATACTCAACAGATAGAGCCTGATATGGACATACAGAAGGCTAAAAGCTGTTGGATACTCAACAGATAGAGCCTCATCTGGGCATACAGAAGGCTAAAAGCTGTTGGATACTCAACAGATAGGGCCTCATCTGGGCATACAGAAGGCTAAAAGCTGTTAGATACTCAACAGATAGAGCCTCATCTGGGTATACAGAAGGCGAAAAGCTGTTAGATACTCAACAGATAGGGCTTGATATGGACATACAGAAGGCTAAAAGCTGTTAGATACTCAACAGATAGGGCTTGATATGGACATACAGAAGGCTAAAAGCTGTTAAATACTCAACAGAGAGAGCCTCATCTGGGCATACAGAAGGCTAAAAGCTGTTAGATACTCAACAGATAGGGCTTGATATGGACATACAGAAAGCTAAAAGCTGTTAGATACTCAACAGATAGGGTTTGATATGGACATACAAAAGGCTAAAAGCTGTTAGATACTCAACAGAGAGAGCCTCATCTGGGCATACAGAAGGCTAAAAGCTGTTAGATACTCAACAGATAGGGCATGATATGGACAAACAGAAGGCTAAAAGCTGTTAGATACTCAACAGATAGGGCTTGATATGGACATACAGAAGGCTAAAAGCTGTTAGATACTTAACAGATAGGGCCTCATCTAGGCATACAGAAGGCTAAAAGCTGTTAGATACTCAACAGATAGGGCATGATATGGACATACAGCAGGCTAAAAGCTGTTAGATACTCAACAGATAGGGCTTGATATGGACATACAGAAGGCTAAAAGCTGTTAGATACTTAACAGATAGAGCCTCATCTGGTCATACAGAAGGCTAAAAGCTGTTAGATACTCAACAGATAGGGCATGATATGGACAAACAGAAGGCTAAAAGCTGTTAGATACTCAACAGATAGAGCCTGATATGGACATTTACAAGGGTCCAACAAGCTGTCATACACTTAACAGATAGATCCTTATATGGGCAAATACAAGGCTTCAAATGAAGCTACTACCAGCTACTGGCTACAAGCTACTGGCTACAGTCTACAAGCTACTTGCTACCAGCTACTGACTACAAGCTCCTGGCTACAGGCTACTGGCTACAAGCTACTGTCTACAAGCTACTTGCTACAAGCTACTGGCTACAAGCTAACAACTACAGGCTACTGTCTACAAGATATTGACTACAGGCTAATGACAACAAGCTACTTGCTACCAGCTACTGACTACAAGCTACTGTCTACAGGCTACTGACTACAAGCTACTGACTACAGGCTACTGACTACAGGCTACTGACTACAGGCTACTGTCTACAGGCTACTGACTACAAGCTACTGTCTACAGGCTACTGACTACAGGCTACTGACTAGAGGCTACTGACTACAGGCTCCTGTGTACAGGCTACTGACTACAGGCTACTGTCTACAGGCTACTGACTACAGGCTACGGACTACAGGCTACTGACTACAGGCTACTGTCTACAAGCTTCTGTCTACAGGGTACTGTCTACAGGCTACTGACTACAGGCTACTGACTACAGGCTCCTGTGTACAGGCTACTGTCTACAGGCTACTGACTACAGGCTACTGACTACAGGCTACTGTCTACAGGCTACTGACTACAGGCTACGGACTACAGGCTACGGACTACAGGCTACTGACTACAGGCTACTGTCTACAAGCTTCTGTCTACAGGGTACTGTCTACAGGCAACTGACTACAAGCTACTAGCTACTTGCAACCAGCTAATGACTTCAAGCTACTGGCTACTCACTGCTGCTCCTTCATGTCCAGCCGCGTAGGAGTTCGCTGCAGGTTCATCGTGTTCTCCCGGCTCAGAGGTGGCTGGCTGCCCTGTGACAAACAAAGTACAGCAGACACTCAGTGAGGAGTTTATTGATATCTTTACTTCCATACTGAACTGTGACATAGCTTTGCCAGACAGTCATCTTGTTAGCAGCTAGAGGAATACAGACGTACGTTTCCAATCACTGACCAATGACAGCAATGGTGCTATGTCAAGTTCATGACTATCTTGTCAGTGCACCCCTCTCACGGTGTGCTGCCATCATCATGTTACCTGGAAGTATTCCACCCTCATAATGAGACCTACCATTCCTGCTGGCTTCTTTCCGTCAGACTGGGATGAAATGAGAGCCTCAAACTTGGCCTTCTCCTCCTCCCGGAACCGGATGATGAACCAGATGAGGGGGAAGAAGAACATGCTGGACACAAGCTGCAACACAAGACACAATATATTGTCGGAGCATATGTTTTCGGACACCAAACTTTTTCGAATTTCGCTATAACAAGGGGTGGGGCATTACACAGACATTGTAAATACTCAGATGATGCCTCAATTTTTAGATAAAGTTGTGTAACCGGGATTGTGTAGGTATACAGGAAGACCAGACACAGGCTACGGGTGTGAGACTTTATTTCTTTGTCTATTGACAGATAGACACCCTTTGTGGGTGACACTGGAGTGTTAGTCAACTCTTCCATCAGGCATGGGTTGCTGAAGACAAATTCTAACCAAGATCTTCACAGGTGATAAACGGGTGATTTCAGTGCAGGTCCTTTATCAAGCAGCACTAACTGTCATGTTAACCATCACTTCCATGTGCCCACATACCAGTATCTTTCCATTGTCCATTGACATTTTGCCCATCCAGATGCTGTTGAGGAGAGACTGGCATGCTGTCTGCGACACAAACTTCTTGCTGTCTGCTTCCACTGCGATGAGGACGGTCGTGGCACTGCCCCAGTTCTCCAGCTCCCTGATCAACAGGTCCTGGGCCTTCTGCTCATCCGAGTTGTAGCAGCTGTTGAGAACCCCGACTGCCAGGTCTTCAAATTCACTGGAAACACAGGACATGCGGCATAGAGTAGAGGACTTAAACTGCTACATCCTCGCACTCACTGAGGACATAGGGCAGGAGGAGAGAAGTCCTCAAACTCACTGAGGACACAGGGCAGGGGGGGAGAAGTCCTCTAACTCACTGAGGACACAGGGTAGGAGGGGAGAAGTCCTCAAACTCACTGAGGACACAGGGCAGGGGGGGAGAAGTCCTCAAACTCACTGAGGACACGTGGCAGGAGGGGAGAAGTCCTCAAACTCACTGAGGACACAGGGCAGGGGGGAGAAGTCCTCAAACTCACTGAGGACACAGGGCAGGAGGGGAGAAGTCCTCTAACTCACTGAGGACACAGGGCAGGGGGGGGGGGAGAAGTCCTCTAACTCACTGAGGACACAGGGCTGGGGGGGGGGGAGAAGTCCTCAAACTCACTGAGGACACAGGGCAGGGGGGGGGGGGGGGGGGAGAAGTCCTCTAACTCACTGAGGACACAGGGCAGGAGGGGAGAAGTCCTCAAACTCACTGAGGACACAGGGCAGGGGGGGGACAAGTCCTCTAACTCACTGAGGACACAGGGTAGGAGGGGAGAAGTCCTCAAACTCACTGAGGACACAGGGCAGGAGGGGAGAAGTCCTCTAACTCACTGAGGACACAGGGCAGGGGGGGGGGGAGAAGTCCTCTAACTCACTGAGGACACAGGGCAGGGGGGGGAGAAGTCCTCTAACTCACTGAGGACACAGGGCAGGGGGGGGGGAGAAGTCCTCTAACTCACTGGGGACACAGGGCAGGAGGGGAGAAGTCCTCAAACTCACTGAGGACACAGGGCAGCAAGGCAGGAGTCCTCAAACTCACTGAGGACACAGGGCAGGAGGGGAGAAGTCCTCTAACTCACTGAGGACACAGGGCAGGAGGGGAGAAGTCCTCAAACTAACTGAGGACACAGGGCAGGAGGGGAGAAGTCCTCAAACTCACTGAGGACACAGGGCAGGGGGGGAGAAGACCTCAAACTTACTGGGGACACACGGCAGGAGGGGAGAAGTCCTCTAACTCACTGAGGACACGGGGTAGGAGGGGAGAAGTCCTCAAACTAACTGAGGACACAGGGCAGGAGGGGAGAAGTCCTCAAACTCACTGAGGACACTTGGCAGGAGGGGAGAAGACCTCAAACTCACTGGGGACACAGGGCAGGAGGGGAGAAGTCCTCTAACTCACTGAGGACACAGGGCAGGAGGGGAGAAGACCTCAAACTCACTGGGGACACAGGGCAGGAGGGGAGAAGTCCTCAAACTCACTGAGGACACAGGGTAGGAGGGGAGAAGTCCTCAAACTCACTGAGGACACAGGGTAGGAGGGGGGAAGTCCTCAAACTCACTGAGGACACAGGGTAGGAGGGGAGA
Organism: Haliotis rufescens; assembly: GCF_023055435.1. NCBI lineage: Eukaryota > Metazoa > Mollusca > Gastropoda > Lepetellida > Haliotidae > Haliotis > Haliotis rufescens. The sequence goes on from NW_025964013.1 coordinate 4,632,080, forward strand.
AGTCCTCAAACTCACTGAGGACACAGGGTAGGAGGGGAGAAGTCCTCAAACTCAATGAAGACACAGGGTAGGAGGGGAGAAGTCCTCAAACTCACAGAGGACACAGGGCAGGAGGGGAGAAGTCCTCAAACTCAATGAAGACACAGGGCAGGAGGGGAGAAGTCCTCAAACTCAATGAAGACACAGGCCAGGAGGGGGGAAGTCCTCAAACACACTGGGGACACAGGGCAGGAGGGGTGAAGTCCTCAAACTCAATGAAGACACAGGCCAGGAGGGGGGAAGTCCTCAAACACACTGGGGACACAGGGCAGGAGGCGTGAAGTCCTCAAACTCACTGAGGACATAGGGTAGGAGGGGAGAAGTTCTCAAACTCACTGATGACACAGGGCAGATAGGATGCATTGGACTGCTCTGCTAGGTTCTCTTACTGTTTCATAGATATATTATACAACACCTGACATAGAGATATGTGGAGGATCAACTCAAGGTTGATATAGGAATATGGATTGACTCACTTCGCATTTGACTCCAGTGTTTTCATCAGCTCGGCATCATCTGTACACTTGCGCAGAGCCTTGAGAATGCTGTTGGCAACCAGAGCTGCCGCTGTTTGCTCCTGAAACAAAGGGCATCTTCACAACACACAGTTCACAGGATGGGGCAGACATGATGGTGTACAGGTTGTTGACATTCTTTGTCAGTTTGTGACTCATGCTTCCCTCCCATTGTGAAGATATACGCTCCCTGCAAGTATGAGACTAAAGTTCCCAGCCTGTATGAGACTTACGTTCCCTTCTCTCCAGAACAGTTTAGCGAGCTCCTGCCTGTTCATGAGGACCGACCAGATGAACAGCTCCTGGATGGGCCGATGTAACTGCAAGTCCCCGCTGACCTGTGGAACAGACCCTGGCTCCGGCTCTGTAACACAGCACAAAGCATCATTCATGAATATGTGATGTGTTAACAGCATCCTTGACATTGCAGACACACATTTCCCAGGCCAGAATTGATGCTTCTCAAGATCTCTTTCTTTTAGAAAACTAAATGAGGATTTTTATATATCTTTTGTCTCAAATTTACCAAAAATTCAGAACACTGATCCTACAGCATCTCATAATGAAAAGACTTTCTGAGTTTTATCATATGAGAGCAATACATGGCAATAAGCCGCATGTATAAGTCTTGATGACAACAAGCATGTACTGGTACCTTGATGACAACAAGCATGTACTTGTACCTTGATGACAACAAGCATGTACTGGTACCTTGAAGACAACAAGCATGTACTGGTACCTTGATGACAACAAGCATGTATTGGTTCCTTGATGACAACAAGAATGTACTGGTACCTTGAAGACAACAAGTATGTATTGGTTCCTTGATGACAACAAGAATGTATTGGTTCCTTGATGACAACAAGCACGTACTGGTACCTTGAAGACAACAAGCATGTACTAGTACCTTGAAGACAACAAGCATGTACTGGTACCTTGAAGACAATAAGCATGTACTGGTACCTTGATGACAACAAGCATGTATTGGTACCTTGATGACAACAAGCATGTACTGGTACCTTGAAGACAACAAGCATGTATTGGTTCCTTGATGACAACAAGCACGTACTGGTACCTTGAAGACAACAAGCATGTACTAGTACCTTGAAGACAACAAGCATGTACTGGTACCTTGAAGACAATAAGCATGTACTGGTACCTTGATGACAACAAGCATGTATTGGTACCTTGATGACAACAAGCATGTACTGGTACCTTGATGACAACAAGCATGTACTTGTACCTTGATGACAACAAGCATGTACTGGTACCTTGATGACAACAAGCATGTATTGGTACCTTGATGACAACAAGCATGTACTGGTACCTTGAAGACAACAAGCATGTATTGGTTCCTTGATGACAACAAGCATGTACTGGTACCTTGAAGACAACAAGCATGTACTGGTACCTTGATGACAACAAGCATGTACTTGTACCTTGATGACAACAAGCATGTACTGGTACCTTGATGACAACAAGCATGTATTGGTACCTTGATGACAACAAGCATGTACTGGTACCTTGAAGACAACAAGCATGTATTGGTTCCTTGATGACAACAAGCATGTACTGGTAACTTGATGACAACAAGCATGTACTGGTACCTTGATGACAACAAGCATGTACTTGTACCTTGATGACAACAAGCATGTACTGGTACCTTGATGACAACAAGCATGTACTGGTAACTTGATGACAACAAGCATGTACTGGTACCTTGATGACAACAAGCATGTACTGGTACCTGGTGCACTAAGAAGCTGCTCCGGTTTGAGGTTCTTGAAGCGGCTGTCAGTCAGGTAGTATGGTTGGTAGTAGTCCCCGATCAGCTCCTGCAGCAGATGTCCCACATCTGCCAGACTGAACTTCCGCGCCTGCAGCACATAGTCACACGTGTGTCACTAGAGCCTCACACAGTCATACGTGTGTCACTACAGCCTCACACAGTCACACGTGTGTCACTACAGCTTCACACAGTCACACGTGTCACTACAGCTTCACACAGTCACACGTGTCACTACAGCCTCACACAGTCACACGTGTCACTACAGCCTCACACAGTCACACGTGTGTCACTACAGCCTCACACAGTCATACATGTGTCACTACAGCCTCACACAGTCACACATGTGTCACTACAGCCTCACACAGTCACACGTGTGTCACTACAGCCTCACACAGTCATACATGTGTCACAACAGCCTCAGTCACACGTGTCACTACAGCCTCACACAGTCACACGTGTGTCACTACAGCCTCACACAGTCACACGTGTCACTACAGCCTCACACAGTCACACGTGTCACTACAGCCTCACACAGTCACACATGTGTCACTACAGCCTCACACAGTCACACGTGTGTCACTACAGCCTCACACAGTCATACATGTGTCACAACAGCCTCACATAATCACACGTGTGTCACTACAGCCTCACATAGTCACACATGTGTGACTACAACCTCACATAGTCACACGTGTCTCACTACAGCCTTACACAGTCACACGTGTCTCACTACAGCCTCACACAGTCACACGTGTCACTACAGCCTCACACAGTCATACGTGTCACTACAGCCTTACACAGTCACACGTGTCTCACTACAGCCTTACACAGTCACACATGTGTCACTACAGCCTCACACAGTCACACGTGTCTCACTACAGCCTCACACATTCACATGTGTCACTACAGCCTCACACAGTCATACGTGTCACTACAGCCTTACACAGTCACACGTGTCTCACTACAGCCTTACACAGTCACACATGTGTCACTACAGCCTTACACAGTCACATGTGTCTCACTACAGCCTCACACAGTCCAACGTGTATCACTACAGCCTTACAGTCACACATGTGTCACAACAGCCTCACATAATCACACGTGTGTCACTACAGCCTCACATAGTCACACGTGTGTGACTACAACCTCACATAGTCACACGTGTCTCACTACAGGCTCACACAGTTACACGTGTCTCACTACAGGCTCACAGTTACACGTGTCTCACTACAGGCTCACAGTCACACGTGTCTCACTACAGGCTCACACAGTCACACTTGTGTCACTACAGCCTCACACAGTCACACTTGTGTCACTACAGCCTCACACAGTCACACTTGTGTCACTACAGCCTCAGTCACGTGTGTCACTACAGCCTCAAAGTCACACGTGTATCACTACAGCCTCACACAGTCACGTTTGTCACTACAGCCTCACACAGTCACATATGTGTCACTACAGCATCACACGTGGCACACGTATCACTACAGCTTCACACAGTCACATATGTGTCACTACAGCCTCACACAGTCACACTTGTGTCACTACAGCCTCACACAGTCACACGTGTCTCACTACAGCCTCACAGTCACACATGTGTCACTACAGCCTCACACAGTCACATATGTGTCACTACAGCCTCACAGTCACACATGTGTCACTACAGCCTCACAGTCACACGTGTCTCACTACAGCCTCACACAGTCATTTGTGTCACTACAGCCTCCAACAGTCACATATGTGTCACTACAGCCTCACACAGTCACACATGTGTCACTACAGCCTCACACAGTCACATATGTGTCACTACAGCCTCACACAGTCACACGTGTGTCACTACAGCCTCACAGTCACACGTGTGTCACTACAGCCTCACAGTCACACGTGTGTCACTACAGCCTCACACAGTCACATATGTGTCACTACAGCCTCACAGTCACATGTGTCACTACAGCCTCACACAGTCACACGTGTGTCACTACAGCCTCACACAGTCACACGTATGTCACTACAGCCTCACACAGTCACATATGTGTCACTACAGCCTCACAGTCACACATGTGTCACTACAGCCTCACAGTCACACGTGTCTCACTACAGCCTCACACAGTCACGTGTCACTACAGCCTCACAGTCACACATGTGTCTCACTACAGCCTCACACAGTCACATGTGTCTCACTACAGCCTCACACAGTCACATGTGTCTCACTACAGCCTCACTCAGTCACACGTGTCTCACTTCAGCCTCACAGTCACATGTGTCTCACTACAGCCTCACACAGTCACACGTGTCTCACTACAGCCTCACACAGTCACACGTGTCTCACTACAGCCTCACACTTCAGTGTGGTGGGAGGGGAAATGGGGCTTAACATTGCATTCAAGATTAGTGCACTTACATAACGGCATTGATATGGATATAGCAGTTTGATCTGGATACCACACATACAGTATACTGGCTCTGAGCCGACCAGCCCTTGTTTTATATTCTTAATGCTAAATACAAGGCAGGGTAACAACAAGTATCACCTTTTAAATTTATGGTATGATGCAACCAGAGACAGAACTACCAACCTTCCCCTCTCCATGCAGATACTCTGTCCACGCGCTTGTAGTAATGGACTGTGCTTCAGTAATAGCACATAGCTTCAGGTCATTATGAGAGCCACAAACACACATATCCTATAGGTATATGACAGATGTATCCTAGTCATGGGGGAATCTACATTTTGGGAATTAAAGTCACTCAACAGATTATCACAACATCACTGCAAGGCATTCTAAGATCTACTTCCCCCCCCCCCCCCCCCCCCCCCCCCAGCGTGCAGCAAGAAGTTGTCTGTGGAGCCTGTGGAGCCTGTGGAGCCTCACCTCTGTAGATGCTCCGTGGACCTTGGTGAGGAGCGTGTTCAGCTGGCAGTTCCGGGAAATCTGCAACCAACATCAGCATCTCATCATCCCTGACTGACAGACCATGTTACTGTCACAACATCTTTACATTGAGGAAGAGAAGTTATGGATGGCAACTTCTTTATGATGAGGAACACAACGTTTCGTGCCTTGAACAGGTGCCTCATGAGCTATAGTGTTGTCTTGAGCTACAGTGCTGTCTTGAGCGACAGTGTTGTCTTGAGCTACAGCATTGTCTTGAGCTACAGTGTGGTCTTGAATTACAGTGTTGTCTTGAGCTACAGTGTGGTCTTGAATTACAGTGTGGTCTTGAGCTACAGTGTTGTCTTGAATTACAGTGTTGTCTTGAGTTACAGTGTTGTCTTGAGCTACAGTGTTGTCTTGAGTTACAGTGTTGTCTTGAGCTACAGTGTTGTCTTGAGCTACAGTAGTGTCTTGAGCTACAGTGGTGTCTTGAGCTACAGTAGTGTCTTGAGTTACAGTGTTGTCTTGAGCTACAGTGTTGTCTTGAGTTACAGTGTTGTCTTGAGTTACAGTGTTGTCTTGAGCTACAGTGTTGTCTTGAGTTACAGTGTTGTCTTGAGCTACAGTGTTGTCTTGAGCTACAGTGTTGTCTTGAATTACAGTGTTGTCTTGAGCTACAGTGTTGTCTTGAGCTACAGTAGTGTCTTGAGCAACAGTGTTGTCTTGAGTTACAGTGTTGTCTTGGGTTACAGTGTTGTCTTGAGCTACAGTGTTGTCTTGAGCTACAGTGTTGTCTTGAGCTACAGTGTTGTCTTGAGTTAACTTGTTGTCTTGAGTCACTCAACATTGAATGCGGAAAATGACCTGGAAGTGGCATTCCCCAGTCTAAGCCAATCGGATGTCTGACTGCTGGAACCTCCTGACATTATTGTAGCTACCATAGTTTGAAATGTTGTATCTGCTCGTCTCTGTATCATATAATAAAATAATTTTAGAATTTATATGAGGTCAATACGTTTTCTTATTGACCCCCAAAATCAATATATTTCCTTTTGGGTCAATATTGCTGCTTTTCTCCCCTATAAAAACAGGTTTGATTTCATATAGAGTCAATAATTGTATAATATTACCTGAGTCGCAGACTGAAACGAGAGTATATTACCTGACTATAGAGTCACAGACTGAGACAAGAGTATATTACCTGACTATAGAGTCACAGACTGATATGAGAGTGTATTACCTGATTACACAGTCACCGACTGACACGAGAATATATTACCTGACTATAGATTCACAGACCGATACGAGAGTATATTACCTGATTGCAGAGCTACCGACTGACACGAGAGTATATTACCTGATTATAGAGTCACAGACTGATACGAGAGTATATTACCTGATTATAGAGTCACAGACTGACAAGAGAGTATATTACCTGATTATAGAGTCACAGACTGATACGAGAGTATATTACCTGATTACAGAGTTACCGACTGACACGAGAATATATTACCTGATTATAGAGTCGCAGACTGACATGAGAGTATATTACCTGATTATAGAGTCACAGACTGACACGAGAATATATTACCTGACTATAGAGTCGCAGACAAACATGAGATTATATTACCTGATTATAGAGTCACAGACTGACACGAGAGTATATTACCTGATTATAGAATCGCAGACTGACATGAGAGTATATTACCTGATTATAGAGTCACAGACTGACACGAGAGTATATTACCTGATTATAGAGTCACAGACTGACACGAGAGTATTTTACCTGACTTTAGAGTCGCAGACAAACATGAGATTATATTACCTGATTATAGAGTCACAGACTGACATGAGAGTATATTACCTGATTATAGAGTCACAGACTGACACGAGAGTATATTACCTGACTATAGAGTCGCAGACAAACATGAGATTATATTACCTGATTATAGAGTCACAGACTGACACGAGAGTATATTACCTGATTATAGAGTCACAGACTGACATGAGAGTATATTACCTGATTATAGTGTCACAGACTGACATGAGAGTATATTACCTGATTATAGAGTCGCAGATTGACATGAGAGTATATTACCTGATTATAGAGTCACAGACTGACACGAGAATATATTACCTGATTATAGAGTCACAGACTGACACGAGGGTATATTACCTGATTGTAGTGTAACAGACTGACATGAGAGTATATTACCTGATTATAGAGTCGCAGACAAACATGAGAGTATATTACCTGATTATAGAGTCGCAGACTGACACGAGGGTATATTACCTGATTGTAGTGTAACAGACTGACATGAGAGTATATTACCTGATTATAGAGTCACAGACTGACACAAGAGTATATTACCTGATTATAGAGTCACAGACTGACACAAGAGTATATTCCCTGATTATAGAGTCACAGACTGACACGAGAGTATATTCCCTGATTATAGTGTCACAGACTGACACGAGAGTATATTACCTGATAATAGAGTCGCAGACTGACACAAGAGTATATTACCTGATTATAGAGTCGCAGAAGCCGTGATGGGGTGAGAAAGTCCTTCAGACTGACCCCATGGTCCAAGAATAAGTCCACAAAGTTCACGCGGTTCAGCTCAATGGCTGTGAACATGACTTGGTCCAGCTGGCCCATCTGGAAGTAGGCAATAGTGGTACTATTTCGTTACTATTACCAATTGTGTTAAGGTTATACTTTTTCCAATTTATCAAAATTTGAATTAACAACAATTAGGTTAGGGATTGAGTGAGTAGTGTTTTACGCTGCTTTTAGCAGTATTCCAGCAATATCACTGCAGGAGACACCAGAAATGGGCTTCACACATTGTACCCATGTGGGGAATCGAACCCGGGTCTTCGACCATTATTATGTATTACAGACAACGACTGCCTAAAGAAACGAATAACAAATCTAAACAACTGAGAAGTGACTATTGCCAGGGCAAGGTAAAAGACAGGGGTTTGTAGAAAAATTTGAATTTAGTGTTGGATCAAATCTCAAGTGAAGCTCCACCAAAGGTATTAACAGCTCTTTACCTCCCATTCTCTGTCTGTAAAGATTTCACTCTTCGCAACATCTATCCGGTTCCATGACAATGCCAACCTCAGCTGATCCATCACCTCATTTTGGTTAGCTGTGGACAGAAGACCAACAGCTCTTGTCTGATAGGCATTACTTACAAGTTGACCGATGACAAAGTAGACACAATGAATGGATTATAACTTCTCTAATTACTGTAAAGGCGACATTTCGGAATAGACAAGCAAGACTGAATGAGGAACATGGTACAGAATATATATAATATCAACAGCTCGTCTCAGAAACATCAACGTGGGTATCTAAAGCAAGCCAGTCACATGTTTTTTCACTTTACCAACAGAATTCCCCCAATATATTGCAGCTTCAAATACCAAAATGATATCGTATTCTTCATCAGTTTCACACTGACCTGTTAGATTTCAACTCAGGATTGCTAGACTGTGCATCGGTCTGGGTACGGTGCCATGAACTGTGCATCCACCTACCTTTCAGGAGTGCCTTCAATATGGCCATGTCCACATCCTTGGTGGACGTACGAGAGTCCAGCTCGTATATATTGATCAGGTCTTTATTCTTGAGACAAGTTCGAACCCAGCCAACCCGCGTCGCTAGTTCCTTCTCTCCAAATTCTCTGCTGATCATCTCGGTGATGTCTGCTTCCACGCCATATGTCATATATGGCTGCATGCTGCAATGTCCATGACGACACTTTAAAGTAAGCTTCTTAAGAGTGAGTATGGTTTGACTCTCTCATCAGTAGTGATGGGACGATACACCGATGCACTGGTGGATCGTGATGTTTTACTTCTCGATACAAGTATCGATCACAATTGCACACTAAGGAAAATGTATCGATTCTTACCTTAAATGTATTCTTTAATAAATGTTATACCAAACACTAATTACAAGTGAAAATGAGTAGTGAAAACGTACATATCTCCATCCATTGTGCCATACTTGACACTGCCAACAGTAAATTGTTAGTGTGCCAGGTATTTTGCCATCCTGTCTATGAAAAAGATGGCTTACGCACCACAGATAAGAGCATGGCAAGTATCGGACACGTATGGGATCGTGAGCAAGGTATCGTGATACGTATCACATCACACAGTTGGTGTATCGTCCCAACCCTACTAATCAGCACTCACATCAACATGGAGACAATGAGGCTGTCACAGGCAATGTACAAGTGGGACTTGGCCTAACCAAGCTATCCCACCACGCTATCTTCGAAGAAGTTTCAAATAGCACATAGTCACAAGGATTTGTGCAGTCAGCAGAATTTCAGTATAGAGGGTTCATTGATTGAAAGCATTTGTATCGATATATTGACTGAAAAGTATCACTATACATCGAATAATAATAATAATTATTCGGTACACAGTGTACGTGTATAGATAAAACTTGTCTATGTAGACCTGCAATCAAACAAGTTTATGCTAAATATGAACTTGGTTGATCCTTTAAATGCTTTAACGTTTCTGTGACAGTGAATAATTAATTTAATTTTAGTATCGATATTCATAACTTTGTACTGATACTGTATCGACATTAAAAATTTATCACTACATCAATATCGTGATATACGATGACATCCCTGTTTAAGTTATAGTGGGAAGCTGGGACATGGCCAATGGTCAGCCAGCTCTTCCCCGCATGTCACTATCTTCCCGGGGCAAGAGAGATAACTTACTAAAAGTCCAGTTTCAACCCTTGCTGAACTGAGTTGGAATTTCTGAGCTTGATCATAGCGCCACCAGTAGCTATTACAAGTAACAGGGTATTCTTTCCTTGGAGTACAATACAAAGCATTCTAATACAGTAAACTATGGTTACAAACTCAGGTGGCCCACTAATTTTAGTTCATTATAACTGTAGTTCGTTATATGCATATATATAGAGTTTGTTATATACGTCACTTCCTTATAAGCATGTTCGTTACAAACACAGCTTACTGTAAGTCAGAAAAGGCCCACTAACTTTGTTATAAGCATATTTATACAGCAAATGGACAGGACCAAGATCCGTCAATCCGTCAACCAGCGAGGGTTGAAACTGGACTTTTAGTAAGTTATCTCTCTTGCCCCGGGAAGATAGTGACATGTGGGGAAGAGCTGGCTGACCATTGGCCATGTCCCAGCTTCCCACTATTATGTAAGGCACACCAGCCCCAGTAAAATTTCCCTCACATATGAATGTACACACTCTAGCTCCACTGTTTTATAAACAACATTATACACACATGTCCAAGTTAGGTCTCATAAGCATGCATTGTCCATCAATCCCATAAAACATGGCACTGGGTCACCCACTGCTAATAATTGACATACATTTTTATTTTCCTGCCAAATTTGTCTTCCACTTCAACTTCCTTCTCTGTTGCATGCTGGTAGGCGAACGCCAAGATGTCTGCCGCTCGACCCGAGCCCTGTGAGGAGATTCAAGAACACGAACGTTGTAGATACAGTCACTGTGAGTATTGGGATGGACTAGAATAGCTGTACTGTACAGACTACTGTACAGACTACTGTACATGTGGAGGGAGGCGATCATGCACGACCATTCAGACTACTGTACAGACTACTGTACATGTGGAGGGAGGCGATCATGCACGACCATTCAGACTACTGTACAGACTACTGTACATGTGGAGGGAGGCGATCATGCACAACCATTCAGACTACTGTACAGACTACTGTACATGTGGAGGGAGGCGATCATGCACGACCATTCAGAAGCTTGGGAATTTAAAAAAGCACCTGTCAATCAGGGAAACCTATTACAAACCTAGTCTTTACACAAACTCGCAGTGCATCTTGCAGTATTCAGGATTGGACTTTCCTAAAACAGTTTTGACCAAATGGCGGCACCAAATTGCTACTAGTCCTGTAGGCCTTGCCCAACTGCCTAATAGTTAAGTTATCATAAGGACTAGCAGAAATTTGCCATTTTTAAGGGTTTTGCTATATGTTATCATTATAAGAACTAGTGGAATAAAACTGTTATTTTCTACTGCTGAATGGGTGTTCATCACAAACGTACACATATTACGTAATACTGTACCTTGATGATGACAGCGGGTGTGTTGTTCTGAATGGCACTTTTACACGTCTCCAGGGTGCCAGGCCCTCCCTCTAGCACCAGCAGGACCACAGGCACACCTGAATCACAACATCAAGGGTCAATTTAACTGCTGGCCCGTTGGCCTGTGACCAGTTAAAATTACAAAGGGTTTGCTGAAACCTCAAATAGATGAATAGTTAATTGGACACTCCTTGTGAACCATGTAATTTCGATGAGAAAATATTTAGGGGGATGACATGTGACTGGTTAACTCAAAGAAAGACATGTCAATCATCACAGTAGAATGACAACCAGACGCCATTTTGAAATGATGTGTACAACGTCTTTATTTGCTCATAAATCACCACGCAATGAGACAAATGGAAACCAAGATTTAATCTCTGAGTGCAGGGAAAGGCTTTGAGGAGTTCTAAAATTTTCAGAGCCCCATTAGGTGGCTACACAACCACAGGTTCGGCCACTTCACAGCCTCCACCATTCAGTTGTAGGCCAGGCAATTGGGATAAGGGCTATTATAGCTAAAATGGATAGAATTATCATAAAAACGCCCGCATGTTATCAGAAATGAGCGGGCCACTGTAACTTGATAATGCCCTCATATTACTTGACGACGGGCCATTATCACGCCAGTTGTTAGGTGACGTCATAGGATAGGGATAGGTGACGTTACGTTCAATAGTGACGTCATCTGGTTTGTTCTATGACGTTTCCATATTTGTAAAAGTGGGTCAGTGACATTCGTGTTGATTGCAGTAAATGTTTTAAAATCGACATTGTTTCTATTTATTTGATAACAAATTCCATCCATTTTAGCTATAATAACAGTAACGCTATTTTTCAGGGCATTATCATTTGCTGAAGCCCTCGGTCTTTTCAACTGCCCTCCTTCGTCGGGCAGTTAATGGAAGACCTCGGGCTTCTGCAAATGATAATGCCCTGAAAAATAGCGTTACCCTTATAGTAACATTTAAAAGGAGCAAAACCTGCTGGCTACATAAAAATGTGTTGATAAATCTACCCCTAAACATGCACCTTGATATAATGCAGTACAACTACAACATCATGGGCAGTACAACTACTCCTTCGCAGTACAACTACACCAACAACAGCAACGCCTTGACCATCTTACCAGACCCAGTTGCTGTCTTCTGTTTGGCAATTTCATTCTCGAGTTTACCCCGGAAGGGGATCTCAACAGCAAACTGTTGCTGTGTGCCGTTGTCGACCAGTATGAAGTGCGTGTGGTTGGGGTCAAGGCACGACTGTTTGGGCTTGGGATCATTCACAATCCGGTGCAGTGCAGGCCACTTGCCCTGTAGACGGAACACACAAGTTGACGATGAGGAGATGAGGATGATATGATGAGTGAGTGAGTGGGTGAGTTAGTGGGTGAGTTAGTGAGTGAGTGAGTGAGTGAGTGGGTGGGTGGGTGGGTGTGAGTGAGTGAGTGAGTGAGTGAGTGAGTGAGTGAGTGAGTGAGTGAGTGAGTGAGTGGGTGGGTGGGTGAGTGAGTGAGAGAGTGAGTGAGTGAGTGAGTGAGTGAGTGAGTGAGCAAAGTGGCCTGTAAATACAGGAGTGTTGTCCAGGCAAGAGTGAGTGAGTGAGTGAGTGAGTGAGTGAGTGAGTGAGTGAGTGAGTTGGGTTTTACACCACTTTTAACAGTATTCCAGTTATATCACAGCGTGTCAGTTTAATATGGGAGGAAACCCCGAAGTGATGCAGGTCTTAGACGTTTACCAATTTGGTGAAATCAATATCGATATCTGCAATCAACATAGCAAGTTTCAAAAGATTACTGTGAGAGAAACACCCCAAGTGATTTAGGTCAAAGAAATCCACAAGCACATAGATTTATATAAAAAAGTGTAAAACAAGAAGAAAACAAGTCTGGTATTAAGTACTCTAACTATTCTGTGGTCATACCATGTCGTCTATGAGCAATTCCTTCTCCTGGACACAGCCCCAGGGCGCTACTCCGATGCAGATGACCTTCTTGTGAGCCTCCGTGGTCAGCCCGAAGTCTCGCACAGCCTCCCCGACATGCTTCATCACGCCAGCATTTGTTCCCCCCGTCACAATCCAGGCATCTAAATACACAATCATCTCTTATTTTACATCTTCCATATGACACACCTGTTCCAGGCCTTCCATGTGTCATTCCCACAAAATAACACCAAACAAGACATCTTCTACAAAATGATGTGAGACCAAACCATCCTTCACAGCTTCTGATAGTTCATCTTGCCATTCTGAAATGTTTCTGAGACCAGTCACCAAGACAACACATTAAAACTTATCCATCTCCCTGAGGCAAGGGCGTAGACTGAGTGTAAAATTCCAGTTTCCACCCTTGCTGAACTAGGCTGGAATTATGGAGTTTTAACAAGTCTATGCATAGTCCAATAAATATCATGTAACAAAATAGGCATCTGGGCCATAAACTGCTGTGTAGATATCTCTCAATTGCAGGATTTGCAAATCATGTGTGCCATCATCTTAGTATCAACAAACATTTTCCAAATCTTTTCATGTTTTTATTCAGGGTGCCCATGTGATTTGATACACCTCATGGGGTAAGAGCGATTTTATTACAAAATAGATCTTGATTATCGATTATATCATCTTGAGTTGGCATCGTCATTTTGTTTGAAGCAATTGCAAGTTAAATGAGAGATGGATTCTAATTGGTCAATAGAAGGGACATAACTCTTAATAGCCACTGGTGGCACTGCAATCGAGCCTAGAAATTCTAGTTTAGCTCAGCAAGGGTTGAAACTGGACTTTTATAGTCAGTTTTAACTCCCTTGCCTCAAGAAGATGAAACTAATCCTGCTCATATGACCTTTCCTGTAACACAAGTACTCGGGATGGGGTGGGGTGGGGTCAGCAATAACGGAGTGAACGTGATGTGGTGATGAAGCACTGGCTGTGAAACTACAGCATACCCACAAGCCAGACATGTAGATACATTGATAACTAAGGCATGCAAAGGGTCTGATCTGTAGGCAGCGTCTTGACAATCACCTGTACCAGTGTCCGAAATAACTGCCTGTCCATCGGCCTAATTTTTCATGACTTTTCAATATGTATTTGTAAATAGTAAAAATATAATTTACACTTATCCTGACTCATGCACATGAGTTTAAGTATGAGTCACGATAAGATAAAATAATAATAAAAATAATATCTGAAAGCGGGCAGGTAACTTTCAAGATGGGCAGGCAACATTAATGGGTCACATGCCCTTTTGTCTAGTTGAGTTTTAAAATTATTTCAAACACTGACCTGTACTGAGGGCAGCTTTCATCAGGCCCCTTCTGAACACCTCCTTCAGCCGTGTCTTCATGTGGAAGTTCTTGGCGCCGCCGGTAACAGAGATGAGAAGATTGGGCATCTCAAGCCCCCATCGGTCAGCCATCAGCTTCAGCATGGTGGTCATACTGGTCTGATGGTCAGCACGCACATACTGAAACATTGGCCATATGTTGGTCATCAATCAGGTACTGAAACATTGGCCACATACTGGTCATCAATCAAGTACTGAAACATTGGCCATATGTTGGTCATTAATCAAGTACTGAAACATTGTCCATATACTGGTCATGAATCAAGTATTGAAACATTGGTCAGATATTGGTCATGGATCTGGTACTGAAACATTGGCCACATGTTGGTCATCAATCGGGTACTGAAACATTGGCCACATATTGGTCATCAATCAGGTACTGAAACATTGGCCATATGTTGGTCATCAATCGGGTACTGAAACATTGGCCACATATCGGTCATCAATCAGGTACTGAAACATTGGCCACATGTTGGTCATCAATTGGGTACTGAAACATTGGTCATATGTTGGTCATTAATCAAGTACTGAAACAATGGCCACATGTTGGTCATTAATCAAGTACTGAAACATTGGCCACATGTTGGTCATCAATTGGGTACTGAAACATTGGTCATATGTTGGTCATTAATCAAGTACTGAAACAATGGCCACATGTTGGTCATTAATCAAGTACTGAAACCTTTGCCATATGTTGGTCATGAATCTAGTACTGAAACATTGTCCATATACTGGTCATGAATCAAGTATTGAAACATTGGCCACATATTGGTCATCAATCAGGTACTGAAACATTGGCCACATGTTGGTCATCAATCGGGTACTGAAACATTGGCCACATATTGGTCATCAATCAGGTACTGAAACATTGGTCACATGTTGGTCATCAATTGGGTACTGAAACATTGGCCACATGTTGGTCATCAATTGGGTACTGAAACATTGGTCATATGTTGGTCATTAATCAAGTACTGAAACATTGGCCACATGTTGGTCATCAATTGGATACTGAAACATTGGTCATATGTTGGTCATTAATCAAGTACTGAAACAATGGCCACATGTTGGTCATTAATCAAGTACTGAAACATTTGTAATATGTTGGTCATGAATCTAGTACTGAAACATTGTCCATATACTGGTCATGAATCAAGTATTGAAACATTGATCAGATATTGGTCATGAATCTGCTACTGAAACATTGGCCACATATTCGTCATGAATGAAGTACTGAAACATTGTTGAGAAACCGAGTGTTCAGGTGAGCTGCAAACAAACAGTACTACCTTGCTGACATGGTCACCAAATCCTGGGAATTCAATTTCTCCAAATGCATTTGTCGGGTAAGCAGTTGTGTCTTGCTTGGGGTCCCATTTATCCGCTCCCTTAAGGAGAAGTGATTCTTGGGGATGGCGTGATTTGCGGTACCCACACAGGCAATAGGGGTCACTGGGGACGCTACAATACACAAAAAGTATTCCTAACATGGCATTTGTTGAGAATATTATATGATTGCTCATTATGTGAATATATTTACAGTGATAATGTTCTAGTGCTGTGAAAACTACATGTTATTTGTGACACATGGTGAAAGACATGTATCCAACAACTCTCATGTGCTTCTTTAGGACAGATTTTTTCTAATTTGGTTTACGAAACAGCAGAATCCAAAAATGTTAAATGTGAAAAATTACATTAAATGAAAGGCAGCGGTTTCTTTATTCTGCCAACCAGAAATCAGCAAAATGTCAGTAACTTATTTGAAATAATATAATTCAAACCTGTCTAAAAAAAAATATTTTTGATACTTCAAAATAACAAGTTGATGAAATCATGAGAGGAACTACAGGAACTGCTTTTTTCCAACCTAACAGCATGAATTTTGGGGCAAAAAATCTGTAAAAATAAGAAAACAAAAACACTGGTTTTATTTGAGGACACCATACAAGCACAGATTTAGGAACATGATTCGGTGATAGCCAGTTACTTCTGTAGGTAGTCCTTACTGAGAGCAAGTGTCTTACCTAGGTTTAGACTTGGTGGGTGGGTGCACTGGTGGCAAACTACAAAATAACGTGAGTTAGGATTAGGAAGGAGTGATGTCATCATTAGAGTAATGAAGACAGTGGTACATTCTCAAACCGTGGTTTAATGTTGACTGAAGCTGTTAGTAGTGGTACAAAATGGCAGTATCTGACATGAAACTGTAGCTTGAGAATGTTCCACATGACACATTGGCTAACGGAACTTGGAGCACCTTTCAAAGAGTGAGTGTGAGTGAGTTGGGTTTAACGCCACTTTTAACAATATTCCAGTTATATCACGGCATGTCAGCTTAATGTGGGAGGAAAGCCCGAAGTGATGCAGGTCTCAGATGTTTACCACTTCTGTGAAACCCACGAGCACGGGTATGGTGCTGACAAACCTAGAAACATAATCGGGGCGAACCGGGTTTGGAACCCACAATCATAGGTTTCTGGCATGCCCAAGGGACGCAACTCTGCACAGCCTCAGACGACTGGGCCACCCGTGCCCCCCCTTTCAAAGAAAAATTAACTGACCATCATAATTCTTGATGAGGATCTGTCTCTCGACACAAACATTATTTGTCCTCTCTGTTATATAACTTATAAGGTTGTTATCAACTGGGAACTATATTGTCTGTTTTCATACAACTGACATGGATCAGTCAAGTGAATCATCAGCAAGGGAATCTATCATACATACACAGTAAACTACAGTTATAACGAACTCACAGGGACCACTAAGTTTAGTTTGTAATAGCCGCAGCATGTTTATGGCATATATACAGTAAATGGCCCGGAATGAAAAACACAGTTTGACATATCCGTCAGTTTCTTATAAACATGTTCGTTATGAACTTCCTGTATATATATATCCCTTAGTCAGCTTAGGGATGGGTCTTTAATTATAAGGGTGGGTGTGGTTCAGGGGGAATCTGGGGAGGGTCACCAGACAATACGAGTCTCTGGGGGAGGGTCATAAAACATATTACACATATTTGATGAGGATCATGAAAAATATGTACAAAGACATGGGGAGGGTGATCCAACAATATGACAAGCATAAGGTGAGGGTAATTATTTTCAGTACATTTTCGTATCAAAACTTCGGACCCATAGAAGGAAAGTCCAAACTAAAGTGTGTCATAGCCATTCACTACTTCAGGGAAAACCCTTGAGAACAGATGCAGCTGACCAATCTCATTAAAATCTGATCTTAGTTCTCGCTACCGCTACACCCCATTACAGGTCACGTCAAACCGACCTTGCACGAACTTTGACCAACCAATGGAATGACTGTCAAGAAGTCGACATTAGCCAATCAGAAGGCATCTTTCTCGTGCTTTACGGCACTAATTTCCAATTGGCGACAAGGCTTCGAAACATGTTTTGACAATTTCTCGATTAAAAATTTGAAACCTGAACAAAAGAACATTCTTGAATGGCTAATAGATGGTCTACATTGTATGGATTCAGTCATTAAGCTTGTAACTATTGTTTGGAATACCCTGTGTTTAGAAATCATATTCTGATCTGGTAAGCGACGCTCTGATTGGTCGGATGAAAAGTCGTTCGGACGTGACCCCAAGAGGGATGTCCTCAGATCTTTGTTTAGCGGTAACGAGAACTAAGAGCTGATATTAATGAGATTGGCAGCTGAAAAAAACATTGGGTTCAGGTGAACCAGAGGGTACTGTTGTTTTATCTCATAAACTATGATTCTCATTTCATCACACAACAATTGTTCAACATTCTACCCACCAGACTGTGAGCTTAATGTGTGAGTTGCTGACATTCGTCAATCTCTACAGTAACTTGTTCTTGACGCCTCTAGCTCAAGACATCAAAATAAACATTCTACAAGAAACATAAGCTTGTTAGAAATCTAATTTATCTTCACGAGTTTACAGAAAATCTTATTGTTAGAGTGCTGAAAGCTGTATAACATGCTACACATGCATTCGGGGATGTTATTCGGAGTTAGACATTGTGTTGATGCAAATGACAATGACATGCTTCAAGCAACAGACATTTCCGTAATGCAACATCGGTGAGGGAATGCTTTCTGAAGCTACAGCGAGATATGTCTCCAGCAATACAAGCATGACAAGGATTTAAGGTTTGGGGAAGGTAAGCCACTGGGGACAGAACCATCAGGTGACGAGCACATTGACAGCCAGGTTTGCATCACAACAACATCCTCCCATCTGAGACACACATGGGTTACAGGGACATACTCTGCCCTGAAACCACAACAGACATGCAAGGAGAGGAAGTTGCGACATGGCTTCAGTTGTTGAAAGAATTGAAATAACAGATAATCTGTACTACATGAATATTACCTTATTGCTGATTGGTCCCTTAAATGAGAATATGACACATGTTCATCTGGTGAATGTGCAAACACAACACAAGGACTTTATATGAAGAAAATATCCACTGTTTATAGTGTTCATAGTTGCGACAAAAAGAAAAAAGAAAAAGGAAGTATGTGAGTTGGCCGCTTTGAACAGTATTCTAGTTATATCAGGGTGTGTCAGCTTGATGTGGGAGGAAAACCCCAAGTGATGCAGGTCTTACAAAGGTGGTGCTGTTGACATCGGTGTTAGTAGTAGGGCTGGCACGGGTAACTCGGGTACCCCGGTTGTGTGAGTACTGAGCAGGACCCGGGTACCCACAGGACTACCCTGACCTGTCATTAGTCACGTGATATTTTGTTTAATGACGAATAGTATGCACCCATTCCTTCTGACTTTTCATATGGTTGAATGAAGATATAACTTAAGTCAACTTCAGTGTATGCAGTGTATGCATGACCAGATTGTTTAATACATGTCCCAATCGGACATACTGTACCTATGTCTTGAGGCCTATAGTGGGTACCCGGGTAGGGTCGGGTAATAGTGGGGTGGGTACCCGGGCAGTAAAATTGGACTCGTACCAGCCCTAATTAGTAGACAGTTTAACATCAACGACACAGACCACAATCAGCAGTACTGTGCTCAACTGACCAAACTACCAACTGATCACGATGATCACGGCAGACCAAGTGGGATGCTTGCATGGATAATCCAGTGTGTGGATCATGGTGGATCACATGGAATGCATGCTCAGATAATTCAGTGTGTGATCATGGTGGATCACATGGAATGCAGGCTCAGAAAACCAGTGTGTGGATCAAGGTGGATCACATGGAATGCATGCTCAGATAATTCAGTGTTTGATCATGGTGGATAATATGGAATGCAGGCTCAGATAATCCAGTGTGTGGATCATGGTGGATCATATGGAATGCAGGCTCAGATAATCCAGTGTGTGGATCATGGGGGATCATATGGAATGCATGCTCAGATAACCCAGTGTGTGGATCATGGTGGATCATATGGGATGCAGGCTCAGATAATCCAGTGTGTGGATCATGGTGGATCACATGGAATGCATGCTCAGATAATCCAGTGTGTGGATCATGGTGGATCATATGGAATGCATGCTCAGATAATCCAGTGTGTGGATCATGGTGGATCATATGGGATGCAGGCTTAGATAATTCAGTGTATGGATCATGGTGGATCATATGGGATGCAGGCTCAGATAATCCAGTGTGTGGATCATGGTGGATCATATGGAATGCAGGCTCAGATAATCCAGTGTGTGGATCATGGTGGATCATATGGGATGCAGGCTTAGATAATTCAGTGTATGGATCATGGTGGATCACATGGAATGCATGCTCAGATAATTCAGTGTGTGGATCATGGTGGATCACATGGAATGCATGCTCAGATAATCCAGTGTGTGGATCATGGTGGATCATATTGAATGCATGCTCAGATAATCCAGTGTGTGGATCATGGTGGATCACACAGAATGCATGCTCAGATAATTCAGTGTGTGGATCATGGTGGATCACACGGAATGCATGCTCAGATAATTCAGTGTGTGGATCATGGTGGATCATGGTGGATCACATGGAATGCATGCTCAGATAATTCAGTGTGTGGATCATGGTGGATCACATGGAATGCATGTTCAGATAATTCAGTGTGTGGATCATGGTGGATACATGGACATGTAATTCAGACCAAGACGGATGCCTGCACGGATAATGGACAGTGTGTGGATCATGGTGGATACATGGAATGCAGGCTCAGATAATTCAGTGTGTGGATCATGGTGGATACATGGACATCTAATTCAGCATGTTGATCGTGATGGATGCCTGATTGAATAATACAGAAACTTAGTATGTATGCTGAATGTAAACTAGTCCCTTTTACACAGCAACATGTAAGTATGTATGACTACTGCAGATGAGGAACTTTTCATCATAAAATTATCTGCATGCATATTGACAAAAAGGCCTGAGCTGTTCTGCTCACTGAGAAGACACACAACACTGTGAAAGCCAAGCTGCTACTTACTCTTTGCTTGCATCTTTCTTGGCCGGCTTTTCAACATATCGCCTGCATTCTCGGCGTTTGATGTTCTTCATGATCCATCGAGTATTAGGATCCATATCATCCTGCATCAAACACAAACCGGATTTTAATTTTTTTGCGCTATTTCAATTGGACTATGCATAGACTCGTTAGTCCAGGCAAACTGTAACTCCATAATACCAGCCTAGTTTGGCAAGGGTGGAAACTGGACTTTTGTCGTCAGTTAACTCCCTTGCCTCGGGAAGATGTACCTTACCAAATCCCAATTTCTAGTCATACGAAGGGTACATTTGCAGGAACTAATTACCTGTTATGCACTACTGTTGTCTTACCTGGGACAAATTTCCTGCGCCCACTTCATTTGCATTCGTGGCCTGATCATTGAACTTGAGGCTATGCAGGCTCCCTGTCGGCTCCATCCTTATGGAGTCGCTAGGAGCCACTCGTGCTGCGGCCATGTTGGATCTCACTTGTACAAGCTCATTACCTCAAAGCTGAGAGCAAAGAAAACATTAAAATAGATGAAATTATAGGGGAATTGTAAACTATTGCTTTTCTGATTCCTCTTGGACTCAGTGAGTGAGTGAGTATTGTTTTACGCCGCTTTTAGCAGTATTCCAGCAATATCACAGCGAGAGTGAGTGAGTGAGTTTTGGTTTTACGCCGCTTTTAGCAATATTCCAGCAATATCACGGCGGGGGACACCAGAAATGGGCTTCGCACATTGTACCCATGTCAGGATTCGAACCCGGGTCTTCGGCGTGACGAGCGAGCGCTTTAACCACTAGGCTACCCGACCGCCCCTATCACAGTGAGAGACACCTGAAATGGGCTTCATGTGGGCTGCACCATCACAAAGTCCGCCGCATGTTTTGTTTTTATTTCCACTTAAAAAAAAAATCCTTAAATATTCGGCGTCTCGAACACACAACCCCAAAAGTGAAATGCCACAATACTTAAAAACAATGCGATCCAATATAATGTGCAGTTAATTCCCTTTTCATGTGCACTGCTTTACTGCGCATCTCGTGTGTTATCATGGTTATTTTTTTTTTATAATTTTATTTTTTTTCCAATATCATGGTTATGGTTATGGGTCATGGCGGCAATAGGTTTGCAAATTTGGTCAATGAAAACATTAAATTTGCAATAAAACATCATCAGACATGATGATTTACAAATTCAATGGTATTTGTGAACTGTATGCGGGACAATGTTTCATACGCAGAGGTTAAGATTTACAATTAGATCTACATGTCCAACTTGTTGTCATGAAAAAAAAGAAGAAAAAAAGAAGAAGAAAAATCCCAAATTATCACCACTAGACTCATCTGTACAGCAACAAGAAATATTCAACAGTTTAGGAAACAAAAAACAGACATGATGATCGCTTTATCCACTCGTTTTTCAAAACGGGGGAATAAAAATGCACAGCTCCAGATAACTCCAGATAGCTGTTTTTATACATTTGAGTTTTTCATTTAATGCATCGTTTCTGTATGCAAGTTAATTGAAAGAAATTGGGTTTTGAATATTTTTAGGGGGTATTTTACGCAAATACACAGCTTATCAGAAGCTCTGAAATGACACAGTAATTTCATTTGTTGTTTAATATGAAGTTCTCTGTGATAAAATAAAGGCAATAACATAAATTGTCTGACATAATTTTATTTATCATATATATGTTAAGTTAATGGACCAATAGTTGGTGGCAACACTGGTGGCAGCAATATTCCTGCTACATCACGTCCATCTGTGGAGCTGCTACAGAATATCATATTTGCCACTATTATTGTTCAAGGATCAATAGGCTAAACATAGAGTTGGTTGGGGGGGGTGGTACCTATCCATTAGGGCTGAGTCGGGTAACTTGGGTCCTCGGGTGGGGTTGGTCCTGAGAAGGACCCAGGTACCCACAGGGCTACTCAGACACATGGTAAGTCACATGATATATTGTTATATTGCTTGATGACAATAACAATAACACTTCACGGTTACACTGCAGGTTGCCTCATCTGTATAAACACTATCTCCTACCTGCAGATATGCTTGTCAACCATACTCTGTACGTCACTTGCTTGATAATGGTGTTACCTAATTATAATAAAGAAGATGTTCATCCAATGACCATATATCTTATTCTTACTTTGTATTCAAAATTCTCAATGCCTCTCAAAGTAATGACAAGTTGCTAATGTTTGCATGTCTTTCTGACTATGCACACATTCCTTCTGACTTTCATATTTTTGAGTAAAGAAAAAGCCTCATCAACTTCAGTAGTGTTTGTTTGTTTGTTTGTTTGTTGTATTCCAGCTATATGCCGCGGTCTGTAAATAATCGAGTCTGGACCAGACAATCCAGTGATTGATATCATAAGCATCAATCCATGCAATTGGGATCGATGACATGCATCAACCTAGTCAGCGAGCCTGACCACTCGATCCCATTATTAGCCTCTTGCGACAAGCATAGTCACCTCTTATGGCAAGTATGGGTTGCTGAAGACCTATTCTTACCCGGATCTTGACGGGTCACTAACCATAATGATCAAAGAGGCATGTGTAAATATGTATTTTCCAATATGAATTTTTTTTTCTTGAGATAAATATTGTTTTTATAATACTATGGTGAGACCTCCGCATTTATCCCCCCTAAAAAATATAAAGAATTAAAAGGACTGTGCGGCAATGCATACATATACAACTTTGGGAGAGGGGATACGGGCAGGAGTCTTTCCGATACTCCTGGGTGGCGAACAGATTCTATAATCGCATGCAATCAATAAACTATGACACAGACAACAGCCAGATCTCCTCATCCAAAATCTCTATCACCTCTTGTTTTCCATTGGCTGGCTTTTCAAGCCTTCTTTCAGGGCGCCCTGTAGCCCCAACCAGTAAATACCACACAGATGATAATAGGCTACACAATGAATCCTATGATAGGATATGTCCCACAACTTGCATACCTTCCTATGATAACTGTAACTAGGCCTAGATCTATAGGCCTACTCTAGCTATCCGCGAAATACAAACGCTAATCATGGTGTCTTTATATAAGCTTTATAAATATGTTTTGAATATCAACAAAACTAATAATGAAAGTATATGAAATTGTGGTCTACATTTATTTACGATCGGCATTGGACTGTACAGTTAGTCGCGGGCCGGTGAATATACCGTTGCTGATGACATCAAACTCTAAACACAGGCTTCGGGTTACCGTGATATGATGTTAACTTCAATAAAAAATGTTGTAGTCTCTGTATTAACGTGGCGAATATTAAAATAGTTGATATGAACATATAAGATCACATAAATACCCGTGTCGTTAAGAACCAGGACTGCCATTTCACATCTGGCGTGTGAAGTGCTTGTCTCTCTCAGGATAAAAACATTATGGCGGACAAAGCAGAGCTGTGTGGGTTTGTTTCGTAAGTGAACTAAAAATGAATATAGTGGGTATAACGAACACCAGATATTTTCAATAAAAGGAGCCATGTTCAATATGTTCAAATACTACCTGAATCAAGTCAACATCAGTCTTGAAATCCTACAATACAACGAAAACTGCTGATGAACTTTGACCTGAGTGAGTGAGTTGTTGTTGCGTTGTCATGACGACGGCTGCTAGGAACAAGTGCCCTCACAAGTACGTTATGGTTGATTTTTCACGTTTTAAAAGACTGGGTAAAGAGATGCGGATAATTAGTGCTGTAAGTGGAGCATCTGCAATATACATCTGACTGACATTATAGAACTTAATTGTGAAAATAATATATCGGAATTGAATATTAGAGTGTCACCAAAATGTGAGATGGAGTCTGAAAAAGCGTTGTTCTTGAGTAGGCCATATAGATTTAAATACAATGAGTCGTCCTCGAGCGTCCTCATCTTATAAAGGTTACTGAACCATGACGTGTTATTTATTTGTGTTACTGTTGTTAACTAACCCATCATCAGATAATTAGTTCATGTGCCTTTTGTGTGGGTAATATAAATGCCGAGGTAGGATATTAGGGTCCATTTGAAAGCTTACAGAAATTACCTATTTTTTAACAACGTTGCAGAAAACTTTAAAAAAAGGCCAAATTGAAATGAAAAAATTCAGACTTGTTGAAATTGCTGACAACTAGCCGTTTTGCAATCGCACACTTGCAAGTTTTGGACTTCTGTCATGATGAAAAAAATACACTTTTGCCTATAATTATATTCTTTAGGAAGTAAACTATGAAATTACTATTGAAAACGACAAAATTGTTATCATATAGATCTAACTGTACTATTATTACATGCAAAAGATCGAAATGATAGTACAGTTATATATGATAACAATTTCCAATAGTAATTTCATAGTTTACTTCTTAAAGGCACACAGTTTTGCCTTTGTCATGAATATGTTCTCTCTGGTTTTGAAAACGAACACCCTGTTCACCGTTATGCCTGATCTGCTCTCAACAATATGCGGATATGCGTACACTGTGCGCATTTATCATAATTGGCGCAGTGGCAGCGAAGCCGTCTTGTAGAGTGATTATGATTACAAATGACCAATCACCGAGTAGTCGTGTAACGTTATCGTGCTTGTCGTGAGAGACGACCTGGTGGATGGGGTGGTCGGGCTCGGTGACTTCGTTGTCACGCTGCACTGTACCCCGTTGGCTTGGTTCGTTCCTCATAATATCAATTTCAGGTCCAGATTCCATTCTCTACACGCCGCCGTCATATAGCTGATACTATTACTGACTACATGCAGCGTTCATCATCACATCATCACATACACACGCACGCACGCATATCGTATATACAGTTGCCTGCCTATAAAAGGTTTATCGCATCGAGTGTCCTGACACAATTCGTTAGATTTAGATATGTTTTGAAACATACGTATCTAACGGGGAATCGTGGAGTTCTATCATGATGGTGATGTGAGGTGAAATTGGGTTTAACGTCGCGTCCAAGATTATTGCACTTATATAGCGACGTGCATGCACGTGTGTGTGTTTGTGTGGCTGCTTGTACTAGTCCGGACTGATGCCGATTTATAGTGCTAGCCCACTGCCGCAGTTTAACATGAATACCCCACTCAGACACAGTATACTGACTCCGAGCCGACCAGTCCTCGCTTTAACCCCTTAATGCCGAGCGCCAGACAGGGTAACAACAAGTGCCATCTTTTAACGTCTGTTGCATGGTATGACGCGGCCGGGGATCGAACCCCGGACCTTCCGCTCTCCGGGCGGACGCTCTACCACTAGACCACGGAGGCGGTCCTATCATGATGGAATAATGCTGACTACAATCACTCACATTCATAACCGAGTTATTAATTGCTGATGTCCTGTCGAATATTCCCGGTGTTGTGTCAGTGGCAGGTAGTTATAAAGATTACAAACGACTGCGTATATATGTTTCCCCGTACAATCCTTCATACAAAATGGGTGACGGTTAGGGAGCCCCGTGTTATTTCCTATTAAGGGGAGATGGTTAGAGCCCCGCGTTGTTTCCTATTAAGGAATGATGTCTGGAGCCTCGCGTTGTGTCCTATTAAGGAATGAAGTCTGGAGCCTCGCGTTGTTTCCTATTAAGGAATGATGTCTGGAGCCTCGCGTTGTTTCCTATTAAGGGGTGATGGCTAGGGAGCCCCGCGTTGTTTCCTATTAAGGAATGGTGTCTGGAGCCTCGCGTTGTTTCCTATTAAGGGGTGATGGCTAGGGAACCCCGCGTTGTTTCCTATTAAGGAATGATATCTGGAGCCTCGCGTTGTTTCCTATTAAGGGATGATGGCTAGAGCCCCCTGTTGTTTCCTATTAAGAGATGGTGGCTAGGAAACCCGCGTTATTTCCTATTAAGGTGGCAATAAACAAGCTAAAAAATACTACACAGTGAAAGTTATACTCCACATTCTCCAACACTGTAGAATCTGAACATGAAAGGAATACTTCCAAGATTCAACATGAACCTAGCATTGTTCTACAAAACATGCCTTCTATAGGTCGTCTATATGTTGTGCAACTAAGGTATCTGAAAGAGATTGTCAGTTTTGTACCTCTGTTCACGTTGATGTCGCTGCAGAGCCAGGCCATGGGTGGCGATGTGCGACCCTGCGTTCCCAACCTGCATGGTTGTAGTTTAAGTTTCGAAACATACTAGCGATCGAGTTTCACCCTTTAAATACCAATTGTTCTTATGGTATATTCAACTTCAGTCGCCCTCAATCCCGTCCGCCACACGGTACAATCAATGGCACGGTAATGACTTGTAGCTCTAAAGCTATGTTACAACACCGAAATAGTATAATGGCGACCACCTACCTACCTCATGAAGACAGGTGTGTATCAATGAGTTCCTGTTGAGGATATAAAATCAAACGAGGAAAAAGTTTCAAATAAAAGCGAGCAGGATAAAACTTTGAATTCATGCATGCTTATCGCCATCTCCTGGAGATAACAGGTCAGAGGTCGGCACGGAGAAAGTGAGTATGTATTGTATACCATCCCAGCAGTAGTGAGTGAGTGAGTATGGTTTTACGCCGCTTTTAGCAATATTCCAGCAATATCACGGCGGGGGACACCAGAAATGGGCTTCACACATTGTACCCATGTCGGTAATCGAACCCGGGTTATCGGCGTGACGAGCGAACGCTTTAACCACTAGGCTACCCGACCGCCCCCATCCCAGCAGTAATATCCATTCCAATAACAAAGAAGTTGAATAGTGTGACACCCATTTCCTGCGATATTAATCACAGCACATGCAGTATACCTTTTCCTTATAATGTTTAGTTCGCCATTGTATATGAGGGAGTGAGTTGGGTTTAACGCCGCTTTTAACAGTATTCCAGTTATATCACGGCGAGTCAGCATAATGTTGGAGGAAAGCCCGAAGTGATGCAGGTCTCAGACGTTTACCACTTCGGTGAAACCCACGAGCACGGGTATGGTGCTGACAAACCTAGAAACATAATCGGGGCGAACCGGGATTGGAACCCACAATCAAAGGTTTCTGGCGTACCCATGGGACGAGACTGCACAGCGAATCGAGGCGCCTTAGACAAGTGGGCCACCCGTGCCCCCTCATTGTATATGATATAGAATGTAGTACCTAACTTTTGATAGGGATAATGAGATGTCAGTATATTTAAATATAAGCTTGACATATTATGAGGATCAGTTTTGTGCATCACGGAGATAAAATATATCTCTATTTAAAGTGGAGTAGTATATCTAGATGCTTGCACGTTGCTCTCACCACGCCCATATCATTAGGACATTTCTATACGCCATATTTGCATATCTGATGCCAATATTCCATTTTCAAACTTCGTGACCGTTGTCTAGGTCGCATCCACCACCTCTCAAAACTTACATTTGATAATCATAAGTTGTCGTATACAATAAGACAAACAAATATACAAATCACAGTTTCCATACAATTATGAACAAGTATTCGAGCGATGTTACATGCGTTCGCAAACACGCATGTAGGTGTATTACAACTTTCAGGCTGAAAAACTATAATAACTGAAATTTACTTAATAGAGTCGGAAAATCAAAGTACTAAGTTTCAAATATTGGAGTTTTGGATTTGAATGACTTGGGTTTAACGCCGCTTTTAAATTTTGTCAGTATTATCACAGTGCGTGAGCAAGGAGGAATACCATTATTAGTACTAACGGTCACCTTATCCTGGTGTACCTAAGGGGAGACAACTTTGCACATCCAATTGCTACACTTTGTATTATTCTATTCCGAGTCGTCTTTGCCCCAACTTCACACTTAATCTCAGCTATGGCTTACTTATTACTAAAGAAAAGTTACAATGAAAAAAATAAACAGACTATATGTTATGCAGTGATATTATAAATAGTTGCATAGGTTTTAAATGTGTGTTTTAGCAACTATTTGCTTGTTTTGAAATTTAGTGCGATGTTGTCAACAAATTCTTAAGTGTACTGAGGGCTCTGCTAGAGGCTGAGGTGATGTAGGTCGCCGTGTTCCCCAGTGGGCTTGGCTGGCTGTAGTTGCCAGTGGCCTGTGACCCGTGTTTGAGCAGCTATGTTATGTTAACACGTGTGACGGATTCCTTTGGTGTATTGGTAGCAGGGATGCATTTCATTCCTCATCTCGTCTCGTCGCTTTATGGCTGAGACGATGCCGGTACGACGTTAACTGGTTAACGTACGGATATACCACAATATACCAGTGTTGACACTAATTTTGCCCATGTCAGAGCAATCAATGCATGGACAAACTATATTGATTTACAGAAGCCAGAATTATTGAACATTTCCCCGTTAACAGCCCCTTTTGAAACCCGTGAAGATCCGGGTTAGAATTGGTCTTCAGTGTTGTAAGAGGCAACGCTGCTTGTCGTTAGAGGCGGCTAACGGGATGGGCGGTTGATGCATGCCATCGTATCCCAGTCGCGTAGATCGAAGCTCATGATGTCAGTCAGTCACTGGACTGTCTGGTCCAGATTCGATTATTTCCATACCTTGTCATTCAGCTGGAATGTTTCTGAGTACAACAAAGCATGAGGTTAACAGTGAGATCTTCACGTGTACACAGCTAACATGTTGTGTCCTGGGATGTTGCCGCAAACTGCTTGGCAAGTCAACATCCTTTGTACCTTTGTTCTAAACCGTAAAACATATTTGAGGTATTTGGCCGTCAACGCTAGATAATTGTTTGATATTACACAAGGGAAAATTCCAATATATCCAAAATGTACAATTTTGTATATTTTGTATATCCAAAGGAAAAACAAATTATATTTAGGTCGCCTATACAAAGCTTGTTTATTGTTTGTATATATATGGAAGGATTTTACCACTGCTGCATTCAGTTTCTTTTTTAACTTTAGTAAGGATTTCTGTGATTCCATACAGTATGTGGTTGATTGTCATTTTTTATAAATAACTTCATTGAAAATATCACAAATGATTATGTACCGGACATTATTCTTGTGTATTTGAGAATAGGATTTTCATACTGTGTCTATAATGCGACTATATTTGGAGGGTTATGAAATAATTTGTATTAATTGATGTTGACAGCATTTTACAAAATAAAGAAATAAAACAATTGAGCAGTCTTTAGTTACAGAAAGATCAATAATACCACATGTTCACGAGTGCAATATTATAAAAGATCCCGTCAATTTTACAACGATTTTAATGCACCAGCCGCACCTTCATTATTCAATGATAATATAATATAATACAATGTACAACAGCTGTTAAGTTATACGAACATGCATACATACATTGTACATTTTTTGTCATGATTAGTTTTGTACACTAATAAAACTATATAATAGGTGCAATATGTGCCATCTTTGTTAGGAAAATATTATGTTGATGTTGTGAAGACGGAAGTTGTATTTATCACTGGAATCTGTATGTGCAGGTGGCAATGATCCAAAGCCCAAACGATGCGAATCAGTCGACGTCTATATATACATACATTATAACACGATCAGTATACCACGGAGTACTGACATACCTACAGTTGACAAATGCCCGTATCTCTGCCCCGAGACCACCCAGGGACTATAATGTTACGTCATATTTGACAACCCACAGCTCCATGGGGGATATGGCGAGATAACACGTAAACATGTCTCTCCTCACGTTCTGCCTGCATGACTGACGAGTGTGCAAGCCACCTGTCGTACTGCTCTTTCGACCAGAATATAGCAGCTATTTGCACCAACCTCATACATTTCTCTATTTATCAACCTAAATATCAAGACCAAGTTGACGTTAGGTACATAAGTCGCTGCATTAATACCTACCAAAATATACTTCCCAGTGTTCACATGCACAATCGTCAAGAACAGCAGTATATACTTTATGTTTTGCAGCCTGTGGAATTACTTAATGTACCTTATGTATGATCCTTGGGTGTTCTCGAGGACAGACGCCCGCCCAACTCCTCCACCCCTCAAACTATATTATATAAAAAAAAAATTAATTTAATATATATATATAATGGCCTTTGGTTGCGATAAAAACCTACCTTCATACTGTTCCCAAGCTGTATTCGGAGAATGGATGGTATCTGTGCTAATATTACACAAATTGTAAGGGCTCACTCCCGAGCAGTGGTTGCGTCGGAAGTGATTAACGTCCACTTCGGTGTAAAGTCCATTTTTATTTATTGTTACTTTTTGGGGTCACTTCAATTTCCTCGTGTTTAAAACTATACATGGTTTTGTCTTTGTTACAAACACCCGCACGCCCGCACGCCCGCACGCACGAACGCACAAACTAACTCACGCACATACTGCGATACCATTCGTCACATTGAGTTTTGGGTGGTACGTAAATATTGCTCTATGATCAAGGAAATCTACTGGCCTAAATATCGCACAAATATATATATACATCCATATACCATAGTGAATATACTCCACGGCCATGTATACACACGCCATATATATACGTGATAGAGGAACGTTGTGTATATTAAACAGGCCGTGAAGTATTGACAACATATACGTGTAAGTAATATGGGGTAAATGAGTAACGTTTTCGCCATGGGATTAGGGGAGAGGGGGGGGGGGGGGTGTAGTAGTAGGTAATATTTCCTGGTACGGATGTCCTTTCTATGTCCCTCCTACTGAACAATCAGATTCCACGAAATGGCTGCGCCCAGTCAAGACGATCTGATCGATAATCAAATCTATGTTGTGATAAAACGGGTCTTACTTCGTAAAGTGCACCAGTCACGTGAGCTCTTGGATTAAAAACACGAAAGGATTTGGAAAATATCTGTTGCCGCCGAGTTTGCGATACACATGCTTTGCAAATTCTGCAATCGATCGAAATCTGCACGGTATAGTTTACGAACCGGATGTCGATGTCGTTACGCGATTTTGATGGGACTATGCATCGAGTCGTTAGTCCAGCCAAAGTATAACTCCATAATTCCAGATTAGTTCGGCAAGGTTGGAAACTGGACTTTTACACATGGGAACACAGTGCAGCCACACTGGCAGCCGCTTGACTGTATCATCTACATGTATAAAGCGACCATTCGCCGCCATTCTCCCAACTTTGTCACTTACAAAAAATGACATGGAACGAAAAGAAATTCTGAGTAGAGGTGTATCTCACGCCTCTGCCTCCATACTGTAGCAATTAAATCATTTTATAGAGAAACCTCCATGGCCCGGTGCCCAGTTAAATGGGTCTGAACACGCTTGTGTGAAACTGGAACATTGCAATAAATATATCATGAGGGTAATCTTTGATTGCCGTAGATCGATCAAGAACCTCGGTGGAGTGAGTGAATGAGTGAGTGAGTTGGGTTTAACGCCGCTTATAACAGTATTCCAGTTATATCGCGTCGTGTCAGCTTAATGTGGGAGGAAAGCCCGAAGTGATGCAGGTCTCAGACGTTTACCACTTCGGTGAAACCCACGAGCACGGGTATGGTGCTGACAAACCTAGAAACATAATCGGGGCGAACCGGGATTCGAACCCACAATAATAGGTTTCTGGCGTACCCAAGGGACGCAACTCTGCACAGCGAATCGCGGCGCCTTAGACGACTGGGCCACCCGTGCCCCCTAGAACCTCGGAAAACAGACGAGTATAGTGTTGCTTGAATAGCCCGACACCACTCACCCCTGCGATAGTGTACTGCAGGCAATATTTCCACAAGTAAAGTGAACGCTTTCTTCTGTAAGAAGTATGTTTGCAAACATCGTTTGAGCGTAGCATTTTCCTTTATTTCTCGAGTTCTGAGCATTTATGCAAAAAAAACTGTCCAAGCTGATGACGCTTTCGCTCGTCAGGTACAAGAACTATTCACCCGTTTCATAAAATTGGTTTGTTTGTTGTTTAACGCAGCACTCAGCAATATTCCAGCTGTAGGACGGTAATCTGTAAATAATTTTGTCTGGGCCAGACATTCCAGTGATTGACATCATGTGCATCGATCCACGCAATTGGAATTCGATGACGTACATCAACCAAATCAACAAGCGTGACCACCCGATCCCGTTGGTCGCCTCTTACGACAAGCATAGTCTCCTTTTACGGCACGAATGGGTTGCTGAAGACCTATTCCACCCCGGATCTTCACGGGTCTCATAAAACTGGTATTGAACGGGAGATCGTTTAGGATTCTATATGTAATAACAGGGGTTCATACAAATCTAGGGTCATATCACGTCACAAGACAACAGTGTATTGTTTCCGTCTTCCGGGCGGTATTGTTGACGTCATTCGAATCTTATTGTGACGTGTTGTCGGAATGACGTCACAATAAAATCGACGTCATGGCTGAAAATTGTTAACGTCATGCGACAAATTGTGGTTCCGCTGCTCTTGCGACTTGCGACTTGTCCTTATAGGTAAACACTAAAATTTGTCTCTGTTTGTAGACCTCTTCGCCGGTAGTAAGTAGAACATTTTATCATACAATGGATAGGTTTCTCGGCAGGATAAAGCCAACGGATAAAAACGATATCCGTTGGGGTCATATGCGGATAGAGATGCAAATATCAAAGGTCAAGTAGGGACTACTTTTACTGTTTATAAACAAACATGGCGTCGCCCGCGTCATTCGGCGATCGAGTCAGAATTAACCATCCCGAATCTGGATAAACTACAGGGATAAATGCTATCATTATCAAAAAGAACAGTCTAATATACTGAAAATCAGTGTCTAACTGTGACGTAGCTAAGGCATTTTATAAGTTTTAGCAACTTTGGAGATATACATTTCGAACAATTTTGCGAGGGCACGAGGCCTAGCCAAGCGGGATCAGTAGCCATAACTGTGCGTGTAACCCTCTGCGGCTTGAAACCTTCTCCACAAATTAAAATAGTTGGATTTGGCCGAAGTATGTTCGAATTGTTACCTTGTTTCGTTTTGTCGCTTTGGGTACATCTGACTACACTTCTTAACGTTATGACAAGACAGACCGACTGTCAACAACGTCTGACCGTGGCCGTGACGTCTCATAGACTAGGGTTAGAGTAGCTTCCCTTTGACAAAGGGCAGTTACTCTAGCGGACAGACCGATGGATTGACGCGAAAGGCAATTACAAACAATTGTTGTTTTGCGTATATGTTCCTTCGCCACTGTATAAGAAACAGATTTCAGTTGGAACTATATTGGCTACTGTCACTGTCCGACTGACACATCACTTACCCTATGACGTAATATATATTAATGCGCGCATTCCAGGAAAACTCGCAATGTTTCGGTTATGATTGTGAGAGAGGGAAAGCAATTTTGAAGCACAGAATTAAAGAATGACATTATATGATAAAGAGGTTATCACGCTTGTGTGTTTGGGGATGGTAAATATCCTGTATTAGGAATAAACACTATGTATTTAGCTCGCCAAGGCTCGCTAAATACAATGTTTATTCCTAATGCAGGATATTTACCATCCCCAAACACACTCGCGTGATAACCTCTATATATTCGTGTTCATGTCATACTATGTTTACGAGGCTAAATATCGGTATTTAGACTCTTGTGTCGTAAACAGTATGACATGAACACGAATCTACATGTTATATCCTCTATAATATCAACTCGGTCAACCAATTGTTGTAACGACGTCACGTAAAACCATCTGAGACGTCATGAACACAATGGATGACGTCATATTTTTTATTTCGAAAATGCGTTGATATGACAACATGTTGCAATGGGCCGCTTTGCAAACAATGAAAACAATGGATTGAATTAGTCAGTCAGCATTTAGCAAAAGATACATTGCTCAGTGAGAATTACTCCGATATCCTTGACCCTATGAGTAATATATGTATAACATGTATCCTGAGATCCCTAGCGCAGAGTGTGCGTGAGAGAGTTGGTTTATCCCCGATTTGAATATTTCAATAATATCACAACGCGTTTGCTTAATTTTGGATGACACCCTGCTGTTGACCCGTGAAGATCCGGGGTAGAATAGGTCTTCAGCAACCCATACTAGCAGTAAAAGGAGACTATAGTTGTCGTAAAAGGCGACTAACGAGATCGGGTGGTCAGGCTCGTTGACTTGGTTGATGCATGTCATCGATCCCAATTGCGTGGTTCGATGCTCATGATGTCAATCACTGGATTGTCTGGTCCAGACTCGATTACTTTACAGACCGCCGTCATATAGCTGGAATACTGCTGAGTGCGGCGTTAAACAACAAACAAAACAAACAAACAAACAAACACCCTGCTGTGTGGCAGGCCTGTTAGACCTCGTCTTCTGCCTCAGTTCAAAAAAGTGTAACCACGCATGCGATTTCATTGATCGTGCAGGTTCATTAGCGACCTGACCTTTTCTTACACACACCAGTGACACTATAATAGACATATTGGGGGGTGGGGTAACATTGTATACAATATCTCAACCCCAATGTAATATACTTTCATTTTGTTTTTTGTATAGGATAGTACAATGGTTAAGGCAGATTTTAATACCCAGTTATAGTGGTTTTATTGTCACAATTCAATGGAATTAGTGTTTTACCTACTCACAAGACTTGAAAATGAAGTAAAAAAACATAATTTTTACCAGTGTTTCCATTGAGAATTAGAATAACAGTAAAATGAAACAAAATGTGTGCCAAATTCAGATAACCGAACATATTACCTGTAATCAAAGACATAATTTGGATAGTTTAATGACTTAATAAAAATGTTACAGCCAATTTTGTCAAATTATGCATTTTCCCTTTAATTTATGCAATTTTGACCCCCTGAAAATTCCTGCACACACTTGCAAGCTTACTACCCAATGTAAATTGTGTACAGATACCTCCTTTATGCAATAGAAAAGGTTTAAGGTATACAGGAAAATGTGGGAACGAAAATCTTAACTAAGCCTCTTTTCCGCTGGTGGCCAACTGACTAGATACAGACTAGTAAGGCTGGGACGGGTAACTCGGGTACTCGGGTTGGGTGGGTTCTGAGTAGGACCCGGGTACCCACAGGACTACCCGAACCCGTGGTTAGTCACGTGATATATTGTTTAATGACAAACATTATCTAAAACTCTATGGTTACAGTATAAGTCACTAATGCACCCATTCCTTCTGACTTTTATATGTTTGAATGAAGATAAAACTTCATGCAGTAAACTTCAGTGTATGCATGATCGTTTTACACGGGTATCTGAATACATTTTGCCAGGGCTAAGGTCAAACTTTTCCAAATCGGACAGTTTGTACCTATCTCTAAATTATCTACAGCGGGTACCCGCGGGTAGGGTCTTGTAATAGGTTGGTGGGTACCCGGGTAGTACATTTGGACTCGTCCCAGCCCTACAGACTACCTGTAAATGCATTTGTGTACACTTATATCATTTCTCATGTTCAATACGCTGATAAATGTATGAATGGCTATAGAGTGAGTGAGTATGGTTTTACGCCGCAATATTCCAGCAATATCACGTCGGGGGACACCAGAAATGGGCCTCACACATTGTACCCATCTGGGGAATCGAACCCGGGTCTTCGGAGTGACGGGCGAACGCTTTAACCATGTATAGGCTACCCCACCGCATCTATATCTAGTGTGCGGTGAGGTGGCCTATACATGGTTAAAGCGTTCGCCCGTCACTCCGCACCTATATCTAGTGTGACCCGTGAAGATTCCGGGGTAGAATAGGTCTTCAGCAACCCATACTTGCCGTAAAAGGCGACTATGCTAGTCGTAAAAGGCGACTAACGGGATCGGGTGGTCAGGCTTGCTGACTTGGTTGATACATGTCATCGATCCCAATTGCGTGGACCGATGCCCATGATATTAATCACTGGATTGTCTGGTCCAGACTCGATTATTTACAGACCGCCGTCATATAGATGGAATATTGCTGAGTGCGGCGTTAACAACACACCAACCAACCAACTATATCTAGTGTAAGTATCTATCATTGTGTTGCCATGTGTCATCTATCTAGATGTATAAGGGGTTATCTTTACAAGTCCTTAAGATTATCGCGCCATTCAATTGACGATTTATCTGGCTGGGAAATCTCCACTAAATGATAAAACGTGACTGGAATACAATGTCTTTGGGCGACCTTCACATTGGTCCTGTGATGCGGCCTTGTCCTTAGACCATGTAAATCTTGAGAGGTCACTTCCCGCAATGTTGGCTGTGTGGAGAACTTTGTGTGTCGGATCTCGGGTAAGAACAAATATACCATTGCTAAATTGAAGGAAAATATATTTCATGTAATATTATCTTCTGCGTGCATTTTAATGCCAATAATGTCTTTTCAGGAAATACGTCCCTAATATTTGTTATTGTTTTCAGAGTTAGGTGACGACACCTGACAGACAAAAATAGAGACTCCACTACTGTTACGCTAATTTCAGTATTTGTGCTCAGTGACAATGTCACAAATTAATATGTATGTTGTATGAAACACGTAGACAGTGGAATATTGGTAAACTGGCGAGTCTTCGAGAGTAGTTTAGGCTGCAGCTGGCACAAGTCTCGGCGACTGTTCGCCCTATTTACGAGACACATGGCAATACTTCTTACCTCTTACCTACACCACTTACCTCCCTTATCTATCCATCTACGATTTATTATGATTATTGGAATCCTTTGCAGTTCCAGTGCTCACCAAATTTATAGAAATGGCGGTTTGAGTATTTCTTCAAACCAGTAGTTTATTTTATTCCTCAGCCTGGAGTGATGTGTGTTGTTGTTGACAATACTGAACATGAATGTGTGCGTATTCAAGTTGCACACGTTACACAACAGAGTGATGAAATGCCCCAGCTCTGTGGCAACCATGCCCGAGGTTTTATGTGACAGTCTTTCCACGTATGCATGGAGGTATTTGCTGTCTTCCACATGGATAATGAATAAGAGCTTTAATACTCACACTGTTCCTGTTCATATAAACCTGATGCAAAAATATTCTATTGTCTGATTGAAAGTTAATAGAGCGAGTATAACAAGAATATCAAATCTTTTTAAATACTACTATAACATATTCAGCCTTATTGTAAGTAAGGTACACAGCAAGCCTGTTGATAATATCCATATGTAGGACACATATTTAATGATTTCAGATGCTTGGGGGCGTTGTTGACACATATTATTTTAAGTTTATTTATCAAAAGAAGTTAAAGAACACCAGATTCTTTCATATTACTATAGTTAATTGTTGACCTGTGTCATGACGTCAAGTCTGTCATGTTGACCTGTGTGATGATGTCACGGCCTGTCATGTTGACCTGTGTCATGACGTCAAGTCTGTCATGTTGACATGTGTCATGATATCACAGCCTGTCATGTTGACCTGGGTCATGGTATCACTGCCTGTCATGTTGACCTGGGTCATGGTATCACAGGTTGTCATGTTGACCTGGATCATGATGTCAAGGCTGTCATGTTGACCTGTGTCATGACGTCAAGTCTGTCATGTTGACCTGTGTCATGACATCCCCTTTTTGTTGACCTGTGTCATGACATCACCTCTTTGTTGACCTGTGACACGTCACAGTCTGTCATGTTGACCCGTGTCATGACATCGCAGCCTCTTTGTTGACCTGTGTTATGACATCGCAGCCTCTTTGTTGGCCTGTGTCATGACAACAAGTCTGTCATGTTGACCTGTGTCATGACGTCTCAGCCTCTTTGTTGATCTGTGTCACAACATTAGCCTGTCATGTTGACCTGTGACATGACATCACAACCTCTTTGTTGACCTGTGTCATGACATTGCAGCCTCTTTGTTGACCTGTGACATGACATCACAACCTCTTTGTTGACCTGTGTCATGACATCACAACCTCTTTGTTGACCTGTGACATGACATCACAACCTCTTTGTTGACCTGTGTCATGACGTTGCAACCTCATTGTTGACCTGTGTCATTACGTCACAGCCTTACATTTTTGACCTGTGTCATGGTACCATTCACCTGATGAACGAGCAGGAATATACTCTGAAATTTTGTGTCCTCGTAATAAAGAAACTGACATCCATAAATTCTCTTCCTCACAAAATAACAGTATTGTCCTGAAGTTGTCTGCCAGGGGCACTTAGTTTGGAATCCTGGCTACAACCCTGACATGTGAAAAAAGAGAGTAAGTGATTTTGCTAGAGATGTCCCAGAAAAACATCTGATCTGAAACACTAAGAACAGCTTAAAAAACCCACATGACATACAGTGGC
Organism: Haliotis rufescens; assembly: GCF_023055435.1. Lineage (NCBI taxonomy): Eukaryota > Metazoa > Mollusca > Gastropoda > Lepetellida > Haliotidae > Haliotis > Haliotis rufescens. The sequence continues at coordinate 4,671,423 of NW_025964013.1, forward strand.
TTTTAAAAATTACTGTAATTGTAAAATCTGATGTTTCCCAGTTGCCAAGGTATCTCATAATCTGTGCAATGCATGACTTGTCTGTGGCATTTGTCTTGTTGTCAAGGAAGAAAGTATGTTCTTTGGTATAGCCTGTCTCACACACAGAGAGGTGTACAGGCACTCCACTAGAGCTGAGTATCGACTGGTATTTTGTGATACAATTTGTATCACGATACAGACTGAACATATTACTGGTATCACGATACACCACATCAAATAGTAAGACATAATGAAATCACTGAAATATAGCTCTAATACCTCTTTCTTCATACATGTATTTATTGTTATCTCAAAACTTTAACAAAGAAAATCGCAAGAACAAAACAGTTTTAAATGAAGGGATGGTTATTTAATGTAACAGTTATTCGGTATGTCCCTCGCCACAACATCCTCGTGTTCTGCCAAGCTTACAGGTGGCGCTATGCTACTTTTGCCATAATGGGAGGTAACTCTATTAGTTCCTGTTCTATTTATGGCATATCGCGATCTCACAAACTAACAATTAAAGTATCGTGTGTACCTAAGTATCGATGACAATGTCATCATGACATCAAAGGTATCTGTAAATCATTACACCCCTACACTTGATGTTACATAGGATTTGCTTTTCTGCTTCCTGTTCATCCTTTGTGTATATAATGTATTATCCATCTGGTCTGGGTATAAGCATGTGCTAGACATGGAAGATTTGAGTTATTTCTACTTACAAAATCCTGTCTGGGAGCTACCATGCAACGACCTTTGCACAAGCGGTTGCATAAGATTCATGTGACTATAAACGGTGAAGTAGATCAAGTAGGTCATTAGCAGGCCTCAGACGAATAGTTCTACTGCGACACATGTACAATGGTGATTGTTAACATGTTGACTGGATCTTGTCATTCCTAAAGATGGACTGTCATCAGCAGTGTTCGAAATAGTTTTAAAACCCGACAAGACAGTTGGGCAGGTGACCCATAAGTGTTGCCTGCCCATCTTTAATGTACCTGCCCACATTCAGGCATTATAAATATTGAAAACAGCAAAAACTAAGAGACAAGCCATGTCTTGATTCAGGTGAAATAATATGCAAACAATTTCTTGAGAATCTACAAGAGGCTATGATAGTCTGAAGTAGTCACAAGTAGTCTGAAAATTATCTGCCAGATAGTCGGACTGATTGTGGAAAATTTCATGCAGCCTGACAGAAAAGTTGCCAGTCACGGGCAGGCAGTTATGTTGGACACTGGTCATCAGTGGAATGCTGTCTTGTTTCAGTCAAGAGGAAGTTAGGTGATCACCATGTATTTTTTTGTTATTGGAAATGTGTTGTGAGAGTTTGGTTTTGTGCTTCTTGCAGTAATATTGCCACATTCCCAGAGGCACCAGAAATGGGTTTCATGCATGGTACCCACAGACCAGCACCCGGGCTTACAGCATAATTCAGGGTTAGAATTGAACACTAGCCTGCTGGCCAGGGGCTTGTACAAATTCCTACGGGCTATTACAAATTTACAAATAGTTTTGCCATTACATGGGCAATTTATCTTGCCTGAGCCAGTAAAGCCTTTGAGTTCAGTTCTAACCCTGAAAACAAAGTAGCGCTTTCACCACAAGATTACCTCACTACTCCCATTCTTATTTTTTTAATAAAACAATAGTCAACAGTTATCATTGGAGGGACATCATGCTTTAATCCTTTGGGATAAACTTTTAAGAAAGAATACTGCAGCTCTGTTGAGTTATGAACAATTGAAAAATACTCACCACCAAAAGATACGCAATCAACAGAAACAATTATAGAGAAGTATGTACGTCAAGAAGACATTTCCAATGCGTACCACTTAATGACAAACTAACAATCAGTCAAGTGTTAACACAGACTGTCATTATTCTTATCACAGATATGCTGCACATACTGTCCAAACTTTACACGCTGATCCTGCACTAGAAAATTGGTGAATCTCGAGTCATGGATCTGTGACGCCACATGTGATGCATTCACGAGTGTCGGTTCACACAACATACCATTATGGTTGTTTGTGCATCAAACCAATCTAATATCTCTTGAATATATGTAATTTTTCATATATTAACCAACATGTGTGGCATTCATGTTTCTTTTGTTGGTGAGTATATTATATGACTCGCGGACAGTCTTCCCCTGCAAAAATGACTCCACACATTGTCGGGGGAACGGGTGGCCCAGTCGTCTAAGGCGCCGTGATTCACTCACTCACTCACTCACTCACTCACTCCACACATTATCATGCACCTGCGTGGCTGTTGGTCAGGTGATAGTGATACTGGTTTTTGGTCTATAGTGCCCACTTATAATTGCTGTTTTGTGTATGGTATGCAGTCAAATACTACGTCATATTGCTTCAGGCGGACAAACAGGAGATAACAAACATGGTCAATGAAAATGTGAAATTTGCGATAAAACATGATGACATGATGATTTACCATTTCATTTGTATTTCCTGTTCTGCTAGGCATTGTTTTATATGCTGAGATTAAAATTACCTTATGCATTTGGCTTGTAAACAAAGCCGAAAATAGCAATCAGCTGTATACAGATTTTCTTCTAATCTACCGGTGATTCACTTGAAAAATACACAATGATATGACCAAAGATAATTTAGACGCAATGATTGGAAGAAACAGTATATGAAACTTTTATTTTTAAGGAATAATACATTCTATTGTTATATTTTAGTTTCAGATTTTACTGTATATACAATTAAAATAACTATAAGTGTAGCACTTTGGTATATTGGCAGTTACTTTTTATGTATTGAACAGTTTCAGGAATACCGTTGAGGCTCCCTGCAGTCTTGCTTTTTTGATCGCAAAAACAATATGGTGACAAATAATAGTCAAACTGCAACAAATTCGAGTTTTAACGAGTTAAAGTATGGCATTTATGATGTACCCATTGATTCAAGGTGTCAAAAGCGGATCATGGTTGCTGTTGTTAATAATGGTGAGTTGGCGCCACCTGCCAATCAACTAGTTCACACATGGTTTCGCCAAAATTATGTCAACACTACTGAGTGAAATTTGAATCAAATTAAAAAAATGAATTATGAACATAAGTCAAAATATACAATGAATACTAAACAAAAATGTACTACTTTATGGATAACAATTTCTGGTTTACTGTATGTAGCGACATTTCGATGTAGATTCTTACACCGTTATCAAGCTGGAGTGACAACAACCAAGTGATGAGAGGTATATATATATGATTATAGATGATATAGCACTTTCTACTCTTTTCAGGCCTTAAATCCTTCTTTCAGAATTCACCCCATTTAATATATTACCATTTAACTTATCTTTTCTTTTTATATTTTAATACACTTGTTGTACATTATAGCCATAGTTGTTTAGTTTCTGCCCCTCTCACTTATATTTTTTTGGGTATGGTGTTTACCTACATTAAAATATTATTTATTTTCCCCACCTACCCCGACTGTGAAATTGCCCCCAAAACAGTTCAGTACAGAATTACCTCTCATTTTCAAGATGGAGTTAGAGGGAGAATGTCCAAAAAAAATAAATGTAAAAGAGCTATTGTTTGTTAAGTCTATCCTATGTTTGATGTAGCATTGTTTTGATTACACTGACTAAAGCCTAATTGTTAAGTTAAGTGAAAGGTATTTGTTATCATGTCAAATAAATTTGTCTTCTCATAAATAATTTGGCTTTTCTTTATTAAGTTTGGCTATTTAAGAGCCTCAAAAGTAATTCCAGGGACTATGTCTAAAAAACTTGATGTTAAATCAGGTTATATGTATAATACCTGAAACTTTTAGGGATTATGTATATTCCCTGAGTGAATCAGACATTAAATATATTCCCTGATTATACATATTCCCTGTAACATATATACATGCCATGTTGTGATAAGAAAATTGGAGTCCCAGATGTGGAAGGTAAACCCTTAATGAAGATGATGAGGATGATGATGATGGTTGTAGTCACTCCAGCTTTATCATGTTTATAACGGTATAAGAATCTACATCGAAACGATGCTACATGCAATTAACCTGAAGTTGTTATCCATGTAGTTGTATGTTTTTGTGATTTACTCACCAACTTGTAGAATGCCAATCCAAGAGTAACAATGAATACTTATTACCAGGTAGTGTAACATTATTTGTTACGGATTTGTTGATATATCTTCGATGACGAGACGATGTGTATTTGTTTGGAAAACAATACAATTTATGGGAGCCATTGATTTCCTCGTGATTAACCAAATCCGCGGTATCGTAAAGGGTGTTATAGAGAGGGATGCATATGGAGTCCATGAACACAATAGAACAACTCCACTCGACTCATGAGTCAACCTGGTATTGTTATTCAGGCAAGCGGAGAAATATGCAAATTGTTTTCCCTTAAAACAGTTCCTGCAGAATGAACCTAGATTAATCCCAGCTGTCACTAGGTGCAAGTCACACGTTGCTGAATGACCTTGTACTATGACAAACCACATCGGTCATTGCAGGATTTTATATCCAAAGCCTAAGACTTGATGTGCAAAATGGTCATGACCGATGCACCAGCATTCATTTCCCTTCTTCATCATCTGCAATTTAACCAGACATGATTGAATATTGAGAATAAAGAAATACCACAACTGATGTGTTTAGAAACTCACCCTTACAGTTCATCCAGTATGCTGGTACACTTCCCAAGTGCCTCTAGACAGAACTAGATTGAACTCTAGACAAATGACACTAGACAGGATTAGACTGTACACTTCACAAATGACACTAGACAGGATTAGATTGTACTCTTCACAAATGACACTAGACAGGATTAGATTGAACACTAGGCAAATGACACTAGACAGGATTAGATTGAACACTAAGCAAATGACACTAGACAGGATTAGACTGTACACTTCACAAATGACACTAGACAGGATTAGACTGTAAACTTCACAAATGACACTAGACAGGATTAGATTGAACACCAGGCAAATGACACTAGACAGGATTAGATTGAACACCAGGCAAATGACACTAGACAGGATTAGATTGAACACTAGGCAAATGACACTAGACAGGATTAGACTATACACTTCACAAATGACACTAGACAGGATTAGATTGTACATTTCACAAAAGACACTAGACAGGATTAGATTGTACACTTCACAAATGACACTAGACAGGATTAGACTGTAAACTTCACAAATGACACTAGACAGGATTAGATTGAACACCTCACAAATGACACTAGACAGGATTAGATTGTACATTTCACAATAGACACTAGACAGGATTAGATTCAACACCTCACAAATGACACTAGACAGGATTAGATTGAACACCTCACAAATGACACTAGACAGGATTAGATTGTACATTTCACAAATGACACTAGACAGGATTAGATTTTAAACTTAACAAGTGACACTAGACAGGATTTGTAAGAACCACTATCATAAAAATCGAGGTGGTCTGGTGATTTAAAAATGTGTGATGGCAGCACCAGGTATTGCTCTCCTCTCACAGAATAAATGGAATGGTGGAATATTTGTTAAAGTGTGTTTTAAACTGATTTTTTAAGAAGTCATGCAAATATGCATTTGGTCAAGTGATATTTCTGGGGCATAGGGCCAGTTGTCTGCCTGAAATATATGTTTTGATCGCATACCATCTCCCTCAATCTTCTCCTTGATTCCAAGAGTGGCAAGCGGGACCCAGTCATCTAAGGCTCCACAATACGCTGTGCAGAGTGGTCTCCCTTAGGCATGCCAGAGACCTATGATCCTGGGTTTGAATTACGTTTGGCCCAAATTATGTTTCCAGATTAGCACCATACCTCTGCTCGTGGGTTTCACCAAAGTGGTAAACGTCTGAGACCTGCTGTGCATGACATCAAGTTATCTCTCCTGGGTGATATCACTACAATGAAATGCATCATACTGCTTTGCAGACCATTGTGATGTCATTGGTTACCTGCATCAACCAAGTCAGCAAGCCTGACCATCTAACGGGATCGGGTAGTCAGGCTCACTGACTTGTTTGATGCATGTCATTGATCACAATTGCGTGGATCGATGCTCATGATATTAATCACCAGACTGTCTGGTCCAGACTCGATTATTTACAGACCGCCGTCATATATATAGCTGGAATATTGCTGAGTGCGGTGTTTAACAACAAACCAACCAACCAAATCATTGGTTACCATGATGTCACAATCAAATGTCTTCAGCAACCCATGCTTGCTGAAAAAGGTGACTTTCCTTGATGAAAGAGGCGACTAACAGGGTCGGGTGGTCAGGCTTGCTGACTTACTGGATGCATGACATCGTATCCCAATTGGATCGATGCTCATGATAACAATCACTGGATTGTCTCATCCAGACTATTATTAACTCAATTTATCTAGCGAAAATATTGCTGAGTGCAGCTTTAAACAATAAACAAACAAACACAATCAAATGACATCACTAATCTCTCTGCTACAGAAGCTGGTTAGCTGTACTTTTTACACTCGAGACACTGCTTATGACTGTTTACAAAGTTGGAAGAATGATTTTGGATGATATATAGAATCTCACCCTTGTGTCTTTATGTATCAATATGTCAACATATATTTGGTATACAAAGACACTTGGATCAGATTCTGTTTCACCTCACCTGTAAATATCAGTCCACTTAACTAAAGTAAACAGAACAATGACTACACCTGTCTAGGATCACTCTGTCAATAGTGGGGAGGAATTTGAGCATCCTCATCCCAGGGTTGTCTCGATTTGTAAGCACACACTTGAACAGCCTCTAACTTTGTTAAATGTCAGGGCACTCATTTTCACAGTTATTAGGATCCTGTGAAAATAGGGTTGTCAAAAACTGGCAAAAGCTTTGAAATAGATAAAAAGATATTTAAAAATCCCTGCTAATGTAATCATTTGCCTACAAGCTGGAACCACGAAGAGATATCTAAAATTATGAAATTGCCTTAAACATTTGTTAGTGTTGCTTTGTGGGGTTGTGTGATTTATGGAAATGGTTTCAAGGATGTTTATGACAGATTGCCTGCTTGAGTGTATTAACATGTAAATACCAGAGCTTCAGATACAAGCAAGTCAAGGATAGTGTTTGTTGTTTGTTGTTTAACGCTGCACTCCGCAATATTCCAGCTATATGACGGCGGTCTGTAAATAATCGAGTCTGGACCAGACAATCTGGTGATTGATATCATGAGCATCGATCCACGCAATTGGGATACGATGACATGCATCAACCAAGTCAGCGAGCCTGACCACCCAATCCCGTAAGTCGCCTCTTACGACAAGCATAGTCGTCTTTTATGGCAAACATGGGTTGCTGAAGACCTATTTTACCCCGGATCTTCACAGGTCTATTCACTCATTGAATAATTTAGTAAGTCTTATTGATAAGGCAACTCTGCATTTGAAGTTTGATGTGCAAAAACAACAGTCTGTCTATCAAGCAACGCATCAGTTGTCAACAACAATATGTCAGTCAGCATCTCAGTACCTTCCAATGTATGTCACCAACTGTTGCCATATGTATAACTTATTAACATAATGCAGATTGTAATTGGTCAATTATGAGTTGTATTCATATAGGTCTTCATGTGATAATCCCAGTCCTTGGCGCAGTCATCCATCACTTCAGATACACTTTGTCGCACCAGTGTCTTCTATGAGGATATAAACTCCAGTTATAATCGATTATGACTGATTTGATTTGATTTGATTGACAGCTATATGACAGCGGTCTGTAAATAATCGAGTCTGGACCAGACAATCCAGTAACTGACATCATGAGCATAGATCCACGCAATTGGGATCAATGACATGCATCAACCAAGTCAGCGAGCCTGACCACCCAATCCCGTAAGTCGCCTCTTACGACAAGCATAGTCGTCTTTTATGGCAAACATGGGTTGCTGAAGACCTATTTTACCCCGGATCTTCACAGGTCTATTCACTCATTGAATAATTTAGTAAGTCTTATTGATAAGGCAACTCTGCATTTGAAGTTTGATGTGCAAAAACAACAGTCTGTCTATCAAGCAACGCATCAGTTGTCAACAACAATATGTCAGTCAGCATCTCAGTACCTTCCAATGTATGTCACCAACTGTTGCCATATGTATAACTTATTAACGTAATGCAGATTGTAATTGGTCAATTATGAGTTGTATTCATATAGGTCTTCATGATGTGATACTCCCAGTCCTTGGCGCAGTCATCCATCACTTCAGATACACTTTGTCGCACCAGTGTCTTCTATGAGGATATAAACTCCAGTTATAATCGATTATGACTGATTTGATTTGTTTGTTTGTTGTTTAATGCCTCACACAGCAATATTCCAGCTATATGACAGCGGTCTGTAAATAATCGAGTCTGGATCAGGCAATCCAGTAATTGACATCATGAGCATAGATCCACGCAATTGGGATACAATGACATGCATCAACCAAGTCAGTGAGCCTGACCACCCGATCCCGTTTGTCATCTCTTATAACAAGCATAGTCGCCTCTTACGGCAAGCTAGGGTTACTGAAGACGTATTCTAACGCAGGTCTTCACGGGTCGACTGATCGGAGAGCTCAGATTTTAGGTATGTGGCAGGATCTATTTCTAGCTGTCACATATATCTATGCTGACACGTCTGACTAGGTGCACATATTGCAGGTTGTGAGGGATTTGTCCAAACTAAGTGCATTTAGCAGGCAAATTAGGGAACGTTTGTGACACATTACAACATACTATGTTACTGTTAAGATTTGTAACATTCTTAAGTTAACATATTTCCCTTGGCATGCTAGTCTGAATTATTTAAGATCATTTTGTTAATTTTTGTCTTTTGACAAATACTGAGATCGATATTGTATTCAGACTGTGAACATTAATTAGGTGATCACCACGATCACAGATACTGGTACACACATTAGCTGAGGCGATTTACATGGGGTAGAACAGAATCAAATACACTTCTTTCTTTCAACTTATCTTTAGTGCCTGTCTCTTCCGCACTAAGTTTATTTCTGAGTATAAGGCGAAATAATCTGGACAAAATCGTTTTGTTATTAAAGCTTTACTATGATAAAAGAAGTACTTCACTAATTTTACATCATTAAGTATTTGTATTATATAGTGACTGGTTCTGTGTAAACGAGTAACATTGCGAAAAATATACTTTTCGAGATGCAAATAATTGTGACAAAACCATTTCCATAATCATAAGAATCATTTACAGGTTTGCAGATTCACAAGGAATAATGCTAAATTCAGATAAAACAAATGTCTTAGTATTTGTTGTTGTAATGATCTGTTAATGAGAATGGTTCTATCAAGGTTAACTTGTTCCAACCACCAACTCCTATAGATATCTTGGCGCACGTGAAGATCCGGGTGGAATAGGTCTTCAGAAACCCATGCTTGCAGTAAAAGGCGATTGTACTTGTCGTAAGAGGCGACTTACGGGATCGGGTGGTCAGGCTCGCTGACTTGGTTGATGCATGTCATCGTATCCCAGTTGCATGGATCGATGCTCTTGATGTGAATCACTGGATTGTCTGGTCCAGACTCGATTATTTACAGACCGCCGTCATATGGTTGGAATATTGCTGAGTGTGGCGTTAAACAACAATAAAACAAACATGAAGATATCTTGGGGCCTTGGACAATTGCCACCTAGGACAATTAGGCAATTGTTCTGCTCCCAGATATCGTGGCTTTATCTTCTCACAAGCATCAAGCATGAAGCAGTGTGTTTCAGATCTAGCATCAAGAGTTAAACAAGCTGTTACGGAAATTGTTCATCTACCGATTATTGTTTTGTCGATACTCAGATTCAACCTGTTCTTTATATGGAGCGGATATATGGGGTGTTGCCAAAGCATAGAACATATTATGGCTTGTAAGATATTTCTTTATGTTTGTTTGCTAACTCCAAATGCTATTGTGTATGGCGAATACGGTCGCTGCCCACTCTGTGTAAATGCTATGTGTCGTTCTGCAAAGTATTGGCTGAAACTGACTGACATGGATGAAGATAGGATACCAAATCTTATAATAAAGAACGATATTTTAGAACGATAAGTGTTTCCATCATAACTATGCTCCTTGTATTTGTTCCATATTTTATTCTCACAGATTTGGAGTAGTTTAGCTTAGTCAAGCTGTTCGCGATAAACCATTTTTTATTATATGTCAGTTTTTAACATGTTGTGATCAATACATTCTATCCATCATGGAATAGTTCTATAAGTTTTATGTAAAAAGAGGTCAGGAGTCTCCCAGAACCAGAAAAATACCTTTCTCGTATTGCCGAAAAAAATATCGTAATTTTATAAGGCTTAGAGCCGGGCTACTAAAACTTAAGGTCTTAGTAAAGGTGGATGCGCTGATATTGATGTACGATTACGGCCTTGTCCGATATGGGGAAACAAGTGTAGAGAATGAATAGTATTTTACATTAGAATGTGAATATTGCAACGATATTAGACAACTGTACTTACCAACAACCTTTTGCCATAATCCAAATACCTATAAATGCAGCTGTCATTCCCATGTAGACAATTACTTGAGAGACTATGTAAATACCTGTGTTACAGCAAGGAAAGGAGACGTAATTATTAAAAGCCTGTAAATCTATGAAAGTGTACATGACATTGCCTTTTTGTCACGTACCACACAATTTCAAACGTATATGTATTGTATATGGGACAGTGGCCTTAGTACAAATAAAACACTTTGACAATATCATAAGCTTGTGTTTGAAAGGCATTTAGAAGTGATACACATGAGGAAGAGAATTTATGGATGTCAACTTCTTTATTATGAGGAACACAACGTTTCGGAGTATATGCTGATGAAGGAGTAAGCATATACTCCGAAACATTGAGTTAATAAAGAAGTTGACATCCATAAATTATCTTTCCTGTCATAAGCATGTGTTTATGAAATGCAATCAAACAGTGATGATTGATGGTACCAGGTGTTGGGTGCATCCTGCAAAGGCCAGTCAGTTGTTCACCTGAAAAAGCACGGGAACATTGGTACAGGTCAAAACAGGGCATTGCATAGAACATTATGTTTTGTCACTGATTTTGGAAATGTCTACCATTAAACTGTTTGAAAACTTTTCTAAGGCCTTGAATGTGGTTTTATATTTAAAAAGTAAATAAAATCAATTTGATGTATTTCTTAGAATTATGGTTAATTGTTAATACTGCATGAACTGCTTAAGATGATGGCTGATTTTTATTTTTGTATAAAGGTATGAAAGTATGTTTTTTCTATAAGTGAACATTGGTATAACATGAGAACACACAAAAGAAGGGTTTGAACATGCTTGATATGTGTCCATGTTAGGCGGAGTATATATATGTAACTTTGCTTCTGATACTGGGGAAAGCAACACATGATAGTATATCACTATCCCACCACTTTCGCATGACTATCGTGCCTCTTTTGCGCCACTAACACGATACTTACCGGCATTTTGATGCCACTTTTGTGGTATTAATGGGCCATTTTCAAGCCACTTTCGCGGTACTTTCATGGCACTATCACAAACATATCACAAAACTATTTCGCGATGCAGGGGAAGGAATTATGAAATGTAGTGTACAGGGATTTACTTTGGTCTATCTGTATTCAAGCCCAAGCGTCTCTCAGTAAAACATATTGGAAGTTCAAGGCATGAACACTGGGGTGCCAGGCTGTCGATATGTGACACGTTTAGGAAAATAATACTTTCGCACATTCTAATGTTGGATTGAATAAAGTCAACCATGACACACTGAACTTTGAGTGTACCAGAGAAAAAATATCATGTGTCTCGCACAATCTACAATTTTGATAAATTTAAGGATTCAAACACACATACTTGCAATGTAAATTATTGGCATGTAAATATAGGAAGCAATATTTTGTGTCTGCTCAAACCCTGCACATTGTTGTCAAAGTTTCCGAGTAGTGCCACCCCTTCCATGTACATGTAGGTTGTCATGCAGGCTCTACTCTACACTGTAGGTCGTGCGCCCCGAGCTGAGCCGGACGGTATGTACGGGGCAGGGGAGTCTGAAGGACCAGGACCCCGAGGTGCGAGCCATCCTGGACAAGGAGAAGCACCGACAGACACATGGCCTGGAGCTCATAGCATCCGAGGTAAGTGCCGTCTTGTAACCATGGTGACAGAGACTCTTCTCCGACATTGGTGCCTGAGTGATCAAGTGTACAGGTAACTTGTAAAGCCTGATTATGAAACAAATTATGAGACACTGATTTATGAAACAAATTATGAGACACTGATTTATAAAACAAATTATAAAACACTGATTTATGAAACTCTTTGATTGTGTCTACTTGTTTGTTGTTTAATACCACACTTAGCAATATTCCAGTTATATGACGGTGGTCTGTAAATAATCGAGTCATCTTGAACATCAATCTACACAATTGGGACATGATAACATGCATCCACCAAGTCAGCAAGCCTGACCACCCGATCCCATTTGTTGCCTCTTACAACAAGCAAGGGTTGCTGAAGACCTATTCTAACCCGAATCTTCATGGGTATGAAACTCTTTGAAACCACAGGCATTTAATCATCGTGAAATCTTTGTCAAAAAGATTAGGTTTGATATGGGACATGACTGGAATATGGCTAAAAGTGGCATAAAATTATATTCACTCCCTCTCTAATCAAGCTGACACCCTCAGCACATGGAGAACTTGTCACCTGTTATCAGCAGTCTTCCAGATTGAGCACTGTGGTCTGTCAATAACTGAGTCAGGCCCTGGGAACGTGGTGACTTGACTCCACAGCAATCCACACAGTCAGGGCAGGCTGACCTGCAGTCGGCCAAGTCCCAGTGCAGACCACTCTATCTTTATCAGCTGCAATTGCAACCAGCAGTGGCGTGGTGGGGAACATGATATTTTGTGGACTTTGTCCATCATAATTTCAGATGGGGCTCGGGTGGCCCAGTTGTCTCAGGCTCTGCAATTCAGAATCCAGACTGCATCCCTTACGTGTGTCTGAAACCTCTGATCATGGGTTTGAATCCCAGGTCACCCTTGAGACCGCGGCCAAGGACATGTCATGATTGTTTCAACTTTTGACAGGACATTCTTCTATGTCATTACTAAATCTATAAAAATCTTTAGGACGTTTTGGATGACAATCAGTCAGGAAATCCCTGGGACCTGCATCCTTTTGGGCTTTCCTCCGACATCATGTTGACATAACAGCAACAACATTTAAAACATCTTTAAACCACTCACTCACTCATTGTAGGCTGTGTGTGTTGTATTCCAGAACTTTGCCAGCCGGGCGGTCCTGGAGGCCCTGGGGTCGTGTCTCACCAACAAGTACTCTGAAGGCTACCCTGGTGCCAGGTGAGCTAACACAAACCATCCTGGACAGCTCTCTGTTGCTGAAGAAATTCTTAGTCTTTCTTGTCCCTGGTAACTTGACATCCATCTCATGCTGTAGATCCCATATCATTCAAGTACCAACCTGATGAATATCCAACAACACAGGGGGCACGGGTGGCCCAGTCGTCTAAGGCGCCGCAATTCGCTGTGCAGAGTTGCGTCCTTTAGGCACGCCAGAAACCTATGATTGTGGGTTCGAATCCCGGTTCGCCCCGATTATGTTTCTAGGTTTGTCAGCACCTGGCGGTGCTCGTGGGTTTCAGCGAAGTGGTAAACGTCTGAGACCTGCATCACTTCGGGCTTTCCTCCCACATTAAGCTGACACGCCGTGATATAACTGGAATATTGTTAAAAGCGGCGTTAAACCCAACTCACTCACTCACTCACTCCAACAACACACTTGTAACAACTAGAATGGCATTAGGCTGCCTGGGAATGGTATTCAAGTTGCCTTTGAAGATGAACAGTGAGTGTGAGTGAGTGAGTATGTTTTACGCTGCTTTTAGCAATATTCCAGCAATATCACGGCGGGGGACACCAGAAATGGATCATCTCACACATTGTACCCATGTCAGGAATCGAACCCGGGTCTTCGGCGTGACAGGTGAACGCTTTAACCACTAGGCTACCCCACGGCCCCCAAGCTGAACAGACTAGGAGTAGGTAGCCAGGTTGTTTTTTACAGTTTTTACGGAGAATACGTGCAGTGTCCATGTAGCAAAAAGTTAGAAATTCAGCAGCAGATCTGGCTGAATCTTGTTGAATCTGTCAGTGATTGTTTTGTATTGTAGGTTTTGTATGTGATGCACAAATGTTGAGATTAGATGCAGAAAAAGAATATTCTGCATCCCGAGGCTGCACAATATTATACATTTTACTTACAGCCTCATCACACCAAGGACCTGGGTTCGATTCCCGACATGGATACAATGTGTGAGCCCATTTCTGGTGTCCCCTGCCATGATATTGCTGAACTATAGCTAAAAGCGGCGTGAAACAAAACTCACTCCCTCACTTTTACCTACAGCGCATAAAGAGCTGTTATGGGTGTCTTATTTCATCCCTCATTCGTGACCACTGTCCACATTGATTCATTCCAGTCCCTAAAGTTATTATGTTCTACACCCATACATTACCGTATTTTCTTGAGTATAGTGCGCACCCATGTATAATGCGCACCCTCCTCTAGCGGGTTCAATATTTTGGAAAAAAAGAAATTTGAATAGTATGCGCAGAAAAAATTACACCGTACCCCTTCAGCGAAGTCCGGCAAATGAACGGGTGATGAGAAACTTCGTCAGTACAAATTCAAAATTTGAGATAAAAAATCACCAGACATGTTGATTTACCGTTTAAATTGTATTTTTTGTTCAGCTAGGCATTGTTTTATATCCAGGGATTAAGATTACCTTGTGTATTTTCTCGTAAACTAAGCCGGACACAGCAATCAGCTGTACACACGTTTTCTTGGAATCTACCGGTGATTCGGTCAAGACACACCCAATGATATAACTTTACAGAATTTTAATGCAAGGATCGGCAAAAGTTGTATCTGAAACTGTTTTTTTATCAGGAATAATATATTCCAATATCTTGTTAATTTAGATGCAGCTTTAACTAAACATATTTAAAACAATAATAACCCTAAGCGAAGCAGCTGATGGCTATTGCCGGTTATTATTTTTTACATGGAACCAGTCTGACCAGTCACCGTCAAGGCTCCCGTGCACGTGATCGCGAGAATTACGTGTTGACATAGAATCGTCCAACAAAAACAAATATGACTTTTAACGAATCAAAGTAAGGTATTTATGATATATGTATCCATTCGCTGTCAACTAAAGTTCGTTTCAAGGCGTCAATAGCGGTAATCTGACCGTGGTTGCTGTTAATAACAGTGAGTTGTGCAATCTTCCGATCGCTTCACACACGATTTCGCCGAAATTAATTAAAACAATATTAAAAGGAATTTTGAATAAAATTAATGAAATAAGTTACAAACATAAGTCCAGATATACAAAGAACACTTTTTAGCCAGACAGTGTAATTACATGAATAATTTGCGAACTTCAGTATGGATTTAGTGACATGGTATTTCCAGTGTTACGTGCTCACGGTAATGTCTTTCCATGGGGGAAAAAACTTCAAAACTCATTAATTCGTGTATAATGCGCACCCCCTTCTACACACATGCGGATTTTTTTTTAAAAAGTGCGCACTATACTCAAGAAAATACGGTACTTTACAGGACCCTCATACTTCCTGCAAGGACCCTTAAACCCTGGACCCCCAATTTTGTAAGTCAAGGTAAAACCTTGGATTGTTTGTATTGCGTCGACCGTGTAAGTGATTGTGTTGTATTGCATCGACTGTGCAGACAGTGTTACAGCTGTTGCCAGAATGGTTTGTAGCACACAGACTGTCTGTGTAATGACTGGTGGAGTGTTGACCTCGTGACAGGCCCTGATTAATTCTTAGTTCAATGGTAAAAGTTTTATGCTTTTTGTTCACACAGGTACTATGGAGGAAATATTTTCATTGACGAGGTTGAAACTCTGTGCCAGAAGAGGGCGCTGGAAGCTTTCCGTCTTGACCCCGAGAAGTGGGGTGTGAACGTCCAGCCCTATTCGGGCAGCCCGGCTAACTTCGCTGTGTTCACCGCGCTGCTGAAGCCACACGACCGGATCATGGGCCTCGACCTGCCGGACGGAGGGCAGTAAGTCCGACTTCCTTGTCTTCATTGCTATACCTGGTTACAGTGTATTTGTGAAAGGTCAAGTTCACTGGTAAAAGTCAGTAGAATCACGTGATTGTTACTGTTGCTATGCATGTGACGCAGGACATGCTCCAGTTTGAGACATTGCAACCCATCTGCACACCACTTGACTAACAGGTTGTTCATCGAGGGAAATAGACTTTGTACACTTATTGAGGATGCATTTTATGCCCCCCTTACACTACGACCACGAATATCCCGAATCACCCGGAAACTTTTAAAATTTGTGATGATTCGGCCAATAATGCAAACTTTCGTGGAGAATCAGTAGGAGGTACTAAGCAGTTACAAAAAGTTATGGCTAATCGCATTGAAAAATATGAAGAATGCCAAGAATGGGTTAAGAAACGTATGAATTACAAGATTCATGTACGAATCATGCAAAAATTGTAAGAATCACCTACGACTTAGTTACGAATATGCCGAATGCATGTACTAATGCAGGACGATCGCAACGAATAAGATACGACTAAAACGACACATCTACGAATAGTTTGCAAAAATCGGTACTTTTCCTGATACTTCGGCTTGTTCTTGGGTCCCGAAAGACTGGCCAGTCCATCATTTCCACCATGGAGGTTAAACGGAGAGCACGTGTTGCTCTGGTCCTGGTCCTTCGGGAATCATGTTGTTCTTACTTAATTCTTACATGATTCGAAGTTGACTCAGGATATTGATGGCTGTTTCGGGATGTTTTCGGGTTGAGGACAAGAAATTTTGGGAGCCATGAATCGCTAAGAATAGCCAAGAATGCAAAAGTATCGATTATGAAGCTGTTACGGAACATAAGGATTAATTACGAATGGATTATGATACAACCATAAAATTACAATTCAGGGACCCTTCCACAAACAAAAACTTTCTCACCGATTTGACGAACTCTGGTGAACTGTACAAATGTTTCGGAATTAATTAAGATTCATTTAAGAACTTCAAGAAATGATTGTGATTTATCCATGAACATGAAAAATTTCCTATTCGGGATATTCGTGGTCGTAGTGAAATGGGGGCATTAGAGTAGACATTTGTCCTTTAGCATATATCCTTTGTAATGTGATCAGCGACTGAGGCAGAAATCCCAGCATGGTCCAAGAAGGTTTAGAAACTACACAAGGTCATACTGGCTTCTGTGCAATGCATTTATTCTGATTCATTGGACATATATCCACTATTTGATTATTAATAAGTACCATATTGTATTTGACCTACAGGATCAAGTTGTAACATGAATAATGACTTCAGTTTTCACTGGGGTGGTGGGATAGCCTAGTTGTTAAAGCGTTTGTTTGACATGCTGAAGTCCCGTGTTCGATTCCCCACATGGGTACAATGAGTGAAGCCTATTTCTGGTGTCCCCCGCCCTGATATTTTTGACATACTCACTCACTCACTTAGTTTTCACTTCTAACCATTGCATAAATGATTGCATCTTGATCAACAGTATTTCACAGGCGACTAGCGGGATCGGTGGTCAGACTCCCTGAGTTGGTTGATGTATGGCATCGTATCCCAATTGCGTGGATTGATGCTCATGATGTCAGTCACTGGATTGTCTGGTCCAGACTTGATTATTTATAGACCGCTGTCATATAGCTGGAATATTGCTGAGTGCGGCGTTAAACAACAAACAATCAATCAATCAAAGTCTTAGGATATTAAGAACCATCCATGCACTCAAGGCTCAAATATAACTAAATATAGGTGAGCTTCTGTGCTTCTGGTTCTCTTTAGCTCATTGTGAGCATACCGTGGCTATGTCATAGAAATCTCTCTCTGTTACATCAACTGTTTGCTTTCAGAATGTCTGTTCACTTTTCAGCTTGACCCATGGCTTTATGACTGATCTGAAACGAGTGTCTGCAACGTCCATCTTCTTTGAGTCCATGCCTTACAAGATCAATGTATGTACCAACATAATATTGTGTTTGAGTGACTCTCTCTGTGGTGGAGTGGATAGAGTGTTTTGTTTCTATCGCTGCCTCGTCATGCAAAAAGATGTTAAGAGATGGAATTTGTTACCTTCCAGAACAATGTGCTTGATATTAGGGCTAATAGAGCTCCAGAACAATGTGCTTGATGTTAGGGATAACAGATCTCCAGAACGATGTGCTTGATATCAGGGCTGACAGGGTCTCCAGAACAATGTGCTTGATATTAGGGCTGACAGGGTGTCCAGAACAATGTGCTTGATATTAGGGCTGACAGGGTCTCCAGAACAATGTGCTTGATATTAGGGCTGACAGGGTGTCCAGAACAATGTGCTTGATATTAGGGCTGACAGGGTCTCAAGAACAATGTGGTTGATGTAAGGGCTGACAGGTCTTCAGAACAATGTGCTTGATATTAGGGCTCACAGGTACTCCAGAACAATGTGCTTGATATTAGAGATAACAGATCTCGAGAACAATGTGCTTGATATTAGGGCTGACAGGGTCTCCAGAACAATGTGCTTGATATTAGGGCTGACAGGGTCTCCAGAACAATGTGCTTGATATTAGGGCTAACAGGGCTCCAGAACGATGTGCTTGATGTTAGGGCTGACAGGGTCGCCAGAACGATGTGCTTGATTAAGAGCTGACAGGTCTCCAGAACAATGTGCTTGATGTACGGGCTAATGTGGACTTCATAACGATGTGCTTGATGTACGGGCTAACAGTGTCTCCAGAATGATGTGCTTGATGTTAGGGCTGACAGGGTCGCCAGACAATGTGCTTGATGTTAGGGCTTACAGGGTCTCCAGAATGATGTGCTTGATATTAGGGCTAACAGTGTCTCCAGAACGATGTGCTTGATGTTAGGGCTGACAGGGTCGCCAGAACGATGTGCTTGATGTTTGGGCTGACAGGGTCACCAGAACAATGTGCTTGATGTTAGGGTTAACAGTGTCTCCAGAACGATGTGCTTGATATTAGGGCTAACAGGGCTCCAGAACGACGTGCTTGATGTTAGGGCTGACAGGGTTGCCAGAACGATGTGCTTGATGTTAGGGCTGACAGGGTCTCCAGAATAATGTGCTTGATGTCAGGGAATGAGGATTAGATGGTCACAATGTGCTGATGGCATGGATGGGTGCCCAGGGTTGACGTTCACTCACTCACATCAAGTTAATATCCTGGACAATCTAGATCATATTCTTATAGGAACTAAACATGTCCATATTGAGATGATTTGAACTTTCTCTACTTCAGCCTGTGACCGGCTACATTGACTATGAGCAGCTGAGCGTCACCTCCCGACTGTTCCGTCCTCGCCTCATCATTGCTGGCACCACTGCATACTCCCGTCTCCTTGACTACAAGGCATTCAGAGAGGTGAGCAATTCACTGAATCTTTAAACACAGACACTAGATGGCCCAGTTGTCTAAGCTGCTGCCATTGGCTGTGGATAGTTGCGCCACTTAGGTGTGCCAGACCATTTCGCCCTGATGCTAGGTTTGATATGTACCTGTATACCTGGTCAATACTTGGGCTGTGTGTGTGTGTGTTGCAGATCTGCAATCAGTGCAAAGCCTACATGTTGGCGGACATGTCTCACATATCTGGACTGGTGGCAGCAGATGTCATCCCGAGCCCCTTCGAGTACGCAGATGTCGTGTCCTCCACGACCCACAAGACACTGAGAGGGCCCAGGTAATGAGAAGTAGACTCAGGGACACCCAGAACTCAACTCATGCCGTATTTTCTCTAATACTCAGAACTCGATGACTCATACCATATTTCCTCTAATACTCAGAACTCTATGACTCATGCCGTATTTCCTGTATTACTCAGAACTCTATGACTCATGCCGTATTTCCTGTAATACTCGGAACTAATGACTCATACCATATTTCCTCTTTTACTCCGAACTAGATGACTCATGCCGTATTTCCTGTAATACTCGGAACTAATGACTCATACCATATTTCCTCTAATACTCAGAACTCTATGACTCATGCTGTATTTCCTGTAATACTCAGAACTCTATGACTCATGCCGTATTTCCTGTAATACTCGGAACTAATGACTCATACCATATTTCCTCTTTTACTCCGAACTAGATGACTGATACCGTATTTCCTCTTTTACTCAGAACTAGATGACTGATACCGTATTTCCTCTAATAATCAGAACTAGATGACTGATACCATATTTCTTGTAGTAATCAGAACTAGATGACTCATGCCGTATGTCCTCTAATACTCAGAACTAGATGACTGATACCGTATTTCTTCTTATACTCAGAACTAGATGACTCATGCCGTATTTCCTCTTACACTCAAAACTAGACGACTCATACCATATTTCCTATAACAAGGAAGCAGCTTTGATCAAAATGATAGCTTTAAATTAGCTCAGCCCCCATAAGTGCCGATAGCTACATTACATTAACTGATTTCTCCCTTGTATGAATAGAAAATGAAGGGTCCCTGCTGAGCACCTGAAATAAGCACCATATGGCAAGAATTTACAATGAAAGTAATTGATGCTTTACAAATCCAGGTATAAACGAATAGCTCAAGTTCAAGGTGTTGGGTCTAGGAGCTGGCTGAATAAAACAAGCACCATTGTTCTTATTTAATGAAATATGGTGTCTTCTCATGGCTGAATGGAAACAACTATAGTCAAACACCCTTGTGTCAAACACTCTTGTGTCAAACACCGTTGTGTCAAACACCGTTGTGTCAAACTTTTGGTTGTATCGAAGTAAAAGCTTAGTCCCTACGTGTTCCTTCCTTATTCATCACTTCCGGTTGTGTCGAACCTTGGATAACTTGAAACATTTACGTAGGTCTCTTCAACTTGGACACAACAGTGTTTGACTATGTATTCAATGCTGTTTTAGAAACAGCTCACTGGCCATTGTGATTACCTTGCATCACTTTCATATGAAAGTGTCAATATTCTCTAGAGGAGAAAGTACTCGGCTCATGATAATATACTGGTTAGTAGACTAGTGTAAACAAGTGTACATTTAAAACATTAATATGTGTTAATGTAGGAATGTGATCAAAGCGTGTGAGAGAAGAAACATGCAGCATAGACAAAACTAAGTCATGACATCTAAAATTGAACGTTCTTTCACCACCTGCCCCCGGTGAAGTACAGGGACTTGTGTGTTGCAGGTCTGGCATCATCTTCTACAGGAAGGGGGTGAAGGGGGTGGACAAGAAGACTGGGAAGGAAATACTGTGGGACTTGGACAAGCTGATCAACGGGGCCGTGTTCCCCGCCCTGCAGGGAGGACCGCATGAACACCAGATCGCTGGCGTTGCGATCGCTCTCAAAGAGGTATTCCTACAACACTCATGCAGCCTTGCAATCTTGCCTGGACAACACTCCTGTATTTACAGGCCACTTCACTCACTCACTCACTCACTCACTCACTCACTCACTCACTCACTCACTCACTCACTCACTCACTCACTCACTCACTCACTCACTCACTCACCTACTCACCCACCCACTCACTCACTCACTCACTCTAAACATGCCACATCAGAGATTCTGCTGGATGTGTCAGGTTGTATGGTGTAGGGGGCGGTCGGGTAGCCTAGTGGTTAAAGCGTTCGCTCGTCACGCCGAAGACCCGGGTTTGATTCCTGACATGGGTACATTGTGTGAAGCCCATTTCTGGTGTCCCCCGCCGTGATATTGCTGGAATATTGCTAAAAGCGGCGTAAAACCATAGTCACTCACTCACTCACTCACTTGTATGGTGTAGAGACAACATGGCTAGAAGCCTTTCACCTAACTGCGTTCCACTTCTTGGGGACAGTGGGGTAGCCTAGTGGTTTAGGCGTTTGCTCGTCACAGGAAAGACACGTTTGAGTCCCCATATGGGTACAATGGGTGATGCCCGCCATGATATTACTGGAATCTTGCTAAAACCATAATACCATAAAACCATACTTACTCACTCACTTCTCCTCTAGGCAGCGTCACCAGAGTTCCGTGAATACCAGACACAGGTGCTGAAGAACGCCAAGGCCATGAGTGATGCCCTGGTGAAACATGGCTACAAAGTTGTCTCAGGTCAGTACTTTATTGGACCGCGTGGGACCCGTGTTAGAGTAGATGCCCTGACTCTATCCCGGGTGTGAGGCGGGAAGGTTAGATGTGGTTGTCAGTCTTTGTGACATGTTATAATTATGGATCATTGCCCATGCGTTCAGTCACTGGTTTGTCTGGCAAAGATCACTACACTGTATATAATAACTGCTATTATGATATTACCAGTAACTAAATCTAACTTTATTATAATATTTTACATTAAGTATTTGTCTAGTCAACGTGGGGTGTAAATGATGTCTAATGTGTGATTGTGTATACAAGGTGTTTGTGTCATGATTGTGTGATGGTGTATACAAGGTGTTTGTGTCATGATTGTGTGATGGTGTATACAAGGTGTTTGTGTCATGATTGTGTGATGGTGTATACAAGGTGTTTGTGTCCTGATTGTGTGATGGTGTATACAAGGTGTTTGTGTCATGATTGTGTGATGGTGTATACAAGGTGGTTGTGTCATGATTGTGTGATGGTGTATACAAGGTGTTTGTGTCATGATTGTGTGATGGTGTATACAAGGTGGTTGTGTCATGATTGTGTGATGGTGTATACAAGGTGTTTGTGTCATGATTGTGTGATGGTGTATACAAGGTGTTTGTGTCATGATTGTGTGATGGTGTATACAAGGTGGTTGTGTCATGATTGTGTGATGGTGTATACAAGGTGGTTGTGTCATGATTGTGTGATGGTGTATACAAGGTGTTTGTGTCATGATTGTGTGATGGTGTATACAAGGTGGTTGTGTCATGATTGTGTGATGGTGTATACAAGGTGGTTGTGTCATGATTGTGTGATGGTGTATACAAGGTGGTTGTGTCATGATTGTGTGATGGTGTATACAAGGTGTTTGTGTCATGATTGTGTGATGGTGTATACAAGGTGGTTGTGTCATGATTGTGTGATGGTGTATACAAGGTGGTTGTGTCATGATTGTGTGATGGTGTATACAAGGTGTTTGTGTCATGATTGTGTGATGGTGTATACAAGGTGGTTGTGTCATGATTGTGTGATGGTGTATACAAGGTGGTTGTGTCATGATTGTGTGATGGTGTATACAAGGTGTTTGTGTCATGATTGTGTGATGGTGTATACAAGGTGGTTGTGTCATGATTGTGTGATGGTGTATACAAGGTGTTTGTGTCATGATTGTGTGATGGTGTATACAAGGTGGTTGTGTCATGATTGTGTGATGGTGTATACAAGGTGGTTGTGTCATGATTGTGTGATGGTGTATACAAGGTGGTTGTGTCATGATTGTGTGATGGTGTATACAAGGTGGTTGTGTCATGATTGTGTGATGGTGTATACAAAATGATTGTGTCATGATTGTGTGATGGTGTATCCAAGATGGTTGTGTCCTGATTGTGTGATGGTGTATCCAAGGTGTTTGTGTCACAATGATTGAATTTGTCTTCTCTTCTGTTCCAGGGGGCACAGACAATCACTTGGTCCTGGTTGACCTTCGACCCAAGGGCACAGACGGTGCTCGCATAGAGCGTGTTCTAGAAATGTGCTACATCACTGTCAACAAGAACACCTGTGCTGGGGACAAGAGTGCCATGACCCCTGGGGGCCTGCGTCTAGGTAAGGGGGTGGTTGGGACGTGCTGGGGACAAGAGTGCCATGTCCCCTGGGGGCCTGCGGCTAGGTAAGGGGGTGGTTGGGACGTGCTGGGGACAAGAGTGCCATGACCCCTGGGGGCCTGCGTCTAGGTTAGGGGGTGGTTGGGATGTGCTGGGGACAAGAGTGCCATGTCCCCTGGGTGCCTGCGGTTAGGTAAGGGGGTGGTTGGGACGTGCTGGGGACAAGAGTGCCATGACCCCTGGGGGCCTGCGTCTAGGTAAGGGGGTGGTTGGGATGTGCTGGGGACAAGAGTGCCATGACCCCTGGGGGCCTGCATCTAGGTAAGGGGGTGGTTGGGACGTGCTGGGGACAAGAGTGCCATGTCCCCTGGGTGGTTGGGATTTGCTGGGGACAAGAGTGCCATGACCCCTGGGGGCCTGCGTCTAGTCAAGGGGGTGGTTGGGATGTGCTGGGGACAAGAGTGCCATGTCCTCTGGGGGCCTGCGTCTAGTCAAGGGGGTGGTTGGGATGTGCTGGGGACAAGAGTGCCATGACCCCTGGGGGCCTGCGTCTAGGTAAGGGGGTGGTTGGGATGTGCTACATAACGGTCACAAGAACACATACTTGTACAAGGGACAGGATTGTTCCATGACCCCTAGGGGGATTCTGTTTTGCTAGAGATGGGCTGCAACGTGTCAAGAGACTGGTCAGCACATAACCCACCCTTAGGAAGAAGTGAGTCTCCACTGTAGTTTTCTTGCAGCAATGTGAATTCAGAGATGAATACAACCTCTCACACACTCCTTCAACAGAATAGTGTTAACCAGGGTACCGTTGAGCTAAACAACCTAGGCGCTACGACTGTCATAAGTGTAAGGGGAGTTGCGATCACCTTAGCGCTAAGATGGCTTTGTACAACGCAACCTGGCACTCTAGGCCCCTGTTCAATGTGGGTCTACAATCTCTCACACATTCCTTCAACAGAGTAATCGTAACCGTAGGCCCCTGGTCAATGTGGGTCTACAGTCTCTCACACATTCCTACAATAGAGTAATCGTAACCGTAGGCCCCTGGTTATTGTGGGTCTACAATCTCTCACACATTCCTACAATAGAGTAATCGTAACCGTAGGCCCCTGTACATTGTGGGTCTACAATCTCTCTCTCACATTCCTTCAGGGGCGGTCGGGTAGCCTAGTGGTTAAAGCGTTCGCTCGTCACGCCGAAGATCTGGGTTCGATTCCTAACATGGGTACAATGTGTGAAGCCCATTTCTGGTGTCCCCCGCTGTGATATTGCTGGAATATTGCTAAAAGCGGCGTAAAACCAAACTCACTCACTCACTCACATTCCTTCAACAGAGTAATCGTAACCGTAGGCCCCTGGTCAATGTGGGTCTACAATCTCTCACACATTCCTACAATAGAGTAATCGTAACCGTAGGCCCCTGGTTATTGTGGGTCTACAATCTCTCACACATTCCTACAATAGAGTAATCGTAACCGTAGGCCCCTGTACCAGGGGTCCGGAAACCGTCATATGCGCCGGACATGTCCGATTGGGAATCTCAAATGTCCGTTTTAAAATATTGCTTACCGGACATTTTAAAAAGTATTGTCCGGACATTCTTAAATTTTGACCGGACATGATCAACAGATAGGACTGATTCTGTCTGCAGTTGCAACACAATGAAGATTAACTACACTGACAAGCTTTGTTTGTTTTGATTGCTGTAAATACATCGTACCTACATGATAGTCCAATCTGTCAATCACTGTAATAGGCAATAAACTGAGTTGACACTGAGTAATTGAGGATTAATTACTGAGAACATCTTGTTAATTTGAGTGAAAGGTGTTTACAACTGTACATTAATACCTTGCATCATCGATGTACCTCATTATCCTCACAATGCTACGATACGTAACCTCAGACAAGAAGCGAAAGCGTGACGACAGCCAGTCGACCGATGCAGATCAGTCGGGCGGATCTGCCAAACAATGAGGATTTGCAGATTTTATTGTTTTCAGTAGCTAGTCGTATATTGAATCTTGATTGACCGCCATTTTGCTTTCTCGGACGATCGATATCCAATTTTTTTATGGTCAATAATTAAGTACAGATGAAAAAAGTATTCAAATAACTATTGCTATCAACGATATTTTAGTATTTGTGATTAAAATATCTGTCTTGTTTTTAAAAAAATCTTTAGTTTAAAAAAACACCTTTTCCCGTGAGGTCACGTGATAACCAAATATGGGATAATAGTCTCGATCCAAATGTTACAACGCGTACACTTGAGCAGACTCATGAATATAACTCATGAATATTAATTAGACCGTTCACTACGTTAACAGATCGTTATTATAACAGAAACAAACGTATTTTTTCCATGTAAATCTAAAATATTATTTGTTATTAATTGTCCGGTAAATTAAACAATTTAAATTGAAACAATTCATAATTCATCATATTATGAATACGTAAACTTGTAATGTGTGTGAAAAGTCGTACTAAAATACGCTATTTGAAGGGGGCGTGGCCTAAATGCAAATGTCCGATTGGGATTTTAAATTTTCCGGACCCCTGCCCTGTACATTGTGGGTCTACAATCTCTCACACATTCCTTCAACAGAGTAATCGTAACCGTAGGCCCCTGGTTATTGTGGGTCTACAATCTCTCACACATTCCTACAATAGAGTAATCGTAACCGTAGGCCCCTGTACATTGTGGGTCTACAATCTCTCTCTCACATTCCTTCAGGGGCGGTTGGGTAGCCTAGTGGTTAAAGCGTTCGCTCGTCACGCCGAAGATCTGGGTTCGATTCCTAACATGGGTACAATGTGTGAAGCCCATTTCTGGTGTCCCCCGCTGTGATATTGCTGGAATATTGCTAAAAGCGGCGTAAAACCAAACTCACTCACTCACTCACATTCCTTCAACAGAGTAATCGTAACCGTAGGCCCCTGTACATCGTGGTTCTACAATCTCTCACACATTCCTTCAACAGAGTAATCGTAACCGTAGGCCCCTGGTCCATGTGGGTTGAGTGTTAGTGTAATTAGTGATGTGGGAGAGAGAAACAATGTCTATATGTTACAATCATTTATTGCTATATGGACCTAGATAATAAAAAGTGGAAAGGTAAAGAGTTGTTTAAGTGACCTGATTCAATTGTTTTTTATATGAGCTGATTCAAATGTTGTTAATTTGACCTGATTCAAGTGTTGTTTTTATGACCTGGTTCAAATGTAGAAATGACCTGATGTAAGCTAGCTTGGACTGACAGTTGACAGTTGTCTTTAATAACTTCAAAAGGTGTTCCTGGTTCCACAGCCCAACTAGGGGAAAAGGGTGGCCCAGTCGTCTAAGGCGCCGCAATTCGTTGCGTCCCTTGGGCACGCCAGAAACCTATGATTTCGGGTTTGAATCCCAGTTCACCCGATTATGTTTCTAGGTTTGTCAGCACCATACCCGTGCTCATGCGTTTCATCGAAGTGGTAAACGCCTAAGACCTGCATCACTTTGGGCTTTCCTCCCACATTAATCTGCTATAACTGGAATACTGTTAAAAGTGGGGTTAAGCCCAACTCACTCACTCACTCACTCACTCACTCACTCACTCACTCACTCACTCACTCACTCACTCACTCACTCACTCACTCACTCACTCACTCACTCACTCACTCACTCACTCACTCACTCACTGCCCTGACATTGCCCTGACATTGCCCTGACATGATGCATCAGCCCTGACATGATGCCTCAGCCCTGACAAAGCCCTGTGATAGCCTAGTGGTTAATCCATTTGCCTGTCAAAGGTCTGGGTTCGAACCCCCACATTGGTACACTGTGTAAAGTAGATTTCTGGCGTCCCCACCATAATGCTGCAATATAATTGTGTAAAACTCACTCACTCACTCTCTCACTACATCTGACATTCCAGGTGCACCAGCCCTCACGACACGAGGCTTCAAGGAGGACGACTTCCGCACCGTCGTTGATTTCCTTAACAGGGGCGTCCACATCGGACTGGAGGTTCAGAACCAGACAAGTAAGACTCAATGGTTGCCAAGGCAACTGTTTAGCTATACTGTGGGGGTTCTGGGTTAGAACTGGTCCCCGACTACCTATGCTGGATAAAAGAGGTGACTTAGTGGATTGGGTGGTCAGACTTGGTTGAGTGTGTCATTGCACTCCAATAGCATGGATCATTGCTCACATTAGCAATCACTGGATTGTCTGGTCCAGACTCAATTATTTACAGCTCGAATATTGCTGAGTGCGAAGACAAAGCAACCAATATTTGGAAGATTCTGTTGAAACAGTGATAGAAGCCTTCACTTGCTTCATATACAGCTGCTTTCCAGATGATCTGTGTTTCGAACGTTTACTGGCATATAGGGCATTTAGGCTAAAAAAACCAATAGCCTTGTTTCTCAGGCACTGCCCGCATTATCATTAAGTCTGCTGCATGTTTCATTTTTATTTCCATTTTCAAAAAGATATAAAAATCCTGATGATTAAAAACATTGCGATCCAATAACGCACACAGTTACCTCCCTTTACATGCACACAGCTTTACTGCGCATCTCGTGTTATGGTCATGGCAGCAGTAGAAGTTTGTATGCTTGGTTGATGGTACACAAGTGTTTATTTCCTTACATACTACTTTGAACAAGCAAAAAAAAACCACTGCCCGCCCGCACTATATTTTCAAAAGTCATTGCCTGAGGACCACTTCTTTTATTTTTTGAATTCTTAACAACAAACACAAACCATCCAATGTTTATAAGTTTTTGTTATGACAGCGATAGCCTTCACTTGCTTCATATACAGCTGCTTTCTAGATGATCCGTATTTTGAACGTTTACTGGCATATTAAGGGCATTAACTTGGCATGTCTCCAAAATACTGATACAGGTATTGACATATCATGGGATTCATAATATCAATCACTGGTTTGCCTGATTTAGATTCAATTATTTATAGGCTGCCATCATCTGACTTGAATATTGCAGTGTTACATAAAAAACATACAAACAACAACATTTTATTGTTATTTATTGTTTCAGAAAAGTTGAAGGACTTTAAGGAATTTCTAGTAGAGGATTCTGCCACAGTAGAGAAGATGAGAACCCTCAAGGCGGAGGTGAACGACTTTGCCAAGACATTTCCAATGCCCGGGTTTGATGACCGATAACTGGCGCAGGGATAGAATGCCACTTCCAGGAAGTCCATCAACGTCCGAGCATCAGGAAAACCTAGGTGTTGAGGACGTTTGTCTTGCGACACTCATCTTGCTGCGAATCTCTATTTTTGTACACTTACGACGGTGATAATGCTTTAATATATTTCTTATTGTAGTTTTGGTTTCATGTAAACAACTGACAGAATCACACATTATATCAATCAAAACCTGGCGCGAACTGATTACTTATTAATTGCTCCTTGAAGCAAGAAAGGTGATAAGACGAGAGTAAGATAAATGACAGAACTTGTCACCAGTTGATCTGATAAAAGTCACAATTTTATCAACTATTATTTATCTTTGATAAACTTTATTGAGTGTATGCCTGTCAGCTTATGAGTGTATGTCTTGTGCCGATGGATGTCTCTCAGCACTATAACTGGTACAAACTACAGCGCTGTGGTTTGTTGCGATGCTAGTGGATGGTGTTGATGTATTGTAACTTCACACTGCCGGACAGGAGACGTCACTTCACTGTGATCCTGTGTAGACAGGATGCTGGTATTCAAAGGTAGAAGATTCGTAGAGTAAGTAAAATGAGGTGGTCGGAAGCCAGCTAAATGTGAGAAGGACTGGGATGGAAATTATTGCTTACATGTGGGCCCGCGGCTAGTAGAAATTACCTCTGGCTAATAACATTTATCTTCGGCCAATAAAGTTTACCTCCAGCTAATAAAATTATGGTTGGACTAGCCTGTAGGGCCTGTAAGTCTTGCTCATGCTGAAAGTTATCAATCGCCCTCGACATTTGGCACAACCTTTGAAATCTTTGAAGATTGAAATTTGAAAGTCTTATTATACGAGGACTGGTAGCTCTTTTCAGCGCGAGCAGAAAACAAATACAACTGGCATTGTGGTCTTGTTTGTTTTTTTAGTTAATTTCCATCCCTCAGGTCGCTATGTTGCTGAAAGAATGCCGATGCGACATATAATTTAACTCACTCACTCCATCCCAGAGCGGACATTGTATGATCTGTACGTTTTTCTTCAAGGCATGTGGACATTTTTTTTATGTCAATTTTATTAAGTATTAGAGACCCAGTGTTTTGATTTAGTTTTAAACATGTTCACGTTCTTGATCATCACTGGGCCAAACATGTTCACGTTCTTGATCATCACTGGGCCAAACATGTTCACGTTCTTGATCATCACTGGGCCAAACATGTTCACATTCTTGATCATCACTGGGCCAAACATGTTAACGTTCTTGATCATCACTGGGCCATGTGGTGACAGCCTAACCCTCACCCACATGTAAACTGCTACATTCTGTTTGTAGCCAATAATGTCTTGCCTGTTGTGCTCCGGCAACAGTTGAAATATCTGTGATTCCCAAGGACCAGAATTACACTGAGCATTGTTCATATTGTCTTACATCAAATCCAACTTGCAGCACTTGTGCCAATGTTATATGCATCATTGTCCAGTGTTGCTTGATTCATACAAATACTTGGCGAGAAAGATGAGTTTGTCCGTTGTGACGTCTCTGGCTCATTCCCTGCCCTTGTATGACCTTCTAATACACTATTTCTGAAGCATTCAGGTGAGCTTCAGAACCTTGGGACTGTTGCACAGGTGACACTTCCTTCTTGGTGACACAGTCCCAGCATTCCCATAACAACTGTAAGGAGGAAATGAGCACCTCATTCTATATCTTGTTCAGTCCCTGCTATTAAATACAATTAAAGACACCGGTGACTACCTAGTTGGGGAGCTTGTAGTCTTGTAGTGTAGTGTGCATTGCGTGTGGGAGCCCTGATTTCGAGAATTAACACTGCCGGTGTAAAAATAATGCCCAAGCTCATTGCTCTGTGTATTATGTATTGGAGAAAACACGCTCACGAGGTTTTGGGGAGAGGGAAAAACCAAGGGGGCGAAGCCCCCGCGGTTTTTCCCAACCCCCAGGGCATGATCTGTCTACCAAAACCGAGGGTCAGTGTTTTTCCATGCTTATAAACCGAAAAAAGAAACTTAAAACAACATTTATCAACATTTTTATGTTTCGAACATACTTTCCATGAACCTTAGGAAACGCGCTAAAATATCTGTTGCTGGCGTACAGATCTTGAAAAGGACATTCTAAAAACCAGTGAGGCTTATCAACTGTAGCCTCATGGTACACTCACTGGGCTACAGATATGAAGGTTGCGAGTTCGATCCTCGGGAATTGAAGAAAACATTTGTCATTTGATTTTACATTTCATTACATGTTACAATCTGAACGGAAGTTATATTAATAAAATACCCAGGACATTATATAAAATCCCAGGGACATAACAACGTTCCTGTTTATGAGATTTAACCCGACTGGAAAGTAAAACCTCACAATAGGTCTTAATGCCTATAGAAAGAAGTCTCTTACTTAATAGTGATCCCAATAAATAGGTTTATAAGTATAAATTAACACTGCCTGATGTACGAATGTTTTGCAGACTGATTGCACTTTGGTATGCCATATGATTTAACACTGCCTGATGTACGAATGTTTCACGGAGAGATTGCACTCTAGTATGCCATATGATTTAACACTGCCTGATGTACAAATGTTTCACAGACTGATTGCACATTAGTGTGCCATATGATTTAACACTGCCTGATGTACGAATGTTTCATGGACCGATTGCACTTTAGTATGCCATATGAATTAACACTGCCTTATGTACAAATGTTTCACAGACTGATTGCACTTTTGTACAACATATGAATTAACACATCTTCCCGAGGCAAGAGAGTTAACTGACTTTAAAAGTCCAGTTTCCACCCTTCCCGAACTGGGCTGGAATTCCTGGACTCGATCGAAGTGCCACTGGGGCTGTTACGACTTATGTCCCTTCTATGCCTCTCCTATGGACCAATCAGATTCCACCTCGTATCACTTGCATTTGCTTTAAACAAAATGGCAGCACTCGGTCAAGACGATATGATCGATATCAAGATCTATAAAAACTACATCTTACATTGCGAAGTGCATCAAATTATGTGAGCACCTTGATTAAAAACATGAAAAGATTTAGAAAATATCTGTTGACAACGAGTTGGCGGTGCACTTGCTTTGCAAATCCTGCAATCGACCGAAATCTGCATGACATTTTACGAACCAGATTTCGATTTCAATGCGCACTTTTGATTGGACTATGCATAGACTCGTTAGGCCAGCCAAAATGTAACTCCATTATACCAGCCTAGTTCGGCAAGGGTGGAAACTGGACTTTTATAGTCAGTTAACTCCCTTTCCTAGGGAAGATGGAATTTACACTACTTGATGCAAGTATGATACACAGCCCAAATATAATCAGACATGTTGTACACTGCCTCAAGAAATTCTCCAGTTTAGTCTTCGTCACAATGTAGCTAGTCCCCACCTTTGTTACTTGTTCCTCGCTCCTGGAATCTCTAGTCTTCGACAGATGTTTATTGGCCGTGTGTTCCTGGGATGTTTCACCCGAATTGATGAAGCTTTTGTTATATCTGAGCAAGGTATTATATAGTTTCTAAGTTCTTGCATCATCAAGTGCTAGGCCTTCCTTTGTTTTACTTGAGTGGTAATCTCCGAGAATGATGGAGGAATAGTCTCCATGTTGTCATGGCAACTACATATGCTCCATGTTACAGCCGACGATCTTTGTTCTGTTGGAGTCAGTATCTTCTCCCCAACCTGTGAACAATGGACACTTAACAATCCAAGATACTGTTTCTATGCACATTCACCATCATGACCGTATTCTACAGCAGGACAAGAGTCGGAAAAAGACTTGTAAGAAGATTTACTGATTTTGTAATTTCTTTGTCGAGAGCCCTATAATTTTAACTATTTCATCAATTGCGCAGGGCTTGTAAAGCATCTATGGTTCCGATACTGTCACAACTAGGCTGGAAAGGTTTAAGTATGGCTGCTCTTGCTACTGTCTGTCTACTGCGATCCAGTTTTGACTGCACAATAACCATGATAACAACAAGATTATCTTGCAGCTTTCTTCACAAGATCACACCCATCTGCATTTTGTTGAATTTGCAAGTTATTTGTTTTTGATAAGACACATTCTCCACATATTCGGGTGAAACATTGTAATTCTTGCCTGGTGTTGAATTATTTGCCAACACCCTTGTCCTCTGCAAAGCTTTGGGAAGTATTCGGGGGTGTCTTTCTTAAGAAATCAAAATGAGATGCTACAATAAGATAACCACTTTCGTTCTGTACTGAACAGATTTAAGAATTAGTCACTGCTTTTTTTTTAAACCCGACTGTCTCACCATAGGTTCTGTCTTTTCCCGGTGTTAGTTCTGATGGCCGAGGAGGCTTTTCGCATGCATTATCTTATACAGAAATATTTTGTCTGCACACACGATAACCAAGATGTTAGTGCACTGACCAGCCAGGGTCACTGATGGTATAAGATTGTTTTTATGAGATTGTGATAAGTGTCTTTATTTATATTGTGAAAACACAGCTACGTATAATTATTGTTCAATTGTAATCTAGATTTTGAGGTTATTTTCTGTTTGACCTGTTCTGTTAGTCTTTGATGGAGGCTTTTCATGTTGCAGGAGTGTATCCTTTGTTCCAAATTTATCATAATTGTTTTACGTTCAAGCCCAACATGGTAATTACTTGATCTTAGAAAAGACTCCTAAAATTCATCATGGTGATGGTGTTTAGTGTAGGGGCAGGTAACTCTAGTTTCTACAGCACCACCATATCCAAACTGCTGAGTCAGCTAAACCCACCCGGGAGAAAAGCTTCTCTCCTGGATATGTATTCTTGAAAATACTACACTATCACAGCTACTGCTTGAAAAAGCTTATGACTCGGGGAAGAAAATGTATTTTCATGTTTTCAAAAGAATTCATGTTGTCATTTCCAAAGCAAATTTCCCAACTCTTGGCAGTAGAAATATGACGAACATGAGTTAATGTGTTATGGCCTTACTTTCTCCTTGTTTTGTTTTCAAAGATTTTTAGTTGACACTTCGTAGTGTTTGCTGTCGTGTGTATCAGTTCTTGCTGTTATGTTATACCCTGCTGTCGTGTGTATCAGTTCTTGCTGTTATGTTATACCCTACTGTTGTGTGTATCAGTTCTTGCTGTTATGTTATACCCTGCTGTCGTGTGTATCAGTTCTTGCTGTTATGTTATACCCTGCTGTCGTGTGTATCAGTTAATTGCTGTTATGTAATAATCTGCTGTTGTGTGTATCATTTAGTTGCTGTTATTTTATTATCTGCTGTTGTTTATCAGTTAATCGCTGTTGTTTGTTGCTGTTCTGTCCCATCTTGACCAAACTATATGTTTTGTTTAAGCATATCAAATGTCATAATTAATATGTAATGCCAGGCGTCAAATGGTCTCTAGAGAATAATTGTTTTCATTGAAGTTGAAGCAACAAAACAGTATTTTAGAGCAACATTGTATTCTTTGCATGTATTATATTGTTATTATAAAGCAGCATTAATTCATTAGCTAGGATAGACTTCATATCATGAAGATGGAAGTAACATCAGTATACCGACTGACTGATGTGCAATCATTTCAACAGTTTGGGGAACAATACATATTGATATATTCTCACCGCCAAAAGAAACCTGAATACCGTACATGGTGGTTAATATATGAAGATTTACTCATATTCAACAGATATCAGATTTGGTTCGATGCACAAGCGAACATATTGGTATGTTGTGTGAACCGATTCTCATGAACAGATCACATGTAACATCATAGATAGGGCACATACTTCTCTATATGTTTCTATGGTTAGCGTTTCTTTTGGACGTGAGTTTAGAATAAGGCATATCATGAGCCGTGTTGTTTAGTCTTTGATCACAGTCCACCGATCCATTGTAGGTAGTGTAGTTGGATCTCCATGTGGACCTCCTCAGTAGGATCCACACACCAGCATAAGTCAATGTAGTACCAGGTCCCTGATGTAAAGACTCCTTGACATGTTTTGGGGGAAAGAATTTGTTCCAGAAAATACTGAACAAAGCTTATTTGCCTTTGAGTTTTACAAGTTGGATGTATTAAAACTTATCGTTTTGTAGGTAATTTCTTTTGGGATGGGTTGAGGGGGTGGGTGGAATTATTGTCTTGCAGCATTACCCCATAACAAATTTGGTCTCAAAGAATAATCCCCGGTCAGCCCCTTTTGACTTAGCCCTTACCTACACTGTCGTCAGTGCATGTTTGTGTATGAACACACTCACAGAAAGACACCAACACTCACCACGGCCTGGTCACAGGGAGCCATCCAGGGTGTAGGAGACTTGTTTCATGTCTTTCTGTGAGCTTCAAATACTTAACGAGCTACCATTGTTTGATTTAGCATGGGAGGAGATATTATGACACACTGAAAAAACAATTTTTAGGTTCCTTTACATGTAGATCTTGTAGTTATTAATTGTTTCAGATAAATCAAAAAGTAAATGAAAAGTGTTTGAAATGTTTTCAATTTGTGTAGGCTGTTCACACCTCAATGCAAACTAGGTTATAAGTATCCTGTCAGTAACCAGCCTCTTACCACAGAGCCTAGATACATGACTATATTGCAAGCAAGCACCTGCTGGTTCACTGTCTGTGATTCTGTGGTTGGGGTAACATCAAGATGTTTTTTATTCAGGTGATGGAAGAATAAGGATTGTTGGGGAAAAGGTTTGTTATCTTCAGACTGCTCGCTTAGCCATATTTGATGACCTGTGGCCTGCTTGTCTCACAGTGTAACAGTGATGGCAGAATGGCAGCTGCAAATAAATATATTTCATATCACACTTGTGGTTTTGTTATTTTATGTTGCAACTTGGATTGATGGCAACCATTCTGTTCACTGGTGGATACTAGCACTAGTTAATGTGTACCAGCCGTGATTTTTAAAGACTACTCTTGTTTGCCTGTTACTGTTCATCATGTGCCATACAAAGAAGATGTGATTACTCATATGTCATTTTGATAAGACCTTGATTGAGTATTGTTTTGAAGACTACACCATTTCACGCCAAACATTGACTTAGGTTCATCCAAAGATGGTGTCACATGATGCATGTCTACAGAAAGGACACATTGGTGAGTCCACATACCCCATTTTATACAGGAAATAAGTGAGTGGGGTAGTGAGTATGGTTTTACACCGCTTTTAGCTATATTCCAGCAATATCACGGCAGGGGACACCAGAAATAGGCTTCACACATTGTACCCATGTCGGGATTCAAACCCGGGACTTTGGCTTGAAAAGCGAACGCTTTAACCACTAGGCTACCCGACTGTCTCTACAGGAAATAGGAAATACTGAGAAATAAACTGTTATGAAACATACATATGATTGTCTGTATTTGCAAGATCATCATGTAGATATATGATGAATGGTGATGTATGTTAGATGTGTTTTTCCAAAGACTATATTCCTAAAAATAAAACCTTTTGAAATTTACATCAAATATATTTAAGAATTAACTTTCACGTTGTGTCAGTTTACTGGAGTGTGAACCTTCGTAGTGTCAGGGCCAAACTGTAGGAATGATTGTATGCTGAAATTGCATTTCAGTAAACACTGTTCCATGGGAAAAAATCCCTTTGAGAAAGACAGTACAAAGGAACAATTTCACTACAGGAACAGGGGGCACGGGTGGCCCAGTCGTCTGGCGCGATTCGCTGTGAAGAGTTGCGTCCCGTGGACACGCCAGAAACCTATGATTGTGGGTTCGAATCCCGGTTCGCCCTGATTATGTTTCTAGGTTTGTCAGCACCATACCCGTGCTCGTGGGTTTCACCGAAGTGATAAACGTCTGAGACCTGTATCACTTCGGGCTTTCCACCCACATTAAGCTGACACGCCACGATATAACTGGAATACTGTTAAAAGCGGCTTTAAACACAACTCACTCACTCACTCACTACAGGAACAGATACTCTTTAACAATGATACTATCACGTGTATACGCTTTGTATGACAACGCTTATGTCCAATATATTAAACACTAAACCAAATTATTACACATATCTCCAAAGTTCTGTTTGTGGACAAAATAATAAATACACTGACGGCCAAAAGAAACTCTTATAATTTTGAATCACTCTGATTTAAAACCTACAAATCACCACAGAAATACAACGACTGACAGCCGAAAAAAGTGATGGGGCCCTGCATCCGTATGATACAGATGTAAGCCATCCATGCCCACATCGCTAGAACTTTTGGTTGCTTTTGGTTTGTATCAGGTTTCACCCTGATTATGTTCCTGCATTTGCAAGCGCCATGCCCTTGCTCGTGGGTTTCACCAAAGCGGAAACGTCTGAGAACTGCATCACTTCGGGCTTTCCTCCGACATTGAGCTGACACGCCATGAAAAAACTGGAATAATGTTGAAAGCTGCATTAAACCCGACTCACTCACTCATCGTTACCAAATTGCATGGATCGATGCTCATGATGTCAATCACTGGATTGACTCGATTGTTTACAGACCGCCGTCATATAGCTGGAATATTGTCGAATGCGGCGTTAAACAACAAACAAACAACATCATCAAATTGTTAATATCGAGCTGACATCTTAGAGTCTTAGCATCCTAGTGCTAGATTGTCAAATGGTTTGGGAAGAATTGTCTGCAGGAAACAGAACGGTAGGGTACCAACTATCTGGTGATAATTTGTGCAGTAAAATGTTCTGCCCTTAGCGAGGGCCACCGTTCGGTGAGTACCTTGTGGTCTGTGGTGTGATAATCGCAGTTACGTCCCTTGGATTGCGTTTCCCGCCGAGGGATCGGCGCTACCGGGCTTGTGTAGGAAGCGTCCATATAAACATGAAGCGTTCAGAAATAAATATCCCGCAGATGCGACCTTAGTCGTGCGATTAACATAAATGTCTAGTTTCATTTAGTTTAATTAGTGAAGAGAAGGTGATTTTAGATAAGTTTCTACCCGGTGAATCTATAACGAAGCCGACTTTCAACGAATTATAAAGTTAGAAAGTTGACCTTTATATATGTTCTCAAAGTTTAAGTAGCGTTTCAAAGAATGAGTATAATGATGAACAACTGCTGTAGAATCAGGCACCGAAATATGTTTATTATTTTTGGACACGAACTACGCGCGGCAGGAACAAAAATGCACAATGTCAGATATCCTAGAAATAAACAAAGTAGTGTTGTCAATATTCAAGACAATGTCTTTAGAATTACTACATATAACCTGTCGGAGAAAAGGAAGCATACACTTGAAAATTGGATTTGGCACAAACACAACAAACGTCATCAAAACATAATAGGCTGGATACTGTCGCCGAAACACTGCAAACTTAAGGTCGAAAACACAACTATGATTCCCGCATCAAATACATCACCATCAAATATTAGATTTCTTGTTTGCTTAAAGGGCAAGTTCACACGGAAATGAACCTAATTTTCTTGTACTTTTTCCACAACAAAAGTGTTAACCTAGAAGTGTCATAGACAAAAATATAAAAATATCACAATTAATCAACATATGTTTTGCATTAAAACGATTTATATTTTTCACATTTACCAAGTGTTCTATTTCCATAACAAAAACACCATGGCTTATGCCCCTTGCAATATGACGTCATTGGTGCCAATTGATAAACATTATGACGTCATCATGCTTTGTTAGAGCCGCTTCACGTGGTGTAGGTACAGGTGTGTCATTCTAGCGTCTCAGATGCCAGCCAGCATAGTGTTATGCTGAGTCACCACTGCGCCGGAGTGTGTCGTAGGCCATGTTGTTTTACCGAAAACTTGTACTTGATATCTTTTGCGTTCAGAATAGACAGGGACCCAGTTGAATTGGCACCAATTACGTCATAATCTAAGGGAGATAACTCAGGCCTGTTTAGCTCGAAAAACGAAGGCCTCATAACGGCATATCATTTTCACACTATTGTGAGCTTCCTACTTTCACTGTGAAAAAAATGAGTGTATATTTTCAAACACAGATACTAACTAATTCTAAAATTGCGTTTTGTTTAGAAAAAGAAAGAAAGTAATTTTTGCGTGTACACTTCCCCTTTAATTGTTAGCCACCATCCAACATGGGCGTATACTCCCCCATACCCGGCTGTTTATTAGTGATGCATTGAGCAGTTAATACTCCCTTGGTTCCAGAAACAAGAAAGGTATTCTTTAACCAAAAATGGTCGTAAAAGATATTCATAAGAAATTATGTCACCCCGTTTTTTATGCACACTAAACACCTTATGCTTCTGTTTTTTAATGTTTAGTGTCCGTTTTCACCATTTTCTAGTAGAAGCGGTTTCTCAGGACGTGTATCGGTGCACGGGCTCAGTGTAGTCATGGGAATGCCCTCAGAGTATACGATGGTACCAGATGCCGGGACTGAACTGGTTGCCCCGGGAGATGCCGTGAGTGAGACCCCACCTGGGTGGTTGGGACTTGGTCCAGACAGACCACCTTGGACACAGAACCCCTGGTCCTGCTCCCGAAATACCCGGAAGAGACTGTGAGCAAGTCCAGCCGCTACCACCTCGCTGGAGTTCCGGGAGATCAACGTCAGCATCAGAACACCGTCAAGTCCAAGGAAGCTGCTGATGAAGCGTGATATAGCGGGGTCTTTTGGGTGACATCCAGTGAAGGCAGCGATGTGGACAGAGATCCTGCTGTTTCTGAAGAACGACAGGAAGAGATAGGCGAGCCACACAAGGAGATTGATGGACGTGAGAACCGCGAGGAATGAGACCCAGAACCACAGGAAGACAAACATCTTTTCATAGATTTCGTTGATTTGCAGCCTGCATTCTGTTTCCAGTATGATGGTGTTCTGTACTCTAGGGACCGTGT
This sequence comes from Haliotis rufescens, assembly GCF_023055435.1. Taxonomy (NCBI): domain Eukaryota; kingdom Metazoa; phylum Mollusca; class Gastropoda; order Lepetellida; family Haliotidae; genus Haliotis; species Haliotis rufescens. Next base: position 4,711,334 of record NW_025964013.1, read on the forward strand.
ATCTACAGCGAACGCTTCTTGAAAGAAAGGGATTTACCGAAGTGAATACGTCAGGAGGTCTCGGCTTAAACGATAACACGGGACTAAAATATACAGTGAGAAATACGAATTGTCCGACAAGGTTGACTAGGGATAGTCCCTTGACAAAGATGTAGAACACGCCTTGGATGAACCTGTTGCTTCTGAGGATGCTGCTGTAGACTACCGCAGTGTCTCTGAGTGTTGATCGGCGAACCTCTTCCTTGGCTAGTTGAACCTTCTCCAGACAGGCCACCGTCTCGTTAATGTTGATTGAAAACACTCCCCTGGAAGCACTCCATATGGCACCAGGAATCTTGAAGCAAAGGGCCTGGACTAGCAGGATCAGGGGTACCCAGAGGTGATACGACACCAGCTTGTGCATGTCGGGATTCATCCCCTCGACGAACAATTTGTCCTCTGAGGTGAAGCAAACATCCTCGCCATACTCCTTGTTTTGATTAGACAAGCAGTTGATGGGGTTGACGAACCTGACGACGAATGCACCGAGTGCGCAGCTGGCCAACAACAGCACTGACCAGAAGCCATTGACAGAGTCCACCCAGTCCCAGTCAACACCGCGGCCCAACCATGATCCAGCCATCTCCCTGGAACAGAGACACATTATTTTAATAGCTTGTATACTACTCCAACAAGTTAAAGAACACCTACAATTGGAAGTCCCTGTGTTGCCATGACAGACTAACTAGTCATATGAAAAGATCGTGTGTTCCTTAACTTCTTTTGAGTAGTATATATAAATGAAACCTTCAGAGTCTTCCTTGCTGAGGTCGCGGTATAATCGTGGCCCAGTCGTCTAAAGCCCAGCAGAGCAGTTTAATACACCCCAATGCGGACAGATTTAAGTGGGGTTTAGTACACCCCAATGCGGACAGATTTAAGTGGGGTTTAGCACACCACAATGAGGACAGATTTAAGTGAGGTTTAGCACACCACAATGAGGACAGATTTAAGCGGGGTTTAGCACACCACAATGCGGACAGATTGAAGTGGGGTTTAATACACCCCAGTGCCGACAGATTTAAGTGGGGTTTAGCACACCACAATGAGGACAGATTTAAGTGGGGTTTAGCACACCACAATGAGGACAGATTTAAGAGGGGTTTAGCACACCACAATGAGGACAGATTTAAGCGGGGTTTAGCACACCACAATGAGGACAGATTTAAGTGGGGTTTAGTACACCCCAATGCGGACAGATTTAAGTGGGGTTTAGCACACCACAATGAGGACAGATTTAAGCGGGGTTTAGTACACCCAATGCAGACAGATTTAAGTGGGGTTTAGCACACCACAATGCGGACAGATTTTAGCGGGGTTTAGTACACCACAATGAGGACAGATTTAAGTGGGGTTTAATACACCCCAATGCGGACAGATTTAAGTGGGGTTTAGCACACCACAATGAGGACAGATTTAAGTGGGGTTTAGCACACCACAATGAGGACAGACTTAAGAGGGGTTTAGCACACCACAATGAGGACAGATTTAAGCGGGGTTTAGCACACCACAATGAGGACAGATTTAAGTGGGGTTTAGTACACCCCAATGCGGACAGATTTAAGTGGGGTTTAGCACACCACAATGAGGACAGATTTAAGCGGGGTTTAGTACACCCAATGCAGACAGATTTAAGAGGGGTTTAGCACACCACAATGCGGACAGATTTTAGCGGGGTTTAGTACACCACAATGAGGACAGATTTAAGTGGGGTTTAATACACCCCAATGCGGACAGATTTAAGTGGGGTTTAGCACACCACAATGAGGACAGATTTAAGTGGGGTTTAGCACACCACAATGAGGACAGACTTAAGAGGGGTTTAGCACACCACAATGAGGACAGATTTAAGCGGGGTTTAGCACACCACAATGAGGACAGATTTAAGTGGGGTTTAGTACACCCCAATGCGGACAGATTTAAGTGGGGTTTAGCACACCACAATGAGGACAGATTTAAGCGGGGTTTAGTACACCCAATGCAGACAGATTTAAGTGGGGTTTAGCACACCACAATGCGGACAGATTTTAGCGGGGTTTAGTACACCCCAATGCGGAGAGATTAAAGCGGATTTAGTACACAATGCGGACAGCTTTAAGTCGGGCTTAATTACAGGACAAAAGCAGATTGCAAAAGTCGTGTTTACGTATGGGATAGGATGGGCAGTTTGAGGTCAGGATTGTAATTCACGCTGATAGCGGACAACTACAACGTAGGGTTTAGAACACAATATGACGGACAGGTTTATGAACAATTTAATCGTCGAAAAAGAAATGAGAAAAGAATTGCTCGTAGTTTATTATAATCTATTGAAGTTTTGTATCTGTTTTGCATTCTAAACATATCCAGCGGCCGCACTAAGTCTCATATAAGAATAATAACCCATTGCAGTATTTAATATTCAAATGCATAATTATTCACCTGATTATATGGATAAACATCTTCAAACGACCGCACCGTGAACAGACACAGGAAACTGTCTTTGTGACAAGCGCATACGTTGGGAAAGACGGCAACGGTACGTAGTTTTATGACGTGTTATGATTGAATATAACATTTTGGTAAGTAAGGATAAGATTATGGATGAACAACTTAAGAGCGACGTTTCGGATGTAGGTTCGAATTCTAACACCGTTACCAGAGTCCAACCGTCGATCAACCGTGACCAAGGCTATTGCATACCTCCAGCGTACCACCAACTCATCAAAGACCCCAATCAGCCATAATCCTGTTGGTCATATTACTGGCTTCACCCTTTGGTTTCTGTTACTGACTTCGCCGATACTTATCTTTACTACCGTTTTGTGTACATAACAGGCTTCTCCACTCCAGTATAACTACATCTGATAACTACTCTACTGTATAAACAGTGCCTCCTACCTGTATATATACTTGTCAACCATACTCTGTATATCACTTGCTTGATAACGGTGTTAGAACCTACACCGAAACGTCGCTCTTAATTGTAATAAAGAAGTTGTTCATCCATAAATCCTATCCTTACTTAGTATTCCAACTTCTAAATGCCTATCAAAGAAGTTAAAAACATTTTGGTAGTTGCATTTTGACTTCACCATATATATATATATATATATATATATATATATATATATATATATATATATATATATATATATATATATATTTATATATACATTAGTTTTAATGCTCATTCCTTCTATTTGAAGAAGTTCGATAAAAGCGCGCAGACCTCTGTAGGCGAGGAAACTAGCCAACGAAACATGTTCGTGAAAGAGAAAGGTATTTTTTCTATCTCACTGTCACACATCAAAGGTGTATTTTGTTCAGTTAAAAGAAGCATGTACATGTATATAAGTATAACATGTTTATAGTTACACCATACATAATAACCATGTCCATACGTCTCCGTGGTCTAGTGGTAGAGCCTCCGCCCGCGTCATACCAAAAGACGTTAAAAGATAGTATTTGTTGTTACCCTGCCAGGCGCTCTGCATTAAGGGGCTAAAACAAGGACTTGTCGGCTCGGAGTCAGTAGACTGTGTCTGAGTGGGGTTTTCGTGTAAAACTGCGACATGGTATCCCAGTGGGCTAGCACTATAAATCGGCATTATTCCGGACTAGTACAAGCAGCCACACAGACGCGTGCATGCACGTCGCTATATAAGTGCAATGATCTTGGACGCGACGTCAAACCCCATTTCACCTCACCTCACTAGTTGTCTGTATGTGGCAAGCGACAGTGACGGCCGGATATGTCGACACTCATAGGGCAGATGGCGGCCCACCGAGTCGAGTGTCGACATATCCTTCATAAACATCCGGACAATGACGGAATGGAGGTATTTGAACATCTTGAGATACACAATTATATTTGTTTCGAAATACAAGTATGTATTTGGACAGTGAGTAAGATAAAATTTAACGTCACATCGGCAATATTTCAGCCATGTCGTGACGAGACGAAATTATACATTGATAAGATATATATTTAGATGGAATAAAAACCTGTCATCGATGGACAGTACAATTACTAGATTATCACAGTTTCGATTGTAAAACTAGTTGAAGAGAAGAAATGATCATTCAACAATACAATATCAAAATGGGCGATAGATTACCAGCAACCAAAGTCAGGCCACCATACTGGGGACCGTGGGGACTTACGATACTTCTGCTACCTGCACGGTTCCCCAGCAAGATTTACACCATCCCTTCAGCAGCTGGTGATGGTACGCAACGTAGCCATCAGTTAAAATAGTGAATGAGTGAGTGAGTGAGGTTTTACGCCGCTTTTAGCAATTTTCAAGCAATGTCACGGCGGGGGACACCACAAATGGGCTTCACACATTGTACCCATGTCGGGAATCGAACCCGGGTCTTCGGCGTGACGAGCGAACGCTTTAACCACTAGGCTACCCGACCGCCCCTCAGTCAAAATAAACAAGCATACTACGTTTAAAACTGTGGTATGATTAAGCGTACTTTGAATGATGTGGGCTTACATATCCTCAAAGGGGGACAATCATTTTACGCTACTTCAACTCCCCTTGAGGATACAGACACTAACAATCTAAGTTACAAATTAAGCATTACCAATATTATAACAAATAACAATCTACACAATTCAAAATCTATCAATAAGTTCGATTTATATTAAAAAAACCTGTAATTAAATGAAAACTAAATACTATTATAAAGATGATGATTTGAAATATTTATCCCTTGTGATGGAAAAATCGACAGTCAAGCAGGACATGCTTCACGGTGATTCTTTCATCACAAGGGATACAGAATGGAGGATCCTCCCCTTTCAATACATATTTATGAGTGTAGCGAGAATGGCCAATACAACATCGTCTTAAAATGACCTCTTAAATCTGGACTGACTACCCAAGTAGGTGTACCCGATAGTTGGTTTTATTGCATGAATTTTATTTATACCTACCTTGTTGTCCCACTTCTTATGCATTAGTTCTTCTTTTTTTTTTAAACAACAAAAAACTTTTTTATTGTTCCCAGAGTTGTAGATTAATACAGTATTCCGTCAAAGACATATTTCGGATTGCATTGAATGGCAAAATATACTCTTTAAAATATTAAAGGGTTGGAAACAAACATTGTCCTATTTCAAACCCAAATGGTTGAAACACACAGTCAGACTCAGACATAGCATGTATCAACAGGGAGCTATGAATCAAATGCTGAAGATAAAGGTGACCATTTTTTGTTAAAGTTATTTTAAATGATTTGCATAAGTTCTTTATTCACTTTAAGCACTGTTTGGGATAAAGCGTCGTTTCACAAATTTGTTGAGTGCTGCTTTTGTAGCAGCATCAGCCATTGTGGTACCAACTATTCCAACATGGCTGGGTCGCCAACAACATACGATGTCATATTGGCCAGTAGTAAGATTATTATGTAATTGAATGCTGTCAAGTAAAATTGGATGCTGACAGGAAACGTCTTTTATTGCCAGAAGACGGGAAAAAGAGTCTGATAAAATAATGAGACGCTTATGGTTCGACGTTTATATATTCTAGTCCAGATAAAATGGCATTTGATTCGGCTGTAAATATGGAAGAGCTATCTGGTAATCGAGTTGATAAAGGTCTGGATCCAATGATGGTGGCACTAGTATAGACTAGCATCTAGTCTCTGAAATGAACATATCGTACAGAAAAAACAGTTGTTCATTTATCTTAATAAAAATATAATAAAAAGGGAGCCAAGTGATTCTCTTCATTTTCAGACTAGCACTAGTATACTAATCATAAATCAAAAAAATTATTGAAGTATCATCCCCCCCCCCCCCCCCCCCCCCCCGAATATCAAATGGTCGGTCTATAAACACATGCGATTATTTCATATGACTATAGTTAATCTGTCTTGGCCACGATTAACTCTTATCACATATAAAATCGAGTGTTCTTTAACTTCTTTTGTGTAGTATATTTGCAAATTGAAGTTACACGTAGCCTTTTGTCCAAAAGATCGAGATTAACTTAACAGAAACAAATACAATCCTTAGCACAATCTTATAAGAAACCTATATCAAGTTCCGACACTTCAAACTTACTGCAACTCTCTCGTCGTTTCGAGATGTATAATGATACTTACACGTTTCAAGGTTGTGGACATACGACGTTGTGCTGGGTCAAGGGAGGGGGCGAAGTTTACCGACTGCAGATTTCCAGCGCTCCTCTTATACTCCTCCCAGCTCCATTTCCTCGTACGTCCGGTCTTGCGGAGACATATGACGCAGATGAACCAGCACGGATATCTGCACATAGTAAACAAATGTAACTTACATGTGAACACGATTTGGTTCCATGTAAACACATTAACAATGTACATAAACATCGTCCTTTTCAGGGTTCACTACATTTTTAATTTCATCCTGATATTTTTCCCGGTTCAGACGGAATAAAACATGCTTACTATACCACCACTAGGCAACAAGCATGGCCGCAATATGGCCTCAATCCATCTCATGTCCAAACAGATTGCCTAATTACTGTCTACGACAAATCTTCTTTGCTTGTTTGTTTGTTGTTTGATGCCGCACTCAGAACGCGTTCCAGCAATATTACGGCTGCCCGTAAATAATTGAACTTGGACCAGACAATCCAGTGATTGGTATTTTGAACAACGATCTGTGTGGGTCAGTGAGTCAGTCAACCCAGACACCGAGACTGACCATCCCATCCATCTCTTTCGACAAGCACAGGTTGCTGGGGACCAATTCTTACCTGGACTACTCACGGATGTGGTACTATCTTGAAGTCCGACATGTATGATACCATATTAAGACTTACACCATCGCGATGCAGGTGCACGTTGTTAAACCACATGTATGCAATATTTATCTGGACGTTATGGGTGTTTTTTTTCTTTCTTGACAATCGTATGTGTACCTGTTATACGTGATATCGACGCAGTTTAAATCATTCCACAGTGGCAGCTTTGTGCGTACAGAAGGCTCGGTCCGCATCACGTGCTCAACGTTTGAGGTCCGCGATTCGTTGTGCAGAGTTGCGTCCCTTGGACACGCCAGAAACCTATGATTGTAGGTTCGAATCCCAGTTCGCACTGATTATAATTCGGTTTGTCAGCACCATACCCGTGTTGTTGGGTTTCACCGAAGTGGTAAACGTCGACCTGCATCACTTCGGGCTTTCCTTCCACATTGAGCTGACACGCCGCGATATAACGGGAATGCTGTTAAGATCGGCGTTAGGGCTCAGTCACACATTCAGGAGTTTTACTGCCGTCCTTGATAGGACCATTCCCGATTAAAATTTGTCAAAAGTCTGATCAAGATCCTGTCATTCGTGGCGGGAAATTCACAAAAAAAGCATTTATTTTATCACGACAACAATCAGGAATCAGCGTCCCGATTCAGCCGTTTTCAACCGAATTCATCACGATCCTCCCGTTCTCAATCTGAACCTGATCCGATTTGTATCTTCCGCATGGTAAAAAAACACCGAATCTGTCCCGACAGCGTCCCGATTCTCCCGATTGCGATCCGACAAAGACGGTTCGCATTCGACAAGATCTGGACGCAATCTGGACTCAATCGACAAGAAACGGCAATGAACAATTTCTCCAAATCAAGCCCGTTCATCACGACAGCGTCCCGATCCACAGGACATTGTTACGATTTTGATCCGATACATCAGAATCTGTCACGACATAGTCACGATTGTAATCCGACCAGACAAAATCGGCCGAGTTTCCCGAATGTTACGGGACGCAACATACTGTCGGGAGTGCTTGGCCGACCTCTCTGGACCTTTCGCGACCCGTAGGACTCTGTTACGAACGTACACGACTGCATTCAGACAATGATAGGACATTCCAGATCATTGAGGTTAGTAATCCGACTTTTTCACTTTTCGTGTCGTATTGCTGTCTGATCTCAATCGCTAGCAATAATCGGCACTGTGTGAACGCAGCCTTAAACCAAACTCACTCACTCACTCACTCACTATGATATATTGGGTTCACGTAGTAGTCTCAGTCATTCAGTATTCCCAAAGAGCTTCAATGTACCAGTGTACTTATATACAGAGGAAGAATGGATAGAAGATGACGGAGGACTAATGAGTAAGTAGTATGGACACTGTCGACACTGTCAGAAAACGGGAAAACATGTGCTTTCAATATAAAGGAGTCCTGGAATACAAAGTTTTTTTTGGAAGTTGAAAGTTAGTAGGTGGTAGCTTCAAGAAAATTTCTAAATTTTAAAACATTAATCATATTTAGATACATTACTAAACCGAAATGGCGTTTTATACAAAGTAGAACTGTAAATGTTTGAACTGTTGTAAATGGTGTCATTCCAATTGTGTTCGTAAGAAAACTTTAATCGAAATCTGAATTCTGAGATAAATGTAATAACGTTAGCGACAGATTGATGTTCTCAAATGTAACCAAAGTCTTTAGAGTAGAACAAGTGCTTAATCTTAGCTACCCAGTTGATATTTGATATTATTTGCGGCTACCTGCAATCTATATAACACAAGGTTATAGCGGCGTTATAGCGGTGGACTACAGTTCAGATGAACAACAGCTCGTGTAATGCAGTAACCTAATTTATCATTTAACTTAAGCATTTATCCATGACATAAGCTTATGACATAAAAACATGTATGTCATACCCCAATGACATAAGTATGCAAATTAGATATGCAAATTAGATATACGGAAGAGCGAGCGGTTTGATTTGAAACTATATATTATAAGTGAAGTTACACCAGAGATATAATCAGATTACACAGAATCGTTGTTGTTACCGTTATTAAAGTTTCAATTATTCTGCAAAAGTCTGTTCAAGTATTTTGTTTAAAATAATCCGAGGAACTTTTTTTTCTCAGCGAATTGTTTATTTTGGTTTACATGGCTATGGAAAACATGTATCACTACGCACGATCTATACGTAAGATTTCGACAAGTTGCTGATGTTAATGTTTAATGCAATTATTCCTTAATTTGGAAGCAAAAATGTGAAAATGATAAATAGAATTCATCACTCGTGTTTTTTAATATGGGAAATATCAACCTCGTTCCGTTAATCGGTATTTGCCTCGCCAAAGGCTCGGCAAATACCGATTAACTAAGACTCGGTTGATATTTCCCATATTAAAAAACACTCGTGATGACTCCTCTATATATGTCATGTGGTTTAACAACGTGCACTTGTATCGCGATGGTGTAAGTCTTAATATGGTATCATACATGTCGGACTTCAAGATAGTACTACATCCGTGAGTAGTCCAGGTAAGAATTGGTCCCCACCAACCTTTGCTTGTCGAAAGAGATGGATGGGGTGGTCAGACTCGGTGTCTGGGTTGACTGACTCACTGACCCACACAGGTCGCTGTTCAAAATACCAAACTTAGCCGACTTTGTCTCTAATATATGTCATCTTCCCGAGGCAAGGGAGTTAACTGACTGTAAAAGTCCATTTTTCACCCTTGCCAAACTAGGCTGGAATTTATGGGCTCAATCGTAACGCCATCAGTGGCTATTACGAGTTATGTCCCTTCTATGTCCCTTCTATTGATTCATCAGATTCCATCTCTCATATCACTTGCATTTGCCTCTAACAAAACGGCGGCTCACAGCTAAGACGATCTGATCGATAGTAAAGTTTGTAATAAAACGCGGGTCTTACTTTGCATCAAATCCCGTGAGCACATTGATTAAAAACATGAACAGATTTCGAAAATACATGTTGACGGTACACATACTTTGCAAATCCTGCAATCGACCGAAATCTGCACGGCAGTTTAAGAACCGGATGTCGATTTCGTTACGCGATTTTGATTGGACTATGCATAGACTGGTTAGTCCAGGCAAAAACTCCATAATTCCAGGTGGAAACTCGATTATTATAGTCAGTTAACTCCCTTACCTCGGGAAGATGAATATAATTATGTCGATCTTAACCAGGATTTGTTCATTTTAAAAGAGAACTGATTATGATGACCGAACTACTTGATAGTCTCCGGACAAGCTGTATGAGAAGATCTACGGATACCACCTTCTACGCGAACTTGGCAACAGACAGGGAGAAGGCGCCGACATGAGATGCTAGATCCGTGAAACCAAGTTCTGTTTCTTGTAAAAATTCTGACTAAACGAGATTCAAGCTGTTGCTGTCCTTGGACCTCTAGAACCGGAAGACGGTCCACCTGTCGACCACACTGAGTCTGTAAATGGAGTTGTTTGTCCTGGACCCCTGTACTGGAAGACGGTCCACCTGTCGACCACACTGAGTCTGTAAATGGAGTTGTTTGTCGGGACCCCAAGTACTGGAAGACGGTCCAATTGTCGACCACACCGAGTCTGTAAATGGAGTTGTTTGTCCTGGATCCCTGGTAGTGGAAGTCGATCCAATTGTCGACAACTCTAAGATGAAACAAAACCTTAGACCTTTAACTTTTGAAAGAGATATCCCTTATGCACACACACGATCATTTCAGATCTGAGGTTATAGGTTATGTTCCTCTGTCCAGATCCGGTGTCACGTGTACGTCATGAGGTATATCTCACTAAATAGATCCCGCAAGTCATAAGGTATATCTCACTAGACAGATCCCGCAATTCATAAGGTACATTCCACTTGACAGATCCCGCAAGTCATGAGGTATATCTCACTAGACAGATCCCGCAAGTCATAAGGTATATCCCACTAACTAGATCCCGCAATTCATAAGGTACATTCCACTTGACAGATCCCGCAAGTCATAAGGTATATTCCACTGGACAGATCCCGCAAGTCATAAGGTACATTCCACTAGACAGATCCCGCAAGTCGTAAAGTTTGACCAGGGATGAAGTCATGTCGTGCTGTTTGCGGGTCTGTTGGCAACCGTTTATTCGGAATGGTAGCCTTTCAACTTAAGCACATTAATCCATAACAGGACGAGACCGTCCACATACTTATGATGCCATTGAACAAGCGCAGTAATCAATGGTTACCAAAATCCCAACATTTTTATTGCAACCGACATACTGGACTCCCTAATTTTACTTTCCTATAACCTTACGGTATGGCCTATATACTGTTCTCCGTGTGACGCGACAACAATAGGCACACCAGGGACCAAAGCCTATCTCAATGCGATGATTGCATACAAACATTATTAGTGTAGAACACCAGGTCCAGTGCTATAATCATTAGCCTGCTAGTACACCGCAATTTGTTTGTCAAGGGGAGATATTTAAGTGAGAATATCGGTGTATCCAATTGCCGGGCATATTGTGGAGGTGCTTCGCTAACCCTGCTACAGGTACTGCTATGTGTGAGACAGTTCACATGGCTATGTCTCTGTTGGCTTCAGTGCATGAGTTTTATGGTTTTAAACACAGAACAACAATTTGTTGGGACAATACGAGGATGATTTCAGCTCCCAGCTACAGGAGCTGCTTGGTGTTACCCGGTGTAGAAGTCTTGACCTCTTACACAACAGGTACTGATAGCGTGATGCGTCCGGGGGTCTGTATTCCTGGATACTTATAAATCTTGTTTTTTGTTGACCCATGGATTATTAGTCCAAGAGTTAAACTTGTTTCTCTTAGGCAGAGTTGCCACTTGTTTGGTTGAAAACGTTCGTGTGTGTTGAGGGCGGTGGTATTGGGGTGGGGTTTTGTAGCTGGTGGTGGGTGTGTGGGGTGGGGGTAGGGGTGGAGGTGTTGGCAGGCTTTCCATTTATAGTCATTCCTAAGACCATTTTCCTGCTTAAGTTACTATGCAATACAATCCATGTCATTGCTGTTTTGGGCCGTTCATGTCGATGTTGTTGTTGTTGTTGTTGCAGACTGCGTATGTCGCTGTTGTTATGTCAAGCGTGTCTACACGCTTCATTTATAATAGGCTTCGTGTCTTAACTTATTACAATCATAGTCTATTATCTCTATTGGTTACGTTATACACTTTTAATATATTATCTGTATCTTGTTTTATGTGTATATACCTGATTGTCTCTCATAAGTCATGTAGGGGTGGCTTGAACATGTTTTACTTTTGTCTGTATACTTTTATGTTGTGCGCATGCCCAAGTTAAGACATAACTAAACTATCTGTGTGTTGTTTCGGCAGCCATGTATGTCGCTGTTGTTGTAGGCCGCGTATATAGTTGTTGCTTTTGGCAGCCATATATATCACAGTTGTTGTAGGCACTGAATGTTGCTGTTGCATGTCGTCTATATATGTCTCTGTTATGTCGCTAATGTTGCGGGCCGTCTATATGTTGGGGGCCGTCTATGTGTTGGGGGCCGTCTATGTGGCTAATGTTGCGAGCCGTCTGTGTCGCTAATGTTGCAGGCCGTCTATGTCGCTGATATTGCAGGCCTATGTAGCTAATGTTGCGGGCCGTCTATGTGTTGGGGGCCGTCTATATGGCTAATGTTGCGGGTCGTCTGTGTCGCTGATGTTGCAGGCAGTCTATGTCGCTGATGTTGCAGGCCTATGTAGCTAATGTTGCGAGCCGTAAATGTGTTGGGGGCCGTCTATGTCGCTGATGTTGCGAGCCATCTGTGTCGCTAATGTTGCAGGCTGTCTATGTCGCTGATGTTGCAGGCCGTCTATGTCGCTGATGTTGCGAGCCATCTGTGTCGCTAATGTTGCAGGCTGTCTATGTCGCTAATGTTGCGGGCCGTCTGTGTCGCTGATGTTGCAGGCCGCCTATGTCGCTGATGTTGCGGGCCGTCCAAGTCGCTGTTGTTGCAGGCCTATGTCGCTGATGTTTTGGGGCCGTCTCCTGGATATTGTTGTTATTGACGACCATCTATTGTAAGTCTTGGTTCTCGCTGTCAACTTGATTCTAAAGATGAATACTGCTCTCAGACCTCTCTTGATGGCAAGTTGTTAACCTTTGGTGATACTGCAGAGGTCAACACTTGTGTGACCTGTAAACGCCGACAGAGGGCGTGGTGGATCCGGCCTCCGCTAGCCAGTCCGCGCGTGTGACACATGCACTGATGGATTGATGTAGACAACTGATTGCGGTCGCAGCACGTCGCAAACGTCGACCAATATACCTTGAATAGCTCGAAACTCAAACCGCGGTTTGAAAACGACTGAAAGGTATTTGTTCTTTTGCCTTGACGAAGACGGCTAGCGTAGTCCCTTATTAAGCGTGCTACATGGAGGCAGTTAATTCATCATAGTTGATGTGTCGTAACATCGCGGAGATGACAGGTACCTATTACAGCCGCTTTCAGCGATCACCAAATTATAAGCTTGGAAAACCGATGCACAACGGCGCGCAAGGCGACCTGAGAGTAGACGTCACTCACGAAGCCGGACGCCCAGCCGCCAGACAAAAGAGTCCGTCTTAGCATCTGGCGGGGCCCGACGTGGGCTGAGGGAACATGCATCACGTTACTAGGAAGAATACCCCGGGTCTCGCACAGCCCGGGGGAGGGACTCGGCCTTGTTGCCACAGCTGGCCCACGTGAAGCCTCGCATCTGCGATATCAACCCCAACCCTTCCGCCATCTTTGTTTCCTAGTCGCCATGTTGCATCCACGGCAGCCATTTTGAGTCTCTGCGCAATCAGAAAATTATAGATTACATACGCGCGACGCTGGATCGCTGAGGGCGCCACTACCTCATATTCACGTGCAATTCAGGGGGTCGGCTATAGTCGGTTATTTCGAGGCCATTCTCTGCTTCCGAACTCTGTAATCACAACCTTCGGTTTTCCACTTTTGGAAAATAAAGTTTGATAAATATTTGTCAAATTGTGACAGTGCCACTTTGTAGACATATAAGCAATATTGTAGTTAGGGGTGGAAACCCGTTACCTCGCTTTCCCTAAAGCTGTTAAAGAGCAGGAAATTATGCTATAAGCGCTTGTTATCTCTTTAAGACTGGTGATAATTTTGGATTATTACCGTCACTTGTGACAGGCTGTGGCTGTGATTATCCTCGTCAGGGCTAAATCCTGGCAATTCCCCACTCAGCTTCTATACAAGGTAAATTGCTCGTCTTGGATGGCGATATGACCATGCTGCTTGTCACTTGGTGGGTAAATAGACAAATTAACGGTATCAGCGCTACGTGTATCCGTATTGAACTGGGTTATTGTTGCGTCAGCTAATAATAGTCATAAAACGATTTAGGATAATAGAGCATTGGAATATTATAATGGTATTACTGATCTGCTACATGTGTTTGATGGGAGTACGTCAGTGCGCAATATTTGGCAGAATGTGGTGGGTGGGTTTCACAGATTGTCGTCTATACCACACGGTCTACAGAGAGGCTATGACACTACTGCAGACGGGATGCTATTATTGTCAGCAACACAGTAATAGAAAAATTATTAAGTAATGTTTACACTTTTTTGAATATGTAATTTATTGATACTGTTCACACACAAACAAATAAATAAAGTTGATACAAGTCAGATAATAGTTTGTTTGTTTGTAAGTTGTTAATGCCGCAATATTCCAGATGTATGACAGCGGTCTGTAAATAATCTGTAAATAACAAGTCTGGGTCAGAAGATCCAGTGATTGATATCATGCAATCCACTCACTTGGGACACGATCGCATGCAATCAACCAAGCCACCGAGCCTGACCAACGATCCATTTAGTCGCTCTTCCAGGCAAGTATAGGTTGCTGGGGACCTATATTCTTACCGGGAATTCCCACGGGGAGACAAGCATAGGTTGCTACGGACCAATATTCTTACCCGGAATCCCCATGGGGAGACAAGCATAGGTTGCTGGGGACCTATATTCTTACCGGGAATTCCCACGGGGAGACAAGCATAGGTTGCTACGGACCAATATTCTTACCGGGAATCCCCACCGGGAGACAAGCATAGGTTGCTGGGGACCTATATTCTTACCGGGAATTCCCACGGGGAGACAAGCATAGGTTGCTACGGACCAATATTCTTACTGGGAATCCCCATGGGGAGACAAGCATAGGTTGCTGGGGACCTATATTCTTACCGGGAATCCCCACCGGGAGACAAGCATAGGTTGCTAGGGACCTATATTCTTACCCGGAATCGCCATGGGGAGACAAGCATAGGTTGCTGGGGACCTATATTCTTACTGGGAATCCCCACCGGGAGACAAGCATAGGTTGCTGGGACCTATATTCTTACCCGGAATCCCCATGGGGAGACAAGCATAGGTTGCTAGGGACCTATATTCTTACCGGGAATCCCCATGGGGAGACAAGCATAGGTTGCTAGGGACCTATATTCTTACCGGGAATCCCCATGGGGAGACAAGCATAGGTTGCTGGGGACCTATATTCTTACCGGGAATCCACAAGGGCGTAGTGAGGTAATTTTACTAACAGACGGGCTGGGAATTCGCAAAAGTCATATGCCGGTTGATCTTCTTATTTGTTGCTGCCGCGAGAACACTGCACAATATCCTGAAGCCAGATAAACAACAAGCATCGTTAATAGACATCTACGTAACGCATGTACTGAAATGTGCTTGGTCCTTAAAGGCGGACTACGTTCGAGCATGTGGCAGCTCCAGCAATTTCGATTCTAGGCATTAAAAAGTATATGTATTTGCCTTTTAGCTAACATTCAATGATATTCCTCCACCTTGACTGGAATTGGGCACAAGACTTTGAAGTATAGTCCGCCTTTAAATACATTATAGTTGATGTGTTAAGTAGATAGCTAGATACTTGCAGCTGTAATATTTAACTGGATGCCGGACACAGCGCAGTGTTTGCGAGGCGGCGACCAATCAGGCAATGGACGTCTTCAAACATTATTTGAATGGTTTTTTTTGCAACGCCCCTTGTATAACACAAACGAAAGCATTTTTACATATAGGTGATTTCTTTTTCAAGAATAAATTAACATAAAGTTTGTACCCAAAAGATTTACTGCATGTAAGTTGGAAACAGGTATTTAGTAATTCGTGCGTACGAAAGTAATCACAGTGTCTGCAGGTGCGCTTTAAAGAGTGAGTGAGTTGAGTTTTACGCCGCTTTTAGCAATATTCCGGCAATATCCCTTGCGGGGGATACAAGAAATAGGCTTTACAAATTGTACCCATGTGAGGAATCGAACCACGGGCTTCGTCTGAACACTATCTCACCGCCTCGGATTAAAATAAAGAATGACAGGCGTTGACAGGGCTACCCCGGATGAGTTCAGAATCACCCCTTAGATCACAGACTCCGGGACACAAGAGGCGCCCGGTACACGGAAGAAGCAACATTGCGGATTGGATGGCTGCGTGACCTCTTACCCAATGGTTTGCGTAGTCCGATGCTCTTGTTATCAATCACTGGTTTGTCTGCTCCAGACATGATAAAGGCCTCCGTTATTAAAAGAAAAGGTTTTTGATTTAGAGGTATGTATATTCGTATTTCTGTCATAACAAATGTCCAACAAATGGACTCCAAGAGTCCACACTCTAGAATTAGTTTAATATTGTAGTGCAATGACACTCCCTCCTTCATGTCCAGATCATCTACACATAAGTTACCATTGCATTCTGGGCACTGTGTTGATGAAACTAGGATTTCCTCTGAGGGGATGCCATTGCCATTTTTCGTTTTAAATACAAGACAGAAAGTGAGTGAGTATTGTTATACGTCGCTACTAGCAATATTCCTGCAATATCAATTCGGGGGACACAGAAATGGGCTTCACACATTTTACCCACCCGGAAACCGGGTCTTCGGAGTGACGAGTGAATTCTTTAAGCACTAGGCTACTCCATCGGCCCCAACCCATAAAGAATATACAGGGGTATAAAAAAAAATATGCGAGGAGTTTGCACGTGAAGTTATGTCCCCACCCCCACCCCCCAC
Organism: Haliotis rufescens; assembly: GCF_023055435.1. Classification (NCBI taxonomy): domain Eukaryota; kingdom Metazoa; phylum Mollusca; class Gastropoda; order Lepetellida; family Haliotidae; genus Haliotis; species Haliotis rufescens. The sequence continues at coordinate 4,728,176 of NW_025964013.1, forward strand.
CCGTAAAAAAACCAAACAAGCTAGAAAGCAATCTGATAACTTTGGGAGGAAAGTATCGCTTCTTGTTTCCGTTTACTCGTGGTGCTTAGATGAAGAAAGACCGAATTGGTATTTTATTGTCTGAAGTAGGTCTGAATGCAAGGGACACTGATCTGTAATCAGATCAATGTTCTCTTTATTGTCTGAAGCTATTCACACTCAATCAAAGCCTGACGTTTTTCATACTTGGCCGATTCCTATATCAAAGCACATGTCCCTCGATATTCACAATTGTTTCCCAAACACTAATATGTACCTAGAATCTGTACTTTTCGAAGATCACACAACTCACGCCGTTGCCAACGTTGCCCCACCTTGGGGTACAGTCAGTCGGTGACGTGAGGCCGGGCTAGCGCCGCCCCACCCCCAGGCAAGGAGCTCCCTGGGGTGAGGTCACGCCGTCATTGTCCGCGGCTCAGTATGACCAGTGTCCGGGCCGCCATGGTGCTCCGAGGGTCAGAGAGCGTGATGAGAGACATACGGCCCACCCGGTTAATTAGCTCGATACCGCCTCCCCGGCGTCTGTCCACCCGGGGTATGGGTCTGCCTCACAGGCATTCTACGGCTAATTTTTTTTGTAGTAAGGTGTGGGATGTAGCATTGTCTGTGGGTAATGGAGTGGGGTAGAGACAATTGTCCAGATGCTCTTGTGAACCGCAGTGGGAACCCAGACCCATACTGCGCAGGCGCAGTCATCTACCACAGTCTCTATAAAAAATACAGTGTTCACTCTGGTACTTGTTAAAGCCACAAACATGTAAAATGATAATCTTTGATCTTTTCTACTTAAAAACACATAGATGCGTACATGCTTATGCATCTCACATGAAAGACCGAGTCGTTACCGGTACGTTCGTTACAGACTCGATTCCTTTTTAAGCAAAACGGTCCCAGTAATTTTCCCCGGGCGCTTGTAATGAAGTTCAGAAAGTCCACTAACGCATGCAGGGAAGTTCAGAAAGACCACTAACGCATACAAGGAATTTCAGAAAGTCCACTAACGCATGCAATGAAGTTCAGAAAGACCACTAACGCATGCAATGAAGTGCAGATATTCCACTAACGCATGCAATGAAGTTCAGAAAGACCACTAACGCATGCAATGAAGTGCAGATATTCCACTAACGCTTGCAATGAAGTTCAGAAAGTCCACTAACGCATACAAGGAATTTCAGAAAGTCCACTAACGCATACAAGGAATTTCAGAAAGTCCACTAACGCATACAAGGAATTTCAGAAAGTCCACTAACGCATGCAATGAATTTCAGAAAGACCACTAACGCATACAAGGAATTTCAGAAAGTCCACTAACGCATACAAGGAATTTCAGAAAGTCCACTAACGCATACAAGGAATTTCAGAAAGACCACTAACGCATACAAGGAATTTCAGAAAGTCCACTAACGCATACAAGGAAGTTCAGAAAGTCCACTAACGCATACAAGGAATTTCAGAAAGTCCACTAACGCATGCAATGAAGTTCAGAAAGTCCACTAACGCATGCAATGAAGTTCAGAAAGTCCACTAACGCATGCAATGAAGTTCAGAAAGTCCACTAACGCATGCAATGAAGTTCAGAAAGTCCACTAACACTTGGAATGAAGTTAAAAAAGTCCACTAACGCATGCAATGAAGTTCAGAAAGTCCACTAACGCATGCAATGAAGTTCAGAAAGTCCACTAACGCATGCAATGAAGTTCAGAAAGTCCACTAACGCTTGGAATGAAGTTAAAAAAGTCCACTAACGCATGCAATGAAGTTCAGAAAGTCCACTAACGCATGCAATTAAGTTCAGAAAGTCCACTAACGCTTGCAATGAAGATCCCCGAACGCATGCGCGTATCCTGGTTTCTTTCGGAAAAGAAGGGATGCACTTTGTGATCACATATGTTGAGTGTTAGATATATACAAATGATCGCATCTTACTTTTCGAAGTCGTGTTATCTAAAAATATATATATAAAAAAACACCAATGAGTTGGTTATAGCGTTGTAATGCGTTTACACTCCGTTACCCGAAAAAAACTTCCAAACATAAAATTTTAATAACGTGGGGTGAGCACCCCGCACCGCTGCTTGGAGCGCCTGCAGTGAAGTTTCCAAACACTCACTGTGCTAATGAAGTTCCCAAATTATCCTTGATGTTCCCACACTCCTCGTATATATAGAGAGGTTATGACATGTGTGTCATACTGATTTTACGAAACGAATGTCAGAATTCTTGTATTTCGCGAGGGTAATACATGAATTCTTAGACGACTTTTGTAAAATCAATATCACTCACATACGAGTATAATCATTTCTTTATTACCCTCTTTTTCGTAACCCTATTGGGCTCCCCTTTGGAAAAAATGCAGTGATCACGACCGAATGACGTCACCAATTTTCAGCTGTGACGTCGTTACAAGTGTGACGTCATTTCGACCTTATTTCACAATTAGATTCGAATGACGAGAATAGTGCCGTCCTGATGACGCAAACAATACACTGCTGCGCTCGAACAGATATTTGCACCAGTGCACATACAGTTGTTTTTATGAACTCGGTTATTTCTAACCCTATGGGTAATAAATAGAGAATATCACCCGAGTGTCTTTTGACACCAATATAACAACACCAGTCAAAAACATTTTTTAATCTCCGAGGCTTGCCAGAAAACAGTTATAAGCCGTAATATACAGTGTCTTACAGCTAACCAGCTTCAGTGGCAGAGACATTAGTGATGTCATTTGATTGTGACGTCATGGTAACAATGACGTCACAATGGTCTGTAAGTTATTGCAGTGAAATCTCCAAGGAGACATAGCTTGTTGTCACCCAAGCATTATCTCCCGTGGATGCAAGTTTTGGGTGAACAGTGCTTGAAACTCCCCGTTCGCGTTTAATGAAGTTGAACTGTTAATTTTCTTCAGTTGTCAGGTGAGAATGTGGACTTGGGACTCAGGATTTAGCCTTCACGTACCTTAAGGGAATGTTTAATTTACATGTATTACATTGTATGTTGATTGTGTACTCATAGTTGTGTTGACAGATACAATTAAAAACTTTGTGATTAGACCGCCAACCTTGTTATGAAGCATGCACGTTTAAGTTTTGCTTCTGTCAACGCACTCATTACTTCCCATCCCGTATAAACCCCGCACTGCCGGTATGAACATCACACAATTTATTTAGTTCTCTACTTTAACCCGCTATTAACATCACACTGCCTGCATAAATATGATTCAAACTATTTATTTCTCTCCTTCCTACCCCATATAAACATCGCAATACCTGTATAAGTATCACTCAGTCTTAATATTTCTCTCCTTCCTAACCGATACAAACATCGCACTGCCTCAAAAATATCACTCAAACTAGTATTTCTCTACTTCCCACCGGATATAAACATCGCTGTCCGTATAAACATAAATCAATCGATTTATTTCCCCACTTCCTTCCCCATATACACGTCACACTGCCTATATAAACATAGCTCAATTTATTTATTTCTCTCCTTCCTACCCCATATAAACATCGCAATGTCTGTAAAAGTATCACTCAATCTTAATATTTCTCTCCTTCCTACCCCATAAAAAACATCGCAATGTCTGTCTAAATATCACTCAATCTTGATATTTATCTACTTCACACCCGATATAAACATCGCAATGCCTGTATAAATAACACTCAATCTTGATATTTCTCTCCTTCTTATCCCATATAAACATCGCACTGCCTAAAAAATATCACTCAAACTATTATTTCTCTACTTCCCAACCAATATAAACATCGCACTGCCTGTGTAAACATCAATCAATCGATTTATTTCCCCACTTCCGAACCCATTTAAACATAACCCTGCCTGTATAAACATCACACAATTTATTTATTTCTCTACTCCCTACCCGATATAAACATCGCAATGCCTGTATAAGTATCACTCAATTTATTTGTTTCTCCACTTCACACCCCATATTAACATCGCACTGCCTGTAAAATATCAATCAATCTATGTATTTCTCATCTTCCTTCCCCATATAAACACCGCACTGCCTGTATAAATATCACTCAAATTATTTATTTCTCTTCTTCCCATCCCTTATAAGCATCGCACTGCCTGTAAAAATATCACTCAAATTATTTATTTCTCTTCTTCCCATCCCATATAAACATCACATGGTGTGTATAAATATCACTCAATGTTTGGTAGGGATATTCCTTTTCGGGAGACACGATACCGATTACTTATATAACGTGAATGTGTATGTGCTGAATGAATTTAAAAACCCCGTCTCTGTATCCCTGTCAAAAGGTGAGTAACATATCTCCTCGTATACTGAAACCAGTTATCCCGTTCGGTTGACGAGTGTGTAGGGTGGAAAAGATATATAGTAAACACCTTAAACATTATATGTCTGCCCAATCTCTTGATCTTGTAGGATTATCGAATGTCCGCCAAATCAAGTCGCTGTGACTTCTGCACTGGGCTATTGCACTCTGTTGAAATGATTGTTCAAGTACAGGAAATTATTTAATATCCTTCTTTGGGAGCATCCTCCATCAGAGCAGGGCCCCGTAACGTTATCTCCAAACGCTGTAATGAAGCCAAGTCTATATACACCACTACAGAGGACGTACGAAGATCCTCCCAGATTACAGGAGATTTGCTTGACAATAACATCCCTAAAACGGCAAACCTACAATTACAATACTTCTAGGTTAAAAATACACAACCACATATAAAGGAGCCCTCACCTCACGCCACCATGAGGTCCAGAAAATAGGTCTGATTAACTCCCCTGCTTTAGACATGTCATAAGTGGCATCATATGATGTAATTTGCATAATATGATGTCATGTGACGTAATCCGAGCACTCGCGAGCGATGTGTGGAAATAGCCACGGGGGGAGAAGAAATCGCCTTCAGAACTGAGGTTGAGCGAGTTTGTTTGTCAAGAATAATTGATGTTTGTTTTATTTATCGGTGTTATTACACGGCTCTCCTCTCAATGAGCTGACGAACTGCGATGAAGATAGCTTTGATTTCTCAATTGTCACAACATCTGCACCGAACAGCACACCCGCACTGTTTACTTACATGGCCTCTGAGGAAAATACAACGAAACTAATGATGTTTCTCTGGTATTCATATTTTTTAGGAAAAACTAGAATTACTCTTTTGCAAATTGTCAAAATTGACATGTGTCAAAAATCATAATTTTGAAACTGCGAAATTCATTAATTTATTCCAGAAGAATACGCGGTGGTACAAATTTAAATCAAATGGATCGAAATTGTAAAAACCAACCAACGCATTTTTTAAATGTTTAACAAAATATGATGAGTATGTGAAAAATTGCCATACAGCGTCTGTAGTTGGACCAGGAGGCGTTCATATTTCCCTTGATAACTCTCCTTATAACACTCTCCAATATGTAAGGTTGAAAATCCTTCTTGGCCCCTTAGTATTTTTAAAAATTTCTATCATAAGACTGATTGATCAACTTTAAAAGAATGTACCATACCCTACTACACATTAAAAAACGGACAGGCAAAGTCTGTTCCACCGCCAAGAGAAGTAAGAAAAGTATTCTGTGTTTGATAATTATTGGAAGGAAACGTATACAACTTTCACAAACGTGGGAAACAATTTGAACCACACGATTTGTTTTTTGACGCTCGTGATAATTAATTATTTCACAATCGGCGTATTTTTTAATGTACGAGTAAGAGGAAATAATCAAAGTCAAAAGTCAAACAATTAAGTAATTTGTACACACAAAAAATAAATATTTAATTAACATCTAAATAAAAAATATCCATCTAAACAATTTCATTTCACGTGTATTGTTGAAATTTAGATTAGGATGAAACTATTTCTATGAACACTGTGGAGTGGGAGCAGTGTCTCAGCGTCCTAGTCGAGATAAAGTAACAGGAGTTGTCCCCCTTTAGCCGCACGGGCTATTGTCGGCCCCGATGTCGTGTCCACAACACAATTAGCGAAACCTCGGGTCGACTTGTCTGTTTGATCTTGCCGACGCACATTCTTCCCCAGATAAGAACGCAGTTCTACAATACTTGGTGGAAAACACTTAACAATATCCAGGTAATCTGGTCCTGAGACGGCCACGATAACATCATATTTGAGAGTTTGTATTGTATCCCGGTTTTTCTTCACTGCACAACATGCAACGATTCTCTCTAATGCTATATGTTCCAAGCCACGCCCCCTATAAGCTTTGTGGGAGGAGTCAAGGATAGGCGCAGTTAGATTTGACTGTAAGCTTGTGGGTTTGTAGACTGATAAAAGCGTTTTAATACCCGTAAGTAAATACATGTTGAAACGGAATCACAGTTGAATAAACACTAAGCACGACTTTCCTAGATCAGAACGGTCAAAATGGGTTTTTCAAACACTGAGGATTTGCTATAATAACCTATCCATGACGCCACCCAAAACGTAATTTTTAGTTTAATGGCATTTGAAGATTTTTTCTTTTTATATTTCCAGTGACACTGGTTGTATGGCATTTTCGTTATATTACAAATTAACGACGTGTTTCATGGTAACAACATGATATTTGATTTTAACAGACACGTTTGTTAGTATATAATTGTATATCCGGTTCACCATCCATAGCCTTTATAGCGTTATGTCTCAACTGTTATCAACAAATGATATACAAGGGAAATTATTTCCGTAATTTTAAGGCAGTTTTGTGTCGTCAAATATGAACTCTTCTTGGTGATATGTAAAAATAATTAGCAACTGGTTTCAACCCTTTTCCACTTCTGAATTTCATGCTTTGGTTTCTATGAGCAAGCGGTTCGAACACATATCTTTATACTTAAAACACATTTACAAAGTACATTCAATTATACTTATCTACCACGAGGTATTTGACAAGAAACACAACTCGTTCTGAATTTAAGTGCAAGTGTACCGGGCCGAGCCAGCCTTGATAGAATCCCTTACATCAACATTTATAATGTTGAATACAGTAATGACTAATACAAACACATGTTCTCCTTAAGAGTCGGCGAAACCTGAATAGATATTCTAAAAAACAAATTAACGATAGTGGTGATGTTGCAGTCAATCATTGAAATGTGCGAATGTTTCCGCTGATCGTAAATTTGTTCTTAAAAAATGGAAGTCGGGATTTTGTGTAAGTAGTCTCCTGCATACGGGTAATAAAACGCAATTTCTTTTTAAAGCCCAATCTACATTTATTTTGCCAGTATAAGTCTTAGTCTATTATAGTATTTCTGCCATCTCAGATGTCATCCGAAAAGCCGGAAGACAACAAGCACTGCAGATGACGCTGTACCGTTAGTTTTGATGACCCCCCTCGCTCTGTATTTTCGGGAGTTATAGTTTGATTAAAGTTGATTTGAGACACGCGCCATGAAACGTTTCCCCACAATAAATAATAGCATTCGTGTTTGAACGTTGATGAAACATCATATCTTAATCACCAGCAGCGATAATGTGCCGTGAATTCCCAATCCCGCGATAATCAGCTGTGTCGCGGCCTTTAGTGAAGGGAATAAAACTCAACAATTAGAAAACAACAAACAGTTGGAGAGTTTATTTATGAAATTCAATTTCCTCTTGTCACTTTTATGTGATCTTTCAAAAGTAATGATTTTTCGATATTTGTGTAATTAACCGGCAGGTTTATTTTAATATTTAATTTATTATAATAATACATTCTAAAGTTAGGGAAAATATTGCTAGTAAGTTACAACTGGGGTACCGAGCTGTAGATATCAACTCCTGGGAAGGTAAATAATATATCACTATCCAAATTACTTTTTTAAAACCTTTTCATGGTGTTTAACTGTGACACGCAATTTAAATAATCATTTTATGGACTGGATATTTGGTAATTGTCGAAGTATGGTCCTTCTGGTTCATTGTATGTCGAGTGATTAGTGGCTAAATAAAGATATATATATCGATGATTATGCGCTTGTGGTCCTTGTGCATTTTATTTTAATATAAAAAACCCAGCCCGCACAGGGACAATAATGCAGAGAGTCTTTCATCGAATGATGACGTAATAAGCAGAAATCCTGCAAATGAAAATGTCATAGTTTCAAACTCCACCTATTAAATAATTGTAGATTATACTGGGGGTGATTAAAACTTGTAAAAAGGAAATGTAATTATTTTCACCATTTGACTTTGATCAAGAAATTATATTAATCACATCATATTGTCGAGTGCAGCGTTTAAACCTATTCCCGCACAACGCGCTGCAGAATAAATACGCTGGTTTTAGTTTACTCGATGGCACCGTGTCATAGGCACAATGCATGTCTTCTATAGTCGTTGACAGAGATGTTGCGGCAATATGGTGCGGTCTTGGTAAAAGCCTTTCATCCAAACCAGTAATTTCCACATACCACATTCCAAACAACTAGTATTAATTCAGAAACGACGGAAGGATCTCTGATGGTCCGTGTATGTTGGTGACAGTTTTCAGTTTTACTTCAAAATGATTCACTACTATACAAAGTAAACCTTTTATGCGGACACGGAGCGAAAACACAGCCCGTAATTATCACGTGTCACCGTTTTTTTAACCAGAGAGACGTAACGTAGGGTAATCCCGGCATGCACTATGGGTGGTTTGTCTCTCAGACATCAAAACACAATTAGCATGTTTTGGTGCTTAAAAGATTTTTAGCAAGCGCCTACTGTTTTGGATGCATAACATTTGGTAGAACAGTCGTAGCTAGCGAATGTTCGATTTTTTAGATCAGTTTTTAGACGGAAATGCCCTACACAGGTTTAGACGCATTACGGAACTAGCTGACGCTTAATGTTCGGAAGGGTGGGGGGCAATTGATCAGGAGAGGAGGGTTTACACGGGGGAGAGGCGATGTCGCGTTTTGCTTTTGAATAAATAAATATACGAATCCTGTAACGCGAATTACACATGGTTCGTTCTTTTCAATCTAGATCTGTCAAAATCAAGCTTAGCGTTAATAAAAAATATCTTTCCCTTGTCCTCCTTTTCATGCGATAAGAGAGTGATAATTTTATATCGCATCGGCAATATTTTAGCCCAATATAGAGAGGAGCAGGCACTATTGAATATCTGCCCGTAAGGGACAGTAAACAATAAGTAAACTCCGAGTAATAACATAAAACAAACACGATCAAACAGTAAAACATATTAGGGTAATTATTAAACTATCAATGTTAATGAATATGAATGTTTACGAGCGGGTGTTTACCTGCACGTATTTGCTGTTTATTTAAAAATAAATAAAATATGTTTCAATCAAACACGAATGACACAATTGCAATTATTTCAATATCGTGATCAGAGAAATGTTACTACATATGTGACCACAAGCTTTGTCGCCCGAACTCTTTGATAGAGTCAAAGGCTGCTATTACCCATTCTGATTAGCGGTAGGGTCGTGACGTCATACAATACACAATTGAAACCTAGTGCTGTCAAGCACCTGTGCATATCGTTCATATCGTGTCCTCATTAGAACACATGGTATGACGACTTCTCCCAAACCAAAACAATGATCAAAATGTTGTTTTATGACAAAACTTTATTGTATTAATACGATTGAATTGTAAACGGAACCAAGATGACTTTTGAAATTCAAAGATACAATTTGACCACAACACATAAGTCGATGTTACAGGAACGTCTCCCACTGCATGGCATTGTGATACTGACGGGGAGTGATGAGTTTAATATTGACACTACGTGGAAGACGGGACCCCGGGGTCACTCCTTTATATTGAAACAAACATTTTCTGTAATTCTCTTTCATTGGAGGATGGTATTTTCCGCAAATATTTAATCAATTTACTCTTGAAAGAATCGTCTGGGTTTACCAATAATTTAAACATCAATTATTATGAGTTTGTTCACAATCTACTTGAGCGCTGTAGGTAACAGCCTTTCTTAACACGACATTTTGTGTATATAATCTTGCTCTGTGATGGGGGCGGTGAACGGAATAGCAGTGGTAAACACTCGATCGCTTGTGGTACGGTGTTTCGTTGGTTTTATTCAACAGCTATATTTCTTCGGATGCAATTTTTCATCTGCAGAATATCCGTGTGCCTCCCCGTTCAGAGCCTCAATGGACAGGAAAATAGCATTTGGGAGGGAAAGTAAAACGCACTTCACGCTCTGTTGGGCTGTAAATGCGAAACAGCGGGTAGATATTGGGGACCCGCTCTGCCTATACCCCTGACTGGCAGACGGCATAGTGGCCGTCAGAACGGAAGCGTTGGCAAGCTGCGCTTAGTTCTGTTTGCATGTTCAATCTCGTTCCATCCTACTTTTACAGGCAAAGCGATGGATTGGCGCTCAATTAGCCATTTTCCTCTGCCGTTTGATGCTGTCTCAAACCAAGCATTTCTCCACCAAGTTATTGGGTTGAGCGTGTTGATGAAACTGTAGCGGTCTTTGCCGGCCCAGTGTCAGGTGCTTGCTGCCCGCCGTCCCCAAAATGGACTAATGCATTTCTCGCGTGCGTCTACTTCATATTTTAAAAGCTCACTCGACTCGCTGAAACGAATCTAGCAGATTTGTGTGGACGCTTACCCTTACATGGCGTCCTTTAACATTTTCTTTTGATTTGTAATCTTTGCTTGTTGTGATCAGAAAATAAAGCTTAAATGATCAAATTTCAAAGGACAGTCCTCACACGGTCGCCATATCACGGAAGGAAATCCTCCGGTCTCGTCTGTCACTCACACAAACCCGTCTCGTCTGACCGCCACCTTGATCACAGAAGCCTCCTACCCGCAAACACACAGCACAGGAATTTATGTCTTAACCGAATTTAGCCAACCAGTGTTTTGTACCATTCACAATACTGTTGAAAAATAACAATTGTATTGGAAAAGAATTTCACAATTGAGCTTGTGAACTATAGTGGGGTGGATCCCAGTGACAACCCCCCCAACGCCTAGCAAGTCTCTGCCATAAACATGGTAACAGCCTGCTTACAGTGGTTTGCATCCGTGGTGGTTTTTCTATTTGCATAGTTGTAGTCATATGCCTTTTTCTATGAGTGAGAATACTCGTGCTCATGTGTTTCACCGAATGACTAAGACCGGCATCTCCTCGAACTTCCATCCCATCGTAACCATATGCTATGATATACTGAAATACCACAGAAAGCGGCGTTACCTATAAGCGACAAAACCTTTTCCATAATCTTAAGAAATCTGTGCCATAAACAGAGTCAATGATACGATTGAGACTGGGACTATTCAAAGGTGTAAATGTGTCGAAAAAACAGTTACAAGCATGTAAATGTTTTCTAGGCATCCGCGAAACAACAGCTAGTGATATTGTACTGAGAATTGTATTGTACTGATTATTGAGGATGCGGAAGATACCCATTGTACATCTTGGGATTAAAACGTTGTTTCTTATATTGGTTAAAATCTCTATGCGTCCTTACCACTGTCGTAAAGCGTATAATGTGTTACTTTATCCGGCTGAAGGTAAACGTTCCCTAAAATACCACTCACAACTTCACAGTGCTCCGAGCAGTGTGTGGCATTGTTGCCATGTCAATCTTGTAAAATGGCTAACGTTCCTGAAAATTGAATATGACCAAAACTTTTACACATAGGTTATGAAAACGTTTCTGGGGTAAAAACATTCGCCAAAACACTGCAAACGTAAGTCCAAAACAAACACAACCATGACACCCGTATGAAATACATCACCATCGAATAACTATTTCTTGTTTGTTTCATTGTCAGCCAACATCAAACATAGTGTATACTTTCTTTGACCCGGCAGTTTACTTGCCAATCTGCAGCACATTTATTGTTTGACATTAATATCGAATAACAATGTTGTAAACAAGAAACGTTTCGTATAAAAGGACCCTCTATCCACTGTCAAGAAATATATCTTCATATTGTCCCCTGATAACATGTTGCTATTATAATGTCCGTCTTTAGACCACGACGGTTGCTCCGCCATGCAATCCACATGAAGGTGAGCTACAAGACACTGTACCGCGTCTGTCAGATTCTGGACGTCGATCTGAACCCAAACACGGACGTATGTTATTGTTTGTTCAATGCACGTGCACGTATGTGTCATATAGGCATTGTGTTACATGACATCGCCACGAAAAACAAGATCGCTGATGTGGCGTTAAGCAATAATCACTCCAACATGGCGAAATATATAATGCAAACTGAGAAACGATATTACTTATGACGATTCTTATAACATTCTTACGCGCCTTGATACAAGTGAACTACTACTACTACTACTACTACTACTACTACTACTACTACAACTACTACTACGACTACTACTACTGCTACTGCTACTACTACTACTACTACCACCACCACACACACACACACACACACACACACACACACACACACACACACACACATGATATATACTGCTAAAAAAAAGTTAAAGAAAGCCCGATTCTTTCCTATTATTGTATGGTAATGTGATAGAATCGGGTGATCTTTAACGTCTTTTGAGTAGTACATGTGCACAGCTAATTCAGTATGATATAACTCCTTGAAGATATCAACATTTGTGTCTTCTTGAACACACATAGACTATGGGATATACCCATAACTCTCTTGACCAGGAGGTGCACAGTAGGTACATGGGAATGTTCTTGACTTAAACTAGAACAATGTGGTTAAAATTTCACAATAATTTGAAAATTGCACTTTGATTGGAACTTGGATTGAAAAGGAAACTGGAACTTGTACGACAATGAAGAAATCATGTGAGACGTTCTAGAAGTGAACGTCGGTACTCCATGACATGTCAAGATGCCGGAGTGGCTATCAGCTGACGAGGATGACGGAGTCCGAACCCCGCGCCAGACTCCAGGGACAAGCCTCCACCCCCGGGCTACAAGCTCCGTGATGAGAAGAGAGCCCTCGGACCCACCGACAGGACCAGAAGAGCAGTGGAGAGCAGTGGAGAGCAGTTGAGGCTATCGAGGATTCAATAGACCTAAATTGGGGTCAAACGTCAAGACTTAGGGACATGTTCTAAGCTGTGTCGTGTAATTAATCATATTGAATAGGACACAATCGCTGCATCCTACAAGAGGCGCCGGGTATGAGGCTGTTGGCTTGTTGTTTGGATAGGGATCAGGCTTAATGAAGATATTGTCGGGATTTGTTTGGTTGCTCTTGATAATCGATATGTTTCTTTCTATCGCCGGCGTCGACTGTGAGTTTTACTGAATCATTGCACACAGCGATAGCCCCTTGGCTGCTTTACAAAATCATGGCATCATTTAGGTTCTTAACATATTTTTCCACACATTTGAAACAAGTGGGTTTGTCACTGCGGAATCGTTCCTATTGTGTCCTACAGAGAACGGCGACTCGGGGACGAGTACGCAGCTTCGCAACTATGTACAAGCGATTGGTTAGACAGGTGGATCCGGGTGTTAGTGGGAGACAGGTCGATCCGGGTGTAAGTGGGAGACAGGTGGATCCGAGTGGTTAGTGGGAGACAGGTGGATTCGGGTGGTTAGTGGGAGACAGGTGGATTCGGGTGGTTAGTGGGAGACAGGTGGATCCGGGTGGTTAGTGGGAGACAGGTGGATCCGGGTGGTTGGTGAGAGACAGGTGGTTCCGGGTGGTTATTGGGAGACAGGTGGATCCGGGTGGTCGGTGACAGACAGGTGGATCCGGGTGGTTAGTGGGAGACAGATGGATCTGGGTGGTTAGTAGGAGAAAGGTGGATCCGGGTGGTTAGTGGGAGACAGGTGGTTCCGTATGGTTAGTGGGAGACAGGTGGATCCGGGTGGTTAGTGGGAGACAGGTGGATCCGTATGGTTAGTGGGAGACAGGGGGATCCGGGTGGTTAGGGAGAGACAGGTGGATCCGGGTGGTTAGTGGGAGACAGGTGGTTCCGTATGGTTAGTGGGAGACAGGTGGATCCGTATGGTTAGTGGGAGACAGGGGGATCCGGGTGGTTAGGGAGAGACAGGTGGATCCGGGTGGTTAGTGGGAGACAGGTGGTTCCGTATGGTTAGTGGGAGACAGGTGGATCCGGGTGGTTAGTGGGAGACAGGGGGATCCGTATGGTTAGTGGGAGACAGGTGGATCCGGGTGGTTAGTGGGAGACAGGTGGTTCCGTATGGTTAGTTAGGAGACAGGTGGATCCGGGTGGTTAGTGGGAGACAGATGGATCTGGGTGGTTAGTGGGGTGGGAGAAAGGTTGACCCGGGTGGTTAGTGGGAGACAGGTGGTTCCGTATGGTTAGTGGGAGACAGGTGGATCCGTATGGTTAGTGGGAGACAGGGGGATCCGGGTGGTTAGGGAGAGACAGGTGGATCCGGGTGGTTAGTGGGAGACAGGTGGTTCCGTATGGTTAGTGGGAGACAGGTGGATCCGGGTGGTTAGTGGGAGACAGGGGGATCCGTATGGTTAGTGGGAGACAGGTGGATCCGGGTGGTTAGTGGGAGACAGGTGGTTCCGTATGGTTAGTTAGGAGACAGGTGGATCCGGGTGGTTAGTGGGAGACAGATGGATCTGGGTGGTTAGTGGGGTGGTAGAAAGGTTGACCCGGGTGATTAGTGGGAGACAGGTGGTTCCGGGTGGTTAGTGGGAGACAGGTGGATCCGGGTGGTTGGTGACAGACAGGTGGATCCGGGTGGTTAGTGGGAGACAGGTTGATCCGGATGGTTAGTGGGAGACAGGGGGATCCGGGTGGTTAGAGAGAGACAGGTGGATCCGGGTGTTAGTGAGAGACAGGTGTATCCGTATGGTTAGTGGGAGAAAGGTGGATCCAGGTGGTTAGGGAGAGACAGGTGTATCCGTATGGTAAGTGGGAGAAAGGTGGATCCGGGTGGTTAGGGAGAGACAGGTGATCCGTATGGTTAGTGGGAGAAAGGTGGATCCGGGTGGTTAGTGGGAGACAGGTGGTTCCGGGTGATTAGTAACATAGAGGTTGACTCGTGTGGGTAATAGCAGACAGGTAGTGGATCAGTAGCGTTGTCAGTATTATCGAAGCCTTTTTCCGGCGTACTGTAAATACTACATTCTGGACCAGGCAAACCAGTGTCTAAAGCATGAGCGAAGATGATGAGGGTGAGGCAGAGATGTGACAGACCCTGACAACCCAACGTAAGCCACCGGCTCCCACGACACACATGACGTACTGGAGACCAAACCTGATCCGGAATCTCCACAAGCCCTGGCGGGAAAGAATGGAATCATCTCATGTTTACCAGCGAAATATCTTTCTGTCAGCGCTTTTATGCATAAGGTTTTGTTTCTCTGGCTGGAAGAATGAAACACGTTTTTGGTTTGCACAGAACAATATGTCAAAGAAAATCCTGCATGTCCTGTGAACGATTTCATTTTGGTAAAACATACGAACAAATTATTCTTTGTCAGTATTTTCTGGGTCAGGCCAGACAATATACCCACTGCTGTCTGTATAAAGTCTTCATCCGTTCAGGGACATACCAACTGCTGTCTGTATAAAGTCTTCATCCGGACAGGGACATACCCACTGCTGTCTGTATAAAGTCATCATCTGACCAGTCACATACCACTGCTGTCTGTATAAAGTCTTCATCCGTTCAGGGACATACCCACTGCTGTCTGTATAAAGTCTTCATCCGTTCAGGGACATACTCACTGCTGTCTGTATGAAGACTTCATTTGATCAGTCACATACCCACTGCTGTCTGTATAACGTCATCATCTGATCAGTCACATACCACTGCTGTCTGCATAAAGTCATCATCTGATCAGTCACATACCACTGCTATCTGTATAAAGTCATCATCTGATCAGTCACATACCACTGCTGTCTGCATAAAGTCATCATCTGATCAGTCACATACCACTGCTGTCTGTATAAAGTCATCATCTGATCAGTCACATACCCACTGCTGTCTGTATAAAGTCATCATCTGATCAGTCACATACCACTGCTGTCTGCATAAAGTCATCATCTGATCAGTCACATACCACTGCTATCTGTATAGAGTCATCATCTGATCAGTCGCATACCCACTGCTGTCTGTATAAAGTTTTCATCTGATCAGTCACATACCCACTGCTGTCTGTATAAAGTCATCATCTGATCAGTCACATACCACTGCTGTCTGTATAAAGTCATCAACTGATCAGTCACATACCACTGCTGTCTGTATAAAGTCTTCAACCGTTCAGGGACATACCCACTGCTGTCTGTATAAAGTCTTCATCCGGACAGGGACATACCCACTGCTGTCTGTATAAAGTCATCATCTGACCAGTCACATACCACTGCTGTCTGTATAAAGTCTTCATCCGTTCAGGGACATACCCACTGCTGTCTGTATAAAGTCTTCATCCGTTCAGGGACATACTCACTGCTGTCTGTATGAAGACTTCATTTGATCAGTCACATACCCACTGCTGTCTGTATAACGTCATCATCTGATCAGTCACATACCACTGCTGTCTGCATAAAGTCATCATCTGATCAGTCACATACCACTGCTATCTGCATAAAGTCATCATCTGATCAGTCACATACCACTGCTGTCTGCATAAAGTCATCATCTGATCAGTCACATACCACTGCTGTCTGTATAAAGTCATCATCTGTTCAGTCACATACCCACTGCTGTCTGTATAAAGTCATCATCTGATCAGTCACATACCACTGCTGTCTGCATAAAGTCATCATCTGATCAGTCACATACCACTGCTATCTGTATAGAGTCATCATCTGATCAGTCGCATACCCACTGCTGTCTGTATAAAGTTTTCATCTGATCAGTCACATACCCACTGCTGTCTGTATAAAGTCATCATCTGATCAGTCACATACCACTGCTGTCTGTATAAAGTCATCAACTGATCAGTCACATACCACTGCTATCTGTATAGAGTCATCATCTGATCAGTCACATACCACTGCTGTCTGTATAAAGTCATCATCTGATCAGTCACATACCCACTGCTGTCTGTATAAATACTTCATCTGATCAGTCACATACCACTGCTGTCTGTATAAAGTCATCAACTGATCAGTCACATACCACTGCTATCTGTATAGAGTCATCATCTGATCAGTCACATACCACTGCTGTCTGTATAAAGTCATCATCTGATCAGTCACATACCCACTGCTGTCTGTATAAATACTTCATCTGATCAGTCACATACCACTGCTGTCTGTATACTGTCTTCATCCGCCTAGCAAGAAAGCAAGTATTGGATGTGTGAAAGACATCATTTTACCAAAGAACATGCCAAGTGGAACAGTTGGTTGAGATATTGGTACGTGTTTATGGTACACGCTTTGTGCCAGGCAGTGCAGTGCATTGTATTGTCCTGTATTGTCCTGTATTGTCCTGTATTGTGTTTTTCATATTTGTTTTACTGATGTTAAAGGTCTCTCATAACCTCTGGTGTTTTTTGTACATTTTAGCTTTTTTCACATTTTTTGTCTTTGTGTTGCATTGAAATAACTGTTTGAAATCATGACTGTACTGAAAGTGTGACTTTAATAAACGCAAGCAGAAGGAAACGACATGTTGTGGCCTATACACATAGACGCCATTTTGTGGCCTATACACATAGACACCCCTCTGTGGCCTATACTCACAGATACCATTTTGTGGCCTATACACACAGACACCACTTTGTGGCTTATGCACACAGACGCCATGTTGTAGCTTGTTTTCAAAGACGCCATGTTGTGGTTTACTTCCACAGACGCCATGTTGTGGTTTACTTCCACAGACGTCATGTTGTAGCTTGTTTCCAAAGACGCCATGTTGTGGTTTACTTCCACAGACGCCATGTCATAGCTTGTTTCCAAAGACGCCATGTGACTTATTTCCACAGACTCCTTACTCTGGCTTATACACCCAGACGCCACGTTGTTTATACCCACGGACGCCATGTTCAGATATATACTCGGAGACGACACGGACCTGTGGGGAGTATGGGGACACCCCACTGATCAGCAAACAGTTGCAACAGAAGCCTGATAAGCAGCCACCGTGATGACAAGCTGCATGTATCATGTAACCAACCACAGCAGTCAGCCAACAATGCGCGTTTAATCTAGAAACTGTGTAACTTGTGCACTTTAGTAAGTTAAGTGAGTGAATGGATACCAGGTGCCTTACGACACCGTGTTACATGAGTGTGTTCACATGCCGGTGGGTCGATGTCCCTTTTTAAGCATAAACGTCGTCTAAGTGTCTCCAACAGACATCAGTCATCCGGAGTTAGCCATCGTCCTACAGCCTGCTCGACGCTACGACGGCGTGAGCAACGTGGACCAAGATCTGGCCAACATGAACCAGCTGTGAGGACGATATATCTCAACAAGTAAAGCTGTCATGTTAGACACAGATCCGTATTCGAGAAAACAAACAGATCGGCTAGTAGCGGATAGTATTGAAGGTGTACACTCTATAACAAAGGCCCCTCTAAGATTGTGCTGACAATATTCCTTTGATGTGGCCGAGCAACGAATAACGGACTTGTGGCGCAGCGTTAATGCTGTCCAACTCGTAATCTCATCAGAAGTCATACCATCCACTTTAATATTTTTGTACCTTCAAGAAAAGCTGTTTATTGATTTAGTAGTTTGCTAACAACATCATGTTGCTGCGGTGTCCGTCTGTAAACATTCTTCCTGGACCATACAAAGACATTGAAGCCGTTTGACAACCTTTAATCTCCAGATTTCTTCTGTCCTCCAATCGCTGGGTCCGGAACTGACGTTCAAATCCTTGTCCAGGAAGTCATCAGTGGGGTGTATACTTTGATAGGATGTCGACTGTTGCATCAGTGCCGTGTTAGAGGATGGGGTAATGACTAGGACTAAGAAACAACTGCAAATATCACGAACTGTTTTGTCATTGAACTATCTCATTGTAAATATCGTAGAGTTCTTAAACTGTACATTCAAGAAACAACTACTTTTGAAACAACTGCTTATGAATCTACTGCTAATAAAACTACATCTTATGAAACAACTGGTCATGAAACTGCTCATGAAACTACATCTTATGAAACTACTGCTCATGAAACTACATCTTATAAAACTACTGCTCATGAAACTACATCTTATGAGACAACTGATCATGAAATTGCTCATGAAACTACATCTTATGAAACTACTGCTCATGAAACTACATCTTATAAAACTACTGCTCATGAAACTACATCTTATGAGACAACTGATCATGAAATTGCTCATGAAACTACATCTTATAAAACTACTGCTCATGAAACTACATCTTATGAGACAACTGATCATGAAATTGCTCATGAAACTACATCTTATGAAACTACTGCTCATGAAACTACATCTTATAAAACTACTGCTCATGAAACTACATCTTATGAGACAACTGATCATGAAATTGCTCATGAAACTACATCTTATGAAACTACTGGTCATGAAACTACATCTTATGAAACTACTGCTCATGAAACTACATCTTATGAGACAACTGATCATGAAATTGCTCATGAAACTACATCTTATGAAACTACTGGTCATGAAACTACATCTTATGAAACTACTGCTCATGAAACTACATCTTATGAGACAACTGATCATGAAATTGCTCATGAAACTACTGCTCATGAAACTACATCTTATGAAACTACATCTTATGAGACAACTGATCATGAAATTGCTCATGAAACTACATCTTATGAAACTACTGCTCATGAAACTACATCTTATGAGACAACTGATCATGAAATTGCTCATGAAACTACATCTTATGAAACTACTGCTCATGAAACTACCCGTGCAATCTCTAGGTTGGTGCCCATCTGCCTCAATGGACTCTGGAATCCTTTCATCATTGTGTGTGATATTCAACCTTCATTACAGTGTCTATTGCGTTGCATATCACATATAATGAGAAGAACACGACACACTGCATAATTTGAACCACGTAGTACCGTAGTACCTATTATATTAGAGTATCTGTGATCTAGTGCTTACGACAGAGAAAGACGTGCTCGCCAGTTTCACGAACACCTGGTGTCACCACTGCAACTGATTAGTACGTTGTTGAGTTTGCGCTTCCGTCTTCCATCTTTGCGTTTCCATTTTTATCATAACGCTTCCATCCTCTTTGACAGAAAGAGAGAGAGAGAGAGAGATGGAGAAAGAGAGAAAGACAGAGTGAGAGAGAGAGAGAGAGAAAGAGAGAGAGGGAGAGAGAGATGGAGAGAGAAAGAGACACAGAGAGAGACACAGAGAGAGAGAGAAAGAGAAAGAGAGAGAGAGAGAGAGAGAAGGGGGGGGGGGGGGGGGGGGGGGGGGGTAGCCTAGTAGTTCACGCCGTCGCTCGTCACGCCGTAAATCCGGGTTCGATTCCCCAGATGGGTACAATGTGTGCAGCCCATTTCTGGTGTCCCCGGCCGTGATATTGCTGGAATATTGCTAAAAGCGGCGTAAAACCATACTCACTCACTCACTTCTGACAGCGATAGGAACACCTCCATTGATTTCAGCGTTCTCCTCAGTCTGATGAAGGTGCAATGAAATCCGCAGAATCTGTCTTGCCGCTGAAGACGTCCCCGCAGTACCGGTCGACCCTGGTGGTGTTAGGTGTGTAACAGTTGCCGCCCGATTACTCCGCTCCGTTCTAGTGTCACGGAATCCCTCCATAACACCGAGCCTACCCCATTCCAAATGCCCAGCCTTGTAATTAGAGTGGGAAACATAGAAGGCGCATTCTATTGCCAGCTCCCCTAAACTATAGCCTTCCGGAAGCCATTCAACGTACGCAGTGTCTTTCTTCCCCAACAAGCAACGTAATGCGAGAAATTGTAAATCATCAGCTGTTTTAATGACACCGAAGACAAAGTCAGGCTTGCGATATTAACAGGATCGCATACTCTGAACATAGTCTTCCAACGACTCGGGGAGTGTAAATCAAAACTTAAAACCATTAAGCAGACGACAATAAAAAGCCCCGGTTGAAGGGACTATCCGTAGTAAGATCGTATCTTCCTCTGTTCGACGAGGCGGACGACTGCCAGTGTCTTGGAAATGATGGGCGAGGGGGCTAGTGTGGGGAGATGGGTTGTGAGGATAATGTATGGCTTGGAGGAGAGGGCGGAGTTATACCTATCCTTTACCTATGACGTTTATCACTGTGATAACACCTGCACTGTCTAAGGTACTCTGAATGTGATATCGGGTAGCCTTGTTATGACCATAGTGGAGACTCTGGACGGCCGACAGATCCCCCCTCATGTCTCAATACAGGGGGTTGGGGTGGCGTCTCACGTACCTTACCCCATGTCTCCATCTTGCAGGAAAGAAAGGTGACGTCCTGGTGTCTCGATATATACAAGAGAGTAGAGTGAGTGAGTAAGTGAGTGAGTACGGTTTTACGTCGCGCCAGAAATGTTTTTCGCGCAATGTCTTCTTCTTTACTATAGTGTGTTGATATCAGGGTGTGGTGAGTTGTTATCGCGGTGTGGGGAGTTGTTGTCAGGGTACTGAGTGTTGTTATCGGGGTGTTGGGAGTTGTTGTCAGGGTACTGAGTGTTGTTATCGGGGTGTTGGGAGTTGTTGTCAGAGTACTGAGTGTTGTTATCGGGCGGGGTGTGGGGAGTTGTTGTCAGGGTACAGAGTGTTGTTATCGGGGTGTGGGGAGTTGTTGTCAGGGTACTGAGTGTTGATATCGGGGTGTTGGGAGTTGTTGTCAGGGTACTGAGTGTTGTTATCGGGGTGTTGGGAGTTGTTGTCAGGGTACTTAGTGTTGTTATCGGGGTGTGGGGAGTTGTTGTCAGAGTACTGAGTGTTGTTATCGGGCGGGGTGTGGGGAGTTGTTGTCAGGGTACAGAGTGTTGTTATCGGGGTGTGGGGAGTTGTTGTCAGGGTACTGAGTGTTGTTATCGGGGTGTTGGGAGTTGTTGTCAGGGTACAGAGTGTTGTTATCGGGGTGTGGGGAGTTGTTGTCAGGGTACTGAGTGTTGTTATCGGGGTGTTGGGAGTTGTTGTCAGGGTACTGAGTGTTGTTATCGGGGTGTGGGGAGTTGTTGTCAGGGTACTGAGTGTTGTTATCGGAGTGTTGGGAGTTGTTGTCAGGGTACAGAGTGTTGTTATCGGAGTGTTGGGAGTTGTTGTCAGGGTACTGAGTGTTGTTATCGGAGTGTTGGGAGTTGTTGTCAGGGTACTGAATGCTAGTTCGGGGTGTTGGGAGTTGTTGTCAGGGTACTGAATGCTAGTTCGGAGTGTGGGGAGTTGTTGTCAGGGTACTGAATGCTAGTTCGGAGTGTTGGGAGTTGTTGTCAGGGTACTGAGTGTTGTTATCGGGGTGTTGGGAGTTGTTGTCAGGGTACTGAGTGTTGTTATCGGGGTGTGGGGAGTTGTTGTCAGGGTACTGAGTGTTGTTATCGGAGTGTTGGGAGTTGTTGTCAGGGTAATGAGTGTTGTTATCGGGGTGTGGGGAGTTGTTGTCAGGGTACTGAGTGTTGTTATCGGGGTGTGGGGAGTTGTTGTCAGGGTACTGAATGCTAGTTCGGAGTGTTGGGAACATGTTAAGGGTCTAAGGAGTTGGTATCGAGATCTTGGGAGTTGGTTAAGGGTGTAGGAAATTGATATCGCGGTGTGGGAAATTTTACAATCTTGTTGTGGGGACTTGATATCTGATTTTGTGGAGTTGGTATCGAGTTGTGGAGGAGGGGAGGGGGTGTTGTCAGAGTTTGAGGGATGGGGCGGGGATGGTATCAAGGTTTGTATTAGGCTTTGGGGAGTCGATATGAGGTGTGGAGAGTTGGTATTTGTTTGACGAGTTTACGAGAAATTCGTCACGATATCGGTGATAAGCATATTTTGCAGTAATTTAACACAGATAAATCGTATTTAACTAATTTGTCACAGACAGCCTATGTAGATACACAACGTGTTAGTTGTGACAATCGTTTTGCGTATATGCATGATTGTTATTATCACAGCTTCGTATGGCAGAAAGGACACTTTTCATCACCACTATAAGGACGTTCGTAGAGGCCAATGGATTTGTGTTGGTGAATGAAGAATTTTATTGTCGCTAACAAATTCCGTGATCGATTCCCCGGAAAACATAACACAAACGTCAATGCACAGTTGTAGATACTTATATCTCTGTCAGATGAAACGAAACAAAACGAGTCCACGGAAATGGAGTGACATGTTCATGGACATCTGCATCATGAGTAACTGTACAACTAAAATGATGTCGCAGGCGATATGGGTGATAACGCGTATCTCACGCCAAACATCATGAAGGATGCAGTTGGCTCCAGGATCTTCTGGAATTCCAGGATATTTTCGTCCCGACATCCGACTACAACGCGTGACGGGACTGAATATACGTTGTTCATGCTATCAACCACTGGTTTGCCAGATCCAGTTTTGAGTTTTTGAGTTTTTAAGTTTTTGAGTTTTGAGTTAATGAGAGATTGAACCCGATATTTACGACATTGAAAATTGTTTTAGTTATATCACAGTGTCAGTTTGTTGTGGAAGCACGAGCATGGCACTGACTGTTGCCTGTAACGTCTCGTGGGCCTTGGTTCCTGGCAGTCTGCACCAGTCGAATGAGGCGACTAAGATAGACAGGTGGTAAGGCTCGGCGACCTGGGCCCCGTTCCACAAAGCGATCACAACTACAATCAATCTTAGGGACTTACGTCGATTCTAAAATTGTCTTAGCTAAAGTTTACAACCGTTCCACAAAGCGATCTTAGGGTGATTGTAACTTTACAAGTTCTTAAGTAGCCGATCTTAACAAAGATCGGAATCTTCAGCCATAAAGATACGAAATTTTCCCTTGGTCATGTT
Source organism: Haliotis rufescens (assembly GCF_023055435.1). Classification (NCBI taxonomy): domain Eukaryota; kingdom Metazoa; phylum Mollusca; class Gastropoda; order Lepetellida; family Haliotidae; genus Haliotis; species Haliotis rufescens. The sequence goes on from NW_025964013.1 coordinate 4,752,036, forward strand.
TAGCAGGCGACGCAATTCCTTGCACACCATAATAAAAGTCGCCATCTTTGTTGTTATGGTACAATATTTAAGATCGATTTTAGCAATCCTAAGTTGGTCCGGAGCAACTTAGCATTTTGATCTTAACTTACAACTCTCTTAGTTAAGATTGCTTTGTGGAACGGGCGGCTGATCGTAACAAAAATTTAAGATCGCATACTTAGTGAGTTACAATCAACTTAGCCCTAAGATCGCTTTGTGGAACGGGGCCCTGCTTGATAACGTGTGGTCGTTTTTAATCTGAACTTATAGACGGCAGTAAACTTGCAGCGAAATAGAAACCAGGAGCCATTAAAGTTGCGACCCTTTCCGGGTAACAATATAGGTCCCAAGCAACTCATCCTTGTCGCAACAGACGACTAAATGGATATGGTTGTGAGGTTTGCTGACTTGGTTGATGGCATGTCGTATCCCAATTGCGTAGATCGATGCTCATGATATCAACCACTGGTTTGTCTGGTCCATTTAAAGGCCGTTTTGACGAAGTTGTAATATTGCTAAACGCGGCGGTACACATCATTCCCCTACGGTCTGAAGAACTATTCGAGCTACGAGGAATTCCATCCAATAAATGTAACCCTACATTGGTGCCATTATCTTCACGGGTCTGCAAGGTATGTCAAACATCGGATTAATTGGCTGATCTTCGGCCAGCGCTGCAAATACTTTACAACGTGAGTGTTCATTGGAACACCGGGAGGACATTGTGTGACAAGTCAGTTCAACTCCCGGGTCACTTACAGACACACTCTGAATGTATACATGCATAACATCGGCATGTTTTTCTTGAACCGAAAAGTTTAGAAACACAACCAAAACTGTCAAATGAATTTTTTGGCAGGTTCAATAATATCAATCAGACCTTCCTTTATTTATTGACATACTTTTCTGGTATGCACAGATGCACAAACAACATTAAAAACCTCGTTGCAAAAAGTTCAAATGCATTCTTTTAACACAGGATACTTTATTCAGGGAGTGAGTGTCGGTTGAGATCAAAGGGTTCTGAGTACAGGTAACACAAGTCGTCCGCGGCCCAGGTGTGCAGCAACAACACATGCCCCTCCCCGCGTCTCACATGGTGGGGGCACGTCGCTGTGTAATGTGTAACAGTTACACATCATTAATGATGTAAACAACGCCATTCTGCCCCCGTTAGTATCAATGCACTCGACCTTCGTGATCCCTCACATTTTAATCCTTGAGCTAAAACTATTTATAAAGTGGAATTGACTTACTGAAGGAAAACTTGCAGTTCGGGACGATTGTCTTGGGTTACCCGGCGAACAATGTGCACGTCCTAGCTTCAGTACTTTCCTATATATCACATCGACGGCTCTATAATTCTAGATCGTGTTATGCGAGACACAGATTAAGTCAGTGTAAACGGACATCAATCATACCTGAACGATCAGCCCGCCTTCCTAGTGCCACTCTTCTGTGTCACAGCTTGGAGTATGTAGGGGATGTTTTTGTGAGTCAGGGGATTTGTTTTCGGGCACTGCTTCACGGCAGGAGCCAATATTTCTTGTAACATTAAAATAGTTTATATCAAAATGTTGCTTGTAACCGTTCAACCTTACGAGCCGAGTCTTCTTTTACCTAGTAACATTGAACATCATCACTTCGCCAACATTTCTGTCATACCAAGTCTTCAATTACCAAATAACATACTTAGGTCTCATAACGAGTCTTCATTTACCAAGTAACATACACAGGCGTCACACCGAATCTTCATTTACCGAGTGACATACGAAGACGTCATACCGAGTCTTCATTCACCAAGTCACATACGAAGGCGTCACACTAAGTATTCATTTACCGCGTGACATACGAAGCCGTCATACCGAGTCTTCATTCACCAAGTAACATACGAAGGTGTCACACCAAGTCTTCATTTACCGAGTAACATACGAAGACGACATACCGAGTCTTCAGTTACCAAGTAACATACGAATACGTCAAACCGAGTCTTCAGTTACCAAGCAACATACAAAGACGTCACACCAAGTCTTCATTAACCAAGTAACATACGAAGACGTCACACCAAGTCTTCATTTACCAAGTAACATACGAAGACGTCATACCGAGTCTTCATTCACCAAGTAACATACGAAGGTGTCACACCAAGTCTTCATTTACCGAGTAACATACGAAGACGACATACCGAGTCTTCAGTTACCAAGTAACATACGAATACGTCAAACCGAGTCTTCAGTTACCAAGCAACATACAAAGACGTCACACCAAGTCTTCATTAACCAAGTAACATACGAAGACGTCACACCAAGTCTTCATTTACCAAGTAACATACGAAGACGTCATACCGAGTCTTCATTCACCAAGTAACAAACGAAGACGTCATACCGAGTCTTCATTCACCAAGTAACAAACGAAGACGTCATACCGAGTCTTCATTCACCAAGTAACAAACGAAGACGTCATACCGAGTCTTCATTCAGCAAGTAACATACGGAGGTGTCACACCAAGTCTTCAGTTACCAAGTAACATACGAATACGTCAAACCGAGTCTTCAGTTACCAAGCAACATACGAAGACTTCACACCAAGTCTTCATTAACCAAGTAACATACGAAGACGTCACACCAAGTCTTCATTTACCAAGTAACATACGAAGACGTCATACCGAGTCTTCATTCACCAAGTAACAAACGAAGACGTCATACCGAGTCTTCATTCACCAAGTAACAAACGAAGACGTCATACCGAGTCTTCATTCACCAAGTAACAAACGAAGCCGTCATACCGAGTCTTCATTCACCAAGTAACAAACGAAGACGTCATACCGAGTCTTGAGTTACCAAGTAACATACAGAGGCGTCACACCAAGTCTTCAGTTACCAAGCAACATACTTGCTTCATCTCTTCTACCTGCCTCCAAATAACCTAATAGTCTTCACAATTTCTGTGATCTAACCGTGCAGGTATTAAGATCGACTGAGATCCCCATCGTACAGGTATTGCAGTCTCACTGAGATCACTGTCGTCATCATATGATATCATCATCGGAATGGTATTGAGGTCTGACTGATATCATCATCGTACTGGTATTGGGGTCTGACTGATATCATCATTGCACTGGTATTGGGGTCTGACTGATATCATCATTGCACCGGTATTGAGGTCTGACTGATATCATCATCGCACCGGTATTGAGGTCTGACTGATGTCATCATCGAAATGGTATTGAGGTCTGACTGATGTCATCATCGTACTGGTATTGAGGTCTGACTGATGTCATCATCGGAATGGTGTTGAGGTCTGACTGATATCATCATCGTATTGGTATTGGGGTCTGACTGATATCATCATCGCACCGGTATTGAGGTCTGACTGATATCATCATCGCACCGGTATTGAGGTCTGACTGATGTCATCATCGTACTGGTATTGAGGTCTGACTGATGTCATCATCGCACTGGTGTTGAGGTCTGACTGATATCATCATCGGAATGGTGTTTAGGACGAACTGAGCTGTGACACTAACCTGCTCCAGTGAGCTGTGAAACCCCCTATAAATCTCCCATCACGATACTCCTAAAGCGGTTTTATTGCTCCGCTAATGGAAGTCACAGTGAGATCAAACCAGAACAGCAGAGAGGCGGCTTACACACAGACACATGTCCTCTCTGGTCACCTGCCAACAATAGTACCTGATATATTTGTGCTTTCCTTTTTTGTCAATTAACATCGTTGGCTGATGATTTAGCCATTACCAGTGTCCCACCACCTGCCACGCCCTCTCCTTAACTCTACTTTTAAACTAATCTTATGACGACTGTAAACCTGCAGCGAAAATGTCACAAGCGGCCTTTAAAGTTAAACCCGTGCGAATTCTGGGTAAGAATATTGGTCCCCAGGCTGCCGTTGTACAGGGCGATCTTAGCGCTAAGATGATCCTAACTCCCTACCTTAACACCGCCTTAACGTACTGCTACTGGTCCACGGGTCTTATTCATGACCTAAGCTCTGTTCCACGCATTCACGAACATAAAGGACAACTAAGATGCCAAAAACTACCACGATGCCAAAAATATATTGGAGGAAATTTATTATAAAACTTAATATTGCCATTTTGTTCAAGACGAAAATGAAGTTGATGAACTTCATCTCGGCGTAGGAAAAATGGCGTCAGCCAGTCTCAGGCCCGGACTCGTTTGAACCTCATGCTTCGGGTGGCCAAATCATCACTAAAAGTATATCAAACACTTTTTATGGCTGTATTTATCCAATAGATTGATCCTTTGCTTAGGCGTGAGATAATGACGAAAACAACCCGATCACCCCCTGCCGGTTAATGAACTATTCCCATGCCGCGCTCCTTTTCTGGCTGCAGTTGAAGTTACAATGCATTGAAAAACTCACTGTGGTCCTAACTTCTGTGGTTCTTGCTGATCAACAACCGCGAAATAATGGTTTAACTTTTCATGAGGAGTATTATCAAACGGATGCTCTGTTGTTAGTCTGACATATGTTTGGGAAATTAATATCTCGTAATGTGTATCGCTTGAAGTATGTTGTGAGGGCAACTGACAATAACGCAATTCGTTCGACTTTAATACTATTGAAGTGAATGTGTTTAAGAGCATCTAAATTTCAGTCAACCACGGCAGTCAAACAGCACTGATGACCTGACTCAGTGTGCCTGCATGATGGCGTCATGGTGTGTTTTAGGGGATAGTAAATACATAGCACCGAATGTCTTCGTGTTACAAGTCAGAAATCACGTACAACTTTATGGATAACAACTTCTGGTTTATTGCATACAGCGACGTTTCGGTGTCGATTTTTTACACTATTATCAAACTTGAGTGACAACAACCAAGTGATGAGAGGTATATATTACAAGTCTAACTGACTATCTAGTCCAGACTCGATCAAACAAACAATGAGTGAGTGAGTTGGGTTTAACGCCGCTTTTAACAATATTACAGTTATATCGCGGCGTGTCAGCTTAATGTGGGAGGAAAGCCCAAAGTGATGCAGGTCACAGACGTTTACCACTTCGGTGAAACCCACGGGCACGGGTATGGTGCTGACAAACCTAGAAACATAATCGGGGCGAACCGGGATTCGAACCCACAATCACAGATTTCTGGCGTGCCCAAGGGACGCAACTCTGCACAGCGAATCGCGGCGCCTTAGACGACTGGGCCACCCGTGCCCCCTCAAACAAACAAAGTCTGATTCGATACATATACATTGTGTCAAGGCAGTAGAGGGTATCATGCGAGTGTGTTTTGTGATGATATCCTGTACTCGGCATAAACACTGTATTTAGCTCGAGCGTGATAACGTCTTTATCATATCATGTCGACCCGTGAAGATCCGGGGTAGAATTGGTCTTCAGCAAACAATGCTTGCCGTAAAAGGCGGCCATGCTTGTCATAAGAGGGATCGGGTGGTCAGGCTCACTGACTTTGTTGATGCATGTCATCGTATTCCAATTGCCTGGATCAATGATTCTCATCATGTCAGTCACTGGATTGTCTGGTCCAGACTCGATTATTTCTAGACCGCCGTCTTATAGCTAGAATATTGCTGAGTGCGGCGTTAAACAACAAACAAACAAAACAACCCATTATGTCATTCATGAAGTCTGTCGTGGAAAAACCTGTTCTCATCTCTCACAAACATTGCAAGTTTCCTGGAAATGCGCGTATTAATAATATTACGTCAGAAGGATAATGATTGACAGTGACAACAGTCAATATAATTCCAAGTGAAACATGTTTCTTTGTGACGTAACTACTTATAGGTAAAACAACAAGTGCCTACACAAATTGTTTCTACATGCCTTTCGCAGTCGTTCCGATCTGCCCGCTAGAGTAACTGCCCTTTATCAAAGGGAAGCTACTCTAACTCTGAAGGAAGGAGACCTGAAGGAATTTTAGACTTCGTGACTGCATCGGGAAAATTTGATATAAAAATCTAACATATACATGAATGTATATTGACTTTTAAACCATTTTAACGGGTTTTTTTCTTTTTTGACTGATCTGCTTTTTAAAGGAATGAGTTCTTACTTTTCAGAAATGAAATAGTGATTACTTCCGGTTTTAAACTAGATTATGAAGCAGACTGGTTAATAATATAATTTCCAATACTCACCTTGCTCTTGTTTAAAGTCACTGTGATGCGTAAATATACCTTTAATTCTCCAAGTAGTCCTTAAACCCCAAATACCATAACATACCATTTTAGAAATCACGTTTATTTAAAGTTTGCCTGTCATACCGTTACGAGTCAGATGTACACACAGCAACCACATAAAACAGGGTAACAATTCGGACATATTTCGGCTGAACTCAACTGTTTTAATCAGGGGAAAAGGCCCCAAGCCGCAGAGGTCTAGACGCACAGATAGGGAGACTGATCCCGCTAGGCCAGTGTCTTCGCAATTTTTATCTCCAAAGTTGCCAAGACTTGTAAAATGTCTCAGTTACTTCTCACATAGACACTTATTTTCAGTATATTTTTCTATTGTTCCGAAACTGATAATTATTATTCCTGTAATTTATCTAAATTGCCGATTGGCAAGGGCGACGCCATGTTTGTTTGTGAACATTGGAAGTAGTACCTACCTGACCTTTCATATTTGCATCTTTATCCGTATATGACCACAACGGATACCGTTTTTATCCTACGGCTTTAACCAGCCTAGAACCCTACCCATTATATAGTAAATATATATTTGAAACAACCTTGTCGTGTGTTGATCATGGCCTCACGTTGTACGGTGTATTGTTCAAGCGTTATGAATGTTTATGGGGGAAAACACCACACGCCAAGTTTTAATTGCAAACCTGTTCTGCGTTCTTGAACTATTGATGAAATTCGAATACCGTTGAAATGAAACACTATAATAGCAACAAAAAAACTTATGATCCGTTTGTGAATGTAAGTGACTGAGCATGCAATAATGCATGTGAGAGCACCAGCCAAATTGGAACGACATTGTTCCGGGCAACTTGACGAATCCGAAACAGTTCGCTGACACGATGCACGCACATACGGGTGGTTCGTGAAAAGAGCATGTGCAGTGATATAACGTTTTCAGGAAAGGCCTATATAGGAATGCAAGGTCGTTTTGGCTAAAAAAAATTAATATGTTTTTCTATGGGAATTAGTCAAGATGTAAACGTCGTTACTCCTGCGTTCAAAAACTTAATCTACCTGAGTAAATTATGAAATAACATCATTTCACATATTTCACTTTAGTCTTTATTGTTGTGATTAGTTGTCACACTGGTAGTATGTACAATGCACCCCGCTCCAACCACACAGGGCTGTGGGAAGCATTTGTTGACTTGTCCACCCAGGCAGACATACCCAGCTACCCCCTGCTGTTAAATGGATTCTTGAACATGATGAGGTGGAAGTCCTGTGTGGACTCCAGATACTGCACGCTAGACAACATGTTCACACCCCGTGCACGACCCTCCGGTACACGGGGCCTGAATTATGTCGCTCTGGACAAATACATAGGGAAATAAAAGTCGGAGTCAAGTTAGGTGATCTTTGCTGTGTGGCACACCCGTTCCACTGAACAGCTGCAGTTGTGACATCAGTATCTGATTCAGTCAGAAATTAAGTGAGAATCTCACATTTGATAAGTGCAAGTTTAAATCAGAATTATGTTTCATAAGTATACGTTTAAATCAGAATTATGTTTGATAAGTATGCGTTTAAATCAGAATTATGTTTGATAAGTAGACGTTTCAATGAGAATTAAGAGTGTACATTCGTACATTGCTTTTTACATATGGCTTTGGTTTCGTTTTACGGTACAGGAATTTTCGTAACATAATTATTCGTTTTAGACCTGCTTGAATGATCTAAAAATTAACACAGGGAGATTTTCATCTGTTGAGAAATCCCTAAGGTTATGCCCATTCTGTGACATTGTTGTCGAAGATGAATACCATTTCATGTTTATTTGCCCTATATACGAAAATCTGAGAAACAAGAACTTTATCTCATGATAATGCTATAAGATTGTCTTCATTACTGTCCTGCAAGGATCTTCTAACACAACATCAACTGGCTTTGTGCATACATCATGTGTTTTTGTTACGAAGTGAATTCTTACCTTGACTTGGTATCTTATAAAATATGTTATGTAACTCCGTTGTATATGGGCCTGTGGCCTTTCATGCAATAAAGAATTGAATTGAGTGTTTGATAAGCATACGTTTAAATGAGAACTGAGTGTTTGATAAGTATACGTTTAAATGAGAACTGAGTGTTTGATAAGTATACGTTTAAATGAGAACTGAGTGTTTGATAAGTATACGTTTAAATGAGAACTGAGTGTTTGATAAGTATACGTTTAAATGAGAACTGGGTGTTTGATAAGTATACGTTTAAATGAGAACTGAGTGTTTGATAAGTATACGTTTAAATGAGAACTGGGTGTTTGATAAGTATACGTTTAAATGAGAACTGAGTGTTTGATAAGCACATGTTTAAATCCGATTCAGTATGTGTTTCAGTCAGCTGCAGATTGATGTATTTGTAAGAGACAAATACAGGTTAGTTTGATTCATTTATGTGTTAGCCATGTACAGGTATTCTGCATCCTTGATGTGAGCACTAGATTCGTATCACATCGTTAATCTGTGACTTCAGCAATATTTCATCAGGGTTGTTTAGTGCAGCCACACGGAGGAACAAACCAGATGTTCACTAGATATCAAGCGAGGATCAAATGAGATGCGGTTACTTCAGGATCAAACAAGGTGCTGTTACATCAAGGATCAAACCAGCTGCTATCATACCAAAGATAAAAAACGATGATCATGCGAGATGCCTTCACACCAGTGATCAAACCATATGTTGTCACACCAAAGATCAAACGGGAATCTAGCAGGCTGCCAAATGGTGTTACATCAAGGTTCAAACCAGGTGTCTATACATCAAAGATCAAACCAAATGTTGTTACATCAAGGATCAAACCAGGTGTCTATACAGCAAAGATCAAACCAAATGTTGTTACATCAAGGTTCAAACCAGGTGTCTATACATCAAAGATCAAACCAAATGTTGTTACATCAAGGATCAAACCAGGTGTCTATACAGCAAAGATCAAACCAAATGTTGTTACATCAAGGTTCAAACCAGGTGCTTGTACATCAAAGATCAAACCAAATGTTGTTACATCAAGGATCAAACCAGGTGTCTGTACAGCAAAGATTAAACCACATGTTGTTACATCAAGGATCAAACCAGGTGCCTGTACATCAAAGATCAAACCAAATGTTGTTACATCAAGGATCAAACCAAATGTTGTTACATCAAGGATCAAACCAGGTGCCTGTACATCAAAGATCAAACCAAATGTTGTTACATCAAGGATCAAACCAAATGTTGTTACATCAAGGTTCAAACCAGGTGCCTGTACAACAAAGATCAAACCAAATGTTGTTACATCAAGGTTCAAACCAGGTGCTTGTACAGCAAAGATCAAACCAAATGTTGTTACATCAAGGTTCAAACTAGGTGCCTGTACATCAAAGATCAAACCAAATGTTGTTACATCAAAGATCAAACCAAATGTTGTTACATCAAGGTTCAAACCATGTGTCTGTACAGCAAAGATCAAACCAAATGTTTTTACATCAAGGATCAAACCAGGTGCCTGTACATCAAAGATCAAACCAAATGTTGTTACATCAAGGATCAAACCAAATGTTGTTACATCAAGGTTCAAACCAGGTGCCTGTATAGCAAAGATCAAACCAAATGTTGTTACATCAAGGATCAAACCAGATGCCTGTACATCAAAGATCAAACCAAATGTTGTTACATCAAAGATCAAACCAAATGTTGTTACATCAAGGATCAAATCAGGTGCCTGTACATCAAAGATCAAACCAAATGTTGTTACATCAAGGATCAAACCAAATGTTGTTACATCAAGGATCAAACCAGGTGCCCGTACATCAAAGATCAAACCAAATGTTGTTACATCAAGGATCAAACCAGGTGCCTGTACATCAAAGATCAAACCAAATGTTGTTACATCAAGGATCAAACCAGATGCCTGTACATCAAAGATCAAACCAAATGTTGTTACATCAAGGATCAAACCAAATGTTTTTACATCAAGGATCAAACCAGATGCCTGTACATCAAAGATCAAACCAAATGTTGTTACATCAAGGATCAAACCAGGTGCCTGTACATCAAAGATCAAACCAAATGTTGTTACATCAAGGATCAAACCAGGTGTCTGTACATCAAAGATCAAACCAAATGTTGTTACATCAAGGATCAAACCAGGTGCCTGTACATCAAATATCAAACCAAATGTTGTTACATCAAGGATAAAACCAAATGTTGTTACATCAAGGTTCAAACCAGGTGCCTGTACAACAAAGATCAAACCAAATGTTGTTACATCAAGGATCAAACCAGGTGTCTGTACAGCAAAGATCAAACCAAATGTTGTTACATCAAGGTTCAAACCAGGTGCCTGTACATCAAAGATCAAACCAAATGTTGTTACATCAAAGATCAAACCAAATGTCGTTACATCAAGGTTCAAACCAGATGCCTGCACATCAAAGATCAAACCAAATGTTGTTACATCAAGGATCAAACTAGGTGCTAAGACATCAAAATCAAGCGAAGTGATATCCCTAGTCAAGCTGGTATTCGTGAAATATACAGGTAAAACAATTTAGCGATCTGATTGGCCAGTCACCTTTTTGTAAGAACCCACACAAGTCGACTGGCCGGTCTGTGTAGACATGATGACGTCATAGTTTGTTGTAATGTCACGTAGTTTACCGAACACAACTCTTTGTAAACTGTGAACTAGTCATGACGAATGCGTAACATGTGTCAGTAGCGGGGTGTACGGGGTTTAGAGCAAGACACCCGAACCTTTTCGCGAACACTTGGTGTCGTCACTGATTTTCAGTGATTCATTCCGGATAACTTCAGTATAACCTCTATTTTGCCTTTTACACCCAACGGAAACTGTTTCGTCGTAGACTGGTTATCCTCTGGTGTTGACGTTTTATAGTAATGAGCCGAAATGGTTAACTTTTTCCTTATGTCGAGTCATAATCCAACAACAACAACAACAACAACAACAATAATAATAATAAGTGCATTTATCATGCGCCAGATTCCATTCACCAAGTGGATGCTCATAAGGCTACACTATTATTACCCCGGTCAATGGATCAGTAACCACTCAATTTTCATTCTCAGCTCCCTGGGGAGTATACAACCCAAGCTGCCTGTGAGGCGCTAGAAGGTTAACAGCCACATTACCATCTCATTCTACCGGGTACCCACTCACTGCTGGGTGAACAGAGGCACATTTCGAACAAAGTCACTTGCCTAAGGAGACACCACATGTTGTATATGCGCTTCAGTGTGAAGCAGGACCGAAGCCCTAGAAACTCTCAGGAGTCAAGCTGCTTAACGTGGTCACCCATCCAACAGCTACAGCCTTTGGTGTCTACATTTCATATCTTTCTACAAAGATTCTCTTTATCGAAGATTTCAAAGAGCGTCATTCGACTCTTGCTCAGAAACTGTTGCTTTCAAGACGTTTTATGTGGAGAACGTTTCCAAATTTGACGCATCATGTCCGATGCAGTTCCCTATTTTGACTTGTACGATATGGTCCCGTTTATTTTGTCGGATGAACAATTGACTTACCTTTGCATGTGTTTGTGACAGGTGCCACTGGTGGGGCAGCATTCGCTCACCTCTTTTTGGACACCTGGTATCATCACCTTTTGATAATGATTCATAAACAAACATTTATGATATAGTCGGACTCGTATAATGCTTTTAGCGGAGATTTGTAAAATTATTTAAAAGTGTTTTGTCGATCTTACTATCATACACCACGACACCGAAGGTCGCACACCCGCTACTGACACATGTCACTCATTATATGGGGAGGATTAGTCGTATATTTCATAATGCGTCAATAGAAAAATAAACGCATGTGAAGTTTTAACGAACGCATCAGAAACGCACAGGCAAATCATAGGAAGTATTCCGTGTCATACACCTCCTCTCCTTCCTTGTAACTAACTCCTTTGGAGGGGGATCTAAATCAGTCAGACAACAACACTTTTTTGACGTTGTGTACCTGATGACCCCTGTCATTCGTACATCATACGTACATCGTCCAGATCCGCCTTGCACACTTACATCGGCATGGTTGTTGAAAAACAAGACTTCAAAAGGGAAAATAGTTGACTCGCAATGCTTAAGTAAACGTTTTGATGTGTTACAGATATGGTTCAATAACGAACGAGTGCGCCAGCCTTCTCGAAACAAAGTTTTAGGATATGCCATGATGAAGCAAAAACTGTGTCCTTGTGCGCAGGAGGTGATACGGTACATGCGGAATGTAGCCACAGAGTTAGGAGCCATAAAATGCCATTGTTAGAGAACAAGAGACGCTTCACAGCCAGTGCCTGGGAAACACGGGAATGTTTTGGCATGTTTCGCTTGAGGAAGACCATGTATGTTTTATATTGTGAACTAGTAGATGGGGTGTTCCTGAACGACTGCCGCATCGTGAACACCGACGTACCCAGGACATCCCGATGACAGCAACAATGCCTCATCCCTGTTGCATACAGGCTGATGGAGAACTAAGCCGACTTATAGACAGGCCGGCATTTGTGTGACATGGCGTGTGCACCGCGAACATGATCACAGATTGTTTGGCATTTTAACATTTCTACTCTGTGCCTAAGTTTGTTCAAATGAACTATTTCCATTGAATGATGTTCATAACATGTTCCTTAATTTCTTTGCAGCCGTAGATATATGTGTGATTTACAGCGGTGTGTGTTAGGAGATTATGTCATATTTAGAAGTTGCTTTCGTGATTAAGTAGAGACAGAGAGAGTTCTGAAGCAGTAACTGCATCGCTAGTAGTCAGAAGAACAGCTTAACATATGATGAGGCCATAGAAGGAACATGAACTTGTATACGTTCCACTTGTCTCTGTTGAGTGGAATATTTCATTAGATAACACTGTATCGAGTGAGTGAGTGAGTGAGTGAGTGAGTGAGTGAGTGAGTGAGTGAGTTGGGTTTAACGCCGCTTTTAACAATATTACAGTTATATCGCGGCGTGTCAGCTTAATGTGGGAGGAAAGCCCGAAGTGATGCAGGTCACAGACGTTTACCACTTCGGTGAAACCCACGAGCACGGGTATGGTGCTGACAAACCTAGAAACATAATCGGGGCGAACCGGGATTCGAACCCACAATCATAGGTTTCTGGCGTGCCCAAGGGACGCAACTCTGCACAGCGAATCGCGGCGCCTTAGACGACTGGGCCACCCGTGCCCCCCTGTATCGAGACATGTATGAGCATGTGTTTATGAATCGCTATCAAATAGTGATGATACAAGGTGTTCGCGCAAAAGGTGAGCGTATCCTGCCCCACCGGTGGAACCTGTCACAAACACATGCAAAGGCAACATGAAAAAACCCACGGGGACTTATGCTGCAAGTCAAATTAGGGAATTGCATCGGACATCGTTGTTGTCACTGATGCGTCAGGTTTGGAAATGAACAATTCTATCAAAAACAGACTACTTCCTGCAGAATAAAAGGAAACATATTGTTCAATTAGGAAAGACAATATACAGATTAAAAAATATAAAGATTACTTATGGTTCCTTCCAACACAATATGATGTGTAGATGTGACCTATTTCTTGTTGATGCTCATAGGAAGTGTTGTCAACAGTGGCTACGCGTATTGTTTGTTTGTTTGTTATTTAACGCCGCATTCTTCACGACAAACTAAAGTGTCACTTCTAAGTACAGTGAAACCTCGTTAACCCAGACGTCCCACATGCAATCGTCTGGAATGACATGTGTCCGCATATTCGAGTCTTCGTTACCTTTGCACATGTGCTACTCAAAAGAAGTTAAAGAACAAACGATTCTTTCATATCCCTGTAGTTACTCTGTCACGCCAGTTCGTTAACTTTTGAGTATTATATGTACATGTTCCTCAAAGTAATCGTCCCAAAAAATAATGTCTGGATAAGCGAGGTTTCACTAAACATGTATCTACCAGGTGAACGTCCACAACGTTCACGTTCAGTTGTTGTTTAACACCACACTGTGTGATGCCTGCCTTTATATAATCGAACGACGCAATCCAGTGGCTGATATTGTGAGCACCGACCCCCGAAGTTGTGATACGATGACATGAAAGGAAAGTCGTCTCCTCGGACCAGCATAGATTACAGGGGACCTCTTTTATACTACAACCCCTCGAAGATTGTAAATCAACTTATAAAACGACATATTTGACCATGTGACCATGGAAAGATTACAACTGAAACAGTGACAGATTTGTGGTCCAGGGGTGAAAGTTAGAAGATTAATTTTAGTGAATTGTTGCAGTTTGGTATAATCTATAAGCCAGCAGGGCAGTGCAATACGACATTGAGTCAAGACGCCACCTGGCATACAAGATGTGGCCTCGGAGTGAATCATACTGTATGTATAGCATGTACCGGTAGGTACGTCAGCACTCAACATCCCGGTACACAGGAGCTCCCCCACCATCCCGTGAACTACGTCTGCAGGGGTAAAAATGAGGAAAGTTGAAGTTTTACACGGAAGCGGGTTGGGCTGGGAAGCGAAAGACAAAACGTTTTGTCTTTATGTGGGATGCTTGTAGATTTTTTGACATTACATTTAGGAACTTATCCTTCTGCAAGAAATTATGTCATACAATATTAAGTGTAACAAGCTGTTTTGGAGTTTGATAGCGAAATATATTGTAAGGAAAAACGTTTTGGCAATAGGGACATAGCTTGCCGTTTGAGTTATGTATAGGTGTGGATAATTATTTTTAAATCGGATTGAAACAGGCAGAATGTACTTGTACTGTACTGTACTGTACTGTACAACGTCCTTTCCATATACACATACAGACAGCGGACAATAAAACTTTGAAATATATAAAGTGCTGACACAGAGCGATACTTCAATGAAAATATTAACATTTTAAAATTACTAATTAATTAAATTGCGCTATACAAATGCATACATTATTATTATTATTATTATTGTCACACATGAAGGTGGTCTCACACACACAGTGCCACGATGCGGCAGATAACGGTGACAAGCATCTCCACACCTCCACTTGCCAACACTTGCCCGCATGCACACCTCTTGAAACACCGAGGGGGGCACCGCGTCCCCCCTATCTCAACTCACAGACCTGGAGGTGGCCAAATGTTGGCATCTGTGACATGTCAAACTGTGACCATCTCAGTGCGCCATAGTTCACTGTGGGCGGGCAGCTACACCTCTGACCTTTGTTCTCGGGCAAAAAGGTCAAATCTCAGAACCTGAGGTGTCCAATCACATTCAATAAATCTAAATGTGCAACAGGAGTAGAGGACAATTCTCTTCGCATGTGTCGAGAACCTGGTTAAAGAATACTTATGCAAACATCACAACAATAAGTAAACCATTTACCTCCATAATTAATTTTTTCATCTAGATATATATATCTTATAATCACGGATACATACATGTTGAAACTGCTAACCTGCTGATTCAACATAGCCCAGATCCAAGGATTCCCAGCTGGATGAGGACACGATATAGTCATTTGGAATACCAGGCCAATATGGTGGACTTGTACAAAGGTTTTAAATTTTGTGGACCTCAAAAGAGCAAAACAATAACCTCGAGTCTAAAAACCTTGACTTCGGAAACTGCATGTTACATTTAGCGGTGATGAATTCACAACGAACCACCTCAAAGTGTAAAATCAAAATAGTTTTATCTCCATTTTACCCCACCTATAACGTTTTTTAAGGTAATCTTTTTCTTGTGCACATATTCAGTGACGCGATCAGAAGTGGTTATCGCTCATTAACAACTTCAAATTTAGTACAATTATCCATTCAAATCAGATCATTCTTCCTTGCCAAGAATTAAGAATGTTTAACCTGATTTGTATAGTTTGTCTCAACAGATTTATGTGTCAAAGATTCTCAAGAAGGGGAGTGGGGGAAGTATCGCATTGAACTACCAGAATGTCTCATCAAACGAATGCGTGCTTTAGTGTATAGTTGTATACAACATAACAACTGATGAGAACAATCAAAAAGGGGGGAATTTGTTAGTCTGATCGTTCACTGGTCCGTTTTGAGTGAGTGAGTTATGTTTAACGCCGCTTTTAACAGTATTCCAGTTATATCATGGCGTGTCAACTTAATTGGAAGGAAAGCCCGAAGTGATGCAGGTCACAGACGTTTACCACTTCGGTAAAACCCACGAGCACGGGTATGGTGCTGACAAACCTAAAAACATAATCGGGGCGAACTAGGATTCGAACCCACAATAATAGGTTTCTGGCGTGCCCAAGGCACGCAACTCTGCACAGCGAATTGCGGCGCCTTAGACGACTGGGCCACCCCTGTCTCCGGTCCGCTTTGACTGACTGGAACCCTTTGTCTGGGTGGACCCTGTAAAGGATTCTGTGGATTCCGACTTACAATAGGCCCCCAGCAACCTGAAGATTCCGGGGTAGAATAGGTCTTCAGCAACCCATGCTTGCCGTAAAAGGTGACTATGCTTGTCGTAAAAGGCGACTAACGGGATCGGGTGGCCAGGCTTGCTGACTTGGTTGATGCATGTCATCGATCCCAATTGCGTGGGTCGATGCTCATGATATTAATCACTGGATTGTTTGGTCCAGACTCGATTATTTTCAGACGGCCGTCATATAGCTTGAATATTGCTGAGTGCGGCGTTAAACAACAAACCAACCAACCAACCCAAGCAACCTATACTTGTCAGTGGATCGGGTGGTCAGGCTGGTTGGCTTGCATGGCATCGTACCCTGACAACATGGATCGTTGCTCTCAATAATGATCACTGCATTGTCTGGTCAAGACTCGACTACTTGTAGGCCGCAGACATAAAGCTGGAATTTTGCTGAGTGTGGCGTTAAGCAAAGAACACGGAAGTAATGAATCATTTGTATGAACAGCTGAAAGATACATATTTAGTAGTGATGAGATGATTATTACAACTCCGGGGACCCTAAAATACCACACTAATATATCTGGCAATCACACTACTAATATCCATCGCATCCCAGTTGCGTAAATCAATGCTCATGAAGTCAGTCACTGGATTGTTCTGGTTCAGACAATTTACAGACCGCCGTCATATAGCGGAATAATAGTGCGGCTTTACACAAAAAAACAAATAAACACTAATGACATCTTTTTCAGCTGAACGCGGACCTAACAGTGTATTTTGTTTTATTGAAAGTCTTTTCCTTCTTAATTGGCCGTATTGCCCTCATCTTGAACGAAAACCATATAAAATGTATTCTTTAGAACAGATATTTGACGACTTCCTCATGCCTAACAATGGGGATATTATAGGACCCTTAAACAGATTGTGTTTCCTTCAAATAACTGCCTGCATTCAGTCATTGCCTTGGCGCACTGTTTACAGATCGCTAACTTATGTACCGGTGGAAGAGGTGTGTGGCTGTTTGTAAGCCTATCTATTCACTTGATACAGACAACAGTGTGGATGTGTAAGAAGACAAGCTACCCCCAGCTGGTATTGGGGGTCCAGTGACGTCCTACAGACCATCTCCCCGCCGCCGAGTCTGCAACAACGACGTCGGGCCTCTTTGGCCAGACACACTCATGTCGCTGGCTTTTTACTAGGGACGATATTCAGACAACTTCTCCTCCCCTCGCCACTTGAAGTTGTGAAAATCCTGTCCCGCGGGGGTAATGTCAGCCGACACATTCTAAAGCCGACTAGCACCGGATTGTCCAAATACCTTTACCTCTCGAACAGGGGCATGTGTGGGGGAGAGAGGAATTACAAGGGGATCTTCACACCCTCCAAATTAAGGCGGCGAACGCTAGTTGATCTCAAGGATGCCCCACTGGTTGAAGACAATGCATTGAGGGCTTGCCATGAGCCAGGAGCGCACGACTTGGGAATGACGTCGTGGATCAACGAGTCTAAAGAAGGTGTTCAAAAAAACAATTTGACGGTGATGTTCTCCCTGCTAGGTGTTCTGATCTGTTGTAAGACGAGGGCCAGTCCAGCAATGTGGGCAGAAATATCAGCCATATAACGCGGATTATCCCTACAAGGATTATCCCGCGGATCTCTGAAGCGGATTTGATCACAACATTGAGATCAAAGGTTACAGCGCCCAGCTGAGCACGGAGACTTACGCCTGTGAAGGATTTCAAATTGATTGTTAATTTTTTGTTTGAGGTGAAATATATACATAAATTTGTTCTCGGGACACTTTTACAAAATAGTAACTCAATCATTTTCTTCACACATACATGCTAACCCTGACGGGGGGCGAGAAGAGGCGCCCATCTGCAACCGGTCTCCCCGGTGGGAGGTGCTTTCAGCTGTTCAGAAAAGTGTGTTCTGGCAAAACATGAAAGAGATAATTCATCTGAAAATCAAATACTTTATAATGGATATTCATAAAAATCAACAGCGGCGATGAATTAGTCTGCATCCTCCGTCAAAGCAAACGCGACAACGATGTAAAAAATGTAGGCGACATGTGAATAATGTTTTCTATACGACGATAATAAAACATGGAACCACATGACATATTGTATTGGATAAACCGTGGACATATTGATAATCTCAGGAATGAATCATCATACCATTCCAGTCATGGTTATAGTGGTATCATGTTTTGTGAATTACTAATCTCATAATTTCAGACAAAATATTGTTTAGACTTAAATTCAGAACACCAAATTTCTTTTCTCTTTTACATAGGAAAGTTAATCCTTATTTAAATACTTCCAATGGACTGCGAATATATCTGGCGTTACCCGTATCTATAAATCAAAGGAGAAACATGGACCAGCCTATTAGCAAACGCTTCACAACTGAGAGACACTGGGGTTAATCTCTCGGTAGGATAAAATATACCACTAAAAATATATAAGGATAAAAATAGTCCTAGGAAGATGTTTGGTACATGGTCCTTAGCAAATATTGTGGACTCTATACATGACTATTGTGGACCTTGTTAAACGTTGAGTGGTATATGTTTGTTACTTAATACCGAAGTCTGCAATATTCTCGCTATATACTTGCGGCCTTACACTGATCGAGCCTGGACGCGACAAACCCGTGATTGATACTATGAGCAACATCCCACGGGGGTACGATGGCGGCAATTAATCAAGTGAACGAATTTGACGACCCGATCCATTTAGTCGTGCCGCAGTTTCTGTGTTTCCTAGCTTAATGGTGGTAGAGGAACTTCAGTGAGGTGGTTGTGGTTTGCGATCGTATGGAAACTCTACAATCATCCATAATGTTGATGAATATTTACAAAACCCCATAGTACAGGCCATAGAAAAAACATCCCCGACAGCACCATACACGCATTGCCACGCAGCACAAACTACATAATAGGCTTGAGCCCTGTGTCCGTCATTTCAAGTGCTCTGGTAATTAAGTTGGGTTATCAACGAATGCCAAGCGAACACGCGGCCTTTAGAAGGTACGGGGGACTGGTGTAACCTGTAACAGATCAGGTGTGGCAAGGTGTAACATGCAACACGTGCAGGTGTTATACAGGTGTAACACGCAATGCTGAGGTAGTGATCACAGACAGATTGAAGAGGTAGTGATCACAGACGGATTGAAATAAAGCATTGAAGTACCTTTTGACTTCATGTTAAACGTTAATTGAATGGTAACATGATTCATGTTGAATCATTACGTCAGTGGGTGATGAGGTTCATGTTGAATCACTTCATCAGTAAACTGTTGATTGGCCGGTGATTGACTGGTCACGTGTCTGTAGGTAGCAACATCCTTACTTGATGGTGAGAAACGTACGACTTCTATTAACTATCGCCTTGTAATCGAACCAGTGAAGATCCGGGGTAGAATAGGTCTTCCACAACCCATTCTTGCCGTAAAAGGCGACTATGTTTGTCGTAAGAGGCGACTAACGGGATCGGGTGGTTAGGCTCTCTGACTTGGTTAATGTATGTTATGGCATTCCAATTGGGTAGATCGATGCTCATTATGTCAATCACTGGATTTTCTGGTTCAGACTCAATTATTTACAGACCGCCGTCATATAGCTGGAATATTGCTGAGTGCGGCGTTAAGCAACAAACAAATAAAACAAACAAACGTTATGAAACCGTTTGCATTATTAACATGGTTCAAAATAATTGGATTAACAATCACACGTGTTACAATTATTTCATGCGCTCTGCATCATTGCTGAGAAACTTCAAAAATGAGTGTTAATGTTATTATTCAGACACATGTCATCCACACTATGTTTATATATCACCGGACCCCAATTGCGTAGATCGATGTTCATGATATCAATCACTGGATTGTCTGGTCCAGACTCGATTATTTACAAGCCGTCGTCATATAGCTGAAATAACACTGAGTGCAGCGTTACACAACAAACAAAAAAAACTAATAAACTCATATAATATTATCCATGTATCTATGCTTTGACAAATGATCCAAAGTTGTTTATGTGTTTCACCCTGTTGAATGCTGTTTGTTTGTTGTTTAACACCGCACTCGGCAATATTTCAGCTATATGACAGCAGTCTGTAAATAATCAAATCTGGACTAGACAATCCTGTGATTGATATCATGAACATCGATCTACGCAGTTGGGGTCCGATGACTGCAAGCCTGACCACCTGATCCCGTTAGTCGCCTCACGACAAGCATAGTCGCCTTTCACGGCAAGCATGGGTCGCTGAAGACCTACCCTAATGAAAAGCTGAAAGCCGCAGCCCTCACACTACAGACCCTACATCATCAACACATGCCGGACTCATCATCCCGTCTCACGTTTTTGAAGGCACGGACCTCGATTCCTGATAAGACCCAGAACAACCTTCATTTGGATTTAAGCCGATCTGTTTTTTATGGATTTGACAAAAAGATTAGCTGAAAAAATATCGAAATCGGCACAGATTCAACCTTCATTTAGATTTATGCCGATATTTCCTCTCATGGATTTGACAAAATTTTAAGTAGAAAAATAGTGCGAATTGTCGGTAAGAAATATTGAATGTGTTCGTTGATCTTCCATTACTCTAACTCTCGTTAGTCATGATTCCATGAACATGACAAGAACCTTAATTTCAAAACTTACAACGAATCACTAAGTTGTAAGGGTTAACTTGTGTGCTGAGTTTGTTATAATAAATCTGACGATCTCACCCCCGTGTCTCCTTGCATGAAATGCCCGAGATTAACCATCAAGTCATCGTTACGTAGATTATAGTAATATTTGGACAGCATTAAGGCTAGGAATATGCACATGTCAGATACATAATAACAAGACACTGTTCAATATTTATGGTGCTTTGTGTTGTCTGACTGACGGCATCAACTGCGACATCTCCCTCGACAGGGTTCTACATGTACGTCTTTACGGCTGCACTTGGCGGGATCAGTCAAAATATCTAAACTTTTGTGTTTACTGATTTGTACTTAGATATCTCCCAACTGCTTTAATAGTATATTATTCCTTGAAATGGGAATAGTCAAAGTGAAAATGTCGTTCAGTATTCAATTTCGAGTGAGTCATCCTGTGAACGATATGCGTAGCATTAAAACAGAATAGCTTTTTGGATTTTATTCCTCGTTTAACACAGACAGGACAGGCACGCACATATAAACGATGTAAAAACTGATTCCATGTTTACAAAATAAATTGTTAAATGAAAGATGGACAAGTGACTGAAAAACACTGACTCACCATCAAACATCACATTAGGTATACATCTATTCATCCTCCTGCGTCATTGAGGTTCAAACCCCACCCAATTGGAATGCCCTGTGTTCATTTTGGTCTTTCTCACAATATTTTAACTTTTCAAATCTAAGATCATCTGATTCCTATTTTTTATTTTTAAATATAAAAAGCTTATACATGATGGGTTTCTATTCGAATAAATTTATAAAGGGTTTCAAAATAGTTAAACTGTGTGTTCAGTATGTTGTTTTGCCAGTATGTTTGACTAGCCCGGGGTAGCCTCGCCGTCGCTGTGTCGTCACTGTTGATGTGGCAGTTCGCCTCGGAAACCAACAAGGGCCTCAATTAGCCTGTTTGAACAAGAAAGTAAATTTAAACATCATTGATTTCTCGAGCACGTGTCATGCCCAATTTGCAGTCTTTGACGAAAAAATCCTAACCATTTGCAGCCTGTAGTTTCTGTCAAAGACCATCCTGGCAATCTTCCGACGTTCTGCATTGAGATGAACGTTTGGACAATAGTTCCTGATAGTGTTCCATCTCTCAGAAAATGTTCTTCCTTCTCCCGAGCCGTCTTGTCCTGAGGCGGAATACGTCATAGCCCGCGATGCAAGTCAACTGAAACTTCCTGAGCGGCAAAGTCATACAGTTTCCTGGTAAAAAGTCCGCAAAATTATTCCTGGGTCGTAATGAGACTTAAATATTTCGGTTTGGACTCAGGCGGAGATAGCCATGCGATTCTCCAGGCGTTAGGAATCGCAGGCTGCAATTAAACCTCTTAATGACGGGCAATTTTCAGGGAAGTGTGTGTTCAAAAGACGGCAGTTAGCCGACAAATAATGAATTCTCCTGATAGACTCGTCTGCTGGGTAGCTAGCTGGCATCAAATCTGCCTGTAATTGCCGATGTATAGGAGAGGTGGAATCCGAAAAGGGAAACCCTCGCGTGCCTTCGGAATTGAGTCAGTGCCGACCGACAGTGTCCTCTTTGACTGGAGGGAAATCACTCCTCCGTCTGTTTCCCTTTCACCAGCGGCTGGCAAAAGCGGTGTTACTTGCTTTGTAATTTCCACCCTACTTCCATCTCCGGTGGAGAATAGAGTTTCCTGTCTCGCTTTCCACGTGTTCTTTTTTCTCAGAATAATGGAAAAATAATTATCTGTGTATTGGTCTAGATGGCTAATTATTGTTGAAGACACATCGTCCGTGACTGAAAGCGGAACCGTCATATTTGGCGGGAAAGCGAACGCATTCATCTTCTTAAAGGCATAGAGGTAGCCTGAAACCTACACGAAGAATATTTACCTTCGGTGAACATTTAACAAAGTATAATTTGTTTACATTCTAATAAAATCTAACATATGCAAATAACAACAGTCAGGAAATAAATCGATTCGTTTCAGAGATGTTACGGTTCATTAGTAGTTTTTGAAAGCAGCACCACACATATATCACAATCTAAGACATATTTTATGAAGTGGTAAATTTCCTTAACGTTATTCGACAATTAACACTAGGAATGTACCACTGGTGTACCTAATCTATGTGTACTTTGATCAAATACTGCAAATCAAGGTCATAATCTCGCTGTACATTCAATTACACAAAAAGTCCATCCCAAAGGAAGCTAGATGTTTGAAGTAGAGTTGCAATACATTTCGTCCTTGTTGTACTCCTTCAGCCGGAGTGACCAACATTATAAAGCACATTACTGTGTACACAACTTGAATAATATAGTCAGATGCAATCAATTTATGATTTCACAACAAAACAAAAAACACACAGGGTAATTGCACAAATAAAATAATCCTGAGAAATAATTTCGGAGAGTTAATTTATTCGTTTGATCACATGCGTGTGTCAGAACAATGCTTGCTTGTGCTACAGTGGAGATGTGGAGATAGCCTACATACAACACCTGATAGCATTGTTTTCTGTTGTTCCCGGCTAAAACAACTATTTGTCAACGACATCAAAGTGTTAAATGGACTGATCTAGCTGAATACAACGTTTTTCTCAATCTTAAGTACTTGAACTTATGTCACAGATAAGTTTACAAGTTATTCATTTGTGAAGATTAAAAATAGACGACCATAGCCGTAAACCGTCGGGAGCGCCAACTACTACGTCCATTGGGTATTAGTGGCTGTTAACGTCAGCATACCTTCTACAAACTGAGGACCAGAGCGTGAACATTTCAACACAGAACCCCAGGCTTATTCATTTCAGATGAGGAAATTTGAAGATATACTTATGTTGAGCGACCCATTAGCATTGTTATTATATTATAACCATTGACATGGTTGAGCATTTCTCCTGAAGCAACCCTCCCACGCACTTGAAATAAAGAGATTTGTTCCAATTTGAGAACCAGTAATATAATCTGGACGATGAATGAATCAATCCGCTTTCTCTATACTCGTGTTTTCGGATTTTCCTGGCAGGTAAACTGTAGTGTTGTTAAGATTCATTTACAGGTAAAAATGCTATGATGCCTTTTCTACATCGCTGAGATGTCCTATCTTCACCCAGTCTTGAATATGACAGCTCGTGTCACTTATGTCACTAGGATTATGCTGCAATATTTCAATTATTATTTTTTATATAGAAATCCACAAGCCTCCATATCATTTCATTTCCGGAGCACAATATACAATCAATCTAGTTGTGAAGTGGTGCCTGGTGCTATTTAGGAATTATTCCAAGCTTTCATATTTCGCATTTTAATTTAATCGAGTTAGACGACTACGTTTTCTAAATAATTCTATTGTGATTCGTGTACAATTTTCCAACATGTCAAACTAGTGGTGAGGTTTGTGAGTCAGTTTGTTTATCTTGCCTCCGTTGTGTGAAAACAATTGGAACGTTGAATCAATTATATGTTTGAAACCGTTCAATATTATTTCGTGAAACTTTGCAAAACATCCGCAGAAAATATCCCACGTTCGTTTCAATATTTCGTTCGTATTGAAGACACACAATGAGTTGTGATTTCCTCGCTGGTGGACCACCTGATCTGGTTCTGTCTCATAAGGTAAAGTCATTGAAACATACACGTCAATACATCTCAGAAGAACGTCGCTTTCTCTGCCTGATTTCTGACAGTAATAAATTAAGATAAAATATCAATTAGTGGTGTACATACAGATGGAATTGGGGCCGTATTTAATGCCTGGCTACCGTCAAGGTGCCGCTAACGAGGATTCAATATCAATACCTAGCCGCTTGACGGAGTCTGCTCTCACCCCTGCGTCCCGAGGGACGGGGCAATATGTTGACAGACTGTTCTGGTGTACGACCCCCACTCCCGAGCGACCCATAACCGTCAGTAATTGGCATACATGGAACAAACGGAGGTTCAAAACCATACGCCGATACACAGATCTAGCCAGGCGCCGTTAAGACAATGTGGGAATACTCGATAGAAACTAACTACTTAAGCTTGTCCATTTCGTTGTCACAAGCACCAGCTGATCAACGCAATGACACGGAAAATAGGCCCAGAAGTGCCTGGATAACCCGGAACGTGATTATTACACGCAACTCGAGTGGAGGTTTTGAGTTAAAAAAAGAATAAGAATATGGTGCCAATTCAGAAGTTGTGCTATAAATTACAAGTTATATTTCTATAATCGAAGATAATATAACATTTGTCGCCTCCTTGCAGATTAAAATGAAAATTATTACAATAGACACTTCATAGGGGTAGTAATTGAGCGGAAGTATTTAAAGGGATATCCCAAACAATTTCTTGCACTTAAAAATGTAAATGTGAAATACGTTTTAGGATTTTACCTGTTGGATTGAAACTTTAGCAGTTGCGTTGAGTGTACTGCATAGTATGTACGCTGTGTATATGCAGGAAGAGAGCGTTAAGGTGTAATCCCTTTGAATTTATATTCATATATGTTCAGTCAGTTTAAAAAAAACACACCATCAAAATATTAAACAAAAGCTATAAAACAAATATAGGAATATTATGATTGAATTACTCAGAATACAGACGTATTTGTTACACAGCCGTGGTACTATGTGCTATCAATGAGCATGGACTGTTTATTGTTATAACCTGTATAAATCTGCCCTGATGAATCCAAAGTCTTTGATGGAACACCGTCAACTCCACTGCTAGCGTAATCGTCGACATCCTTGTGTACTTTAAAGAAAGTGTCCCTTTGAAATTTGTTTTTTATTTGTATCTTAATAAGTCCAGTCCGGGGAAAATGTAGGTTTCTTTCTCATAACGTATTTGTTTATATTATATGGTCTTTCGGAGTCCATTTCTTCAGACTCGTAAAAGATGACAAAACGACATGACCCTTTTAATTAAAAGCGACAACAGCCTTTCCATATTCATAAGAATTCTCTGCTATCAGCTGATTGTGCGATTCCGATTATATCATAAGCTTGTGTTTAAAAATGTCAATTAAATAATGATGACACCAGGTGTTCGCGAAAAATGACAATATTTTAATAATGTACTGGTCTATATTGACAAGAAACAACCAGATGACATTCAAACTAATGACAACATCCAGGAACATTTGTCCGGGGCAGGAGGAACCTCCGTGGGGAAACTCTTACAGATATATTTAAGATATAAGACAATTTTAAACATCCACGCCACAGAATAACCAATCACGATTGTCTGCCGAAACAGATTCCAAAGGCAAAATAGTAGTGAAAGTATTATGAACGGATCACTTAAAATCATTAATGACACCAGGTGTTCGCGAAAAGGTAAGCATGTCCTCCCCTACCGGAAATATCCGCCACTCACATAATGTTCGTAAAAAAATGTTTATTTGTTGTTGAAAGTAAGACACGTTTACTTGTTGTTGAACGTAAAAAACAAGTTTTCAATGTATCACACTTTATTTTAATTGTTTAACGCGGCCAAAGATACAATAACAGTCTCTTAGGATTTAGAACATTTAGAAAAGATAATGATCAGTACACAAATAACGGTAGCGCGTTGCTGATAGTGAAGTATCACCGTCACAAACGCATTTATCTAAAGCTACATACACGGAGGTCTAGTTGGCTGCGAACTTGTACCTTAACATGTTGTATAATGATAATGGAATATGTTTGAATTAAACCAATTCTTTTTTCGTCTATCCCACCAGTGGATGCATTCTGCGCCATTAAACATGACTTGACAAGAAAACCGCCATCCAGGATTCAGAAAGATTCCTCTTTCCACGTATTTGTTTCAGGTTTCTATAACATGTGTCAGCATGCGCGTGTACTCCGTGACCTAATACTTGTACTATTGGGGATGCCATAAGCATTATGCCAGAGGGCAGCTGATAATCCCTGGAACACACAACACCACACATACCCGCCAAAGTATACAACATATATGTACTTGAGTTATTGAAATCCAGTCTCCGTCTGGTGTCTCGATTAATAATAATTGCTTTTCACGAGTTGAAACTGTGTAATTTTCTATCTTCAATATGTAAATCTATTGGGTGGCTGTCTAAAAATAATTTGATTTGGTATTTCAACTTCAACATCCATGCCAATTATTAATCGAGCTTGTCTAGTTCTTAGTTCCAAATCAGAATTTTTACATTTTTATTCCGATTTGTTAGATATGCATTCAATCTTTTGGAGGTCAGACCTTCCATATTCCTATAGTTGCTATGCAACAGAGAAAAGTGGTAATTTCGCTGACTGAGATAATAACAGCTTTGGGTTAGATGGTTCGCCCCGTTCTCCACTCGGAACATCCTCGTGGAGGCATCGATCTCTCGGTTCCGACAACACAGCCGCCATCATACGTACATTCATCAATAGAGAACTTGAACTTTAGTTCGGAGTTGATGAAGAAATCATGAATATAACATAGCAGCTTTAGTTTGCTGACTTGTAATCTCGTAGTGAAATACTATACGTTAAAGTACTGTTACTTCCCAAACGGTGTCTGATTATCATTAACACCCGATATAAATATTTCAACGATGTTATCACAGTAGTCTATATTTTCATTGCATTAAGAATATTTTAAAACGTCGAGCTTTGGTTACATTGTCAAGAATACTATTCAGATCTTTTAGAACAATAATTTGTTTCAGAAATGCTGAAAAAACAATATTGACCTTGGGTTTTACAACAGATAATAATTGTTCACCGGACATGTAGCCCGTGCTAAAATAAAACTCTGTTGTGGTTCCCACCAATTATATGGCCACTCCTTTCAGAGAAAATCATTATATGTGTTAACGCAGGGCCAGAAAAAATTATTGTCCCGTATAGAAATTATACGTTTTTTTACGCCTATCTGCAGACGAAAATACTCTTGTCAGTTTAACCCAATCTAGAAATTTGCAAATATTCTCTATGCACTGCAAATATCGACCATTGTGATAATACTTCTAATCATAGTTTCCACTTCATCACGTGGTTAAGATTATTAATTTATGGCAGATAAAGAATAACAAATAATGAATAATTCTTTCGCTATTTTTCATCTGTTCAATCATAGATTTTATTCTTGTCAGATCGATAACAAAATATTGATAACATCTTCAAGTCTCTACCAAATATTATCCTTTTGAAAGTTATCTCGCTCATAAGGCCTGTCCCTAGTTTAGGTCTTTGTTATTTTCAGAATCCAAAGATCAGATTTGGTATTGTTGCACCGTCAACATGCTTTTGTGAAGGGGAATTGTGAGGCTATTATTACTAATTGAATAGGTCTTTGTACACTACCTTTTTGACCCTATCTGCGCATCCAAGTTTCTCTTCTTAGGCCCGCAGAGAGCAGTGGGGCCCTACAGACGGATCAATTTATCCATAAACTTTAGTCTGATTCTAACATGCGTTTTACAATGCCTTAATTGCCTCTTGTCAGTCCAGTGTATGCGAGTTCCAGGCGTGTGGAGAGAGAGAGAGTCGCCGCCTACAGAACTGACCATATGGGTCCGCTTACAAACAATTTGGGGGCACTCGGAATTAAGGGTAAACCAGACAATAGATATCGTAACTCGTGCTCAAATTAGCTCAGTACGACCGGCCCATGTTTCCGTGTGGAATAACTCATTCAAAGCTATTGACAATATCACTTTAAGCAGTGAAGTGCCCAAAGAACCTGTCATTGTTTCGACAATAGGTTATAGGAAGCACGACAGGGCCATTTCCAGGAACAACTTGGAACCGGCAAGTTCGGTCTGGGCAACACCTGGGACTTCTCCCCGGGGGGTGCCACAAAGGAGAACACTGCCATGTTAGGAAGTCTGAGTTCTGTGTACGACAACATGGGTGAGTTTAGCACAGGATGACACTGGGGGCAATCCCTTTGTCAGCTGAAGTGGAAGTTAAAACAGGGATCCTTGACTTTGATTTCACAATCACCGCAGTGGCCCAACCATCGCGTGTCTTCAATGACGTCACTACAGGATAATGCGGGTAGCTGACAACGCAGAACAATGTGCCATTGCTTGAATCGCCCAAGTGGACAAAATAGGAGGATATTTAATTCTTTTAATGATGCACTGAAACATTACAATAGGTTGTTTTGTTTAAGGGAAAGCATTTCTCACAAAAACCTTTAATAAAGTGAAACCGGAACTGCCGTGTTGCCATCTTTGCAACTTCCGGGCCGTTTCACGAGAAAATTAACCGGAAATAGTGGTTTGATAAATGATGAAATAATATCGGTTCCAGAGACACTAGACTGCAATCTCTTCCCTTAACTATAGCATCGGGCGGTTCCAGTAACACTAGCAGGGCTGCAACGGCACATGAAACGTTTACTCAGCTATTATTGTCCATAAACTCTATGGGAAATAACGACAATCAGAGATTCTCCCATTGTGATGGCCAACATAAAAAGTCTTTTTCATTATATACCGCCGTGAGAGATCATAAATAACGATACAACACATCGTCAATCGACTGCAAAAGTAATAATTTCTTCGTCCCCACGCCACAAGAGGGCGTTCTACACTTGAACGGAAGTCATCTAGTCACGTGACCCGCATGCCGAGTTGGTTCCATTGCAAGGTGTAAAACACGCTATGTTTGAACAGCGGTAGAATGCAGTCATACTTCAGATAAAGTCCCACATTGGCTAATACTCAAAATATTTGATGATTTCCGGGTTAAGGGGTGAGAGCCTTTTAAGTGACAAAACGATGTATTTATGGATATTAATTGTCGTTTTTACGATACCCTCATGTTGTTAACATAAATCTTGTATCATCGGTTTAGTTGCAGATAATTTGCATATGGACTGAAAACCAGGCTGCAGTTGCAATCACTGTGTTAACCCTTTGTATCCAACCCTTCAACCTACTTCTCTTGATCATTTATGTTAACATAATCACGAATCAGAACCATAAGTTTGTGTCATCATGAGAATTATATAGCGGCACGCCTTTGCATATCTAAGGGGTAGAAACGTTGCTTGTGAAGTCCATATAATAACTACCTTTGTTACACTTTATTAAACATAATTTATTGTCCAAAAAGACAAAGGGATTTGACACAAGTGAACCAAGTATTACCGCCTTCTCTCTGCTACATTTCTAAGTATGTTCCTTATGCAATACACTCGTCACTGCTCCGACAACAACACCATTGGTTAGTGGGGGAACATTGATGTGTTCGTATCTTCCGCCCTGATCACATCCACACTTGGTGCTATACATTCTTGCGTCTATATGATTTGTCTGTTTGTTGTTTAACGCCGCACTCTGCAATATTCCAGCTGTATGACAGCGGTCTGTAAATATTCGAGTCTGGACCAGACAATCCAGTGATTGACATCATGAGCATCGATGTACGTAACTGAGATGCGATGAAATGTTTCAACCAAGTCAGCGAGTCTGACCACCTGATACCGTTAGTCGCCTCTTATCTTGCCCCGCTCGGGGTTCCTTGGTAGAACAGATCCCAACCAACCAATGCAACTTTTAATTGTAAACCATATTTGCTTCATATACACAATACGGATCGAAGAAGATAATTATTCAGAATGGAATTACAAATCATGAAGACATTTAGAAGGAGGGAGGGTTTTGATAGAAACATAAGATATTGTCCCTTTTATAAAATATTGCACGAGATAGGATTCTTTTGTTCTGTTCGCATGTCAAATTTCAGACAACTTAAGATGATTTAAGGCAACGCTATCCATGGTAACTTAATGGATCGGGTGGTCAGGCTCGGCATCTTGTTGATTGCATGTTTTTACCCAGACGATGTGGCTCGTTGTCCATAATATCATTGAGTGGATTGGTCCAGATTCGTAGATTTACAGGCCGCCATCATAGCTGGAATATTGCCGAGTGTGTGGTGTTAAACAACAAACAAATACACAAACAAAACAGTATTTTATCCAACTTGTCGTATTCGAGAGTGAGTACGGAAGAAGGTGGGGTGCAAGGAGGAGGGAGGAGAGAGGAGGAGACAGGAGGAGAGAGGAGGAATTAAATATTAGTAACAGAACATCATATTCTCACAAGCTCTGTTGATAGAATATCCGAGTGCTGACATGACATTATGTCTGCGTGGATTTGTAAAAAAATACCAATCGTATGTGGTTTGAAATTGAAAATGGTCATTAAACTTAACCCCTCCAGGTGACGAATCGGTTCACTGGCATGTTCTTCGTGTCATTATAAGGATTTTACAGTTCGTTCTTGCTCAGTGATAGGTGGGACTGTCGTTATCCTCGACTCACACGCCTGGATGTAAAACTACAGTCACACATTGGTGACTAAATGCACCCACTCACGAGGTCACGAGTACAAAATGTAAGCCTCTCGTTTCTCCCATGTACGCCACCCCTATCACTTGAACCGCACAACGCTTCTACCCCCATGCCTGCTCCGCCGCACGTCCCGGCGTGGACAAACATATGCACGTGCAGAAGGTGCGTGCGGCGGGGATGCTGCCAACTCCAAACGTGCACGTGACTTGCCGTCATGCACGTGCACGAACGTATGGCTAGTTCTGTTATGACCAAATCCGTTCGCACTTGCAGTGAATCCATTGTTAATGTTGAACTGAGGCAAGTGACCATTCAAAACAACGGCCTTGAATTCTTATCACTTGTATCTGATTCTGCAAATACTGTGAGCATTTAATGTCTGTGAAAATAACGTTTATACTCTTAGTTTATTAATCACTGCATTTGTCACACTACATTCAATACGGAAATGAATATTGATAACAAATTGTCTTCCGGAACAATACAGTTTTAAGGTAAAGTGTAACA
The DNA here is from genome assembly GCF_023055435.1 of Haliotis rufescens. Classification (NCBI taxonomy): domain Eukaryota; kingdom Metazoa; phylum Mollusca; class Gastropoda; order Lepetellida; family Haliotidae; genus Haliotis; species Haliotis rufescens. The sequence goes on from NW_025964013.1 coordinate 4,784,129, forward strand.
TGCACTGGTTATGATTATTTACTCTTCTCCTGCCCTTATCAACCTGAATTCAGTGTAGTAGTCATATTTCTAGTTGCAGTAAATTAATTTATCTGCAGTTGTGCTGTCAGTTTTACACAACTTTTGGCCTGCAGTTGACAGTTGGCAGTCGACCAAGAAAATATAAGGGAATATTTTTCAGAGTGTATATTATTTCACACTGCTAACCTATTTCTTATCATCACCTATCTATATGTATATCGGAATTATGTTATTGCTATACAAATGATTTAATACTAACGTTCTATCTCATATCTTGTAATCACGCCAATATATATATATACTGAACGACAAAAGTTTCTGTGACATTGAATAAAATTTAATGCAAAGTTAAGTTTTTTACCAAATCTGAATCAATTTCGGTTTGCAACAGATAAAAGACTTTTGTAAGTGTTCAAATGGTTAAATTGGACATACTTCAGAAAATGCGTGATTTCATAAAAAAAACCATGAACATGCCAAAATGTCTATTTACAAATCAATAGCGTGTGTGTCCACTTCTGGTTGCGATGTAAGCAACACATCTTCGTCTCATGGAATGGACCAGGAGTCCCGTGTCCCGTGGGTTATCTCTCCATATCTGCTGGAGCTTGTTTAGAAGTTCCTGGAGTGTCTGTGTATCCATCTCATCCCACATGTGCTCGATTGGTGAGAGATCAGGGCAGCGAGCCGGCCAGGGGATGATATTCACGTTGTTTTGTTGAAGAGATTCCTGAACACGTCGAGCAATATGAGACCGGGCGTTGTCATATTGAAAGGTAATGCCTGGGCCATGACGACGCAAAAACGGTAGAACAACCGGGCCGATGACCTCGTCGCGGTAGCGCTGTCCATTGAGATTTCCCTCTCCACTATCAAAAGGGTCCTCTGTCTTGCTGTAATCCCACCCCATACCATAACACTGCCGCCCTCGAACCGATCTTATTCCATGACACAATGATTGCCGAAACGTTCACCTCGACGTCGGTACACTCGAATCCGTCCATCGCTGTGGCTGAGGTGAAAACGAGACTCGTCAGTTAATAGAACTTGTTCCCACTGCATGGCCGTCCAGCGTAGACGGTGGCTGCACCACTGCTAGACGTGCTTGGCGGTGGTTTCCGGTCAAAATGGGACGTCTGGCGGGTATTCTGGCGACAATCCCTGCACATCTGAGGCGACGACGTACGGTTTGTGAAGATATCGTCGAAGGCCAGGGATGCTTCTTGCAGTCACTGTTGCTGGCTGGAATCGATTTCGTAGGCGTGTTGTTCGAATCCAGTTGTCTTGTCGATTATTGGTAACGCATGTCTGTCACTCCGAGGATGGTCATAAACGTTGCCATAAACACCAAATGGTGTTTCTGTGGACGTTACATTGTCTTGCAACATCACGTTGGCTCAATCCTGCTTCAAGCATACCAATGGATCGCAGACGCTTATTTTCGGACAGGCGTGGCATTTCGTAATGTTGAATAATTGCGTAATTTTGTTGTTTTTCTGAGTGGTTGTTGTCAGCACGATGCTAAACAATGCATATGGAATCCCGTTAACGCACATGTTTTAATACCCATTCTTGGGTAGTAAAATGCATGGGGCTTGCATAAAAGTCAACTTTTGTACGAAATGCATCCTTTTCTGTAGCAGTTGCGTTTTTGTGACTTGATTACATACATGTACTACAATATTGAAAACCAAACTTGACTTGTTTGAAAAATACACTAAAATATTGGTGTCACAGGAACTTTTGTTGTTGAGTATATAATGTTGAGATGATATATTTTAAAAAGGCCACACGTGTATACTCGTTTATAGGATGGGCGTGGCGGAGCATGCGTAGCTTCGCTTGAGTCACGATTCAACGGAGTGACCCCTTTACGCTTCGTGAAGACCAGGTATTATTCTTGTGCAACACAAAAAAGTAAAGCTAGCATGTCTATATTTACTTAGGTCAATAAGTGCGAACAACAATTGCTGCCATAACAGTCTCACCATCGCCCATCGACCATGAATACTGTTTTTCTATGTGTATAGGTGTTCCTGTGATCACTGGATCGTCTGATCCCGACTCTTTATTTACAGACCGCGTCACAAAGCAGGGTGCCGTTGTACAAGGAGATCTTAGCGCTAGGGTGATCGTAACTCCCATACCTTAACATAGACCGTTGCGCTGTTTTTTTTTGTACACCGGCACCCAGGAATATTGCTTAGTGCGGCGTTAACAAACAAACAAAACATCATCTCTCACTGTCTCTCCCTCTCTCACACATACGAGTGAGTGAGTTGCGTTTAACGCCGCTTTTAACAGTATTGCACTTATATCACGGCGTGTCAGCTTCATGTGGGAGGAAAGCCCGAAGTGATGCAAGTCTCAGACGTTTACCACTTCGGTGAAACCAACGAGCACGGGTATGGTGCTGACAAACCTAGAAACAATCGGGGAGAACCGGCATTCGAACCCACAATCATAGGCTCTAAGATGACCTTCAACTGCCACCACCAAGCAAAATGTTGATAAAATACATGATATCATTATCTATGTTCTACTCACCACACTTCGCACAGCCAATACAGTGGGCATTTGTCATGTGACATGTGAGAACATTCTGAGAAATGAACTCGGTATGAGAAAGGTTTCAGAACGCTTGGTTCCAAGGCTTCTGATTCCTGGTCAGAAACGCTCCATGTTCATCATCTCTGGTTGCCATTGACAGCGTTTTGAAGCAGACCCAACTTATTGTGTAACCATGGTGAGTCAAGGCTTCGCCACTATCAGATAAACAACTAAAATAAACACTAAAGTCTCCTTCGAAGAAGAAGGCGAAGTCTCTTCCATCTTTTGGCAAGTTGATGGCTTCGGTTTTCTGGGATTCTAAAGGAATGCTATTGGTGGGACTACCTTCGGAAGATCCTACCATTAATGGTCAGTATCTATTTAGGCAACTGCTTGAAAATACCAAGGTTAAACGTCGTGGAGAACTCAATGGTGTGTTGTGGAAAACCCGCTGAAGGTGTGTTGTGACTCCAGGACAATGCACCTGTGCACAAGACCATTGAAGATCCGTGGAGAATAGGTCTTCAGCAACCCATGTTTGCCGTAAAAGGCGACAATGCTTGTCGTAATATTTTTGTAGCCAGCCAATTAAGGGTAATTAAGTATTGGATTAAGTTTCTTAGAATGATGCCTGATAGATACCCATATCAGTGTTACAAAATGTTAAAGGTACTTCAGATGTGAGACATCTATTATTTACTAGTGGCTTTTCGTATGTATGGATTTCCCTATTTGTGGGAGATCCACAATCATTTTTATATTCATTTAAGCAAAGACTAAAGGATATATTTTGTCAACAATGGCACCAAAGTATTTCTGAATCACTTTATCTTAGCAATTACAGCAAAGTAAAATCATTGTTACAAACTGGAAGATGTTTACCTTGTTTAAATGATGAAGTTTAATGAGAGCTTATTATAAACTTAGAATTTCATTGCATAATTTTAATGTAAAGGTATGTCACAGGTCCAAAGACGGTGATATTATGAACTCTATTTGAACAAACTGTTCATCCGGAGAAGTAGAAAATTGTATAACATATCTTACTCATATGTGCAACGTATTCCCATTTAAGGTATAAATTTCTCCCCATGTTGCAAGGTATTTTTAAGACCGTCAGTTAATGATAAATCTGCTAAACTCTGAAAATCCTGATATGATCCATGCTGTTTCTGTATTCTTAAAACATGTCTTTAAAATGAGGAATGTGTAACTTGATTAAAAAAATCTAATCATGTATATCAATGACAAATGTTAATATCCAATCTGCATTGTACTATGGGCCGTGATGCCTAAATTACTGAATAAAGTGTCTGTCGGTCTGTAAGAGGTGACTAACGGAATCTGGTGGTCAGGCTGGCTGACTTGGTTGATGGATATCATCGTATCCCAATTTCGTGGATCGATGCTCATGATGTCAATCACTGGATTACTGACCCAGACTCGATTATTTACAGACTGCCGTCATATAGCTCGATTATTGGTGAGTGCATCGTTAAACAACAAACAACACACACCTGTGTACAAGTCTGCTGTCGTCTTGGCTGCAATGCATGGTTGTGGCTTTGAAGTCATGGCACATCCTCCATATTCTCCAGATTTGCAGCTTTTTTCACACTTGAAGATAGAAAAGTATTATGCAAATGATAATGACGTCATTTCTGCTATGGAGGACTTTTTACACCACCAGGAGGAAGCCTTCTACACCTGGCACTCTAACATCCTCGGCACCCTAGGTGATGCAATTCAGTTTCTCTTTCAGTATATATAAGTAGGGTTAATCTTTCACCACACTTAACACACTTACCGACCTCACTGCACGCATGCCACGGTTATGTAGATTCCTTTGCGTATACAACTTTTACTGCAATTATCACTTTTTGACTTCCTCACATCACTCGGCTCTGACCATGTTTATGATATGTGGAAGCTGGTGCGGGCCTCATTATAACGCCATAAGAAGGCAGCCTCGCGACAGAACAGCAACAACCGTAAATCTCACGGTGAGGAAATCACCTCAAATCAAATCATACTATGACACTCATAGCTTAAACTGGCATTGAGTATTGCGCGGGGCTCGTTTCAACAGGCTGTGGATCCGGCATTGTTGGTGAAAAGATAGGCATACACTGAATGACATCAATCAGAACTAACGTACGTGCACGAGCGATGCATATAAAGCGTGACGGTACATCATTTTGGATGCAGTTCCTAATTCCATACATACATACATACATACATACATACATACACAACATATGAATGTTTTATTTGGGAATGATCTATTTTCACGTTTGACAAATTAATCGTACGTCAGTAAGTGAGTGCGGTTACTGTCTAGTAATATGTCTCAGATATAGACGTCACCAGTACTGTGTGATGCCAGTTTACAGTGAGAGTAGAGTCATATAGAGTGAATATGTTAGGGAGTAGAGTTATATAGAGTGAATATGTTGGGGAGTAGAGTAATATAGAGTGAATATGTTGGGGAGTAGAGACATATAGAGTGAATATGTTGGGGAGTAGAGCCATATAGAGTGAATATGTTGGGGAGTAAAGTTATATAGAGTGAATCTGTGAGAGGAGAGTTATATAGAGTGAATATGTTGGGGAGTAGATTTATATAGAGTGAATCTGTGAGAGAAGAGTTATATGGAGTGAATATGTTGGGGAGTAGAGTTATATAGAGTGAATATGTTGGGGAGTAGGGTAATATAGAGTGAATATGTTGGGGAGTAGAGTTATATAGAGTGAATATGTTGGGGAGTAGAGTAATAAATAGTGAATATGTTGGGGAGTAGAGTAATAAATAGTGAATATGTTGGGGAGTATAGTAATATAGAGTGAATATGTTGGGGAGTAGAGTTATATAGAGTGAATATGTTGGGGAGTAGATTTATATAGAGTGAATATGTTGGGGAGTAGATTTATATAGAGTGAATATGTTGGGGAGTAGATTTATATAGAGTGAATATGTTGGGGAGTAGATTTATATAGAGTGAATCTGTGAGAGTAGAGTTATATAGAGTGAATATGTTGGGGAGTAGATTTATATAGAGTGAATCTGTGAGAGTAGAGTTATGTAGAGTGAATATTTTGGGGAGTAAAGTTATAGAGAGTGGATGTGCTAGGGAGTAGAGTTATATAGAGTGAATATGTTAGGGAGTAAAGTTATATAGAGTGAATATTTTGGGGAGTAAAGTTATAGAGAGTGAATATGTTAGGGAGAAGGGTTATATAGAGTGAATATGTTAGGGAGTAAAGTTATATAGCGTAAATATGTTGAGTATATCAGTGGTATATCAGTGTGTGCAATATGTCGAGTATGTATGTGGTATAAAAGTATGTGCAATCTGTCGAGTATGTATGTGGTATAGCAGTGTGTGCAATCTGTCGAGTATGTATGTGGTATAACAGTATGTGCAATCTGTCGAGTATGTATGTGGTATAACAGTATGAGTAATCTGTCGAGTATGTATGTTGTATGTATCAGTGTGTGCAATCTGTCGAGTATGTATGTGGTATGTATATGTGTATGTAATGTGTCGAGCATGTATATAGTATAGCAGTATGTGCAATCTGTCAAGTATGTATGTGGTATGTATATGTGTATGTAATGTGTCGAGCATGTATATAGTATAGCAGTATGTGCAATCTGTCAAGTATGTATATGGTATGTATATGTGTATGTAATGTGTCGAGCATGTATATAGTATAGCAGTATGTGCAATCTGTCGAGTATGTATGTTGTATGTATATGTGTATGTAATGTGTCGAGCATATATATAGTATAGCAGTATGTGCAATCTGTCGAGTATGTATATGTGTATGTAATGTGTCCAGCATGTACATAGTATAGGAGTGTGTGCAATCTGTCGAGTATGTATGTGGTATGTATATGTGTCGAGCATGTATATAGTATAGCAGTATGTGCAATCTGTCGAGTATGTATGTTGTATGTATATGTGTATGTAATGTGTCGAGCATGTATGTAGTGTAGCAGTATGTGCAATCTGTCGAGTATGTATGTTGTATGTATATGTGTATGTAATGTGTCGAGCATGTATGTAGTATAGCAGTATGTGCAATCTGTCGAGTATGTATGTTGTATGTATATGTGTATGTAATGTGTCGAGCATGTATGTAGTATAGCAGTATGTGCAATCTGTCGAGTATGTATGTAGTATAGCAGTATGTGTATGTAATCCGTCGAGCATGTATGTAGTATAGCAGTATGTGCAATCTGTCGAGTATGTATGTAGTATAGCAGTGTGTGCATTCTGTCGAGTATGTATGTGGTATGTATATGTGTATGTAATGTGTCGAGCATGTATATAGTATAGCAGTATGTGCAATCTGTCAAGTATGTATGTGGTATGTATATGTGTATGTAATGTGTCGAGCATGTATATAGTATAGCAGTATGTGCAATCTGTCAAGTATATATGTGGTATGTATATGTGTATGTAATGTGTCGAGCATGTATATAGTATAGCAGTATGTGCAATCTGTCGAGTATGTATGTTGTATGTATATGTGTATGTAATGTGTCGAGCATATATATAGTATAGCAGTATGTGCAATCTGTCGAGTATGTATGTGGTATGTATATGTGTATGTAATGTGTCCAGCATGTACATAGTATAGGAGTGTGTGCAATCTGTCGAGTATGTATATGGTATGTATATGTGTCGAGCATGTATATAGTATAGCAGTATGTGCAATCTGTCGAGTATGTATGTTGTATGTATATGTGTATGTAATGTGTCGAGCATGTATGTAGTATAGCAGTATGTGCAATCTGTCGAGTATGTATGTTGTATGTATATGTGTATGTAATGTGTCGAGCATGTATGTAGTATAGCAGTATGTGCAATCTGTCGAGTATGTATGTTGTATGTATATGTGTATGTAATGTGTCGAGCATGTATGTAGTATAGCAGTATGTGCAATCTGTCGAGTATGTATGTAGTATAGCAATATGTGTATGTTATCTGTCGAGCATGTATGTAGTATAGCAGTATGTGCAATCTGTCGAGTATGTATGTAGTATAGCAGTGTGTGCATTCTGTCGAGTATGTATGTGGTATGTATATGTGTATGTAATGTGTCGAGCATGTATATAGTATAGCAGTATGTGCAATCTGTCAAGTATGTATGTGGTATGTATATGTGTATGTAATGTGTCGAGCATGTATATAGTATAGCAGTATGTGCAATCTGTCAAGTATATATGTGGTATGTATATGTGTATGTAATGTGTCGAGCATGTATATAGTATAGCAGTATGTGCAATCTGTCGAGTATGTATGTTGTATGTATATGTGTATGTAATGTGTCGAGCATATATATAGTATAGCAGTATGTGCAATCTGTCGAGTATGTATGTGGTATGTATATGTGTATGTAATGTGTCCAGCATGTACATAGTATAGCAGTATGTGCAATCTGTCGAGTATGTATGTAGTATAGCAGTATGTGTATGTTATCTGTCGAGCATGTATGTAGTATAGCAGTATGTGCAATCTGTCGAGTATGTATGTAGTATAGCAGTGTGTGCATTCTGTCGAGTATGTATGTTGTATGTATATGTGTATGTAATGTGTCGAGCATGTATGTAGTATAGCAGTATGTGTATGTAATCTGTCGAGCATGTATGTAGTATAGCAGTGTGTGTATGTAATCTGTCGAGCATGTATGTAGTATAGCAGTGTGTGTATGTAATGTGTCGAGCATGTATGTAGTATAGCAGTATGTGTATGTAATGTGTCGAGCATGTATATAGTATATCAGTGTGTGTATGTAATGTGTCGAGCATGTATGTAGTATAGCAGTATGTGTATGTAATGTGTCAAGCATGTATGTAGTATAGCAGTATGTGTATGTAATGTGTCCAGCATGTATATAGTATAGGAGTGGGTGCAATCTGTCGAGTATGTATGTGGTATGTATATGTGTCGAGCATGTATATAGTATAGCAGTATGTGCATTCTGTCGAGTATGTGGTATCCGACACTTATCTTCCATCTCGATTGTCACGTACACACCTGGCGTGTGTCCATCTGCGGCCACTGCAGGGCATCCATTGTCCAACACCACATGTCCAGTGCACAGGACAAAGCTATGACGTCATTGTGAGCGCATGAACAGCCCAGGGCTGGGCGGTATGTTTGTCAACCTGCGGGAGATAACACACATAATGGTGACACTGCTCGGGAATAAATCACCATATCATCCCCCCAAACCACGCTCAATGTGTCGCTGTGTGATCATTGAGCTTCACGTTGTAAATAATACAGCGTGACCACTAGCAGCCGATAAAGAACGTGACTATTTAATAACAGGATTGTTCAAAATATTACACAAACGGCACTAGACATCAACAAACAGGTAGATTGTAAGATATGTAAGTTAGCCACAGGATTATACCGTGCAGAAACCAGGTTGAAAAACGTTATGTTCGTGTAAAAATAAATCAATGACGTCACTGCAAATAATGAACCATTTTTAAATATTCTAAATTACGTAGAAATTGGTTGCATGTCGGCCACTAGCAACAGTGTAATAAGACGGTTCGTAGTAATCATGGGTTTCAGACACTTCTAGTGCATGGCTTCTGCAATGAGTATCTGCACCGTTGTGCATGGCGAGCTGTTGTGCGGAGGACGTTGTTGTGCATGCTCCAGTGTTGTGCGAGTTCATACCTTGGAATGGCAGCGTCAAGTGGCTCGCCTCGGGCGGAGATCAGGTGTTTTAATTGATTCTCCTTACAGTTAGTGTAACATAGTTGTGTTCGATCTTCACACTGTTCACGTTGTTTCTACAGCACACTGCCCACGGCTACCGGAGTGCGCCCGTTGTCTGTCATGCGCGGGGACACTGTGGTCGGGTCGCGTCCATCTCGGGTAGAGCAGGTGGCGTGGTGATGAAATACTTCATTAAAGAGGTTGTCAACATTGTTGCTATCAATTAAGTCATTAAGGTGGATCAAAGGTGCACATTAGAATTGATTAGAATGTATGCACAGATTCACGTCGGTACAAAAGTTAGATGTTTGTGTTTGTAAATGATTTTAATGAACCAGCGACATTGGAGGTGATACGTCAATTAGACGTGATTCAATACCGAGAAGTTCTTGAAATTGGGAACTGAAAACTGGAAAGAACTAGCGTTAACTGTAGTTGTTTGTTTGTTTGTTGGTTGGTTGGTTGTTTAACGCCGCACTCAGTAATATTCCAGCTATATGACGGCGGTCTGTAAATAATCGAGTCTGGACCAGACAATCCAGTTATTAATATCATGAGCATCGATCCATGCAATTGGGATCGATGACATGCATCAACCAAGTCAGCAAGCCTGACCACCCGATCCTGTTAGTCGCCTTTTACGACAAGCATAGTCACCTTTTACGGCAAGCATGGGTTGCTGAAGACCTATAGGTCTACCCCGGAATCTTCACGGGTAGTTAACTGTAGTACGTGACCTGTAGTACCGAGAGGTTGAAATAGAACGACGCTGATATTTGCAACATTCCAGCAATATCCAGCAGGGACACCAAACATGGGCTTCATATATTATACACGTGGGAAGTCGAACACGGGTTTTCGGCGTGATGAGCGAACACGTCCGAACATCAAATACATTATGCATTCAGATATTCAAAATAATTTCGATTTTGTTAATTATCTTCTCTGCGTTTTGCTAACGAGGTTCAGTTGTCATAGAAACATTTGACACTATCCGTTGTATTACGACGCCATGCCATGTCTCACAGTCTAACTGTTATATCTGTTCAAGTGGTCTGTTGTTATGCGGATAATTTTCAACCTTGTGCATCACTATCCCAAATAATAAACTTCAGTAAATACTTCATTCATCGATCCAAGGGGCATGTATTACTAAACGTGTTGACCATATCTTCCTTCAGAAGTACAGGCACATTTGTTTGTTTGTTTGTTTGTTGTTTAATAAACGCCGCACTCAGCAATATTCCAGCTATATGACGGCGGTCTGTAAAATAATCGAGTCCGGACCAGACAATCCAGTGATCGACATCATGAGCATCGATCCACGCAATTGGGATCGATGGCATGTAGCAACCAAGTCAGCGAGCCTGACCACCCGATCCCGTTAGTCGCCTTTTACGACAAGCATTCCAAATAAATGCAAATGACACGTGACGTTACTGAATAAACATTATGTGAAATGTTGGACTTCCTCATTAAAAACATCTATGTAACATGGAGGCATCCCCATAGGTACCAATTGTGCTCCACCTGTTGCAGATGTTTCTTATGAGTAGAATTTATGCTCGGATTGGCAGTCACAACAAGGCAATCTGACCAAGAAGTTTAACTAAGGCTTCAGGTATATCGCTGATCTGAAATAGTTCAATAACAATTAAATAGCCAATTCAGTTCCACTGACTAACGCACCTGGGTTAGAAATAAAAGATACCAGTGAAGTCCTGTCTTCTGTTTCAAGTTTGAAGCCATACATAAAGATGATTCAGAGAGACAAAAACCTTCCACTTTCCAATGGTCAACTCTCCCTTTGTGTCCAGCAATATTCCAACGGCTCCAGCCTTTAGTGTCTAGATATAACAACTTTTGAGACGCAAGCATGCTCTTTCTACGAAGATTTCAAAGTTGTTTGGTCAAGGTTACAATATTCAAGGCCTCAGTAAAGCTTTCAGTGAGTGAGTTAAAATTTAACGTCGCATCGGCATTATCTCAGCCATATAGCGACGAGACCAAGTTAATATATTTACAATTTAGTCATTTATGCAAAGTTTTGTTTAAAAACAAGTTGTAAAACACATTTGCAGTAAAGCTTTCAAAACGGTAGACATGTGGAGCACATATCCAAATTTGTCGTATCGGTGACAAAAATGATGTCCAAAGCAATTTCCTATTTTGACTTGTTCCATGTCCCCTCGTCTTTTCAGGTGAACAGTTGACTTGTCTTTGCATGTGTTTGTGACGAATGCCACCGGTGAGGCATGACACGCTTGCCTTTTCGCGAACACCTGGTATCATCACTATTTGATAGTGATTCAGAAACACATGCTCATGATATGGTCGGAATGGAACAATCGATTTTGCTTTGGGCAGAGGTTTCTTATGAATATGGAAATGGTTTTAGGGCGGTGAGGATTGGGATATGTATGTTGTAATGTAAACTTATCATTTGGACATAGTGTAATAACACTAGGAAAACAAACTATGTGTCATACAATTTGCGATACACTTACTAAACAGCTGGGATAACAATATTCTGGGGAAACAATACAGTATTGTTTATCTATCAGTGTCTGTTAGGGTACTCACCAATTACATGTCGCGTTATAGACACATCAACAATTTTCCAGCCATGAAAATAAATATTGATCTGGTGTTTTTTCCAAGCCATTGAAGAACTAAAATCATCAATATTGACGAAAAGGCCAGCACCCAAGAACAAACGATCTTCCGTTATGAAGCGTAGGATCCATACACATGTAGTTATTTACTGCTACCAGGGATGTTCCCACACGGATGAGTGAACGCTGAACATGTAGACAGTTTGTTCGGGTCGCGTGCCATGTATTGATTATGATGATACCTAAATTAATTGTCAATAATCCATGTCAGTTCAAGTACGTAGGTACTGAGAAAAATGACACACGCAAACTGCCAGGCAAAAGACAGAATACACTTGAAAATTGTATTTGACCAAAACATCACAAACCTTATCAAAACGTTACTAGGCTGAAAACAGTTGCCGATATAATGCAAAACTCGAGGTCCAAAACACAACTGCGCTACCGTTATCAGATACATCACCATCGAATAACCGCTTTGTGTTTGTTTTTTTGCTACAATCCTTTGCCTGACAGTTTAAGAAACGTTCAGGAAAACTAAGACAAGACATTAGGCTGTGGTCACGATTGTTGATATTGAGAACGAAGAGCTTGATAGTTTCACAGGTACTGATATTGCTGAAAGGGCTTGGTCGTTTTCACTGATATTTCGAAGAGGCTTGGTAGTTTCACTGATATTGCGAAAAGGTTTGATAGATTTCACTGATACTGCTGAAAGAGGCTTGGTAGTTGCCACTGATATTGCGAAGAGGCTTGGTAGTATTCATTGATAGTGCGAAGAGGCTTGGTAGTTTTCACTGGTATTGCTGAAAGAGGCTTGGTAGTTTTCACTGATATTGCTAAGAGGCTTGGTAGTTTTCACTGATATTGCAAAAGGGCTTGGTAGTTGTCACTGATATTGCGAAAAGGCTTGGTAGTATTCACTGATATTTCGAAGAGGCTTGGTAGTTTTCAAAGGTACTGATATTGCCAAATACCTCCAACTAAGTAGAAATTGCTGATAAAAAGTAAATGTATTTTACAAGCTATATAAAACAAACATTATCAACGTTAACAGAACGCTATGTATCAGAACGCTATTTACGCCAACAGTGTTCTGCTACAGATACTTTGTATCCTACAGTGTGTAGATTATGTCATACAACATGTGAAATAAACGATCAAAATACGAGACGTGACAGACAGAATTGGGGGAAACTCGTTCAAACCTGAATATAATGTGACACATAGACGTATGGCGTGACGTATCTACCATTCTGTATGTCATGCTTACAACAAAAAAATACCATCTAGAGCCAACAACACGTCAACTCATGTGGTCTGTCTGTGGGTGTTAAGGCAACTCCTGATGTGGTCTGTGTGTGGGTGTTAAGGCAACTCCTGATGTGGTCTGTGTGTGGGTGTGAAGGCAACTCCTGATGTGGTCTGTGTGTGGGTGTGAAGGCAACTCCTGATGAGGTCTGTGTGTGGGTGTGAAGGCAACTCCTGATGAGGTCTGTGTGTGGGTGTGAAGGCAACTCCTGATGAGGTCTGTGTGTGGGTGTGAAGGCAACTCCTGATGAGGTCTGTGTGTGGGTGTGAAGGCAACTCCTGATGTGGTCTGTGTGTGGGTGTGAAGGCAACTCCTGATGAGGCCTGTGTGTGGGTGTTAAGGCAACTCCTGATGTGGTCTGTGTGTGGGTGTGAAGGCAACTCCTGATGTGGTCTGTGTGTGGGTGTGAAGGCAACTCCTGATGTGGTCTGTGTGTGGGTGTGAAGGCAACTCCTGATGAGGTCTGTGTGTGGGTGTGAAGGCAACTCCTGATGAGGTCTGTGTGTGGGTGTGAAGGCAACTCCTGATGAGGTCTGTGTGTGGGTGTGAAGGCAACTCCTGATGAGGTCTGTGTGTGGGTGTGAAGGCAACTCCTGATGTGGTCTGTGTGTGGGTGTGAAGGCAACTCCTGATGAGGCCTGTGTGTGGGTGTTAAGGCAACTCCTGATGTGGTCTGTGTGTGGGTGTGAAGGCAACTCCTGATGAGGTCTGTGTGTGGGTGTGAAGATAACTCCTGATGAGGTCTGTGTGTGGGTGTGAAGGCAACTCCTGATGAGGTCTGTGTGTGGGTGTGAAGGCAACTCCTGATGAGGTCTGTGTGTGGGTGTGACGGCAACTCCTGATGTGGTCTGTGTGTGGGTGTGAAGACAACTCCTGATGAGGTCTGTGTGTGGGTGTGAAGGCAACTCCTGATGAGGTCTGTGTGTGGGTGTTAAGGCACCTCCTGATGTGGTCTGTGTGTGGGTGTGAAGGCAACTCCTGATGAGGTCTGTGTGTGGGAGTGAAGGCAACTCCTGATGAGGTCTGCGTGTGGATGTGACGGCAACTCCTGATGAGGTCTGTGTGTGGGTGTGAAGGCAACTCCTGATGAGGTCTGTGTGTGGGTGTGAAGGCAACTCCTGATGAGGTCTGTGTGTGGGTGTGAAGGCAACTCCTGATGAGGTCTGTGTGTGGGTGTGAAGGCAACTCCTGATGAGGTCTGTGTGTGGGTGTGAAGGCAACTCCTGATGAAGTCTGTGTGGGTGTGAAGACAACTCCTGATGAGGTCTGTGTGGGTGTGAAGGCAACTCCTGATGAGGTCTGTGTGTGGGTGTGAAGGCAACTCCTGATGAAGTCTGTGTGGGTGTGAAGGCAACTCCTGATGTGGTCTGTGTGTGGGTGTGAAGGCAACTTCTGATGAGGTCTGTGTGGGTGTGAAGGCAACTCCTGATGAAGTCTGTGTGGGTGTGAAGGCAACTCCTGATGTGGTCTGTGTGGGTGTGATGGCAACTTCTGATGAGGTCTGTGTGGGTGTGAAGGCAACTCCTGATGAGGTCTGTGTGTGGGTGTGAAGGCAACTTCTGATGTGGTCTGTGTGTGGGTGTTAAGGCAACTCCTGATGAGGTCTGTGTGTGGGTGTGAAGGCAACTCCTGATGAGGTCTGTGTGTGGGTGTGAAGGCAACTCCTGATGAGGTCTGTGTGTGGGTGTGAAGGCAACTCCTGATGAGGTCTGTGTGTGGGTGTGAAGGCAACTCCTGATGAGGTCTGTGTGTGGGTGTGAAGGCAACTCCTGATGTGGTCTGTGTGTGGGTGTGAAGGCAACTCCTGATGTGGTCTGTGTGTGGGTGTGAAGACAACTCCTGATGAGGTCTGTGTGTGGGTGTGAAGGCAACTCCTGATGTGGTCTGTGTGTGGGTGTGAAGGCAACTCCTGATGAGGTCTGTGTGTGGGTGTGAAGGCAACTCCTGATGTGGTCTGTGTGTGGGTGTGAAGAAAACTCCTGATGAGGTCTGTGTGTGGGTGTGAAGGCAACTCCTGATGAGGTCTGTGTGTGGGTGTTAAGGCAACTCCTGATGTGGTCTGTGTGTGGGTGTGAAGGCAACTCCTGATGAGGTCTGTGTGTGGGAGTGAAGGCAACTCCTGATGAGGTCTGTGTGTGGGTGTGACGGCAACTCCTGATGAGGTCTGTGTGTGGGTGTTAAGGCAACTCCTGATGTGGTCTGTGTGTGGGTGTGAAGGTAACTCCTGATGAGGTCTGTGTGTGGGTGTGAAGGCAACTCCTGATGAGGTCTGTGTGTGGGTGTGAAGGCAACTCCTGATGAGGTCTGTGTGTGGGTGTGAAGGCAACTCCTGATGAGGTCTGTGTGTGGGTGTGAAGGCAACTCCTGATGAGGTCTGTGTGTGGGTGTGAAGGCAACTCCTGATGAGGTCTGTGTGTGGGTGTGAAGGCAACTCCTGATGAGGTCTGTGTGGGTGTGAAGACAACTCCTGATGAGGTCTGTGTGGGTGTGAAGACAACTCCTGATGAGGTCTGTGTGTGGGTGTGACGGCAACTCCTGATGTGGTCTGTGTGTGGGTGTGAAGGCAACTCCTGACTACGTGTGATAAGAAATTGGACTGCACTTGATCCAGGAAAGAACATCTTAAGGTGATATTTGTGTTGTGTAATAAAAGCGACAAAACCATAACTAAAAAAATTCTTCTTTCTTCTTTTTTATTCCGACTATATAACTTTAAATGAAACCGTTTTCCTAGAAACTTACAGAAGGTCAATGGCATTCACACATTTTTCTACATTTTTCTCCAGGCGTCCAGAAATGGGTAGATGGTTTAGTACAGGATTTCCTGAGATTAACTTGTCGATGTAATGCTGTCGATCATGACCCTCGTGTTTTTTGTTTGCTGGAATATTTAAGAAAATATGAAAAGATATTTTACACATGTTATATAATTTTAATATAAGTATTGTAGCTTGTTTAATAAAAAGTTTACGTGGTTTGAGAAAGTTTGGTAAATTTGGCTATATTAAAATGCAAACATACATGTCAGTTCTGCTTTTAACATAAGATATGAGATATGTTCCGCTACCATGTTGTAAAAAACACAGTATTTACCCTATATATCATATATGGTTTGGGGAAAAAAGTTGTGTTCTGTATTCTCAAACTGCAAATCCAGGAATATTTACCCTTTTGTACCCTGTCGAATCTATTTAGACTCTCCAAGCAGCAAAAAACCACTGACACGGAGTGATGAATAGAAGAAAACAATATCAGTCAATGAAAAAGGAGCCCCAGCACTATTTAAAGTTCAAAATGTTATTACACAAATTCATTCATATTTCCTTTGACAACGTTTACAATTAAAGTATGCTTGTTACTTAAACACAAAATGTGTTGATAAAGTGGTATCGCGTGCTGATCATTAATCCACGACAAATAACAAAGAATATCCACAAAACTGTTCTCGCTTTTAAGTAATTGATAGTTAATGCATGTAATTTGAACTCTTGGTTTAATCCCACAGTTAAACTGTTGAGGAGGAAGCGCGTGTCCCAGACTAGGACACGTGGGTGGACAATAAAGATGGCATACAGTCTCTAATTACTTATAAATTGCCCATTAACAAAATATAGGCGATATAATGTCGGCCTGACCTCAGTGATCATCAGTTGTAATGACAGTTGTATGTAGCATCTATATTGTCCAGTCTTTGTATACTATCTTCCTACCACTAGCCCTGATGCATCCCCAGGTGCCGGCCCTGGACCGTGTTGTCATAACTGGCGTGGATTTCGACACCATTACTACGTAATGACAGGGCTCTGCCTCCAATGTTGTAATTTGCCCTAGATAAGAGTTCATTATCAAATTTTATGCTACACGAGTACGGATTATGCTTTTCATATGGTATTCGAGACACGCGCCATGTTATTCAATACAGGCGGTCCTGTTTACTTTGAAAGATAATATGTTATCTGAACCTGTTGCATTAATTTTATTAATCAGTCACGTCTTGTCTGATTGAAATTGAAATAAAATCGCTTAAATTACTGATTTTTAAATTTTTTAAACCACCCTGTTCTGGCTTGTTGGCAATAAAGTTTGATTCGGGTTTTATTACTAACTCGAAATACATGCTTAGTGAGCAGTGACGTTTATTGTGTATTGTGCTGGCAGTCAGACGAGCGGAATGACCGACTTGAAGATTTTCATGTTCTAGTTTCACGCGCCAGTGCTGGTGACTAGATCCTAGTCAACATTTTGTACATCTAATTCACGCCTTGTAAGTCGGTTTCCGATATGTGCCGGGGCCTCATCAAATACAGCTTTCACTTAGTGGCATGTATATGCCTGTATAGCTTTAATCATTCAGTCTTACATACCCCACCGGATCACCCCCCTGCTTTGTGGTCTCGCAGTCGCCCGAGAAACACCCATCTTTTGCCGCAACTCGACGTAATCATGCGTGTTACATTTAATCCTAATTCATCTGAATGAATAAAGCTTGCTATTTCATGTTTAGTTAAGTTTCAACGTTTGGAAAATAGGTATGGATTAAAAAATACCCCAAAACGTATCATAAATTATAATAGAAACGCGTTCAGAGGCACGTAGGATTATGGAAGGAAAACTTGCGGCGTTGCACATACTTTTCAGCCGAAATTGGGCCTCGATCAACTTCGTTCTATATTTAGTTGAATGCATTTTACACTGATGACAAATAAATTCTTTCAGTTGGAACAGGTTTGCAACATCATTGCAAATACCTACTCTATTGATCATAGAAATTGCTTATTATAACTACCATCTATATATGGCGTGGATGTATGTTTACTAAGGTAGATATTTTCACATCATACTAAACATTTTGTATGTTAGCTTTATTTTAAAATATTCTTTGCTTTGCGATTTAACAGGATCACTTAATTTGTATTCTTATAAATGTTTACACAATATAACACTCGACATACAACTGTTAAACGTTCGCTATCTTAACGCCTTTGTCTAATGTACGGGAGACAGTGAAGTGGCGATGTCTCTCTCATATTTCCCTGTGTGTAAACGATACACTACCTCACCCACCCGACGCAGAGACCAACTCTTCCTCCTCGTGTACCCGCTCACCGCATTACTGAAAGAACCACGGATGATTAACCTTGAGTGAAGTTTAATGGGGTGGGCTGTAGGGTGGATGTGTAGAGACAAGCGGTGAATCACGGCAAACAGCAGCACAGCCTTGCCTAACACACCGACTGCAACTCCAGCCCGCGTGGGAAATAACCGACTAGTTGTAGACTGAGTGGAGGCTTGGGTTTAGAGCAGCGGTCACTACTATATTATTCAGATTGAGTGTTGGTCTGTCACCAGCTTCCTCCAGAGGGAAACTCGAGACGTAAGATGCCACCCAAATCTACAGATTCAAAGACGGCACAACGAGATGAGGAGGATCGCATAACAGGACCAATAACACGGACACAAAACATGCACATCTTGATACAGTTATAGCTTGCGTTGAGTCAGTCGGAATATTTTCCTGTAAACATGTATATACTTTTATACTCAAGTCTAACGATTCATAACAAAGTAAAGAAAATACCCGCCAGGACACTGTCATAAAGGACTATGTTTTTCATGTAAAAAATAATCCCGGTTTGGTTCTGAGCTGCTTACAGTTAATACAGGGAGACAATACGAACGTATCACTGTCAACAGATAATGCCCTTGTCACACAACAACAACAAAACAATAACAACAACAACAACAACAACATTTTATTCGTGTCATATTCGCAAAAAACGTTCTTTTCATATACTAAAACAGGTAATGCCGTATTTGACATTACACATAACAAACACAAATCGTTTTATGTATAGAAATAAACGGTTCCTGTGAACGTTTCCGTGTTATAAGTAGCGGCGTAATTTGAATGTACACAAACACTCGCACTGGGATCCATCTTCTTCCAACGTCCACAATTAATATTAGCACTGAGCAAATAGCACCAAAACGTTATTCAGTTCTCTAGACACGATGGCTGTATAAATATCTCTTGAGCAGTGATTGTGCGATGTTGGAGCTTATCTCAATTTAATATTAGTCTAACCCTTCGTCTGTCAAGCGGGCTATTTTACTGGAATTCCAAAGAAAATCTACATATTTTTTTAAACCTAGTTAAATATAGTGATTAAGAAGAGAAAAATATGTTCACACGTGGAAAGACCATTATCAGTTCGTCCGTTTTATATTTACATTCATAATTAATGTATCACGATACAAGCGACAAGGGGTTTTATAAACTGGTTGAAGAAATTTGTAAACAAAGAATTATTTACAACCACAAGTGTCATTTTACAAATGTCGCTACCTTCAAAGCATTGCTGTATACAGGTAGTAAATTAATGGCGATAGAAGGAGTCCCGAGGGCCTCCGACTCCCCAGTTCTAACACAGAGCAAGACCAAACTTGTACCCACGTGTTAAAACCTATGTTACAAACACGGGTAATTAAAACCCAATGTCGCAATAAATGTCAGACAACGTTCTGCTGGATTTGTTCTAACCATAGAGTAATTGCAAAATCTTGCCGCTTTAAAAGATGTGATGTGTTGTAAGGGTGTTGTTAATATCAACACCTTGATGACGGCGATGACACCCGAGCCTGCCCTGTCGGCGGTGTCTGTGAGCGGTGGTCCGGGGGGACGGGCGAGATAGCATCTCAGGGAGACAGCATGTCGATCCCATTGTCGGGTCACAATAGCCACGACAAGGCCGGTGTGCTGGACATTGTTGGTCAGTGTGTCCCCAGGCCACTTGTAGCCGTGGACATTGGTCAGAGGTGTTACTCTTCAGACTGCGTGTGCAACATTCAGTAGTTATATTTCACTTTTCAGTCATTTGTTGATGGCTTGAAAGTTGTATCTTCAGTTTTTGCAGAAATGTAGCCTAGTCTTATATTTTTGTCATCTTAAATGTGTTAGTGACACAAGATTGTCTATATTTTTTCATCATTTATCAAGCATATTAATACTGAACTAATGCTGAAAGAAAGAATACACTTGAAAATCGGATTTGACTTAAAAAGACAATAAAAATGTAACTAGACTGGAAACAGTCGTCGAAACACTGCAAACGTAACATAACACTGGACCAAAACACAACAATGATACCCGTTTCAAATACATAACCGTTTCTTTGTTGTTTCATTTATAACCACCATGAAACATGGTGTATAATTTCTTTTGCCAGGCAGTTTTGTATCTAGGAAATAATAAATCATTTAAAAAATCGTATTCTGTATTTTTATTCCATAAGAACCACTTTTGTTTATGTTTACAAAGTAACATATTCAAAATAAAATGCAGAAATCGAAATCGTTGATATAATGACCTTTGTGTACATATTTTCTTTTATTTTGATTTAAATTTCACGCATCAAGTTTAATGATTTGTTGTCAGGGTTTACAAATACATTGTTCACTGGTTGTTCTGAAAAAATGTTGTTGAGTGAGATAAAACAAATCGGCTCTCACTTTCACAAAAACTATTGCCTGTTGAATATGTGACCAAAACAATATCATGTCTAAGTAAACTCCCCATCCCCACCCCAGCCTCTAGTACTGCGGGGCCACACAACGACGAGGTGTAGGTAGGTACAAGAGAGCCAAGCGCACACTAGGGGAGATCGATACTGTTAACATGCATAACCAGGATGAGTATTGCCAAGGGACTATGTTTTGTCTGTATACAACCAGGGTATAAATGTTATAACCATGTTTAACCGAGATATAAATGTTCCGTGTGTATACAACGTTGTATAGCTGGCTTGAACGGCGGAATAAGTGTTCCGTCTGTGTACAACCAGGGTATAAATGTTATAACCATGTTATAAACGAGATATAAATGTTCCGTGTGTATACAACGTTGTTGTTAATGTTATAGCTGGCTTGAACGGCGGAATAAGTGTTCCGTCTGTGTACAACCAGGGTATAAATGTTATAACCATGTTATAAACGAGATATAAATGTTCCGTGTGTATACAACGTTGTATAGCTGGCTTGAACGGCGGAATAAGTGTTCCGTCTGTGTACAACCAGGGTATAAATGTTATAACTGGTTTCACCGGGATACACATCGGTGAAGAATTTGGGGGTAAGATATTTAGGCAAGAAGTATGCATCTCCATGGGCACCAATTGTGCTTCCCTTCTTGCTGATCTGTTCTTTATGCATAGAAATCGGAATTTCTGCTCGGATTGGCAAAGTTAAACCAAGGTAATTTCGCCAAGAAGTAAACTTGATCTTCAGGTTTATCGATCATCTGATATCGTTCAATAACATTTAAATGACCAGTTCCCTTCACTGATTTATCCACATGAACTAGATATAAAGGAGGTCAGTGAGTCCGCCTCATCTGTTTCATATTTAGAACTATACATAATGATTCAGAGTAACAAAACACTCTCCACAAGAGTGTATGCCAAGAGGGATGACTTCAACTTTCCAAAAGTCAACTTTCCCCTTTTGTCGAGCAATATTCCTGCAGCTCCAGCCTTTGGTGTTCGCATTCCTCACCTCTTGAGGCACAATCGAGCATGCTCTTTCTACCAAGATTTCAAAGAGCGTCATACGACACTTGCTCAGAAGTTGTTTGATCAAGGTTACAACATTCAAGGCCTCAGTAAAGCTTTCAAAAAGTTTTTATGGAAGACATGCGGAGGACAGTTCCACATTTAAAGCATCAGTGACCAACATGATGTCCGATACAATTCCTTATTTTGACTAAGTTTCCATGTGTTTTTGTTTTTTCAGGAGAACAATTTACTTACCTTTGCATGTGTTTGTGACGGGTGCCACCGGTGGGGCAGGATACGCTCAGTTTTTCCTGAACACTTGACAACATCACTATGTGATAGTAGTTCATTAACACATGCTTCTCATAAAGTCGGAATAGCATCATCGACTCTGCTTTTGGCTGATATTTCTTATGAATGGGGAAAGGATTTTGTCGCTTTTATTTCTACTGAAGTATTCGTCCAGGGTACAAAGTGTACCACTGTGTTCAACCACGAGAGTGGCATTTCAAAGTTGGATAAACAAATGACAAGGAATATAAGGGATAACAACTTCTTTACATTCTTCTTATATACACGACATTTCAGGGCTACTGAAGGTTTCAGGGCGGAAAGTTGCCCTGACATGTCGTGTAATACACAATAAATATTCTCCATAATATTTCGCATCATTTCGTCATCCATTGTATAAAGTTACCAGTGGAAATGTTAAACGATGTAGAGCCAGAGAATATAGTTTTATCCTGTGTACTGAGGGCATAAATGTAAGGTGTCTGTACAACAAGGATAGACGTTACACAAGGATAGACATACACAAGGATAGACGTTACACAAGGATAGATGTTAGACAAGGATAGACATTACACAACAAGGATAGACATTACACAACAAGGACAGACATTATATGTAATGTTTATGCTGGTTGTATACAGATGGAACATAACTATATATAAATTGTCAATGAGAACAACCAACCTAGATTTTCTGTCGAAACAGATTCCATTTGGCGTAAAGGGCAAAATAGCTGTGGAAATAATATGAAAATTACACTGAAAATCTTTCTTGACACTAAGTGTATACACCGGTTGAAGCCAGATTTAGAATGTGTACTCTGGTTGAAGCCAATGATAAATATATATGCATAATCTGGCTATTAATGATATATCTGTGTACAACCAGCGTGTAAATGTTGTATACTTGTACAACAAGAGTATAAATATTATCTCTGTGTAAGAATGTTGCACATTAGTATACACAGGTTTTAGACATATTATCTGTGCACAACCAGGGTGAAAGTGTTATAAATGTACAAGTGTACACCACGTTGTCTTTCTGTACAAGGGTATACAATTTACATGATTACAGTAAGGGTATTGATGATATATATTTACAACCAGTATGTGATTGTCTAACTGCGTACAACAAGGCTATACGAGGATAACAAGAGTATAATGTTATATGAGTTTTCACCCAGGGTATAAATGTTAAATGTACGGACAGGGTATAACTATTATTTCCGTACAACCAGGTATGAATACCAGATCTGAAGTCAGGGTAAACAATGTTATATATGTACAGTCAGGGTATAAATGTTATAGCCGTAAAACCAGGGTACAAATGATATATATGTACACTCAGGTTTACTTGTTATAGCGGCACAGTCAGGCTATAACTATTATATCTGTAAATCAGGATGTAAATACTATATCTGTAGTCAGCGTATAACTGCTGTTCATATTCAGATATTTTCTCACAGTGTGATGGGGCCACATGGCATATATACTAGTAGTACATAACATGTAACAGTGCATATGATGTGGTATACAATATAATAATGATATTCATAATGGACTTGGAGTATTAATTGTACATATGTGTACAACTAGGGTATAAATGGTACATAAGTGTACAACCAGAGTAAAAAGGGTATGTCTGTGTACACCAGGAGTATAAATGGTATATATTTGCACAAAAAGAGTATAAATGGTATGTATGTGCACAACCAGAGCATAAATGGTATATATGTGCACAGCCAGGGTATAAATGGTATATATGTGCACAGCCAGGGTATAAATGGTGTATCTGAGTACAACGAGAGTATAAATGGTATGTATTTACACAATCAGAGTATAAATGGTATATATGTGCACAGCCAGGGTATACATGGTGTATCTGAGTACAACCAGGGTATAAAGGGTATATCTGAGGACAACCAGGTATAAATGGTATATATGAGTACAATTAGGGTATAAATGGTATATCTGAGGACAACCAGGCATAAATGGTATTTCTGAGTACAACCAGGTATAAATGGTATATCTGAGTACAACCAGGTATGAATGGTATATCTGAGTACAACCAGGTATAAATGGTATATCTGAGTACAACCAGGTATGAATGGTATATCTGAGTACAACCAGGTATGAATGGTATATCTGAGTACAACCACGCTTGTAACACCAGGAAACACAACAAAGCAGAGTAGTGTTGAAGAGGACATACATAATGTTGACTCCACATTCACACACAAGTTGAAATAACTGGTTCGCTTTTCAAGTGGTGACGACCTCCTGAAATGAAGATATAATTTGTACGGTGACCCGGGTAGGCTGAAGCCAGGTAGCGAGGGGTACCCGGGGAGGGGTGCCCTGAACCCACTGTACACAGACCCCTCTCTGGCTCTGGGGGGCTCGCTACCGCTGTTTTATATGCTAGCAACATCATTAAGGGTATACAAGTAGCAATGAGCGACAAATCAGCAGGACAAATATTGGTTTTACTTCATTGTCGGAGTTAAATAGGTCCTCGTTGAGCGAGCATTGAAGAGCTTGTCATGGCCCAGTCATGGGGCGGTGCTCCTAGTAGCGTCAGCGTGAAAGAAGAGGGAAAATGCCTCGCAGTTGCTCGTTTTTGCCGACCTATTGTACAGACCAAGCTCCATTGTGTTGTAGTAGCCTTCATAAACTAGCGCATAAAAGTCGCTGTGCTAGAACTCTATAGAGTGGAAAAAGCGTCCAAGCGAACAGGCAAGGCGGCGAACAGTTTTTTCATCGTCCCACAGTGAACGGTAGTGTAGATGCAACAGTATGAGTCGAGCGCGGACAGGAAGAGACATACTGAAGGACCATGGAACCACGAACCGTGACGACCAATGTAGGATAGAAAAGCTGACAATCACGGCTTTTCTTACTCTCTGCGGGGCTGAAGAGTTCTTGGAGGGGGAACAATGTCCCTAGTCCCGTGTGTCAGAACGGTGGTATAGCCAGGCTGCTATAGAATAGCCTGGATCCACCCCCTTCTCAGCCCTGGCTCCGTGCAGTCGCCGAGCCTCGCATCGCTTCGAGCGGAATTAATCGAACGAAACGAGGGCATAATGTAGTTAATTTCATGTCGCCCCTTCCCCAGCGATAGTAGTACACTCACTCGCATTGAGAGCTCTGCTGCCCCTCGTCTCTGGGTTTAGAAAACTTCGACAATGCCGCTCACTTGTAGAAGATTCAGCCTTTGTTTCCTAATACCCGTTTGAGAAAAGCATTGGGAACTTTTCGAAGTAGCCTGCGCCCCGCTACGCAAGGACCCAGACCGTCTTTTAGGGTAATTGTATCATGCTACTTAGGTCTCACAATTCAAATGAGTTGACAAATTTGTTTTGGTTATTTTTCTTTGTGGTAAAATTGGAAAATTTGTGTGATTTAAAATGACGAATTGACTACTTTGATTAATACAATGTTGTTTCTGTAGACGTAGTGGAGAAACATTGCTTAGTCCCTCTCCCGATGTGGACAAATCAAATGTCCACACAGAGAACAAAAAATCAGAGAACTCTCTGTGTTGTTAATTACAACCAATTTGTGACATTGGTGAATCTCTCAAATTAGCCTGGTTCCTTCTCTGTCAATAATTGCAGAATTTCTGCAAGGGGGTTAAACGATTGAAAAATATTTATGATATAAATTCCGAGATTTTTCTTGGTACGGAGCTTTGGGACAAACTGAACACGACCACCCTGTAGGATTATTTTGTCCTTGAATTATCTCAGGGAACTTAGATGATACCCCTGCGATCATGTTCATACAATTATTTTTTCCTATATTTTCCCGCCAGCTTCCTCTATGCACATGCATAAAGAGAAAATATATCTATGAACAAAATGTCTGACTAAGTATGAGATTCATTGTCAATTGAATTACCAACGAATGAAGACAATTGCCCAAAACGTATGTAAAAAATGATAGGTGCTTCACGGAAAAAATGGTTTGGATGTTGTGCATCAAGGAAGGATTTCGGTTAGTATCATGGTCAAAAGTAACGAGAATCGTTGTTTGATATATCTAAGCAAGATAATGATCATAAGATCATAACATTACCTGAATGTTAAAACATTAGTAATGGTTTCTTTAATCATATCAACTTTAACTGACTTTAATGTGAAAAGTAAACAAGACAAGTTCAACAGAGATATTTATCTCATTGCCTCTCGTCAATGTATTCCTCCGATCCCCTCACAATTGAGGGATTAAACGTAAAGCATGCCATGTCATCGTAAAACTGTCAAAGAAACTACATTAAGAAGTCAAAGTATCATATTAATAAAAGCGACAAAACCCTGTCCATATTCAAAAGAAATCTCTGCCAAAAGCAGCGTTTGTACATTTCGGAGTATATCAAAAGTATGCTTCCACGAATCACACTCATATAGAAAAAGGTGAGAGGATCCTACCCCACCGGTGGCATCCGTCACAAATACATGCAAAAGCAAGTCAATTGTACACCTGAAAAACACGGGACCATATGGTACAAGCCAAAACAAGGAATTGCACCGGACATCATTTTTGTCACTGATACATCAGATTTGGAAATGTCCTCTACATGTCTTCAATAATTTTTTTCGGAAGTTTACCGGGACCTTGAATGTTGTAACCTTGATCAAACAACTTCTGAGCAAGAGTTGTATGACGCTCTTTGAAATCTTGGTAGAAAGAGCAGGCTCGATTGTACCTAAACAGTTGTGAAATGTAGACACCAAAGGCTGGGGTTGCTGGAATATTGCTCAACATTAAGGGAAAGTTGACTATTGGAAAGTTGAAGTCAGCCCTCTTGTCATACACTCTTGTGGAGAGTGTTTTGTCACTTGAATCTTTATACCCAGATCTAAATATGAAACAGATAAGGCGGTCTCACCGGTCTCCTTTATTTCTAGTTCAGGTGAGTAAATCTGTGGAAGGGAACTATTTGGCTATTTGATGGTTATTGAACAATATGAGATCATCGATATACTAGAGCTTTAGTTAAACTTCTTATGGATCACCACTGTATTATCAGTCAGGACACAGTCTCCTGTGTGTTTTATGGGGACTAGGAAATAAAGGACGACGCATGTTGAGGTCAGTTTGGCCCACTAGAATGTCAAATGTTCCAGAATACTTTGAAATAATGTATAACAAATGATCAGACCTGTTCAGATGGTAAACAACTAGACTATATACACTTGTAAGTTTTGGGATTTCTGACATGGTCATATAAACACGTATGACTTAAATGGTTATAAAGGCCGATTTTAGAACTCTAAATGAACATGTCAGTTTGGGCAAGTCAGTGGCCCAAGATGAACTTTTTGCCACATATTTGTAATACTTTTTTTATACATCTCCTATGAAAATCAGCGTGAGTCACATTCAAATATTAGAAAAACTCTAAAATCATACATCAAGGGTGCATATTGGCTCACAGGAAATATCTAAGTTTTTAGTTAAAGAAAAACTGTGGAATATTGCTATGAAAATGCTCGGATATGTTCAAATGGCAAGCGACCAGCCTTTTTTTCTTTTGTAACCTAGCGTGTTTCTGACATGATGAAAGTTTGGCTAAAATAAGCGAACAGGAAGCTTTAAAATATAATCTAACTGTGCACTAGACGGTGACCCAGGATGAATTATTATAAAATAAATCTTTGTCCTGAAAATATCAAACACTCCATCGTATATACAAATATGACAAAAGCGTCCCCCGAAAACCTCTAAAATTAACTTTTTGGGCACATTTTATCCTAGAGATTTTAGTGTTGAAATTAAATAAATCTTATTTAAATTCAAATGATCATAACTGATAATGTTAGCAACGGTTTTTGAACAGTTTACTCATTTCGTTAATTCTTCAGATCCCATGGGTCAATGTGGCCCCTGTCATCCAGTGACCTTTCTTTGGTTTGACAAGTGAAAGATAAACCATTTGACATTTGCGCTTGTACAAGTTCTAGATATGTCTAGTGAAAATGAAAACGGTGTTGTCGCGTTTATTAATATGTGTACACGGAGTTGTTATCTCGTGAAAATATTACACTTGTAATGTGCTGATAATTTTACTTTTGAAGAATATTTGTGAGATGAAACACATATATAAATGTAGAAATACCATTTATACTTTAAAAAGTAAATGCTTTAGGAATTTAACAATGTATGTTTCCTTGTTCCTTCCACCTCGATTTTGAGGATACATAACTAAGGTATTAACAAACCAATGACCATTTTAAAACGTGGTTTCCAACAGCAGTAAACTGCCTCCTTACATTCAACTTCACGAAGGTTTCGCGAAGCGACCAACCGATAACGGTCAGCTGTTGATGACCATTGCGTGATGCCAACGCGGGACATGAAAACTTTCTCAACAATCACAACCAGATTGAAGATGCCAAGCTTTGATATTTGCTCAATGCAGAGATTAAACATCGAGAGATTCCTTTGAACCGGCTACGTGTTTGTCCCGTCAGCCATGTTTGCAAATCTAATTATCCCCTATTATCTGCCGCCATTTACACGCTAGTGTTGCCTGGGCTTGAAGAGGCCCATCGCAGATATATGATGCGCCGTATTCAGTTATAAAGTCATTAAGTATAATTTACTGCAAAATCGAAGCCTCGGCGCACTGAAAGTTAAAACCTCATGGCTGGAATAATGAATCACAATCGCTATGCTGTCTGTTTTAAGTCATGTTTGCCTGCGCGAGCCAATCAAGATCCCATGGAAGGGTCTTGCATAGTAAGGTAGCAATTTCCAATCGATCCAGCAGCTAATTTAGCCGAGTATCCGGCAGATAATTTTACCTCTCCGTTCCTAACGTATAATAATTGCCAAATATCACAAAATGTCCTTTTTTCCTATAGCTTGGCCCCTGGATTCAGAAAGACAAATGATGTGCTTCTCATCGACCTAAAGCTGAGTTTTCTGACATAACTGGCGATGTGGCGGAGGAACGGGAGATGAAAGAGAGCGCTCACGGAATGGGCAACTTTGAGGAATCACCTCGTCTTGTCAAATCCATTATTCCAAGAGTCAGCGTGACAGATATCTCAGAATAGCTTCATCAAAACACATTTAAAAGAGATAAAGATTGATCGTCAAAATGTTCATTTGCATGTGTCAGGACAGTTTGATGGTTGACGAGTTTGATAGGGTTCCACTCTCCAATGTATAGCTGACCTCGTTCAAATAACTTACATGTTAAATGGGACAAATCAAGCAGAATCTTCAGTTTGCTTCACTGTCATAAGGTCGTTCTAACGCAGTTCGGGGTAAATCAGTTATCATAGTTTATTATACTGGTAAATAAAAACGACAAAACCATTTCCATATTCACAAGAAATTTCGGTTAAAAGCACAGTCGATTGTACGATTTCGACTATATCCTTGGCATGTTGTTTCCCAAGTAAGGTCCGTGGCCGGCGCGACGAGACGCGTAAGACTTGTTGTCATGTATATTAGTTTGTATCTAGACATGCGTTTAGAGTAAATTTCATGTGTTTCACGTGAAATTTATACATATTCAACAAACATGGACGTACTCTGTACTGATAGCTTATGTAAATGTCCACTGATATACGTGAAGACGATCGTCGTTTGTTTTCATCGTGTTTCAGCCACAACACATGCATGAGTATCTACCGCTGTTTGATTTTAATTATATGATCAGTCTAATATAATCTTCAAGAAGTGAAGATATCTCCTCAAAAGAAATCCTATTACAGACAATTTGTAGTACAATTCACGTTCAACATATTTTCTCCCAAGCCAGCGCCTTCCCCAAAACACGCAACTTTACATATATTACAAGTTTTCGCTTTTAGACAATGCGACTGGATTTTTAGGTTATGCAAACCCATCATTTAAACCAGCTCGGGGGCCATCTAATTTACAACATTATGTAGGTTAATTATACAAATATTATGATCGTTTCATGTAGCTTGAGAAAATTATACAAACTATGACAACTCGTATATATTCCACATCCCGTCCACGCCGTCATATTTAAGCAATACAACTTAACTTCTGTCCATATCGTATTTTGTAAGGCAATATTCCTCAGCCTCTGAACATACAGTTCCTTAACTTTACAACGACATACAGTATAGCAATACAATAATCGTTAACCTTTGACCACAGCACCAAATAGAATAGCAATAAACAAAACCCCTTTCCACAGCACCAAATAGAATAGCAATATTCTACATCCACTGTCAACACCGCCATATAGTAAGGCAATATTTAACAACACAGTTCCAAACTAATTTATGATGGTTGTCGGAGAGAAAAATATTTTAAGATAATGAAATCAAATAGAATGTAAATTAAGTATACATATATAGAAGTGTATTGCTACTGCGCTGTCTACACTCTTCCTGCGACGGTGTTGTGTGGTTAAGTAATCTCATAGATCAACTCAAATCAAGTAACATGTCACAGTAAGTTTTGTAATACTTATATCATTGCAGATATTCAACTACAATTCCGGTGAGCTGTCATAAGACAGTCATGGCGCAACCTTAAGTATAGAATCAAACAAATTGAATTTGACGTTAATGCCAGAGTTTCGTTTCTGGTTCCATCTTAATTCGACAATTCTGGTATTTACAGTTTTTCTTATGCAAATTAATAAGTAAATACGATGAATTGTATTCACTTCGTTTGTTTTGAATACAATGAAAAATAAAAACATAAATCGTTCCGTTTTAGTACTAAACTATTTCAATTAAATGCATTTAGAAGTGATACACATGAGGAAGAGAATTTATGAAAGTCAACTTCTTTATTATGAGGAACACAACGTTTCGGAGTTTTCTCCTTTGCTTTGATTCAGAGAGCATAGGTAAAGGTACATATATAGTCTCTGCTTCATAGCATTTATTCATCTTATGAAGGAGTATGTATATACTCCGAAACGGTGTGTTCCTCATAATAAAGAAGTTGACATCCATAAATTCTCTTCTTTATATCCTGTTGATGTTCCATAAAGGCATCGTTTTTCCGTGTGCCTCCATGCATCACATCGTCATTTACTGCATGTTTAAATATATATAACATTACAGATCACTGGAACTAATTTAGTTGCTCGTGTTTAGTTTGATTTTTAATTCATATTTGCGATATAGGAAAATTAAAAATGAATAATCATTTTAACTTTGCCATTCAAATTTTGATTATTATTTAAATACTTGTAGTAACAACGGCAACTATTTTAATACTTTGTTCAAACGATGTGTGGTAAGCAGTACAGGATTTAGAGAATATTTGGTTTTACTATTGAAATTAACGGCGAATACTTCTATACCTCCATCAATATTGTGGGGTTAAATGTACATATTTTACTATTTAATTACAACTTACTGAATGGTATACTAAGCATAAAAATGATTAAGAAACCATTGCAAGTCTGCTGGATAAACCTCCAGTGTAAAAAAAATGTTATAATGATGTCTGACATTGTAATGTTTTAATGAAGTTATTTGACAGTTATTATCCCCCTCTTAAGACATCTACAAAACTCCGCGTGAAGTGTTAGCTTGACTGGTTGGTAAATGGTTGTAGATCAATACCCGAGTGTATACGCCAGTGAATGAACGTCAGATACATACAAATATTCATTCATTTCATTCAATGTATGAACTGTCGGTCTAGTTTTAACAACGCGATTTAAAAAGTGAAATCTGATGTCAAGATTGTGGAAAGGCATTTAGAAATGATTTTTGTGTAATCACTGTTAAGTAAATATTTGTTGAGTGGATTTTGTACACAAACCATCTGCAAACTATGTTGAAGAGTGCCGGTATTTGTTGCGGGAGTCTGATGGAGAAATAACTCTTGTCCGTATAAGAACAAATACCATTTCTAACATCCACTTCTATATTGTCATCAGATCTCTGCTTTCGCGCACTCAAAGATTTCATGCACAGCAAAAACAACATAATTTAGAAGATTTTCATTCATATTTTTTTATTTTAGCACAGTGCGATGTGGCTTTGCCTGCACTTTCTCACATGCCCACTCAAACGTCACTGGACAGCGGACGAACAGACAGATACACAATATATTAAAACACAAGAACCAATGTCACTCTAGACGCTAATCCACATTAGTTTCAAATCTACTGTACATAATTTACATTAGTTAAATCCAAACCACAACAGCTTCTATAATCAAATGCGCCGGGCAAATGACAGAACGCAACATATGTTTGAGACACCTCACAAAAAAAAAGAAAAAAGTAATACACGGAAAAAGCCCCAGAGCTCGGGGGCGAGCCCGGCTTTCACTGTCTCTATGAGGTATAACACGCTACGTGTATAGACATGGGGTTAGCCTATCTGCTACACGGCTGCTAACATCGTCGCCGTTCTTACAGTGTCACAGTCGCCGTCACTAGCAACAGATAGAAAGCAAAACCACTTGCCTTGGGAGATGTGAACCCTGAGATGTCCAAGCAAATTAAAGATAATATCTTGTGCCCGGATGAATGCATTTATATTGTTGGGGATGTGTTCCCTAGCCACCCCTTGTTGTCACAGACCAAAGGGTACGAGATAGGGATCATGAGACTTGTCCATTTAGGTGAGAGTTAGGGTTGAAACGCACCGCCCGGCGAGGAGGAGGCCAGTCGGGGTTTGGTTTTTGCACTTGCGTCCCGGGGATGATAAGTTGAGCACAATGGTCCTGTCCGTCCATGTCCACCGCCCTCCGGCCAATTAACTCGCCTGCAGCAGGACAATGCTGGCCGTGGGGGCACTACATGGTCTACTCCCACATGGGCTGGCCATCTTTGTTGTCGTGGCAAGAGATTCGTGTGAGTTTGTGCTGGAGTCCTTTCTGTTGGTGGCGCAGGAAATAGTCTATGATGTCAGTAATGAGTGTCCTTCCCCTATATTGTGGAAGGGTGCCACTGCCCTAGGCACATTGCCTTCTCCGGCGTTGATGACATACCGCCCATACCACGTAATTCAAGTCTAAGATGACGTCACAACACCAAGTGTACCCCTGTCAGACAAGGGCCAGCCCACACAGTGCCCACTTACATCGTGGTCAAAGTCTAATTAAATAGTCCCAGTACTGCAGGTGCGTGTTATGTGAGAAGAGACTGCTGGGAGTTCATGTTGTTGTGCGCGTACCAGGAGTAGTGAGACATAGACATATAAGAATTCGTTGATGGGTTATTGTTACTTAAGTCAGACCAGGTACACACTGGCTGGGGGCTCATGGACGACGACACCGGAAGTAGAGGCTGTGGCTGTTGACCTTGACCTTGACCTTGGGCTGCTGACTGTTGTGGTGTTTGGGGTTGAGCCGGAGGTAGCTCGGCGGGCTGAGGTTGGGCCTGGGGTTGAGGTTGTTGCTGTGGCACTGGTGATGTCTGTGGCTGTGGCTGCTGGGGTTGCGGTGGGGTTGAGTTGGGGTTCTGCTTCATCAGCTTCTTGTACTTGGAACGCCTGTTCTGGAACCAGATCTTTACCTGGAAGAGGAGAAGCAACGTTTTAGAAGTGTGATAGAAAACACACATCGAACAATAAAGTCTTTCTGACAATAAACACGAAAGCTACATTCAAGTCATACATTGATTGCTGGTATTATTGGATGTAGCAGTTGATAGCTACCATCGAGTGACTCAAACCTACAGCAATAAGTAAAGAGCGGCCAAAATCACCAAAGCAGTCACATGATGAACAGATTGGATTTACAGACATAGGATATATTTGATTAAAAGTCGGATAATTGTTAAGCTTTTAGTTTCCTGTAAAGCAATCCATAGTTCAGTGTGTGGAGATAGCTTATATGTCTCCAGACGGGCATATAACAATCAGAAGGATTAAGTCTCCTCGTCACCGAGTCAGCTCTATATTTATCAAGGCAATAATAGTGGAACTATTTCAACAAATTCGGGTAAACTAACACACGGCATGTGGTATTTCTATACTACTCAAAACAAGTTTAAGAACACCCGATTGCTCCATATTACTATTGTTAATCCGTCATACCAGGGAAGGTTAATATAATAATATAAAAGAATATGTCCTTTAACTTTTTTCAGGAATATTTATAACATCGATCACCTTCCCAAAGTTCTATAAAGTCGTTATGCCCAGAACGATATCTTTCCAGATGTTCAACAAAATTCGTTAACCTTTATGTTCTGAACGTGATAAGGTGAGCTATTTTGGACGGCAATGCTTGTGTGTGGAAGTGATATCTCTGTGTCTGGTATCTGCGCACAATACCACAGCCCTGTAATAGCAGGGTAGACCAACTCTCAGTGACCCGTGTGGATGGGTATCTCAGCACAATAACCGAGTCTTATAATGGTAGGGTAGGGCCGGCCTGACGGTGGAGACGTCGATACCCGGGGACAAAGCCATGGTAGAAATCCGCGTCCCTGAAGCGCCCACCCCCTACTGTTCTATCGGCCGAACATCGGTGAATCAGCTGTAACACAGGCCAGAGACGTAACCAAGCCTATATAGTGAAAGTCGGTGTACCCACGTCACAGTACGTGTGTCATGAGGGTCATCGTAAATTCCATCAGACACCCCCCCCCCCCCCCGACCCTGCCGTGACATGCCGCTAGAGTTACATGACAACATATTTTGACTTTCGATGACATCGATCTAGCTATCATGTCTGGCCGTACTCGAAATAGGCCAGCTATTGCACTGCCCTTCAATATCGTTTAAGGAATTTATGCACTGATATCGACAGTGTTAATGTACACACGTTGAGAGATTGACAGTCGTAGGTATATAGGTAGTCTCGCTCTGTCACGTGCTACTGTAGCACAAGACGTTACCGGTGTACCAGCGGTATTAGCCCTCATTATCAACCATAATGATAATCTTGTAGAAGTTTAGTAACAAGACTCTCCTCTCTTTCACTTCTCTTTTACAAATAAAAACCTGTTCAAAATTCATTGAGGCTTGCCACTTGGCTTCACGGATGTTTTCAAATACTCGCAAGCTCATTATTACCCATTCAGAAAGTGACATCTTGTCTCGGGTGCCCT
Organism: Haliotis rufescens; assembly: GCF_023055435.1. Taxonomy (NCBI): domain Eukaryota; kingdom Metazoa; phylum Mollusca; class Gastropoda; order Lepetellida; family Haliotidae; genus Haliotis; species Haliotis rufescens. The sequence continues at coordinate 4,819,236 of NW_025964013.1, forward strand.
TTGTCGGCTATTTGAAAACCTTGTCTGTTTATTACTTTTCATCTAATATCATTACTTTAATGGTCAAATGATAGGGGTAACCTTACAAATTACACATCTTAACCCCCGTGAAAGCTCTACTAGCAAAATCAGTCTTCAAAAGCCGGCCCATCTCTTCCCACTCACACTGCACAGTATCAACACGTTTCTCAGCAAGTGAGGTCGTTTTACAAATGTATAAGCTAGGGTTATAACAATCTCAACAGCCTATACAGACTATGTGGCTCTCGACGGGTGAGCGGGGGCAGATAGATAGGTATACATATATACCAAGGCAGTAGGTTAGTCCAGTGGCTTGTGTTCTCAACTAACATGGACAAGGCACGGGTTTGACTCTACACAATAAATGGTTATTGGCCACACTCTCAGCCTCATGTGGCTGCAAGTGTTCTGATTCGAACGCAAGCCTCTAACTTGCCAGTTTGCAATAAACTTCTAGATAAGAACCTGTGGAATAATTTCAGCTTATTTAGTATTTTAAAAATCAAAAACTTCAACTTGAGCCATGGGGATGAATTTTTTTACTTTTAAAAAGGTTCAGTGGTATTTAAAAGATGAATTAATAATCCGGCATAACCCACCCCTTCCAACCCTCAAAAACCTTCTCCGTGAACCAAAGCAAATGTCTATTTTCCTCACCACAGGGGCGAGTCAACTCCGTTGGGTACATGAGGCGGGTGTTCGTGGAGGGGGATGGGGGTAGCTGGGCTAATGAATCCTATTAAATGTGACGAGAAGCGCTTGTGACATGTCCTATTGGAGTTCTGACACCCGTAGCCTTGCTTGTATACTTGAGGGGCACGGGAACTACGCTCGCTACACCACAATCCATCCCCTGTAGTCGACATCAGGCGCCTTACAAATACATTCAATACTTTACAAGACATTTCATTTAATCTAACAAATACTTAGCTTTTAATATCTTAATGCAGCTTTACAAGCAGAAACTTCGTTCGAACCTTTTGGTTTCTACAAACGACCTCAAGTATGACACGCATCTAATAGATATTAACGTATAGTATTTACAGAGTAATGTAGTGATATGTATCATACATTTAACACCCTTGTAAACCGAACAGTGTATATTTGTTGATCCGGGGCTGGCGCTATTGTCGTGAAGTACTTTGAAGTAGTAAGCAAAAAGTGACGCTTGGGGCATTGTATCTCGAGACGAAATGGCATGATTGTATCTGCCTGCTAGCAAGCCCCTGCCTATACGTGCACACTTCTAATAGCTGAAATCAAAAGTTTGACTTTTCTTATCCTTGGGATCACAAAGTCCCGGCGCCTGAAGGCCCGAAACTCACGTGCAAACACGCCCGACAAAAACTTATCAGCCAATCAGAATAGCGATTAGCCAGATTAGCATAATCAAAAGATCTCCGCTAATTTGCACACTTGTTGAGTTGTAGTGTTACACAATGGCTTGTGGCAAGTGTTGGGGTGTCTAGCGACTCAGCTGAGATCGTGGCGCTCTGATCTGCTAGACGTATTGTCAAGAACTCAGCTCCTCAATGGGAGACGCAGGGGGCCCAAGGAAAGACAATACCCTGCTGATATGTGAAGAATTTCCCAGACTTGATCAAACATATACTCTATCTACCCGCTATTGATAGTGGTTCCCTCGCCACAAATCAGTCTTTTCTTATCGATCTAGCTTGAGTTATCACTTTCTTTCAAATGATATATCAACATTCTTAACATAGTCCGAAGTGTCTACATTCCTTTAACTTATCAATTAAATCAAAAAATGTATTTCAAACCCTCCCGTACTATCGCATATCACGTCCCAGTATGAAAAGATATATGGCATGTTTGAGTAGATCCCAAACTATCAAGTATGTGGGTATGGTGTTGGACAGAGGCGCAAACACGAAACCCAACATTTAACAATTCAAATTCTGTTTGCCCGAAGCATGTGCTATTTCTTGCATGTCCCGCGGGCAAACCCAGATTCTAGCTGTCATCCGTGATTCCTTTATTGAGTGTAATCTGATTTGCAAATATTACCAATCGGAATTGGTCGTGTGTACTTCAAACACAATGAATATTTAATCAGAGAAATGATTTGACAGGAACATCACATGAACGTGTTTTCCTTTCGCTATTTATACAAGTCAATTTGTTATTGAAACAGATCAAGTTTGTTTATAAATATTTGTTTATTATGTTTTGCTGCTGTTATGTTAACATAATGAAGAAAATAAATAATTTCAATTGGGTAAGCTATGAGATATTTTAGAGACATATTTTACAAACCGCATTTACAGATATTTCAAACTTTCGGTCATCAGATGTTATCATTATATGTACATGGTTGTAACCAAATTATTATTCAACAAAACAGATACAGTAATACCGTGTTCCGGTGCGTTTCCGGGTGCCATTCCCGCCAGAGAATCACAGAGTGGGTCACATATATCGTGACTGTGGGTCATTGCAGTTAAAAAATCAGTTTTATGACAAAGAAGTAAAGTTAGTTGTTTAATACTTTAAAAAGGGTAACGCTAGCGGAAAGCGGTAGTCAACTGCTTGTTTTCACTGAACGTAAAACACTGATCGCGAACACAATGCCCACCACCTGTCGGTTGCATGCAGAATCACAGCCCTGTTGTCGGACACTGTTTAACGTTTCAGAAAATACGCTTTTACAAATCCGAACGCGGCTCTCGCATTTATCCCTGTTGAAGCATCAAAGAAAAACGAAACGGTCCATTTTGGCCAAGTAGCCAACTACACGCGATGGCCAGTGTTGTAGAATAGAGGTTACTAGCAACAACCTGATCACAAGCTATTTCATTACAATCTAACAATATTTTGGTCACACTGGCCATACAAACACTTCAATTTCTTTTGTGTGTTAATATGTCTGTATCAATATTTATTTAATAATTATTAGCGAAAGGACCTTCTTACATTAAAACTGGAAACACCACTTTAAAAAACAATAATCATTACTCATAGTGTGTTGTCTCCGGGTTAATAGTTTCGCAATGAAATATACTATTGTGTGTGTTATTTGAAGTAAAGAGAAGTTTTTATGTCCTACAGAAAAGATACAATAAAAAAATTACACAGCATGATCGTGAACCAGCTGGCCGATCCGAACGTAGATTACCTTGAAAGGGGCAACGATCTGGTTTACAACAAGGGGAACCAAACTATGAGACTCCCCTTTTGTTTGCAAATCAGAAACATAAGTTCAAACGTTGAGCTGTTGACATTTAAATCCATAAGTTGGGTAGATGTTAAACGGGTATGACGTACCCTGCTTGTGACCCGTGGGTTTTGTAAAGACCACTGCAGAATGATATCACGCTAATCTATCGGGTATTTGTAGAAAACTCCATCCTGTTTCGTTCGCTCCAACGAACTAAGAAAACCGGGCTTGAATGTATTGTGATTTGAATTGTATGCCGAAAAAAAAATTCAAACTATTTTTATAAACATATTCGGTCTGCTTATTTTGTACGTTTACGGTTGAAATTAATGATAGTTCACCTGCGTACACTTCTGCGTTCAGACATGGTAGTGGTTTCATATATATACATTTACTAATTCAATTATTTTTATTTTTATAATATTTTTTAAATCCCCCACTTAAAATACATTAAGTAAATTAATGTTAAAAATAATAGGATTTGTTACCGACACTTCATTTCAAATATAACCAGTTTGTTTTATACTTCTCTGAAAAATCAAATAATATATTACCGATTTCAGCGTTTTTAAATGAAAAAGGTAGAAATCAGGCAGAAAAAAAACAAGTTTTGCGCTCTGTGATAATTAACGTCAATTGTGCGTCTCCCCGGAATTCCACACACTTCATTAACGGCTGGGGATGAGAGCAGATATGGACTATTGATTCTACAACTTGATACTCGGCCGGGTAATGTTGAACGCTACACCGTCAAAACAATTAAATTGTGTTAGAAGTGTCTTTGGGGCGCTTGGAAAAGGGATAATAAATTAACAATTAGCTGTGTAAGGTTACCCTGTTGAATTGACTATGTCAGTAGAAATCAAAACACGAAATGGCTTTAATCTGAATTAAGGAGCGAGGGGCACCTGGGTGTTACAATATCCACGTCTCTACCCCAGGCGGGTAGGTTCAAATAACAAAGACAGAAAATGCGTACAACGAATTTGAGACGCAATATTGTACTATTTAATTATAAACCTCTGTGGAGTAGTTGTACACTTAGGAATAAAATTATGATAAATAAATAAATAAATAAATACAAAATAAATACAAAATAAATAAATAAATAAATAAATAAATAAATAAATAAATAAATAAATAAATAAATAAATAAATAAATAAATAAATAAATAATGTCCCCACTGACATATTTGAGAATTATAGTCATGTCACCCTCCACACACACACCCTTCTCAATCCCGACCCCCAAAAGGTGATACCTGATCCCCCTCCAAATCATCACCTGTGTATTATCGTCCCCACGATCCAAGGCCGGATTAAAAGTGTGAAACTCAACGAGACATGCCATGTCATCCTAGTCAAAGAAACTTTCAGTTTTTTTCTTCTTCCCCCAGCTTTTGACATGGTGAGAATTCCAACTGCGGTATAAGTCCGTCATGTGGGAAGCAACGGAGTGCTTCTGTGACAAACGTCTACCCGAGGGGTCAGTGCTTCCTTTAAATGTGACACCGGGTTGGGAGATAGAATCAGGACCCCTCAGATGAAATCCGAGCGGGTTCAAGCCGTATTGTGTAGGGTAGCGTAAATACTAGCGAAGTGTAAGTATAGCCCTCTATGACAGTGACGCAACACATCAGGTGCGATTGCGCGGCCCCCAGACTCGACCTGAGTCTAACACTGTTAGTTTGATCTTCAACTAGCTTGCTACTTTCGTATCGACCGGTCGCGAAATAGCACAAAATAATGTTTAATTCGCTCCTATTCCAGTTATTATTTTGAACACTACAATTTAGACAAAAATCAATGGCGTTCCGTGGCCTGTTATTTGTTGATGAAAGATTTCGTAAATATAGCCTCATTTGTTGTCCCTAAGTGCGCTGTCTTGTCAAATAAATTAAGCAGGCAATGCTAAAACACCTAATCACACACTATTATGAAATTTTAAGCCTCGGCGTTGGAGAAAATTGCGTATAATCAAGGCAAATTTTGATGTTGACAAAACTAATACTTTGCTCCAATCAAATATGTTAAATGTCCCCTCTAACAGTAGAAAATGATTCCTTTGCAAAAATTGGTCAATTTTGTCGAAGTATATAAGCGTGTCTGTGGGGCAGGCAGGCCGACAGAGCGGAGGTCTGAGGGAGGAGGGCTGCAGGGACGGATCGACTTACCTGTGTTTGCGTCAGCCCCAGGGATGCTGCCAGTTCGGCCCTCTCCGGCAGGGCCAGGTACTGAGTTCGCTGGAACCGACGGTTGAGCTGCTGAAGCTGAAGACTGGAGTAGATGGTGCGGGGCTTCCTCATCTTTTTACCTTTACCGTTTATTCTCAGTTGGTCGTCCATTTGAGGTTTTTCTGTGGAGAGGATACAAAGTTGATAATTCCTGGAAGTACCGTGGGACAATACTGTGTGAATTGTGTGTCCGACATAACGGAGTTCGAGCCTGGATGTTGCCATTGCAGGCCTCGTCAGTATATCGTGTCTTCATGGAAACGTGAAATTGTCACGGCTCGGACATTAAACCTTCTCTCTTTGTTGAGGTTATTATTTCCATATTTTAACAGTTTTCAGCCACATATCGCCATTCTGCGGCATGACGGGGAAGATGTTATACATTTTCTCTAAACTGATACAGAACAGTATTATTAATTTCTTCTAACAAAGCGACTACATTGTGTGTTTCTTCTAACAGAGCGACCAAAATTATATAAACTACAGGGCAAAATAAATTATACACCCATGTTTCATGGTGGTTAAAAATGGATCAAACAAGAAAAGGTTAATCGATGGTGATGTATTTCATACGGGTATCAAAGTATATTTTGACCGCCTTCTGTGTCGAGTGTTTCGGCGACTCCTTTCAGTCTAGTAACGTTTATTTTTGTAATTTTGTCTTGATCAAATCCCACTTTCGAGTATATACTTTCATTTGCAGAGTAGTTTATTACGTTCGAATTTAATACAGAGTGACTACATTTAACAGTACGTAAATTTAATACAGAGTGACTACATTTAACAGTACGCTAATTTAATACAGAGTGACTACATTTAACAGTACGTTAATTTAGTACAGAGTGACTACATTTAACAGTACGTTAATTTAATACAGAGTGACTACATTTAACAGTACGCTAATTTAATACAGAGTGACTACATTTAACAGTACGTTAATTTAATACAGAGCCACTAAACTGTGGTTCGTACTTATTTGATACAATACTACTACATTAAGTATTGTATTCTTATCTGATGCGGGGGTCATGTTGTGTATTTCAATTTTTACTTCACACGGAGAGATTTAACATATTTCGTTAAAATTTGTTATTTTCCTTTTACCCATCCAAAGAGTAAACATTACAATTAACATCAATATAAATACAAATGACACGGGTGCTTAAACATTACTGAACAAGAAAACCGCCTCAATAGAGCCTAACAATGTGCTAATTCTTTTTTCGTTTTCTTGCCACTTACAGATATTATCCTTTTCTCGTTGAAATAATAATTTCGTCATTTCCTCCAGACAAATTCTATAAACTAAGTGTTACAATTATGAATTCCCTGAAGTAGATGTGGCATATTTATTTCACAGGTAGCACACACTCGATCTATTGGTAATATTCCCTATACCGGGAACAACATGACATGACAACACGCCTTCCAACAGAGGTTTCCCTCAACTTTTAGCTACTTTTACCCAATGTGATACTCAACGCTGAGCACACGGTTAACCGAACAATCTCATCACCAACACAATATTTAGAAGATTCCCCTTGACGGAACTCGCTTGAAAGCGCGGTATCATCTTTTGCTAAAGACCGACACGGCAAATTGTGCCGGCAATTGAATAGAAAATATGTACCAAACCTTTTATCGTTTATTCATAGCAATCAATGCCTATCCCCCAGTATATTATTGTCATGTTGAGTAGATATTTCTCCATTGTCTGGCGTTGATGCATGTCGTGTTCCCTATGAGGCGAGATACTCTTTACGTGATGCAGAACGAGAGATTTACATGTCAAATCACATCGTGTTTTAACTAATGGAAATATTTTGTTCAATGTATTTCATCATATCAACATACACGTAAACAGTTTAGTATGAGTATTTGAAATTGTACAAGAATCTATTATTGTTCCCGTTGGTAAACTGTCGGAAAAGTGTACCGTGAGTTAAATGTCCCGTCCGACTGAGTTATCGTGTCCTGAAGTATTTTGACGTTGTAGTAATTATTAGACGGTTGCCGTGATCATTAAGACACAAACATAATTACTTAATCATTTTCCGATTTACGGATGACATATAATGGGTTTTAATGGCCGTCCTGCGAAGCGATTCGCCTAACTTTGACATGTAAACACGGCGTTTAGAAACACAAATTGTCTTGTAATTCCGTGTATACGGGTCATCCGGCGCTGATTGCGGTACACAATTTCTATAGTTATGATGACAAGAAGCCTGTTACAACGCTACAGTACTCACCATCTCTAGGAGGCGACGGGGTCTGGTAGGGTGACATAGAGAACGGGTGGCTTGTTGGAGGATTGTACGATGTAGGAGCCATGCTGTTCATAGGAAACGGGTACGCTAGAGGTCTGGTAGGTTGCGATGTAAAAACATCGTGCTGCGAATGTTGAGGAGGGTAGCCAGATCGGATAGGGTACGCTGGGTGCCCCATTGATGGAGGCATCTGCTGTTGTAGTTCCATGAAGGCAGACTTGCCTACCATTTCTTGCTCCAAACCGTCCATAGCACCCGCCATGTTCAACATCGTGTCTACTTCAGTGTTATTAGGGGTAATTTTGAGATAAATATGGCCTGTCCGACGATCAGTATCCCTGTATACTGCTAGTCCTTAGTTCCTCAAACTACCACTTAAATCAGCCAAGTTGGCCCCCAAAATATACCAATACATACTCCCGACCACCCAAGCCCCGCCTCCAGAGCGCTGTGATTGGTTGCCGGTAACGAGAGCTGTCAATCACGGGATTTGAAGACGGCTTGAGCGGTGAGTGGAGCGATGCGACGGAGCAACACAAGGCGATGGGCGCGCTATTATGACGGTGAATGGAGTCGGTAAGAGGCTTAGAAGACTGTCCCGACGATAGAGGCCTGGAGCTCGCTACCATTTCGCCGACCGGCTACCGGCAGACAAGCTTAGCGAACCTTACCACGGACTGACGGAGTGTTCTTTTACTAAAACAATTGTTCCCGTTCAACCTGATTTCCAATCTCGTCGAGCGGGAGACAATAGCTAATCTTAAACTTGTTAAAGAGGTTTTCAAAATCAAAACATCGTCAAGTGATGGCAGAGGGGAGAGGGTGTTGATCTGTCGATCGAGATCACGACGTCTTAGATGAACTGGCGTCATGTTCTCAGATTTGGCACTTTCAGGTGGATGTGTTTTTTCACACACCACTTACACACTATGAATTCAAGATAAAGTTCCACATATTTCTCAGACCCAATAATCAGATTTCTAACACATTAATTCAAGGAATTGTATTAAAGAACATGAGTTATATTATTATATTGATTCACAAGGAAATATGAAACACGCATTACCTTTTAAAAATATTAAAAACAATTTTCATGATAGTTTTTAATGAACACTTGTCAACAATCTATTGATTAAAAACGCCTTGCAAATAACACGGACTTATTGTTACTGCCTTAGGACATTGAATATTTATATCTTTCGTTTTATGAAAAATGAGATAATTATATTGTTGTAATTTTAATTGTTAATATAAAAAGGCTTCAGTTCTTACAAAGCTATTTAGGCTGTGGTGAAGCTAATCAGTACCGCAATATCCGAGTTTCGAGTGGCATGAGTTTCGTATTTTAATCTGCGGTTTTTTCCTTGTTCTTATTTGATTATCCCGATAACTTTTATAAATTATCCAGCAAACTTGCGAACAATACACCAGTGTTTACATCCCATAATCTGCCCCGCGTTACACTAACGTCATAAAGGCAACCTACAGCCTCGTCTTCATGGGGGTAATATGAACCCGTATGAGACGTTTCAATTGCATTGAAACAAGCGTGAAAAAAATTACCAAAATTGACTATAATTTATTTCTGTCAATTTAGGCACAATATACCCTAACACGAATTAGTGGAATTTTTTTCGCGATGCCTCGCGCCTCATTAAACCGAACACAGGGAAAGTGAGAAAAGACTGGATAATTGAGGGCAACATTATTCCTGTGTGCGATAGGCCGGTCAGAGGGCAGTGTCTAGCGATCTCTGAAAACAAATACTATCCACGTGGAACTGCTTGCCTGTGTGTAAGGTGGTGAGATTAGAGTTAAGTAGCGACTGATTGCTAGCTCCCCTTAAGATCAACCCCTACCCTCTACACGGCAAATGTGTTTACCTTCTCAACGCTGCTCTCTCCGAGCGCAAACACTACACCAATACAAGGAGAGTTTTAGTGGCAATTTGTGCGTGGTTAAGAAACCTGCTCCATACACCCGGTTCCGTGGCACACGCCACAACATAGAGGGGATTTGATTATTGAAAATACGTAATGATAAACCAGCATTAAATTCATAATACCAAGTTACAAATATTGGTCAGTTTTTAAATTCCTATACAAAATGGATCTACGTGATGCGCTAGTATAAAGTATGAATCATACACAATACATCATTCGTATGACGTAAAATATTTATGATAACAAACGAAATATCCTGTTTGTTGTTCTAAACTTATGACAACACTTTGCCTGGAGATTAGGTATTTGTTGTTTCGCATTCTCGTTTTAGGCAGTGGAAATACACCGCATTAACGGATTCATCTTAAAGTTTTGGTTTTATAACTTTGTACTTTCCATTATGATATTACCGCGAATCATCAGAAATAGTGAGTACAGGAAAAATGCAAATAAATATGTGGACTTTTTACCAACTTGCTATAAGTGATAAAAACATTTTTAGCCGAAAGCAAAAATTATTTTGTACTATGAAAACCCTAATTTTGATTTGTTAAAAATGAAATTTCACTGTAGGCCCTACCCTTTACTGAATACAGCGTTATAACGATTATTTTGGGCTAAATGGTCCATATCTACGGGGTCGACATCCTCTTATGGATGTGATGCGATTGTACAGAGTGTGTACGTGGAAAAATGCGCAAGTCGTGCACCCTGATTTTTTTCATATTGTCTTGAATATGTTTTTCTATTGGTTTTCCTCGTTTCATGTTGAAGGTTTATCTGATGGTGGGCGACGTTGTTATTAAAAGTAAGTTTCTTGCAGCCTGTGTACGTTTAATATATTATTACATTATCTATTGAATATTAAAAAAATGTAATTCACATTAAATATTCCAAGTTTTATAATTCGTGTCATTGTCAAAACTGTCATATACTACATGAAGGTGGGAAGGAGACAGATATATTGGCCAGTATGTGTGCATCAATGCTAAAACTAACACTTCCTTAATGTGTTTACGTTTCAGATTATGGTAACAATTGATGGTGACCCTTTGTCGACCAATTGTTGCTGTTGAAACGAACATCGTCTTCCGTAAAGAAACATGTTTGATCTTTAAGATTAATGTCGGTCGCTTCACTTTGTCTGTCTCTGTTGTGAGAATCTGACGCCATCACAGTTTCTTGTACCGCCCCAAGACGGGTTCTAGTTTTTGTGCTCTCCGTCAGATGAACGTGGATTAACGCCTAGATTAGACGCGACATGTCCACTCGGTGTTACAATTGTATGTGACAGTATCAGGCAGTATACCACTGAAGCATCTTACTGAGCTACGCAATCAATACAGGACTGCTCATTCTGAGCCACCCCCCACCCCCACCACACTCTCCCCCAGCACATTTAGTAGACGCCCTTCCTTCATTATATTCTCTGAAAGAAAATCAGTGTCCGCTTTGTCTATTTCAAAACTATATCATATATGTAAAACAACCCAGATAATTCAGGCCACGAAAAGCTAAATCGATTACTTGTCTATTAACAAGATGTTAACTAATGTAAAGCTGCCATGTCAGCATTTATAACTTAGCATGGCCGTGTTTATCTTACGATTGATATTCTGTTGTATCTAATGTATATATGAATATAGATAAAAGATACACAGATATGTTTCCAGTTCATAAACACCAGACACACATCGCTAACCCGAGCAATGTTTGAATAGCTGTAATTTGTAAGTATTAATAAGTGTATGCGGTCTGAGCTGTGACAACGTTATGATAATATCTTATATAACTGAATATATGTGTTCCCTATGGGAGAACCCCCTAACTCGCCTCGGCGTCTGTTAACATACCGTCTCTGTCGGCCTTACTATTGTTTGGTGGTAGTTCCCGTGTCCCTGTTAGTCTTTCTCAACTCATTCTCCTCCTCTTGGATTAAGTAATCTCTGTTACCTGAAGCTCTCACCTCACAACCCCTCCCGCCCTATTGTTTCTAGACCTCTGATCTCTGGTCGCCTCCCTCATCATCAATGCAGGGATACATCCTTTGTCATACCAAATACAATCCCGTGTGATTTGGCAGAGCAAAAACCTTCAACCACAGTCTAGCTTCAGCTCATATTAAGCCCCTACAAACGGGAATGTAAGAATGCGATTTGTGGTGTTAATAACTTTAGCCACTCCGTTCTCTAATCAATGTAAAATTATACGTTAGTTCTGAGAGCTAACATTTGTAACAAGGGAGCTGTTTTAACATCGGTATTATGCCAGTTGAAATCAGAGTTTGAATTTGAAATGAATCACTCTCAGTTTTGCCAGTACGGGATCTTTATTTTATTCAAGTATTAGCAACTATCGATTTTCTTTTAAAGTAGTTTTTGCAGCTCTGAAGGGTGCAATTATGAGGCAGCCCGACTCGGTAAACACAGAAGCACGTGGTGGAGGGTCATTGCGTGGAGCGGGGTCTCTAGCAGCAGCCAATCCCAGCCAGTAGGAGGTCAGACACGACCACTTTCCTCAGAGGCCAGACACGACCACTTTCCTCAGTGGCCAGACACGACCACTTTCCTCAGAGGCCAGACACGACCACTTTCCTCAGAGGTCAGACACGACCACTTTCCTCAGAGGTCAGACACGACCACTTTCCTCAGTGGCCAGACACGACCAGGCCACTTCTTACAGAGGCCAGACACGAACACGTCTAACAAGGGTCAGATACAGCCACATTCGTCAGTGGCCAGACACGACCACTTCTTACAGAGGTCAGACACGAACACGTCTAACAAAGGTCAGATACAGCCACATTCGTCAGTGGCCAGACACGACCACTTCTTACAGAGGTCAGACACGACCACTTTCCTCAGAGGTCAGACACGACCACTTTCCTCAGAGGTCAGACACGACCACTTCCCTCAGAGGTCAGACACGACCACTTTCCTCAGGCGTCAGACACGACCACTTTCCTCAGTGGCCAGACACGACCAGGCCACTTCTTACAGAGGTCAGACACGAACACGTCTAACAAAGGTCAGATACAGCCACATTCGTCAGTGGCCAGACACGACCACTTCTTACAGACACAGCCTCGTGTACACCATGTACATTGACGCCTCACACCGAAGAACGTTACATGTGGTGTCTCCGTAGGCAAGTGACTCTGTTCACCCAGTAGTGAATGGGTACCCGGTGCAGGCAGCTTGGGTTGTATACTCCCTAGGGAGCTGGGAATTAAAAACGAATCCACTCATCTATTCCCCCGGGTAATAATGTAGCGCTCTGAACATGCTTTAGGGTGTAGATGTGGCGCATTCTAGATACGCACATTATAAGTTCGTCATGTCCATCTCACAGTACTGATGCAGTACAGTTCATTTCATCAAAATCGTGTTCAATTTATATATTCCCTAATAACTCAATTAATCTAATCGTGGTGTAAAACGTAAGTGTATTTGGCATATACTTTGTCGTCTTAGTCAAACACAGTTCGATCCAACTAAATGACATTGCTTCCTGATGTGTTGTCTATACTTGAAATAAACATACCCTATTCACGCTAATGATTGTTGAACTCCTCGACCGGAGGAAGAAAAAAAAAAAATGATGATGATGATGATGATGATTGCCTCATTCCCCACACACGTTTTAGTTATTTATCAAGTATTATTTTTGATGTAAACCTTCGTGCAAAAACATCTAGAGGTACCGACGTAACGAAACCGACTTCATAAATGCCATGGATGTGATTGTGTTTAAATATATGATGTTTTATATAACATCTTTACTACTATCCTCCTGACTGTCGGAGCGTCCCTTCTCCATCATTGTTCCCGGCGCTCACTTGTGGAGCTAAAAGAACGTGCATCCAAGAGGAGCGCACCTGATTGAGTCGTTGAGGGGAAGACAAAGCAATGTACCCTGCCACCCCGTCTATTGCCTGGCTCCAGTCGGGTGCAGTCGGGCGAAGCGACACCCCGTTACACTTCATTGGGTACCGGGTGGGGCTGACGCGGTGATTCACAATCTAATCATGTCATATTTCATATCTCAATTATGAATCTTTTGAAAGTAAATATTTCAGCAATATCTAAATACATATTTATATATGAATAAAATGGGCAATGATGCTTGACACTGAATCATTTGGGTCCTTGCTGAGAAACAAAACACACAGTGATTGAGATGTGTGTTCCATCACCATGGTAACAGAACACGGAACTTTTATATTACTTTTCTTAACAGTTAGTTGTTTTTCGTTTTAATGTTCAATTACATCCTGGACCCCGGCAATCCTTCAGTTGTGTTATATTGCGTGACGTTATCAGTAGTGTCTATACGCTGTGGGGTAATCGCTCGCTTCAACGTTGTCGTAAACGATGGAGAACACCCAGCATTACTTTGATGCAGCAGCATGTATTATTTACGTTAGATAAATATTTTAAGAAGATGTTTTGGTAATACTTATTTTTGTAGTTTTGTTGATTGTGTGCATCATGAATTTTTTTTTCCATTTGTGAATGGCTTGCAGCGTAGCAATATCCATCAGCATCCATCAGTTCAGCCTCCATCAATCCATCATAAAGACATCACTTTATTTGCTTTTTGAGCCACAGATAATGGCATATGAAGATCATACGTAAATACTTTTAAGTTACATGGCAGGTACAACAGTGCATATATCATTTACTTAGAGGACTTACATGTTTGCATTATCATTCAATAAAACTAAAATATTTTTAACACACTTATCGTCGTACTATGACTCCAACTGAAGCTTTAACACATTTTACTTGATATGGAAGCAACTGGGTTACAATCATATCTATAAATATCAGTGCATATTAACGCGCGTGAGATTATCATAGTGATTTTTATTGTACATGCTTGAGGGGACTAGACTAATAAAAACTCAAATGAAAGAATTTTTTGGGTTAATACCCATTGTCCAAAAAGCCCCACCCCCTACCTGTTGCTGAACAATCACCTTCGTTGTTTTTTGTTCTGTCAACAGTATCATTCTTACTTTTCTTTGAAAATTAAACGTAAAAATATGGTTCCCGCTGTATTTGTCCAGAACGCTGCCAAAGGGCCCGCAGAGTTGAAACAAACAATACCCATGCGCCTGCTTAAACGGTTCGTTCAACAACCTGCTCGGTGTCAGCCCTGTAGAGACGGGTGCTAGAATAACAGCCGTTTAAGCTGTGACTGTACAAAGAAAAACAAACAACATGACGGGTTTATATCAAGAGGAATGTCTATTGGTTATCCTCAGTGAAATCCCAATCTCACTGGAGAGCTTTCCCAGTGTGACAATAATAAGGTCATCGGAGTCAGAGGTCATGTCAGAGAGGTCAACGCTGTGTACAGAGGCTCACCTCTTACAAGGTGATGCACAGATCACGTGACCTGGGATAACGCCCGTGGTAGACTTGAGACAGCACCATCCTCACGCGCCCCAAGTTCGCTTGCTACGGGTATCTTTATTCACAACAGTTTCCGCCTGCCTGCAGAAAATGATCAAGATCGTAAGTGACAGGTCTTTCACCTTATTCAGCTCAGGTTTTCTGTCCAAAAAGGGGCAAAAGTGGCGTCTGTCTGTCGTCTGCGCTCTGTCATTCTCTTTCAAGCAGAGTATCGTCTGCACGAGAAAGAAACCGCGGGAAACGTCGCCGCTGCTTGGAGTGACGTTCAAACATGGCCGCAGGCGAGAGCCACATGAAGGCGAGGCTGTGTTCCGCTCACCAGGGGGCGCTGTTCACGTTTTGTCTCCCCTTGCTGGGTACTTGCTCTTGTATCCTCTTTTCTCTCACGTTTTGTCATCCCTAAACCTTTATCCTTTATTTCCTCGGATTTGCCAAAGAGCATAGTGTATGAAGCGATACTTGAGAAAAATCTCGCCTACTTCAAGCAATTATGAAATACCGACTGCACAAAGAGGGAAGCCTTTCGGTGCAAGGCAAGCAGGCGTAATTAGACGTATAAACCACTCCACATTGGAGGGTATGCCACTCAATTACCACATATGGTAATTTTAGAAATTAGAGAATAATACGTAGTTTGATTTGTATGTATGTTCACATAGACGAGGGTGTTGATGTAACGACTATGTAACGCGAACCATCCGTAAGGACAAGACGCACATTTAAACCCATCCTATGATGATTGTTAGGCAGACGACGTCGACGGGGATGCTACAGTCATCAGTGGAGTCGTCTTTATTTTCTACCCCCCTCGCTGTCAATTTCCCTCAGTTACAACAACCATCCCCATCACCGAGGCTTGCGACCTTCACATCTCATGCTTTCATATTGAGGCAGTTCAGTATGATTGCAGACCGTTTAGGCCAAACATGTCAACAACGCTGACGTCGGAGACAAACTGAGAGATGTCCACGTGTCATCAAGTGTCTGCCACTGCCATATAAGGAAACGAGCCACTCATGCAGCACCTATGTCTTGTTTAGTGTTGCGTAATCATAGTTTACAGCACACGATGACGCCATATCGAACAACACCCTGACAACACAGACATGTTTGCATATCTGTACAATTCTACATGATATATGTGAATAACCGATCTCAGATTATGACGTATGTAATATGCCTTACACAAATTACATGTTAGTAGTTTAACTCAGTGATGCGTGTTTTTTCCCACCAAAGAACTTTGTGTAGGAAGCCAATCATTGATCGTTGTCTATAGGTTGATGATGGTGAAAGGAGCATCTCGTAGACATGAAGAAAATCAAGGTTGCTCGTAAACATAAAGAAAATCAAGGAAAACTAAGGTTGCTTGTAGTTATTAGGAAAACCAAGGTTGTTGGTAGACATTGCCATAACCAAGGTTGCTCGTAGACATTAAGAAAATCAAGGTTGCTTGTAGACATTAAGAAAATCAAGGTTGCTTGTAGACGATAGGAAAACCAAGGTGGGATCGGTAATGTGGGGTATTAACGCTATGCAGAACCAAGGTTTTCTTAGCAGTTGGTTTAAAAGCTCCAATTTATTTCTGTCCGTGGTGAAACAAAGAACTCTTCATGTTTGATTTTTGGTGCAGACTATCCGATGCTGATCCCTCCAGAATACTGAGTACTATGAGCGCAGCATCATGAATGAATTGCTCTTTAGTACTCTACCATTCGACCCGTACCTAGGTAGATGTACTCGCACAAGGCTCAACTTTGCAGCAATGGCGCTGTTAAAGGAGGACCTTGTAGGATGGTCTGTTTACTCACATTTAAGGTGTGCTTTGGTAAAGTCAGCTTCCCTACATTAATGCAGATAACAACTATTGACCAGGCCGTATTCTTAATAATATGCTTATTTAAATCCTTAGTCGCATTGCTAACCCAAAATGTTTCAACGAAGAAAAGTAAATCTTACGATAGTTACACTGTAAACTTAGTGATCACGTGATATTCGTACATCATTTCACATGACTATATGCAAAATAAGTGTATGGATCCCCTCATGTTTACCTCCCTGGTTCTGTGAATACAGAAGGCAGGCTTATCTCCCTTGTATCCCTAACTGTCAGTAGTTCTATCGGACGTGATTAACCCACGAGACGTAATGGCTATCGGGGTAAGTCCGGTAATTAAGGAGAGAATTAAGTTCTAATGAAGTTACCGTCTCACAGCGGGGGGTGTTTGTCGCAGGAACAGCCACACGCTAGACTTGAGGATGAGTTAGGCGTCGGATGTTAAACAAATATATAACGTTTTTGATCAGAATAAGTCCTATTTTAAACGTTTTTTTTCTGGAAATACCAATTGGAAGGAATTCATCTCGGCGTGCCGCGGAATTTGAAACTTTAATCGACATGATGTTGATATATTGATATAAGAAAACGCTCATCTGTGATTCTTTGTAGTTGTCATCGCGATCGGTGGAACATCTAGGTAAGATTGAAAAACTAGAGGTCAAGAGGTCAGCACTGTCTATTCAAGCAAAGTCGACGGGTCAGTCCCCGGAGAGCAACAATCTCAAACCAGAGGACTTCACTATTTATCAAGTAGGGGTAGAGAAATGCAAAACCGAAGACATGTGGATTTCAGCACTTTTTTAATCATATAGTGAATATTATATAATCATACATTTTATGAAAACCATAAACTGGTGTACTTTCCTTTAAAAACATACCCGAAAAACGTAAATATGACCCAAACGAATACGTTAATACGACGGGAAACTGATTCTCCAACTTAAAGTATAAAGAAAGATAAGTGCTGATATGGGTTAAAATATGTGTTAAAATTGTTGAATAATATATTTGTGAAAAGGTGGTTTAATATGGTGTATTTTTTATTATAAAAGATATAGATTTGAAAGAAAAAATATGACAATATATACCAAGAAGCATGTATATTAGGTCACCAGTCACCACCATTCACAATTGTCTCACGTCCCTAACAAAATGAATAAATAGATCTTAAGAAGCTACCATGCATGCCTAACTACACTGATTCCACCGATTGGGGTGGAATACACCCAAGCTTTATTCGACCGATCAGAACAACTTTATTCTAGGTATTCGACCAATAGGATCAATCTTATTCTAGTTATTCGACTGATCAGATCAACCTTATTCTAGGTATTCGACCGATAAGATCAACTTCATTATAGATATTCGACCGATCAGATCAACCTTATTCTAGGTATTCGACCGATAAGATCAACTTCATTATAGGTATTCGACTGATCAGATCAACTTCATTTTAGGTATTCGACTGATCAGATCAACCTTATTCTAGGTATTCAACTGATCAGATCAACTTTATTCTAGGATTCGACTGATCAGATGAACTTCATTCTAGGTATTCGACCGATCAGGATGTAATCTCAAACAAACAATAATTGTAAACAAACAAAACACGCACACGGAGAGGTGACGAAAATCGCTTTTGTTTATTAATTATGGAAATCTGATTCACCACCATAAGGAAATAACTACTCTTGGCATCAAGAAATTGCACGATGAATTAATACAGTCAGTAATGTTGTCAGTTTGAAATGCACCCAAGAGAAGCAGAATAAGGATGCCAGAGTAATCAATTCCGGGTATTGTGAGGGCGCTGAGACGTTTGGTGAATATTACAGATTAAGCTCATTGCACTATCTTATCTCAATAAGACACGGGGTAATGCGTTGAAAGGGACAGCAATAGTCTTTAAGAAGCGATACCACACTGGATAAACGCCATGGAGGTAATTGCTGTGTTGGAAACTTAAGGATGTAAAAAAATAATCTTTGCAATACAGTTTCAATAACATGCTCAGCACAGCGATTATAACCTCGTAAAATTCATTTCCCTGTCTATGATAAATCCATTTAGTAATGCAAAACACGATAACGTTGTTATCTTCAGAAATATTTTGGCGTCACTTCAAATCCTAACAAGCGGCAAGAAGATTCATGAAGTCGGAAGAACAATGATTGTGATTACTGGCTATTGAGTCGAAGGTGTGAAGTGTTAATCTGCGTGGGAATACCTGCGCTAGACGGTCGGAGGGATTCAGGTGCAAACGATCAATAAAGAAAGAAATCAAGAAAACAAATTATGAAGAAACGATAAAAGGCATTATGGCTCATTTACCACTTATGCAAAGAAGATGAGACACATTTTTCATATGATATATTACCCCCGTTGAGATCTTCTATCTAGTGTTTGCTATTTCGAATGGACTGTGGACACATTGTCTACATTAAACTGTCAATAACGAGTGTTGTTTCAATTTACCATCATAAAAGCTGAACTACTTCCTTATTTCTCGTGCAAACAGATGCATTAAAAACTTTGGAAAGTTCGCATAAGTTTACTTATAAGCCTACAGACACCATGGGACCGCCTCCGTGGTCCAGTGGAAGAGCGGAGGGTCCGGGGTTCGTTCTTCGGCCGCGTCACACCAAAAGACGTTAAAAGATGGTACTTGTTGTTACCCTGCCCGGTCATCGGCGCTAAAGGGCTAAAACAAGGACTGGTCAGCTCGGAGTCAGTATGGTGTGTCTGAGTGGGGTATTCATGTTAAACTGCGGCATGGTATCTCAGTGGGCTAGCACTATAAATCGGCATCAGTCCGGACTAGGACACACACACACACACACACACACACACACACACACACACACACACACACACACACACACACACACACACACGTCGCTATATAAGTGCAATAGTCTTGGACACGACGTTAAACCCCATTTTACCTCACCTCAACTCACTTCACAAACACCATGGCATTACACACAGTCTTACGTCGCACCCCACTAGTGATTCATGAACACATTCTTATGATATAGTCGGACTTGTACAGCGGACTCTGCTTTTAACAGAGATTTCTTATAATTATGGATAGTGTTCTACGACTTTTATTCTTAGAATACTGAAGTTCCGTTCTGCTCATGGTACTTATTTTGACTGTATATACAATATACAGTATACAATATACAATATACAATATAACAGAAATGAAAGAAACTTTTTATTGTGGCTCGGTTTTGTAAATGCACACATTTGTAAAACAATAAAATTTTGGCCCATAAGTTTTACTTAAGCTATATATATCGGTATATCGATGACCTCTTATCGTTCAATAATTGCCAGGTAGCCAATTCCACTGATTTACCCACCTACGAATAAAATAGATCAGTGAAACCGCCTCATTTTTCATATTTGATCAATTCAGAGTGACAACACCGTGTGACAAGAAGGACGACTTTCCCTTTATGTCGAGCAATATTCCAGCAGCTCCAGCCTTTGGTGTCTACGGATCACTGTTTTTGAGGAACATCCGAGCATTCTCTTTCCACGCAGATTTTCAAGACCATTATACGACTGTTTCCCTAACGTTGTTTGATCTGGGTTACAAGATTCAGTGCCTCAGTAAAGCTTTCGAAAGTGTTATGGTAGACAGGTGGAGGACATGTGAGGATCAGTGACACAAATGATGCAATTCCCTATTTCCGTGTTTGTTCAGGTGAACAATTGACTTGCCTCTGCATGTGTTCGTGATGGGGGTGGGGGGAGGGGTGGGAGCATGACACGCTCACTTTCTGACAGTGATTTATTACCAATGCATATAATATGGCCGGAATCGTACGATAGACTCTGTTGTTGGTAAATATTTATTTTGATTTTGGAAATGTTTTAGTTGCTTATATATAGATCTAATTATAAAAGAGTTGAGGCAGTTTCACTGGTTACGTTTATGTCTAGTTCAGGTGGGTAAATTGTTGGACGGGAAAGCACGCGTGAACTTGCTACTATTGACGAAAAAACCCAGGCAGGCTCGCTGACTTGGTTGATGCATGTCATTGTATGCCAATTGCGTAGATCGGAGCTAATGTTGTCAATCACTGGATTGTCTGGTCCAGACTCTACTTTTTATAGACCGTCGTCATACCTGGAATATTGCTGAATGCGGCGTTAAGCAACAAAACCTGTCCTCGGTACCCAACGTGACAAGAGCTTCAGGGAAACGGGTACCCAACGGGACAAGAGGTGCGGGGAAACGGGTACTCCGCGTGACGACAGCTTCAGGGAGATGCCTTTCATAAGGTACCACGTGACCACATCTTCGGGATGCAGCTGTCGCGTTGGACCCCGCGTCGGATGTAGAAACACTAGAATGAGACAGTAACAGCATTTCTGTGTATCTGTCGGAAAATGGCGTCATTAACGAGCGGAGAAGAAACAGATAGCTATTAATTTACGTCAATGTCTTTATCGACTTGCATTTTCAGAAGACCCCTGATCATTTTATAGCAGTCGCTTGTGTCGTTTGTGTTCAACATGATACACCTTCCTTCGTTTGACAGCAATTTGTTCTGTAACCGTCAGAATTCAACGGAGCTTGAAACTAGATCAACAATGTGATCAGAATTCTCCGAACACAACGTATCTGTTCGCTGCATCGATGCAACGGCGGCATTTATCGAATGTATCACTTCCGGTTGGCCATATTTTGTTTCCCCCTACGCAGAATGTCGTCTGCGTCGATATTTTCCATTTAACACAGCTTCCGGACTGCTTAGCCCTTTCTGACGTGTTCGTTGATGTCCGTCGTAGTTTCGGCTGTTTTCGTCACACCCGAGTTGAGCCGAGCCGCGGGTATTTCCTTCTAAGTGATTGATGGGGTTTCTGCACACGACTGTGGTATCCAGTCGCTTTATTTCCACTTTTAGCTGCACCCATTTACTGATATCAAGATCGGACCATGTGATTTTATGCGCAGCACGTGCGTTATCTCGCGTCACTGCACGAGATATGGGTGTATTGAATGCGCATTATGTGCTGGCGAGCTGGGGTGTAGGGGCCGTTATCACATCAACGTAGATGAGATACTGAAAAAAACATTATTTTCGGCTATAGATACCGAAAATTTCTTTTTTAAGCACATCTCCTGGGCCGCTTGGTTTCGCAGTGTGTTGTCAGATATTCTATGTTCACGGTAACTAAATCACTGCCGACTGTGCGGTACAAAGGCAAACACGAGACACTTGGGCAGCAAATCCATCCATCACACACGAGGGTGCATTACCAGTTTTATACTGCCACATCTATCATAAAGAAACAAACGGCAAAGAATCTATACAGTTTGTTTTGTCATGGTGATAGAAAACCTTACCTGGTGATAAACGTGAAACTCGTTTGTCTTATCTTGGGTTTAATTATTAGTTGTGTTATTTGTAAAAAAGGTTGATGCTTCAAGTTGTTAGTTCGTTGATGCTTCAAGTGAAACATTTCTGTTGACATGAGATGTTTACCTTTTTCGCGAACACCTGGTATCATCACTGATTATCAATGATTCACATAATTTTTACAGATTTTTACAGATTTTGCAGATAGAATCTGCATCGAAGGATAAACGACACTGGTTCCCTTGCGTCGATATTTTATATTTAGAAATACGGGGTATTTTAAACAGATTGTACCATGTTGTATGGTTGAGAAAGTCGGACAATAGACAGCGGCGCTGGACAGTAGAACCGTGCTGGACAGTAGAACCGTGCTGGACAGTAGAATCGTGCTGGATAGTAGAACCGCCCTGATCAGTGAGCTGACTTTGAGTGTTAAGCAATGTTTTCGTTGCACCTTTGGAAGTTTTGAACTTGACCATTTGCTATGGTAACAGTCGTGTGAGTGTTCGAGTATGTGATTGAGTCCAATAACAGTCGTGTGAGTGTTCGAGTATGTGATTGAGTCCAGTAACAGTCGTGTGAGTGTTCGAGTATGTGATGGTGTCCAGTTACAGTCGTGTGAGTGTTCGAGTATGTGGTGGTGTCCAGGAACAGTCGTGTGAGTGTTCGAGTATGTGATGGTGTCCAGGAACAGTCGTGTGAGTGTTCGAGTATGTGGTGGTGTCCAGGAACAGTCGTGTGAGTGTTCGAGTATGTGATGGTGTCCAGTTACAGTCGTGTGAGTGTTCGAGTATGTGGTGGTGTCCAGGAACAGTCGTGTGAGTGTTCGAGTATGTGATGGTGTCCAGGAACAGTCGTGTGAGTGTTCGAGTATGTGATGGTGTCCAGGAACAGTCGTGTGAGTGTTCGAGTATGTGGTGGTGTCCAGGAACAGTCGTGTGAGTGTTCGAGTATGTGATGGTGTCCAGGAACAGTCGTGTGAGTGTTCGAGTATGTGATGGTGTCCAGGAACAGTCGTGTGAGTGTTCGAGTATGTGATGGTGTCCAGTTACAGTCGTGTGAGTGTTCGAGTATGTGGTGGTGTCCAGGAACAGTCGTGTGAGTGTTCGAGTATGTGATGGTGTCCAGGAACAGTCGTGTGAGTGTTCGAGTATGTGATGGTGTCCAGGAACAGTCGTGTGAGTGTTCGAGTATGTGATTGAGTCCAGGAACAGTCTTGTGAGTGTTCGAGTATGTGATTGAGTCCAGGAACAGTCTTGTGAGTGTTCGAGTATGTGATGAGTATGTGTTTATGAATCACTTTTACATAGTGATGATACAAGGTGTTTGTGAAAAGGTGAGCGTACCCTGCCTCACCGTTGATACCCATTACACAAAAGTCAGAATAGGGAATTGCATCTGACATCATTTTTGTCACATAATTTGTTCCTGGAGGACGTTTCCAAATTTGGTGTTCAATACAATTCCCCATTTTGATATGTACTCTATGTTTCCGTGTGCTTTTAGGGGGTAATTGACTTGCCTTTGCATGTGTTTGTGACGCAGATTGTTTTATGATTATGGGAATGGCTTATTTCGTTTTTATTTACATACTCATCCATTCACATTATCAAGTTAACATCGAGAGTATATCTTTGACAGCATTGTTCCCTTGGTGTATTCCCACGACAGTTGTAACTCTTCGGGCAAGACTTGTTGATGTGTTTCGCGAACACCGGCTTTTAACAAGGATGTGTAAGGTTTCTTTACGCCTAGCTCTTTGTATTATGGCAATAACGACAAAAATATTAAACACATTAGTCCTTGACGTAGTTTAATAAAAAGCTTGATTGAACATTGTACGGAAAGTTTATCTTTCATAAAATTACAGGATTCACGTCATCGGAGGAGGAAGGCTCAGTTGTTTTGTAACCATTGGTAGAGCCTCCATGTATCAATGTTTCATGGCTGCTGAAAGCAAGCCATACGTAAAGTCTAATGACTTACACAATTTCTGCACAAGTTGATTTTGTCATTGGCACAAACAAATATTGCCTTTATACCAAATGCTGACTGACTGACAGGATATGTCACACTTCTCCAGTACCGACTGTCGGGACATCTCATACCGACTGCCGGGACATCTAATACGATCAGGAAATCTCATACTGACTGTCGGGACATCTCATACCGACTGTCGGGACATCTCATACTGACTGGTAGGACATCTCATACCGACTGGTGGTATATTTCATACGGACTGTCGGGTTTTCTGAAGTCAACCTGAAAAACCCATTCACGGCTGTTTAGAGGTCATCGTCAGAGCGCTTTCTACGAATGTGTTCTTTCAGTTTAGGAAATGGCTGAAATCACTTGGTGCCAGGTCTGGCCAGGAAGGCGAGGAAGCTCTTCCAACCCACATTGTCGCACAGCAGCCTTTGCATGTCGAGAGGTGTGAGAAGAGGCATTGTCACGAGATAGTAGAACTCCAGCAGTCAGCATTCATCGCCGCTTTTCTTTAATAGAATCAGGCGATGAAGCAAATCAGCATAGTAGGCACCGGTTATCGTTTTTTGACTTTCCAAGTAATGAACAAGGATCACACTCTTTGCATATCAAAATACAGTGGCCATAACGTTCTTCACTGATCTTGAAGACTTGAATTTCTTTGGTGCCGGAGAAGTGGAACAGTGCCATTCCATGGATTGACGTTTTGACTCGGGATCTTAGTTGTAGACTCATGTTTTCTCACGCGTTAATAATCTCTTTTTGAATTTGACGAAATCCTCCTCAATTAGCTCAAAAAAATGTCTGGCAATATCAGTTCTTTTTTCCTTAAGATCAGAATATAGAAACTTACACATCTGTAAATGTTCACGAATAAAAGTTTCAGTGGAACTATGGCTTAAACCTGTGTCTTCCTCAAGTTCAGCAATGGTAATACGTCTATCTGACAGTATAAGTTTTTTCTATCTCATTGATTGAATCATTTTCATTGACGGAAGTTGAGGGACACCCAGAACTTGGGTCATCAAGGCTTGTTCTCCCAGCCTTACACATAGCTCCCCAATCTTTAACAATGGAACAGCTAAGGCTTTTATCCCCAAACACTTGGGACATGCGGTCATGAATTTCTTGTGGAGTAAATTCAAAACCTTGATGACAGGTCGGTACTCGTATTTTTCATTTCTGTGTCCATTTGGACCCCTTTCACGATCAACTTGCTGTCATTAATATACAAACGGACTCAACAGATCAAATACACTTGCAACGAACTACTCCAACAATGTACTACAACGACTAGTTCACTTTATTATGGCCCATAGTTGAAAGTTAGTCAGACTTAGAACCTTTTGACCAGCCCTGGTATCTTATGATAAACAGTATCCCTACAACAGTCTGGTCTGTATATTCTAACGTTAACTCTATAATATAAAGCTGTCAGTCTTTTCATTCAAGAGTTATGTACACGGAAAAGATTTGAATAGGTGTAATATGAGAATGGAAAGTAATTAACCACTGAGTGGATCATTTCCAAAGGAACAAACAACAAAACCGATAAATACACCACGAACAACGAGTTACACACAAGCAGGAATCGGTTTAATGCATTCTCAAAAAATATTTGGTTACGGACAATGATTTGTTCCCCTTGATTATAGATTTTAGGGCATAACTGTTTTGGGGTGAATTCTAAATAGTTTTTCATGATGCTAATGGGCTAATTAGTAAGTTGAAGATGCTAATGACCTGATTGGTTGTCAATCACCACTGATGAACTAACAGGCAGGTAGTATAGCTGTCAGTCTCTGTAATTGCTATCGGCGTAATGCAGGTTAATCCCATTACATATAATCAGCGCGATTCTACATTGAGGGCATGTGTACAGACAACTCAAGCAATATGTTCTCCCGCGCAGTCAATGGTGAAGGTGAAGATTCTCACACATTAGGCACGGGTAATTAGCTTCTTGGTGGCGCACACCTACTGTCGGCATCTCTGGGCATCCTCTGGGGGCATCCTACTTGACGGAGGTGTTGCGAGACGACGTGATTTGATTGAATTAACCAGTTTAGTAGAGATAGAATCGGTTTGATACCAATCACAGTTTGACATGGGTCGCGAGTTTCCCAGGGCGGTCCCGTATATCTGATGTCAGCAGTCAAGATGTCTGTCAGAGCTCAATCGTCTGTAGTTAAGTGTACTTGCGTAAGTTGTGAGAGTAATGAATAAGGGTAGGTCTAGACAGTAGTTATTGTTTACAATTTGTTTTAAATGGACATATTTGTAAAAAACATATGTGACCACCGTCCATGAGATAAGCCCTTCTGGGTGAAAAAATCACATTTTGACTTTTCATTTTATTTTAGAACTACAGTATCTTCTGAGCACAAAAATTCAGAAGCTTAAATTCATATTTATTACAGAGATAAATGGCTGCGAAACATTTGGACTCATTTTACGACTTAAAACTATTTCTGTAATAATTGTAGTTTTTAGACATAAACTCTGACGTATTGAAAGTATGAATACACAATGCCATTTAGAAAGTGGTCAAATGTAACAGATGCTATATTTGGGATAACACTTTCTTAGTAAAGTACAGATTCTCGTACTTTTGGGGGGTTGAAATTATGATTGTGTATTCATAGCTTTCGGCCATGGGAGGAGCCGTGCCAATTTACACTTGTCAGAGAGGTACTCAAAGTACGTGATCTAGACTACCAGTTGTCGGACTTTCATTTTTTGTGGCAGCCTCGGTGGCTGAGTGGGTTAGATCGCTGACTATGTGTGCTGGCGATTAGGTGCCTCACTCTGGCAAGTGTGGGTTCCAATACCGGACGGCACTCAACCCAAAAAAAGTACGAGAATCTGTACTTTACTAAGAAAGTGTTATCCCAAATATAGCATCTGTATTGAAAGTAGACATGAAATTATGTTTTTATTAAATTATGAATAAAGAGCGAAAAATAAGATATTTTTGTACAGTCCACAACAAGATTTTGACTGAAGTAAGTTAATGTCAAACGTCTTATGACGTCACAGCATAATTGTATCCTAGCATCCATAAGGTCCTTTTTCTCCAGGTGGTCACATATGTCATGTCTTGTGATAGGAACGTATTTTCCGTCGCAAACAATACAGACACTAGTTGCAAAAACACTTCAGTTTTCTCTGTAACTCCGACAACATCGTGTACCTACAGAACAGAACAATTGATGGACGTGTCAATATTGTCTAGTTCTGATACTCGAGTACACAGGGATCAACGTAACTACGTATACTGACATGCAATGTTAACATGCGTGCTGCCCTTCTGCTGTGTGGCTTGAGCGCTATCTGTCAAAATGAAATAATTCCGGGTGCTGTGTTTGTTTGCTGTTTAACACCGCACTCAGCAATATTCCAGCTATATGACGGCGGTCTGTGAATAACAGAGTTAAGACCAGACAATCTAGTGATTGACATCATGAGCATCTATCCACACATTTGGGAAACGATGACATGCATCAAACCAAGTCAGCGAGCCTGACCACTCGATCCCGTTAGTCGCCTTTTACGACAAGCATAATCGCCTTTTACAGCAAGCATGGGTTGCTGAAGACCTATTCTATCCCGACATTCACGGGTCTCAATGTATTAGTGTGTATGCGAGTGTGTAAAGGGCGGACGGAGGGAGGGACGGGCTCTGGCGGTCGTGTCTCAAACACACCCACCCCAGGCCGGGTGTGTGATGGCTTACATTTCACGTTAAACCATCTGGGAAAGCAATAAAACTCATAACAAACATGAAAACTTCCGAAGCTCTTGAGATTTAATTCTACCTTATGTCTTACATAGTCACGTGACGCACCCAGTGAATACCCCAGTGGATTTATAACCGTTTCACACATGCTTGTATCGCGGCGTAATCTCAACAAGAGTCTGAAAGCCGACATTGTAAGCATTGCGTAAGTCGGTAGGTCTGCTATTCTGGTCGGGGGTTGGGGCGTATCGGCAGCGAGGAGGCGAGAACGCAACACGAGAGACTTGAATGGCGGGCACTGGCGCTTACGCCATGTCGGCGACAGCGAGACCGTGGGGGAGGGCCGAGGGGGGATCTTCTTACGCTGGGAGTCGGGCGAGGGCTGAGGTGTCGACCGGGTCTTTTATCCCTGCGTAAAAGTGAAACGAGTTCTGGTTTTCTTGGTGACATGGGTAGATTGTGGTAGGAAGGCCGTTGTCCGCGTTCGCACACCTCGCCGTCGGCTACGCTGGCGGCAGTCACGTCACACCACATGTGGATAATTGACTGCCTTTCACAGTTTTTCTGCGATCAGAGTTTGTGATTTGGTGAAAATTGTGTCTGTTAATATCCCTGCCTCGTCTGCGGTGCGCCATACGTTATCACGACTGTTGCTTTGTCTCTCCGGTCGACGTTGACGACCTTCCAGAAAGTGATCTGTGCGCGTTCTTTGATCTGCTTTACCGTACGCATTCCTCGCAGTCAGCAGACACAGGTTCTCGCATTGTCACTGATTGCGTGATTACATCGTCTCCGCACACTACATACCCAATGTCACGAACTTTGCCGCACTCTCTTCCAGCAATCAGATCAACCAACAAGCTAGTCATCATTATCAATTACATATAGCTGGGCAATAATTGGTCTACTCCTACCCTCGGGTAATCAAGTACGACGTCTCCCTCTATTGACCACGCCTCATCAATGTCCACATACTGGTCATCATGTACAAACTGACCGCTGCCTAACTCGTGCCACCTGCCTCTCATTGTGTACACGACTAGTTTGATGATAATGATGCACGTCGCTAACGAGATAATTGAGATGTTTCACTTCATCAGCAGTCTATTTTCGTAAACAAATAAAAACATGGTGCATTGTGTTGGAGGAAACGACAAATAGGTTGTTGTGAAACAGTTTAGAAGAAATTAGCACCGATTTCAGTAACATGTACCTCGACATGTGTTTGTATGTTGCCAAAATGCCTCAGCACACGTGAACACTTGTCTTTGTGTTGATGTTTTGTTTGTTTGTTTGTTGTTTAATGCCAAACTCACCAATATTCCAGCTATATAACGGTGGTCTGTAAATAATCGAGCCTGGACCAGACAGTCCAGTGATTGACATCATGAACATCGATCCATGTAATAGGTCAGCTCCGCAAATACAGTTGTATCACACGTATAAATTGGCTTCTTGTGTTTGAGATACACCACGGCGGACTGTTAAACAGTGATGTTTGACCAAGCCTGCATACTCATATAAAAAATATGAAATGATATGTATACAATCAGACATTTACAATCGTAAACAATAAACCCATTCTCACATACATATATTGATATGTCGACAATCTTACACTTTAACATCTTTCTCCAAAATACTCGTAAAGATCCGGGTTTGAATTGGTCTTCAGCAACCAGAGCTTGTCGTAAGAGGGTGGTCAGACTCGCTGACTTGGTTGATACATGTCATTGTATCCCAATTGCGTAGATCGGTGCTCATGAAATCAATTACTGGATTGTCTGGACGAGACTCGATTATTTACAGATCGTCGTCATATAGGTGGAATATTGCTGAATGCGGCGTTAACCAACAAACAACCAACATACACTATAACATATTTCTCTAACGGGGGTCACGGGTGGCCCAGTCGTCTGAGGCGACGCAATTAGCTATGCAGAGTTGCGTCCCTTGGGCACACCGCAAACATATGATTGTGGGTTCGAATCCCGGTTCGCCCCGATTATGTGTCTAGGTTTCAGCATCCTCCCGTGCTCGTTGGTTTCACCAGAGTAGTAAACGTTTAAGACCTGCATCACTTCGGGCTTTCCTTCCACATTAAGCTGAGACGTCGATACATAAATGGAATAAAATCGGTGTTGAACCCAAGTCACTGACGGTGCAACTATGCAAGGTGTAATTGATCTTATACACGCTGAAACAACACAGGTGTAACTGATTATTCTGGAGGCTGATATTCGTTCGTCACTTTACCCTAACACAACAAGGATACCCATTTTTCTGAAACACTTCATCTCCCTGCCACGAATGTTTCTACCTATCCCCACCACTGCCATGTTGCCTTGGTTCCCAGTCTGATCATCACAAAAGGCTTCTCGGACATTAATCATTATTCTGTTTTACGAGTTCCAATATTAAAAGGAATTCTGCATTTTTCACGTTGTCAGCACTTGAGACACAGTCCCCAATCACCGGAGCACTGCCGACACCGCTGTACAAGGAAGGGGGGGGGGGGGGGGGCTCATGGTGCCTCGGGGTAGCGGATTCGGGGAAACGTAAATTCTATTGACACATTTGTCATTTTGGTTATCAATATCCTTAATTAATTGCCGTTTTATTAATGGACAGTTCAGGATTCAGTGCGTAAGAAACACTTCTCATTTTCATGCAACAAACAATTATTGTTTGTATTTTTTGTTTTTTGATACAACCGTATCAATAGTGTAGCAAATGTTAGTTTCTTCTTACGTTTAACCAGATCATCTAACTACCATTTGTTTAAGAACCTCTTACCGTAAAGAAATCACAATCGATACATATCTGCGTAGTTACTGTAACATCGAAGTCAACATTGTTACCCTTTTCGCGGACTTCTGGTGTCATCACTGGATTTTCCGTGATCCATTCATATGAGTTTCACTTCTATTTTACTTTTATGCCCAATGGAAACGGTTTCAGCGGATAATCGTGACTGGTTATTCTCTGGCGTTTTATATTACATATAAATAATTATGCAAATGTTACTTGGGTTAGTGAGTGTAAAAAGAAGAATCTCTATTACTTATCAGTGCAGTCGTGGGTTATCACGGCCCTCATTTGTCACATGTCCGTACAGTTATTGAGTGTTATGTTCAACATGGTACCATGTGATGTTAGTTAAGGGAAGGTATGACAAAGGCCATGAAATGTCCAGAACTAAAATGACTTTAAAAGGATAAAAGTTTTAAAAGGTCCGAGACCCCAAATACTAGTCTCACCCTGTGTTTAAACCGAGTGAGGACCGTTTTCATAAATGCAAAGAAATCCCAAGTTCCTAAATCTAAGGTTCATCAAAATCATATGTACACAACTATTGGTACACATGTTACTCTTAGAATTATCAGGTACACGTGCATGCGGTATACATTCACATCATATCACCGTTCTCATATGAACTCAAACAGTGCTCAAAATCAATGTATAATTTTACAAAGTGCCAATTAAACTTTACATGCTTACAATTGTTTACATATGTCTTCACAGGTATTTTTGCACATTGTAGTTATGATAAATTGGAAATTTTGTTTTTTGTTTGACGTTTAAAAGTTACTAAACGGTTAAAGTCTGACGTAAATAATGATTCTAACATGTTTAATTTGTTCATCCTTTGACCTTCATACTGGAATGACAAGTTTACTGCTGGCTAGTATCACACTGTTTGGCCTGGGGAATAAATTCACTAGTGTTGCTGATATGAATTCACTTGTATTTGCAGTGAGTTATTACTGTGGGGACAGCAGTGTACGCCGTGTATGGGCCAGAAGCAAATCTACCCCTTAGCATACAGACATCAAGGGCAGATAAGCTGCAAGCAACACTCTAGGCATTGATAGTTAGAGTGGTTCCCCTTTGATTTGAGTTGAATCAAACGGGAAAAGCAATGACATATTTTTGCTTCAATAAAACACTTTAAGTTTTTAAAAAAAATTTTTTTTTAAATTTATTTATTCCAAAATGAATCTAAAAGGATTAATCATAAGTGATGACAAAAGTTTTATACATCATTTGTTATTTGCGGAATATATTAATTATTTGTTTCTGGACAATGCCACCTCCATATAATAGCGCAATATACTTTTTTTCAATCTTGCACACAAGTGACCTTTCCAATACGATCAAATATAGTAGATATTAATATAGCAATTGAATTGCATTATTTTTTTTATTAAAAACAGATAATGTTATCATATCTCAAAATATAATTCGAAAAAATTGAAATTAAGTAGATACGGTGAAACGTCCCTCTAAGATTCCCATTGACGGTTACTCTTGGGACATAAGTAAATGTTCGCTTCTCGTACTTGCATGAATGCATGCTTAAGTATATATCGTGCTAAAGAAACATTTAAGGCAATTAAATTTAAGTCTTAGCATTTTCTGAAGTTGTTGTGAATTTGGCCTTAAAGTACGTTTCTGCATCTCCTGCGAAACTCTTGGGTCAAGGACGTGCCTGATGTAATGTGAATATTGCTCATTTCTTAAATTAAACGATGCTCCTTTCGATGTAATGAAGAGATGTGGGGTTTGAATGTCATCGTTGTGGCACCGGTATGTAAACATACCATGAGGGAAATATAGTGTTTTACCAGGACTGCAGAGTCGCCTCGTGTACAATATTCCATAAACCTTTGACCAGTAACGTGTGCTTTACCGACATACAAAGTTTTTATCCCATAACCAGTTGACCAGTAACGTGTGTTTTACCGACCTACCAAGTTTCTATCCCATAACCAGTTGACCAGTAACGTGTGTTTAACCGACTTACAAAGAATATATCCCATAAACAATTGACCAGTAACGTGTGTTTAACCGACTTACAAAGTATATATCCCATAAACAGTTGACCAGTAACGTGTGTTTAACCGACTTACAAAGTATATATCCCATAAACAATTGACCAGTAACGTGTGTTTAACCGACTTACAAAGTTTCTATCCCATAAACAATTGACCAGTAACGTGTGTTTAACCGACTTAAAAAGTATATATCCCATAAACAATTGACCAGTAACGTGTGTTTAACCGACTTACAAAGTTTCTATCCCATAAACAATTGACCAGTAACGTGTGTTTAACCGACTTACAAAGTTTCCATCCCATAAACAATTGACCAGTAACGTGTGTTTAACCGACTTACAAAGTATATATCCCATAAACAATTGACCAGTAACGTGTGTTTAACCGACTTACAAAGTATCTATCCCATAAACAGTTGACCAGTAACGTGTGTTTAACCGACTTACACAGTTTCTATACCATAAACAATTGACCAGTAATGTGTGTTTTACCGACATACCAAGTTTCTATCCCATAAACAGTTGACCAGTAACGTGTGTTTAACCGACTAACAAAGTATATATCCCATAAACAATTGACCAGTAATGTGTGTTTTACCGACATAAAAAGAATCTATCCCATTAACCATTAACGTGTGTTTTACCGACATATAAAGTCGATGTCTGCCACGCAAACCTTCACGACGCGTGTAGCAGATCTGTTTTGTAGACGGCCAAGTCATTGCACGCGGATAACCTTAGATATTTGCTTAATTGTAGGACTTTGATCCGACCTACTGAGACATGCCTTGTATATTGAATGACGTAGGTATAACCTCTGATGACTTCACCAAAATGATATTCATGATTGTGTTACATGTACATAGAGGTAGGCAATGCATGAAGTTGTTCTCCTGCAGACAAAACCATATGTTTAAATAAAAAATCGCCAGAGAATAATCAATCTCTATTATCTCCCGACACAGATTCCATTGGGCGTAAAAGGCAAACTGGTGATGGGGATCTGTACAAGTTCGGAGGACAAAACAAAAATCATGTCTTTTATTCCAGTGAGACCCTGACACATGTCTCAGTACACATTATTGATGTGACAGTCTAGATAACGCAACGTCATCTAATTTAGCGCTTCACTCACTCACTCACTCACTCGATTACTCACTCACTCACTCACTCAAACCTCGAATCCGCAGTTGTAGTTCTTGTCCTCCGTAAATAATAATTATAATGCTAGAAAATATACTTCTGGAAAAACACACATCAAGAATTGGTCTTCCGAAAACAATCTTTGGATCGGTTGGTCAGGCTCGCTGACTTATTGCGTAGATCGATACTCATGATGTCAACCACTCGACTGTCTGGTTTACAGACAGAAAGATAGAATAGATATAGCTACAATATTGCATTAAACCACAACAAAAACACAATACCATTGTAATAGAATTCAGAATTTCATATTTCGCCACTTCATTCAAGAAGTCCCAGAACTGTGTGACTTCTCGCCCCCTTTAAGTCTAGAGATAATGTCGGTATTATTTGGCATCTGTTAATAAGCTCCCGATATTATAGGCTTCAACACACATTTTTTCCTGAGATCTGAAGCTTGCTGAAAGTTGATACATGAGAGTTGTAAATAGGATCACATGCTAATAATTGTATTCAAATGTAAATCTGCTTTCGAACTGCGCACTGTGTTCAGTGGTATTTTACAAGTTTGGGTTTGTAATAACTTACAAAGGAAAAGATATAATAAGGGTCCTTTCTGGCTCATTTGACATGCTTTATGTATGAAATGAGAAAACGCTCAAATCATTACGGGAACGATTTATTATTGAACCTTGCTCATTTTAACAGAGGAATATTTGGGAGTCATTACAACACTCTATGTAAAGGTAAGGCTAAAATAAGTAAAACAATGCTGTTTTTAGAGGTTTGCGGGAAGAGTGTTCTGATAAGTGTCGATAACTAAAGGCGACACAATCTGTTCCATATTCATACGAAATCTGTGACAAAAGCAGAGTCGATTGTACAATTCCGACTATATCATGAGCACGTGTCTCTGAATCGCGATCAAACGGTGATGATAACAGGTATTTGCGAAAAGCTAAGCATATCCTGCCCCACCGGTGGCATCTGTAAACAAACACATGCAAAAGCAACTCAATTGTTCACCAGAAAAATAAACACGGGATCAAATTGAAAAAGTCAAAGAAGGGAATTGAATCGGATATCATTTTTGTCACTGA
Organism: Haliotis rufescens; assembly: GCF_023055435.1. Lineage (NCBI taxonomy): Eukaryota > Metazoa > Mollusca > Gastropoda > Lepetellida > Haliotidae > Haliotis > Haliotis rufescens. The sequence goes on from NW_025964013.1 coordinate 4,854,325, forward strand.
TGTGTCAAATTTGGAAATGTCCTCCACGTGTCTTACCCGTTAAGCGATTTGAAAGTTTTAAAAGCAGGTCAGGATCTTCTCACATTGGGTCAGCAATACGTCTGTATTGGATTAGGTCAAACGTAAACAACTGTTATATTACAAAATGCTTGTTGTCAGCTATTTGGACGTACCAATATTTCAAAGTTTTCCACAACCTAACTTTTTTTCCAATTCCAGTGGGTCCGAAAGTGCATTAATGACCTTGACCTTTAACGATGTCTTGAACGTAGCTTATTATGTGCAGATTTTCTATGCAAATTAAGTTAATATGCATAATTGTATCTCGGTATTTAAAGGGGTACATTCATTACGTAAATGTGCTTAATAGTATCTTGCGGACAAAACTCAATAATAACTCAAACAAAAACATGTTTGATAAACATCACATATCATTCGAGGACGAATCTTTAAGTGTTTCATATTTTTGATGAACCAACACGAGTCTGGCATGATTTGAGTCAGAAACAGAATTGTTTTATAATTGTTGTGTGTGTATTACTGACATAACAACGCCATGGCGCCTTTAACAACCGGGGACTGAAACGTTCCTCGGCGTTGAACAATTACCCACGTGAACAATTACCCAGGATCAGATATTGGAACAAACCAAACAGCGAATGGCTAACAATCAACGGCATCCATAGAGAATGTTTATAAAAAATCATTCGTATAAACTAAAGGCACAAATTACTGATATTGAATAAAGGTGTAAACGTTAGCCACGAGACGCTAGGTGTCACCACTTGTGTTTCTGAATACATATATTTGTATCCTGCTCAGTAACACGTAAAACTTATTATCATGAGTGAACTGTCGAAACGGGTACAATAGTATACAAAAACAAGGCGGGCAATGTATACATGCTACTAATTGATATTTTTTCGAAGTGATGTTAATTTATTTAATACCATAAATTCGTGTTCGCAGTGGATATCTGTTTGTTCGACATGCACGTGGATGCACGTGCGCGATTACCCACAATGCTGCGCGGCTTCATGATAATAATTGATGCAATCGCACATCTGGTGTCAAGGTGTCAACGTATGACGTGATATTGGATGACATATACAGCGTCTCTACTTTACATTTAGAAAATAATATACTTTGTAATAAAAAACAACATTAACTTTCGTAAACCTTTCACATTTACAAAAACACAAACCCTTGTTCATTACAGGAGAAATATGGACACAATTCACCCTTCGTGTTGTATTTCAGCCACGGTTCTACCTATCCCATACAACAGTGAAATGGGATTATTCCAACCAAATTGGTAGGCCAGGATTGACCTCGATAGCGGAGTCTGGGCCTATCTTGTAGAGATCTGGTCCAGATACAGCCTGTGGAATCTAGTAAACATTCCCCTCTGCCTACTAGCAGTGTACATTTCATATCATTTAACTTAGTAAATGTCACCCTCAGACCCTGGCCCTATCTCCAGTCAGGCTGCCATCTTTAACATTTGCCAAGCGACACATACAAATCGCAGTTACGAGAGTTGGACGGGATCTAATCCTAAAAGCCGTTTAGTCTCAGCATGTAAATTATAGAAAATTGTCCAGTAAATTACGATAATTTCATCTGCACAATTTCCCGGCCCTGATTATACATAATAGCCCCAGCATTGACAATTGGGCCTTCTATTGGCTTGCTTTTGGCGTTCCCTGGTGTTTTTTCCGTATGGCTCTGGTTAGATTATTGCAGATAAACCGCCCGTGGCACTTTCATAGTCTCCGAGTCTATTATATCTACATATATATTTCCATAACGTGGTTTGCCAATGCCGATCACGTCAATGGTGCCCTGCTCCCACTTTACATGCATTTTTATGAGACAGAAACGACTTCCATTTGCATGACCATCTTGCTATAATCGGATGAATAATTAATCAAGCAAGGGCGAAAAATATGGTGTTATGATACGATGGAAACGATGTTAATGAGTGCGTACTAATTGCAATTTCCACAGCTACGTAAGCACATGAAACGATTAAGTATCTATCAAAGCCAGGTCCAGTTTTTGCAGGGTATGGATTGGTAAGAATTGATTGCTTCGCCTATCGCGGTGTAATTGATACGAATTATAGATTTTTAGCCAAGCTCTCTGCTCTCCCGCTCTCTACTGTTTCAAATTAAATAAAATCACAGCATATTAATGCCTCGTTAATGTTAGGAATTAAATAAAATGATAGTAGATTATAAGTAATTTTTTGGCTGGCGCTAGAATTCTCCGGATGTCCCAATGCTACACAAGTAAAGCATTATCGCCCATAATGGCGCATTTGGGTGATTATACCTCTTTTAGTCGACTCAATATTTCGTTTATAACCAGGGAAACGAAGACAGATAATGAACAAAATTGGTGTCGGGACGTTAAAATTACTATCTTCATCGACTTCAACCTCCTAGTGACGTTAGTGCGATATTTTCTTCTGTCTTAAAAGCACATGTATTTGAGCTCCTATTGTCCAGCGTCGGAGCAGGGAGTTCTGGAAACACAGGAGTTGCTTACCCGCTTTTGTGATACAAGGGAGGAAAGAATATTTCTTAGTATTCACAAATATTGGAAATGTTGGCGATAATTGTGTTAAAAAAGCTCACCTAGCAAAAATCAGTGGATTTGGAATATTAACCTGCTGTTTTAATAATGGAATCCGGTGGATTACATAATAACCAAACCAGGAATGTGTTGTGTGATGCCAGAGGGTAATGGTCAGTGGTGTACTGATACACAGGTGTACTCATACAGAGGTGTACTGATACAGAGGTGTACTCATACAGAGGTGTACTGAACAGAGGTGTACTAATACATGGCGTATTAATTCACTGATTTCATGTGCAGGAGGTATTGGTCTACCACGTGATTCAGTGAGACCAGGGTGCTCTAATGACGACTCACCCTCGGACGTGAGGAGAAGCCTTTCGAGAGTCGTTAAACACACAGCCATGACAGTTTTCAAATTCATTTCATCAATTATTTTTTCTTTTTAGAAAAAAATTAATTATTTCTTAATTTGTATGTCTGTTTTGCTTTCTTTATTTTTTAAAAACGTGTGAAATAGTTTAATGTATTAGTGGCAAATATAGTTGAATACGTCACTCCATTGAGTGAACGGTATTATTCCAGTATGTGCGGGAATCAACAGATATGCCTAATAACGAGAAGTATTGCATGATGATATTTCTTTTCAAATTTGTATTGACCATCACGTTGTATTTTAGTTTCATATAGTTTCTCTGCAATTTTTATGATTTTCGTATTAATATTGATAACAAAAATGAATAATAATATATTTTTAACAGGACTGTTCGTGGTCATGAATGTAATGTTAAAATGTTCCTCGTGGTTAAAAACACAGAGACAGTCAGTGTGAGGTAAGCAGACATCTCAGTGTGATGTGAGCTGGCTAGCGCTTTGTGAATTGAATCTGAGAACCACCCCAGCTATTCAGAACAATATTTGTTTGAAATAATTTTTTGAAGTACTATATTTAAACATTGATAACGCGCTTTTTGGCGCCTACTGACAGAAATAATACACGGACTTTCAATAATGAATAAATAATATGAAATTTGGAATTACAATATTGGTTTCTTATAATTTTTAATTTGTTTCAAATAGGTCCAAGATGGATACCAGGACGTACAAACCAATCCCTCAATTCTGCGACTAATTAGAACATCAAATTTTATAAAAATACAGTTAAATATACGTACAAAATGTTGGTTAACACCGATAATATATCTTTATTCTATTCATAGAAATTCGCTCGTATTTTGCCTTTTACGCCCAATCGAATCTGTTTCGGCGGATATTCCATACTGATTATTCTCTTGTGTTCACGGTATATATTTATGGTTGGCAATAATTGTCAGCAATAATTCCTTTAAATAGTTCTTAAATAATTCCACTAAATACGGATATAAATAATATTTAGGATAATTCTACTCTTCTGTATTCCAGATATCTGTGTTCATATATTTTTTTCATCTTTAATTATATATAATGTGACCTAATCCCGACTGATATAGTGTTGTGGTTCAGCTGTTTCACGCTGGATTCAAGTAAATTGTCCGTAAATATGGATGTTTTCCCCGCTGATCGGGTTGTCGAGATGTTGTTGCGTGACGGATGCCAGTAAGTTTAGGAGAGATAACTTCTCTCTATAATGCTGCCGAGTGTAGGTCGCCTGTGAAAATCAAGAACCTTCAACATGAATTATAACCGGTCTCTTCTACCTTTCTTCGTTTCTATCCTGTGACTCTGGACGTTATCACCTGGCCAATCTGTAATCCGAGAGCCGCAATGCCGCGCAAACTATCAATTTGAGCGCGCACCTTGTCAAACTATGCGAGGTATTGGCCCTGCCACCCTGGGGATGATGGAGTGAGGGGACAGGTAAGACTATAGGGGGGTAGTATAACGGTGGGGTCACTGGCGGTGCGTTCACTCGCGTGCCGACTACACAACCAGGTCTCGGGTAGCAAAGAGAGGGACAATAATACTCAACTATTTAGTTCTAGCAATTCTTTGGACATTATATTTTTGCTTTAAAGAAGTGTGACATGCACACCAGTAGTTGGGTGTTTTATTCCAACACAGAACTTCTAGAGATTGTATCTACATGGAGATATAATATCAGATGACGATTCGTTAACTGAATAATTAGTTTTGTTAGTGTTTTGTATTTTCTTGTCTCCAGCATGTACATTGGTTTGTTTATCACAAACAAACTCAGACTCGCAATGCCCGTTATGTGTCGGTATTGTTGCCGATGTTGTCAGTATCCTTCTCCCACGTTGGGGCTCGGCAGCATCCCCGGGTACCCGTCTCAGTGTTTTATTAATAGGGCCATAAAGGGTACCCTTAATATCATTGTTTTATTAAAATGGTCATGTAGGGTAAACGTCCTTTTAGTGTTTTATTAATAAGGACGTGTACCGTACTCGCAATCTCAGTGTTTTGTTAACAGGGCCATGAAGAGTACCTGTCATCTCAGTGTTTTATTAATAGGGACATCTAGGATACCGTCATGTCAGTGTTTTATTAACAGGTATATGTATTGTACCCGTCATGTCAGTGTTTTATTAACAGGGATATGTGTGGTACTCATGTTATATTAATAGGATTATGTAGGGCACCCGTCATCTCAGTATTTAATTAAAAGGGACGTGTAGGGTACTCGCCATCTTAGTGTTTTATTAATAGGGGCATCTTGGTTACCGTCACCTCAGTGTTTTATTAATAGGGATATGTATGGTACCCATGTTTGATTAATAGGGTTGTGTAAGGTACCCGGCACCTCAGTGTTTTATTAATTGGGTCATGAAGGGCACCCGTCATCTCAGTGTTTAATTAAGAGGGACGTGTACGGTACTCGCCATCTCAGTGTTTTATTAATAGGGCCAAGAAGAGTACCTGTCATCTCAGTGTTTTATTAATAGGGACATGTAGGGTACCGTCATCTCAGTGTTGTATTAAAAAGGATATGTATGGTACCCATGTTTCATTAATATGGTTATGTACGGTACTCGTCATCTCAGTGTGTTATTAATAAGGATATGTAGGGTACCCATCATGTCAGTGTTTTATTAATAGGGATATGTATGGTACCCGTCATGTCAGTATTATATTAATAGGGATATGTATGGTACCCGTCATGTCAGTATTATATTAATAGGGATATGTATGGTACCCGTCATGTCAGTGTTTTATTAATAGGGATATGTAGGGTACCCGTCATGTCAGTGTTTTATTAATAGGGATATGTATGGTACCCGTCATGTCAGTATTATATTAATAGGGATATGTAGGGAACCCGTCATCTCAGTGTTTTATTAACAAGGACATGTATGGTAAAGTTGTTCGTGTTATAGAATCTACTGTGAAGATAACGTGACATCAGTTGAGAACATCACTACCTACGCAAGGCACTCTCACGCCATTCTGTTCCTTTTAAATTTGCACAATTAATTGGCAAAATAATTGATGACTTAATTAGAAATAAATAACAGCTATTTCCTGACATTGTCTATTACAACGTAATTTGAAACAGCTTAATATTGCAATTGAAATGTGTATTCCTTCTGAGAAGGGCAAGTATATATTTACTTACACGGGACCTACAAAGCATGAAGATGCATTCAGGAACAACATTGTTTAACAGTGTTGTATGCAATACAGTAAACCACGGTTATAACGAACTCAAAGGGACCACTGATTTTAGTTCGTAATAACCGTAGTTTCATTATAAGCATATATACAGCATATACAGAAAACAACAAATGACCGGGACTAAAAAATAAGTTCGCTATATCGGTCAGTTTGTTATAAGCGCGTTCGTTATAAACGTAGTTTACTGAACATGGATGTCAATGTTTTCCAGAAAGTAGTGAGTGAAATCAAACTAGAAATATCTTATAGAGCTTTTATTCTGCTACGATGTAAGAATATACCTGAAATTTATGAATGTGACAAGACCGGGGCAAACTCTCAGTTGTTTCCTCCTTTTAAAGTATCCGGATCCCGAACTTTGCAGATATATCTATATTGATATTTGGGAGATATATTTTGGCTTATCCCCTGGCCACTTTCTGTTTTGAATTTCGCCCGCTTCAAAATATTGGGCATAAAAAATTGAAATATCTATAAACATGTATCAAATAGTTTTCTTTACTTGAAATACTCAATAAACTTGTTGTGTTGATAGAAGGCAACTGATGGTATATGTGATTTCCAATCGGTACAAGTACATCTATAATGTATTGGTAATATGTATACTTAATAAGTATAAGTATTTGTGTTTAACATTTGTATTAAGTGAATGTATTAAGTGTATGTATTAAGTATATTATTAAAGTATCATTATTAAGTATCTACATTGAGTATGTATGTAAGTAAGTATGTAAAATGTATATGCATAAAGTATGTGTATAAAACATGCATTAAGCGTATGCATTAAGTATATACACAAAGCATTGCATAAAACATATGCATTAAGTGTATGCATTAAGTATATAGATAAAGCATGAGTATAAAACATATGCATTAAGTTCATATGTGTCATAAATAGTCTTGAGGATAACCAATTAGATAGAGGTGAGAGTAAGGTCTTGTTTCAACACTTCAGGCCCAGGAACATTTCAGGTCTAGGGACACTTCATGGTCCAGGAACACTTCAGGAACACTTCAGGGTCTAGGAACACTTCAGGGCCCAGGAACACTTCATGGTCTAGGGACACTTCATGGTCTAGGAACACTTTAGGGTCTAGGAACACTTCATGGTCTAGGGACACTTCATGGTCCAGGAACACTTTAGGGTCTAGGAACACTTCAGCGTTCAGGAACACTTCAGGGTCTAGGGACACTTCAGGGACTAGGGACACTTCAGCGTTCAGGAACACTTCAGGAACACTTCATGGTCTAGGAACACTTCAGGGTCCAGGAACACTTCAGGGTCTAGGAACACTTCATGGTCTAGGGACACTTCATGGTCTAGGAACACTTTAGGGTCTAGGAACACTTCATGGTCTAGGGACACTTCATGGTCCAGGAACACTTTAGGGTCTAGGAACACTTCAGCGTTCAGGAACACTTCAGGGTCTAGGGACACTTCAGGGACTAGGGACACTTCAGCGTTCAGGAACACTTCATGGGCTAGGGACACTTCAGCGTTCAGGAACACTTCAGGGACAAGGGACACTTCAGCGTTCAGGAACACTTCATGGGCTAGGGACACTTTAGGGACTAGGAACACTTCAGGGACTAGGGACACTTCATGGGCTAGGGACACTTCAGGGACTGGGGACACTTCATGGGCTAGGAACACTTCAGGGACTGGGGACACTTCATGGTATAGGGACACTTCAAGGCCTAGGAACACAAGAGCAGGCAGGTTTTGGAGCCGTGAAGATTGTGATTTGGCTATCGCGTTCAGTAATCGAGGAATTTGGTTGTAAGATATATCATCAGTCAGTCAAAGTGTTGGTGTTTACGTCATACCCGATAAACTGTATCATTCCTGATTGCCGACATATCTGGTGAAATGCTCCCACCCATATATCCGTGTGAAGAAAGGGATCTCTCGTTATACCTTCGTCGCGAAGTTGACAGGAAACATTTACATAGCATATCATGAACTGAAAACAAATTATAGAGAATGTACTTATACTTGTAAACAACGTAATAATATTTTTCTATATGAGAATTCTATACGTAGACCTTGTCAATATTTAAAGAAACAAATAGTATGGGTAAACATTAAAACACAGGTCTGCTTCATTTGGCTGATTACGGCGCTATATTGGTCAATGAGTCTCTGATCCACAGATAACCATGTAACAGTAGATTGGCTGGTCGGTAAGAGTCAAACGATATGTCGTTCGATAGTGTGTCAGCAATTTAATGACGAAATAATTCACACAAACTTTTTCGATATTGTTTTGACGCGTCTGCTACAGCACAGTATGATTATCGGTTTCACTAGGATTTTTCAATAACACAAAAACACGTAAACACTACTCGTTGTCCTGTTGTGCTTTGTGTTTTGCAAGCTTCTGAAAAAAGCGCTCTAAGATGAAAGAACATCAAAGCGGCGTGGTTCTCTGCCAGCGTATGGCGTTTAACGTGGTGTAATGTCAAAAGTCAGCGGATTCCCTTCAGATGAATACATGCATAGGCAATATATGCCATATATGTTTTTTATGCCAATTTTCCCTTTTCAACTCCACCGTGCATACCAATGGATATAATTGTCAGAGTACACATGCAAGTAGCCAAAATATGCTTTATATAGCCATTATCTCTTTGTGTAAGCACGACTCATACGATCACATGGTAATACATGCATTACCTTAACTCCATATTGTCTTCTAACTCCATAGTGTCTCCTAACTCCATATTGTCTCCTAACTCCATATTGTCTCCTAACTCTGCATGGATGTATGCATTGGCTATTATTACATGACTTTGTTTGCGATGTGCATATTCGTGATAATTAGTCAAATAAATAAACGATAGAGAATAGACCTCTAAATTTCCATCACCTAAAACACACCCTACTCATCATACGACTATTCGGCAACTAACAAGAACAATTGTTAACATATTTACTTATATTTCGATATCCGATTGTTGGACAAGTGGACAGTGTCCTGTCAAGAACAACTGTCAACATATTTACTTATATTTCGATATCCGATTGTTGGACAAGTGGACAGTGTCCTGTCAAGAACAATTGTCAACATATTTACTTATATTTCGATATCCGATTGTTGGACAAGTGGACAGTGTTCTGTCAAGAACAATTGTCAACATATTTACTTATATTTCGATATCCGATTGTTGGACATGTGGACAGTGACGACATGTTGGTACGTATGGATATGATAGGACTGTAGCAAGTAATATGTACTTAGTGCCTGTTGGCAGTGCATCCACTCAAGTACAGAAGCACTCAACAGCAGATGTATATCAGGTTTGATCAGCCTTCTGTCGGCGCCAGTCTGGAAGACAGGAGCTATCGTCGAGTACAATTGTTGTTCAGTAAATCTGCTTGTAAAAGATATGTAATCAATATCAGAATTCATCTCCATTCAATCATTTTTATCAAGACGATTAACATCTTTCAAAGAAGAATGATGGCCAAATTCAAGATTGATGACTCAACCCGAATCTAAAATCCCTTTCATGTGGAATTTTAAAATGGTGAAGATCTTTCTATAAGTTTATTGTACGAAGGAGGTTTGAAAGTCTAAGGAGGGAATGATGGCCATTTGCAATTCTATGTTTAAAATCTCCATTCATATTCTTATATGTTAAAATGGCCTGTGATGACAACAGACATAACGTCGTTTCATATTCTGCGTGTCTGAAATTGCATGCACTCTACGGTCGCTAGAAACGGCGTATTAGAAACATATTTTCCAGAACAATAGATTCAATAATTACAAATAATTGGTCAATTTAGTATCATTAACTGTGCGCTGTCCTTTTGCAAGTGTCATGGCGTTTGTTCTATGTCACGGGGTAAATGCCAGAGCTCACAGCTGGGCCTAGTGACTATGAAGGCCTCGGTCGTCGCTGTGATGGATATACATATCACAGCGTGCAGCAGCTCCCGACAGCGACACCTCACACACGTCGGACAGTCCCAACCTGGAGGCTCACGTCACACACCCAGCACATGCGAAGTGGGAAGTTACCAATGACATTTATGAATAGCAATTCCCAATCATATGGCATAATGTACATATATGTATACAAATATCTGCACGCGGCATGTTTACAGAAAGGACTGTCGATTCAAAGTCATTTTGAAAAAAACACTATTGATGTCGATGCAAAACAACAGTTTTGATATATATGTTTTGAAAAGCAATATACTTATATCAATGCCTTTATAACTTTGAAAAACAAATACGAAATGCATAAGTTAACAATGACTGTTTGAGATGTTTTGCTCATTGCGGATCGTTATTCTGATCAGTTGAATGAGTATTCAGTTCAGTGTATAGTTTTTTCGAAACGACAAGAGCTGTTTTCTCGCCGTAGAATCTTCTCTGGGTTTACTGTATCGTGACCCTGACATTAACCGTACATTTTTCCACGAACACCGGGTGTCATAGCTGTAACAACGACTCGCGCGTGTTAGTTTCTGGAATTCAAAACATACTTTGACTTAGTAGGATAGTTGCAGAAATGTCTTATCATTGTTGAATTGGTTTTGAAATTGTTGCACATATACGAGAATACCCAATTTCTAATTTACTGCAGATATTTTTGTTATAAATAGAAGAATCAAGAATTCATAAATAATAACATATTCTGTTGAAGGATATGATTATAAATACCGAAGATGCTAAATATTTTCTATTCTTAAACTCTGTAACGTCATAAGATCTCAACGGGCTTTTCAGTCACTTGTGTTTCTGTTGGGCCAATACAGTTAGGCTTCGACCTCGGCACACCCTGTCCGCTCTACCTAGGAAGGGACTTCATGTTCTTATCGTCAGTGGTCATTAGGAAAATAATGACCACACTCAAAAGGCATTATTAGCTTAGTTGATGGTCAGCCTGACAAAGCACTTAATCTATTATTTCAGTAAACAAGGTGCAAAAAGTCAAAAACGTCTTTATCAAACAAAACGCGCTATGAAAGGTACAACTTGTCAATCATGTGTCACAGCATTTCAGCAGGGGTAATTAGGATTCATAATTATTATGAGGTCGCACCGACCTTTGGTACTAAATAGGATTTATACTGTGTCATTAACGTATCATTGTCACACGACAGTGTTGGCCAATAAAGACCAAACAAACCTGTGTATGTTTTAACTGTGACGACTTGGAGCCGGACTTTCGAATTGATTTTACGCTAAGTTTCAGCGGATGGCTTGTAGTCATCACGGTGAGGAAACATGATTCTCTTCATCAGTGAGGGGAAATTGGATTAACAGAGCACACGAAACCTCAACAAAAAGCTATAATATTTATTTTAATATGCGGTTAAACGGGTACACTGGATGAATAGAAGGCAATTTACCAGGAAAAATCAATTCGAAATTTCCGCCCCTATAGACTTCACGGTAACAATTCATCTATGATTTCCCGAAACTTCTCATTAAGACAGAATGGTTAAAAATGTCAGTGACAGCGAACAAAAGAGACAGTGGATGGACACACAGCATAAATCAAAATGATCAACGTGGACATGCTTCAAAGATGATATGATTGTAATTACCGCACCGTTACTATTGGCGGCAAGTGATGCTAGCTGGGATGAGGATGGGAAGGCCCCCCCAGCCAGTGAGGGAGGGGGACTAGAGCGGTGTGCAGATACAGCACCGTGGCGTTATGACGTTGTAATGAGTGTAGGTACTTGCCCCACGTCCTAGTTAACAGGTTCTCTCATACTTTGGTATGATTGATCAAGACGATTATATCAACAACGCCATGATAAATGTTTATTCTTGTTTGATGATACTCGACAATAAAAGTTTCTTTGATCTTCTACAGGGACGTGATAAATTCTCCCTCTTCTTTTAGGATTCCAAGTGGTCTGGTGCTTTATTCGGCTATGGACAGACTAAGTAGGGCTTCTTTAGATCTTTAGTTTAGTAAAGAAAACTAATATTAAAAATTGCGAATCGTATGCTGTGTGGCAATTTCTGTTCCACGTAAACTAAAAACAAAAGAGCACAGTGAAACAGGCTCAACTGTTTCATATTTAGGTCTAAAATAAAAACTTTAGAGTGACAAAAAAAACACTCTCCACAAGACTGTGTGACAAGAGGGATGACTTCATTTTACCAATAGTCAACTTTCTCTTCATGGGGGCACGGGTGGCCCAGTCGTCTAAGGCGCCGCGATTCGCTGTTCAGAGTTGCGTCCCTTAGGCACGCCAGAAACCTATGATTGTGGGTTCGAATCCCGGTTCACCCCATTATGTTTCTAGGTTTGTCAGCACCATACCCGTGCTCGTGGGTTTCACCGAGGTGGTAAACGTCTGAGACCTGCATCACTTCGGGCTTTCCTCCCACATTAAGCTGACACGCCGTGATATGATTGGAATACTGTTAAAAGCGGCGTTAAACCCAACTCACTCACTCACTTTCTTTTCATGTGGAGCCTTTGGTATTTTCACTACAAAAATCGAGGATGCTTCTTCTACGAACATTTTCCCTCTTGCTCAAAAGATGTTTTCCGCAGGGTGACAACACTCAAGGACCCTTTTAAAAGGTTTGTGGTAGACATGTGGAGGACATTTCCAAATTTGACAAAAGTGACAAAAAATATGTCTGACACCATATGTTTTGTTCAGGTGAACAATTGACTTGCCTTTACATGTGTTTATGACAAGTGCTATTTGTGGGTAAGCTAACGCTCACCTTTCACGAACACCTATTTTATCATCACTTTTTTAAAGTGATTCATAAACACATGCTTATGGTATTGTCGGAATTATTCAATGTAGAGATTTCTTATGACCATGGAAATAGTTTTGTCGCATTATTATTATCATTATTATGTACAGATTAAAATAAATAATTTGGGTCATCATCAGCTCAGGGCCCTTGCCCCCTCCACACGATTTCTCTCAGGAAGCGCTGCCTAGTCAAATTGTCAGATGGGCTGTATTCCTGGCAGCAAACCCGGGTACTCACCCAATGTCAGTCAACAGATTGGGAGGTACCAAACACTAGGCTGGGAGAACAATGGGGAGTCGTACCACTTGTTACTTGGGATGCAAGCGTGACATTTCGAAAGCGAGGTCTGCATATTTGCCATGTTTTCCCTGTATCTTGTCAATCACATTAGTGTCAAAAGGGACAGAAATGTCAATGATATAAATGATTTCATTGGATTTATCAAAAAAAAACAAGATCGGGTTTGTTGGCCTGGATAGGTCAGCGGCTGTATACGTGCCCATTCCAAAGAATTTTGTATTTATTATTTTCGATGACGCCCATTCCATTGATGGATTTCTGTGTCAAAACCGTGTCAAGACGGTAATAAATCGTGCAAATCTATCATTTCGCTTACGATACTTACTGTGTTTGTGCCAAAGCTGGGCATCCACTGACAATATGTTGGACAGTTTAATTAAATTCATTGCATTATTGATGACGTCGTATATTGGACGACGTTATTTTTGAGAGGGAAATGTCTAGTTATATGCCAGCGTGGCTTGTAGCTAGACAACGCAGATAAACGCCATAGTCAAACAATCGTATCCCAAAGTGGAAGATGTATGACAACCGGTACTAGGAGAAAAGGTACAGATAATCGACGTGACATGTCACAAGTCCATTTTACGAACAGGTGGGTGAAGTTTGGTATTTCCCGCATATTCTCACAATCCTCACGTCGATCATCTGTACCTTTACTCCAGATACCGATTGCCATACCTCTCCCATTTTCTTTTCATTGCTCTCTACCATGCTTACCACTTGGCCTGTTCGAGATTCATATGAAACTGAGAATTATCAATATTTGCAGAAATTCTGCGTATTCTGCCTGACTTGAAAATTCAAACAGGTCCATACACAGTTGTAACTGGCAAAAACAGATAATAAATCTATGTCACCTCCACGAAGAGGAAGGTACTTTTATCACACATTTTGTGTTCACTTATGAAATCCGTATTATATGTATTCAAAATCAAAAGCATCTGTGTATCATACTGAATGTTTAGAAACCAAAACTCCTCTTTTTTTCTTCAAAGTCTACAAGTCGCCGTGGTTCGATTAGGTTAAGAATAATACCAATAGGCTTAAGCTTTCTGGATATTTAATATAAAAACTATTCTTCAAAGAAATTCAAAATGTAAAAATTAACATGTTATTTTCATGTCCCATTACCTATGGACATCAGTTTGAGAGGGCAAGATAATAGTAGTTGTGATTTTCTCTTTGACGTCTTTAGGCACTAAAACTTTATCAAGCTATCCTGGTGAGCCTTGACAAGTCGTTGTGGCGTAATCATTTAGAGTGAGTGAGTGATTGTGGTTTTTCGACGCTTTTAGCAATCATATTACAGCAATATCACGGAGGGGGACACCAAAATTGTGCTTCACATGTTGTACACATCGAACCAGGGTCTTTAGCGTGACGATAGAACGCTTTAACCACTAGTCTACCTCACTATAAATCATCATCGTCATCATCATCATCATCGTCATCGTCATCATCGTCATCACTACATCATCATCATCATCACTTTTTTATCATCATCATCATCATCGTCATCATCATCGTCACCATCATCGTCATCGTCATCATCATCATCGTCATCATCATCGACATCATCATCGTCATCGTCATCATCATCGTCATCATCATCATCATCATCATCATCACTACATCATCATCATCATCATCATCATCATCATCGTCATCATCATCATCATCATCACTACATCATCATCAACATCATAATCATCATCATCATCATCATCGTCATCATCGTCATCTTATTCTTCTCTAGTTTTTCTTCTTCTTAATCTTTAGTTACCGATAAATGCTTATGATCACAGTAACATATCCCACAAACTATGCTGATGCCCCCCAATCATGTCATGATGTACAGTAACGATAAAATGGCGTTTTACTATGTTGAATAAACTGATTGAAAGTAATGTCAAGACATTGGCCTTACAACGCCATGACATCATCGTGCCTTGAAAGATACACTGGCTTATCGCAGCAGCAGCAGAAGACAGATCCGCCCCCTGTCAACTGGAGTCCGGGTTTGATTCTGGCATTAATCTCCTTCCCAGGGATTACAAGAGCATGACATGTGGTCAGCGGCGACAGCTGACCAGTGGTCAGGTCTCAGGTGACCAGTGACACTCTCGCGACTCCGAGTCCTGCCAGAAGGTCTGTCTGTCCTGTCAGAGACTGTCTGTATCCGATTCCACGGCCGGGTCGGAGGGTTTTGTCAGCGTGCTAGGTGTGGCCACGGCGCCAGGTTCCGACATGTTCCCCCTTGTTCCCCTGTCCCCCTTGGCGTCTAGATGAGACGCGGCGAGGTGTCGGGATTATAGTCGTGCCTGTCGTCGCTTCTGCAACATGTCCTACGTCTCTCGAAGGCTTAGATGACAGCATTTGCCTGCACGTGTTTGTCTGAACCTTCTCTCGCCATGTGCTACAAACACGCTTGTATTTAGGTTTAACTGAAGTTTAGAACAGGTCTCCTTGTACGATTAGGGACTGGGTGTTTACGGGAATTTGAGGACTTTCTGTTCATAAAGCTGTAGGAATTAACTGCTGTTACGAACTGACATATTTTCTGCTTTCTTTAAGTGTATTCTTATCTGATGAACGCTACGAAGTACGGACAATTGCAGAACAATCATAACGAATGCTTTCAAAATAAGTTAAAATCGTAAATTTATCAAATATTATTACACGAAAATATTCACGAATATAGAGCTTCAAGAAGGGGTGCGTTTCTGGCATAAAATACAAAATGGTTATTTTAGGTAAGAGGGTGACTATGTAATAAGGGGAACGCGTATCAGGGCGTATTGTAATACATTGTAACCATATTGGTTTCTGAAAATATGAATTATCAATGCAAGAGAAAAACCAGTCTAGATTTTCTGCCGAAACAGATTCCACTTGGCGTAAAGAGCAAATAGCTATGGAAATTAGATGAATGGACCACTGAAATCAGTGATGACACCAGGTGTTCGCGAAAAGGTGTTCGTAAACACATCATGTGTTCGTAAACACCAGGTGTTCGTAAACAGAGCACCTACAAAGTCATCCAAACACGACGGGCCATACTTAGGGTCTCTGGTACCTGTCTCTGGTACCATCTGAGTTGATTTTACGAATCGGATGCCTTGCTTTGTGTTTTAAACCAACGGACACTACACTATGAGCCGATATTTGTTCTTCTCCCGTGTCTTCTCATCTATGTCAGAGTGACGTGGGTCTCTATCCGTCCCCACCCACCTGTCTCTATACCCTAGTTCCACCCCAGCCAAGCTGACCCACACTCTCACAATGACCGCTGTCCATCATCTGCAATCCACATACCCCATTCCTCACCCGGACTGACGGCCTCCCGGGTACCGAGACCTCCCATCCTTCCTTCCTATTGTGGAAGACTTACCCCCTGTCTCCCACACTCCGGGTCTTTCTCTGTCCCGACATCAAGCGCTTTGCTCCTAAATCACCCGAGCCCAGGTCATTTTTCACTTGGCGAAGGAAGAGCACTGGCCATTGGAACTCCGTAATCTGACCCCCGTGAAAATTGCCTGCGATAGAGATACGAGAGATTGGGGTCTATGAATGATTATTTCTCAAACCCCTCATAACATGATCTGCTTAGCGGTGAGAATTTATCACATTAAGGGAAAGGCCTAAAGTCAACCGCATTTACCCCATTCATACCCTGCAGTATCTGACACCGTATACCCGCGAGAGACAGTCTACATAGCGTACCTGTATATCAAATGTACCCTCATTACATAGAACGTATACATTTCACGCCAGATCGAAATCGTCACATTGTGAACATAATCATCTCATAAAACATTTTTTGTTGAGAAAGAACAGGAGGCTTCCCTAGGGACTCGTGGGAGATCACCCTATCATACAATGGCTTATTTAACTATCCAGCATCCATGTGTGTTGTCACTCGGCTTATGCAACCAAAATGTCAACTAAATTGACCATTGCTACAAATGTCAGCCTCGGACAATGAACATTTATTACAACGGTCATAATTCTGAAGAACACTCGTCTAAAAGTTATTTGGAGATACATTTGATCCTACAGGTCAGTGTGTGTCAAGACTTACGATGCTACAGAATGCTCCAACTTGTAGCCGACCCCGTATCATTAACACTGGCAGTTTATATCGAAGTAGCAGCACGCTGATTGTGGGGCGAACCTGCTAAAACTGGCCCGTGGCAACCGTTTAAATTTTGTAATTTTCAAGCAACTGATGAGAGCATCCCCCACCCGTCGGGGTCTTGATGAAGGCAATTAATACAAGGACCATGCCACGCTAACGAGTTCATGACTGCCCGCACTTGCCGTTGATATTGACGTGGTTTAAATGTGGTTTAATGACCTTTCGGACATTGCTTCCAACCACACTCGCGCGGGCAAGGTCACGGGTCAAATGCCACGAATACAAAATTTGAATGGAAGAAATAACGAAACGAAACCAAGTCTACAAATCTCATTTGAAATCGTCTGGTGGGATGGGAAGCCACAATGCTCTACCCCCGGGTGATCCATGGGAGGGGTAGGGCGTCACTGGTATCACGTTATAATGGAGCCAATTTAAACTTTAACTGAATCCTTTTTTCTCTGTCCGTCATGGTTCTTTATGCCATGTTAGGGTAATTGGAAATCGAGTTAAGTGGAAAATCAACACCTAGACTGATGTAAATTGGATCGAAAGTATTAATTATGTGCGTGAAAATTGTAGTGTGTGTTCGTTTTTGGCGATCTGGACCATACGGCAGGTAATTTACTGGCAGTTGTGTTGAGGGAATACATGTACACGTGTGGTGCGATACAACCCGAATAGCTGAATAATAATATCACAACTACTACTACTACTACTACTACTACTACTACTACTACTACTACTACTACTACTACTACTTCTACTACAACTACTACTACTACTACTACCACAACCCCCACCACCACCACTACTACTACTACTGCTACCACTACTACTACTACTACTGCCACTACTACTACCACTAATACTACTACCACTACAGGGTAGTAGTAGTACTACTACTATATCTAAATAGAGCCAAGTTCAAGCTAGTTTTCTAGATATTTACAGAAATGCAAAAGGGGTACTGATGCTTCCATTCTGGTAAGAGTGAGTGAGTGTGTTGGGTTTAACGCCACTTAGAACAGTATTCCAGTTCTTTCACGGCGTGTCAGGTTAATGAAGGAGTGAGTGAGTGAGTGAGTTGGGGAGCCCGGAATATCTTGGACGTTTGCCGCTCTGAAGAACCCAGACCCTCAACATCTGAACCCAACAAGCCCTCCATCACCTGCACATCCCCCCTCCCACTACCTATGTGAGTATCCTGACGGTGCACATCTCCCCCACACCCCCTCACCTGTCTTGCTCCCCCTTACCTGTGTGCGGATAATAGTGCAATTTGCGTGTCACATCAAAGAACGGTGCAGCGCCCGGTGCCGGTCAGACTTCTGTAGTTTCTTGTAAGTAGCTTAACGGTGCCATCAAAAGGGCACTGGATCTCACTCCGCCAACAGACACCCTACTTGGGGAGATGAATGGGTTGGAAACACACATGATAACTACCTGTAATATGTCAGTCTACTATCGTGTTTTACCATACCGACAAAATCCAGGTAGTAATACCAATAAATTGTCCAACAAGCGTACCTGCTTCGATTGGTGGGGCGGTGGTTTCAGTATGAATCCCATCCCTTGATGCATGTGTTTACAAACAGGTATGCACGTGTTTACAAACCGGTATGCATGTGTTTACAAACAGGTATGCACGTGTTTATAAACAGGTAAGCAGGTGTTTACAAACAGGTATGCATGTGTTTACAAACAGGTATGCACGTGTTTACAAACAGGTATGCATGTGTTTACAAACAGGTATGCACGTGTTAAGAAAACAGGTATGCACGTGTTTACAAACAAGTATTCTTGTGTTTACAAACCGGTATGCATGTGTTTACAAACAAGCATTCGTGTGTTTACAAACCAGTATGCACGTGTTTGTAAACATGTATGCAGGGTGTTAATAGGAATGAATGTGTTTACTCATGCAGGCGGATGAATACATATCTAGAGATATGCGTGTTTTATTGATGGTTATGCATGTAGTAAATTTATTGTACCTAATAAAGTACATTTAATATCATAGATACAAATATGAAATTTTGGAGCTCGATTATCATATGTTGTTGTTGTACAGAGGCATTGAAAACTGTCATATAAGGCCACAAGGTAGCGCTGAACTCAGTATCTCGTGTGACCGCCCCGTGCAGCAATTACGTCTCTGCATCTCCTCGGCACTGACTTGATAACTGTACAAATTCTGTCCTGCGGAATTCTGCGGAATTCTGCGTCATTCTGCTTGTAACGTGTTGGCCTGTTGTGGGAGCGTCTGCGGCTTGTTCTGACGTTGACGTACACGTCGATCGAGTTCATCCCAAAGGGGTTCGATTGGATTGATATCTGAGGTCTCGACGGCCAGGGCAAGGCGTTGATGTTGGCTTGATGAATGCAGTCTACCGTGACACGAGTGTGAGGTGGGGCGTTGTCTTGTTGAAACACCTCCCTCAAATTTCCCTGAACCAAAGCCAAGTGAGATCTCGTGGTGTAGGATAGGGTCCCCCACACCATGACACTACCGCCACCGAAATTGTCGAATTCACGTACACAATACACTCATTTCGACGACGATAAACACGTTGACCATCCCGCCGGTGACGAAGAAATCGCGAATAATCGCTAAACCACACTCGTCTCCAGTTTCTCAAATTCCAAGGCTGTTAGGTTTGGCACCAACGCAAGCGTCGCTGTCGATGGATCTGTTGCACAACAGGGACGATAACTGGTCTTCTGGGTCGGATTCCAGCCTCGCGAAGATGGTTCCTGACAGTCTGGTCCGATATCCTCCTCAAACCAAGGATGCGTCTTGCAGTCTCCGCAGCTGTGACATTACGATGACGTATGTGGAACAGTCGAAACTGTGTGTATCGGTCCAAAAGGCGGCAAATGGTGCTGTGTTGGACGTTAGAGTGGCGTGCCACAGAAGACTGCGAGTCCCCTCTTTGGATACGTCCTATGGCGATGTTCCGATCAGCAGCGCTGAGTTTCGGCATTTTCGAACTTGAAAAACGTTGACAATGACAAATTATTGGCTTATGCTTGCCTTTTTATAGCCACTACCACGAGTTACGAATGCCATAACTTGCACGTGCATTTTGCTTTACTGTTTTCCTCCATGACATTTTTGGGGCGGTCGGGTAGCCAAGTGGTTAAAGCGTTCGCTCGTCACGCCGAAGACCCGGGTTCGATTCCCGACATGCGTACAATGTGTGAAACCCATTTCTGGTGTCCCCGCCGTGATATTGCTGGAATATTGCTAAAAGCGGCGTAAAACCATATTCACTCACTCACACAATGACATTTTTGAACAAGTGTAAAAACAATGCCGGTTAAGACATTGCAAATCGGATATCAGGCAACCAACATTTTCCAATTATAACATATATCCAATTTATATACCTGATTTATTGTGTAGTCAGGTTCAATGAACTACATATTATCTGTGCGTTTCTGTTTTTGAAGAGTGTATGTGTATACTGACATGTATGACAATATTAACATAAAAACGTGTTTACTAACAAGCATGTGCGCGTTTATTAACAGTCATGTATGTGACACTGATACGACATTTACCAACCACAACCTGACATAGAATATGTTTCATGATTGCGCCGTCAACGTTGACATCGGCGCATTATTAACGACGCCATAATACTCAAAAGAAGACAAATTGAATGAAGGTATAATCTGTAAACACTTTACAGAAATCACGACCTTACAGAAATGAATCCGACGTTTTGAGTAAACATACTTTGCAACAAATATGTTTTGTTGAAATAATAAATATAATCAATCAATGCCTGTTTGACGTTTTGCCTGAAATGTTTATGAATATAAATTATTTAAATTCAGGTTACAACAAAATGTTAAAACTGTCGAAGCACAATGTCTCATAATTGCTGTTAATACCACAGCAATTTGTCCCCGTAACATTAACAATCCTGTCACATGTCAGGCTCGCTTCAGTTTCGCTATTAATCACGATAACGCCAAAACACTTTAACGGTCGCCAATTTCTATTTCCACAATCAATCTACTAAAAGTCTGTTATATAACAAAAACTAAAACGAAAACTGAGCTGCTTAGCTTTCATGGCTTGATTAGGACAGGGGAGGGGTTGTCGTAAATAAATGGACACTTTCGTTTGTGGTGCGCAGTATTTATGCGCCGTTGGAGTGCGCGTGTCGCGTGCAAGTGTCAGATGACGTGATTTGCATATAATTCCCACCTCTGTGACGTCAATTGAATTACGACGAGAAACGGCGTGACGCAAAGCGTCATTTGACGGGGAGAGGGTTTGTTTTGGTATTCGTCCGAATGTTTTCAGTCGCTGTTTTCACGCCTACCAAGCAAATTATAGGGTACCATTCGCGTCAGCTCCGAGAAATGTGTCATTTTTGGGTTGTGCTGCTGCAATCAAAATATAATACGTTGATATTTATGAAATCAAAAACTAATTCCCGGATTTATGTGACATTCTAAATGAACACAACTCCACCATACGGAATACATTCCGTCCTTGCCAATAAGTTTGCATTTGTGGTATCGATTCAGTGCGGTTAATTTGATTGTGCGGTGTCAAAAGGCTATACTTTTCTCCAACCACAGGAACTAAATACGCACGAAACAGAAATTAAAGAGAACCCCCAGGGATGCACTCGGTCTGGTCTCTGGGCCATGTCACTAGATTTGGATATGAATAAATTGTTATAAAAATTGAATTTATTTTAGGCGTTAAACGATATTTTATTCAAACGCATGACTTAAGCCTTGAAATCAAGGATTTGGGATTCTTTTTGAAAAGCTGAAATTACCCATGATCTTAAATTGCAACAGCAAAATATTCCAAACAGTCTAAAGTGACAATATTTTATGATGCATAAAAAAATTGGGGGAGTGGTGACATTGAATTGTCTGATTTAATGCCTCATACACGCGATGTTGGTATTCATGGATAATACTATTCCACACTGAGCATCTGTGGTGTAATATTTTGTAAATGTAATACTATCCCTTAGCCGTGAGAATTCCGGGGTAGAATTGTTTCCAAGTAACCTATTCTTGCCGTGACTCCTAAAAGATATAGACACGCAAACAATACAGGCTCGGTGACTTATTGTTTGCGTGTCACCGTACCCCGACGGCGTGGAGTTGTTCATGATATCAATCACTAGTTTGTCTAAACTACAGTCTAATGTTGGTTGGTTTGTTTGTTTGTTATTTAACGCCGCACTCAGCAATATTACAGCTATATGACGGCGGTCTGTGAATAATCGAATCTGGACCAGACAATCCAGTGATTGACATTATGAGCATCGATCCACGCAATTAGGATCGATGACATGCATCAACCAAGTCAGCGAGCCTGACCACTTAATCACTCTCTTTAGAGCTAAACTGGTTTTCAGCTTTGGTGTCCCCCGCCGTGATATTGCTTGAACATTGCTAACAGCGGCGTAAAACCATACTCACTCACTTAACTAGTTTTATACAAAGACAACGCAAGAAAACTATTCCTGGAGAATGTCGACGTCAATGTTGAGGCGCATCACGTTGGACCGGCACGACGAATCACAATACAGTGTGTGGAATATAAGATTCAAATAACTTTGGATGATGAATTTGGATAATAAATCTTAAATTGACAACGGGATAGGTCAAACGCGTGTTCTGTTTAGAAGACTACACCTCCTTCGTTTCAGGAAGTCGATATACTGCTATCACAAAGTCAACGGAAACACATGTCGCGCCAGAACGTCATCATGGAGTATTTAAAGCAGCAGCAAAACACACCTTCTACATGTACACTCCAATAACACATAACAGTTCATGTTTCAAATACTCACGAAGTATTGCATATTGATGTATTTTTGAACATTATACACAGGCTAATATTTCTGGTTAATTTTATCAAGTTTATCTCAGTGAATTTTGCAAAAGGAATGATTTGAGTCTATGAGGAGGATACTACAGGAGACTCTCTAGTAAACGAACAAAACTTGTCCTCATAAAGTATTGGTGAATTCATGTTGCCCAGATATATGTGTCCAGTCTTCTGGAAATATAGCGTGATGTCCGAGATACAGAGCTGTGTCAATGTTGTGTTCCCGAACATCTCATGTCCATTGCTATTGTGCAGTGTTGTAGACACACTTTTTTCGGATTCCCCGAATGAGCGCAATAGGAGCAAACTAAATACGTGAATTTACATTATTGAAGAAGAGTTGGGTTCATTTTGGAACTGAGAGGCTAATATTTGTGTGTTTTGCCCCTAAACTTAGGATGGCTCAATCACACTGTTCCCTGTTATCTAAATGCCAAACTTACTCTTTAACGGACTGAACGTTTACTTCACAGAGGAATTTGTCTCTTTTGGTGAAGGAAGGATTCAATGTTGGTGAAGTTAGGGTTCAATGCATTTTTATATTTTTGTGGCAGCAGGAACTACTGTGAAACCTCGCGTCTAACTACTGCTGCGCCTTGAAGTGATTCCAGAGCGTGTTCCGATGTTTACCAGTCAAGAATATGGTAAGCTGCATTCTCTAACACATCGGAGTATTTCTAGCACGAAAGTCATATGTTTCCATTCGAGCTAATAATCAACGGAATTAAACCCTGATAACTATAATAGCGTTTAGCCTGTAGTCAATGGTGTTCTTTAAAAGCAGTAAATTGCCGTGCCAGACTTCAACGCGGAGCACTCTATTCCCCCACCCCTTGTCTCCTCACCACCTCCCCCATCCACTTACGTGGCCGGAATGGAAGCGGTCCGAGACTGGCATTATCCCCAGCCCGGGGATGTTCCGGTGGGGGGAGACGTGGACAGTAAAGCCGGCGGTCCTCGTCGCCTGCAGTCCAAGCAGATAGAGAAATGACTCGACCTGTAATTGCAGTTTAATGATAGCGCAATCTCGCTACAGTCAAATTACTTGAGGTCTTCTCGTAGAGACTGAAAACATCCCTGTCATGGCTTCAAAGAGTACATTTCTCCTCAAAGAGAACTTTACCATTCTTTGCAGAGATAAAAGGAGGCAGCAAATCGGAGGCTCGTCGCGATCGGAACATTTTCATCCTAGGGTTCCCGTGAAGGTCGATATAGTTTCAATGAAAAAAGTCCAGTTCGTCAGATGAAAAGCACTAAAACAGATTTGTTGCATCGTAACTAGATTACTAGTCTCTCCGTGCATATAAATCTCTATTTCTACCCTTGAAATATATGTCACTGTAGGACGTATGATAATCTAGCCATCGTCCACGTTGATCCCTCCTACCGCATGTTTAAGCACGAAACCTATAGCTGGTAAGGTTCTTGAAGAATACTGACATAAGCGTAGCGACAATTAAGTGTAAACTATACAAAATGATGCTGTGAAATAATATATCTATGTAATTGATTGTAAGACTACATTTTGCCTTCAAATAAAATGTTTGAACTAAAAATCAAATTTTATATTTAAGGTTCAGAATAAAACGTTAATAGGGTAATGAGGTTAATATCCCACACTGTCTAGTGTCTGGGTGTTATCGTACGTCCGGCCAGGCGTGGCCAGTGCGTGAGTTATGTGAAATATCAAGTACCGGTGAAGTGTTTCTGCGGCAGATGAGTTGCTGAATCAATACCTAGGTGCATTAGCGGTGCAGCTGTGTGAAGCCCTCTATATATGCGGGTTTATTTAACGCTGTCTGACTCGTCATCAATATAATTTTCAAGTTTTATTCTATACCGCAATTACGAAATGTAACAGTATGTTTTGTGGATGCGCGCGCAGCAAGAAGGCCGGAACACAACACCGTTATGCTATTGTCTCTGTCGGAGTTCACCACGTGACAAACCTGCATTGGCAGTAGACCTACTCGTGCAGGTCGTTGGGGGGTGGGGCAAAATCGCGGGGGGTCCTGGAAGCGCCATGATCAGGTTCACTCAACCATCATGTAATTAAAGAAAAAACGAAAAAACAACCCAATCTGATTACAACAATTATTTCTACCTGAGACTCCAGCACAGAGTTTATCCGGGGCAGTGCAGCGGAACGAGATGGAAGAAATAAAAGTACATTTCAGTGATGGACGGGTTTCTAGTTAAATCAATTGCTTTGTTTTTTTCGCATATGCTTTAGAAACGTCAACGTTCGACCGGACACAGTGGCGTGTACTCGTCTTGCCTACGGTGCACTTTGCCTACAGGGCTTCCATAACAAACCCAGGTCCAGTGAGTATGGAGCCAAATTGCATCCCTTCGATGTAATAATTTCGCCAATTGTATTTTGTTTAAAATTGAAAATACATTAAAAAGGATATAATATGTACCATATTAATGTCATTCTAGAACAGACATAATATGTTAGCTTAGTGTATTTCTGTAATGAAATATTAGGGAATTTACACATTTGGATTTTGTATAATAAAGGGAAAGAAAAATATTTTTCTTTGGTGCTCGAAAAATAGATGGATAATCAGATAATAATATTCCACCCCTGTATCATTCAGCATGCATATTGTGCCTTTCCTGTCGGCAAATACTAGATACATAGCTAAATCGTTTCGTTTTTAACTCATAAACTGAGGAACAAAAGAAACTATACCTCTCAGGAGAATTTGTCATGTGCTTGTTTTTCAATAAAATCAAATATCTTAAGACAGCGATAATAGTACTCAAAGATTACTTCTGCACGGTTTTATCTTTTACGATATAATTTGATTTAAAACTTTTCAAAATAAAAAAAAAGAAAATTCGCATAATACACAACTTCTGATGTGTACCTTTGACACCTTATCTTTGAAAATCCATAATTTTGCTTATTTTTCGACACAAATGTACAACATTTCAAACATGATGGGGTCATTTGGTTGCAAATTCATTTCTTTATTGAACCAATGTATTTTTACACAAAATTACCAAGTCCCATGTTACGTTTTTTAAACTGTTGCAGTAATGAATCATGGTGAAATAGTCATAATAATCAAAATCAAGTTCTTTTAATTTTCAATGACTAAAAAACAAACTCGGTATACTTTCTTTTGCCTCTCAGTTTAATTTATGATTTGAGGCCCTGCATTTCAACAGATGTCGCCAAATATGTTCTTGTAAGGACATAAAATATTTTTTTCTGATTTCGGATTTACTTTAAAATACCCCCTCGTTTTCCCGATGTCAGTTCATTGTTTGTTGCGCCGCCGTGTTTGATGAACCCTGGTATAACCTCGTCCAGGGTGGAATAAACAGGGCACCGGTGAAATACCATTTATGATGGGGAACTGACATTGATTAGTGCGAGGTGACAGGTTAATGTTTAACATTTCGAGGATAAACGATTCTTGCAATAATAAAACATATTTTCTCAATTTCACGGTACTGATAATCGGTGAGTCTAGATATGTAATACACGTTGGGGGATCTCTCTCAGCGATGCTGCGTGTTTACAAGTCGCGGTCCGTATTATATAGATATAATATACAAAACAGTAACAATGTTCGGACTTTACTACAATACCAGTGGCGGAGTACAGTAATAAAATCCTATAACTTAAAATTCACCAGAAACAAATTCGTCAAACGGATCAGTGTATTATGCTTACAATCATATATGATATAATATAATGAAATTTCTAAAAAAGGTGATAATTTAATACCTGCTGCTCTTTTTAGGTGTACATCAGCGTTTAAAGCAGTATCACATTAAACTCGATGTGTGGAAAATGTTATGATTCCTAAATATAATTATTCTTTTGATCAGAACACTTCCGCTCAAACCGCTGAGGCAGTATCTGATTGTAAAATAGTGACAAAAGTAGGTTACACTTGCATAAACCGCCGCGTATAGCATCCTTAATGGTAGAACGAACTGAGCTTGTCATTTCTGTAAAAAATAAAGTTTACACACGGAATGTAAAAATATCGCAGAAAGACATTACCAGATATCTATAAAAATGCATTTTGCATTTTGTGTCTTTTGTTTCGCAAATAATTAAATACTAAAATATGAGAAAAGTAGCAATATTTATTTGTCGTTGTTTCTTCACACATCAAAGTAGAATTCTCATCGTCTCATGGCACTCTCTTTGTTGGAGATATCTTTTCTCTCTCACTGCCGGGAAGCTAAAACATCACGGTACCGAATACGATTTCATCAATGCCACATGTTATACATTAAGATTCATGATACTTTCATGGAATATATCTTTAATAAAATCCAAAGTTTTTAATATTTTGTATGACGGAATATTGTTCTCAATACAATCTTTATCATATAACATCCATATACATGTTCTGCATACCATTTAAGCTATCTGTTCATTTCAGTTCTCAGCACATCTATTAGTCATTTAAGTCTACATGACACACAAGGTTATACATGGAGTTTTAAACTGACAAAATATTTGTATAAACGTTACGTACCAACACTGCTTGTGCAATAATTTTAATTACTGTACTGTACTGTAAAAAAAACAATTAATTAAAACGAGGATAGGTAGTTTACTGTTGAGTAATACACTCTGATAAAAACTAGGGGTATAGTTCGACTTGAAATATACTGCTGGGAAAATAAAGCCTACAGCAATGTTTGATGGTGGCTGAAACGAAACAAACACGAAATGGGTATTCGATGGTGAGGTAGTTGAAACGGGTATCGTAAATATGTTTTAAGCCTTAAGTTGGCAGTGTTTCGGAGACTGCTTGCAGCCTTGTTATGTTTTGATAACATTTGTATATTTTGGGTGAAATCCGGTTTTCAAGTGTATACTTTCTTTTGCCCGGAAGTGAATGTATTATTGTGAAAAGAAGGTAAGCTGGGCGTAAAAACCTACGTCAACTATAATAACGTTGCGATATGATATTTATGTGAATATCATACAGATCTCGATATGTTTGAGTAATGACAAAAAAGATGAAGATGACCAATAAACTAAAACAACGGCGTGAGATGATGATGATGATGATGATGTGTGTGATTGTGCGTTATGGGCGGGGTGTGGCGAGGAGTGTGTGACATGTGCTGTATGACTGTCACAGTCAGGTCGTGATAAACATGTCACGTACTTCTCATCCCCAACTACGTGTCACTGATTGAAGGGGATACGGAGGCCGCTACACGCGCTCCGGGGGAGGAGGCAGGGGTTGGGGGACTCCGAGATGAAGCAATGTCTGAAACAAAGGCCATGCCATCTATTTTGAGCACCATCCAGTCAGACCCATTGGTGCATATTGTGAAATTCTATATGCTAGTTTTGACGTGTTTTAAGAGGCTATAATAGATCCCAATAAACTAGCTACGAAACAAAAGGGAGGGAAACCCAGAGAAGGACACGAGAGTGCAACGAAGATGAAATAATGTAAATTATAAAGATTATCCTTTAGTCGTAAAAATAAACTGACCGTAACCGGTCTTAATAAATGCCATACTGAACTATTTCTGTTCCATATAACGATTAATTTTAGTTATTGTTGTCAAAGATTTCCTACAATGGACATTTACCAAACGAATTCTTCCCCTCACTGCGTGGAAAGCCGAGAGTTAATACACAGTCCTAGTGGCGAATGAGACAGACAATAAGAAAAAATAAATTGAATTTAAAAAAAGAGAAAGTTTACAAGCGTATCATTCTGACCCCCTTTGTCTACTTTTCTTAAACAGCTCATACAGGTTATTAATTCTAAAATAGCCGATTTTCTTTGGCCGATGTTAGAAAATGAGGCAACGATTATTAATACACGCTGTGTAATTATACATTGATTATATAAACCGAACTATGGATTTATGATCTCAATGAAGTAAACATATATATAGCCGCCCGGTGGAATATTTAACTTCGACGGATTTTCTTCCTCAGCGAACCTTCATCATTGCTTTAATGCTCGGCATTTGGGTATTGCTCTTTCCTCGTCTTTCCTCGGCGGGATGTAGAAGGTCGGCACTGATGTACAATCCGAGGTGTTTGATGACGACTTGGTGTTGGTAATACAATGAGCAAGGCGCTATGGAAGCGTACATCATTCCTCATCTTCTCGCGTGCCTGGCGATGACGTCACAGAACCTGCCCAACAGAATAAACGATATTAAGTAGAGTTTCTGTATCAAACCACATATACGAAAATAGGACTACGTGAAAGAAATTCTTTATTGATCTCAAGAGCAGAGTGTAAATTTCGAGTATTTTAGTCACGAGATGAATGTATATTACATGTTAATAATTACCACTGACATCAAGGCTATTTCAAACAGAATTTGATACATGTTTTACTTAATACAAATATTCGATGAATTGTGTTCTTTTCTTCACATTAGGTTGTCCATAGTCAATGCTATGTTGCCATGTGAATATAAGAAGTGTTTGACATAATGGGCCTTTGTGTTGTGTGTTACACCACTTGTGTTATGATCATATAAAGTAAACATGATTATCGCTATAGGTCTGGTATAAAATTGAAATTAACATTTATTTATCTTGAAGGCCATGCTCCGAACAATCCAGTCAGTGCCACCGCGTTTTCAACGGTGCTCCCGAGGAGCCAAACAGACCTGTATCTGCATATCTGATTGTCTCAACACTTTCTCTCCATATAAAACAAATAAGTGCCATTGTTGGAATGCAAAATAATACGGAACCGTTGTGGGAACATTATCTTGAATGTCATGAAATATCTCCGATTTACAGCCGTCTAACGTTACACAAATGATTGGACTCTTTATATACTGATTGACTGATTTACGTAATTGTTTTAAATGAAACTTTGGCCCTCGTTAAAAAAATAAACACTCATGGTCACATGACATGCTCTTAAGCGAAGTATTTAATATTCGAATGACGCAGTGAAATTTAAAAGCATTGTTCTACGGGTGATGTTTTCTAATTGCCCTGTCATTCATCACGGGGACAGGCCTCCGCTCCGCCGGACAGGAAATGTCAGCGAGGGTGTGAAGGATGAGACTTGGCGGAGGCCCGAGGGTGCGGCAGGGTCCTCCACCCACATCGCCTCTGCTTACTTCTGCCTCTTTACCCCACACAAAGCGTTGCGCCGGCCGAGTTCCTCTCTCTCAGCGCGGCCAGTGGAGCGGACTGACCAGGGATCGGGGGACACTAGGGGCACATACCGGGGGTAATGGTCTGTGGGAGGGGGGTCTGCCGTGATCTACTGACACACATGAGTCTCCGGGTACCTTGGGGGGTTGAAGTGAACGCGTATACCCTTGATTGTATTGCGGAACTGACATATACATATATGGAGTTTAGTAGAGATGCTTCAAACCCAATACCTCTGTAAACGTTTATTAGTAAATACCAATATTGTATTAGTAATTTAGTGGAACGAAAAGCATTTCGTTCTTGACTATATTTACTCCAGTATATATGAACACAATTAGTTACATATAACAAGTCTGATTTGTTAGCCCTTCAACCCAGCCATGTGTATCTATAAGTCAAAGTCAAGTCAAAAGAAGTTTATTGTACAAGTGAATGTGTATCTGAGATACATCCACGTGCATATAGAATACATTTGGTATTTTAATTAAATCTAATTTAATAATATCAAATATAACAGTCATATCAGTATTATATCACGAGTAAGGCGTCAATGTTGTTGACAGTTCTCAGTAATGCAATACATGAGGTTGTATATATGTATATATAAATATGGCCCTCCCTGTATCATTGCGCCTTCCTACTTCCGCAGATTTTAAAAAAGGTAGAGTTGCAATAGTGATTATTATCTGGTATAGTTTGTGAGCGTTTTAATATATACAACATTGTATCTTAGATCGAGGTGTATTTGGAGAAAGGGCGTGGTAAAGTGAATCTATCCGTGTAATTCGGTATCATTCTTGGGAAAGCGTCCATAGCCCTGCGCGACATCAACGCTGATTATTACTATTTCACATTATCATTATTGTATTGATAATTGCAATGTATCGATATTTCAATCAATAGTTATATAACTTTTGTCATCAGGTTATTCACAGGAAAACGTTGTCGCAGTTCTCCATACAGCTGTAGAGCGACCAATACTCTCTTGTAGTAACTGGCCTTAATATTGATTATATTAATATCTATTTCAAATTTGCTTCATTAGAGTGAGTGAGTGAGTGAGTAAATGAATTATATCACAGCGGTGATACAAGATGCGCTATCTGAAGTTAAGAAGGGGCTGTAACTATGTTATATGAAATAATTAGACTAGGTTTAAAGTAGATGTAAATATATTTGTTTAATAAAACGAGGACATATTTCAAATTTTCTTCTTTCTATATTTTTAGACCAGTGTGAAGATCTTCCCATCTAGATCCTAGAAACATAAGAACGTGTGAAAGTGATCACCAACTTCTGAAGAGAAACACCCTGCATGTTGATGTGTCAGCTCAATGGCAGCAGAACGTAGTTTCTCACGATTGTTCTTCCCGACTCGTCTTACACAGACACAGACATTGTAGATTGATCAACAGTTTCACCAGTGAACGTGGGTAGGAAATATGGTCATTAAGATATTCACTTACAAATCCATGGGAAAAGGGCACAAAAGCAGTTTTTTAAAAATATATCAAAATCACCGCCAAAAACATACTGTACTCCCACACCCCACCATCAACTACCCCCATCCCCACTTCGTCCACCCCTTCCCCATACACCCCACACACATCCGAGGGAAACATAAAAGAAACATCAAGAACAAAAAAAAACAACCAAACAAAATCAAAATAAATATAAAATCCAAAATTGACGCGTTCAAAGTTACACGAATGTGTTCGGTGGAATTCTCCTAAGCGGAGCTAACGGGTTTATTCGGGATGGGGATGGGGATGAGGGAGAGGGGAGGGTGGGGGAAGGGGGTGGACATGTTGGTGGGGGACTGAGGACAGCGCACGTCGTTAGTTCTTCAGCTGAAGTCAGTCCAGTACTGAATTCAGCGATGAGTAATTTCTTATTGCAATTAAATTGTATTCACCCACAGGCCATATTTTAAGAACCGCGTATTTTCCATATCAAACGGCCATTTGAATGATTTCATTTCATATATTTAGCTTTATATTTTCGATGCAAATAATTTTGTTTGGTGTTTGGTGTAATAGTTATAGTTGAATTAAGGCAAGCTTGGGCAACTAAACGGTCTATTTGCGCTTACACTGTTTGGCGTTAGACCAAGAAGAGTTACCTCCCCTCCACCGTATTGACCTGCTCAATGAAGCAGCTCCGCTCCCGGACAGAGAAGGACGCCATTCTCTACAGCCGACGGATCAAAGTTTAAAACATTCCGATAATTATAAACAGAAGAAATTACACATGTTTAGTTTGACGTTGAACACATGAAACATAACGAGTGAATAGATATAAAATCAGTGTGATTTACTGCGATTTGATAGCCAGACACAACATCAGCCTCCATTACGCCAGCAGTGATCGCACACTAAATGCCCGTATAACGATGAAACTTGCGTCTTAATCACAAACATGACAGTAAGTACAGAGTAAAATTACAAATCCGTATGTTGCACGTGTGCTTATTGGTGATATCCGATATTTCCTTTTATTATCAACATTAAGATGAATTTGTATCTCGTAGTAAATACTATGTCCTACTGTTCTACCACAAATAACCCAGTGAAGCCTGTTTTGTATTCTAAAAAAACCCTACCCTTTAACAATAGGAAGAGACGGATGGAGGGTCCGAAAAAGCGTGTTTACACTACATGACCGGGCGGCTGGCCAGAAATATCAGGACGATATGGAAATAGAAACAATGTACGTCAGTCTCATTCGGGTACAATAAAATAAAATAAAAAATTAAAAAAATCTCAGAAAATACACAACAGAAAATGATTTATCCACCCCAACTGCCACAGAGCGTTTGTTTGTTTGTTTGTCAGCTATAGTCCAGCTATATGACGACGGCCCATACATGATCGAGTGTGGACCAGATTATCCTGTGAATAAGGGAACACTAATTTTAAGACACATTAAAAAGGATAAGCTGAGTTCTCATCCTTGTCTACCAAATACGCGTTGGAAACAATGCACACAAACACATCTCAACATTTCATTCTGTTTTGAATATTCCCAATGCTATGGCGTAACATGACAAGCTGATTTCCGTCGTTGTGATCGTCGTCATAACGCTGGTTAAATGTTGTAGTAGAGTCACTTCCTGTTGATAACGGAGACGTTGGCCGATGGTTAGACCCGTGAAGATCCGGGGTAGAATAGGTCTTCAGTAACCCATGCTTGCCGTAAAAGGCGACCGACGGGATCGGGTGGTCAGGCTCGCTGACCTGTTTGATGCATGTCATCAATCCCAATTGCGTGGATCGATGCTCATGATATCAATCACTGGATTGTCTGGTGCCGACTCGATTATTTTCAGACCGCCGTCATATAGCTGGAATATTGCTGAGTGCGGCGTAAAACAACAAACAAAAAAACAAACAAACAAACAAACAAACAAATATTACCTGGTTATTAAAACCGTGAGTGTACTTAAAGTCACATAATTAATTTTTTTTTACAAAGTTCACAAGTATTACACTGTTGCAGTTGTGGTAGGGTGTTACTTCGACGTCGAATAATGCAGCGTCGATTTCATAACGAGTTGAGAAGATCCACACAAGATGTTATTGGGGATATTCTTTCTGACCTAGTCTGAGATGAAGGTTACATAATAGTTTACAAGGGCTGGGCAAAAAGTTCTAACCATTGTTAATTTTTTTTTTCAACATATTGTTTGTGAAGCTTTTCAATTCCGATTAGGAAGAAATTTTCTGAAACCACCCCGAAAAACCCATTCACGGCAGCTTTGAGGTCATCGTTGTCTTCATAGGGCTTTCCACGAAGGGGTTCTTTTAGTATAGGAAACAGGTGGAAATCACTTGTTGCCAGGTCTGGCGAGTATGGACTGTGAGGAAGCTCTTCGAACCCACATTTTTGCACAGCAGCCTTTGCAAGTCGAGAGGTGTGAGAAGGCGATGAAGCAAATCAGTATAGTAGGCACCGGTAATCGTCTTTTGACTTTCTAAGTTATCAACAAGGATAAAACCTTTGCATCCCAGAATACAGTGGCCATAACTTTCTTCACTAATCTTGAAGACTTGAATTTCTTTGGTGCCGGAGAAGTGGAACAGTGCCATTCAAAGAATAAACGTTTTGACTCGGGATTTTAGCTGTGGACTCATGTTTCATCATCCGTTAGTTATCTTGTTTCGAAGTTGACTAAATCCTCCTTAATTAGTTCTAAATTTTCTTTGGCAATGTCAGTTCATTTTCCCTTAAGATCAGCATTCAGAAACTTGGCACCAAACGAGCAGATATCTTTTTCATCTGTAAGTGTTCATGAATATTGCTTTCAATGGATCCATGGCTTAGACCTGTGTCTTCCTCAAGTTCAGCAATGGTAATACGTCTATCTGACAGTATAATTTTTTTATCTCTTTGATTGAATCTTCATTGATGGAAGTTGAGGGACGTCCAGACCTAGGGTCATCACCAAAGTATGTTCTCCCAATCTTAAACATAGTCTTTAGCAGTGGAACAGCTAGGGCACTTATCCCCATACACTTGTGACATGCGGTCATGAATGTCTTGGGGATTACCTTTCTCAAACGACAAAAACTTGACTGCTCGGTACTCGTTCTTGTACATTTTTGTGTCGATTTGGACCCTTATCACGTTGAACTGGATGTCATTAAAATACAAACGGCCTCAACAGACCAAATACACTCAATGACCAGTTCACTTTGTTATGGCCCATATCTGAACGTTAGTCAGGCTTAGTCAGACTGTGGGTATAAACTGTATGGTATATATGCCAGAGTGTAGATATAAACTGAAGGGTATGTATGCCAGACTTTAGGCATGAACTGTAGGGTATATGTGCCAGACTGTAGGTATGAACTGTAGGATATATGTTCCAGACTGTAGGCATAAACTGTAGGGTATATGTGCCAGACTGTAGGCATAAACTGTAGTATAAATATGCAAGACTGTAGGCATGAAATGCAGGGTGTTTACCCAGACTGTAGGGTATATAGGCCTGACCGTAGGCATGAACTGCAGGTATATATGCCAGACAGTAGGCATGAACTGTAGGTATATATGCCAGACAGTAGGCATGAACTGTAGGGTATATATGCCAGATTGTAGACATGAACTGTAAGGGATATATGTCAGACTGTAGGCATGAAGTGTAGGGTATATAGGCCAGATTGTAGACATGAACTGTAAGGTATATATGTCAGACTGTAGGCATGAACTGTAGGGTATATATGCCAGACCGTAGGCATGAAATGCAGGGTATATACTCCAGACCGTAGGCATGAACTGTAGGGTATATAGGCCCGACTGTAGGCTTAAAGTATAGGGTATACGTACTAGACTGTAGGCATGAAATGCAGGGTGTATAAGCCGGACTGTAGGCATGAACGGTGGGGTATATAGTCCAGATTGTAGGCATGAACTGTAGGGTATATAGGACAGACAGTAGGCATGAAATGCAGGGTGTATAAGCCAGACTGTAGGCATGAACCGTAGGGTATATAGGTCAGACTGTAGGCATGAACTGTGGGGTATATATGCCAGACTATAGGCATAAAGTACCGCATATATATGCCAGTATGTAGGCCTGAATTG
Organism: Haliotis rufescens; assembly: GCF_023055435.1. Taxonomy (NCBI): domain Eukaryota; kingdom Metazoa; phylum Mollusca; class Gastropoda; order Lepetellida; family Haliotidae; genus Haliotis; species Haliotis rufescens. The sequence continues at coordinate 4,890,336 of NW_025964013.1, forward strand.
TAAGCAGTATGTGCGAGACTGTAAGCGGATACTGGCTGGTTATATATGTCTAAATGTAGGCATTATCTGCGTGGTAATTATCTCAGAGTATATGTGCGAACTGTAGGCATGAAATGCCGGGTATATTAGCCAAACTGTGAGAATGAATCACCACCAACGTCATTATCATCATCATCATCCTCATCACCGACCGCCTCCGTGGTCCAGTGGTACAGCTTCCGAAGGTCCAGGGATCGATCCCCGGGCGCGTCATACCAAAAGACGTTAAAGATGGTACCTGTTGTTACCCTGTCATTACCCGGCATTACGGGGCGAAAACAAGGACTGGTCGGCTCGGAGTCAGTATACTGTTAAACTGCGGCATGGTATCTCAGTGGACTAGCATCGGCATCGATAGATTGTCAATTTTAGTCACTGTTGTTTGTCACACAAACACGCTCAATGCCAGCTCAGTCTGTATATGACGTTAAACATCAGTTGAGAGTGACTGGATGATGTACGTCATGTTCCTGGGCTATACGTGGCGTCGTTCCAGGGGCAGGTTCGCGCTGGAGATAAGTAGTTGTGGTTCGTTAACCATACGGGCAGGTGTAAAACGTGACAAGTGCTTGTCAGGTTCGCTACGTGCTCTAATTGTGGTAATAACTAGTTGTACGACAAACGGTATGTCCAAAGAAACAATGTAGAACAGCTGTCTGACAAGTAGGATTAAGCGAGAATTATGTAATTACACAGCTCTTGCGTCATCGGGTTCGTTGCGTGATAGACACCTCATTGCGACAGTCCCCCACTCGTTGAATGTTGTAATGTGCCGCAACAGGTTCATTGGTCTGTGTATTAAGTAACTGCGTGTATTGTGTGCGGCAGATATGCCAAGCGTCTTGTGCAACTCTCAGAGAGAATTTGTAAATATTGTATTTTACCAAACGATGAACATGTTAATATGATATAACTTGATATAATTCAATTGTAATGTTTATGATGATTTGCGTTTCCATCTTTTTAATGCAGCATATGAAAATAATCCTTGGTTTTATAACTTTAACGATGAAGATTCATTTGTATATATAATGAACGAAAGTAAAATACAAGGCCTTATAACCTCAGGACTTTAAAATGTTAAATATAATCTTGGTTTTATTCAACCAAATATTCTTTTTTTCTAATTTGATTTTAGTGTCTCAGGCCAATTTGTGGCTTGACGCACTGTATTTTATATGTATATATCATGTATATGTTACTTGCGCAACATATACACTTAAATAACAATTTACTTACTGTTTTTAGTATATGTTTTTGACTCATTACCGAACAGGGTATAATGTTTGACAATGGCTAATCTACCATGTACATAGGCAGAATAATAACACACTTCTGATAATGTGATTGTAATGAGATAAATACTGAAGATGATTTAACGTATTGGGATGTATAGGGCACGTACTGAATTTCTGAAAGTTGTATTTGAATAAAGGACAGCACGCCTGGTGGTGACCTCTTGGTGGTCCACAGAACATACTCATGGAAGGAGGGTATCACCGTTTACCTAGAACAAACCGCACCCACCGCATCCACCCTCCCATCCACAGCATCCAAAACATCCACCCACACAACGAATCCACCACATCCATCCATCCACCGCATCCACCCACCAACCGAATCCACCACATCCACCCACCCACCGAATCCACCACATCCATCACATCCACCCACCCACCGCTCCATCACATCCATCCACCCACCGCATCCGACCACCGAATCAACGGCATCCACCACATCCACCCAACCACCGCATCCATCACATCCACCCACCCAACGCATCCACCCACCGAATCCACCACATCCACCGTATCTACCCACCCACCACATCTACCCATCCACCACATTTACCCATCAACCCATCCACCACATCTACCCACCCACCACATTTACCCATCCACCACATCTACCAACCCACCACATCTACCCATCTACCCATCCACCACATGTACCCATCCACCACATCTACCCATCAACCCATCCACCACATCTACCCACCCACCACATCTGCCCATCCACCACATCTACCCATCCACCACATCTACCAACCCACCACATCTACCCATCTACCCATTCACCACATCTACCCATCCACCACATCTACCCATCAACCCATCCACCACATCTACCCACCCACCACATCTATATGCCATATCGTGACACTATAGGTCTGAAGATATGTATATACAATGTACAGTCGGTTATACCAAAGGTATATCATGCTGTGCCTGAAGGCTTCGGGTTCATATGTACCTGTTGGGGGCCTTGGGTAGTTAAATTGTTGTATTGAAGCTATGAAACACCCCATCCCCATCCCCCGCAATTTGTGATAATGTTCTAAACTCAAAGCAGCTTGACATTCACAATTTAATTTAAAAAATAAAGGAATAAAAGTACAGGCAAGGTTAAAATGTGCCGGTTACGCTCTTTAGCTTGTTTCCTACATATACTGAACAACAAAGGTTCCTGTGACATTGAATAAGAATCAATGCAAAGTTATGTTTTTTACCAAATTCTGAAACAATTTCGGTTTGCAACAGATATAAGACTACTGTAAGTGTCCAGATGGTTTAATTTGCCCTACTGACTTCAGAAAATGCGTGATTTTATAAAAAAAACAACCCAGGAACATGCCAAAATGTCAATTTACAAATTAATAGCGTGCTAGCAACACATCTTCGTCTCATGGAATGGACCAGGCGTCGCACAAAGTCCTCAGGGATATCTGCCCATATCTTCTGGAGCTTGTTTCGAAGTTCCTGGAGTGTCTGTGGAACACGTGGTTGACGTCGAAGGCGCCGATCCATCTCATCCCACATGTGTTGGATTAGTGAGAGATCAGGGGAGCGAGCCGGCCAGGGGATGATATTCACGTTGTTTTGTTGAAGAGAGTCCTGAACAAGTCGAGCAATATGAGGCCGGCGTTGTCATGTTGAAAGGTAATGCCTGGGCCAAGACGACGCAAAAACGGTAGAACAACAGGGCCGATGATCTCGTCGCGGTAGCGCTGTCCATTGTGATTTCCCTCTACCACTATCAAACGTGTCCTCTGTCTTGCTGTAATCCCACCCCATACCATAACGCTGCCGCCCCCGAACTGATCTTCTTCCATGACACAATGATTGACGTAACGTTCATCTCGACGTCGGTACACTCGAATCCGTCCATCGCTGTGGCTGAGATGAAAACGAGACTCGTCAGTGAATAGAACTTGTCCCCACTGCATGGCCGTACAGCGTAGACGCTGTCTGCACCACTTTAGACGTGCTTGACGGTGGTTTCCTGTCAATGGGACGTCTGGTGGGTCTTCTGGCGACAATCCCTGCACATCTGAGGCGACGACGTACGGTTTGTGAAGATATTCGTCGAAGGCCAGGGATGCTTCTTCCAGTCACTGTTGCCGGCTGGAATCGATTTCGTAGGTGTGTTGTTTGAATCCAGTTATCTTGTCGATTATTGGTTACGCATGTCCTGCCACTCCGAGGATGGTCTCTGGCTGCATTCGTCTGTTGCCAACGTTGCCATAAACACCAAATGGTGTTTCTGTGGACGTTAAATTGTCTTGCAACATCACGTTGACTCGATCTTGCTTCAAGCATACCAATGGCTCGCAGACGCTCATTTTCGGACTGGCGAGGCATTTCGTAATGTTGAATAAATGCGCAATTTTGTTGTTTTTCTGAGTGGTTGTTGTCAGCACGATGCTAAACAGCACGATGCATATGGAATCCCGTTAACGCACATGTTTTTATACCCATTCTTGGGTAGTGAAATGCATGGGGTTTGCATAAAAGTCAACTTTTGCATGGAATGCATGCTTTTCTGTAGCAGTTACGTTTTTGTGACTTGATTCCATACATGTACTACAATATTGAGAACCAAACTTTACTTGTTTGAAAAATACACTTAAACATTGGTGTCACAGGAACATTTGTTGTTGAGTATATGACCATGAGCAAGTATCCGAACTTAACCTCTCACCATTGCTCCCATCATTCAAGGCACATGCAAAGACCGTCCTATCCAGTCTACATCCCCCTGCCCCGCCACCCCAAACCCCTCCAACAATAACCCCCCGCCCTGCAGCCCGCCTCAACATCATCCTTTTCCTCTGCTTCAACGTATACAAAAGTTGATGTTGATATGATCATTAACTTGGCGAATGGAATCTATTGGATTATAAAGGCTATCTGTTAGCCCTTTCATAATTTCTATACTGGTATCTCGAAACTTTTCATTACGTTTAAAAGTTGACATTTCGAGAAAGCCAAAAGAGCCCTAAAATAGTCTTCCTTTCATTGTATGATAATTCTACATGTCTTGAAACATTGATTAAAACACTCTTGTGCTCACTGCGGCAACGATAATACATTGCCACATTTATTACATTGATTTATAGATAACCATAACGATGTTGATACGTGACGTTGAACTTCGAGAAATGTTTAGTAAATATATCTAGAAAAATAGAGTATTCTTCAGCTAGGAAATAAAAGCCAGCAATAAAATACCGCCCTCGAATTCCTTTAAAAAATGTGTTTGGAAATTGAACAGGCAGTTAATTAATACACGTTTCTGTTAAAACGTATGCTGCTTAATATTTTAAGAAGTTTTGTGTTTCTGTGACAACACATTAAAGTAACGTATTTGGAATTGGAGAATCAGTCAACCATTAATGTTACTGGAAATGGCAGTACAGCCAGACAGGATTTATACCCTGTACATATATGTGTCACCGTGTACAGTTAATGTGTGCCTGCATCAAACACGGCGAATAATGCCGCCTACAGCAAGCTACCCTCATATTCTGGGAACTACTTCAAGCAAACTCTTGTAAATCTTAACTTGATCACCTATTAATAGCTACATCACTTTGCCGCATGGGGTCTCTTAATCTGGTTGAAATTGATTAACTTTTCACGTCTCAAATATCTTTTCAATATGTTGTTATGCTACACTGAGACGCAGCGTGTATTAAATCTGAAACTATTCATTTGTCTATTCATCTTGCGTTAAGCATACAATTACCAATATTGTATTTTATTATGTAACATAATACGTCACTATATTCGTCACGAGGAGATGGCAGCTCCACAAAAACAGGCGATATAAACAATGTTTCCACAGAAATTAACAAAGACCAAACTAGCATATTTATAACCTCATTTTGCACTGTGGCATGACTGCACGTGCGCTATGAGCGTGAATTGACTGCTAATGATGGCACACGCGCCTGGCACGTGCTTCACGCGTTTCCCGCTTCAAGCCGGAACAAGGCAGAGCGCCGTATCTGACCCAAGGGCGATAACTCTGTTTTTGTCGCTGCCACTATAACAGGACTTCAAAAGCAAGGATATTTCAATATCTGCGACTACGCTGGCTATCCACTATTTGTGTAATGGGAAACATGCAATGTGTTACATGCCCGATTAATGCTTTTTTTCCACAGCGAACAAGCAAGGGTGGTGACAAAGGCAGGTCAACATTCTAATGCTGTGTAGAATTACATGGTAAAATACAATTATGAGAAGTGCCTATGTTCAATATCTGGTATCCCAGGCTGGTCGTTGAGGGACAAGTCTACTTGCCTATCTGTGAATCCGTTGTTGAATAGGAGTTCAGCAACCCATGCTTGCCGTACTTTAACTATGCTTGTCGTAAGAGGCGACTAACGGGATCGCGTGGCCAGGCTCGCTGACTTGGTTGATGCATGTCATCGTATCCCAATAGCGTGGATCGATGTTTATAGTGTCAATCACTAGATTGTCTGGTCCAGACCCGATTATTTACAGACTGACTTCTTATTTGATATTGCTGAGTGCGGCGTTAACCAACCAACAAACAAAAGCCTATCTGTAAGCTGAGGGGGTAGGTTGTGTTGGGTGGATGGGACAATGTAGGTTGTGTCGTGTGGGTGGGACAATGTAAGTTGTGTCGGGTGGATGGGACAATGTAGCTTGTGTCGGGTGGATGGGACAATGTAGGTTGTGTTGGGTGGATGGGACAATGTAGGTTGTGTCGTGTGGGTGGGACAATGTAAGTTGTGTCGGGTGGATGGGACAATGTAGCTTGTGTCGGGTGGATGGGACAATGTAAGTTGTGTCGGGTGGATGGCACATTGTAAGTTGTGTCGGGTGGATGGGACAATGTAAGTTGTGTCGGGTGGATGGCACATTGTAAGTTGTGTCGGGTGGATGGGACAATGTAAGTTGTGTCGGGTGGATGGGACAATGTAGCTTGTGTCGGGTGGATGGGACAATGTAAGTTGTGTCGGGTGGATGGCACATTGTAAGTTGTGTCGGGTGGATGGGACAATGTAAGTTGTGTCGGGTGGATGGCACATTGTAAGTTGTGTCGGGTGGATGGGACAATGTAAGTTGTGTCGGGTGGATGGGACAATGTAAGTTGTGTCGGGTGGATGGGACAATGTAAGTTATGTCAGGTGGTTGGACAATGTAAGTTGTGTCGGGTGGATGGGACAATGTAAGTTGTGTCGGGCGGATGGCACATTGTAAGTTATGTCGGGTGGAAGGGACAATGTAGGTTGTGTCGGGTTTGATGGGACAATGTAAGTTGTGTCGGGTGGATGGGACAATGTAAGTTGTGTCGGGTGGATGGGACAATGTAAGTTATGTCAGGTGGATGGGACAATGTAAGTTGTGTCGGGTGGATGGGACAATGTAAGTTGTGTCGGGTGGATGGGACAATGTAAGTTGTGTCGGGATGATGGGACATTGCAAGTTGTGTCGGGTGGATGGGACAAAGTAAGCAATGTCGGGTGGATGGGACAATGTAGGTTGTGTTGGGTGGATGGGACAATGTAAGTTGTGTCAGGTGGATGGGACAATGTAAGTTGTGTCAGGTGGATGGGCCAATGTAAGTTGTGTCAGGTGGATGGGACAATGTAGGTTGTGTCGGGTGGATGGGACAATGTAAGTTGTGTCAGGTGGATGGGACAATGTAAGTTGTGTCGGGTGGATGGGACAATGTAAGTTGTGTCGGGTGGATGGGACAATGTAGGTTGTGTCGGGTGGATGGGACAATGTAAGTTGTGTCGGGTGGATGGGACAATGTAAGTTGTGTCGGGTGGATGGGACAATGTAAGCAATGTCGGGTGGATGGGACAATCTAAGCTGTGGCGGATGGAAACTCTTTCAGTCATGTTGAGAAACCAGGAGTGAGCGAGTATGGTTTTACGCCGCTTTTGGTAATATTCCAGCAATATCAGGACGGAAGACACCAGAAATGGGCTTCTCACATTGTACCCATATGGGGAATCGAACCTGGGCCTTCAGTGTGACGAGCGAACGCATCAACCACAAAGAGACTTCACCACCCCGTCAAACCATGAAGACAGTCAGTCTCTTTATACGACCTGGTGGGGATCCGGGTTGGAATTGGTTCGCAGCAACCTAGGCTGGTTGTTAGCGGCGACTACATGGCCCCGGTGGTCAGACCCGGCTGATTGCCTGTCAACGAACCCCGACAGCGTGGGTTGTTCGTCATATTATCAATCACTGGTCCAGACTGAATTATTTACAGGCCACTGTCATGTTGATGGAATATTGGTGAGTACTGCGTTCAACAACAAAGATTATCATACGTCAATTATACCTTCCGTAGTGATCGAGGTTTGCATATTTTATGTATTATTCACTGGTTAAATACATCAGTGCGTGTCAGTGTAGATAAAAGGGTTGAATGCGATTCCTTGTTCAAAATATTGACGGTAAACAAAAATGGCAACTGTCCAGGTACCTTTCGTCGTTACGTCATAAACCACCGTCAGACTGCCCATCCACAAAACAACGATCTACATAAACACCACGATCTACATAAATACCACGATCTACATAAATACCACGATCTACATAAACACCACGATCTACATAAACACCACGATCTACATAAATACCACGATCTACATAAACACCACGATCTACATAAACACCACGATCTACATAAACACCACGATCTACATAAATACCACGATCCAAATAAATACCATTTTCTACATAAATACCACGATCCAAATAAATACCATTTGCTACATAAATAACACGATCCAAATAAATGCCATTTTCAACATAAATACCAGGATCCAAATAAATATCACGACCCAAATAAATACCATTTTCTACATAAATACCACGATCAAAATAAATACCATTTTCTACATAAATACCACGATCTAAATAAATACTATTTTCTACATAAATACCACGATCCAAATTAATACCATTTTCAACATAAATACCAGGATCCACATGCATTTCACAATCTATATTTATACCATATGACCTAGATAAGAGCCAAACGAAATTTACACAAAACAACAGAAACCTACATAAAAACCAAATTCAACAAAAAAACCCACCAAATTCCACATAAAAATCATATTATATAAGACAGTTATCAAAGTACCGTCATTTTATATTATGATCTTAAAGAAGACAACGATCCATATTAATACAATCTTCTATATAAATACATGAATAACGGACCATTAAGTACCAATATCTTCATTCATACCATGACATTTCTGTACAAGCACTTCATATTACACAGATATAACACTTCCACTTACACGCCAAGGTACATTTACCACGAATGGCTGTTCACAAGAACGACATTCGTAATTTTAAAGACTTTCTTGCAAGAAATTTGACACGAAAAACGGTGATAATTATTCAAAAGAAAGTCAAAGCGATCATAAACCTGTTTGATATGTTGGCACAGAGACTTGGATGCTGACAGAGAGTGGATGAGTGTTCTCCATGGGAACCGTCAGTAAGGATACAGTCAGCGACGAGGCCACGTCAAGTGTGTCGTCTCACAGGTGATACGCCTAGCTGATCCAACACAGGGACATGAGTAGGGACAAACAAATATCACTTCATAATTCCAGCATTTTAACAGCTTGAAAGTTTTCTTTAACAACTTGTAGATTGACACATCAATAGAGGCTAAATAGACGCATTAATACGGGAGAGCATGATGACAAGTTAAGAGTTCCCGTCAGAGGGTCACGTGAGGTGTCAATCTCGCGTTATTACTGTCACATGCCCACTCTGTTTCTTTCACAAGCAGGGCGACGGGCAGATAGCACCCATTTAATCCGTCACCGACAACAAATTGTCAATGTAAGCCCAAATTACTTGAATACCTTATCATTGACTCGCGATTTCTTGATTAGGGTTTGCTTGACTTAGGATAAAGTTCCTATCAAGACTTATCAAATTACATCATAAAATGATCTGATTGCCGGACCTATAAACTGAGTCAGGGAATTAGGACGGTGATCGTTCTTTGCTACAATGTAGAGAAATGTTGGTCATTAAAAACACATTTGTCAGGGAAGAGGAGCCATTTTAGGCGATATATCGTTGACTGGTGTTATGAGATCGGGACCAAGGTAAGCCTGACGCCGGGTATGCCTTACACCCAGACCTGGCTCCATAGCCCGCCTTCTTCTCTCACTGTTATCTACGATCTGCCGTGAAATTCAATATGGCTGTGTTAGTAGCGGAGAGCACACCAGGCCGCAAACATCAAAAACCTGAATCCGAGTGTAAAAACGGCGCAGGTATACCGGTATGACTCACTTACTCAAGTTACCATAGGTTTCCACAAAAGAAAACTACACAAGGATATAAAGTTGTTCGATCGTCCGCCATGATAACACTAACGTTGATCTCTCTGAAGCCTTTAGCCTCGGGCTCAAACACGTGACCTCAGTTCCAGGTCGTTGGGCCTTTTTGCGCCTCTATGGAGAAGAGAGCTTTAAAGGGGAAGCTAATATGTTGTCAAGCTTATCAGCAGTTGCTATCTGTAGGATTCAGGGTTTGTTCAGTAGTTTGATTAGTTGGGAATCGAGAAATGCTCGGCCAGAAATAGATGACCCATGGCGCAGCCAGGGAAGAAGACATAAATATCAACCCCCGTCCCAACCATCAATTGTTCCCAGAGTCAATAAACATTCACAACAAAAGTTAGAAACGCCATCAAAACTCGTCTGGATGTGTAGTCGGGAGGAGTCGTGGATGTCTCGGCAGAGGGCGCTGGAGGTTAATCCCGTGAGAGGCATCTGACCCCATACATCAGTCCCCCCGACAGGTCCTCCACCCAGGCCTGCTGCTGCCGCACCCCCACTCCGCATCCACGGACAAGGCAAGCATCTGGACCGGAAGTTGTTATTATCGCAACCGATTCTGATGGTCATCACGAAGGTCATCAGGAAGGTCATCACAGGTGTATAGTTGTTTTCACAATGAAAGAACCACCCCTTGATGTCTTCATCGGTACATCGGTGATGGACAGAACTCAACAAATAGAAACAGTGCCTTGAAAGCAGTTTTGAAAGTAAAGCCAATTTCACGGATTATTTTGGAAATTCACACTGCAACTATCCGTAGAACCACTCTGAATCCGATTGTCCTCCGCTTAATACCTATTCGCTGTAGTAGACAGATGCTACCTGTAATGTAGGTATAATGTTTGATTTATATCAATATGACCACGATTTCTGATATTTACACTTAATTCAAACTGATTTGTTTCTACCACACCAGTTTTCTACCAGCATGGTGACCTCCTCAACTACCCCCACGCCATAACACCCCCCCACATTGTCATTTGTTTGTTTGTTTGTTGTTTAACGTCGTACTCAGCAATATTCCAGCTATATGACGTTGGTCTGGAAATGATCGAATCTGAACCTGACAATCGAGTGATTGACTTCATAAGCATCGATCCAGGCAATTGGGAAACGATGACATGCATCAACAAAGTCAGCGAGCCTGACAACCCAAGGCGACGTTGACCTTATGACTGGCACAGTCGCCTTGTACGGCAAGAATGGGTTGCTGAAGACCTATTCTACCCCGGATCTTCACGGGTCCCCTACAATGTCATCTACACATCTTAATCTTCAACGAAGCAGCATTATATCGGCACCAACAATGTCAACTAAAATACAATTTTATATTCAACGAAGCATAATTATAACGACGCCAACAATGTCAACTCTAAAAATAAGAATCTTCCAGATTTGACAACGCCAGAAAGCCCCAGCGAACGTCTATCTACGCCGGAATGGCCCCATCGGACGCCTATCTACGCAAGAAAATCCTTATCCGGCATCTATCTATGTCAGAAAACATATGCGGACGTCTATCTACGCCAGAAAAGCCTTATCGGACATCTATCTATGTCAGAAAACCCATGCGGACGTGTATGTCGGAAAACCTTATCAGACGCCTGTCTACTCCAGACCCACTGAACGTCTATCTACGGAATAAAGCGCTTTTGGACGTCTATCTACGCCAGAAAGGTAACTGGGCGTATGTCGAAAACCCAAGCGGACGTCTATCTATGCCAGAAAACCCTATTTGACGTCTTTCTGTGCCAGAAAACACCATGTCTATGTTTATATCTATCTGTAGATGTAGGATGTCTATCTACGCCATAAAGTACTATTGGACGTCCATCTACCATGAAGGCGTTATCGGACGTCCTACTGGACGGCCATCTACGCTAAAAAGCCTGATCGGGTCTATCTATGCCAGAAAGTCGTTCGGACGACTGTCTACACCAGAAAGAACAACTGATTGTCCTGCGGTATATCATTATCAGTTAAATGACCTGTAGTATATCTGTATCAGGTGGTAAGCCTGTTGTATATCTGTATCAGATGATAAGCCTGTTGTATATCTGTATCAGATGATAAGCCTGTTGTATATCTGTATCAGCTGAGCAGTTTGTGAGAGCCGCAAGGTTCCCCCATATAAACACGAACGAGACAGGGGGATCGACTATTACCCGAGTTAACGATGCAGGTAACTGCTGACGTATGCATGATGTAGATTATATGTCGGCGTGTGCTGACGACTTCAGCAAGATAAACATTGTGGCAGTTATTGTCACTTAAGTCCATCTGATCCAGCTCGTGTCCTCGAGACAGATTGACAGCTACAAATACCGCTAATGTCGTATCACCTTCAGTATCGGTGCAATTCGTTACGCATCGTGCGGCCTCTCACCTACACGCACAATTTTGAAATTATCTGTAATTCAAGTCTTTCTGCCCCACCGTTAATCTGCTTCAGGAAGCAGCGATTACCATAGCGAGCCACCCGTTTCTCTCCGGGTAAATGGGCATCCTCATTGTGACAAGCTGTCCGGGTAGATGTGTACCCCAAGGATGACAAACATCCCGGATAGACGGGCACATTGCTGTGAAAAGCTCCTCGGGTATAGATAGACTCTCACTGTGACAAGTTGCCGGGTAGGTGGACCCTCACTGTGACAAGTTGCCGGGTAGATGGACCCTTACTGTGACAAGTTGTCGGGTAGATGGACCCTCACTGTGACAAGTTGTCAGGTAGATGGAACCACACTGTGACAAGCTGTCGGGTAGATGAACCCTCACCGTGACAAGGTGTCCGGGTAGATGGACGCTCACTGTCACAAGGTGTCCGAGTAGATGGACCCTCGCTGTGACTAGTTGTCGGGTAGATGGACCCCACTGTCACAAGGTGTCCGGGCAGATGGACTCTCACTGTGACAAGGTGTCCGGGTAGATGGACCCTCACTGTGACAAGTTGTCGGGTAGATGGACTCTCGCTGTGACAAGGTGTCCGGGTAGATGGACTCTCGCTGTGACAAGGTGTCCGGGTAGATGGACTCTCACTGTCACAAGTTGTCCGGGTAGATGGACTCTCGCTGTGACAAGGTGTCCGGGTAGATGGACTCTCGCTGTGACAAGGTGTCCGGGTAGATGGACTCTCACTGTCACAAGTTGTCCGGGTAGATGGACTCTCGCTGTGACAAGGTGTCCGGGTAGATGGACTCTCACTGTGACAAGGTGTCCGGGTACATGGAGTCTCGCTGTGACAAGTTGTCGGGGAGATGGACCCCCACTGTGACAAGGTGTCAGTTAGATGGTCCCTCACTGTGACAAGGTGTCCGGGTAGATGGACTCTCGCTGTGACAAGTTGTCGGGTAGATGGACTCTCACTGTCACAAGGTGTCCGGGTAGATGGACTCTCACTGTGACAAGTTGTCGGGTAGATGAACTCTCACTGTGACAAGGTGTCCGGGTAGATGGACTCTCGCTGTGACAAGTTGTCGGGTAGATGGACTCTCACTGTGACAAGGTGTCCGGGTAGATGGACTCTCACTGTGACAAGGTGTCCGGTAGATGGACCCCCACTGTGACAAGGTGTCCGGGTAGATGGACTCTCGCTGTGACAAGGTGTCCGGGTAGATGGACTCTCATTGTGACAAGGTGTCCGGGTAGATGGACTGTCACTGTAACAAGGTGTCCGGGTAGATGGACTCTCACTGTGACAAGGTGTCCGGGTAGATGGACTCTCACTGTGACAAGGTGTCCGGGTAGATGGACTCTCGCTGTGACAAGTTGTCGGGTAGATGGACTCTCCATGTGACAAGGTGTCCGGGTAGATGGACTCTCACTGTGACAAGGTGTCCGGTAGATGGACTCTCAATGTCACAAGTTGTCGGGTAGATGGACTCTCGCTGTGACAAGTTGTCGGGTAGATGGACCCTCCATGTGACAAGGTGTCCGGGTAGATGGACTCTCACTATGACAAGGTGTCCGGTAGATCGACTCTCCCAGTGACAAGTTGTCGGGTAGATGGACCCCCACTGTGACAAGGTGTAAGTTAGATGGTCCCTCACTGTGACAAGGTGTCCGGGTAGATGGACTCTCACTGTGACAAGTTGTCGGGTAGATGGACTCTCACTGTCACAAGGTGTCCGGGTAGATGGACTCTCGCTGTGACAAGTTGTCGGGTAGATGGACTCTCACTGTGACAAGGTGTCAGTTAGATGGTCCCTCACTGTGACAAGGTGTCCGGGTAGATGGACTCTCACTATGACAAGTTGTCCGGGTAGATGGACTCTCGCTGTGACAAGGTGTGCGGGTAGATGAACTCTCACTGTAACAAGGTGTCCGGGTAGATGGACTCTCGCTGAGACAAGTTGTCGGGTAGATGGATTCTCACTGTGACAAGCTATTAGGTAGATGGACCCTCACTGTGACAAGCTGTCAGTCAGATGGACCCTCACTGTGACAAGGTGTCCGGGTGGATGGTCTCTCACTGTGACAAGGTGTCGGGTAGTTGCACCCTCGCAGTGACAAGTTGCCCGATTTGATGGACTCCAACTCTCACTGTGACAAACTGTCTGGATAGATGGGTCCGTCTAACCGCCAGGGTATTTGTAATCTACATGTACAAATAAAGGCAATACAGACATCATTAAACCGCAATTTGTACGTATTGTATGCCTCGATGGCCAAGAACAGACCGAGATCAACTTTAAGAGAGAAACTTTACAAGGCCAACACCCGATGAGCGCATCCATTGAGATGGCGAGATTAGCCGTTTAATGAATCCACATGTCAAACACAGCGAGCACTGAGCGGATGAATTGACTGTCCTGGAATTTAATGGTTAAACGTTAGCTTTTATAGCAGGTAAATGCTTCTCCCTGTCACGTTAATAACCACACAGTCACATTAGACAAATAGCAGAAGAGGGTATTAATGGTGAGAAGGGCGATACATGGGGTAAATGAGGCGTGCAACCAGTAGGTGTATCAGTGTGTTCATTGTCTGAATGTTTGCTTCGAGTTAATATTTTTGAAAAAGGATGCTCTTCTGATTCTGAAATATATGTGAGGGTTTTGCCTGTAATAGACAAGGGCTCTGAGATCAACCGTTCAGCAATGAAAGCTGGAAAAATAAAGTTTGGATTACGACCACCGTTAGATGTGTTAGAGCATGGCAAACATCTCTAACATCATTTGTGTACAGACAGTTATATCTTTGATCAGGAAACATCACACACAAGAGAGGTTCTTTGCCACTTGTCTTGCTGTATTGACTCACGAGTGAGTGAGTGAGTATGGTTTTACGCCGCTTTTAGCAATATTCCAGCAATATCACGGCGGGGGACACCAGAAATGGGCTTCACACATTGTACCCACGTCGGGAATCAAACCCGGGTCTTCGGCGTGACGAGCTAACGCTTTAACCACTAGGCTACCCGACCGCCCCGTATTGACTCACGAAACTAATTATAAAAGTATTCACAGTCAAATACACCAAACGGACTTTCATTTATATACTGCAAAAGTTCTCAGACAACAAGCTTGTATAACAGCCATAGAAATGGATGATAGAAAGTTAACAAATAATCATTCATCTTTCTGTATAGTTGACTACGAGGACAGTCCATCTTGTGTGTAGTTGACCCCGAGGACAGTCCATCTTGTCTGTTGTTGGCCACGAGGACAGTCCATCTTGTCTGTTGTTGGCCACGAGGACAGTCCATCTTGTGTGTAGTTGACCACGAGGACAGTCCATCTTGTCTGTTGTTGGCCACGAGGACAGTCCATCTTGTGTATGGTTGACTACGAGGACAGTTCATCTTGTGTATGGTTGACTACGAGGACAGTCCATCTTGTGTATAGTTGACTACGAGGACAGGCCATCTTGTGCTGTTGACCACGAGGACAGTCCATCTTGTGTTTAGTTGACCACGAAGACAGTCCATCTTGTGTATGGTTGACTACGAGGACAGTCCATCTTGTGTTTAGTTGACCACTAGGACAGTCCATCTTGTGTATGGTTGACTACGAGGACAGTCCATCCTGTGTATGGTTGACCACGAGGACAGTCCATCTTGTGTTTAGTTGGTCACGTGGACAGTCCATCTTGTGTGCAGTTGACCACGTAGACAGTCCATCTTGTGTTTAGGTGACCACGAGGACAGTCCATCTTGTGTATGGTTGACTACGAGGACAGTCCATCTTGTGCCTAGTTGACCACGAGGACAGTCTATCTTGTGAACAATTGACCGTTGGGACAATCCTCCTTGTGAACAGTTGACCGTTTGGACAGTCCTTCTTTTGAACAATTGACCGTTGGGACAGTCCTTCTTGTGAACAATTGACCGTTGGGACAGTCCTTCTTTTGAACAGTTGACCGTTGGGACAGTCCTTCTTGTGAACAGTTGACTTACGAACAATCCTTGTGAACAATTGACAGTGGGGACAGCTCTTGGGTACAGATAAGCTTGGACACTCCTTCTGGTGAACATTTGACAGTGGGGACAGCTCTTGTGTACAGATAAGCTTGGGGACACTCCTTCGTGTGCACAGCTGGCCCTGGACACATTTTAATGACCCCGAATAACGAGTTAAAGTTCCTGCAGTGTCCGGCTGCCTTCTGTTCTGGTAACTATCCCTGCCTTTATAACAGAGGTACACTCCGTACTGAGCAAGCCAGCCTAGTGTTTCTAACATTATTTTCACAACCTATTTTCTTTAGAATTGATTTCATTGGGAAAATATATTTCAAACATCAACCTACGACCGTCATTTTGGAACTGAAAACACCGCCCATCATGACACTTGAACAGCTGATGAGTGTCGACAAGTAAACCTTCAATCATGATTGCCTCAATATAATTAAACAGCTCTGATATCATGGAGTACAAAACAGTAAATACTGGGAAAACATACCTCTGACATGCACAGATGGTCCAACTGTTAGCGATTCGCTGTACAGAGGTGTGTTGGGCTCAATGATAGTCGGTTCGAATCCCAGATTCACCCTGATTACGATTCTCGTGTATTCAGCGCACTACCAGTTCTCGTGGTCAAAGTGATAAGGACCCCTCATTAAAGTCACTCCGTCATGTAACTGAAATATGTATGTTTCGAAAGTAGTCAAATCAACATCTGCATCTGTCCCCATCACCGTGCATCTCTCCCCATCACCGTTCATCTTTACCCATCACCGTGCATCTCTCCCCATCACCGTGCATTTGTCCCCATCACCGTGCATTTGTCCCCATCACCGTACGTCAGTCCCCATCACCGTGCATCACTCCCCATCACCGTGCATCAGTCCCCATCACCGTGCATCACTCCCCATCACCGTGCATCAGTCCCCATCACCGTGCATCAGTCCCCATCACCTTGCATCTGTCCCCATCACCGTGCATCTCTCCCCATCACCGTGCATCTTTACCCATCACCGTGCATCTCTCCCCATCACCGTGCATCTTTACCCATCACCGTGCGTTTGTCCCCATCACCGTGCATCTGTCCTCAACACCGTGCATCACTCCCCATCACCGTGCATCTGTCCCCATCACCGTGCATCTGTCCCCATCATCGTGCATCTTTACCCATCACCGTGCATCTTTACCCATCACCGTGCATCTGTCCCCATCACCGTGCATCTGTCCCCATCACCGTGCATCAGTCCCCATCACCGTGCATCAGTCCCCACCACCGTGCATCAGTCCCCATCGCCGTGCATCTGCCCCATCACCGTGCATCTCTCCCCATCACCGTGCATCTGCCCCCATCACCGTGCATCTGTCCCCATCACCGTGCATCTGTCCCCATCACCGTGCATCAGTCCCCATCACCGTGCATCAGTCCCCATCACCGTGCATCAGTCCCCATCACCGTGCATCTTGACCAATGACTGTGCATCTTTACCCATCACCGTGCATCTCTACCCAACAGCGTGCATCACCGTGCACCTCTATCCATCACCGTGCACCTCTATCCATCACCGTGCACCTCTATCCATCACCTGCATCTCTGTCAACACCATAGCCTTGTACTGAATGATTTTTGGTTTGGTTTGGTTTGTTGTTTTACGCCGCACTCAGCAATATTCCAGCTATATGACGGCGGTCTGTAAATAATCGAGTCTGGACCAGACAATACAGTGATTTACATCATGAACATCAATCCACGCAATTGGGATCGATGACATGCATCAAACCAAGTCAGCGAGCCTGACCACCCGATCCTGTTAGTCGCCTTTTACGACAAGCACAGTCGCCTTTTACGGCAAGCATGGGTTGCTGAAGACCTATTCTACCCCGAAATCTTCACGGGTCGTACTGAAGATGGAGGAATGGGTTTTGTGATCTCAACCTGTGGCTGTGAAACTCTCAATGGACAAAGGAATCTGCGGTCTCGGTATTCTGGAAACAGAGATCTAATTTGAAAAAAATGTAAAATTTAAAGAAATGGAGTTGCATTTACTTCACATCATAGGAAGTTTGTATTTCAGTGACATAAAAGTCCAACCAAGACAGGTTGAATATTGAAAGTGTCTGTAACACCGATACGGGACTATCGATCAAAGGGAGACTACTCGAAACCCTTTTGATATGGGACGGGGACCTTTTCGCCAAGTACTGGTAATTTCTTGAGTCCTCTTGACAAGATGTCTCGACAGTGAGAGCTATGTAATGTGTTAATGTAATCAACGGCTGGTTAGCACCCAGTCTACAACGGTGATCATGAGCTTGTTCGTCACACTTAATGAAGTGTCATAAAATATCTCTGTTCACATGATTCTGTCGGGTTTTCCGGACGACAAGATTGAGAACAGGCAGAAATTCAACACTTTCAGGAAGATTAGTTTAACGGAGATTCCTCATCTAAAACAATATATACTTGTACATTTAACAGCACGCTTACAGATGTTGGATCTAAATATATCGTTCCGTTGAAGTAGCACATGTTTTGCAATTTTGGGGTATGTTTTCTACACATAAAGCTCAGAGACGCCGAGGAAATCCCACTTCAGTTGTATAATGGATGGCATATAAAGCACATTGCATACTTGTATATGTTGAATTGTATTGCATAATTGTATGCAGGACCGTGCAGGACGGTGACTATTGAACAATGCAATGTGACTATTTAACTGGTATTGTTGGAAAACTGGTATGCACAGGCGATTATGTAGACTCTAGTACACCGTGCTTGCATTCAGATGGAATATCGTAATATTAATATTAGTTACTATTTTCGATATTCAGTTGTTACGGGAAGCCCCTTCGTTGTCGACGGTGGGGGTCGAGCTTCTGAACAACCGAGGTGTGATATCTCACAGTCTCGGTTTAACTAAGTACAGCTGGAGTTATGTCCCTTGGATTAATACTCTCAAACAGAAATTAAGAACATTATTTGAAGTATGTATCCATACACGGGAATTAAAAGATCATATTTCTGTAATACCCATTGGAATAAATCCACTAGCGCTGGGCATCCTACACAGAGGTATTTTATTTTAAATGAAGTTTTTACATTCAGTTCAGATATCGTTTGTATTCCTTTATCATTATCTTTAACCTAAGTGATGCTTATGTTAACAAACAAAGCTAATGGATATGCGGGTGCACGTGTACGTGCGTGTGTTTGTGTGCGTGCGCGTTTGTGTGTGCGCGCATAGTTCAGCGTGCGCGTGTGTACCAAGGAGCATATATGCAGGGAATGTATAATATAAGTCTACACAGATGTAGGACTATCACCTCCTAAGTTTGTTCATACTGTGATTGGAATCACAAAACCATGTCAGCAACATGTAACATCCGAGGAGCGGTGGGGTAGCCTAGTGGTTAACGTGTTCGCTCGTCACGCCGAAGGCTTGGGTTCGATTCCCCACATGGGTACAATGTGAGAAGCCCATTGCTGGTGTTCCCCGTTATTTATTGAGTGGGTATCGAAGATTTGTATTTTAAACTAGAATGTAACCAAGACATGAATAGTCATAACAATACATTATAAAATACGGGATATAGATCACCAGCAACCAAGGATTACTAGGGACCATGGGGACTTAGGCGGTGTTAATTTACCACAAGCATATAATACAAGATTATGTGAAAGTTTTAATGTTTCTGCATCAATACGCGATTAAGTAAAACGGTTAACTATTAGGGGCCAAGTTTTGTGATTGGAGAACTGCATTTAATCCATCTAATGATAGGGGCGGTCGGGTAGCCCAGTGGTTAAAGCGTTCTCTCGTCACGCCCAAGACCCGGGTTCGATTCCCGACGTGGGTACAATGTGTGAAGCCCATTTCTGGTGTCCCCCGCCGTGATATTGCTGGAATATTGATAAAAGCGGCGTAAAACCATACTCACTCACTCACCATTGAATGATAATTAGATTAAATTTAAAAAAAATATTGAATAGTTTTGAATATTATGACCCTTGTGGAAAAAAATATCGGGGGAAGTGAAGACATTAATTTATATTTTCTCGGAGCAGTAATCGATGTATTCTAACCATATCGCTTTGTGTTGACTCAAGCGAGTTTCTTAGCAAAAACGAAAATAACATTGCAAAAACTATATAAATGCTTTCAGTGACGGAAATAAAAAGTAGTTATCCTTAAAGTGGAATGATTATCGCTTGAAAGGAGCCCCAGATAACCCAGCAGTGAACTAACTAACACAAGCTAATGAATTGTGTAAGGGCCAGTTGGTCCGCTGTATTGATAAGAAACAATGGTGTTTGCTCAAAGACAATTAATCGCTCATTCGTCCATATAATCGTCTCAAGGGCTCGGGAGACCGGCGGCTTTACGACACCGTGTTCTTTGAAGGCTGCTATAAACTACATCTCGCCTTGGTCTGGGTGTAGATGGGAGGGAGGGGCGCTGACCGTGAGGGGGTGCGGGGGTGGGAGGATAGCTTAACGCTGTGGAGGGGTTACGGGGCACTAAAAAACTCCACACAAATCTAGACCTCGCGCTTTCAAGTTTCGATTGACTTCTAATTTGATTGCGACAAAAGAGGTATTAAAATGTTTCAGTCCAATTACAAAGCCATTAAGTCTGCAATTGGTTTGGGGCGATTTGATAAGACTTGATCTAAACAATTTCTTCTGTCATATGAACGGATATTAAATTACGTTGATTAGACCTGTAAAGAGGCACATCAAAGGCGCCGGTCTAATCAAGTCTAGGTATATTTGGCCGTCGTTGACGAAGTTCCAACTGCACCATACGAAGTAACAAGAAGTGATCTGTTGTGTGCCCTCCCCTCCCAGTTGATGGCGTTAATTTATCCGTGATTGTGATAGTTAGCTGGCAATTATTGTTCAATATGTCTGCACGTAGAAAACAAAGATTCGCTCTCATTGCGGGGCTGCTCACTTAAAAACCTTTCTTCTCGCGGTAGTCTCGGCGACACAGGGACTTTCTAAAAAATTATAGTTTATTGGCTTCATAAAATAGCGATCTCACTGTTTGTGATCCTCGCTCAGCACCATACCCGTGCTTGGGTTTCACCAAAGTGATAAAAACGTAATACCTGCATTGCTTCGGGCTTTCCTCCCACAGTAAGTTGACATGCCGTGATATAACTGGAATACTGTTCAACCCATATAATAAGGTGAGGTTAGGTGAAATAAGGTTTATAGTCGCGTTCAAGATTATTGCACTTAGATAGCGCCTGTTAGTGTGTAGCTTATGCCGGTTTAATAGCTCTAGCCCACTGAGATGCAGGCTCACATGGATACCCCACTATGACACAGTGTACTGATTCCGTACCGACCAGTCCTTGTTTTATCCCATTAATGCCTAACAATAAGTACCATCTTCCAGCGTCCTTTGGTCTGACCCGGCCGTGGCTCGAACTACCTAGCTTTCACTCTCCGGGAAGACGCTCCACTAGACCAACTTGGTCAAACAGAAAATGAACCACACATATTTGAAACACTTTGATTTACTGTCTGCGGGAATAAGAAGCAGCTATCCAAATACACCCTCACCCTCTACCTCCACCCCCACCCCCTCCACAAGTGTACGACATCGATATAATGTCAACACAGTACGTACAAAGCTATCCAGTTTTTTTACAGAAATTCTGCCAACGTGAAAAATATAATATTTTTGCGAGTCGTATATTCTTGGGCTATATAGTTACGACAGGAGATTGACTTTATCGCTAGGCCACCTATACTCCACACACTGCCTGGGAATACTGTACACAGATATATGCCCATCTTGTACTCCACACGCTGTCGGGGAATACTGTACATAGAGACATGTCCATCTTGTACTCCACACACTGCCTGGGAATACTGTACATAGAGACATGCCCATCTTGTACTCCACACACTGCCGGGGAATACTGTACATAGAGACATGTCCATCTTGTACTCCACACACTGCCGGGGAATACTGTACACAGAGACATGCCCATCTTGTACTCAACACGCTGCCGGGGAATACTGTACATAGAGACATGCCCATCTTGTACTCCACACACTGCCGGAGAATACTGTACACAGAGACATGCCCATCTTGTACTCCACACACTGACGGGGAGTACTGTACATAGAGACATGCCCATCTTGTACTCCACACACTGTCGGGGAATACTGTACACAGAGACATGCCCATCTTGTACTCCACACACTGACGGGGAGTACTGTACATAGAGACATGCCCATCTTGTACTCAACACACTACCGGGGAATACTGTACATAGAGACATACCCATCTTGTACTCAACACACTGTCGGGGAATTCTGTACACAGAGACATGCCCATCTTGTACTCCACACACTACCGGGGAATACTGTACATAGAGACATGCCCATCTTGTACTCAACACACTACCGGGGAATACTGTACATAGAGACATGCCCATCTTGTACTCCACACACTGCCGGGGAATACTGTACATAGAGACATGCCCATCGTGTACTCCACACACTGTCGGGGAATACTGTACACAGAGACATGCCCATCTTGTACTCCACACACTGACGGGGAATACCGTACATAGAGACATGCCCATCTTGTACTCAACACACTGACGGGGAATACTGTACATAGAGACATACCCATCTTGTACTCAACACACTACCGGGGAATACTGTACATAGAGACATGCCCATCTTGTACTCCACACACTGCCGGGGAATACTGTACATAGAGACATGCCCATCTTGTACTCCACACACTGCCGGGGAATACTGTACATAGAGACATGCCCATCTTGTACTCAACACACTACCGGGGAAAACTGTACATAGAGACATGCCCATCTTGTACTCAACACACTGACGGGGAATACTGTACATAGAGACATGCCCATCTTGTACTCCACACACTGCCTGGGAATACTGTACACAGAGACATGCCCATCTTGTACTCAACACACTACCGGGGAATACTGTACACAGAGACATGCCCATCTTGTACTCCACACACTGTCGAGGAATACTGTACATAGAGACATGCCCATCTTGTACTCCACACACTGACGGGGAATACTGTACATAGAGACATGCCCATCTTGTACTCCACACACTGCCGGGGAATACTGTACATAGAGACATGCCCATCTCGTACTCCACACACTGCCTGGGAATACTGTACATAGAGACATGCCCATCTTGTACTCAACACACTACCGGGGAATACTGTACATAGAGACATGCCCATCTTGTACTCCACACACTGCAGGGTAATACTGTACATAGAGACATGTCCATCTTGTACTCCACACACTGACGAGGAATACTGTACACAGAGATATGTCCATCTGATACTCCACACACTGCTGGTACTGTCCATAAATGCCCCGTGATAGTGATGGTACTTATATAATTGAAGCCAGTTTGTAATGCCCCGCGATATAGCTGGTATATTCAACAGAGGCCAGTTTGTAGTGCCCCTTGATAATGCTGTTATATATTTAATTGAAGGCAATTTGTAGTGCCCAGCGATAATGCTGGTATATTCAATTGAAGGCAGTTTTTAAGGCCCCGTTATAATGCTGGTGTATTCAATAGAAGCCAGTTTGTAGTGCCCCGTTATAATGCTGGTATGTTCAATTGAAGCCAGTTTGTAGTGCCCCCTGATATTGCTGGTATGTTCAATTAAAGCCTGTTTGTAGTGCCCAGCGATAATGCTGGTATATTCAGTTGAAGGCAGTTTGTAGTGCCCCGTAATATTGCTGGTATATTCAATTGAAGCCAGTTTGTAGTGCCCCGTGATATAGCTGGTATATTCAATAGAGGCCATTTTGTAGTGCCATGTGATAATCCTGGTAATTTCAATTGAAGCAAGTTTGTAGTGCCCTGTCATATTGCTAGTATATTTAATTGAAGCCAGTTTGTAGTACCCTGTGATATTACTGGTATATTCAATTGAAGGCAATTGTAGTACCCTGTCATATTGCTGGTATATTTAATTGAAGCCAGTTTGTAGTGCCCTGTGATATTGCTGGTACATTCAACTGAAGGCAGTTTCTAAGGCCCCGTGATAATGCATGTGTATTCAATTGAAGCAAGTTTGTAGTGCCCTGTCGTATTGCTGGTATATTCAATAGAGGCCATTTTGTAGTGCCATGTGATATTGCTGGTATAGTCATTTGAAGCCAGGTTGCAGTACCCAGTGATATTACTGGTATATTCAATTGAAGGCAATTGTAGTACCCTGTGACATTGCTGGTATATTCAATTGAGGGCAGTTTGTAAGGCCCCCTGATATTGCTGGTGTATTCAATTGAAGCCAGTTTGTAGTGCCCAGTGATAATGCAGGTATATTCAATTGAAGCCAGTTTGTACTACGCCGTGATAATGCTGGTATATTCAATCGAATCCGGTTTGTAGTACTCTCTGGTATTGCTGGTATATTCAACTGAAGACATTTTGTTGTGCCCTATGATATTGCTGGTATAATCATTTGAAGCCAGTGGGTGGTGTCCCGTGATATTGCTAGGTATATATCGAACACGCGATTGATGTCCCCTGTCGTGATCTCGTTCAATACAAGCGGCATATAAATCTTCTTATACATGTACACTCACACATGCACTCACTCAAGTGGGACGAATTGCGAAGAAATACTTTGTCTATGTTCTGTGACTAAGTACGACTACAGAATGAGAGGAACAGCTATAAAACAAGCGACATGTCCCGGGGGGCCCCGGGGTGAGCCTATGTGTGACAAGGGGTGGCGCTCGACGTGATCTAACCCCCACTGCGTCACGTATCTACACCACTTGTCCCCTGCTTACCATTATTACCGTGTGATCGATTACCGGACACCTGTATGCAATCAAAATTAAATTTGTTTCCAAACGTGATGATTTTAATTCACTTGATCATAACAACTTGATTGCTTCTCAATTCCTGTGGGTGTTAGTTCTCATGCTTGTAACAAGCTGCAAGTGACGAGGGGTGACTGTAACCCCAGGGTCATCTGATAGGGGTTATAAACAAACGGGTGTCACCGTCGGTGATCCAGTAGCCGTGCTGCTGTCGGGATATGCTGCCCTGTCGAGGAGGAAAAGGCGTTTGGGGATGTTTACACTCACGCAACACAGAATAAACTCTGACACTCAACCCCCTTGATAATTCCGTAACCGGCAACCTTTTCGTTCCTCAACTGGGAAGTAACTGGTCAAACGATCGATAAGCTAATGGGCTGAACACCCAATGACGCTTATATGGTACTCATGTCAAAAGACCGGCTAATATGTTTGCGGAAACAATTTAATGTGTATTTGAAAAACTATTTCTGAACAATCGCCTTAGCGATAAACAAAGGTTGAAACGTGAGGTGGTGGGGATCGCTATGTACCTGACGTGCTTACCTGGGCCCCAAACTAGCCAACTGCCTCTCCCCCTCCCCCTGCGGTCACCAGGCACCCCCACGATCTCTGTTGCCACTGAAGTTCTATTTGGTGAGCGCGGCCCTCGCATTCCTCGCCCTTGTGAGTGGGAGACGGTGCATGACTTGTCTCAGTACTAATCCAATTACTCAATAAGAAATTACCAGACACATCCGCCAGCTAGCTTGCTACTTCAGTGTGAATGGCTGTAATTGGTGAAAAACAAACTAACATCCTCTTGTCAGCTGTTGCGATACAGACCGAGGAGGTTAATCCCCCCAGACGCTGATGAACTCATTGTATTACCTGGGAAACCGATTCCTAAAACGTTTTGTTCGAAACAAGTGGGATTGATCCGCCACATATCACCGACCGACGGAGTGAACCTCTAGACAGAGCCCAGTCAGTGAACCACTAGACAGAGCCCAGTCGTTACGCATCTAGGTACCGTTGTACAGAATAACCTCAGCGCTACGCATATCGTAAGCCTGTGTTAAGGTAGTGAGTTACTGTCACCTTAGTGCTAAGATCGCTTTGTAAAACGGAAGGCAGATGTTTGTATGAAGAGTTCCCCAAAGCAAAGCTATACTCTAATTACCCCTCAATCAGAGTATAGCATTACGTCTTTACTTCATGCTGGCTAAATACATTTAACTTATCATTTGACTGCGCATGGGTAAGTTTCCGATCTGCGAGGGTGTCTGCATTAATACGCGCATCGCATCAACTAAATATCCCTAGTCTACCATAGTTGTCAAGACTGACGAGATACATATTAGAAATCGAGCTCAAACCATAGAGTATTTGTAAAATTGATGAAGTCATTTCTTGCAATTATCAGTTCGATTACCAGCGATTACTCCTGATGTGACGTCATCGCACCACGTGACCGCACTAATTTCTCCCGCCACGAGTCACTCAGTTGTAATTAAACCACAGCTTCCCTGATATGATTATTAGCGCTATTGATTTCATTATCTCGGCGAATTTGGCCTTGTTTAATCAATGCTAGGGTGCCGAGGAGGCTTGTCAGTTTCACAAGTAGCAACAATAAGACACTCTGGCAAATATTTGTCCTTCATATTAGTGTAATTAATTAAATTGGAAGCCTTTTCTGACATGGCGATAATGAGTTAATTCCTAGGGCCAGAAGTTCGCCAATCACTGGCAGTAAATGCTCGCGTCTCTAAACGCGCGGAGAGCGGCGCGTCAGTCAGGCCGTGCTCCATGTCGCCTGAACGCTTATCCTCTGTACATCAAAGAAGAGGGACCCCTGGGTGCTAATGAAGACGATGGACGGGCATTATAACAGGGGTGATATCTATCAGGAGCTAATCGAATGCTGCAATCTCGGGCGCTCTTTACGAAATCTTAATTTGCAATAAACAGCACCAAAAACAATTCGGTTTCGTTTTTTAACACGATTGAAGGTTATTTAAGTAGTTCAGAGTTAAGATTTTATTTTTTCGCTTCCACTTTTCAGACTTTTTAAGTTAGATTATTCTCAAATTGAAATTAAAAGATTAATTAAGATTTTACAATTATTGGTGGCTTATTCAACCTTCTTAGAACCTTATTTTGTCAGTGAAATGCCAATATTTGCATATCGAAATTGCAGGTTAGACTGACATTTAAGGCATTCATACAAACCCGTCATGTACATGCAAAAACTTTCTTTTTAAACGTTGTTCATAACTAAATAACGATTTGATGTTACAAAAACAAATTAAAACACGATAATGGAAGATAACTACGATCATTGCAACAGTTTCTGTAAATGTATTACACATCTGAAACAGCAATAGCGCATAATGTATATTTTAAAAAACACCCAACAAAAATATATCCATGTACATAATGTATGGATACATTAATAGTAAAGTATCCCATTGAATATAAACAAACAAATACATTATTGCGTAATAATTTCAACAAAAATAGAATATTTTCACGATAATATTAGTATCGAAGTTGAAACGATATAGACTACCGGACACAAGAAAGTAAACACCCATGGTTGATGGTGGCTAAAAGTGACACAAACAAGATATTTTATGGTCAAATACAATTTTCAAGTATATACTTTCTTTTGCCCGGCAGTTTAGATTCAATCTGGCATTAATGTCAAAATGGATACTGTGACGCGACCGTCTCCTATATTACATTAACAGCAGTGATGATACCACTCTATTACAGCACTGAACGTCACTCACTCACTCACTCTCTCGTGGAGTACTCATCACATCCCAGACTAGCGGGAGTCTATGGGAGGAAATCAATGACCGCGAAGGCAAGTTGTGACATTGGGGTTTTGTAAATCGGTCTTCCGTATCGAGCACTGCTTTTATTTAGTATTTTACAAACACAGCATTCAAATCATACCAATCCAAACAAGTGATGAGAAATGTGAATATCTCAGGTTCAGAAGCTCACCTTTATTGGGCGAATTAAAAACGCATGATCAGTGGTTGCTGAGGCTCTCTTGAAGTAAAAACATTTCTTCTTTAGCGCTAAGAAGTCCGTTTTTGCAATTTTGTTGTCAAATTATTAGTGCCAGTTTTTGATACACTTTAATCAAATAAAAAACACACTTTATTTTAACATTCGACCTTTTTTTTCTTTTCTGGAAATTCTGTTTGGCTCACTGGAAATATCATTTCTTAAGTTTCGTAAAATCATCGTAAAATGATCAAATATATAATTGTAAAGGGTGTAAATAAGGCCGATAATTTGAACTTTAAATAAAGATCTGAGAATGAAGAAGTTCCTGAACCGAGATTATCTTGTCCATGTTTGTAATGTTCTTACTATAGCAAAGTCAAAGTCATCAGTCAAATATTTGCTCGTGATCACATATTTAATAATAGCGACGTAACCCTTCCCATTGCCACAAAAAACTCTACAAAAATCGATTGTACGATTGCTTATAAATAAAAAAACCCAAAACAAAACAAAACAAAAAATTCCCACCTTAAATCAACCTTTTGACAGTTTTATGGTTACGTATGCAATTAGTGTTGTCACAGATCCTGAACAGGCAATTGTTGAAGCGAAGTTCTTGACGTATTGGATTATTAACATATTCTTTACATTATACAGTTCATCGGTGCTTTGTCACAAGAAGCCTGTTCTTGTAGCACACACACACATTCTCGTTGAACACTTTGTTGCAGCGCGTCCACGCTTCACCAGATGGATAATGGCTTCTGGAGCTTGAGGACGTGTTGTCTTCTCTGAAATGTCCATCTTTTAGTAGAGTCCAGCCATACCCGTGCAGCTGGGGTAGCTCAACTTGGGCAGAGACGGAAAACTATCCTTTATCTTGCCCAGACATTTATCGTTTTTTGTATAAGATTTATATCTTATACAAAAAATAAAATGTCTGGACACAAATAGCAAAATAGCAAAAACACAAATGAATTGTGTTATGTAAAGAACATATATTTCCGACTCCATAATTCAATTACTGTCATATTATTATTCTCCAATTTTGACTTCAGGATCTGATATGGCCATTTATACGTAATGTGGTGGACTTATTGGATCAGTGATCCCCCAAAGAGGCATTTACCACCAATAAAGAAATAAAAACATGACTCATTGGACTGTATAATGGCGGTACTTAACGTTTCTCAAGATGTATATGACGTCACGTCTTCTGACACTACTTTCAAAGTAACCCGTGAAGATCTGGTTAGGTGAGGTGAGGTGAAATTGGGTTTAACGTCGCGTCAAAGATTATTGCACTTATATAGCGACGTGCATGCACGTGTATGTGTGTGTGTGGCTGCTTGTACTAGTCCGGACTGATGCCGATTTATAGTGCTAGCTCACTGAGATACCATGCCGCAGTTTAACATGAATACCCCACTCAGACACAGTATACTGACTCCGAGCCGACCAGTCCTTGTTTTAGCCCCTTAATGCCGAGCGCCAGACAGGGTAACAACAAGTACAATCTTTTAACGTCTTTTTGTATGACGCGGCCCGGGATCGAACCCTGGACCTTCCGCTCTCCGGGCGGACGCTCTACCACAAGACCACGGAGGCGGTCTAGATCCGGTTAGAATTGATCTTCAGCAACCCATGTTTGTCGTATAAAGCGACTATATTTGTGGTAAGAGGCGACTAACGGGATCGGGTGGATAGGCTAGCTGACTTGGCTGATGCATGTCGTCATATTCCATTTGCGTAGATTGATGCTCATGATGCTCATGTCTGGTCCAGACTGGATTATTTACAAACCGCCGTCATACAGCTGGAATATTGCTGAGTGCGGCGTTAAACAACAAACAAACAAAAGTTTCAAAGTGAAATATACAGAGGTGATATCAACATAGCAACAATATAAATACGGATTAAGGTATTACCGTTTCATCATAATAAACGACACCATGTTATAGAGATACTTGATAACATATTCGCTGGTATTTTACCGGGAGATTTTACGACATACATGCTGCACAAACTGAATCTAGAATCCAGACACAAGAAGTATTCAACTAACATGCCATTTCCTGTACATATTCTCTGTGTATAAATAAACCCCCGTGTGGTCTATATTAGACATGCCATATATCGCAGTAAGTCTCTCACAAGAACAAGATTGACGTGTAATTTGACAACGCTGCCATTTAGATCTGTTAATGTGGAAATCAATCGGTTATATTAGATAGGGAAATCCGGTAAGGCATCATGAGATAAGTTGGTATTAATGTCAGAGTTAATTACAAACAAAGTATGTCATTCACAATCAACAGTGAAAATACGGGTGGACAGGACACGCTTACCCTTTTCACGAACATCTGGGGTCATCACTGATTTTTAGTGATCCATTCATGTATTTGCACCTCCTTTAACGCCAAATGGAATCTGTTCCGGGGGATAATGGGGACTTGTTGCTCTCTCGTAATGATGTTTTATATTCACAAGGCATGAAAAATTATTATTTAAAAAAATACTTAGGTTTAATATTTGAAAAGAAAAATTTTTTTAAAAAAGTTTACATTCTTACATTCGACATATGTAATGTTACATATTTTGGGATTAAAAAACATCTTTCGTAGGTCCAAAGCAATTCATTGACTCCACATATCAGATAAAGTAATTGTGTTTTTGCAGCTCTGACTGAAAACAAATATTCTGTCTCAAACAAAACTCCTATCCCCAATGAATATTTAAAGGCGGACCTTAACTTCACTGAGCCCATCCTGCCTGTGACTGATAATGATGAAAGACACAGTACGCCTATGATCCTGACGAAACACCTGGTGGTATTTGTTGTAACAAGTCCCGAGTGTAGAAATTTGAATGTGAGGCTGTATAATTTTTCATTTGAATACGTTTACTTTGTCATAACTGCTATCTGCTTATCTGACGTGCCGCTGACCACGTCATGACAGTGAGTGAGTATGTTTTTACGCCGCCTTTAGCAATAGTCCAGCGATATCACCAGAAATGGGCATCACACATTGTACCCATGTAGAGAAACGAACCCAAATCTGAGGCGTGACGAGCGAACACCTTAACCACAAGGCTACCCAACTGACCCTCAAATCATGACAAGTGCATAAATACATGTATGTACAGTATCCACGTAATCAGTCAGATCCGCCATCAGCATGGTGACGGATGCTGTCTGGGGCAGCTATAATCACCGAGTCCACTTAACATTGATACTTAGAATCGGTGATTACTCCAGGAACCTACACCCGAAATGTCAGGTCACGACGGTTCTACAAATGTAGTAAGTGACTTATACAAATAGAAAACTCTATTAGGCTGAGGTGGCCGCCCGTCATATATCTCACGAGGAAGGAGGGATGATCCTAGCTTGACCAGATGATAAATAGCCCATTAGCTGTTTGTAGTGTATGTGGACTGACCTGGTCGAGGGGGGCGCTAGGGTCAGCCGTGGTCAGTCCAAGCCCAGAATCACTTCCAGCAACACTGAGAGGAGTGATTAGCACAAGACAAGAGTGACCCTTGACCATTATTGTGGTCAAGGGGAAGGGGCAGGAACCTCTGCGTGGACTTTATTTGAGGCACTCAGATGACCAGATGGGATGGGTGCATGTTTGCACTGGGGACACAGCCTCGCCAATAGATGTACCGTTAATGACATATTTATGCATATGATTATCAGATTGGTATTGTATTCGCGATGAAAAATGGAATGTTATTTTCGAGTTTGTATTTTTGAACATATGAGTTTCTTGTCGGAAATATACCACTCAACTTTTGACAGGGAAATTGCCATTATTCATAATGCATCCAACATCTAACATCAGTGTACCTCAATATCTCTATCAATTGTTGGGTAGTTTGCTCTGCTATATTAGGCTTGTGACGTAGTCTTCAGACAGGATGGCGAGGGGCAATTGGTCATTGTCATAAATTATATTCGACAAGAAACATCCATTATGCTACTTCCCAGCCTATTGACGAAAGAACTCGATGTCATTTATCATTTGGATCATTAACAGGGATGATTTATCACTGAGTGATAGTTGGAGTGATATTGAATTTCTGCCAACATAAACACAAGATAAAGTCGGGTAAAATGGAAGGAGGATAGTAGATAAGATACATCGTAATCGGGGTTTGAAAAGTATCTTCTGTGACCAATTCCGCGATTCATTTGTCTTGCCAGTACTTATAACAGAGAGAAAACAGCTTATCCTTAAACACTTCAAAAAAATTATTAGATGTGCAGAATAAATGTCCTTTTAAAAAGTTCAAAATTAGGTATATTGAGAAAACTTTCAAAATCTTGTAAAATAATCATGTTAACGTTTAAGTCAAGTTGAAGAGTGACACATTGCTAGATCTTAACTGTGTATATATTCCCTGTAAACCATGTTGGCACTAGATATACCATTGTCTTTAACGTACATATTTGTATATGTATATATTGTACCTCTATGCCAGTGACTGCGGCCTGAGTGAATGAAGTTCAGTTCGTACAGAAGAGTTAAAAAGCGGTCCTGACTTTATTTGTGTTCATGTGTGAGCTTTTCATACTTCCACCTGGTACCTCTATCCTTTGCCCTAGCAGGTTTTGCTATTTATTGTTTGAAATCTTTGAATATAGTTGGAAGTTCGAGGAATGGAGACATCCATTGCAACACAACATTGTAACTGTTATCTACCGTAACAAACATCATCAGATCAACTTATTCTTCAGATTATTTCTTCGTTTGGCAGATCTCTCTTGAGAAAACATGATTCTGGATCCTTGCAGTGTAATACCATGAAGACATATCTTTGGATAGTGTGCACTTCCAGGAAGACGCATTTGTGTATTTGCGTACTTTGATGGAGATGTATATAAGGATACGAAGACGCATCTGTTGATAGTACGTACTTCCAGAAAAAAACGTATCTGTTGATAGCACGTACTTCCAGAAAGACGCATCTGTTGATACTACGTACTTCCAGAAAGACTCATCTGTTGGTAATACGTATTTCCAGAAAGACGCATCTGTTGATAGTGCTTACTTCCAAGAAGACGCATCTGTTGATAGTGCGTACTTTCAGAAAGACGCATCTGTTGATAGTGCTTACTTCCAAGAAGACGCATCTGTTGATAGTGCGTACTTTCAGAAATACATATCTGTTGATAATGCGTAATTCCAGAAAAAACGCATCTGTTAATATTACGTAGCTTCCAGAAAGACGCATCTGTTGATGGTACGTACTTCCAGAAAAAAGCATCTGTTGATAGAACATACTTCCAGAAAGATGTATCTGTTGATACTACGTACTTCCAGAAAGACATATCTGTGGATAGTACGTACTTCCAGAAAGACGCATCTGTTGGTCGTACGTACTTCCAGAAAGACGCATCTGTTGATAGTACGTACTTCCAGAAAGACGTATCTGTTGATAGTACGTACTTTCAGAAAGACGCATCTGTTGATAGTACGTACTTTCAGAAAGACACATCTGTTGATAGTGCTTACTTTCAGAAATACATATCTGTGGATAGTGCGTACTTCCAGAAAGACGCATCTGTTGATATTACGTACTGTCAGAAAGACGCATCTGTTGATAGTACGTACTTTCAGAAAGACGCATCTGTTGATAGTGCTTACTTTCAGAAATACATATCTGTGGAATGTGCGTACTTCCAGAAAGACGTATCTGTTGATAGTACGTACTTTCAGAAAGACGCATCTGTTGATAGTGCTTACTTTCAGAAATACATAAATGTAGAATGTGCGTACTTCCAGAAAGACTCATCTGTTGATAGTACGTACTTTCAAAAAGACGTATCTGTTGATAGTACGTACGTTCAGAAAGATATATCTGTTGATAGTACTTACTTCCAGAAAGACGCATCTGTTGATAGTACGTACGTTCAGAAAGACGCATC
Source organism: Haliotis rufescens (assembly GCF_023055435.1). NCBI lineage: Eukaryota > Metazoa > Mollusca > Gastropoda > Lepetellida > Haliotidae > Haliotis > Haliotis rufescens. Next base: position 4,924,236 of record NW_025964013.1, read on the forward strand.
TGTTGATAGTACTTACTTCCAGAAACACGCATCTGTTGATAGTACGTACTTCCAGAAAGACGCATCTGTTGATAGTACGTACTTCCAGAAAGGCGCATCTGTTGATAGTACGTACTTCCAGAAAGACGCATCCGTTGATAGTACGTACTTCCAGAAAGACGTATCTGTTGATAGTACGTACTTCCAGAAAAAACGCATCTGTTGATAGTACGTAGCTTCCAGAAAGACGCATCTGTGGATAATGCGTACTTCCAGAAAAACGCATCTGTTGATAGAACATACTTCCAGAAAGACGTATCTGTTGATAGTACGTACTTCCAGAAAGACATTTCTGTGGATAGTGCGTACTTCCAGAAAGACGTATCTGTTGATACTACGTACTTCCAGAAAGACATACCTGTGGATAGTGCGTAATTCCAGAAAGACGTATCTGTTGATAGTACGTACTTCCAGAAAGACATATCTGTGGGCAGTGCGTACTTCCAGAAAGACGTATCTGTTGATAGTACGTACTTCCAGAAAGACATATCTGTGGGCAGTGCGTACTTCCAGAAAGACGTATCTGTAGATAGTCCGTACTTTCAGAAAAACGCATCTGTAGATGTAACGTATTATGAAACGGTGCTGAGGGGGCTGTTTTTTTACATCAGCTGGTCATTGGAACGGGGTCGCGGGCAGCACTTTGCTGATGTACTCTGCAACGTCTACTCTACTCTACTCCAAGACTGGTTATCCGGATTGACACTTCTATTTTTCACAAAACACCAGAGATGAAAATACAAACCGCCCAAACATATAAAAACCGGATTATTGACTTATTTTACTTGAGTATGTCGAGTCCGTGAGTTTGTGCAGTTGACTCGCGAACAAACAAGTTTGAAATATTGTGTATAGTGTTCAGAGCATCACTAATAACAAAACATTTTGTCGAAACATCATCCCAACTCTCGTCTCCGCGTCTACTTACGACCTTGAAGTTCGTCTTGTAAATGAGAGTTGCGCCCCTGGACGAAGTGAGCTGTCGTTAGTTATGTCGTCCTCATGTCAGCCGATGCAATCTTGTATTGGGAATTTTTAGTGCTCCGAATTTGACAAATTGATGGAGCTTTGAGGTAATTACAACCAGTTTCATAAACCATCTGCTGACTCGTGTGAAATGTCACAGCCAAAGCATGTCTTGGTGAGTCGATCGTCTCACGGCTGGCTCACCCACACTCAAACCAGTTTGAAGCTAGATTTTCCGTTTAATGCGAGTGTTTCTAACTTGGTGATGTTCGTGTATATACAGACGATTCTGAACACGATGTTAGAATCGGCATCTTATTGTTTCTGATAATCGATCTTGGTGAAAGCTGCGCACTGTATTTCCAGATTGCACTTTGAGAGACCAGCCTGTGGTCGTCGGGTCTTTAGCTGTTGTATTCATACGCCAAAACAATGTCTTTTTTACCGTTCAATTTAGTTAATATGCAACGTTTAAGTGATTAACAAATAATTAGAATCCTCGTTCCCTTTAGATATCTTTGTTTATTACAAATCGTGTACCAGTATTTCTTAAATACACTCATTGTCATAAAAGCTGTATCTAACGAGTTTAGTAATCTATATATCTGTGTCTGTTTGGTATTTCTTAAAGGATTATCTGATGGTGATGATGATGATGTGTGTGTGCATGTGTGTGCATGCACGTGTGCGTGTGTGGCTGCCTGTCCTCGTCCGGACTGATGTCGGTTTTATTGCGCTAGCCCACTGAGATAGCATGCCGCAGTTGGTATCTGATTCCGACCCGATTATCTCTTTTAATATGCAGAGTAACAACAGGTGCCATCTCTTTAGTTCTTTTAGAAAGATTAATCTGCGGTTCTCGCGTTCTATCAGAAACACGGATCTCTGGTTGTCGGGCGCTTCTGGAAAGAGGAATCTGTGGTTTTCGGGTATTTGTAGCAAGACGTCAGGTTCTACAAGAGAGAGGAATCTGTGATGTCTGGTATTTATAGAAAGACGATGTCAGGTTCTACAAGAGAGATGAATCTGTGGTTGTCTGGTATTTCAAGCAAGACGTTGTAAGGTTCTGCAAGAGAAATGAATCTGTGGTTGTCTGGTATTTATAGAAAGACGATGTCAAGTTTTGCAAGAGAGATGAATCTGTGTTTTTCTGGTATTTCAAGCAAGACGTTGTCAGGTTCTGCAAGAGAGATGAATCTGTGGTTGTCGGGTATTTATAGAAAGACGATGTCAAGTTTTGCAAGAGAGATGAATCTGTGGTTTTCTGGTATATCAAGCAAGACGTTGTCAGGTTCTGCAAGAGAGATGAGTCTGTGGTTGTCTGGTATTTATAGAAAGACGATGTCAAGTTTTGCAAGAGAGATGAATCTGTGGTTTTCTGGTATTTCAAGCAAGACGTTGTCAGGTTCTGCAAGAGAGAAAAAACTGTGGTTTTCTAGTATTTCAAGCAGAAGTTGTCAGGTTCTAAAAGAGAGATGAATCTGTGGTTGTCTGGTATTTATAGAAAGACGTTGTCAGGTTCTACAAGAGAGAAAAAACTGTGGTTTTCTAGTATTTCAAGCAGAAGTTGTCAGGTTCTAAAAGAGAGATGAATCTGTGGTTGTCTGGTATTTATAGAAAGACGATGTCAAGTTTTACAAGAGAGATGAATCTGTGGTTGTCTCGTATTTCAAGCAAGACGTTGTCAGGTTCTACAAGAGAGATGAATCTGTGGTTGTCTGGTATTTCAAGCAAGACGTTGTCAGGTTCTACAAGAGAGATGAATCTGCGGTTGTCTGGTATTTCAAGCAAGACGATGTCAAGTTTTACAAGAGAGATGAATCTGTGGTTGTCTGGTATTTCAAGCAAGACGTTGTCAGGTTCTGCAAGAGAGATGGATCTGTGGTTGTCTGGTATTTATAGAAAGACGTTGTCAGGTTCTACAAGAGAGATGAATCTGTGGTTGTCTGGTATTTCAAGCAAGACGATGTCAAGTTTTACAAGAGAGATGAATCTGTGGTTGTCTGGTATTTCAAGCAAGACGTTGTCAGGTTCTACAAGAGAGATGAATCTGTGGTTGTCTGGTATTTATAGAAAGACGTTGTCAGGTTCTACAAGAGAGATGAATCTGTGGTTGTCTGGTATTTATAACAAGACGATGTCAAGTTTTACAAGAGAGATGAATCTGTGGTTGTCTGGTATTTCAAGCAAGACGATGTCAAGTTTTACAAGAGAGATGAATCTGTGGTAGTCTGGTATTTATAGAAAGACGTTGTCAGGTTCTACAAGAGAGATGAATCTGTGGTTGTCTGGTATTTATAACAAGACGATGTCAAGTTTTACAAGAGAGATGAATCTGTGGTTGTCTGGTATTTCAAGCAAGACGTTGTCAGGTTCTACAAGAGAGATGAATCTGTGGTTGTCTGGTATTTATAGAAAGACGTTATCAGGTTCTACAAGAGAGATGAACCAGTGGTCATCGGGTATTTATAGAAAAACGTTGTTCGGCACTTAAGGACAACGGTATCTGTAGATTTCTGGAATATCTAGTAAGACATGTAGTGCAGGGTGAAGGTTAACGTACGTGTATGTGCGTTTAGTAAAATATGAAGGACATTGTCAATGAGATCTTGATAAAGGTGGTTATGAACCATTTTCTTCCAAGTGGTATTCGCTTATGGTGTGGAATACTTCACGCCCACAATAGTCTGGCATTGCATCCGCTCACTGGTACTTATAATGGCTTCTCTGCGTGGGATGGCAGTGATCAAAAGAATAACTACACTCACGAACACTGCAAAGTTACAATGACAGCACCAGGTGTTTCTAGTAACATGTCTAACCTCACTGAAGAGAAGTTCAAACAAGCTTATTCTTTTGTTTCAGTGATTATTTAGAAGTGTCGCTGACTTTAGATCTCTGTGGTGTCTGATACTTATAAATAAACGTGCCTCTGTTTATCAAATACCACACAAAGACCGTAAGAAAAACGTGTCAGTAGCGACTCTTTCGTTGTGAGAAACCTCGGTAAACAATGTGTCTGTGATTGTCAGGCAGAGAGAGAACTCTAAGAACATGTTTTCGGTTCTTGGGGATAAGTAGAGTGAGTGAGTGAGTGAGTGAGTGAGTGAGTGAGTTGTGTTTAAGCCACGTTTAACAGTATTCCAGTTACATCACGGCGTGTCAGCTTAATGTGGGAGGAAAGCCCGAAGAGATGCAAGTATCAGGCGTTTACCACTTTGGTGAAACCCACGAGCACGAGTATGGTGCTGACAAACCATGAAACGTAATCGGGGCGAACCGGGATTCGAATGATCATAAGTCTATAGGGTGTCCAAGGGACGCAACTCTGCACAGTAAATAGCCGGAATCGCTAGAAGATAAAGTCACAGAAGAAAGCATCGCATGACATCAGGTGCAGTGCACCCCCAGGAGAGGATACATGCATAAACATGTACATTTTATGTTCAAATGTATTTTGCATCAAACATCATACTGACAGCTCCCAGAAGAAGGTATGACATTTCTCAAGTAAATAAACCACGCTTCCATATCAAAACTGTCGCAAGTAATAGATAACAGGTACTAATTTAGTCAAATGGAATGTTTATCGTGTAGGCGGACATATCACACCGAGCTAGACGAGACAATGCGCGTTATCAATGTCCACAATGTATGTATAATACCCAACAGTCCCCATGGCCAATACTCTCGTTCCCAGTTGACAAGCGATGCACGTGGGATAGGGAGGGGAAGTATCGACTGTCCACTGTTCAAATGACCGCAGTCCGTGCCCCCTCCCCGACAACGTACAACATGTGGGGAATGCCCTATCAATTATCTCCCATGAGGAATAACATTAGAGCGAGTAATGTACGTCTCACCACCTTCCCACTGATATATTGCACTATAATATCTTCTACCCGTGATTCACAATAGCTTTATCGCTTGCACCTGTAGGAGTCTCCGCTAGGTGGCGTTGTAAGACCGGCAAGGGGGTCTGTAGCTAAGCTAAGTCAGAACGTCCGCCACGCCCATTCGCACCTCCGTCACACGTGGTACCGTAAATGAGCACGGGGTACCGCTTTATCAGCACGACATCTCCGATAGCGACAACCACTTGAGCAAATAATTGTCTTAAGATGTCTCCTGATACGTTAATTTGCTACTTGTGGGGTTAGAATATACAACTCACTTGAAAAACTCACGGAATGTCAATTTCTCTTCCACTTAGCCATGTATTATTGCGATGATATCGAGCAATGCGTGTCCATTTCTGCCACGTTATTGCATTATAAATTTCATCTGTGAAAGAAAAATAACAATTTCGGAGCATTGGTCAAGCGCTCATCTCGTAGCACTGAGTAGCGGGGCTGGGAGTGTTTGGTTTCACACCTTATAAATTTCAGGGTCATTTAGCTTGTCGACATGGGTGATTTACTGATTGTGTTTGCTTGAACACCTGCGTCTGCAAGGGGCAATAAACGGCGTAATTCAAACACTTAACAACTGCAATCTCATCTGTTTTGCTTTGTCATTTTCTACCGACTAGTGCGCTATTAGTCGTCACATAGCGATAGCCTGCTACTAATTGTATGTTTACAGCCCAGGAAAAAGGTTATCACAATACAAGCACAAACCTTCTCTCAGTGCAAACATCTCGACAAGTACAGAGCTAACACCATAAAAGTCTTGCTGTGGGAAGAGTTCATAAACTCATATTAAGCCATTTTCTTTTGTGTTATGACTTACAGCAATTATTTTTTTTGTTTTCTTTGTTGTTTAACGCCGCACTCAGCAATATTCCAGCTATATGACGGCGGTCTGTAAATAATCGATCTGGACCAGACAATCCAGTGATTGATAACATGAGCATTGATCCAGGCAATTGGGATCGATGACATGCATCAACCAAGTCAGCGAGCCTGACCACCCGATCCCGTTAGTCGCCTTTTACAAGCATAGTCGCCTTTTACGGCAAGCATGGGTTGCTGAAGACCTATTCTACCCCGGATCTTCACGGGCCCTTACAGCAATTAAGTTCGCGTTGTTGGACAACGCTATACACTGTCACTGCAATATTCGTATATTCATCAGCACTATGATGCATGGCGCAATAATGAACAATGTTAAGGGGATGCGAAGGCGCACACTCTCTGTACTGACCATAGCGTATAGACGTATTTCCTGCTGAAGACTGTCACCAGCAGCAAAGTATGACAATCGTGATACACAGAAAGTCGAATATTTGTTTCATTAAATATCCAATTGGATTAAAACTTGGCAGAAACCCTTCACTGTGTATCAGCTTATAATACAACCAGGAAGTGTTAATTTTCGAGATCCATTATTTGACGTTGCTGCATTCAAAAGTGACGTCATTACCACTTGAGAAATCTTTAATCGAGAAAACTGCTGAATGTGACCAATACGTTTACTTTTAATGTTTGTAAGCAAGATGTGCGTTTAGAATTTACGGATGCTATTTATTGTTCGACAACGTAATATGTAAATAATAATAATAGTTGATAACCCCGACTAATGATATTCACTGGCGTCATACATCAAAACTCGATAACATCCGCAAATCTGAAAACATTTGTTAAATCCTGAATGAAAACCGACGTCACTGACTGCTTGGTATCCGCCAGATTAATGTTGAATGTTACCTTTTTGAGAAAGAAGATACATCGTATGAAATTAATATTGACATTTAACGGAACACATAGAGACAAATGAAAATATATTTATATAACTTTTATGTTTTCAAATATTGGAAATATCAACCGAGTCTTTGTTAATTGCATTGTCGAGACTGAACTTACCTTGACGAGGTTCCATAGTAAAACTTGATTGGTGAAATTGAAGACTTAAATGGCGATATCATTGGTTACAATTGTACAATGAGTGAGTGAGTGAGTATGGTTTTACGCCCCTTTTAGCAATATTCCAGCAATATCATGGCGGGGGACACCAGAAATGGGCTTCACACATTGTACCCATGTAGGGAATCGGACCCGGGTCTTCGGCGTGACGAGCGAACGCTTTAACCACTAGGCTACCCGACCGCCCAATTGTACAGTGAACTGCGCACTGAGTGACGCGACGTAAAGTTTACAGCAGCGTCATTCCATTAATGTTTTCAAAGGATGCCTTCTGTTTTTTTAATCACTGTAAAACTCGAATTGTCATGTAAAGACATTTTCTAATTTCAAATCAGTCTATCGTCGATGTGAAGTGGCGGAATCGAGAGGACAGAAAGTGTGTGAGTGAGTTTGATTTTACGCCGCATATAGTAATATTCCTGCAATATCATGGCGGGGGACACCAGAAATGGGCTTCACAATTTGTACCCATGTCGGGAATCGAACCCGGGTCTTGGGCGTGACGAGCGAACGCTTTAACCACTAGGCTACCCGACCTCCCCAAGAGAGGACATCAAGACTAAAATACAAGTCGTAAAAGATAATGCATTATGTATCAACCGCTTTCTTTATTCCCATCTAACGACACAGATTGCGGCAATGCGGATAGAGTGTCTTGTTGCGTGACGTCATAGCACAGTATGACGTTATCAACGGACGTCAGACAGTTCGGGAAATACGTAAATGCGCACGGTTTTATGAATTTGTCATACATGCACACTGACATTATTATAGAAATGACGTTTTCTCGAAGATCATCTTGACATGAAATAATAACGAGTTTTGCATCCTATTTATCATCCATCCTTTTAAATGTTGATAGCTCCCCAAAACATGATTTGTGGCGTCCTCTGCACAGGAAGTGAAATGCGTCGTAACACAAGTGCTTGGTGAAAGGGATGTCGACCGTATCACCTATTTTAGAAAATACTTGCGCACAGAACAAAATATCCTTTATCAAATACGGATAAAAAGTTCTTCAAGAAAAACATAACATGTGCTATCAATGATACTTTCGTGCAAGATTGTTTGCTGGGAGTGATTTCGCTATGTCTCCTCATAATAATGTGTAAATTGGGCTTGGTAATGAGTGGATTTAGTGATGTACATGACAATAGAATCTGGACAGTTACATTTATAAATACTTTCAGTTCTCTTAATACCCACCAGCGGACAACTTTACCCATGACATATGTGTTTTATGTGCTTATGGCGCTTCCCCGTAGAAAATAACAAGTGATTGAAAAACATAAATGAAAATATCCGTCTGACTCTCGCAGCTATGATGAGCTCGGTTTACACAGGAACAAGAAGATAAAGTTGTCCTTCCTTGTGTGATCCCTATTACCTAGATATATAATATTTGATAAAAGGATTTTCTCGTTATCATAAACAGTCAATATAAGAAATGGAAGCGGTAATAAAAAGACCGTCTCCGTTTTAAAAAATAAAAACTGCAACATTTATACATTGAATATTTTTTCACAAATTCCTATTATACATTAATTATATTCACATGAGCCGTAACCGGTGCCAATGATTGTGATAATGGCGATCTCAGAATCCTTCATTATGTGATCCCTGTTACCTAGATATATAATATTTGATAAAAGGATTTACTCGCCATCATAAAAGTCAATATAAGACATGGAAGCGGTAATAAAAAGGCCGTCTCGTATACATTGAATATTTTTTCACAAATTCCTATTATACATTATTTATATTCACATGAACCGTAACGGTGCCAATGATTGTGATAATGGCGATCTCAGAAAAGAATCAAGTTCAATTATGTCAGACATTTGAATTTTTTAACTCGTACACCAATATCCCACACGACAAACATAAGGATTTCATTCGTGGAACCACGGGTCATTTATCACTAAACGTGGCGACCATTACATATTGTTGCATCTCCGTTTGCATTGGTTCGGGACAATTTGTCAAAAATGAAAGCAAATGTCATCTGAAGTTTACTGAGAAAACAATTAGCGAAATGCTGGACCTCATCATAGACAACATGTATGTGAAATGTGGGGACAGGACATTTATACAAGAAGATGGCGTCCCCATGGGCACCAGCATTGCTCCCTTCATTGATGATCTGTGTCATTATGCATGCGAGTTAGAAGTTCTGCGCGGATTGGTAAAATCAAACCAAAGAAATAGGGCCAAACAATTGAACGTAAGCTTATCGATAATCTGATATGGTTCAATAATGATCAAATCGCCAATTTCTGTCCACTGATTTACCCACTTGATTTAAAAATAAGGTCCAGTGAAACCGCTTCATCTGTTTCATACTGGGAAAGATCAAGAAACAATAAAGACAAAGAGTGACAAGTAAGTATCCACAAAACGACGACAAGAAGGATGACATCACCTCTTTTAGTGTCAACTTACTCTTTATGTCAACCATATTCCAGCAGCTCCAGCATTTAAAAAAACTTTTGAGGTACAATCGAACATGCGCTTTCTACCAAGATCTCAAAGAGCATTAAATGACTCTCGCTCAAAAGTTGTTTGATCATGGTTACAAGATGCAAAGTCTTAGTAGTTAAGCATTCAAAAGTTTTTACGGTAGACATGTGGAGAACATTTCCAAATTTGACGAGTTCGTGACCAATATGATGCCTGATACATTTCCCTATTTTGACTTGTAACATATATTCCCGTTGTTTTCAAGTGAGCAATTGACTTTCCTTGGCATGCGTTTGTGACGCGTATCACTGGTGGGGCAGGATTGGTGCTCCTTTTCGCGAAGACCTAGTATAATCACTTATATTGATTGATAAAGACATGCTTATGATATAGTAGGGCTTGTACAATGGACCCTCGGAGGTCCGGGTTAGAACAGGTCTTCAGCAACCCATGCTTGTCGTGAAAGGCAACTCTGCTTGTTGTAAGAGACGATTAACGGGATCGGGTGGTCTGGCGCGTTGTCTTGGTTGATGCATATCATCGTATCCCAAATGCTTAGATCAATGCTCATGATGTCAGTCACTGGATTGTCTGGTCCAGACTCGATTATTCACAGACCGCCGTCATGTAGCTGGAATATTGCTGAGTGCGGCGTGAAACAACAAACAAACAAATAAAACATCATTGCTTTACTTAATGTCTAAATTGTCATTAACACGTAAACAAAATCCATTTAACTGAGTTTCTTTGATTCTGTAGTAATGCAGGTATTGAGTTTGATTATTTTTGAAAAAATATACAAATCTAACTTCAGTCAAAACTACTCGTTGGCAAGGCATATGGGGAGTGTGAATAGCGTGTCAGGGTGATGTTTCTTCGTCACAGCGTACACGCTGAAACATGGGTTAAACCATTATACCAGTAGTCATTCCCTGGGAACAAACACACCCGCAAAAAAAAACCACACCCAGCCCCTTACATTCTCATGAGTTTAACATTAGGAACTGTTGTAAAGTTAACCATGTACAACAGACGTTTTGTCCATAGCATTAGAAAAAGGAAACATTCTTGGAAAGTATTCCATTAAACTTGGTGTTAATGGCATTAAAATGTGTCATTTCAGTTACCGCGTCATTATAAGACTATCAGATGTAAATAATAAGTGTTTGTTTCTCCTGAGACGGATATGAAATGCTCCAAGTGGCCACATGTTCAACGTGGAAGCAGTATGGCACACACTATCTCCACATAAATAGCTACATCTAATACACGTTTGTTAGCAAAGCAATATAAACCAAGCGTGTTAACACAGAATCCAGTTCCTTTAACCAGTTCTTGATTTATGATTATGAGATAGCTCGATGACACATTTTATTGTAAGGGTGTAAATGACGATGAATACGACCACGTCTCCACCAACTGCATCGTCAAGGGAATGTCAACATCCTCGCGGTGTAAACTGCCGGACATTTCATTAAACCGCAACGGCCATCTCTTCAAACTTGTCAAATCTCCGCTATCTGAATTTATAACCCGATGTTTACCTTACAGATATGGGAACTATTTCTTATGAATTATTAACCCGCGGGTATGGTGCTCAGCCCAGGTGATGGTGCTTGAGAGGAGTAGCCGGTCCTTCACAGGTGATAAGGCAGGTGATTACAGATAGCCCACGCCCGCTACTTGAGCCGACCTAACTACCTGTAATAGATTTGTGATGGGACATCACACGCTGCCTACCTGGTCTTACCTGTGTGTAGGTAGAACAGTGAGAACTAACCCACATGTTCTGATATACATTTGTTTATGGCTATTGAAGTAAATATGTCGAATTCATTTCCTGCCTTTATAACTCTAATTTGTCCCTAAATCAGTTTATGGATACATGTTATTGACACGTGATTTCATTGTGAAATATGTAATGCATTATAAAATGCAGGATGAAAAAAATATATTTACAGCGCAGTAAAAAGTTCAAAGTAAAAAATAAAACTTAAGATTACACACAATATGTTCCACATAACGTAAATAATAATACTATTTTATGGAATTTAAAAATTTGGACTCTAATTCGCAAAGTTTAGACAAAACTTCTTATAATATGAATGAAAAGTTAAAGAATATAAATTTAAATAACTTTGGGCAGGGATATTTCCACATCTCTTGTTTAAAAGGAGTATTGTGTAGAGCGATGAAACAAATTGAAAAGAATGACAAAATGTGCCGATTTATAGGCAAAACAAGATTATGTTTTTTAATAACAAGATTTGATTGTGTGTACATGCACAACGAAATGTGTAGCATGCGTCATGTCGCGAAGATTTGAACTGGAACATAACGCTGGTTTAAGAGAAAGGGACAACATACATTATTACCTTATGACTGGAAGTACAGAAGGTTAGGATGCAATGGAGGGACACATTCAGATAAACTGTTGACTTGTGGCTTGCTCTTCTGGAATATTCAATATTTTAATAAACTAAAAAAGAAAATGTGCCAATTTTGTTAATGGAACGAATATTGCCGATCAACATTGTAACAAAGAACAATAGGGAGAGACGGGCGATAATACCACAATGAATGTACTCTATGAACAACTGGAAAATAATATCAGAAGTTGCACACACTTACTTCCTCCAGTGGAGTGTTTAATGTTAATGAATGGTCATTGTTCATGTTTTCATATTGTCCTGAGTTTGTCAACAAACGTGACTCTCTGTCCTCCAGTTCGCCTTGATTGCAAATTTATTGAGATGCGACTACAAAATATGACTTGCTTCCTGTCCCCAAAAGTCAACTGAAATAAACAAATGTAAAGAAATGAAAATGATTGACAGGTGTCATGTTAACCCTTGGCTCATCGCACGTCGTAAACAGAGGGGTTCTATCATATTGTGTGTTGTCTCGCATGCAGACTGCACCTGCGCTTAGTATCGGTATGTATTCAAGTCCTGGAAAGAGGGTCAATGCTGTAGAATTGTTTATACAAAAAAAAAAAAATTCATTTCGAAAAATATATTTTATTTTCCTGATTCCTTATTTCACATAAATATTTTCACAGATATGATTTGATGGATTGTATTAATTTATTTTAATTTACCTTTCGGCCATGAAAAGAGCAATAAGTGCAAAACAGAAATAAAGCAGGGATTCAATTATCCACAGTTATATGATTTTCCGTTAATCCTTAAAATTCTGTCAAATGATATTTTCACTATCGATGAAATACATAACTAAGGGTAATATCTCTTTTACAAATTTTTAAAATCCCTTGTCAAGACTTACACTGCCCCTCGTGTGGAACACTACGTTAAGGAAAACCCGTTATAATGCGCGTGTATGGTACAGCAGGTCCCAAACACAAAACTTGTATTCATATTAAATATTTCACTCACTGACAGCTATGGTTGACAGCAACAATTTTGTTAACATGTGAAATTATTTCCCCGAACGGTTTTACAAGTCGTAATTGAATAATTGCTTTGAATTAATTCATTAGTATCGTGTACAAAGATTGGCTTACGATGTTACAAAAGCGTGTGTGTGTCGGATGGGCACTGTGTGCGCGGCATGGTTTAGCATTGGGATGCAGATCGATAGTGGGTGACGAATGAGAGACAGGCTTCCAGTGGCCAAGACAGAGGAATTATGGGTTATCGTCCTTCCTAGCAATATTATTCATATCATGTAAAATATATTTTATACACAAAACACTATTTGTCTCTGATTATACACTAATTATATTTAATTCATTTAAAACTCACTATAGCGTTGCTTTAAATGTGTCATGAGTTGTTTTGCTTTTACACAATGTACTAGTATTTGATAATGTTGCTTTATACATAATTCATTTTGTTACTGTTGCTTTAAAAAAAATATATTTTGATAACATTGCTTCTATATAATATATTTTCGGTTCATTTGCTTTCATACAATATATTTTGACAATATTTAATTTCCCAAAAGTATTTTCACAATATTGCCTTTCTGCAATATATTTTGATACATTTTGCATTTTTACAACTGTTATAAGGCATAGTGATAGTTATGTATGACGGTGACCGATACGTATGACGGTGATAGTTACGTATGACGGTGATAATTATGTATGACGGTGATAGTTATGTATGACGGTGACCGATACGTATGACGGTGATAGTTACGTATGATGGTGATAGTTATGTATGACGGTGATAGTTATGTATGACGGTGATAGTTATGTATGACGGTGATAGTTATGTATGGCGGTGATAGTTATGTATGACGGTGATAGTTATGTATGACCGTGACCGATACGTATGACGGTGATAGTTATGTATGGCGGTGATAGTTATGTATGGCGGTGATAGTTATGTATGACGGTGATAGTTAAGAATAGTTGAATAAACTTAATTTGAAAAAACATGATAATTTGCTCATGTAAGTATATGCATATACTATCTTAATGCACATCAATCGCAATCATTGTTACTTGTTATGGAGAGGAGGTGTGGTGTGTGTTTGTGTGTGTGTCTGTGTTTGTGTGTGTGTCTGTCTCTGTGTGTGTGTGTGTGTTTGTTTATTTGTGTGTCTGTGTGTGTTTGTGTGTTTGTGTGTGTGTCTCTGTGTCTGTGTGTGTGAATAGTACAGCAGAGTTGACTTCAATAAGCGAAATGCCCCACGTGTTTTAAACAGTCCTCAACCATTTTCATAACTAAAGTATGTACGAGGCTACTCGTGATTCACCATGTAAATAGCACTTGTCGAGAAAATCACAAGTTCTCGTCACTTGCATCTTCTTTCATTTGGTGAAATATGGCATCACATCACTATAGGGCATCATTTGTTTGGATTAGTAATTTCTTTCAGCTTTCATTGTCACTGTGCAAGGATAATATTGTTTACTAAAGTGTGCTCTGTCATACATTATACAACAGTGTGTCCTGCCATACAATACACCACAGTGTGTTCTGTCATACATTATACCACAGGGTGTCCTGCAATACAATATACCAAAGCGTGTTCTACCATACAATATACCACATTGTGTTCTGTCATACAATACACCACTGTGTGATCTGTCATACAATATACCACAGTGTGATCCGTCATACAATATACCATAGTGTGTTCTGTCATACATTATACCACAGTGTGTTCTGTCATACATTATACCACAGTGTGATCTGTCATACATTATACCACAGTGTAATCTGTCATACAATATACTACAGTGTGTTTTGTCATACATTATACCATAGTGTGTCCTTTCATATAGTATACCACAGCGTGTTCTTTCATATAATATACCTCTGCGTTTTCTTTCATACATTATAAAACAGTGGGTTCTTTCATACATTCTTTCACAGTGTATTCTTTCATACATTATAACACAGTGTGTTCTGTCACACATTATACCACATTGTGATCTGTCATATAATATATCACAGTGTGTTCTTTCATACAATATACCACAGCATGTTCTTTCATACAATATACCATAGCGTGTTCTTTCATACAATATATCACAGTTTGTTCTGTCGAACATGATATCACTGTGTGTTCTGTCATAAATTATACAACAGTGTGTTCTGTCATACAATATACCACAGTGTGTTCAGTCATACATTATGCAACAGTGTGTTCTGTCATACAATATACCACAGTGTATTCTGTCATATATAACACAACAGTGTGTTCTGTCATAAATTATACAACAGTGTGTTCTGTTATACATTATACAACAGTGTGTTCTGTCATAAATTATACAACAGTGTATTCTTTCATACATTATACAACAGTGTGATCTGTCATACATTATACCACAGTGTGATCTGTCATACATTATACCACAGTGTGATCTGTCATACATTATACCACAGTGTGATCTGTCATACATTATACAACAGTGTGATCTGTCATACAATATACCACAGTGTGATCTGTCATAAATTATACCACATTGTGTTCTATCATGCAATATACCACAGTGTGTCCTGCCATACGATACACCACAGTGTGTCCTGCCATACAATACACCACAGAGTGTTCTATCATACATTATACCACAGAGTGTCCTGCAATACAATATACCAAAGTGTGTTCTACCATACAATATACCACATTGTGTTCTGTCATACAATACACCACTGTGTGATCTGTCATACAATATACCAGAGTGTGATCCGTCATACAATATACCATAGTGTGTTCTGTCATACATTATACCACAGTGTGTTCTGTCATACATTATACCACAGTGTGATCTGTCATACAATATACTACAGTGTGTTTTGTCATACATTATACCACAGTGTGTTCTGTCATACATTATACCACATTGTGTTCTGTCATACATTATACCACAGTGTGTTATGTCATACATTATATCACAGTGTGATCTGTCATACATTATACCACAGTGTGATCTGTCATACATTATACCACAGTGTGATCTGTCATACATTATACCACAGTGTGATCTGTCATACATTATACAACAGTGTGATCTGTCATACAATATACTACAGTGTGTTTTGTCATACATTATACCACAGTGTGTTCTGTCATACATTATACCACATTGTGTTCTGTCATACATTATACCACAGTGTGTTATGTCATACATTATATCACAGTGTGATCTGTCATACATTATACCACAGTGTGATCTGTCATACATTATACCACAGTGTGATCTGTCATACATTATACCACAGTGTGATCTGTCATACATTATACAACAGTGTGATCTGTCATACAATATACCACAGTGTGATCTGTCATAAATTATACCACATTGTGTTCTATCATACAATATACCACAGTGTGTCTTGCCATACGATACACCACAGTGTGTCCTGCCATACAATACACCACAGAGTGTTCTGTCATACATTATACCACAGAGTGTCCTGCAATACAATATACCAAAGTGTGTTCTACCATACAATATACCATATTGTGTTCTGTCATACAATACACCACTGTGTGATCTGTCATACAATATACCACAGTGTGATCCGTCATACAATATACCATAGTGTGTTCTGTCATACATTATACCACAGTGTGTTCTGTCATACATTATACCACAGTGTGATCTGTCATACAATATACTACAGTGTGTTTTGTCATACATTATACCACAGTGTGTTTTGTCATACATTATACCACAGTGTGTCCTTTCATATAGTATACCACAGCGTGTTCTTTCATATGATATACCTCTGCGTTTTCTTTCATACATTATAAAACAGTGGGTTCTTTCATACATTATAACACAGTGTGTTCTGTCACACATTATACCACATTGTGATCTGTCATATAATATATCACAGTGTGTTCTTTCATACAATATACCACAGCATGTTCTTTCATACAATATACCATAGTGTGTTCTTTCATACAATATACCACAATGTGTTCTGTCATAAATTATACCACAATGTGTTCTTTCATACAATATATCACAGCGTGTTCTTTCATACAATATATCACAGTGTGTTCTGTCGAACATGATATCACTGTGTGTTCTGTCATAAATTATACAACAGTGTGTTCTGTCATACAATATACCACAGTGTGTTCAGTCATACATTATGCAACAGTGTGTTCTGTCATACATTATACCACAGTGTATTCTGTCATATATAACACAACAGTGTGTTCTGTCATAAATTATACAACAGTGTGTTCTGTTATACATTATACCACAGCGTGTTCTGTCATAAATTATACAACAGTGTATTCTTTCATTCATTATACAACAGTGTGTTCTGTCATAAATTATACAACAGTGTGTTCTGTGATACATTATACAACAGTGTGATCTGTCATACATTATACAACAGTGTATTCTGTCATAAATTATTATACAACAGTGTGATCTGTCATCATTACACCACAGTGCGATCTGTCATACATTATACCACAGTGTGATCTGTCATACATTATACCACAGTGTGTTCTGTCATATATTATACCACAGTGTGTTCTTTTATACAATATACCACAGCCTGTTCTTTCATACATTATATCACAGTGTATTCTGTCATAAATTATACAACAGTGTGTTTTGTCATAAATTATACAACAGTGTGTTCTGTCACAGCTTATACCACAGAGTGTTTTGTCATACATTGTAATACAGTGTGTTTTGTACAAAATTATACATTATACCACATCTGTCATAACTTATAATATAGGGTGTTTTGTCATACCTAAAATCACAGGGTGGCTGTCATACCTTATACCATAGTGTGTTCTGCCATATTATACGACAGTGTGTTTTGTAATACAATATGCTGCAGTGTGTTCTGTCATATATTATACCATAGTGTGTTTTGTACAACATTATACTACAGTGTCTTCTGCCATACATTATACCACAGTGTGATCTCCCATACATTATACCACAGTGTGTTCTGTCATACATTATACCACATTGTGTTCTGTCATACATTATACAACAGTGTATTCTGTCATAAATTATTATACAACAGTGTGATCTGTCATACATTATATCACAGTGCGATCTGTCATACATTATACCACAGTGTGATCTCCCATACATTATACCACAGTGTGTTCTGTCATACATTATACCACAGTGTGATCTGTCATACATTATACCACAGTGTGTTCTGCCATACATTAAACCACAGTGTGTTATGTCATACATTATACCACAGAGTGTTCTGTCATACATTATACCACATTGTGTTCTGTCATACATTATACCACAGTGTGTTATGTCATACATTATATCACAGTGTGATCTGTCATACATTATACCACAGTGTGATCTGTCATACATTATACCACAGTGTGATCTGTCATACATTATACCACAGTGTGATCTGTCATACATTATACAACAGTGTGTTCTGTCATACATTATACTAACGCATGCTCTGACACATGTTATTTAAGAGTGTCTTCTGTATAACATTACACAACAGTATTCAACGGTGTGTCATACAATGTAGAATCAACGGTAGTGCTGCAATCAAATTGGTTGATAACGATCTTAAATGGACTTGGATCCTTGCATTCTTCTTCATTGTGTATGAATAATGATGGTTTTGGAAGTATCTTATATTTCTCAATGTCATAAAGTGTTCCAGAGTGACTTACAGTGTTCTATAGTGCGTCCTTCAGCGTGTCGCACAGTGTGTTCTACAGTGTTACCTAGAGTGTGTCTTACAGTGTTACCTAGAGTGTGTCCTTCAGTGTTACCTAGGGTGTGTCTTACGATGTCCTACAGTGTTACCTAGAATGTGTCTTACGATGTCCTACAGTGTTACCTAGAGTGTGTCTACGATGTCCTACAGTGTTACCTAGAGTGTGTCTTACGATGTCCTACAGTGTTACCTAGAGTGTGTCCTACAGTGTTACCTAGAGTGTGTCTACGATGTCCTACAGTGTTACCTAGAGCGTGTCTTACGATGTCCTACAGTGTTACCTAGAGTGTGTCTTACGGTGTCCTACAGTGTTACCTAGAGTGTGTCCTACAGTGTCCTACAGTGTCCTGTAGTGTTACCTACAGTGTGTCCTACTGTGTTCTATAGCGAGTCAACCCTGTGCGTCCCAAAGCTGGTGAATATCTCCGGCCTGCATCGACTTCAGCCCCCGCCAGTCGCACCCCCTCCCCCCACCTCCCTCCCACCCCCACGTATGCTGACAAGTCAACAGAACCTTAACCATCAGCACCATATAGCATTATCCTGACTGATGTGTTGTTATATTTGTGACTTGCGTTCTATTTGTTGCCATGCTGTGATTGTTGCGTGGTATTTTGTTGTCATGCTGTGATTGTTGCGTGGTATTTTGTTGTATCGGTGAGGTTGTTAGGTTGCTGTATTGTTGTCGTCATTCCGGTGCATTTGTTGCATTGGTGTGGTTGTCATGTTGCATGTATTATATTGTTGCTGTTATATTGTATTTGTGAGCTTGTTGTGTTGTATTTGTTGTATGGGTGTGGTTGTCATGTTGCATGTATTATATTGTTGCTGTTATATTGTATTTGTGAGCTTGTTGTGTTGTATTTATTGTATGGGTGTGGTTGTCATGTTGCATGTATTATATTGTTGCTGTTATATTGTATTTGTGAGCTTGTTGTGTTGTATTTGTTGTATGGGTGTGGTTGTCATGTTGCATGTATTATATTGTTGTTGTTATATTGTATTTGTGAGCTTGTTGTGTTGTATTTGTTGTATGGGTGTGGTTGTTATGTTGCATGTATTATATTGTTGTTGTTATATTGTATTTGCGAGCTTGTTGTGTTGTATTTGTTGTATGGGTGTGGTTGTCATGTTGCATGTATTATATTGTTGTTGTTATATTGTATTTGTGAGCTTGTTGTGTTGTATTTGTTGTATGGGTGTGGTTGTTATGTTGCATGTATTATATTGTTGTTGTTATATTGTATTTGTGAGCTTGTTGTGTTGTATTTGTTGTATGGGTGTGGTTGTTATGTTGCATGTATTATATTGTTGTTGTTATATTGTATTTGTGAGCTTGTTGTGTTGTATTTGTTGTATGGGTGTGGTTGTCATGTTGCATGTATTATATTGTTGTTGTTATATTGTATTTGTGACCTTGTTGTGTTGTATTTGTTGTAATGGTGTGGTTGTTATGTTGCATGTATTATATTGTTGTTGTTATATTGTATTTGTGAGCTTGTTGTGTTGTATTTGTTGTATTGGTGTGGTTGTCATGTTGCATGTATTATATTGTTGTTGTTATATTGTATTTGTGAGCTTGTTGTGTTGTATTTGTTGTATGGGTGTGGTTGTCATGTTGCATGTATTATATTGTTGTTATATTGTATTTGTAAACTTGTTGTGTTGTGTTGTATTTGTTGTATGGGTGTGGTTGTCATGTTGCATGTTTTATATTGTTGTTGTTATATTGTATTTGTGAGCTTGTTGTGTTGTATTTGTTGTATTGGTCTGCTTCTGGTGTTGTTGTATTCCTGAGACTGTTGCATTGTTCTAGTCGTTGGCGTGTTAACAGACTATAAAGCCAGAGCAAGTAACGTAGAGTCAGTTTGAGAATACTAACTCCAAGTGATCACAGCTCATCACTGAAAACTGGCTAGATGGGGAAAGGGACATGCAGATGCATCGAGTGAGTTTGTGTAACCCACAGCAGATCGATCAGTGTTCATAATGTACATATATCTTCATGACATTGTTACAGCATACCCCTCCCACAGTTGTGCTTCAAGATTTATAGCAAGTGAAACGTGCACTTTCTCCCGTATCCTGTTTGAACACTACCTTAACATTTATATATCCATATATATCCATATATTACATATCCAAAGTCTGTGCTTGTTGACAGCAACACGGCAGATTATCTTTAAATGAATAATGTTATTCTGTTTCAGTAGCTCAACTGTAACGTTCGGGGTGGGGATGATATATTATCGAAAAAAAAGACAAAAAAGAAAGGAACTGCCCGCCAGAAAAAATACGTTGTTGCAAAGCGTTTTCTCAAAACCAACATGTCTTTTTACCAGAGTAAAAGTTAACGTTATGGGAATATTAATAAAACGACAGAAGCATTCATTTTATATATTTTATCATAAATATGTTTTAATGAACTCCTCACAACATGTTGCCCAGTTATCAATTATGTTCACGAACACTCACCATGTTACATTGTGAACATATTAAATATACTACCCAACAGAAGTTAAGGCACACGCAAAATTTTCATATTACTATAGTTACTATAGTTAATGACAGATTTGCCGGTGTTATGAAATAATCGTTTTTCAAAACTTCTTTTGAGTAGTATATATACGTAATATTTATGTTTGTATAACGTATAGTGCTATTCAAATGGTTTCCTCGATTTCCCTGAACAGACTTTGTAAGAAGCAATGTGTAGGAGACAAAAATAAGACGATTCTCCTGCAAATGACAAGAGTATGAGTAGCACTATTAATACAACACAGAAGGTTAAACAAACACTGATTAAATACAAACGACTTCACAGTGAGATACTAAAATCAATGCAGACAATTGAAATCACTTCTCTTAAGTGGACACCCAACTCTGACACCTGGTGCTACAGTGTGAATGGCCATGGCTATTGTAAGCTCAAGATGGTCTCATGGCTGCGCTCACATTAATTCCCGCATCGTCCATAAGACATAAACTGATCCAAAATAAAATAATAAAAAGATTCTGGTTTGCAATTTTGTTGTCGTTGTCACTTGAAGCTTTTGTGTGTGTAGTGACGTCACCCCTGATCCTCCCCCAGTGACTCGGCAACAGAGGTGTGACAATTGTCCAGTCCAGTAACACGGCGCTACAAACTGGCAATTGTCACAAGGGGTAAACCACAGATGTTCAAACACACAGACATATCTGATAGTATCTCCCTCGCTGTCCCCGCTGTTGTTGACAGACCCCCTCTCTACGTGGCCCGGGCCCGTCACAGGACCTCTGCAAGAACCCAGGCGCGTGCATGCCGTTTTCACTGGAAGATGCAAAATACAAATCGGTCTATTTCCTCCCGCTCGTGTTTACCACTATTAGCTTGTAATTACAATAGCCCCCGTGATAATGTGTTTTCCTGGCCCACCTAAAACCCATTCAGATCTCTTATCTGTTGTTGAAGGTCTTGTGAGACTAATTTTATGAGTTGCTTGCTGATCGTGCCGTACCGGCTCGGCCCATATCCACCCGACGGCTCTTCTCTTCAGCTGGGCATCATCACAGATCAGTTCTAATTAACACTGGCGTCTTGTAAAGAAATCACCACAAAAGTAAACCTGCTTCCTCGTCCAATTAATAGCATTAAGGATATTACCGTTATTAACGACTGTACAAAAGCGGAAATAAATCAACGGCCGAAGAAAAAGAAGTCGATAAGCGTAATGTACATGACAGAGGATTGATTGACAGGGGCTAACCAAGGCTACGACTTTCCTGGCGGATTGGATCAAAATTTCTTTTAGGTTCTTTTTCTCTGCTTTCTGAGTCAATAAACAGGGTAACGCCGGCCCCCTAACCCGCAGCCTATCGCACGGCGGGACAGCCTTATTTAGATATGTTGGCTATTGACATTGCACAGCCAATCCGTGCCCGATATTCTAATTATCCACTGTCAAATAATCTGCTCACGGGTATTGTTATAATCTTTCGAGGACGATCAAAATTCCTACTAGGACTCAATCTGTTATAGAGAAAATCATCGGTTGTGAATCTAAGTTGAATAAGGTTTGCGACTTGGCGAAAAAGGACGTTTTTAACCGGACGCTACCAAACATGGAGGGACGGAAGTCGTTTAGCATTGATGCACTGTTATCAAAGACAACCTCGGGTAAGACATCTAGCCCCGTGCCACCTTCACCTCCCTGCAGCTCACCCCGACCCTCATCGTCTGGGTCAAGTCATATGGGCACCCACACGCCCGAGTCAAGCGTGTCACCCCCCGGGCCGGGGATGTCCCCCAACACAAGCTTCGTTCCCAGGCCCGGGCTTCTGAACATCCAACACCCGGCCATGCTGCAACCCACAAGCCTCGGACTACCCGGCATGTTCTCCACCCACCCGCTGTACTCGTACCCCGGACAGACCCCCGGGCACCCCCAGATACCCATGCTGCCAGGGAGCGCCTTCCACACCCCTGCCGAACAGGCGTTCAAGTTAGCCCAACTCCAAGGCATCAACTACGCCGAGTGGCTGGCTCGGTCGGGCATGTACATGCCAAGAGTAGTCGACTATCCAGGAAGCTGTAAGTATTTATATTTTTTTTAATATTGTCTACCTGGAATATTCCAAAATTATGTCTGAACAAAACTCAATTTAGGCATCATTATATTTTATTGGAATTCTAAACTTATAATGTATCAACTGATGGCCTTACCACAAACACACCATCCAATGTATGTGATGTGTGAATTGGATCTATAGAAACAATGCAATGTCCTAATACACGATATGTGTCTACTAAACATCATCTGCTACTGTCTGGTAATTCTAATAATATTTTGTTCAACTTTTTTGTTTACAACACACATACAAATTAGATATTGATGAATGTTGTAAAAAATATACAGTTAAGAGTGTTTACATTTTACACAAAAACAACGTGTGTTTATACGACGTTAAGGGGTTGGTTTCTGTAGCAGCATGGGATGCATTGTTATATTGGAAGGGTTTGTCGACAAGTTCAATAGTTAAAAGTAATTCTCAAAATTATATTTTCGTGTAATATATCAGCTTCAAATACATCTTTATTAATTTCCTACCAATAAAAAAACTGGTTTACAGCCAAGTAATTTATTTGTCGATATCAACAAATTAAAGCTCTTGTTCATGCAGCAAGAATAAAATCAGCATTTATTACATAAGCAAGTTGTTCAGGAGATTTCCTTTATGAAATATTGTAGATGAAAGTAATATTTAAGTTCATCTTTCAAATTGACCTTTTTTGTAACTATATTAGTTTAGCTACTCACGAACACCTGGCATCATCATTATTTCATAGTGATTCATAAACACACGCCTTTGATATAATTCGGAATCGTAAAATGGACACTGCTCTGAGCAGATATCTCTTAAGATTATAACTTTTTTTTGTCGCGTTTATTTACTGCACGTTAGTGTGAGGATAAACGTAATAGGTCTTTACAAAACAATGAGGGAAAACATAAGCTGCAACGACATCAATTCCAGGAGTATTTTTCAGGGAGAAGCTCTGCTGTATTAGGGGAATAGAAAAGGATTCGAAATAATCCTCGAATCCCCAGTCTGTAATCTTACTCAATACCATGATGCGCTGATGCATTTTTCTTTTAACAGCTAATTCATTTGAAGATAAAACCATGTTATATGTTAGGAAAACACTGTGCAAGATAGCGCCAACAAGGATACTGTAACTCATTTGGCTATTACACGATTTATCAAATTAATGTTTCTGCAGATGCTATTCAATTTGAAGCCGAAATGTTTTTTTCTCTCTTTTATTTAAACATTTCATTTTTTAATAACAAATTGCGTTAAGATATTGATGTTAGTTTAATGACGAGATATGTTAGCACATATCTTCCCTGGTTTCAGTAAGTAACATATATAAGTACAATGCATGCTGTAATAATTTAAATCGTTTTATTCAAACAGATCAACAATATTTTTTGCAAAACAAACAACATTTTAGGGGTTATAAAACTTTATTGCTTAATTGTCTTCTAAAGTGCAATGAATAAAATTACTATTGAGTGTTAACGGAGCGATATGAACTATTATTAGCTATCTTACATAATTCAGATGGCTGGATCTGATTGAATATGGTTATTATCAGCACCTGTTCACAACCCCACCCATGCTTTAGTACCTAGACGTACAGGATGGGATAGTTAAACAGCTTTGCAAACACAACACACAAAGTAAATACACCTTCATATATCACTGCGTTGTAGTGAGAGAACCTAGTTCTATAAGCTATCGATGATACTCTTAAAATGTGTGGAAATTATAGTGTGGTCATAAAACGATTTAATATTGTGTCATTGTGTCCTGGTACTTGAGAGAGGTGTGCTCGGTGCATTTATAACCTGATTTGATCATGCCGTGTCTCACATACTTCTTGTCAAAGGGTTCACCCTTTCCTCGTTTAGGAAACCTACAAGCTTGATGCCTCTAGTTTTGTTAATTGAAAATAACATTCCATGCTTGCCCACTGCTGGTATAGTATGACGCTATATATTATAAATGTACACATTCTCCCAGCTGTAGCAACTACATGTGGTAATGCTATTTAGGACGAATACAGTTCCTCATAAAATGAAACTACCTAATCAGTTTTAGTGACCATTCTGTTACTTCACGTAGGGTTGGACAGGCATACATGACTTTCGATGGTTGATCCTCTGGGGCTTAACAGCAGGACAACACTGTTAGTATTGACATCTCGTCATAAATTGTAAATAGAAAGCCAAAAAACACTTCCCACATTCATATTCAGTCGATTGTATGATTCCGACTGTATCCAGAACATGTGTTTATGAATCACCATAAAAAAGTGATGATACAAGGTGTTTGCGTAAAAGGTGAGCGTATCCTACCCCACCGGTGGCACTCGTCACAAACACATGCAAAGGCGAATCAATTGTTCACCGGAAAAAAGACGCGGGAACATATGGTACAAGTCAAAATAGGGAATTGCATCGGACATAAATTTTGTTAGGATAACTTAATAATCATCGAAGTAACGTCGATTTCAAAATGTTTAGAATTTTTTTTGGATTCTGTCTGATGACAATTTCATTAAATAATTCTATTTCCTGGTCCAGCTCTCGGAGGTTATAATCAATTAAGATAAAAATCCTGTCCTGGAATACATTAATATGTTTGCTAATTAGAACTAGTCAAAAGCATGATGTCATAATGCGGACACATAGGTCATCGCGTTTATATAAAGCATCACAATATTAATTTGACATTTAAATGTTTTGTTCACATTTGCTAAACATTAAATGTGAATTATTTAATCTTAGCTTATTTATTTCGATCGTGGTTGAAATATGATGGTTAGAGTGTCTGTGTATTAATAACAATGTTACCATACAATGGTAACGTTTAATAAAATATTGTATTTAATGAAATAATAATGTGTATTACGTGAAAGGTTAGACGTCTCACCAAGGGTAATACGAATAAAGAATTATGAATATCGTAACGAAACTGTAGCATACAAAAATGCTACTGGTATAATACACACTACGCCTTCTATCACAAAGGACACGCTGTGGTCACACAATATTGTCATTGAATTAAAAAGTTCATAATTTTAAGCTCAACGTTATGTTTTGTTTCGTATTCTTAAATTTCTCTATTACTAGCATGTTTACCGAATACAAACACATATTGAGTTGTCGTGGCAGGTGTTAATTAGAAGAGATGCAGTCTATATATGCAATCAATGGTTTAATCCGTTTTGATTTCGTATATGTTTGAACCGGTATCTCAGTTCAAAGTACCCTTATAATATTACGTCAGAGATCGATTCTGGGAAGATGTGGGGATTTTGTATTCTCCTACACAGGGGGATGCAAAGATTGATCGTGTTGTATACAGCCTATGGGAAGAGTATTCGCTATCTTGTTGATTATAATACACAACACATAGTTTGAACAGTGAAGCATATATATGAAAATATGTCACACGTTATTCAAAGATTATTGAAACAAACAACTCATAATAAAATAGGTTTATCATTGAATGTTGAAATTATTGTTATGCAGAAGACTGATTGTTTTCTGTGTATTAATTATCTACTTGCAGAAAGCTTTGTTTTGTTTAGATTTAGTTTGTAGGTCAAAACAGCCAATGGCATTGGGTACAAGTGCAACACTTAAAGCTCCTTTGCACCTTCTCACAATATACAGTTAACCGTTATATTATATAATGGAAACGAATCATGAAAAATGACATTATGAAATCACAATGCACAATAGCATTAAGTACTGACGTTAAGAGTAAAGGAATATGCATAATGTACTAGAAATTGACAACAGTGTACATCTCATACATATGCAAAGATCATATACAGTTTAGTGTTTAAAAATAGATTTGACAATATTAATAAATTACAATATAGAAACAGTAATATGCTAACTACTAAACAAAAAGAAAGAGGTTTAAACTCAGAAACACAACAGACCACTGATGTGTCTTTCTAAAACGGACAAGTATTTATTTTCTGGTTCCATGGATGCTTTTCATAATGTTTTGTCAATGAAGGATCCAAACTTATGTCAATCTTCGATTTTTGCAAAGTAGTTCGTGATCACGTTGTTTTCCCTATGTAACAAGGAAATGATAAAAAGGCCTACCCTTTCAGATTCTGCACAGTGAAAGTAAGAAGGGCCAGGGAATTAACAGTTACGTTAGCAAAATAATTAACAAATGCCAACAGGTCTCGAAAACTGCAAATACATGTTTGATGTATTATTAGAAGAAATCGATATCACTGTTATATCTAATCTTAGAAAATATTACAATTACATTTTTATAACTCTTGCTAAAGAAAAGAAGATAGGTAAAGTGTGTTCATTTAATGGCAAATGTTTTATAAATAAAACTATATATATATAATATAATTCGTCCAGTATCTGAATTTCGTTACTTGATATATCAGGAGGACATGCTATTGAACATTATGCAAATATGTTTTCAGCAAACGCGGAACTTCTGTTGAAATTGACTATTAATTGGCAATGTAATCAATTATTGAAATCTCCAATACCAAACCATTGGATGTCTTCTTTATACTGAGTAAGAAAACAGTATTTGTGTGTTGATGTGATGCGATGTGAAATGCAAATTCGTTTTCCTAAGTTATGTTGTTTGCATGCAATTAATTCCTATATAACCGGTTTCAGTGTTTGACTATGTAACTAAATATTAAACGATCCAACCTTTTTTCTTGTATTAGGATATATATATGACTAATAGTCTTTGCTGTCTTATAATCTCGTTAATTTCGATTATTTATTCGTTGAACCACGTGACCCTTCCTGGAAGACCTCTGGGCGGAAGATACATTGTATACTGTGTTTAATTGGATTTCCTACTGCATCCATTGTTACTGACATTCACCTCTCCATATATATACATTTGCATTTTATTTATTGATTAATTCATAACAACATTTAGTTGTTTTGTAAACATGGCATCGGTTGTGCATTTCATATATTGATAATTGAATTAAAAAAAAACAATAAATTGCAAATGTGTGTCAACATTAAACCCAAACTGTATTTTGGGCAGATAATGACAGAAAACCTAAGTATGGTGTAATTGCTTCAACGAAATACGAAACGGGTTAATAATCAGGGAAATGAAACACTTGCTTTGCCGACTTGACATGAAATCCACAAACATCGGGTTTTAGTACACTTCATAAGTAATCCTAAAACTATTTGTTCCTTTAGAAAGTTTCAATATCAGCGTGTGTTGCAGTATACAAATTTGTGTATGCTCATGTGTGTTGTGTGTATGTGTGCTTTCATGTTATATACATCCACACACAGACACACACAGACACACACAGACACAGACACACACACAGACACACACACACACACATATATATATATATATATATATATATATATATATATATATATATATATATATATATATATATATATATATGTATGTATATATGTGTTAGTGTACGTCATCTGCCGATGTTGAACTGACCGACACTGAAGTGGGTGGGGGTGGGGAGTGGGGGTGAACTCTGAGTCAATCTAGGTGTAGGTACGCGACGTCACTATGTCTCCGTACACATACTATCGCAATAATGTGATGCCAGCTAAATAAACTAGACTCTTCTTAAGCAACACCGTAATCCCTATTCAAAAGTTTAAGGAACTCATTTTAATTCCTACATAAATGGGGAATGCTTGACAACACTCGTTATCGACTTGTGATAAATTGTTGACCTATGTTCGCAAATCAATTCTGATTCATAGAATTTTAATCAAGAAATAATTTGTCGCGCCGTGTTATCGTTGGGTTGTCGACGTTGTGTCGTATTAATGTCGACTGTAACCCGTTTTCTGCATGACACACGCTACTCACCGAGGCTGTACCGCACCACGCTACACTTACATCCAGTATTTGTAAGTAGAAACTACCTTCATGATAATGAAAAATTATCAAATTATTTTTTAAGTACTCATCTATCATTCAAACATCGGTACAAGTTTTATTTAAACGAAGCTGGACTTGGATATTAATTCATAACTATTTCATACGAAACGAGAAAAATATTTACCTAATAAATAATTATTGCAAACATTATTATAATTATTTTCATCATTGATAATTTACATTTATAATTATTAAAAATAATAAAATTTTATTTTGTCAAATATGTTCCTGGTGCTGTCGTTGTAAAACCGAAGCATTGTGCCAATGCAATATTAAGTCGTATTAGATAATCCGATATTTGAATATTAAGAGTAGACACTCAATGAGCCATATGGTAATCCTATCTTTTTCATTATTATCTACCAATGCCTATTAATAAGCAGTATATGAGCTTGAGGCATTAATGTAAACACTACTTGTACGACAAGTATTTGACTAGCCAGTGGTAGCTGTATGATGGTTGTGTAACTAACAGTGGCCGGCATTACAGGACGGGTTAGTTAACAACTGAAGGAGGTACTTCACGCCTGTTCCTTGCCTTATCAAGCTCCGCGAACACCAGGTACAGGCTAGGTATGTCATAAAGCAATTATCCCAACACTAAGCTCCTCTGAGCCTGTCTTTAGATAATGGTGTAAGAGTCGCAGAGACAAATTCTTATTATGTCAGAAAAGATCTGTCCTATCTCCATATGCTTGGGGGGCAAATCTCCTTGAAATTGTCCTATCTGTTTTAGATAAAGTTTTAATTCCTGGTTCACAACATCAATAAGGTGGTGTAGATGCACGGGGCTACTGGGATTAGCTGTAACGGAGGAGGTAGCGAGGCTTGAGCAGATTCCGCTGACAGCTTTAATTATGTACACTCATGGGGAGCGGAAACAGAAGGAAGTGTTAAAAGAACACTGTTAACACGTGTGTTACCATAGCAACGGTATGATTAATCGAAATGCAGGCAAATTTGTTAGAGCTTCGATTGGGCTTTCCCCGTTTATCTATTGAGATCGGGGGGCTGTACGTTTGATGTTGAAGATGAACCCCTTGAGATGGCCGGGGTTGGGGAGTTAGGAATGTGATTTACAACGGTCGTGTGAAATACGTGACTAAACAGACATACAGTGTGGAAATTATGAACAAATCTGGCAATAATATGGATGACATATTTGGTGATTTTGACAGCATAGGAAGTTTGAATTGGCCTCTCGGTGATAGCAGTTTATTTACAGCCTCCCCAGTGTGGGATCAACCTGGCCATTGTCATTTCGCCAACCTTAGACTAGGTAAATAACAACAAATGAGACTTTTAAAATGAGATTTTGCTCCACCGTGTTTGCAGAGGTTTCATCCGGTGCTACGAGTGTATGTTTATGACATTGTGTAAATATATATCGGTTTCACCTGCTTATGTGTTAAACATATACCAACAAAAACTTCATAACTTAGACACAATGTGTGTATAGATAAGTGTCTTTAGATTACAAATGTCATACAAATCACGTTCTACCATCAACTGCAGTTTCAGGGTTGTAATAAGTTACACTTCTATAAATCCTAATATTAAAAAATACAAATCTGGTTATTTTTTGTTTACAATGCACTCTCTACACCGACGTATGTTTAGCAGATCCGGAGACCCGAACGCTTATCAAATTTACACTTCTTAAAATGCAAATTAGTTAAAAATAATTCCACATGAAATGAATAAAAAATAACAATTAGTTTTATCATATTTATGTATGTACTAGCGTCTCCCTACATCTGTAATTAGTGACCCTCTCTATATTTGTTCAGTGCTATAGCGGCGCGGTAATACTTGGCTCCCAAATTTTACTGAAATTTTAAATAAACTAAAATTTTACACTGATACGATGTTTTTCCCCAATCTCAAAAAAACATTATCAGCTTATCAGCGAGAGCACGTAAAACCGGAAATACCAGTTAAAATATCCAAACTGAAGTATGCAATTTAATCCTATTATTACACTATGTGGTTATAAAAACGTGTTCATTGTATATCTGGACTTATGTTTGTAATATGTTTTATCAATTTTATTCAAAATTTCATTAAATATTGTTTACATTAAATTTGTCGAAATCGTGTGTGAAGTGATCGGTTTATTATTCTGTACCAACACTTTCAAAGACGATATGGACACATGAACAAATATTAACACATGAGAACGCCATAAATAGATTCCTGTATTTTAATAATGTTCAGTAACGCAAGTAGTTCTCGATATGAAACTGACTGTTAGAATCTTCAGAGCTGCAACCACCAGGGCTGGGAAATTGGATATATCTTCGAATTATAACATAGAAAATTATCATATTCATTCATTTTAATTATTTATTAACAATGAAGTACTGATTGTGTTAATCAAAACTGGTAATACACAATGCCATTTAGAAAGTGGTCAAATGTAACAAATGTTATATTTGGGATAACACTTTCTTAGTTAAGTACAGATTCTCGTACTTTCTTGGGTTGAATCCCGTTCGGGATTCGAACCCACACTGCCAGAGTGAGACACCTCTTATAGCCAACACACAAAGAAAGTACTAGAATCAGTACTTAACTATGAAGTGTTATGCCAAATATAACATTTGTAATAAACAAAATTGGCATTCAGAACGTTTTGACAAAATCTACATATTTAGACAATTATTTTATTCTACTTTGCAACTTTGAATATGATTTTTAATTCAAGCGTGTTTTTTTACACTTCTGGACTACAGATCGTAAGCAAAGGTCTATTAGTATAGGAATTAATAACAGACAATGACATAGTTTCATTTTCCTCAGTGTAAGGAACTCACATTTCACATGTTATTAGACTGCGAAAAACCCGATATACATGAACAAAATCTATGTTTCGGTCTTGAGGTAAAGAATAAACTCATGAGGAAATGCATGCACTGTGTTAAAAGTTCCCGGAGAACTGTTGTATAAAGCTCATATGCATATATTATAATATCGCATTGTGTATCTGCAATGTATTTTGGGTCAAATGGCACTGAAACTAAAAAGACAAAAACTTTGAATTGATTACAAAACATAGGCATAAGAGCAGCAGTGACGACCATGAATATGGAGACGTTCCACAGCTGACATGGTAACAGTTGTGAACTCACTTCACTGAGCAGAACGTATGTGATTGGTGTCTGGGGAAGGGCGTCCTGTGGTCGTAGAGCGGAGACATATACAAGTGGGTAGAGACAGGTTACTTCTGCACTGTATTGATATCCTGCACAAACATTATTCATGCATTTTTTGATATGTTGACACTGGAAATGTATTACTATGATTTGGTATTCAAGACATAGTACATTCAAATCTTTCCTGCAAATATTCCGGATAACCCTACCGACTCACCACAAATATTCAGTATAATACGTATGATCAGCTGATTTGTTGCAACATTCTCCGGTAGCCACGATTTAAGCAGGACATGTTGTGCACCTGAGTTTGTCGGGACACTATTGGAAGAGGAACCAGGGCACCTGAGTTTTCCAGGACACTATTCAAAGAAGAACTAGGGCACTATTTAAAGAGGAACCAGGACACTATTTAAAGAGGAACCAGGGCACTATTTAAAGAGGAACCAGGACACTATTTAAAGAGGAACCAGGGCACTATTTAAAGAGGAACCAGGACACTATTTAAAGAGGAACCAGGGCACCTTAGTTTACCAGGACACTATTTAAAGAGGAACCAGGCTCTGGAAATTGGCAGGCCCAGATGCAAGTCCTTCAGAAGCCACCATTTGGTGTGCTAACGCAGGTTTATGACTTATGAATGTAGCAGTTACCGATCGCCCAAATACACCGAAACACGGTCTGAATTTCACTCAGGGCACTAACACGTCTAGACAAAGACATTGTTGGGAAATCCTTAAATGTTCCCATTTTCCCATATATTTTGAGTTTGATTCAAGCATAATTTATTGCGAAAAATTAAAATGGAGTGAGTACAAGTGACACACTTACGAGGCATTCTCTCTCACACACAAATGTATATATTTAATTTCAATGTGTTACCAAATAGTGTACATTTATGAATAATGAAAGTGCAGGATATTGATACAGTGCCGAAGTTGTACACACACACACACGCACACGCGCACGTGCACACGCGAGCGCGCACGCACGTGCACACATGTATATATTTCAGTGCAGAAGAATTTTAGTTAATTTTAAGAAAACGAAAAAAATATATATTTCGTATGTACACCTTATTAATTATACATGCTTCATGGAATATTGATGTAGGATCGTCAAAATGGCTTTAGGCAATAATATTGCACTACATAACATGTTGGTAGAAAACTTTGTGAAGGCCAGCTGTATAACGGGGAGACGATGTACCCGGTCCACGATATAGCCATCTTCACACGTGCATAATCCAATAAACTATTTATCAGCTATTATATCACTCGACATAATCTGGAGACAAGATGATTAATACTACTTAATAATGCCACGAAACAGATAGTTGTCTGAACACTGCAATATAGCAAGGCAGTTGTGTGGCCAGCTGTACCGAGGGTATTGCTTGTCAGGTGGCGCCCCCTGCTGGTGTAATGTGTTATTGCGCTCATTATACCTGGAGTTAAGCACGCGACAGCAGGTACGAGAAATATGTCCAGCCGAGAACACTTTGATGTTCCATGAACTGTGAGAGGCAAGATGGTCCCTACAAGCTCTGGGTCGAACCTGTCCCCCTCACATTGCACTGTCGCCAGGGTCAGGCAGTGTACGCCCGGCCGGCCATATAACCCTCCACTTGGGAAGGGCTGTCGTGGTGTTTTGTCTTGATTGAAATGAAAAGAAACGAATCATGAATCGAATTTCGATGTCTTTTTCGTTTTTGACATGAGATTTCTCCAAGTCACGACATAAAAAAATATATTAAAAAATAAGAGAGTAAGAGTAAGTCCTTGGAGACAATGCAAGTAGTGGGGTGGGGTGGGAGGGGCGGGTGTAGGGGGTAGATCGGAATTTAATAGTGTGGTCCTGTGCATGAGGCTTTAGAAAAAATATATCGTAGATTGATTGGAACGAGAGCTTACGTACGATCTTCAAAGAATCCACCTTCTGAAATAACCGCAGTCGTAATGCATTTCTATTGTCCGTTTTTAGTTCCTAACTTAACGATACACACCCTTTCGTTCCAATAAGTGTATTTTTAAGTCTGATCGGAAGTAAATAGCCCTGGTCGTACGACCTTGCGAGTAATGTGTATGACACACGACGCCATGTTGATCTCCGGTTGGTATTCGGGCAGGGCACGCATGGTTGTGTAGGCTGCAGGCACATTTGTCCGCTTGAGACAAGACTGCGATTGATGGCGGATAGCATGGTGCACGCGTAGCTCGTGCTTCAGCGGACGTAGGTAAACAGTCGAGGAGAAGCCAAGCTGTGATTTGTTCAAATTGGGGCACCGGAGTCGCGAGAACAAACACAGACATGACATCCAACTAAGTGAGATATTTGCAAATGAAAAATTAGCCATTTTAGTCATTTTTGGTTTGTCATCTAACGTCATGTTCGCGTGCTTATTCGGAGACCCTTGCATTGAGAGATTGGAAAAATGGCAGAGGATGCTAGTTTATGGTATCTGTGATGGAATAGTCAAACAGAAGCGTCGGGAGATAACCTTGTAATTGCAAGGGTCTAGGGATTAAATGCACCCATATTCAGTTTTTCATAGACGGCATTTTTCATAGTGATATGCAATTCTATCGACCGGCACAATTTGCATAGCATTATGTCAAGTTATCTGAATGAGGAATGTGTTTTGATCTTAACCTCTATTGAAACGTGGCTTTGATAATCAAAGCGGCACTATATACAGGGCAAATAGTTATCGAAAGTATTTTGATTCAGCTAAGGTTAAACAGCCATGTATACACTATGCGCTCTAAGCATCTTACCTGATGAATGTTCCTAATTATTACTTTCACACAGTTTTATATCCTAAACAACCAACAGAAACAGGTTGGAAACTATACCACGTGAACAAAGGATATGTATATTGTGTGACTTCCAAGTAATTGGTGGAGAACCACACAATATATTCAGATGTAATTCTGTCTTAACCTTACGCACTGAATGTATTAATGTTCATTATATACTTCAGTGTGAGTTTTCCAAAGTTTAGAAAAGTGATATGTTCATTGCAGTGGACATAACACTTGATTTTCACTACAGTGAACATAACACTTGGACGGAACTATTGTCATACAAAAGTTACCTCCCGCAAATTGTCTCCCTTTATCGTAAATGTTTTGTCCGAACACAAACTGTTGACTTCCTTTTTACGTTAGTTCCACATTGACAAGGCAAAATAATGACAGATGATCACTTATGGACTTAATTTCTCTCCTTGCCACGTGTTATTCTCCTGAAAATGCTTCGTTGCAAACTGTAAATTACTCATTTAACTCTTCAGGGGCTGTTCGTTTCCCAAAGCGCCATAATTGTTA
The DNA here is from genome assembly GCF_023055435.1 of Haliotis rufescens. Lineage (NCBI taxonomy): Eukaryota > Metazoa > Mollusca > Gastropoda > Lepetellida > Haliotidae > Haliotis > Haliotis rufescens. Next base: position 4,959,713 of record NW_025964013.1, read on the forward strand.
CTTGACCAGCGTGTATTCTTTCATTTCCAACTGCTGTCTCGTAGATCCCAAGAATATATTTTGTTTAAGTTGATTTTGTATATAATTACATCCACATGCATGATAAGAATTTCCGTGACCCTAATTATTTTGGTTATTTTTGTTTATATTTCTAAAATTTTACAAACACGGAACTACTTTTTAAGTCGCAATTACAAAGGGGGTGAAACGTCCCTGCGTGTGAGGTAGGAAGACATTTACGTGTCAAGGTTTAACATTTGTAATAAGATAATTTAATTTTCCGGCAGACAACTACACAAAAAGTATATAATAAATAGGATATTCCATGTGTCGATTGAAATATCATGTTTTTCTCATCTAATGACAAGGGAAAGTTGATATTTTCCTCTGCACGAGATATCCTCTATTTATTGCACAACATGACCAAACATAACCGTCTATCGTAATCTGTTTACAAATGGTAAAGTATCCTCTCTAAATAAACCTGTCAATGTTCCTTAGACATGTGAATGCTATACTTGGACAAATTCAATCCCACCCCATCTTGCTGTGCATCTATTATTGTTATGCTTGGTATTCATGCTATTGTATCACTCCTGTACCACCAACCGCCTCCGTGGTCTAGTGGTAGAGCGTCCGCCCGGAGAGCGGAAGGTCCGGGGTTCGATCCCCAGCCGCATCATACCAAAAGACGTTAAAAGATGGTACTTGGTGTTACCCTGTCTGGCGCTCGGCACTAAGGGGCTAAAACAAGGACTGGTCGGCTCGGAGTCAGTATACTGTGTGTGTGTGAGTGGGGTATTCATGTTCAACTGCGGCATGGTATCTCAGTGAGCTAGCACTATAAATCAGCATCAGTCCGGACTAGTACAAGCAGCCACACACACACACACACACACACATACACGTGCATGCACGTCGCTATATAAGTGCAATAATCTTGGATGCGACGTTAAACCCCATTTCACCTCACCTCACCTGTACCACCGATGTGGCTATCGAGTAATAATGGATATAGTGTTTCAATGAGAGTACAAAACATATGTTTCAGTTATTAGTACATGTTCCATTCCACGTATGTACAGCCTTGTATTCTGTTAAAGAAAACGTGTTTATCAATTTCATAAACCTTTGTTTTGAATAGTTGATAGTTACACACGTGGTGATGGGGGAGGGGGCGGTGTCAGTGAATATTGAACAGTTATGCTTACATATGCGCCCTGTGATCAGATGTTACTAAACCAAGCCTTGTTTAGTGTTTGTATTCATTAACTCTGTTCGCTCGTCACGCCGAAGACCCGGGTTCGATTCCCGACATGGGTACAATGTGTGAAGCCCATTTCTGGTGTCCCCCGCCGTGATATTGCTGGAATATTGCTAAAAGCGGCGTAAAACCATACTCACTCACTCACTCATTAACTCTGAGTTACAAGGTGTTCCACGTGTCCTGGTTAACGGAGCTCAGTTACCTGTAGTAACGTGGACGCATGTTCACCTGACCCGTGAATATCCGGGGTAGAACAGGTCTTCAGCATCCCATGCTTGCCGTAACAGGCGACTATGCATGTAAGAGGCGACTAACGGGATCGGATGGTCAGGCTCGCCGACTTAGTTGATGCATTACATCGTATGCCAATAGTGTAGATCGATGCTCATGATATCAATCACTGGATTGTCTGGTCCAGACTCGATTATTTACAGACCGCCGTCATATAGCTGGAATATTGCTGAGTGCGGCGTTAAACAACAAAGAAACAACATGTTCACCTGCAGTTTAATCCTACCCTTCAGTTAATTAATTGCTGAAGCAAATTTTAGACTAATTCGTCTTCTTTTACTGATACATTACTTTATTGTGACAGCAATAAAACGTAAAATCGTACACGTCGTCACACGAGTCATAATGGTGGTTAGCCTGTTGTCACTGTCAATGAAGTTGTCTTCCGTTGTCCTATAGGAACTATATTTATGCAATTAACGTTTGTTCCATTTTGAACTTCGTAAAGTGAATGGCTCACTCCGTGAGGCTTGGCATCTCTCTATGGCTGAAATAATGCCGATGCGACGTTAAATAATAACTTACTCACTTAAGATATCTCTCTGAGAAAAAACCGTACCAGTTTTATTCCGCATTGAGCTGATATAAAGAAAGAAAACTAAGTAATATATCATGTAAAATATGTGTGATAATGAACGGATAATTGCTGATCACAAATAGATGCGTGAAATGACACACTTGCTTCATCGTTGATGCCAGCCAGATACAAAACGATGCATACGATAATTCAACGCAAACTTCATGTCTAATGCATATTCTGAAACTTTTATTATTATGTTTACCAATTCTTTGCATATATATATATGCCATATCGTTATCTATATTATACCTATTGTAACGAGTTTTTCGTTTGGATAGCCAATCCACCTTTGTATTATTTAACACATCCACGGTTTAGCGAGTACATGTAAATAATATCGCATACTTGCAATACAGCAATATTTAGGGTATTTTTAGATACCAACTTTTGTTACAAAACTTTGTTTACAAAGAAAAAGTTTCCCGCTACTGCATATATTAGATAAACTGAAGAAAATAACAAAATCCAATTGTATTGAACACTTGCATTTCAAATAAAAGATTGCCTCATCAGAATACGATCACGATAGTGTCACTGATACATATTTCCTCCACATCTAACAACCAAATGACAAAAGATGAGAACGTATATTTTCAACCTGACTAAAGATTTCATCATAATTCAAAACAGTCCCCCTCAACGAGATGACTCTGGCATTGACACGAAGTGTAAGCAGCTATAAAGTAGTATGTTTTATTTAGAAAGCCGAACTATTTTCTGAATGAATCTGACTTATCGCCCGTTTTAATGATTGCAGGAGACTATCGGTCTCCTTCTCCACACCATCACGGCTCGCCATCTCCACAAGCAATCTTTGAATATTCTTAAATCGAGTCATCATAATAACTATAACTCTGTCTTCACTTCCAGCCATATTGTCCATGAAGGCTCCCTGCAATTGTATCTTGTTCTGCACAGTGAATATTTTGAAAACAGTTTAATTCCTAATCTCTTCCTCTTTGACCCGGGAGCATTCATTTGCGAATATTTATATGCCTCGTGTGGTTAGGCTGCTATAGACTGGCATACGTCCACGTTGGAGGGGGGAGCTGTCGGTGCCGGGATTGGTCCCTGGGAGGAGTGAGAGTCGGGAGACGGCCGTCGCTAGGGCCGGGGACAGTGGAGTAATTGGCCAGGGAAGCTGATTAGCCTTGTATGCCACACTGGCAGCTGCGAAGGCCTCATCTCATTCCAGTATGTCAACAGTTTTAATCATCATCCCGAGATTAAAGCTGCATTTTTCGATGAAAAAGATCGCAATTTGCTAATTTAATTTTCAATTTCGCTGCTATTAGGCAAAGCGGAGTGTGATTCCCCGCTACATTTACTGTCGATTTGTATTCACCCGTCCTGAGCCCGAGTGCCCGGCTAGATTAATACGATTACCATGTGAATAGATAGAGAGCGTGGTGCCGGCTACTCTATCAAATAAATGGCCGAGTGAATGGCTCATGGTTCTGGTTTGAAAGCGTACAAGAGAACATTTGTCTGGTGCTCTTTCCTCAGCCTTGATGAGTGGAATTAAAGAATTGGCAGGGCCCCTCGTGGCCAAATTTCACTGATCTTGCAAATTAAAACCCTTCGATGATTACCTGCTGGGCATTCACATATCATCCTCCAAGCCAAATTTGGCCCATTACAGCAATATGGCTTGGCGCGAGGTCCGCATCCAATTGCGACTCGCTTCTACTCCTATTGAAGATGTTCTATCAGCGCTCAATATACATTTCCACCTAATCCAATAGACATAGCTTTTGCCATCGACTGGCGTTTTCAATTTCTTCCTCTATTCAGTTTAGAGGGGAGGGCACAGGGAAGTGATCGCCAGAAACTCTAATAACAACATCTTTTAGCAGCCATCGATTTCCTTGTCCCATAATCGTTGGCCGTCAAACTCCCAACTTCCCCTCGCTGAAGCTGTAAATCGGTGATTTCTTATTAGTGTTCGGCGTTTAAAAGGCAACTTATTTAAAGGTTCGTCAATTGGGGTCCTGTCGACCGATAATTGAAGATTTGGCCAAACAAACACTTGTTTCTGGAATTGACCGCTATAGCAATTTCCCTGATTAGGGTGGTGCGCCTCGCTAGCCCCTCGCCCCGAGCTGCCGGGATGGTATTGTCAGCAGAACATAATTGATTAAGGCGAACCCTCTATCGCCACTTAAACACATAAGTAAATGAAGCTGGCAGCATGAATCAAACGAATATAGCTCTATTAAAGGCCATGGCGCAGGACATGGGATTGCAGCATTTCATTTAAATTGAAGTATTCGATAAATACAGGCGAATTAATATGGTATTTGACGGTTTGAGAGCCGCGCGAACTACGAACCGCCGTGTGGAAAATAAATACTGCCATTCATCAACAAAGCGGGTAATGGAGCGAAAAATTGCTCCAACTTGCGGAAAACAAGTCAAGGGAAAGTTAAACTAATAGACTATTTTCCTTGATGATTTGTATTCTTCTAAATGGCCGCGGCAATCTCATAATAAGATGTCTCCGCGTCGGAAATGATATCAAGTCATTAGACAGTATAAAGATATAACGTGATTAAATTACTCGCCAAGTTAGGCTGCTCCCTTGGGACTCTCTAGCAAGCTTCTCGGGAGCTAATTTTCCACTCCATTGAGAGATTTCTTTATATTGATGTTAAGGCGAAGGGTTTTTACAATGATTAAATGGAGCCGCGGACTTGGCGTTCACAATTCGCCGTGTGGCACGCTGCAGAGCAATGAATTAATCATAGCGATCTTCCAAGTGATATAAATCAGTGATAAGTGGCGGCAAATAATTGAGTAATAGTCACCGCGATTTGCTGATAAACCTAATTTGCCTCTGAGAAGAGGGAGGGGGTTAGAACAGCCGACGTCTAGGGATGCTGAGATTTGATTGGATATTTGCTTTGATCTCGCGAGATCTCTACCCCGTTAGGTGTCAGTAATGTCCAGTTAGAATTCTTCCCTTACTCCACCCCCTGCCAATTACTCCCCGGCGCCCTTGTTCAGACTGGATTACTTTTATGAGAAAAGTTTTGTTTACTTCTACCAATAAATTGGCTGGGATTAAACATAATACGACCATATGTCTTGAAAGTAAAGTGTAGTTTTGAGTTACAGTCACGTGAGTCACTGTTTAAATTTGCCGATACACACATCCCGTTCTACTTCTGCCACAAACCGCAAGTTATGTTGGTGTGTACGAGTCGGCAGCTACACCTTCCTTTTGTACCTTCTATTCAGACACAACACTTGTAAATCGTAATCTATTACCTTCATTGTCGTTATGGTTTCTTTGTCTGAGTCTAGTGAAGTATCTAAGATAGGCAATAACGGCTGAACGCTACTGGGGTTAGTGTCAGTGGTGATGTATAGTGGAACAGGGCCGGGTTAAACACATTCGACATCTTGGTGTGGTATGTACACTTGCTTGGAAGCTTGGAGATATATTACACATCCGAATTTACAGACTTAATATTAACGTCGTCGCTTATAGAAGAGCTTCATCAACATCACTGGCATCGTCGTACGGACCTGAACAGACACGTGGAAATATTAGAAGTACACATGTACTGTAGGATATCCAATTGTTGGCATCGTGTATATTTTCATTTCCTGTCCGTGGATTCCTTCCTTAACAAAGATGACAATATGTCAGTTATATGATTTAAGTGCCGAGTTGAGCAACAAAGAAATATTACCACAGAATACATAACTTCCATAGATTCCTTTTTCTATAAGGTCACGATATGGCTGAAACATTGCCGATGTGATTATAAACCATAACTCACAATAACTCACTTTTTCTATAATTCTTTCAATTTCATATACATCACATTCCCAAAGATGGAATCAATTTGCAAGATTGCGTTACCACCATGGACTCCACAAAATACCACGGATATACACTTCCACTGATTTAATTTTTTCGTATATTTCAACATGTCTATATATTTCTACATTTTGACACACGCACGTACGCACGCACGCACGCACGCACGCACACACGCACCCACACACACACACAGACAGACAGACACACAAATGCAGTCCAAATTACGCCAGGACTACCACGGCCCGGGACATCAGATATGGGCTTCACACAGTGATCAGATATGGGCTTCACACAGTGATCAGATATGGGCTTCACACAGTGTACCTATATGAAAAAAGGAACCCGGGTTTTCTCGCTTGACGAGAGAACGCTTAACCACTAGGCTACCTCAGCACCCGCTGTCCAAATGAAACATACTGATGGACATATAATGACATGAATGCATGACCACTGGCAATCAGCTGATGTGGAGGTTGGCGGTGCAAGCGATATTGGAACACATTGCAATGAAACTGGTATTTGAAATAAGACAATGCCAGTGCATTGATGACGTTCAGATGAGAACACCCCATCCACCACGCCCCACCCCCCTCTATACAAATGTAAGGCTTCACTATACAATAAAACCATTCTAACAATGGTTTGGACGAATGTGTGTCTTCCAACAGAAGATGTCCTGTTACCGTAGAGCCAGTTAGGTATAATGACTTATACTGACATTGAAAAACAAGTTTTCCATAGTAACAAAGGCTTGGAAAAAAGAATGTTCTGACTTAAGAAAGAATTCCCTTCCAGCTGTTCTACAGAAGTCAGTGGATAAATACCATCACCTCAACCACCACAACAAAATGCTCACCACCTCAATGCCAAAAATGTCCCTTAAGTCCCAAATCCCCCTTTCTCCATCCCCTCAATACGTTCCACCTACATACCCTCTTGTACCCTCCCTCTAAGCTCACTGATGTCCTATTAGGTTCTGCCTAACACAAGGCTGCATTGTCCGGGGGAGGATGGTGCACGCGCGGCGTTAGTGGCATGTGATCTTCTCTGTCTACTGTCAACACCAGACACACGACATCCTAGTCCCTCTTTGGTCCCCCCTCAGCCCTCCTTGCCACCAACACATCGCACCTATTGTTTTACGCACAGCTCTTAACACCTCTTTTAACTTCTAACGACTCTTGTTTAATATCACTGGTCAATGACATCTTGGAACTTTGAGATGGACATGGGAGAAATTATTGCCCTCTGTTCACGACTCATCCCGTCTCGTGGTTGCTTGAAAAGCTTTCCCGCAAAAAAACTCTGTAAATAATGATTAAACATGTTGACAGTCTCGTTGTAAAAAACACCGATTTATTCGTTTCAGCTAATGGATTTACACTGTCTGTGACAAAGTAATATCTGACTTATTGTAAATGTATTAATAATTCACTATTTTAGAAACAGATCTATTTATAAATATATCTAGGAACTTCGTAAATGAATGTACCGTTTCAGCAAATATTAATGCAAAAGAAATACCCCTTTGTCTATTATCTTTTTTACATTACATGTATGTATCTAAAGATATAAGAAAACATATTCGAACAATAAACTAAAGATATATGAAATTATATGAATTGCAATAAAGAAGTAAGTATAGCTGTATAATATTATGACTGTGTATTAAATATGAGAATGAATGTCTTTGGGGGAATTGCTCTCATATCATTCCTGGAACAAGCAGTATGTTAATATTAATATCCCTGATATTATAGATGAAGTCCTATATTTGTTGTATTCCCTCTCTGATATTGTATATGATCCTAATCAGTAGAGGCTGTAGCCAAAAACAAACATAAAACCAATACCCACTTCAAACATGCCACCACAAGAGAAAAGATAATATTCCCTGAATATGTTCATGAACAGATATTTAAGCCAGCCCTTTATTATCGAATGCTCTATCTCCTTTGTAAATCCTATCGAAAACACAGTCGTTGTTGTTTATGCCGTTAAAGGATTAACGTTTTCCAATCAACTCTTCGTATTTGTTGAACATGTTGGATTCGTGTTGATAAATCCAGTCAATTGGCCCTCGAGTCTCTCGTTCTTCTGCTGTGGAATGCCTACCCGCATAAAGTATTTTCATTCACTCCAGATGAACAGGCATTCTTCATCTGACTGCTTCAACATAATGAAAGGTTGATCCGCGAGTAATCAGCTGCCACGGTTATCAACATAAGGGCATTGCAGGTTATTTTTATATCATACACTGTGATACGTGACACTTCAGGTTAAACTGATCCCCAAGGAAGGTGGTATACAGTCAGTAGAAGCTTCGGGGCTGCTGCCATATTGCCAATGTTGAAACGGGAATTATTTTGTGAAGTAGTACGGAAATTATTTTGGCAAATAACAAAAAATGGTTTTGTTAAGAAACACAGAAATTATTTTGTTAAAAAATATACTTGCATTTAACATGGCAACATTATTGATAATTAACTGTTGTTTGTAGGGCGGCGTTGTGATTATTGCAACATAGTGCAACTCTGTATGGAATCTTTGTCATATCGGATACTTGTATTGCATCTTAAATGTCAGTAGCAGCAGTCTTCAGAATAGATTACGTGTCCTTCAGCAAATGCATTTGCAGATTTTCTGCAATTTTTACCTTCTTTTTTTCAAATTCGATTTTATTTAAATATAACCAGAAAAGTTGGGCCAGTATTTTTTTGTGGGAAATATATTCATAACTACGTGCATTTATATGCTGGCCTACGATTGGTGCATAATATACAATCCTTTCATCTGTAATAACCAAACACTTTGAGTGCACTATTATTAGTAGGAGAGTTCACTATGATAATAATGTTAGATAATTGAATATACAATATCGATAGTTCAAATATTTATTAGTACTGTCCAACAGATGGGGTATCAAATCCACACAAAAGACAACTGAGTTTACATATGTAAAAACGTCTTAACAACATTTACTACTCAAAAGAAGTTAAAGAAACAACGATCATGGCATGACGTGTAACAACAGTCACATGACAACATCGAGTGTTCTTTAACTTATTTCGAGTAGTATATTATGGTGATAATAAATTCATTTGTTATAAATTGTGAAATGTCCACCCTATGTGTGTTAATCTTTTGTGAAATGTCTCTAAATGATATTTATATTTAAGTGATGTATATTTGAAGCAACGCCAAAATCATGTTTAATGTACAATATGTATAGTGTGATATGTTTCGTTAATATCAAACGTCAACGCCGGGGAATAACCAATCTCGAGAACCACGTGCAGGCAAGCCCATTTTGTGATGCATACGGCCGATCCCAACTCCTAATCTATTTGAATTTATATATTTAACCACTGAACCTTTTGGCGACTCCAGCGTTCATGATCAGGACATTACTGATTATCTTGATGTAGACAACTCTGTTAACAGCTCTAAGCTGTAGGTAAGGCTGTAGTTCCGGATGTGTTATTATGAAGCCCGTGTTCCAATGTTTGACCAACACCTTGCGGACAGTGTGTTCTATGCTTGACCAACATGTTCTGGTCGGTGTGTTCACTTTGACTGCCATGGCGTAAGCGGTGTGTTCTATGTTTTGCGGCCATATTGTGGACGGTTTGTGTTCTGTGTTCTATGTTTGACCGCCATGTTGTGGACGATGTATTCTATGTTTGACCGCCATGACGTAAACGGCGTGTTCTATGTTTGACCAACATGCTGTGAATCGTGTTCGATGTTTGACCGCCAAGTTGTGGACAGTTTGCTCTATGTTTGAGCAACATGTTGTGGAAGGTGTGTTCTATGTTTGACCAAAATGCTGTGGACGGTGTGTTTTATGTTTGACCGCCATGTTGTGGACGGTGTGTTCTATGTTTGACCGCCATGTTGTGGACGGTGTGCTCTATGTTTGACCGCCATGTTATGGACGGTGTGATATATGATTGGCTGCCATGTTGTGGACAGTGTGCTCTATGTTTGACCGCCATGTTGTGGACAGTGTGCTCTATGTTTGACCACCATGTTGTGGACAGTGTGCTCTATGTTTGACCAACATGTTGTGGACAGTGTGCTCTATGTTTGACCGCCATGTTGTGGACAGTGTGCTCTATGTTTGACCACCATGTTGTGGACAGTGTGCTCTATGTTTGATCAACATGTTGTGGACAGTGTGTTCTATGTTTCAATGCAGTGTGTTATGATGCAGGTGGTGGCCAGGGAGGGCTGGGGAAGACACGCAGACCGAGGACGGCGTTCACGTCGCAGCAGTTGCTGGAGTTGGAGAGACAATTTAAGCTCAACAAGTACCTGTCAAGACCCAAGAGATTCGAGGTGGCGACCTCCTTGATGCTCACAGAAACACAGGTGCGTGTGCGTCCGTATATACACACACAACACTCTCCTATGATTCTAACAAATCACAACAAATTATATCAATAAAAGTGTAAAATAAAAGCACCAGCAAATAATTATTACGATTTTTATAACATCATAAAAGGGGATGAAAATCTCTCTCTGAAATATATTTATTTTCAAATATATTTAAAAGCAACGCCAAAATCATGTTTAATGTAAAATATATAGAGAGAGATATGCTTCGTTAATATAAAACGTCAACGCCAGAGAAAAACAAGTCTCGAGAACCACGTGCAGGCAAGCCCATTTTGTGATGCATACGGCCGATCCCAACTCCTAATTTATTGGAATTTATTAATTTAACAACTGAACCTTTTGGCGACTCCAGTGTTCATGATCAGGACATAACTGATTATCTTGATGTAGCCAACTCTGTTAACAGCTTTAAGCTATAGGCGAGGATGTAATAATCATAAAAGAGGATGAAAATGTCTCTCTTATACGCAGTCGTATCTATGGACGCCTGTCCGTTGTACGGGTGGGCGACAGTGTCAACCATTACAGCCGTGCCAGCGCATCAAGACCACTGTTTCGAGAGTGTACATGTATGCCACTGAATAATTAGGAAGATATTCTTTCACAAATTTAAAACAGATATATAGCATAATCAATTACAACAGAATTAAAAAATAAAACATACCTAAAACATTTTTAGAAAGAGGAAAGTTGCTAAAACTTTGTCAAAGAAACAAATTGAATATTATCATCTTTAACGTGTAAATCAATATGTAACATATACAATAAACATATTAACAAGCAGGGATGTATAATAATATTAATATGCTTGGAACCATCGGTTAGTATTATTGAACATTACAAAACATTATTATTAAGTCTTTGGTCGGTCATGCAAAAGCCTTGGATCGATACAGAACCGAACGGTCTTCATTGGTATCCAATTTGCACTTAATGACAGAGAAAAACGCATAATCAAAACACTAAAATACCTCGCAGGAATCTTTACATATTAACCGATTAAAATGCATAAAATGGGATTTAATAACACATCTCTTTATTAAAAATTCTTCCGTCTCCACCAACTGCCCTCGCCATGTACACGGTCTGAGTGACGGCAAGGAGACAAGGAACAGCCTTCAACCACAGTGTAGTTAAATCACATTATACATAATATTATTGGTTTTGTTGTCAATTTAAGTACGAAAGACTTTCTTATAATCATCTGATTTGCTTTTAATGCGTTTCTAAATCCTTCATCTCGCATATTATCGCCTGAGTCTCGCGACGGAAGCACGCGGATTTAACTCTGCCTTCGGCCTAACCGATAGCCATGGGTTAAACTACGAAGGGTGAATATAGCATGGGAATGGTGTTCAGGACTTGATAACCTTTGTCTTGTTACCTGTAATAATTGTGAATACATATCTCACCACTAAGCTGGTCGCCCGTACCCTACAGCCGTCACCTGATTCGCACAGAAAGGCGGGGTCGGTGGGATGGTATTTGCGCGCTTGTTTTTCCGTCCGTCAATTGTAATCACGAAAATTTCGAAGCCCTGTGGATAGTGTTTCAGCCTGTCGCGCCAAAGTCGCGGGTTCATTTCCACGCATGTGATTACCAGGCACTCACTCACTCCACGAAAAATACGTAAGTGTACATTCCCAAAGTCGGTGTTGGCAAAATATATTTAAAACAGATGATACGTTTTAAAAATATCATTCGAAGCGGTGGGGTAGCCTAGTGGTTAAAGCGTTCGCTCGTCAAATGAAGGCCCGGGTTCGATTCCCACAAGGGTACAATGGGTGAAATCCATTTCTAGTTTCCCCCGCTGTGATATTGCTTGAATATAACGCGGCGTAAAACCATACTCACTCACTCCCTAGAAATACCATCCGCTATTTGAATAACGCTGGCTAAAGCTATATAAACTGTTAATTCTGTACAATATTGATGTGTTATAGATGAAAGTATGAACAAGAAAAATGTTTTTCGGGCACCATATGAGAGTCTTCTTGAGATTCCTGTGTTAAAAGCAATCAAGCACCTCGCTTGTAAATGTCATTTAATGGAATTTCAAGCGCACCTCACTGGCAACAAGTCAACATCCCTCAAAAGACTTTGACTAAGTTGGCAAACTTCTCATTGACAGGCGAGTCCCGTTCAAACTGTATGTGTGTGGAAGCGTTTAGCTATGTGTATATGGCCTTTTAACTTTATACTGCCAGTATCAACCTGGCCAATTAGATCAACTTTAGTCGCCCACTGTCAAATTTGGCGGGAACAATGGGCCCCCGTGTTTGGCAGAAGAGGTCGAGCGCGGAGTCACGGAGGATAATAGAGATATAAGCGCGTGTAAATGATGCCCCGCTTCGTGAGCCGGCTGCCAGGGGGGATAGGGGGACAAGCACGTCTCGCAACAAGGAGAATTTACCCAGCAAACATGGTCGGTACGAAGGCACACGAAATCGGAAACAATATCAACCATTGTTCTGAAGAGTATCAGAATCAAGTGTAATCGTTGTACTACTTCGGTTGTCTCCCTTAGATTGTCACGAAGCGTTAAGTTTGTGAAAATGTGCTGGAAATGAGTTGTTAAACTAAAATGCCTGCTTTCCTTAGAACTGTTTCAGATCAGACAAATTCACTTTGTCGACCCGAGCCTTGTGATGATCTAACTCGCATGTTGCAAATGACATTTTTATGAAAGTTATAATCTCTAGGAAATATTCCCTTAGAAAGCTAGAATGATGAAATGAAAGTTGATATTTGTCGGATTATCTTCAACATAAACTACACGTTTTAACAAACAAGCCAATCTTTCTCCCTTTGTTCCTGGTCCTAGACAATGGATGGTCTCATTCGGGTTGAAGAGCGCGTGCGCAGGAGGGAGGGTTAATATTTCCCTATCAACATGGCCGGGAACACTGTTGGCTATTTTGACGTTTTTTGCAAGTTTTCAAATTTGTTCGCCACAGGCACGAGTGTAAGAGGCCTGGACAACACGGGATGGCAAACACTGAGGGCCATTACCTTGATAATAGAGCGGCTGAAAGTCTTAGGAAAACAACAAATAGAGAAACAAGTTTGCCAAAAACGACACCTCCCTTCGCGTGGCACGAGCAGAACAATAGCAGCGTTGTGTTTCAGCCATCGTTTCGTATTTTTCTACTTTATGAACAATATCCCTCAGAAATCAAGCAACAAACAATATTGTGGACAAACTAACACAGTGAGAGGTCCATGGAATGACAGGTTGAAGTGTTGGCATTGTTAGTTCGAGCTAGCGAAGCAGTTAGTCTGTATGTGGCATGACTCGTCGCTGCAAGTATGTTTACACGGTTGAGAATCAGGGGGGCGCACCGAGAAATTATTCACAAACCCACTGGTGAAACATTTTGATCCTGCTTACGAAATTATTTCGAGATCAAACGAGTTCTCATGCAAATTGCAAGCGTTTCTAAACAAACTCGGAAAAAGAGCACAAAACGACAGGATGATTGCAAAGTGACGTGGCAGATCATAGGTGATTATGATAAGATTCAGGGATTAAATTTTGATCAATTTTGACCATTTGGGCAAGTTTGATGAGTTAAACAAACAGACAGAGACGCTCTCGCGACACCAACCTGCGTGCCGAGATACGGATGCTATCTGGATGGTTAATTAACTACAACATAACACTAGTGGGGAAATATTTACAATGCGCAAATTAATTTACTAATTGGTTATAGGCGTCTTCGCTCAATCAGATTTTTGCTCAATGGGCAATTAATTAGTGCCGCACATCTGAGGAGGAATGGGAGTTGGCTGTAATACCCATCCCGCCGTGCCCTCACCGACGATCAAATTTCAATTAATGAAAACCCAGTCCTTATTGGAGTCGTTGGTCCATTGCTTGAATTAGGGGCAGTCAATTTCACCCGGTAAACAAATTATATCCTGTTCACAGAATCCTTTCCTTTTGGCACTTTGACGGTTCTAAAACCTGAAAGAGTTCTAGCATTAAGTGATGATTAGATGATGCGCTTTCTCCGCCATAGAGCAACCAAACTAGTAAATCTTCCTCGGAGCAGACAAGGCGTGATGCTTATTGATAAAGATGGTTATTTCAGTTGTTTGAACGCGAATAATCATTCTTCTTATGGGGAAGACATATAATGGAAACCGTGTCTGTCATCACGAGGTTAATGATGGGGAGATGATAATGAATAGCTATTGTCTTAGACCAATCAAATATCGCCTTTCAAGCGATGAGTTCATATACTATACATACACCTATTACAGTTTTATGCAAATGACCATTGATTTTTTTTATATGAATTTAAAGCATACATACATGTATATCATTTCCACATACATATATACTACTCAAAAGAAGTTAAAGAACACCCGATTCCTCCATATTACTACAGTTAATCTGTCATGGCTTGTCAGATGTAACTACAGTTGTATGAAAGAGTGTTCTTTAACTTCTTTTGAGTAGTATATGTATTGGTGATGGTCGATGTGGGAACTCATTATTCAACAGAATAAATATACATCTAAGATAGCAAACATATGTACATATATTGATGGGGATAAAAGGGAGTCATATTAATATCGCAGTATAATGCTGCAGGCAATGCCATTGTGTGTTACCATGATAAGTGAGTGAGTGAGTTGTGTTTAACCCCGCTTTTAACAGTATTCTAGTTATGTCACGACGTGTCTGCTAAATGTGGGAGGAAAGCCCGAGGTGATGCAGGTCTCAGACGTTTACCACTTCGGTGAAACCCACGAGCACGGGTACGGTGCTGATAAACCAAGAAACATAATCGGGGCGAACTGGGATTCGACCCCCCCGCCAGGTGGTGGGAGAATGGAGGTGTCAGGTGTGCCGAGAAATTAACCGATAATCTCCAGAAATGTCGAATGTCGTGTCAAGCAAATCCCCTTTATATACCCACTCTTACTCATTTCCGTTTCATATTCTGACATTTACACCGGACCGGCCTTATACAACCGTGTATGTATGTATATATACATGTATGAAGAAAAATATTTTATTAAAGTGCCACACATTGTAAAATGACAAGTATGACAATCCAACTAGTTATAAAACGTATACAATGTCATGATCAGGTCATGTGGCCTATACGACACATAACACAGCATAGATACACATAAGCATAAAATAACAAGGAACATGTACAGGTTGAAATATAGACTCGCGTGGTTAACGTTTCATTTTACTTATGATAAGGTGGGGTTATAACGAAATCTTTTGTTTTCTTCTCAGAAATATTTGCTTTTATACGATAACATAAGATAAGATATAGATTATAAACGTGTCACAAAGTATGCATTAAAAATAAACCATATATAAAATACAATATAAAAACACTTTCCAGCCATGACTGGCTTACGAGTCACGACAAAATTCCTGAAATATGTTTTTATAGAATAATTAATTTTGAAAAAAATGTTTTCGTTTTTCATAAAAGTCATAAATAAAAACAAAAAATGCCCAAACAAATAAAAAAGTATACAATACCCCCATGAAGATATGAATATTAGTTATTAGTTTTAAGGAAAATTACAAATGTCATATTATAATAATTTAGTTGTACTGTTTTTTTCGTTTAAATGAAGATTAAAAATTTACGGCAAAAGGATGACATAATTCTTTACTTGACATACTAAATGTCAATGGTAACATTAGTGTGAATAGCTGGTTCATATCCATAGGAAGGCAAATATATGTAGTCTCAGGTCAGCATAATGTCCACACGAGGAAAGAAAATGCTCTTCATCCTTTATAGCAGAGGAGGAACAGAATTTACATATTCTGTTATCTAAGCGAAATTTCGGACGAGAAGAGCGGCCTATATGTATGACTTGATCCCGTTCTGGCCGCTCTGGGGCGCCTGTATGGTACACTCCGGCGAGAGACAGAGGAGCGGAGAAACCCGTAATCTGTCACAGATTAATCGCTCTGATCCGCTATATGACGCATTTAAATGGATTACTTCAGGGATTAGGTAGTTCATAGACTCCTCAAGGTGTTAAATACCATATCCAGCCGTCGCATGTTAATCAAGATCTCCTGTATACATGGTCTTACAACAAGAGAGAGGTAGATTATTACAGGTTGTGGAGAAACGCCAATTAACGCCAGTGATGCCTTGCTAGTCCCAGGTGGTAATCTCGGTGCTAACTCCCGCACATATGGCCACCGATGTCGTGCCTCTCGTCTATAGCATGTGGCCTGCCTTATCTCGGCTACACGGGCTAAGGAGAGAAATTACACTCTTAATTGGATTAATTAAAACCCGCAACAGTTAAGATTGCTAGTTTATCGTGTAGGATTAGCGCTTTAGTTTGCTTTTTGACAAGCGGTACCCCGACAACGCGCGACGTGTAAGCAGAGGTAACACCCACTATAATAGATTCTTACCCAGCCTACAATATCTCCCTAGTTGAAGCACGGAGAGAAAGCCGATCTGTCTGATAGACACAGCTCCTTACCACGCACCTGTGTAGCGACACCCAACCCGATACCCATAACTGGATACAGGTGATCGCTGCTATCATCGGGTTGTTAGAATTAGCGAATGTCACAAATTGTGGACAATTAACGATAAATGGGCCTATTCGCCGATACAAGGCATTACGTGTAAGTCCTAACTAAATAGCTGGGCAGACTTTCAACAAAAGCTCGGGCCCAATAAAGGATCTATGCTTGTCCGTGTGTTGAACAGAAGCTTATATTATGAACCCTCATACCTGTGGGTCGCCGTGTTTCCACCCTCAACCCGTTCCCGCTCACCCGGGGGATAAATCGCACCTTGATAATGTCTCCGTTAACACTAGCCACAGTAGGTCGAGGGGAAGGTGTTGGTTATCACTCAATCTCACACCTCCGGGAGGCGTTATCACACAATGCTGGAGGTGTGAAATTTCAGAATAACAAACCAGTACATATTCCGCAAATGAAGGCAACATGTAAATAAATTACTTGACATTCTTGCCTTGATTGTTTACTGACGTTTAAAATCAGATTTATTGGTGAGGGTTAGTTGTAGAAATATATTAGTGGTGTAGGTTTAATGGCCCCAGCTGTGTGAGCGTGGTATGGTGAGACACATCTGACACAACCTTGGCATCTCATCTTTGAATACAACACGTCGCGGGGATATAAATGGTCGGCTACAGGCTCTGACACACGTTGGCTACAGTCTCGGGCACATGTTGGCTACAGGCTCTGACACATGTTGGCTACAGGCTCTGACACATGTTGGCTACAGGCTCTGACACATGTTGGCTACAGTCTCGAACACATGTTGGCTGCAGGCTCTGTCACATGTTGGCTACAGTCTCGAACACATATTGGCTACAGTCTCGGGCACATGTTGGCTACAGGCTCTGACACATGTTGGCTACAGTCTCGGGCACATGTTGGCTACAGTCTCGAACACATGTTGGATGGATGACACACAGAAACACCGACTACTCTACTTAAACCCCAAGGTGAGGTGAGGTGAAATTGAGTTTAACGTCGCGTCCAAGATTATTGCACTTATATAGCGACGTGCATGCACGTGTATGTGTGTGTGTGGCTGCTTGTACTAGTCCGGACTGATGCCGATTTATAGTGCTAGCTCACTGAGATACCATGCCGCAGTTTAACATGAATACCCCACTCAGACACAGTATACTGACTCCGAGCCGACCAGTCCTTGTTTTAGCCCCTTAATGCCGAGCGCCAGACAGGGTAACAACAAGTACAATCTTTTAACGTCTTTTTGTATGACGCGGCCCGGGATCGAACCCTGGACCTTCCGCTCTCCGGGCGGACGCTCTACCACAAGACCACGGAGGCGGTCTTAAACCCCAAGGAATACTTGCTCTTGGTTTTGAGAACAAACTATTCGTGTTAAATGAAGAAACAAATAATGTCGTGTTATTTACCCCCCACCCCCCACCCTCACCCCCATATCCCCCACCCCGATACCCCCCCCCCCCACCCCCAACAAACAACAAAGAAACCAGCAAGATAAATCACAAGCAAAATAAAACTAAAAACAGATACAACATAAAAATTGATAAAAAACACGATAAATAAATATACTCTGATACATAAAAATACATGTGTTGAAAGAAGAATTAAATTAACATGTTAAGCAATTTATTATAATATATGAATAAAGTATTTAAATTCTTAAAATAAGTGAAATGGAGTTAGAATTGTCTGTTCTTTTAGCGACACCAGTTCAAAGATACATATTCCTGCTATCTATCAATACACATAGACATTTGAATGATATCAACACCACATAGAAGAAAAATGAGAGTAATTGTTCTTTTTCATTATTTGGTATCGTACGAACTTTGACCAATAACTGCCTCCACTCAGACAATCTTTTGTATTGTTAGATCACCGTTTTGAACAGTGTTACAGATATACCCTGACGTACAAGGTTTATATGAGACAAAATGATGTAGGTAGTTAACGCGTACCACAAAACTGTAACCTACGAGCACGGGTAAGATGTAATCAGGTTGTATCAAGTCAGCGGATCCTGTGGCGGTAAAGGGACGCAACACTCCATAGTAAATTACTGCGCTTAAGGATTCTTGGACAGCCATACTCCCATGCACATAACTTTCTTCTACTAGTAAATTCTAAAAAATTTGTTTAGATATATAATAAATTATTCTTGTTTTGCAGGTAAAGATCTGGTTCCAGAATCGGCGCATGAAGTGGAAGCGGAGCAAGAAGGCTGCCATGGAGGCTAAATGCGGGAAGGAGGAGGACAAGACGCGGTTAGAGGGGACAGACAAACGCACAGACGCACACAAAGTGACGGACGGCGGGGACGAAGTGAACGGTGATAACATTGACGTTACGGAAGTGGACATGGATGATTCGGCGGAGACGGAAATAGACGACAACGAGGACAGTGATAACGAAATGTGTGTTTCCCAGAATTCCACAAACTCTGACCTTGTTTCCGGTGTGTCAATACCGACGTCGAATGGCCGATGTTCTGTCGTTCAGCCTGCACATGCCTGATGCAGAGGAAGGCATTGCGAATTCTTTTTATTGGAAGATCATCATCATCTGATTCCATCACAAAGAGAGACATGGCAATATCTTGGAGTCTTCGTGGGATGCGGACTTCACGCATTGTGTTCACGTGGCGGCCCACAATGTCCCAGGACAAAGTGAATCTCACAGAAACACGATGGCACCAGGTGGCAGTGTGTATCTCAGGTCCAGGCCTGACGGACGTAAGTACACGCAGCCGTGTCGATTGTGAAACAGGCCATGCGGATGTTAACATACGCATCCGTTTCTCGTGGCTCAGATCAGGAGGATAGTACCACACACGGCATGGTGGCTGTTTAACAGGTCATGCGGGCCCAAAGATGAGGGATAAGCACAGGAGACCGAGTCTTCTGTGGATCAGGCCAAGAGGACTTTGCACAGGCAACCGTGTCTTCTATGGATCAGGCCAAGAGGACTTTGCACAGGCAACCGTGTCTTCTATGGATCAGGCCAAGAGGACTTTGCACAGGCAACCGTGTCTTCTATGGATCAGGTCAAGAGGACCACAGCACAAGCAACCGTGTCTTCTGTGGATCAGGTCAAGAGGACCACAGCACAAGCAACCGTGTCTTCTGTGGATCAGGTCAAGAGGACCACAGCACAAGCAACCGTGTCTTCTGTGGATCAGGTCAAGAGGACGTCAGGACACGAAATCGTGTCGATTGTGAATATGACATCTAGAATCTAACGCCAACGCGTAGACCTTGACCTTAGAAGGTCTTGATTCTTGAGAGATGATGAATATACTTAAATGACATCTAATTATCAGTGCCAACTCCATGACGTCGCCAACATCAGTATTTCCTCTAGCCTGACTGGCCATATGTTTTGTTACTCATTGTAGCCTGTCAGACATGTTATCAATGTTCAACCACTTCTTAAAGTCTATCGATTGCAAAATGTGGGTGATGTATTCTCAGGGTTTAAGACACCTGTCTCATTGAGCACCGACGATGAGGTTAAGCGTACCGAACTATTGCAGTCCTAATAGGAAGTTCTGTTGAAGTAAAGAATAGAGGATTTAAACAATTGTAGCATTATTGCCCAATGTAAATATGATCTGAATGAATGAAGAGGGTGAACTACGAACCTCCTCTCTGCTAGCTGTTGTTATCATGTGTATATTTTCCGATGCATGGCAGTCGGATATTATGTGTTAAATAAATTAATATGTAGAACTACTATGCTTTTGTTTTTAATTCACTCTGCTTTCCCGTTGAAGGGTATGTGTCGTGTAGTATCGGGTCTAGCTGAATAGTATGTTGTGTGCACACTGTTCTTTCTCCACACTGTAACCGAGGGCGGATGCACTAGCCATTAGGCTACGATTACTTTTTTGCAGCTTCGCGGGTTTCCTTCCTCTTACAATGGCGTCAACTGTTACGCTACTGTTACAGCGGCGTCACATACTACCCCATGTTACAGCGGCGACACATATTACCCTCCTGTTACATCAGCGTCATATATTACCCTCCTTTTACAGCGGCATCACATATTACCCTCCTGTTACAGCGGCGTTACATATTACCCTCCTGTTACAGCGGCGTCACATATTACACTCCTTTTACAGCGGCATCACATATTACCCTCCTGTTACAGCGGCGTCACATATTACCCTCCTGTTACAGCGGTGTTACATATTACCCTCCAGTTACAGAGGCGTCATATATTACCCTCCTGTAACAGCAGCGTCATATATTACCCTCCTGTAACAGCGGCGTCACATAACACCATCCTGTGGCAACGGCGTCACATATTACCCTCCGGTTACAACGGCGTCACATATTACCCTCCTGTAACAGAGGCGTCATATATTACCCTCCTGTTACAGCAGCGTCATATATTACCCTACTGTAACAGCGGCGTCACATAACACCATCCTGTGGCAACGGTGTCACATATTACCCTCCGGTTACAACGGCGTCACATATTACCCTCCTGTAACAGAGGCGTCATATATTACCCTCCTGTAACAGCGGCGTCACATAATACCATCCTGTGGCAACGGCGTCATTTATTACCCTCCGGTTACAACGGCGTCACATATTACCCTCCTGTTACAGAGGCGTCATATATTACCCTCCTGTTACAGAGGCGTCATATATTACCCTCCTGTAACAGCGGCGTCATATATTACCCTCCTGTAACAGCGGCGTCACATAATACCATCCTGTGGCAACGGCGTCATTTATTACCCTCCGGTTACAGCGGCGTAATTTATTACCCTCCGGTTACAATGGCGTCACATATAGTAAACTGCATTTATAACGAACACGCTAATAACGAACTGACTGATATAACGAACTGTTTTTTGGCGCCGTCCATATGCTGTATATATGCTGTATATGTGCTTATAACGAACTACGGTTATTACGAACTAAATTTAGCGGTCCCTTTAAGTTCGTTATAACTGTAGTTTACTGTATTATCCTCTTATTAGAGAGGCGTCACTACTGACTCTCCTGTTGCAGCGTCGCCAAACACAGTGGATCACATTTGACGTACGATCAGTCATCGTTTATCTTTAATACTAATCAGGTTTAAACGATTTAATTAATTTTCAATTCAGAATAAACACCAAAGTACCCCAGAGTCACGAAAACATCGCACGATTTATTACCTGCTCGTTCATGAAGCTCTCAACTGCAGTAGTAGCTATAAGACGTCATAGCGTGCCAACTTTAACTATTTCAGCCTATTACATCCTGAAGCTATGAAAATATCGTACTTAAATAAGGATATATAGTCAAAGGATACATCACTCTATCGTGACATTAAGTGCGAACTTTTAAACAATATCCCCTCTTCATGATCGACTCCTTCTTAACCTGACTCGTTCCGTTCCTCAAAACACTGCCCCTTCTCGTCACGCGAAGACTCTTTTTATTACAAAATGCCTCTTCCGTCGTAACATGGTCCCAGTACTTATACGGTGTACATGATCCTGCTCCCCATCCTTGCATCTTCATGCCGCGTGTAATGGCCACAACAACCACTAGTCTTTGCTGTAACCTTCTTATGTCAAACATTCCGTGCGACATTTCATAAAACGGCATTTACTGCACGGACTACTTGAACTATGAACTAAATCAAAGCAGGAACTATTCATTTCATGGCCTAATAATTCTACCGAATCCTACGTAATCGAGATCAATAATGTCCTAGTTTGCTAATATAACAGATTCGGGGTATATTAAGTATTGTCGATAGCTCCCTTATATTACACACCACTTGCACATAACATTAGATAACATTTGGCGACAATTTCCATCTATGCGGAATACCCCAAAGCAGGTTTTATACCTTTTCAATAAAATCAAACTTCTTCAGACACATAACATCGTCATTTTACGCCACTTCTCCTTATTTTTGTATGTTTCTAATTCCATAAGAGTTTTTAGACGTCCATGACTATTTGATTGCGGAATTTCTGCGATCTCGCTCTGACCTCTAAAGTAGAAGACGGCACTTTTAAAGATATTTTCTTCGACACTTGCAGCTTCTCTGCTCGTATCGACGGAATATTAGCCTACAAATTGCGATCACTTTACCTATTCGTCGATAGTTATTCGCCACACGAGACCCGAAATCGACGGAGATCAGAGTGAAATAGCACCGCCAATACTTAGCCCATCACCATTAAGTTAAAGTAACGAGAAAAGTCTCTGAGATTAACGAGAATGTCACTACGGCGGCCCGAGAGGTGAGGACCTCTGGGATTCGAACTCAGCGCCATTAAAGCTGCTGTGGAATATATAGCCTCAGCCTGCCCAGCCTCGGAGGAGTCAAGTTGCCCGCGTGGAGGCTGAGACGATTTTTTCAGTCTAATTCTAATGAAAAAACTATTTGTTGGCATACATACGTACTTGGTATTGTTTGGTAGCGTCGCACAGTCAATCTTACCTCTACTTTGATGTCGTGATTATGAGCATGTGGGAAAATACCACACGGAGTTCAGACAGAAAGATTGCATGAAAGAAATATCCACTGGGGCGTTAAAAGTTGAACTGTCTGAGTTTCTTTCTGCTTCCATAATAAAATATATGTATGGGTATATCTACCCTTTGTGCAATGGTTCAACCACACCATCGTCATCAACGTCGTTGTCGTCATCATCATCGTATTAAAGAGAAAAACGTTACCTTATATGAAAACACAACCTGACAAAATTGGAATTGTGTTTTCCTGCTTGGCTGTCCTTACAAAACTCACATTTGCCATCGTCTTCACTTATCTTATTTTAAATATGAGTAAGGAATGCGATTAGAAGACAAAAGCATTGTACGACCTTACTCCAAGCCACTATACATGTGTTCCTGGGTCTAATCAGCTTCACAACGAGGCTCAACATTTCTATACTCGCCCTGCCTTTTTTTATATGAGCAATGTTAGCAAATATTACCTATCTATGATACTAATTTCAAACTGCAGGGTGTGCGGAATATTTTTTCACTTGGGCCACCTGTGAGGCAGATACGTTTACCTTTAACACCTGGTATCATTGCTATTATTATATTATCGTTATAGTGATTCATAAACACATGTGCATTATAGAGCCCGAAACAATGGACAGTGGATTTCTTATGATTATGGAACTGTTTTTTGTCGCGTTTTTCACCACGCAAGAAAGATACATGAATATAGCAATATTGTTCTGAATCTATAAATACATGTTGTATTTGACCTTGGTCAGATCTGAAGTGAATGCTCATGGAAATGTAGGTTCGCAGTAAATAAAGCGACGAAACCCTTTCCATCTCCAATAGAAATATCTGCATAAAGCAGAGTCCATTGTACGATTTCCTACTCTACATGTGGTAAATTCAAAATAGGGAATTGCATCGAAACCATTTTTGTCAAATTTGGAAATATCGTCCCCATGTCTACAATAAAACATAACACACAACTTTAATTTTTTCTTCAGTGAGTACTATGATCCCACAAAGAAAGACATCCGTTGTGTCTTATCTTGACTACACATATATTCTCTTTTCGTTCTGGTGTGAGTATAAATCTAGACTTAAACGTTTTTTCTTTTGTAATTGTCTTTTCCAAAAGCTCTGAACTGGGTTTTCGCCTGGCTCATCAGTACAGCACATGTCTGATTTACGGGATTTATTCCAGTAATATATCGTTATATCTCTGCACGTAAGTCTTCCCGTAATGACACGTGCAATAGTTAGCCATGTTTTATTGTTGTATTATGCAAATATTGGATTAGGAACACTCCCGGAGTAAATGATCTAAGTACATGTAAGCTTCGTGGACCAGAACGTGATCAGTATCCAGGGTTGTTGAAATCAAACTGATGTGATATATTGTAAATGGATAGTTTTGAAATAGCTTTTGTTAACAACATATTGCCGATCTAAACATTACCGTGTGGAGTATAACGCACTTCCTAGGTTTCTTAAGTCTCTGTACTAGCGGGATATTAAGGTATTTAAGAGGAGGAGGTTGATGTATACTTACACAGGTACATTTAGCTCACAATTTCACTCACACGCATCGTAAACTTACGCTGATGTGGAGACGGTTTGAAGAAAGTAAAGATATATGTAGATGAGCGTGAATATTTATACCCATATCAATGTGCAGTCACATGTGGAGATTCATCCCGCTGCCGATTAGTGCGAACGGAATCTAACTAATTAGTCCTCTGTTGCCTTCGTGATCGCTGTAAATTGCCAAAACAAGTTTATAGAATTGCTTACAAATCATTTCAAGGATGGCACCAGCCTACATCTTAAGTGCTTTAATTCTGGGAAAGTTCGTGTAATATCATAACCAAAATATTGCCCAGCTAAGCATTAGAAATAAATAGGAATCCGATACAATCATAGCCTTATCCCTCATAGACAAATGGGCTCCGCGCTGACAAGGGGCCATTAGAATTCTTTGGACGGGACTATAAAGCTAACAGTAGCCGCTGGACCCCAAGTCAAGCATGAAAAGATTGGAGAACACACACGTAAAGACGACGGGCGAGTCGGGGGAATGGGCTAGCGTGCTGGTGATTGATCGGGAGGAGAACGGCGGGAAATCACACAAGATGAAAGTGAAATGATCCACAATGGGCAATTTCTCGTGATCAAAATACAGAGAGCGATAATGTCGGAACGGCATCCTGTGCCATCAGGGGACTAACTCTCCACTAACACTCTGCTAACACTCTGCTAACACTCCGCTAACACTCTGCTGAATGCCGGTCTTCAAAACACAGTGTTACTTATAACCATTAGGAAACACAAGCAAACGGGGCCGACAACTAATCTGAAGAGTTCCTCCCGTCGAGAAGGGGTCGCCATCACTGTAGACTACAGCAGCGCTTGATTACAGTACACTAAATCATAAGACACGTTTGACAAATGAACACCAGATTTGATGCTTTAATCAGTTTCCTTCAAACAATGTTATTTTTAGATATGTCATCAGTTCCCATCAGTCAATGCTATTTTCTTTGAGCTAAAAGCGTAATAAGATAATTGTTTCACAGCTTAGATAATGTCGATATAAAATGTCTGATTGCCAAACCCCGTGATGTGCAGACTGTTGTTGGTGGCGATCCGAGAGGCAGCCGAGAGACGCTGATTTATCACAGACTTCCAGGAAGAGGCTGATGCCAGTATAACGCTAGCAGTGTAGGCGTCCGCGTTACATGTACATTCAAGCGACAAAATTCTTTCCATAATCATAACGTAAGAAAGTAAGGAACAATATATTTTATATAGGTTAATTTTCTTCAAAACTTTTAAATATTTCCTTCCGAAGGTAGTATTTTTTGTTATATAAAAGACTTACCAGCCTTCTAAATAAATACGACAAAACATTTCGATTATGATAGCAAGTCTCTACTAAAAGCAGTGTCAGTTATACTATTCCCACTTTATCTTCTCTCATTAGCATAAGACCGCCTCCGTGGTCTAGTGGTAGAGCGTCCGCCCGGAGAGCGGAAGGTCCGGGGTTCGATCCCCGACCGCGTCATACCAAAAGACATTAAAAGATGGTACTTGTTGTTACCCTGTCTGGCGCTCGGCATTAAGTGGCTAAAACAAGTACTGGTCGGCTCGGAGTCAGTATACTGTGTCTGAGTGGGGTATTCATGTAAAACTGCGGCATGGTATCTCAGTGAGCTAGCACTATAAATCGGCATCAGTCCGGACTAGTACAAGCAGCCACACAAACACACACACGTACATGCACGTCGCTATATAAGTGCAATAATCTTGGACGCGACGTTAAACCCCATTTCACCTGACCTCATCAGCATAAGCGTAGGAATTCCTATCAAATTGTGATACTACTAGGAGTTCGCGAATAGGCGAGCATCTGGCAACACATAGTACAAGAAAAAATAAGGAATTGCTTAGGACATCATTTTGGTCACCGATGCGTCAAATTTTGAACCATAAAACGATTAAAAAGCTTTCTTGAGACCTTGAATATTGTAAAACCTACATGGTATCAGTGAGTTAATGTGAGATTCATACACAGCCGGGAAGTGTTAAATATGACACAGACAAACATAGTGACAGATATATTTATTTTACTTTTACGTCATTGTCCATTATTCTAAAGCCGATGAATCGGATAAACAGCTTCAATCTTAAATCGATTCACTCCATGCTTGTTGTTGTTCTATCATTTACTGGTAATCAAAGTCTTTATGCGGCCTCCTGGTTGTGAAATATCACTCAAAGACAGTAGACGATATCTCTTCTTCACTAGCAAGTGGATACCTGCATCACTTCGGGCTTTCCTCCCACATTAAGCTGACACGCCGCGATATAACTGGAATACTGTTAAAAGCGGCGTTAAACCCAACTCACTCACTCACTCACTCACTAGCAAGTGAATAACAATGTTTCTTATAATGAAGTAAAGAAATAATCAGCGTATTCACATATATACATCAACATGATCATCATCAACCATTTGAAGACACTCGCCCAGCTAAATAATGACATCATGCTTTCATTTGTCTGATAATAATATGATGAATGAGAGTACAAAAGACAAGGAGTGCACCCTCGATACAACTGAAATAGAAAAACAATATGCGAGCAACCATGAGATAAGGGACCTTTTGAGTGAAAATTCACATTATGACTTTTCATTTTTTAAAACTAAAGCATCATCGGAACACAAAAATACAATTCATAAGCTTAATATATTAATTACAGAGTTACATGACATCACACATGGCGATTTTTACTGATGTAATCGACGTCAAACATCTTTATGACGTCACAACACAATTGTATCCTAGTACCCATAATGTCTCTTTTCTCCCGGTGGGTCACATTTTAGGGCTTATCGTCTACGAGTATTTATGAAAAGGCAATGAGAGCATAATCTTTATTGTGTGAGTGCGAGTAGTTAATGAGGAACTAGGCTTGAGCCGTTTGGTAGTCCCAGCACATTTGGAATCTACCCGGGACCACAGAGCATTCTCGGCCTACCGTTCTTTATCAGTAGATTAAACCAACTCAGAAAATGTATATCTACGTTAAAATTATATTTGCAATTTGCATGGGCTACATTTTCAGATGACACACTAAGAGTGTGTTCTCCTCAGTTCTTCCACATACATACACATCCAGAAAACTATATATTATTTAACTACTGGCCAATGGAATTGTATAGATGCAGCAATATCACATTTACTCATTGAATAATGGTATGATATACTGATATTACCTTTAGATTTTATAAAACAGTTTTATATAACACAGTATTATTACATTTTGACATTGGAAGTTTATACTACTGTTATATTTAGATATTGAATAATGGTATGATTTATATAAAGGATATTTGTCTTTTTTTTCAAATAAATCACTTTATTTCAATCATTGATCGATGGGTCCATTTAGACATCACCATTGTCAGTAAACAAATGTGACAAAAAGGGGTAATTTTATGTTGTAATACTTGGGTTTACATTTACACAATTTGTAATGGTATGAAACACTTGTATACACTAATATCTCATTCACACATTACATATATCATTGGCTAGAACATATAATATGTGTCCACTAATGTTACATTACACTTTGGATAATGGTATAAATGTACGTTAACATTACATTTATGTGAAACTATTTTAAAGATAACCACTGGCCAATGGAATCGTATACATGCAGCAATATTACACTTACACATTGGATAATGGTATGGTATAACACACTGATATTACATTTAGACATTTTAAAATAGTATTATATAACACACTATTATTACATTTTGACATTGGATGTTTATACTACTATTATATTTAGATATTGAATAATGGCATGTGAAGTTCGGGAAACATCACAGTGAAGTGTCATGTGTGTCACAACGGTGAAGTGTTATAAATGTAACAACAGTGAAGTGTTATGTAACAGCAGTGAAGTGTTATGTAGATAACAATAGTGAAGTGTTATGTATGTAACAACAGCGTACTGTTATGTTTGCTTGCTTGTTTGGTGTTTAACGCTGCACTCAGCAATAGTCCAGCTATATGACGGCGGTCTGTAAATAATCGAGTCTGGACCAGACAACCCAGTGATTGATATCATGAACATCGGTCAACGCAATTGGAATCGATGACATGCATCAACCAAGTCAGCGAGCCTGACTACTCGATCCCGCTAGTCGCCTCTTAGTAGCATTGTGGTCTTTTACGGCAAGCATGGGTTGCTGAAGAACTATTCTGCCCCGGATCTTCACGGGCCTTTAGTGTTACGCATGCAACAAGGGTGAAGTGTTATGTATGTAACAACTGTGAAGTGTTATGTATGTAACATCTATGTTATGAATGTAACAACGGCGAAGTGTTATGTATGTAACAACGGCGAAGTGTTATGTAACAACAGTGAACTGGCATGAATGTAACAACAGTGTAGTTCTATGTATCTTACAACGGTGAAGTGATATGTAAAAACGGTGACGTGTTATGAATGTAAGAAGGGTGAAGTGTTATGTGACAGTAGTCAAGTGTTATGTACACAAGAGTGAAGTGTTATGTATGTAGCAACAGTGATGTGTTGTGTATGTAACAACAGTACAGTGTTCTGTATATAACAACAGTGCAGTGTTCTGTATATAACAACAGTGCAGTATGTTGTAAATAACAACAGTCAAGTGTTATTTATATAACAACAGTGCAGTGTTATGAATGTATAACAGCGCAGATTTACGTATATAACAACAGTGTAGTTAATGTGTATACCAACAGTGCAGTATTATGTATATAACAACGGCGAAGTGCTCTGTATATAAGAACAGCCCGGTTTTCTGTATATAACAACAGTGCAGTATTGTGTATATAACAGTGAAGTGTGATGTATGTAATAACAGTGCAGTGTTATGTGTATTACAACAGTGTCGCGTTGTGTCTATAACAACAGTAAAGTATTATGTTTGTGTAACAGTGAAGTGTTATGTATAACACAAGATTGAAGTTTTCTGTTTAACACAAGAGTGAAGTGTTCTGTATATAACAACAGTGCAGTGTTATGTATATAACAACAGTCAAGTGTTATGTATGTAACAACAGTCAAGTGTTCTGTATGTATAATAGTGCAGTACTGTGTGTATTACAACAGTGAAGTGCTATGTATGTATAACAGTGCAGTGTTATATATATAAGAACTGTGTAGTGTTTTGTGTGTATAACAGTGCAGTGTTATGTATATAAGAACTGTGTAGTGTTCTGTATGTATAACAGTGTAGTGTTATGTATATAAGAACTGTGCAGTGTTATGTGTGTATAACTGTGCAGTGTTCTGTATGTGATAGCAGTGCAGTGTTATGTTTATAACAACAGTGTTGTATTATGTATATGACGACTGTGAAGTGTTGTTCATGTTATAATGAAACAGTGATTCGATGTATACATACATATTACACTTTTACATAATTACAACGTTAAAACGTTGTCAATAGTATGATTGAAACATTTGGATATGTTGCATGTATACATTGAACAATAATTAGATGGATACATATATACATTTGTAGTTTACATACCAACTAATGAGGGGGCACGGGTGGCCCAGTCGTCTAAGGCGCCGCGATCCGCCGTGCAGAGTTGCGTCCCTTGGGCGCGTCAGAAACCTATGATTGTGGGTTCGAATCCCGGTTCGCCCCGATTATGTTTCTAGGTTTGTCAGCACCATACCCGTGCTCGTGGGTTTCACCGAAGTGGTAACGTCTGAGACCTGCATCACTTCGGGCTTTCCTCCCACATTAAGCTGATACAATTGGAATAATGTTAAAAGCGGCGTAAAACCATACTCACTCACTAACTTATGGCTCTAAGCATACGTGTTACATTTATATATTGAATCATAGTTTGCGGTATACATAAATGTTACACTTACAAACTGAATAATCGTTTCATGCGTATACACATGGCAAGTTTACATATGGGTTAGGGTTTGATGTATACATTCATGATACATTTAAATATTGAATAACATTTTTTACGCATACATATATGTCACATACAAATAATGTTAAATAATGGTTTGATCCATACATTCACTTTACATTCACATTTTGAATAATGGTTGATCCATACATTCATGTTACATTCACTCATTGAATAATGGTTTGATCCATACATTCATTTTACATTCACACATTGAATAATGGTTTGATCCATACATTCGTTTTACAGTAACACATTGAATAATGGTTTGATCCATACATTCACTTTACATTCACATTTTGAATAATGGTTGATCCATACATTCATGTTACATTCACACATTGAATAATGGTTTGATCCATACATTCATTTTACTTTCACACATTGAACAATGGTTTGATCCATACATTCGTTTTACAGTAACACATTGAATAATGGTTTGATCCATACATTCGTTTTACATTCACATATTGAATAATGATTTGATCCATACATTCGTTTTACAGTCACACATTGAATAATGGTTTGATCAATACATTCATTTTACAGTCACACATTGAATAATGGTTTGATCCATACATTCGTTTTACTTTCACATATTGAATAATGGTTTGATCCATACATTCGTTTTACATTTACATATTGAATAAGGGTATGGTTTGTGACTTCACATTATCTGTTAATATTGCATAAAGGTAGTATGGCATGCACTTTCAGTAGATTTACATAATGATTAATACTAAATATGAATATGTAATAGTATGAAGTGAAAGCCTAAATTACATGATTGAATATGTACTGATATAATACTTCAGCACTATATTGTCATATGACAATACTAATGCATATTGATGTCATGTTATAGTTTATATAATGCTTCCATGTATGCATGCTATCAAATATAACACTGGCATAATATTAGTGTATATGTATGTTATCATTCTTATTGCATTCACAAAAACAGTAATTGACACCAGTAAAACGGAAAATTCAAACTGTAATGAACAACAGCATGTCATCCATACACTTACATGAAGAAAACATGTTTCGAAATCAAACATGCTAACAGGATAAATTAGTTATCACCATTTACAATGGGTTTAGTTTTAAAAAAAGAGAATGAGACCACAAGACTCTCAGCCTGCAAGACGAAAGTTAACTACAATAGGCAAGTTAAAGAGAGTTAAGTACAGGACACTAGTTAAAGAAAATTAACTATTGAACTCTCGTTAAAGAAAGTTAAGTATAAAACACTACTTAAGGAAAGTTAACTATAGGACGCTAGTTGACGATTACATTTCAACTTGTAAGGGCCAGACCTCTGACAGGCCACTGGTTTAATGATTAGAACGCGCTATTTATTTTCTGTTTCCTCTTGCCACCGCGGAAGGAAATTCTCACATAAAGAATCGGAGAGCATAATATGAATGTCTTTAAGAAGCTCTCCCCTCCGTCATCCGCTAATACAAAACTGTCAAAGAGGCAACGGCCAATAAAGAGGATTCAAGCAGCGAGAATTTTTTAAGCTCAGGGGACCCAAACAGCACAGCAGTGAAATGGAAACCAATTTAATGAATTGACATGATTTTCCAACTCATTTAATGCAATCTTTCAAACTAAATGCGCAAATTGTCTAAACTCCAGTCGCCATTCGTGACATCGCCATTGAAATGTGCACAACACGACAGCTCACGTGACCAAGACGCCACCTAGAGGAGCAAATTAGAGTTAATGCATGTGGTGACAGCGAGTGGATTAATTTATCAAACGCGTGAATACAAGAGGCATGCTCTACATTGAATGAGACTGTAATGAAACGCTTGATAATCAAATTGTTTCAATTTGGCTCTTAGGAAAACAAATACACGGTCAATTGCATGTGTGGTGGGTCGCACTGATAAAACGGACACAAAACAAGGAATGGTTCTCCTAAAGTATTTCCATTCTGCTGGAATTACTGCCACAATGTGAGTTAAGTACGGAGCAGTAAATTTCACTCTCACTCCATTAGGACACGCTACCCTCGACTAGGGGAAACTCAGGAAGCCTTGCGGGGAACCTCGCGGTCTCGGGATATCTGTTCGCCAGGTTATTCTGACGAGTAAATGTTTTTCAAAAACGTTTTGAAATATTGCATAATCCACGGCCATGCGGGGGGTCACAAACAGTTCATTAATGAAAACTAGTCATGGAATTGTA
This sequence comes from Haliotis rufescens, assembly GCF_023055435.1. Lineage (NCBI taxonomy): Eukaryota > Metazoa > Mollusca > Gastropoda > Lepetellida > Haliotidae > Haliotis > Haliotis rufescens. Next base: position 4,992,778 of record NW_025964013.1, read on the forward strand.
ACATGGTCTCTTTCCTGTATAGTTATCATATTATCCCTATACTCTGACACAGACGTGCGATAGACTTTAGTCCTACCCACATGTATATGTGAGCCTTTAGATGCCCAGTATTTACGTATTTATCATTATTTAGATGCCTGTTGTTTCTATTGGATGTGGACAGGACTTAGTCGCTTTATTGATATAATTTAATCAGAAATAGGTAGGTGATGGCAAAAACAAGTAATATTAAAAAGGGATCAGATATTAGAAGTCAGGTCATTGATGTCGTCCTGGCTGGGTTGTTCTGTATTCGTACGCGGCCTCAGAAAATGTACAAATGTGCTTATAGGTGTACAACGCGTCCTTACCGCCATGTGAAATATAGAATACATTCCCGATTTACCATATTGTACCTTGAATAGAAGTGCTATAAATAGGGTGAACTGATGTTCAGTTTTACATATACCCCTCCTTCTCCGTCTCCCCCTCTCGCTCACCCCGTCATGTGCAGTTACTGTTTTGTTAATCTATTGACATACGGATATACAATCTCACGCACATTCTCCAATACATAAACAGTTCAACACCTCAGAAATGCATGACGCTAATGTTTAATCTATATTAAATCGCCAATGTGCTCCCACTTGCTAATGCATAATTCCACCAGTCCATTGTACTTCCGCTACAAATAAGGCTGGTTTCTATGGAATAACATTTATATGGAACCGGACGGTGCCTCTGAACCAAATGTGAACGTCTGTGACCTCGGTAATAATCGGAGAGCAATTCCAGTGTTATCATCATTGGGTATTTCCTAAACGCATAAAGATCCATTTTCAAATTGGAAGTACATATCCGATTTAATAAGTGACAGAAATGGGACCCCCTCGTCTTTCTGTACTTCCACCACCAGTACTTATAACCATACACGGTACGGGGCAGCTGTTGCCAGTTTAAACACTGGCCTCCGACTTGGCCTTTGGAGAAAAAGTAATCTCTGTTAACGGTTGAACATTTCGGTCTCTGTCATGCAGTAAAAAGAATATATTACTCATAAAATGAATGTAAATAGAGAAGACATTCATCCCCGAGATCTCAATTAGCTAAGTAGGGACCTATTTCGTCCAACATATCCCGGCAAACAAACAAATTGCCCTTCTCTGTCGAGAAGCAGGAGAGAAAGTAACAAACGATGACTTAACGGGTCCTCCATGTTTGATTGATAGCGGTTTCCTCGTGCCGTTGTGATCCCTGGCTACTATAAATCTTGCATTGGCTCCGGCTTGTGGAATGGGACACGCGGCCAGACGACGTTTAATTTAGTTGAATTGAAGCCCGAATTTTTCAGGACCATTACAGCGTCATTACGCACCATCAGTACCTTGAGATGTTTACGCAGCGACCTCGATACTACGCGATGTCCGTGCTGTAGGCAGGCAGGGGGAGTGTGTGGGCGTCCGGAAGCACTTCCTGTGACCACAGTTTCTGAACATACACGTATGCTATATGTATATAATGGAATATGTTCCACTTTAACAATGAATGATACATTACTGTGCAACGTCACTTTCGAATTTAGTGACGTCATGGCGCTGATGACGTCATCGCATTCTATGGGTGTAATGAAACAGGATGTGCTAAATGAGATATTTCTCCTTGTCTCTTGTATATCTATGATAAGCATAAATAATCTCATGATGAATCGACAAAGTAATATTATTAAGCAAGATAGCATGTAAAAACTATATATGCTGACATTGTGTCATATATCATAGATCATACCAAGAGACGTTAAAAGATGGTACTTGTTGTTACCCTGTCTGGCGTTCGGCACTAAGGGGCTAAAACAAGGACTGGTCAGCTCGGAGTCAGTATACTGTGTCTGAGTGGCATGTCCTCGTTTCTCCTACACCCCATTTTACCTACAATGTTATCAAAACAATTTCACACTCTACTGCACACAAGTCACACAACCTTCAACCTCCCAGCAAGTGGACTAACCTATCAATGAATTATAACCCAGGTAGCTGTGACATAGTCGTTATATTTTTCAATTTTCCTTCAATCTGTACCCTGGTTCATGACATCAAGCCAAGCATTCTGCACGTGGTTGATTGGCAGAAGAGGTAAGGCTGCAATGCACTCTCCCGACGTGGGCATGGAAATTCGGGTTATTCTTGTAGTCCTGATACAGCCCAGTGTCCACAACGTGACGCCAAATCGCCTGGCAAAAATGGTACATGCACCCTTGAATTGTTGAGTTTGGAAACACATCCTCTATGGCACTGATCACGTGGCATAGTCAGTCTGGATCACATCAGGAGATACGTCACTATTGCACTATTGCACTGTCGTCTGTTAAACATCACAAGCAGTTCAGATATTCATTTTTTATTAATAAGAGATCAACTAGTCCAAGAAAGTTGAGAAAATGATATAACAACACAACAAACCTAGCAGTTTGGATAATCATGTAATTACATTTGTTTTACACCAAGGCACAAATATCCTGTAACTGTTTCTTCTGTTTAAGCATGTCAGCAAAAGTTTGAATAATGGCTTACATTGAAACTGGAAGTGCCCATTTTCGTTTAGGGGTCAATAATTTAGAGTATACTTGTTGTGTATGCGAATAGAGGCGTTGGCGAACTGAGGTCAAGCCGTCTGAGGGAGGTATTCATGCTAAACGGAGGCATGGTATCTCAGTGGGCTAGCACTATAAATCGGCATCAGACCTGGTAAGTACAAGCAGCCACACACACACACACACACACACACACGTGCATGCACGTCGCTATATAAGTGAAATAATTTTGGACGTGACGTTAAACCCCATTTCACCTAACCTCACCATATATCAAAACATGAAGTCGTTTTGGGAAGGGTTTCAAACCCTTTTCTGTCTATAACGTCTAAACGTCTGTATCACACGTGTGCTTCCATACAGCTTGTAAAATGTGAGATCAAAGAACAAGCTACGCAGCTAACGTAAGCATTGGCTGCGACGAACAGGGACATTAACTTAAGAGGTCAACTCGACCTGTAACCCATTTGTGTAGGGTCTACATATTGTCCTGTGCATGTAATAAGGAGAACCGGTTAGAACAGGAGTGTCAACTCGTGTCAGCAGACGAGAATGGTTAGAATGACCCGAGTTTCTTGGACAGAGGACAGAGCACGTGCACTACATCAACTAAGAACAGCTCGCTGTGTTGCAGAACAGGAACAACTATACACGAATTTAAACACAATATTCTATTGTGGAGTGAAAGAAACCAGCATGGCAGACCATTTGCAGCCCATGTCTTCCTATAACGAGGCCGATAGACTGATCTCTAGCTGGGGCTAAATACTCAATCCATTTCGCTCCTCTCGCTTTAATCACTGATGGCGAGTACCTTAACACTCGAGTCAACACTCTGCGCTCTACTATTGCGCGTTCATACAATGGTAATTGCACAATTATCGCTGATGTTCCCAGCGCATGCCTGGCGGATCCCTACCCCACTCTCACAGATTAATTAATAATGAGCCCGACAAGAGATTAGCTGCAACTCGCATCGGAAGGCGAGGGGATTAGTGGGGCTAACGACGAACATCCCATAATAATGATGCAAAAGTTGGAACGTGACAAAAACGAAGCGCGGCATGCTAACACCCCGCACGAGCTTGCCTGTGCCATGCTAGGAGATTGCTCCCTCGCCATCCCGTACTATTGTGGATTTGAACTAGACATGGAAATCTGTCTTCGTATTTGGCAATATCATTATCAGACGGTTTATTTTAGGAGGATATTTGTGTCTATTATCCAGAAGCGTTCGTGCGTGCACTTATGAAAGAAGATTGTTCTGAAGAGGTTTAGCCGATTGGCAGTTTTCGTGGTGATTAAGTCGTTGATGTCGTCGTACCCAGTTTGTTGTTACCGCCCGTCTTCATCATCCCCGATACAAGCTGCGAACACTCACTGGCATATTGACTGCTTCTACTTTTCATTCATTATCCGCGAACAACAAAGGATATGTAAATCACAATTTAGACAAAGAAAGACGACAGGAAAATTAGTTTGTTATATATTTAGTAACCAGCTTATGTCAACTCTTGAAGTTTTATTTCAAAAGCTTCGGATGTGTCTGATAACTATTCAAATTGTTACCAATTTTTCGATAAGCATATGCAGTTATCATCCAATCGCTTGGGTGAGATTCATAAAAATCAACTATATCACAATGCTATCGTGAACAGCCACTACCGATTGGGATCACAACTTTAAAAATCATTATATGTTGTCGAAACATATCCAAAAATGGACCAAAAGAGAAGACGAACCTGTTGAATGTCTTTTAGAGTGGCTTAAGTCAGTGCGTGATGTTGTCATTGGGAAAATGCAGAAGCTGAAAACGAGGAAACATAAACCCATTGTGCCCCAGTCAGCCTGGCTGCCCTACATGAATCTTTTGTAGATGTTCCCACTGACAAGATCTCAATAACATAAACATGATAAGTAAGCAGTACTACATTAATTGTTTGATAAAAAAAACTTGGAAAAAGAAACATATCCAATAATGCTATAAGGCAAGTATGTTAGCAGAGGAAGAATCTGCTAGAAACATGCATCAGTGCTGCCAGCTTTTGACATGCCAAAAACCTAAAGACATGGCTATTTCTCGTTTGCACTGGATGTAAAAGCTCAATACAATTCGTACAAAGAGAGAGATATCGCTGGATCCAGCAAACGTACCATCGAATCCCTGTCTCAAAGATTAACCACAATTCACAATATAGTCAAGGAAGTTCTTTCTGTATAATCTCAGAAAGTATTTGATAAAAGGGGAATTAATACCATGTGGATTCTCAAAACCCCAGAGGACTTGATTGGAATTTAAATAAAGAACCAGGTTCAATTCTCTAAAAACATAAGATTTTCATCTTTGTACACCACTATCCTACACGACAAACGTAAGGAAAAACTTCATTCCTTGATCCATGGGGCTTTTGTTACAAAACGTGGTGACTGTAGATACAGTTACCTATCTATCTTCAGAGGTTCAGAACAATTTGTCGAAAATGAAAGCAGATGCTATCTGAGGTTTACTGATAAACAATAAGTGAAATGCTGGACTTCCTCATTGATAACATCTATGTAAAGTGTGGCGGTACGACACTTTGGCATGAAGTAAGCATCCCTATGGGCACCAAGTGTGCTCCCCTTCTTGCTGATCTGTATCTTTCTGCATATGAATCTGAATTTCTGCTTGGATTGAAAAAGAAGGGATAAGTTTAAGCTTCAGGTGTGTAGATGATCAAATAACCATCACATAGCCAATTCCCTTCCATGGATTTACCCACTTGAACTAGAAATAAAGGAGACAAGTGAAACCGCCTCATCTGTTTCATATTTAGATCTGTGCATAAATATCTAGAGTGAGAAAACACTCTCCACAAAACTGTATGACAAGAGGGATGTCTTCAGCTTTTTAATAGTCAACTTTCCCTCATGTCGAGCCACTGGTATTTGCTTCAAAACTTTTGAGGTACAGTCTAGCATGCTCTTTCAACCAAGATTTCAAAGAACGCCACACGACTCTTGCTCGGATGTCGTTTAAACAAGGTTACAACCTTCAAGGCCATATTTCAGATCATGAAAACGTGTTATGGATGGCATTTCCAAATTTGACGCATCAGTGACAAAGAGTGATGTCCGATGCAATTCTCTATTTTGACATGTACCATATGTTTCTGGGTTTTTTTCAGGTGAACAATTTACTTGCCTTTGCATGTGTTTGTGACGGTTCCACAGGTGGGACAGGATACGCTCACCTTTTCCCTCACACATGGTATCACTATTTCATGGCGAGTCATAAACAAATGCTCATGATATAGTCGGAATGCTTTGGGTAGAATTGTCTAATGAATTTGGAAATGGTTTTCGTTATTTTATTTGCAGACAATTGTAAAGCGCACTTCAAACATTCATAATTACTGTTTACAACCTGGAAAGATGGAAGAAGGACTTTGAATTACAAATAAACTGACGACCAAAATAAACTTTACCATACTTTCAAATAACTTTAATTTTAATACCACGAACGATAGATGAATGAAGTAAAATGTATTAAAAAGATCAAAATCGCAACGGAATCAACATTTAAAATGACAGTCTTACAGCATCCGATATTGGCATGGCAGTTGCACGAATTGACGTGGGGTAGCAGAAAACAAGCTTTAAAGGAACAAGCAATGGACAAAGGGCATACACATCTATAGGGCTCAAGTTCAATGACACCTCACAATAATAGCGTGTATGACCACCCCTGCTTCAAGACACGCAAACTCTACGGCGCACAGAAAATGTCGGTCGGCTGATGACGTCGCCATTCTTCTTGGAAGGCCTGGATCAGTTGTTGGCTGGAAGATGTGGTCGACAATCCATGACATCCCAGAGGTGTTCTATTTCGGATATGTCTGGGGAGCGTGCAAGCTGAGGTGCCCACACCATAACGCCCCCCTCCCCCATACGTCACATTTTCCCGAGGCAAGGGTGTTAACTGACTAACAGTTTCCATCTTTGCTGAACTAGGCTGGAAATGTAGAGTTACTAACTGCATAGTCCAATACAAAATCCGTAACGAAATCGACACCCGGTTCATAAACAACATGGCGACTATTTCGGCCGCCTGCAGGATTTAAAGAACATGTGTACCATCAACTGGGTGTTGACAGATATTTTCCAGAACCAGATCCATTTTTTTAATGAAAGAGCTCAAGTGATATGATGTTCTTCGCGAGGTAAGACCCGTTTTAAGACAATATATCTTGACTATCGATCAGATCGTCTTGACTGTGCGCCTAGCAAATGCATGTGATATGAGAAGTGGAACCTGATTGGTCAGTAGGATGGACATAGAAAGGACATAACTCGCAATAGCAACGGGTAGCTACGATAGATCTCATAAATTCCAGACTAGTTCGGCAAGGGTGGAAACTTGACTTTAAATTTAGTTAACTATCTTGCCTTGAAAAGATGGCATGATCCCCTTAACGCAACATACCGCCGTTCGTTCTCCCCTTCGGTGGTAGACACGCTGTCCGTCATCAGCTCTGAAAAGACAGAACCGGCTTTCATCAGTTGCCAACGACGGGCTCATCGCAATCTCTGACGACGATGTTGCGCTGCCAATAACTGTCCCCTGTAATGTTAGCTCTAATTCGTTGAGCCCTGAGTCACCTGGCCACTGTCTGTTCCACTAACCATATGCCCTAAGGCATTGGTCGCTGATGACGTCCCTGTCAGGAATCGATTCCGGAGATGCAAAGTACGCAAGTATCGGTCTTCATTGGGCGTAGTTACCCTGGGTATGCCTGTTCTTGTCCTGTCTGATGTCTGCCCGGTCTGCCCGGTCTGCCTGTAACGGTTCATCAGTAGTTACAGCAACACGGGAGCAACTAAAAGTTCTAGCAATGTGGGCATGACAGGCTCACACCTGTATCATACCGCGTTGTTCGGGAGTCAGTCGTGGCAGTCGTTTGTGGTGTGTGTGTATTTTTTAATCCGTGGGAGTGTCTGACATGTCGTCCGTATCATATATATACCCTTATTGAACGTGTCGTTTCGGCTTTCCAAGCGGCACGTGTTTTTCACTTTTTCGCATTTTCGCAACAAAACGTGCCGTGGGCGTGTATCACCTTCTGTATAGAGCATTGTTGTGTTTAGACGATGTGTTTTGTATTGATTTAGTTTGAACTTGTGTTTTTAAATTTTTGCAATTTCATTTTCAAAGCAGTAAAGCTCCTTTTGGCCGTCAGTTTAGAATCTCACCCCGCAAGCATCGGAACTTTTTTCGACTCGTGTTGGTACATTTGCTGTCAAAAGTCACTCGGGTGAGAATCTCTATTATAGTAAAGTCTGGATACAAGGCATTCCGAATACATTCATTCATCGTACCCTGACGACTTTGGACATTGTACACATCATCAATCACTGGTTTGTCTGGTCCAGACTCGATCATCTACAGGACGACGTCATATACGGAAAGCAGACTGGGTCAGAATAGGTAGCAAGTACCTTGTCAAAAGCCCTACTAACGAGGGTGGCTACAATGTGTGACAATGCTCACTGTGTGTGACAATAGCCTGGCTGCATGGGTCGTTGCCGTTCCCCACGCTTGATGTGCCCTATACTCTAATATGTTGTTGGTTGGTTTGTTGTTTAACGCCGCACTCAGCAATATTCCAGCTATATGACGGCGGTCTGTAAATAATCGAGTCTGGACCAGACAATCAATTGATTGATATGAGCATCGATCCACGCAATTGGGATCGATGACATGCATCAACCAAGTCAGCGAGTCTGACAGCTCGATCCCGTTAGCCGCCTCTTACGACAAGCATGGTCGCCTTTTACGGTAAGCATGGGTTGCTGAAGACCTATACTACACTGTAATATATACTGAACCTGGTTGGGCGTTGTTAACAGCTGCGATAAACACTACGCCGTGACACATGTAGAAGGATGCGGTGGCAGCCTTGTGGTTAAAGCGTTCGCTCATCGCACACAAAGGACCGGGTTCGATTCCACGTCTGTGTAAATCACATTTTGTCATCCTTCGTGATTTTGCTGGAATATTGCTAAAAGGGACATAAAGCCATACTCGTCCAATAAGTCACTCTATACAAGGAGTGAGTGAGTTTGCTTAAGAGTGAGAGGGCATGGCTATATCACCTACCCAGAATCGTCAGGTAAAACGGAGATATATACAACGACACAACAGCCAGCAGCATGATCGATGGCGGACCGGAAGACTTCCTATTTTCCAACATTTCTCTGGTGTATGTTAATTTAATTGGAGATTTAAGGAATGTCGATTTAATCATCAGTATTGAGCAGAACATCCACATTCCCACATATCGTATATCTATTAGATATATGTGTTAAGCGGGGCACTTCAAGTTTGAGTTCAGTCGGATATTTGTAAGATATATACTATAATGCTAAAAGGACGAGCTTTTTTCAAGATAATTCACATTGTCTGGTGTGCTTTGTGGAAATATTTCTGTCTGAAACCTGGAGCCGGTGGCGCTACCGGATCTAATGTCAAAGTGATGCAGGCTGAGATGGAAGGTTAACCATTATCAGGCTTGCCAGAGAAAGGGGGTCCCGCCTCAGCACCCTCCTAGCAAACCCATCTCCTTTAATGTAGCAATTCCTAACCATGTAGTTTTGATAGTCGATAATTGGATATGTCTACACAAAGTCGGCCATAGAAAATAGCCATATCCCTATTTCCTTGTGCGGGCCAAAGTGTACCACTTCATCATTGCCGACAGAACACGATAGGGCGAAGACTTGATGTGCATTTTCCTGATTAATTTTCTTCACTTGAATGGTGTAAATTTTACAAAATGGCCCTAAATTGATATGGCGTCGACTAACCGGCCAAAAACGGCGCGCTTTTAGCTCGGTTGGATCCCCGTATTGACTCGGGACGGTGTCAGCTCAATCGTGGCTTTGGACGGGCTGTTATGTTTTGCTGATGGCCAAATTAGTAATAAGTGAGTAGTTCTGCCGAGTCGCGTCTGCCCATCACTCACGCCGAGCTCCATACATCACGTCACCCAGCTCGCTGGGAACATACCCTGCACAGAGCTCCTCCAGGAGAGAGACGCTTCCCAACATGGCACACAGCGCCCTCTACGTCCTTTATGACGTCATTAAGAAAGATTGCAACGGCTTGGTAGCTTTCTAAAGACATAAAAAGATAATATAATTGAATTGGAAGGGTCGATGTGCAAAGATATTGCTTGACAAATATAAAACTTTGACATGTTTAATACAGATACAACTCGCATGCTTGAGCACAAGTCTGCACTCTCCCTATTGTTATCACTGACTCAATGTTTAGTATTAAAGTTATAGTTGGGTGTTTTAAGGTGTAGTAGTTTAATGGCCTAAATTGGTCCTAGAGCTCCCGCTCTGCCTTTACGTATTCAGGCACATTTGGTAAAGTGAAATTCTCTTTATATTCTTAATAAAATTATGGATACTTTCCAGTTTCCGTTTATTGGCAACATAAAGTTGGAAGCAGTTTTGCTGGAATGAATGTTGTTATAACCATAGTGGAACTTCGGGTAGCCATGTGAAAGTTTACTGTAAGTAACGATCCCCGCGCTGTAAGGTCTATAAACTGTATAAAATACTCCTCTGAATGGCAAATATCCCACCCTCGTTCCGCTCAAAAGACAACCAGGAAGGTGGGGTAGGCTAGTGGTTAAAGGGTTCGTCACGCCGGAGACCGGGTTCGATTCCGCACAGTGGTATAATGTGTGAAGCCCATTTCTGGTGTCGTGATATTGCTGGAATATTGCTAAAAGCGGCGTGAAACCATGCTCACTCAAAAGACAACCAACAAAACAACAAAAAACTGCCTAAATAACAAAATACCAAAAACAAAGAGACACACCTACCGAAAACCAACTTTACATCGTCATCAGCGTGAAAGTACCCGAAATTCATTGGACATATGTTATTGTGTTAAAAGTGTGAAGACTCGGGTGTAACGTATATGAAAATTTTCTGTCATTATCGTTTTAAATATCTGCACTAATATATTATGAGAGGTTCGTGTAGGAACCACTATATACAAGCGTACGAAACCTGAATGTGATGTGATTTACTTTCCTTGTCCTTGACATGAGATCCTCATTTCCAAATATTAGCCAGCCAGTCGTGACCTTATATCGTTCGCAATGAAGAAATCGCCGTTCCCGAATGTGTCGTGCAATCCGTGTCTAAGTCAGCTCTTTACCCTCCCCAGCTCACAATGTTGTAGCTGTCCTGCAAGATTATACCACACCGAACAGCCGTCAATCATGTCGTTATAGCTTTACATGACATGGAGGCTGTCAAATAAGATGAAAATCTCATTTGAATATTTAATCTATTGGATCAGAATTCTGATTTGGCACATAGGAATTTCATTTTTCTACTTTTAGCTCATGTTTTCCGACACGTGATCAAATTTCAACATCTTTATGATCTGTTTACCTATGTTTGATATTTTTTTAAAAGATGTTTTATGGCTCTGTGTGACCTAATGAATTAACAGTTTCTGGGTTAGAATGGACAAGACAATTTCGACACGTCCTAGCGTTTTCACGGAGGGGTTTAAGATGTTCTGGTGACTATAGCATGGAAACCAGCAAAATAAAACATTTATCTACCAGTATCATCTTTTGTCGTAAGTCTTGGTACCTATCGGGATGACCACCCAGGAAAAAGTACAGAAAAAAAATAAACTCGAGGAATGGTCACTACATTTTTTTGAAATTGAGAAATTGACATGTCTACTGATTTGTCACGTTTGTCTGTCGCAAACTCGTTTTGTCATATTCATATTCAAGAAGGCAGTTATTGTGCAAAAATATATTATTGCTTATATTTCAAATTTCTCATCAGCAGCAAAATCAGACGCTGCTTTTATGAATAACCGCAAATTAATTCTCTTAGGTTGTATGACAAGATGTTATACAATCTTCCCTCATAAATCCCGTATCATGTTCATGTACACAAGATAAATATGAAAGAGTAGAGGTTTTCTAAAGCTTCAAATCCTTTAGGTAAGATCAAGAGCATTTGGAGTCCCGACGTTCTTGTTAATCCTTCATCACTAATCCCAGGTCCAAAACACATCAGAGCTGTGAAGTGGGGGACTTAAACATCAAAACAGCAGCAGTTACATCTCACTCGCCGATATCAATATCACAGACGCCGACAAGGTGTTACCCGACTGACCATCACAACAGGTGTGAACAGCTAGCAGATATACTGACCTTCGACACATGATGCATCGATAGCACTGTCCAGCAACTGACCATCACAACAGGTGTGAACAGCAAGCAGATATACTGACCTTCGCCATACGATCCAGCAGCCCCGCGTGTAGATTACAAAAGTAAAGAAGTTAATTAAGTTTTGGACAAGTGTGTAGAAGTAAAGAAGTTAATCAAAATTTTGGACAAGTCTGTAGATTTGTTGTATTCGGACATCTTCTTCGCCGAACGATTTATGCAAATATAAATATGTCCACTTACTTAGCGCTAGACTGACTTCGTACGTTCAAAGCGTATCACACTATTACATACGTTTTAGCGTGCATTATCCTCGCATTGATAATCTGGCATAACCCTTTGTGTGTGTGTGTGTGTGTGTGTGTGTGTGTGTGTGTGTGTGTGTGTGTGTGTGTGTGTGTGTGTGTGTGTGTGTGTGTAATTCCGGGTACCCCTTGACTGCTGCATAATTCCGGGTACCCCATGACTGCTGCATAATTCCGGGTACCCCATCATAATTCTGGGTTTCCCAATATTAATAATCTAAACTATGCCTGTTAAACCACGAGCTTGCACGGGTGTCCCAGTCGTCAAAGGCAATATGCAGGGTTACGTCCCTTAGGTGTGCCATCGACGTTTGTTCATGGGTTCTAATCCCAAATAAGTTCTTATTTTATTTCTTGGTTTGACAGCACAATATCTTTGGCTTTTTTTTTACTGCATCACTTCGGATTTACCTCCCACGCCGTTATATAACTGTTATACTATTTAAAGTCGTGATAGAGGGGCGGTCGGGTAGCCTAGTGGTTAAAGCGTTCGCTCGTCACGCCGAAGACACGGGTTCGATTCCCGACATGGGTACAATGTGTGAAGCCCATTTCTGGTGTCCCCCGCCGTGATATTGCTGGAATATTGCTAAAAGCGGCGTAAATCCTCACTCATTCACTAAAGTCGTGATAAAACCGAACACACTCAGGACATTATTCCAGTCGTGGCACGATTGGTCAGAACAATGGTGTATGTAACGACAGATGGCTCAGCTATTTACTTCAGGCTGAGCCAACCTACACCGGAAGCTGTGGACCAACCACGGATCATAATCGTTGGCTCACCAGAGTGAGTGAGTGAGTATTGTTTTACGCCGCTTTTAGCAATATTCCAGCAATATCACGGCGGGGGACACCAGAAATGGGCTTCACACATTGTACCCATGTCGGGAATCGAACCCGTGTCTTCGGCGTGACGAGCGAACGCTTTAACCACTAGGCTACCCGACCGCCCCACCTATCACCAGAAGCTGAGGAACGAATAAATAACATACACCAGTTCTGAGAACAAATGGCCAACTTGACATGCACATGGTATCAAGAGATTGTCCTCGAAGCATGTGTTGACAAGTAAATCCAACATAACAAAGGTTACATAGGTACAATCAAATGTAGATGCGAGAATGTATCAGCGAGATTTAATAGGCGCTATAAACGCAACTTGTGAATTGTGTCCCCCCTCGCTCATACTTCAACATGCCTCGAAACACGGGTGCATGGCTTTTACCACATAAGAACATTATCGTTCTCAAATCCAACTCAAACATAAACAAACACTCCAACGTTTCAAAACGGCCTGGATTGTGTCTTGAACGTGATATCATGGCTCAGTGCGCATTGAGCGTGCTCATGTCACGTGCTCTATACCACTTCCGGTTAGTTGAAGCGCCACTTGATAGAGACACGAGGCTTTACCGCCTGTTCAGAAATAATAATTGATTTGTAAATTGCGTTGTAAAAGAAGTGTCAGTAAACAATTTGCTGGAATTACTGGCGCGATCATGTTATATAGCTGGAAGAGCAGAGCGAAAGTTTTGGCCATCTTTGTTTTCATCACGTTCATCGACTGCTTGTCCTGTCGTCTGCACACACAAGATCAAGATGGCGGACGATTAATGGTCGAAATTGTAAACTTATGGTTGGAGGATCTTGGTTTCGGCACGTCTGGCGACTACTGGCTGCCGGGATAATGCAAACAATGCTTTAGTAAATGTCCTTTCAATGAAAGATAGATCGTTACTTGAAATATTGTGGACAGGTTTATGATTCCTCTCCCATGCCGTGAGCCGCTAATAACGGTGGCGAAATGCCCCCAGCCGACAAGTAGTGGCTTAACATATACATAAACAAACAGTTACCTTAACATCTCTAATGTATGTATATCGTACCTTATTACAGTTTTAAAGCTATCAAAGCCCAGTGTATTTGACTAATACACTGCATCTGCAGGGACTCATTTTGGACGGTCATTTTGTAAATGGATCTTCTTAGATCAATCGTAACCACTCTAACAGTCGCCAGTAAGTACATAAATGTGTTGGCAATCCGTTATAGTTTTCAATATTGTCAAGTACTGGCATTGTACAATTGAAATATTACTATAGTAAGTGGAACATATAAAGGAATTCAACTGAAAAAGATATTTCATTTGTGGTTCAAAGTAGTAGATTTCGACCTAATATTCATTATCCTACATACGTGTATATTGACATAAAGGTTGTTTAATGCACAGTTGGTATACGCTCTATTGTACTACGGCAGCTACAGGTTCCGATATGTAAGAGCTATATATACTGAGTTAAATTAAAAACTTCACATTTTAAAAAGTAATCCCATATATGATATACAACGGACAATTGTATCAGAGAAGGTAATTTTTAATCATTTATGTCCAAAGAAGGATTTTAATTAACGGCGGTAACCATAATTTGTTCCAAGCACCTACGGTATTCGGTAATAACATCAACAGTTTAAATCATAAGTCCCAATCACGAGAATCTGATGGCACACAAGTTCAGTAGCGTGTATGGCCACCATGTGCGTTGACAACTGCCACACAACGCCTCCGTATGGACCTTGTGATGCTTGTGAACACATGATTGGGAAGACGACGCCATTGTTGCTGCAAAATGGTGCCAAGATCTTGCAAATTCTGTTGTTGGTTCTGGAGAGTGCGCAGACTTCTGCCAAGAGCATCCCAGACGTGTTTGATGGGATTGAGGTCGGGATACCTTGACGGCCAGTCCATGACGTTGACTCCCGCATTCTGAAGGAAATTCCTTGTCAAAATTGCTGTGTGGGGTCTGGCATTGTCGTGTTGGAAGATCAAACCGGGTCCATGTTTTGCAATTGCAGAAGTTCTGGTGCCAGTACGTGGTCGCGGTAAGCAGCAGCGTTGAGGTTGCCACGGATGACAAGAAGCCTTGAACGTGCGTTGCCACAGAAAGCACCCCACACCATGACACTTCCGCCTCGAAATCTGTCAACTTCCTGTACACAACACTGGGCGTAACGTTCATGACGGCGCCTCCACACCCTCTCCCTACCATCAGCAAATCGAAGATTAAATCGGGATTCATCACTGAAGACGACTTGATTCCAATTCCTCTGAGTCCATCGTAAGTGTCGATGTGCCCACAATTGACGTTGACGTCTGTGTAATTGAGTCAGAATCGGCCCGCAGTATGGCCGTCGTGCAGTGAGCAGTTCTCAGACGGTTACGAAGAGTTCGCGCACTCAGTCTACCCCTAAACAGATCCTCTGCATGTGACGCACACGTGGTCGACCTGGCCGAGGGCGATCAGCGGTGGTACCCGTTTGCTGTAGACGCGTCTGTAAATCATAAACAGTCCGTCGACTACAACCCATCGGGCTGCGACTTCAGCTACGGACGTTCCCGTCTGCCCAACATGCCGATGGCACGTTCACGTTGCACATTTGAAAGGCGTGGCGTGACAAATGGCCGTAAAGACTTTTGTTTTCTTGTGTTTTTCTTTTTTTGTTAATGACTGCTAACAAGTATGGCTGAAAACACGTGCGGTATTATGGCCACGTGACCAGTTGCACGTGAAAAAACACTTTTGCCACTATAGTGCTGTGCACATGATTTTGATCGATTCACCTGCACAAAAACGGGTGTTATCTGAAGACAATACGTGGCCATTACTGTTTAAATACACAAAAAGGGCCCACAACGATAACTGGTCAAAATGTTAAAATTTTAGGATTGTGAAGTTTTTAATTTGGTTCAGTATATATATATACAGTACATACATCGTGTGGACATAAATGAGGTGTAGAACTCAGAGAAGATAGGCAATAAATGCCGTTCAGTCTATTTGAGACAGCCTGACTGTGTTGTGGAGCACGGCGTGTTATTTTTGGCGCTTCGTTACAGAGAAATGTGTATCACTTCGTTCTCTGGTTTGGTAGTGTAGACTAGGACAAGGGCGAAGGTTTGAGTTGTGATGTAATGAGCCATGCTTGGAGACAGCATGGTGTAACTCAAACATGCAGAACGCGCTGTACACAGGTTGACGGGTAATGTGAGATGATTGAGTCGTGTCATCAGGAGATAACCTGAGGCAAAATTGTTTTTTTTGAAAATATTAATATCAAAATTCATTTTAAAATATCACATAAGTTGAATGTTACCCGATGATTGAATGAGTTTTAGATGAGGCGAGTGTTACGTGATGATTGAATGAGTCGTGGTTGAAGCGGGTGTTACGTGATGATTGAATGTGTCTTTGATGAAGCGAGTGTTACGTGATGATTGAATGAGTCTTAGATGAAGCGGGTGTTACGTGATGATTGAATGAGTCTTAGATGAAGTGAGTGTAACGTGATGATTGAATGAGTCTTAGATGAAGCGGGTGTTACGTGATGATTGAATGAGTCTTAGATGAAGTGAGTGTAACGTGATGATTGAATGAGTCTTAGATGAAGCGGGTGTTACGTAATGATGAATGAGTCTTAGATGAAGCGAGTGTTACGTGATGATTGAATGAATCTTAGATGAAGCGGGTGTTACGTGATGATTGAATGAGTCTTAGATGAAGTGAGTGTAACGTGATGATTGAATGAGTCTTAGATGAAGTGAGTGTAACGTGATGATTGAATGAGTCGTGTTTGAAGCGGATGTTACTTGATGATTGAATGTGACTTAGACCAAGCGAGTGTTACGTGGTGATTGAGTATGGCTTTAATGAAGCAAGAGTTTCGTGATGGTTGAATGAGTCGTGGTTAAAGCGAGTGTTATGTGATGATTGAATGAGTCGTGGTTGAAGCGGGTCGTACGTGATGATTGAATGTGACTTAGATGAAGCGAGTGTTACGTGATGATTGAATGAGTCGTGGTTGAAGCAGGTGTTACATGATGATTATATGTATTTTAGATGAAGCGAGTGTTACGTGATGATTGAATGAGTCGTTGTTGAAGCGGGTGTTACGGGAAGATTGAATGTGTCTTAGATGAAGCGAGTGTTACTTGATGATTGAATGAGTTGTTGTTGAAACGGGTGTTGCTTGATGATTGAATGTGTCTTAGAGTGAGTGAGTGAGTGAGTATGGTTTTACGCCGCTTTTAGCAATATTCCAGCAATATCACGGCGGGGGACACAAGAAATGGGCTTCACACATTGTACCCATGTCAGGAATCGAACCGAGGTCTTCGGCGTGACGAGCGAACGCTTTAACCACAAGGCTACCCGACCGCCCCGAATGTGTCTTAGATGAAACGAGTGTTACGTGGTGATTGAATGTGTCTCAGATGAAGCAAGTGTTACGTGATGATTGAACGAGTCGTGGTTGAAGCGGGTCGTACGTGATGATTGAATGTGACTAAGATGAAGCGAGTGTTACGTGATGATTAAATGAGTCATGGTTGAAACGGGTGTTACGTGATGATTAAATATGTCTTAGATGAAGGGAGTGTTACGTGATGATTGAATGAGTCATGGTAGAAACGGGTGTTACATGATAATTGAATGAGTGTTGCGTGATGATTGAATGAGTGAGTGATTTGGGTTTAACGCCGATTTTAACATATTTCCAGTTGTATCACGGCGTATCAGCTTATTGTGGGAGGAAAGCCCGAAGTGATGCAGGTCTCAGACGTTTACCACTTCAGTGAAACCCACGAGTATGGTGCTGACAAACCTAGAAACATAATAGGGGCGAGTCGGGATTCGAACCCACCATCATAAGTTTCTGGCGTGCCCAAGTGACGCAACTCTGCACAGCGAATCGCGGCGCCTAATACCGCGTTCACATGCGCCTCTATGCATATATGTGTATATGTGCATACTTGTGTGTGTCATGTGTGCATATTTACACCAAGAGCAAATTTGCATCATGTCTGGAGCAGGTGCAAATGTAAAATTAATGTAAATTTGCGTTATATGTGTGTATATGTTGCAATGTGAACTTTCATGTGAACGTGAGAGGATGATCTTATTAATATCTATTCTTTTGCCAACACCAAACAAATTGTCAACAGTTGCCAACTTTTATGCATATATGCAATTGAGCGGACGGTGTTTTACGGTGAAGTAACTCTCTTCTCATTCAACTTTGATTGGGAAACAACCTGTTTTGTGTTGAAAGTCGTGAACAGACTGACGAATATGTGTATCTCTCACAATTTACAGACTTTATTTACACACCTAAGTTGATTTTCAAGTGAACGCATAGTAAATTTACGTATACGTCTCAAACTCCTTTCGTCAGTAAATGTTGTGCATGTGAACGGGTTGTTAGACGACTGGGACACCCGTGCCCCCTGATAATTGAATGAAATGTGTTACGGACTTTAACTCTGCTTTGTTAAAGTTTTCACTGACAATCGAGTGCAATATGTGGAATTCAGACCTAGTTCTGAAGGTGAATAAGTACTCCGATGCACAGTTTAATCACATGCTTTAGAAGATTGGAAGTACCCTGTGTTGTACAGTCGGCATCATGAGAGAATACCGCTCGCGTGCTCATCAAAGTGTAAAACTGTTTCATATTGTCGCCCTTGCGTCCATTTCTCAACTGACTCGTGTAACCCTTACACTCAGGAAACCGACGGTCAAATGGTCCAGAGAAAGGTCAAGCGATCACATTTAGAAATCCTATCACAAGGGACGGAGCCAAAGAACACCAATCTTCCGTCATATTTTAAATCAAAGAGGTTTCTTCTCGCGCCAAGTTTCTCGTCTTGAGTTTAGCACAATCAGGGGTTATTAATTGGTGCCTTCCACAAAGTATCATCATGTTTAATTACCGTCTCCTCACGTGTCGGCCCCAATGAGTCGTGCTGTTTTAATTCATCTTGCCGGTTTTCTTTGTGAGGAGACTTTAGCGCGTGGCACTATTTGTCGGCACGCTGAGGGACACGGCCCGTTAGACACTAGATCGGTGAGGCGGCCAAGAGGGGGGACCAGACCACAACGCGCACGGATACAAAAGATTCAAAGTAATGAATTTCTGATGAGAAGAACATTCTTTCAAGCCATCTGGCACATCGTAACTTGGATAATGTATGGGGAAGTTGTGTAAGAAATACACAACGGTGAGTTGATTGTACTCTGAAAGTTTCTGGTGTCGAGAAAAATATAGAATACAATGTTAATTGTTCTGTTGTGAAGCATAGAATGTCGTAAAAATGTATAAACACATTCAGCGGTTTCAAACTAGACACATTACACATAACACCGCGAGGAGGTCACGTGTCTCGTGATAAGCGCATATTTGTCAAAATTTAATGTCAGCTATTTCTAATACAAACAAACAAACAAACAAACAAACAAACAAACAAACAAACTGCTTCACACTGAAATGCAGGTCAGCATATGTTGGTCCGTAATTTCTATTCAACAAAACACCTTATAGGTATACAGATGCAAGGGAGATAACTGCAGTGTGGGAGATCTTCTTACTGACGTTAAGCCGTGAGTCCTACTTGTGAAAAATATTCACCAGAAAATTGGTAATTGAATTATACTTTATGGAGTAATAAAGAGACTCCCGTCTATTGTGCCACATGCGACCTGCGAGTCAATCCACTGAAGCGGGTGAAGGGGGAGTAATCCTTGTGTTGGGAGAGCCGTAACGTTGCTGTGTACCGGGTCTAACGTCGGTCCAGACGCACACCCAAGCGTAATTGTACCAGCTTGAGGGGTCACTTGATATAATACTAGGGTGAACGCTGTGTTCTCAATACTAATCTCAATGTGAGGAAAGGTTAGTTTCAATTTATTCCAAAGCATGATTAAAATTTTATGATACAGTTACTACGTGCAATCAGATATCACTTTGTACACAGTGTGTTTAGACGTCGCTTGAAAATTAATATTTCATGGTGGAAATGACGCCATACTGTCACACACACTGGAACATACCCTGATATGTCATGATATAACGTCACAGCAGAACACACCCGGAAATGTAATGCTATAATGTCACAGCAGAACACACCCGGATATGTGATGCTATAATATCAAAGCAGAACACACCCGGATATGTGACGCTGTAATGTTACAGTGGAGCAAATCCGGGTATGTGACGCTAAAATGTCACAGCAGAACATACCCGGATATGTGATTCTATAATGTCACAGCAGAACACACCCGGATATGTGACGTTTTAATGTCATAGCAGAAAACACCCGTACATATGACGCTAAAACGTCACAGCAGAACACACCCGGATATGTGACGCTATAATGTCACAGCAGAACACACCCGGATATGTGACGCTATAATGTCACAGCAGAACACACCGGATATGTGACGCTATAATGTCACAGTGGAGAAAAACCGGGTATGAGACGCCATAATGTAACAGTTCATACATAGTGTAGTGACCTTACATCACAGTTGATAGATTATGTAGGACGTGACAGTAGATAGTGACGTTACAACCAAACATAGATGTTAGATGTCGTAGTGACGTGACACTGGATAGTGACGTTACAACCAAACACAGTTGATAGATTGTATAGTGACGTGACAGTAGATAGTGACGTTACATCACAGTTGATAGATTATGTAGTGACGTGACAGTAGATAGTGACGTTAAAACCAAACATAGATGATAGATGTCGTAGTGACGTGACAGTAGATAGTGACGTTACAGTTAAATACATTTGATAGATTGTGTAGTGACGTGACAGTAGATAGTGTGACAGAAGATAGTGACGTTACAACCAAACACAGTTGATAAATTGTGTAGTGACGTGACAGTAGATAGTGACGTTACAACCAAACACAGATGATAGATGTCGTAGTGACGTGACAGTAGATAGTGACGTTACAGCCAGACACAGTTGATAGATTATGTTGACATGACGTCCTCAACACAGCTATCCAAATGTGTCGATGATAACTCCAGCGTTGTACGTTACACATACTCCCATGCACTGGCCCTATCACGTCGTAGTAACAGATATATGTATGCCTGATATTCCAGCTATATGACGGCGGTCTGTAAATAATCAAGTCTGGATCCAGTGATTGACATCATGAGCATCGATCCACGCAATTGGGATACGATGACATGCATCAACCAAGTCAGCGAGCCTGACTACCCGATCCCGTTAGTCGCCTCTTACGACAAGCATGGGTTGCTGAAGAACTATTCTAACCCGGATCTTCACAGGTCCGTGCAACATGACAATCGCACACAGAATACTATTCGTGAGGTGGAATCCTGCTCTGACATAATGTAACGTTACCATCAATAAACTCAAGTCTGCAGGTTGTATGTTTTGTACTGACATATATAATTATGAGGATATGGTTGTATTTCGGTATTAATGCATACCTATGTATTAAGACTTGTGTAACTGCATGTCGTTGTCTCGTTACAGGCGAACGATGAGGGCCGCTGGTGAGCCTATATCAACCTGATGGTGGACAATGTTAACCTCAAACATTTCAATCTTCTACCTGTGGTGAAATCTATATCCTGTGTACATTTGATTCTCCAAGCAATAGAGGCATCGTTAAACGGCTTACATGTTAATCACCAATCAAACCGAAGGTGTGTAAACTGCTTACATGTGAATCTGATATTGTAAACTGCTTACATGTGATTACATCTCATATCAATCCGGAAGTGTGTTACTGCTTGCATGTGAATCTCATATCAATCCGGAAGTGTGTAACTGCTTACATGTTATTACATCTCAATATCAATCCGGAAGTGTGTAACTGCTTACATGTGAATCTCATATCAATCCGGAAGTGTGTAACTGCTTACATGTGAATCTCATATCAATCCGGAAGTGTGTAACTGCTTACATGTGAATCTCATATCAATCCGGAAGTGTGTAACTGCTTACATGTGAATCTCATATCAATCCGGAAGTGTGTAAACTGCTTACATGTGATTACATCTCATATCAATCCGGAAGTGTGTAACCGCTTACATGTGAATCTCATATCAATCCGGAAGTGTGTAACTTCTTACATGTGAATCTCATATCAATCCGGAAGTGTGTAACTGCTTACATGTGAATCTCATATCAATCCGGAAGTTTGTTCCTGCTTCCATGTGAATCTCATATCAATCCGGAAGTGTGTAACTGCTTACATGTGAATCTCATATCAATCCGGAAGTGTGTAACTGCTTACATGTGAATCTCATATCAATCCGGAAGTGTGTAAACTGCTTATATGTGATTACATCTCATATCAATCCGGAAGTGTGTTACTGCTTACATGTGAATCTCATATCAATCCGGAAGTGTGTTACTGCTTACATGTGAATCTCATATCAATCCGGAAGTGTGTAACTGCTTACATGTGAATCGTCTAACAATTGGGAACATGTGAAAACTGCTTACATGTGAATCTCATATCAATCCGGAAGTGTGTAAACTGCTTACATGTGAATCTCATATCAATCCGGTAGTGTGTAACTGCTTACATGTGAATCGTCTAACAATTGGGAACATGTGAAAACTGCTTACATGCGAATCATATATCAATCCGGAAGTGTGTAAACTGTTTACATGTGAATCTCATATCAATCCGGAAGTGTGTAACTTCTTACATGTGAATCTCATATCAATCCTGAAGTGTGTAAACTGCTTACATGCGAATCGTCTAGCCATTGGAAACATGTGTAAACTGCTTACATGTGAAATTCCTATCAACGGGGACACAAATGTGACTTATTACCTTTTGAATTTTGAAGTGGGAATATGTGCATCCTGTTTACAATTAAATTCCTTTCTCACCGTGGATCCGGTGACTGGAAATGAGTTCGCAGCTCCCTTGTGTCTGCCCGCGTATAAAAGTCGGTAGTAGCTAACACGCCAATGTCCATCAGGTTTATTGTTTGTTTGTTGTTTAACGCCGCACTGAGCAATATTCAAGCTATATGACGGCGGTCTGTACATAATCGAGTCTGGACCAGACAATCCAGTGACTGACATCATGAGTTGATATTTGGTGCACTTAGGATACGATGATGACATGCATCAACCAAGTCTGTGAGCCTGAACAACGATATACGCTGGGCTTGCAAGGACTGGCCTGTCTTGAGAAAGTTACTAACTACTAGTACATCAGAGCAAAAGACTACCACGGATGAAAAGAAAGTAAAGTCGATGTGCGTACTTTACGAATTAGTTCAACTCCGAAAGCTATGAATAAAAAAACGTTCAAAACACAAAAATTGTTTGAAATTCAACGAACAGTTGAAAGAAACTAATCATTTGACGATCATCATGCGAGGAAGCCTGGCCTTAGTCTGTACTTTGTGCGCACGACCGGTCCTTGAATCTCATATCTAGCGTTATGGCGCCAGTCCCGTCCAGTTTACTTTGCAATCGGTAACGAATGGCGCCTAATTGCACATGAATATCTAATAAAGGGGGTATATTAACCATGATGAAATTTAATCTCTTTATGAACGATAATCCATGTCGTCAGTAGCAGAAGCCCACTATCCGTCAGTCGGTAACACCGTCTGAAAATAGAAAAGAAATTCTGTGTAATCCGAGCAACAAGTCGGAGTAAATCTGTTATCAAACACTCAGGGACTTATCGGTCATTTCCCAACAATTAAAGTCCTTTTCAAGACCAATTTGTTAAGCTGTGGGTAATTACAATCCACCCGTTGGCAACGCGGTGTAATTATTCTTCCGTTTGCCTATCAGTGAGATAAGATCTTATTAAAGTCACGCTCTTAAACCATGATTAATATCCACTATGTAATGTCAGTGTTTTTCCTTCTGTTCAGCCTGCTCGACACGTCTTGATAAGCCGTCCACATCCTCAGGTGTGCGAGTTGATCAAACCTCCCCACTCTTACCTGTTGTCTTGAAGCCAAGACCACGCTAAAGTCTTCTCTGCTGCAGTCGGATACAGCCGCCTCATGCAATCTGTCACCGTCCTTCACTCAGAAAAAAACGCTAAGTTTGTTATAATTCCAGGGAATATCAAACCTCCATACATGACCCATCAAACCTTACGAATAGTGTTTTAACATATCATATATTTTCTCTGAGAGGCATTTAGAAGTGGAGTACTAAGTAAGGATAAGAAAGATGGATGAACAACTTCTCAATCAGAATTAGGAGGACATTTCGGTGTAGCTTCTAACACCATTATCAGTTATCAATTGCTTGATAACGGTGTTAAAACCTACACCGAAACGATGCTTCTAATTGCAATAAAGAACTTGTTCATCTGTACATCTTATCCTTACTTATCATATAACATCATCTATCTTCTAATGCGCTATTTGGCATCAGCGCACTAAAAACAAGAGCCAACATTTATATAAATTTAGGCTTTGAGACGATGGAACCACATGAAGACTGATATCATGTGATCCATTTTCATTCTGCGCCTAAATGCTTGAACAATATTAATCGCCCCTTTGAAGACGCCCCTCTCTTAACGCAGACTCCCCGTGACCTGTACAGACTGATGACGTCAGCCGTCCTGATACAACGCGCTGAGTGAGTACTGACATATTAATGGGGCGTGTTTGCAGTAAGTGCTCCACAGGCCGCGTTATTTGTAAAAATACTGTCTCCGGACACTTGTGCGAAATGGTAGTTTATTAAGAGAGCAAAACAGTGGTCAAGTGCAGCAAACTGCTCTTTTGTGGAATATGAACCCTGATTGACATCTAGCTCTGGCCTCCTGTCAGATTGTCAGTGTTTTCAAGCATCCGACAAAATAAATTATCTAAATTCCTAATAGGTGTCGCTAGGCGAACAACACGTGCTCTTTGTAAATGAGAATTTCTGACAAACACTTAAAGATGTTATAGCGCCATAATAGGGATGTCCCTAGCTTTTTATTGCCAGTATAACCAATTTCTTCAGTTCATACGCTGAAAACACGGAGCCTGGCCGGAGTTTGTCAGTGTCAATTAAACCAAGAATAGCTAATAAAGGGAACAGCTATCTTTATAAATGTTTTAGTAAAGGCAATATCATCCGGCCTACGGTGCATTTATCAAATTAGTTTAAAAGCCCATATGCGCTTAGCGGTTAATATTTGTACGAAACTCCGCGTAATGATGTTACATCGTGAACATGATCTGGTTGTGTTACTCGGCAGGCGGGGATTGGCCATCAGGCAGTGTTATTGGAAACTAACATTGTCTGATGACGTACTCTGACCAGTTAATGTCATATTTTGTTTCGTGGACAGGAAAACAGATGAAGATGGAAGTTCCCGAGTCGAGATTTCCGCAGTCATTAATATATGCATTTCAATTGTGCTGCGAAGACAAGATTTATCCTCTAAGATGTTGAGTGATTGATAAAGGGTTGAACCTGCTTTCAACGACGATATTATCTCATTAACAAGGGTCTCTGTATGAAGATCATGGTAGGTTCTGACTTTGGTGAAACCCTCTAGCTTACAAACTTTTATCTAGTGTACAAACTCCGTATCTAGCTTACAAACTCTTTATCTAGTGTACAGACTCCGCATCTAGCTTACAAACTCCTTATCTAGTGTACAAACTCCGTATCGAGCTTACAAACTCTTTATCTAGTGTACAAACTCCGTATCTAGCTTACAAACTTTTATCTAGTGTACAAACTCCGCATCTAGCTTACAAACTCCTTATCTAGTGTACAAACTCCGTATCTAGCTTACAAACTCCTAATCTAGTGTACAAATTCCGCATCTAGCTTACAAACACTTTATCTAGTGTACAGACTCCGCATCTAGCTTACAAACTTTTATCTAGTGTACAAACTCCGTATCGAGCTTACAAACTCTTTATCTAGTGTACAAACTCCGTATCTAGCTTACAAACTTTTATCTAGTGTACAAACTCCGCATCTAGCTTACAAACTCCTTATCTAGTGTACAAACTCCGTATCTAGCTTACAAACTCCTAATCTAGTGTACAAATTCCGCATCTGGCTTACAAACTCTTTATCTAGTGTACAAACTCCGTATCTAGCTTACAAACACTTTATCTAGTGTACCAACTCCGTATCTAGCTTACAAACCCTTTATCTAGTGTACAAACTCCGTATCTAGCTTACAAACCCTTTATCTAGTGTACAAACTCCACATCTAGCTTACAAACTCTTTATCTTGGGTACAAACTCCGCACCTAGCTTACAAACTCTTTATCTATAGTACAAAATCCGTATCTAGCTTACAAACCCTTTATCTAGTGTACAAACTCCGCATCTAGCTTACAAACTCTTTATCTAGTGTGCAAACTCCGTATCTAGCTTACAAACTCAGGATCACCCCTACTCGTCTGGTCAAGGACCGCCTGCGTGGTCTAGTGGTAGAGCGTCCGCCCGGAAAAACGAAGGTCCGGGGATCGATCCCCCGGCGCTCGGCATTAAGGGGCTAAAACAAGGACTGGTCGGCTCGGAGTCAGTATACTGTGTCTGAGTGGGGTATTCATGTTAAACTGCGGCATGGTATCTCAGTGAGCTAGCACTATTAATCGGCATCAGTCCGGACTAGTAGAAGCAGCCACACAAACGCACACACGTACATGCACGTCGCTATATAAGTGCAATAATCTTGGACGCGACGTTAAACCCAATTTCCCCTCACCTCGTCTGGTCAACAGCACACACAACAGTGCCCCCTAGCACAATTGACACTTTACGCGCCAAGCCAACCTACCCGCTACTGTATCCATCTAGTCAACCTACCTGCTAGTGTACCCGTCTAGTCAACCTACCCGCTACTGTACCCGTCTAGTCAACCTACCCCCTACTGTACCCATCTAGTCAACCTACCCGCTACTGTACCCGTCTAGTCAACCTACCCCCTACTGTACCCGTCTAGTTAACCTACCCCCTACTGTACCTGTCTAGACAACCTACCCACTACTGTAACCATCTTGTCAACCTACCCCCTACTGTACCCGTCTAGTCAACCTATCCCCTACTGTACCCGTCTAGTCAACCTACCCCCTACTGTACCCGTCTAGTCAACCTACCCCCTACTGTACCCGTCTAGTCAACCTACCCTCTTCTGTACCCGTCTAGTCAACCTACCCGCTACTGTACCCATCTAGTCAACCTACCCCCTACTGTACCCATCTAGTCAACGTACCCTCTACTGTACCCGTCTCCTCAACCTACCCCCTACTGTACCCGTCTAGTCAACCTACCCGCTACTGTACCCGTCTAGTCAACCTACCCCCTACTGTACCCGTCTAGTTAGACTACCCCCTTCTGTACCCGTCTAGTCAATCTACTCGCTACTGTACCCGTCTCGTCAACGTACCCTCTACTGTACCTCTCTAGTCAACCTACCCTCTACTGTACCTGTCTAGTCAACCTACCCGCTACTGTACCCATCTAGTCAACCTACCCTCTTCTGTACCCATCTAGTCAACCTACCTGCTACTATACCCATCTAGTCAACCTACCCGCTACTGTACCCGTCTAGTCAACCTACCTGCTACTATACCCATCTAGTCAACCTACCTGCTACTGTACCCGTCTAGTTAACCTACCCGCTACTGTACCCGTCTTGTCAACCTACCCGCTACTGTACCCGTCTAGTCAACCTACCCGCTACTGTACCCATCTAGTCAACCTACCCGCTACTGTACCCATCTAGTCAACCTACCTCCAACCTATCTGGTACCAGTGCAGCGTGTGTGTGTCTTGTAGTAGTGTGTGAGGTGAAGACTGTGCAGTGTGTGTCTTGTGGTAGTCTGTGAGGTGCTGCCAGTGGAGTGTGTGTGTGTGTGTGTGTGCTGTGTGTTGTGTGTGAGGGAAGGTAGTGCAGTGTTTATGTCTTGTGTGTGAGTGGAGGTCAGTGCAGTGTCTGTGTGTATGTGTGTGTTGTAGTAGGGTGTGAGGGGAAGACAGTGCATTGTGTGGGTGTGTATTGTAGTAATGTGTGTGTGAGTCGGGGGGGGGGGGGGGGGGAGTGCAGTTTAGTGTGTGTGTGTGTGTCTTGTAGTAATGTGTGAGGGGAAGGCAATGCTCTGTGTGTGTGTCTTGTAGTGTGTGAGGTCAAGGCTGTGGTGTATGTGTGTGTGTATGTGTGTCTTGTGGTCGTGTGTGAGGGTAAGGGAGGGCAGTGTGTGTCTTGTAGTGTGTGAGGGTAAGGCAGTACAGTGTGTGTGTGTGTGTGTGTGTGTGTGTGTGTGTGTGTGTGTGTGTGTGTGTGTGTGTGTGTGTG
This sequence comes from Haliotis rufescens, assembly GCF_023055435.1. Taxonomy (NCBI): domain Eukaryota; kingdom Metazoa; phylum Mollusca; class Gastropoda; order Lepetellida; family Haliotidae; genus Haliotis; species Haliotis rufescens. The sequence goes on from NW_025964013.1 coordinate 5,021,045, forward strand.
TGTGTGTGTGTGTGTGTGTTGTAGTAGTGTGTGGGGGTAAGGCAGTGTAGTGTGTTATTTGTAGTGTGTGAGGGTAAGGCTGTACAGTGTGTCTTGTAGTAGTGTGTGAGGGTAAGGCAGTACAGTGTGTGTTTTGTAGTAGTGTGTGAGGGTAAGGCAGTAAAGTGTGTCTTGTAGTGTGTGAGGGTAAGGCAGTGCAGTGTGTGTGTGTCTTGTAGTAGTGTGTAAGGGTAAGGCTGTACAGTGTGTCTTGTAATGTGTGAGGGTAAGGCAGTACAGTGTGTGTGTATGTGTGTGTCTTGTAGAAGAGTGTGAGGGTAAGGCTGTACAGTGTGTGTCTTGTAGTAGTGTGTGAGGGTAAGGCAGTACAGTGTGTGTTTTGTAGTAATGTGTGAGGGTAAGGCAGTGTAGTGTGTGTCTTGTAGTGTGTGAGGGTAATGCAGTGCAGTGTGTGTGTGTGTCTTGTAGTAGAGTGTGAGGGTAAGGCTGTACAGTGTGTCTTGTAGTGTGTGAGGGTAAGGCTGTACAGTGTGTGTCTTGTAGTGTGTGAGGGTAAGGCTGTACAGTGTGTGTCTTGTAGTGTGTGAGGGTAAGGCTGTACAGTGTGTGTCTTGTAGTGTGTGAGGGTAAGGCTGTACAGTGTGTGTCTTTAACTAGTGTGTGAGGGTAAGGCTGTACAGTGTGTCTTGTAGTGTTTGAGGGTAAGGCTGTACAGTGTGTCTTGTAGTGTGTGAGGGTAAGGCTGTACAGTGTGTCTTGTAGTGTGTGAGGGTAAGGCTGTACAGTGTGTGTCTTGTAGTGTGTGGGGGTAAGGCTGTACAGTGTGTGTCTTGTAGTGTGTGAGGGTAAGGCAGTACAGTGTGTGTCTTGTAGTGTGTGAGGGTAAGGCTGTACAGTGTGTGTCTTGAAGTAGTGTGTGAGGGTAAGGCTGTACAGTGTGTGTCTTGTAGTGTGTGAGGGTAAGGCTGTACAGTGTGTGTCTTGTAGTGTGTGAGGGTAAGGCTGTACAGTGTGTGTCTTGAAGTAGTGTGTGGGGGTAAGGCTGTACAGTGTGTCTTGTAGTGTGTGAGGGTAAGGCTGTACAGTGTGTCTTGTAGTGTGTGAGGGTAAGGCTGTACAGTGTGTCTTGTAGTGTGTGAGGGTAAGGCAGTACAGTGTGTCTTGTAGTGTGTGAGGGTAAGGCTGTACAGTGTGTCTTGTAGTGTGTGGGGGTAAGGCTGTACAGTGTGTCTTGTAATGTGTGAGGGTAAGGCAGTACAGTGTGTGTGTATGTGTGTGTCTTGTAGTAGAGTGTGAGGGTAAGGCTGTACAGTGTGTCTTGTAATGTGTGAGGGTAAGGCAGTACAGTGTGTGTCTTGAGGTAGAGTGTGAGGGTAAGGCAGTACAGTGTGTGTCTTGAGGTAGAGTGTGAGGGTAAGGCAGTACAGTGTGTGTCTCGTTGTAGTGTGTGATGGTAAAGAAGTGGAGTGTGTCTCTGGTGGTAGTGTGTGAGGGTAAGGCAGTGCAGTGTGTGTCTTGTGGTAGTGTGTGAGGGTAAGGCTGTACAGTGTGTGTCTTGAGGTAGAGTGTGAGGGTAAGGCAGTACAGTATGTTTCTTGAGGTAGAGTGTGAGGGTAAGGCAGTAGAGTGTGTGTCTCGTGGTAGTGTGTGATGGTAAAGCAGTGGAGTGTGTGTCTTGTGGTAGTGTGTGAGGGTAAGGCAGTGCAGTGTGTGTCTTGTGGTAGTGTGTGAGGGTAAGGCAGTACAGTGTGTGTCTCGTGGTAGTGTGTGAGGGTAAGGCAGTGCAGTGTGTGTCTTGTGGTAGTGTGTGAGGGTAAGGCAGTGCAGTGTGTGTGTGTGTGTCTTCTGGTAGTGTGTGATGGTAAGGCAGTGCAGTGTGTGTGTGTGTCTTGTGGTAGTGTGTTAGGGTAAGGCAGTACAGTGTGTGTCCTGTGGTAGTGTGTGAGGGTAAGGCAGTGCAGTGTGTGTCTCGTGGTAGTGTGTGATGGTAAGGCAGTGCAGTGTGTGTGTGTTTCTTCTGGTAGTGTGTGAGGGTAAGGCAGTGCAGTGTGTGTGTCTTGAGGTAGAGTGTGAGGGAAAGACAGTGTGTGTATGTGTGTGTGTGTGCCTGTGTGTGTATGTGTGTGTTTCTTGTAGTAGTGTGTGAGAGGAAGGGGAAGGTAGATGGAACATTGCTTGGGTGTGACCACCTTTATCACAGCTTCTTAGTGTCTGTAATGCTGAGTCCAGTTTCAAACGTGGGGATTCAAAAGCACTGGGTTGACCCAAACCAGGTATACACATGCAGCGGTTGGGCCGATGGCAATACCACACTGGCAACTTAAAACATATAGCTACAATCGATTCTAACCTTCATTACAGAGAATAGCGACAGGCGGTATCAGATGAAACGATCGTCGAATAGTCATTAAATTCACTCATTTTTCTCATAACAAATACACCTTATTTGGAGAGACATGTTGGTATCCATTCAAAACAAGTTTTAAGTTAATCAGACAATAATCAGAGTTACCACTCTTAGATCCCGGAGCAGTGGGGTAGCCAAGTGGTTCACACGTTAGCTCGTCACGCCGAAGGCCCGCATACGATTCCCCAGATGGGTACAATGTGTAATTCCCCTTTCAGGAATATTGTTAAAAAGGGCGTTAGACCATACTCAGTCATTCTTAACACCGATCAACCTTTCTACCATTCCAGTGAACCTACATTATGGCAGAGATATTTGGCTTTGATGTAAGATAATACAATTGGGAGTGAGTGAGTGAGTTAGGTTAAACGCCGCTTTGAAGAGTATTTCAATTATATTACGACGTATCAGGTTAATGTGGGAGGAAAGCCCGAAGTGACGTAGATTTCAGACGTTTACCACTTCGGTGAAACCCACAAGCACGGGTATGGTGCTGACAAACATAGAAACATATAATCAGGACGAACCGGGTTTCGAACCCACGAGCATAGGTTTCTGGCGTGCCCAAGGGACGCAACTCTGCACAGCGAATTCCGTTGCCTTAGAGGATTGGATCACCCAAATATTGCAAAAAAATCTAGATGAATGTTTTTATCATACTACAGAAATACTATTTCAACAGTATCGCAAGAGTACTTTAAGCTATTGCACTACCGCTGAATGCCCCTAATATAGCCACCTCTAATTGGTTAGATTGAATATTTTAGATTCAATTATCATCAACATCAATAAAATCAACAACAAACTTTAAAAAGAGAAGTTTTGTCACCCTTTCTTCACCCGTGTTTGCTGTACAGATGGTCAAGTGGCCTAAAAAAGAAGACACACACACACACACGTTTAATGGTGACTTAAAAACTTAAACAAACAAGAAATGGTTATTCGATGGTGATGTATTTGATACGGGTTGTGTAATGATGGCTGTGTTTTTGTTTGCAGTGTTTCGGCGACTGTTTTCGGCCAAGTAAACGTTTTGATAACTTTTTGTAATATTTTGGTCAAATCCAATTTTCACGTGTAACTTTTATTTTTTTCCCGGCAGTTTATGTTTTGAACGCTGGTTGAAGTGCGCGTATACTTGGGAGTGCAGCGGAAGTCAGAACATACATCTGACTTGTGTAACTGTCGAGGGTATAATAAATGTAACAAGCACATGTAACAGTAAACTGCTGTCCAGTCATCAAGCACACGTAACAGTACACTGCTGTCCATTCATCAAGCACATGTAACAGTACACTGCTGTCCAGTCATCAAGAACATGTACCAGTAAACTGCTGTCCATTCATCAAGCACACGTAACAGTACACTGCTGTCCAGTCATCAAGCACACGTAACAGTAAACTGCTGTCCATTCATCAAGCACATGTAACAGTACACTGCTGTCCAGTCATCAAGCACATGTAACAGTAAACTGCTGTCCAGTCATCAAGCACATGTAACAGTAAACTGCTGTCCAGTCATCAAGCTCATGTAACAGTACACTGCTGTCCAGTCATCAAGCACACGTAACAGTACACTGCTGTCCAGTCATCAAGCACATGTAACAGTAAACTGCTGTCCAGTCATCAAGCAAATGTAACAGTAAACTGCTGTCCAGTCATCAAGCACATGTGTGTAGCAGACACTAGCAGACACTGCAGTGTTTCACGTGATGATCACATGGAGGGAACGCCGTGATATAACTGGAATACTGTTAAAAGCGGCGTTAAACCCAACTCACTCACTCACATGGAGGGAAATGGGTTGAAGTAATCGTAAACATGTTTGTGATACAGTGAGTACATATTGTGCTGGTGAACAGAACTATTAATAATGCCGCGAACAGTGATGACATAGAATGATCAGGAACAAATATTCCACTGAATTTGTCCTCACTTGTTCATAAACACATTATCCATAAAACTAAGCTTACCTATGTGTACAAGCACCACCACCATGTCTCATGCAGTCCAACTAGTTCATTAGCACGTGAGTTTTATACGTAAATACCTCTTAAGGGGAAAATACTTTTGATTGTTCATTGGCAGCACGCACGCACGCACGCGCACACACACACACACACACACACACGCACGCACGCACGCACAAACACAAAGGTAGTTTAACTACCCCTTCCTTCCAGAGATAAAATAATTTACGGCTTGAAAAAAATAGTCTATATCTCACAAAACACGTTCTGTCATTGCTTAATCGCTGCAGCAGAGCAATCTGGCAAGGAAGCATCAAAACTTGATCACCACACTCAAAGCGCCAGGTCATGGTGATTTTACGAGCACATCTATAAGTTTTGGTAACAGTTTCAAACATGACAACTGAATGTTACATGAATACTCAAGAGGAATAAGGATGAAACAAACACAAATGTATATCTTTTATATGGGCGTTTCAGTTGCGGGTGTGGCGTTGCGATCAGACAGAGTCAGAGGCCGCTGTAGTTGTACATGCAACACGATGATGAACTTAATTATGATGAATAACAGCACGTGCATACATCATCTTCCCAGGACGACTGTGCACGGATAACTCTCTGTTCAGTAAATGCAGCTGGATGTAAGGGACATTAAGGACGCCGCAGCCCCTGTATATACATCACCACCCATAGCCTTTCAAGAACATAGCGGAACGGAATGAAAACAGCTAAAAGGGTGACCGATGGAAGCGCACGTAAATGCCCTGACCGAGTCTGGACAAGATATTCGATGTCATGTCGAGATCATTCATTTTCTCTAAAGAAGTTCCTTGCTCTATGTTTTTCTTGTCATAAGTATACAAACATACGCATATACACAGATACCATTGCAATGATCTATTGATGGGTAGACCGTCATAAACAAAACCACTCTTTGGCCGTATATCGTTTTTGTCATTTCCTTAAAATAAACAGAACTGCAAGATTATGTCCTCTGCGATAAATGCCCGTAAAAAGTAATATGGGGACGAATGGGTAACAGTAATTGCGTTTTTTACTTTGGACGCAGTGTTGTAAGTACGATTCGTTTTTCTAGATTATTAATAGAAATTACTCGACACTAAAAAGTGCTAAATAAAGCGACATTACGTTTTGTTATAAGTGTGAAGCTCGACTACTTATTCCTGTAGACTGGGGTCGCCCTGCACGGTGTGGCCGGGCTGTTATAGTCGGGGCGTTTGTCCTACCCATGACCCCAGGTCGATGATGCACCGGGACAAAATTTGTTTAAATTTGTCGTAAAATAGAAATACGTCAAATCTGGAGAGAAACAAGGAATAGACCACGATAAAATTCACTGAAATTATAATGGCAACGTTTACACAGTGTACCCATATGGGGAATCGAACCCGTGATAAACACACACACACACACACACGCACGCACACACACACACACACACACATGCAGACATACATACACACACATGCAGACATACATACACACACACACACACACATACATACATACATACACACATGCAGACACATACACACACACACATATATGTTGATGTGTTGATGGTGACTCAAAGAACAGGTGGGGTTGAGGTGGGGTGGGGGTTGAAACTTTGACCGAATAGTTTTGTGGTCAGTGGGTATATAGCCTAGTTCTCACCACTTGAAATAGAAACGCAAAATATCGCGTTTGACGAAGGTAGCATAATACAAACGCCTAATTCTAAAACTGATGTTTGAGCGAAAGGTTTATTTTACCGACGGAAAGGCTAATTAATGGTGCGCGCTTGCAAGCTTACCGCTTTATTGTAGACAGAGCCCAGTCTACCGAAAGACACGTTGGTGCGCATGCGTCAGTGTAGCCATTGACATATCCGGTGATGTCACGTGTGTTTGTTATTGTTTATGATCAGCTGGACTTTGGTCTGTTAAATGTTGACGTTGATACCTGTAGATAGATAACAGAGACATGGAGATCGTACAGAAGCTGTCAGAGAGACCCAGGAGGCTGCTGTATCTCAGCACGCCGAACGAGACATCTTTTGAGACGGTGGAAGAAGTGCCTGAATATGTGACAGAAGTACGTAGGATGAATCAGACACTGTGTCAGAAGTCCTCACGTTGACATCGACTCTGTTGTGATGACATGTGATATTTTCAGCTGACCAGGACGCTAAGCTCCTGACACCGATTCCGGACTGAGCTAGTATTTTGTAGCCTGTTTGGAATATTGCTAAAATAGCACATGATCAATTTAAATTAAATTACTAATACTATTAAATGGCTTATATAATACTCACCTTTTTGCGTGGAAAGAATTAAGGTTTATTTGAACGTGTTCCATTTCCAGAATGATAGTTCTTTTTTCAGAAAAATAACCTTTGACCCTCATTGTAAATTAATACCAGAAAGGTTTAATGATCGGTAAGACTTCCGCCTGTACCCCTCCCTATATAGTTTGAAGAGGCATGCTGTAAAAACCTTTTTAAGGGGGGATAAGGGCGGAAATCTTTTCCGGCTCAAAGTTAGTATACTGTGTCTGAGTGGGGTGTCAATGTTGAGCTATTTGGCAAGGAACCTCAGTGGGCTGGCACTATAAAACCAACATATCAGTCAGGACTATTATAAGCAGCCACTGACTCATGTGCCAGCATGTCACAATATAAGTAGGATAAGTCTGATTGCAACCTTAAACCCCATTTGACCCCACCTCAGCTGTTTTGTGTATCACTCCCTGTTTCACAATGATTCATCTGTCATATGGTTACAGTCCAGCTTCATTGTGTTTTGGGGGGCACGGGTGGCCGTGATATAACAGGAATACTGTTAAAAGCGGCGTTAAACCCAACTCACTCACTCACTCATTGTGTTTTGTGTTCCGCCAGGCAATTCCCTACTTCGTGCTCCTGATGGGACTGGAGGTGGTGGTGCTAGCAGCACAAGGGAAGCAACTCCCCCGAGCCAACGACGCGTTCAGCTCAATCAGCGCAGGACTACTGTCACTACTTCATGGGTGGGTCATAAGTATTGTGTTACATACAGAAAGAAATGGTTCAATTTGCCAAGGTTAGAATTGATTCTTGTCAGAACCATGTTGAAGTAGGCTGAAACTATATCATGTATATTCTGTAATATAATTGTAATGATGGTTAGTTTGCTTTATTTCATGTTTATTCCTGTGTGGTGTAAGGCTCCATAATCATTGTACAACTGTAAGGTTACTAGTTTTAACATGTTAACATCAGAAATACGTCAACCAAGAATTTTATTTATCATCCAAAACTGGCTCCCACAGGAGATATCGCTTGGATGAGATCACGTGATATCTACACTGTAGATATCGCTGCAATCAAATTACATCACAATACTTTGCAGACCATTGTGACGTCACTGGTTACCATGACGTCACAATCAAATGACATCACTAATGGCTCTGCTACTGAAGCTGTTTGCAGTACTTTTTACACTGAAGACACTGCTAATTACTGTCTACAAATTGAAAAAGTTGAAAGAATGATGTTGGATGATAAATAAAATCTCACCCGAGTGTCTTTTGATATCAAATAATTCAACACTCGTTGATAAAAGTGGCAAAAATCCTCGGCAAGCCTCGGAATTTTTCCACTTTTATCAACTCGTGTTGATATATTTGATATCAAAAGACACTCGGGTGAGATTCTCTATGTAATTGCTGGAGTTGATATGTATGCATAATAGGAAGTTATTTACTTATGACAGTGTGACCCGTGAAGATCCGGGGTAGAATAGGTCTTCAGCAACCCATGCTTGCCGCAAAAGGCGACTGTGCCTGTCAGAAGAGGCGACTAACGGCACAGGGTGGTCAGGCTCGCTGACTTGGTTGATTGCATGGATCAATGCTGATGATGTTAATCACTGGATTGTCTGGTCCAGACGTGATTATTTACAGACCCCCATCATATAGCTGGAATATTACTGAGTGCGGCGTTAAACAAGAAACAAACTTATGACAGTGTCACAGACACAACCCCTATGCCAGACAACCCACAAGGCCTATTTTGCAAAACAGCTGCCAGTACACTACTAGGTAGTAGATGAGGATAGGCATGTGTTTTCTGGGTGTCACTGCGATACACATATTCTGTGATTAAAGGGGCACTGATCTAACGCAATTCCCCGGGACTGGTTGTTGCCTTTGTTATTGTTTTTTCCCAGTGAGTACCCGGATGTGTAGCAGAAATCTAGACTAGTTCGCGACCTCTGCTGCGCCATTCGTAAGCGCATTAGTCGCTTTTATGGGTAGTAATAAGGGCGTATGGTCACATTGATGAACAAAATGAAATACAGTTTTCGAGATAATAAGGAAATGTAGGTATCTTTGTGGGTAGCATCGGTAATGGTGACGAAGTTTTGATAAGTCACTTGCTTGGTAATTTTGCGATTTTCGTTTACACTATTTTGACTTGCAACACAAAGTACATATTTCACCTGAGCATTGCTTTTTTTATAGTGTGTATTTTTTTTTACTGTCAAATGTGTAACAAATTTATTAAACATCTAAATATTCAGTTATTTTACAAAGTGACTGAAAAACATTTCCATCTGTATTATTATGATAACGAATTCCAAACATATTGATGTTTAATGTCATCACCAAGAGACTGAAAATGTTACGTTGAGAAAAGTACATTTCTATCTTGTTTGGCTTCTAATCCTACATAATAATCTGTTGTGATGTTTGTAGGCCCTTTTGATCGTCTTAATCAATCTGGACAGATTTTTTAGTCAAAATAACTGAAATATTTACACATTTTATAAATTGCCTGAGAGAATTACATTTTACAAATTGACGGTAATATATACACGCTGACAAAGGAAAAGACCTGTGAAAACAACGTCTATCGCGCATTGAAGAATTTCCCAACCAAGACGTAGAGAAACAAGAACAAATCGGTTCAAATGAAGGAAAACAAAATGCAAATATCATAATTACAACCTACCAAATTTATGTGTATAAATTTTAGGCAGCGTCCTTGTTCGAGGAATGTATCCGTGAATATTCACACAAAGGAACAATATCCAACTCGTCTGCAGATGTACAAAGAAACTTATTCGATGTCACGTGTCTCAGTAACAATCAAATATTTTAAAAGATATATGTTGTTTCGGGATATTATAACCCGTGTTCGTTTCTCAACTGATCACTTGGATTGTTTCAGGTGTTTTACATAGGTGTCAAGTCTCAATGGTCGGCTGAGAAAGCCCATGTGACAAATATTTTCATAACGTTCACGGTTCCTAAAAAGGGAACACAGCTCCCATAATCAAGTTCACTCATTAAGCCAAGAAATGCTACTCCTGCTTATTATCATGCTTATAATGGGTACTGGAATCGGGTTGATTGGTGTTCAAGTAAACAAACAATCCTTCACCTAAATAACAACACTGTATGATTTGTGGAGTACTTTGTCCTGTAGGCTGTTGTTTCGGGCGGTGGAGCTGGTGTGCTACATCTGGGTGTATGACCGCTTCTTCCTCATCTCTCTTCCCTGGAACTCTCCATGGACATGGCTGCTCGGCTTCCTCGGAGTTGATTTCGGCTATTACTGGGTACATCGCTGTGGGCATGGTGAGTAGACATCATCTAGTACCGGGTACATTGCTGTGGGCATGGTGAGTAGACATCTACTCCTGGGTACATGGCTGTGGGCATGGTGAGTAGACATCTACTACTGGGTCCATCATTGTTGGCATGGTGAGTAGACATCTACTACTGGGTACATTGCTGTGGGCATGGTGAGTAGACATCTACTACTGGGTCCATCATTGTTGGCATGGTGAGTAGACATCTACTACTGGGTACATTGCTGTGGGCATGGTGAGTAGACATCTACTACTGGGTCCATCATTGTTGGCATGGTGAGTAGACATCTACTACTGGGTACATTGCTGTGGGCATGGTGAGTAGACAACTTCTACTGGGTACATTGCTATGGGCATGGTGAGTAGATATCTACTACTGGGTACATGGCTGTGGGCATGGTGAGTAGACATCTACTACTGGGTCCATCATTGTTGGCATGGTGAGTAGACATCTACTACTGGGTACATTGCTGTGGGCATGGTGAGTAGACAACTTCTACTGGGTACATTGCTATGGGCATGGTGAGTAGACATCTACTCCTGGGTACATGGCTGTGGGCATGGTGAGTAGACATCTACTACTGGGTCCATCATTGTTGGCATGGTGAGTAGACATCTACTACTGGGTACATTGCTGTGGGCATGGTGAGTAGACAACTTCTACTGGGTACATTGCTATGGGCATGGTGAGTAGATATCTACTACTGGGTACATCGCTGTTGGCATGGTGAGTAGACATCTACTACTGATACATTGCTGTGGGCATGGTGAGTAGACATCTACTACCTGGTCCATCACTGTGGGCATGGTGAGTAGACAACTACTACTGGATACATTGCTGTTGGCATGGTGAGTAGACATCTACTACTGGATACATTGCTGTGGGCATGGTGAGTAGACATCTACTACTGGGTACATTGCTTGTGGCGTAGTGAGTAGACATCTACTACTGGGTCTATCACTGTGGGCATGGTGAGTAAACATCTACTCCTAGGTACATTGCTGTGGGCATGGTGAGTAGACATCTACTACTGGGTCCATCACTGTGGGCATGGTGAGTAGACATCTACTACTGAGTACATTGATGTGGGCATGGTGAGTAGACATCTACTCCTAGGTACATTGCTATGGGCATGGTGAGTAGATATCTACTACTGGGTACATCGCTGTTGGCATGGTGAGTAGACATCTACTACTGATACATTGCTGTGGGCATGGTGAGTAGACATCTACTACCTGTTCCATCACTGTGGGCATGGTGAGTAGACAACTACTACTGGATACATTGTTGTTGGCATGGTGAGTAGACATCTACTACTGGATACATTGCTGTGGGCATGGTGAGTAGACATCTACTACTGGGTACATTGCTTGTGGCGTAGTGAGTAGACATCTACTACTGGGTCTATCACTGTGGGCATGGTGAGTAAACATCTACTCCTAGGTACATTGCTGTGGGCATGGTGAGTAGACATCTACTACTGGGTCCATCACTGTGGGCATGGTGAGTAGACATCTACTACTGAGTACATTGATGTGGGCATGGTGAGTAGACATCTACTCCTAGGTACATTGCTATGGGCATGGTGATTAGACATCTACTACTGGATATATTGCTGTGGGCATAGTGAGTAGACATCTACTACCTGGTCCATCACTGTGGGCATGGTGAGTAAACATCTACTCCTAGGTACATTGCTGTGGGCATGGTGATTAGACATCTACTACTGGATATATTGCTGTGGGCATGGTGAGTAGACATCTACTACTGAGTACATTGATGTGGGCATGGTGAGTAGACATCTACAACTGGGTACATTGCTGTGGGCATGGTGAGTAGACATCTACTACCTGGTCCATCACTGTGGGCATGGTGAGTAGACATCTACTACTAGATACATTGCTGTTGGCATTGTGAGTAGACAACTACTACTGGATACATTGCTGTGGGCATGGTGAGTAGACATCTACTCCTAGGTACATTGCTGTTGGCATGGTGAGTAGACATCTACTACCTGGTCCATCACTGTGGGCATTGTGAGTAGACAACTACTACTGGTACATTGCTGTGGGCATGGTGAGTAGACATCTACTCCTGAGTACATTGCTGTTGGCGTGGTGAGTAGACATCTACTACTGGATACATTGCTGTTGGCATTGTGAGTAGACAACTACTACTGGATACATTGCTGTGGGCATGGTGAGTAGACATCTACTCCTGAGTACATTGCTGTTGGCGTGGTGAGTTGACATCTACTACTGGGTACATTGATGTTGGCGTAGTGAGTTGACATCTACTACTGGGTACATCACTGTTGGCGTGGTGAGTAGACATCTACTACAAGGTACATTGCTGTTGGCATGGTGAGTAGATTTCTACTACCTGGTACATAGCTGGATAACTGGATTTCACAGTGCTCACAGTTGTTCAAGTGACCATTTCCCAAATCCTATCTTTAGTAATATTTACCATGTTTACAAGTTGAACAAATTTGTACATCGCTGCTGTGCTTAACTGTCATCTTGTTGAGTCACAATGCTGGTTGGACTGACACCAAAGAGCATTTGGAATAATGTTGTTTTGGCAAATGAATGTGAATTGTGGGTAAGTTAAAAATCAATGTACAATTGCCTAATTTGACGTTTGTTTCTATGTTGCTTTGATGATGGTCGTTTGACTGTTAGATGGGTGTGTTGCTATGATGATGACTGATTGACTGTCTGACGGGGATGTTGCTATGGTGATGGTCGTTTGACAGTCAGATGGGTGTGTTGCTGTGGTGATGGTCATTTGACTGTTAGATGGATATGTTGCTATGTTTATGGTCATTTGACAGTCAGATGGGTGTGTTGCTATGGTGATGGTCATTTGACTGTTAGATGGATATGTTGCTATGATGGTGGCCGTTTGACAGTCAGATGGGTATGTTGCTATGGTGATGGTTGTTTGACAGTCAGATGGGTATGTTGCTATGATGATGGTTGTTTGACAGTCAGATGGGTATGTTGCTTTGATGATGGTCATTTAAATGTCTGATGGGTATGTTGCTATGGTGATGATTCTTTGACTGTCACATGGGTATGTTGTTATGGTGATGGTTGTTTGACAGTTAGACAGGTATGTTGCTATGATAATGGTTGTTTGACAGTCAGATGGGTATGTTGCTATGGCGATGGTCGTTTGACAGTTAGACGGGTATGTTGCTATGGTGATGGTCGTTTGACAGTCAGATGGGTATGTTGCTATGGTGATAGTCATTTAACAGTCTGATGGGTATGTTGCTATGGTGTTGGTTGTTTGACAGTCAGATGGGTATGTTGCTATGGTGATGGTCGTTTGACAGTTAGACGGGTATGATGCTATGATAATGGTTGTTTGACAGTCAGATGGGTATGTTGCTATGGTGATAGTCATTTAACAGTCAGATAGGTATGTTGCTATGGTGATGGTCATTTAAATGTTTGAAGGGCATGTTGCTATGGTGATCGTCGTTTGACAGTCAGATGGGTATGTTGCTATGGTGATGGTTGTTTAAATGTCAGATGGGTATGTTGCTTGACAGTTAGATGGATATGTTGCTATGGTGATGTTGTGTTGCAGAGGTTAACCTGCTGTGGGCTGGTCATCAAGCCCACCACAGCTCGGAGGATTATAACTTGACCACAGCTCTCCGACAGTCTGCTATATTGAAATTGTTTACGTGGGTGAGTTGACAGCGCTTGTACATTGGTTGTTCAAGGACTGCCGGTGAAGCTGCTTGATTGATTGTCAATGATGGTCAAAATATAGCAGGTGTAACCATGGTTACATTGTACTGTATACAGAAAACTTGCATGTTCTTTAAGTATCTTGTTTTACATCTTCCCGAGGCAAGAGATTTAACTGACTTTAAAAGTCCAGTTTCCACCCTTGCCGAACTAGGATGGAATAACTGGGCTTGACCGTAGCGCCACAAGTGGCTATTACCAGTTATGTCCCTTCTAAGCCTCACCTATGGACCAATCAGATTCCACCTCTCGCATCACTTGCGTTTGTTTCACACAAAATGGTGGCGCCGAGTCAGGACGATCTGATCGATAATCAAGATCTATATTGTGATAAAACGGGTCTTACATCGCGAAATGCATCAAATCACGTGAGCACCTTGATTAAAAACATGAAATGATTTGGAAAATATCTGCTGACGAGTTGGCTGTGCACATGCTTTGCAAATCCTGCAATGAACCGAAATCTGCACGACAGTTTACGAACCGGATTTCGATTTCGGTGCGCGATTTTGATTGGACTATGCATAGACTCATTAGTCCAGCCAAAATATAACTCCATAATACCAGCCTAGTTCGGCAAGGGTGGAAACTGGACTTTTATAGTCAGTTAACTCTCTTGCCTCGGGAAGATGCTTGATTTATTACTTGCCCGTGAAGAGATCACCTGTTTAATAAACATACAGCTGTATTACACATTGTGTAATACCAAAACGCGTGCTTATGTACACCGGAAACACATTTCACGAACAAAAATTGAACAGATACCTTGTTGCTAGGCTGACGTCACATGGCATTGTTTCGCCGATGGATCTTGCAACAAAATTCCACAAATTACGTCATCTGGTATGGTGACGTGATTGTAAACTTTGAGGTGCGATCGTATGTGGCGCAACAGCAGTCGTTAGTCTAAGTTAAAGTATGTGAGTTGCGATAACCTTAGCGCTACGATAATTTTATGGAACGGACGCCTGAATTCTATAGGTGTACCGTTGTATGGTATTAAATTCATACGTTTCAACTTTTGACATGTTTGAAGTTTTATTCTGTTGAACTCAATTAGATTGTGCCGTGGATCATGTAGGTGTCAGCCTATTCACGATCAACAGTATAAATGACAAGTAATAAATAAAATACTAAACTCGCCCCAATGTAAAACCATTTTTTTTAAACTCGAGAATAGTTGTGGTATCTGACTCGCTTTCGCTCGTCAGATACCAGAACTATTCACTCGTTTCCTAAAATTGGTATTTAACGGGAGCTCGTTAAGTATTCTATATATATACTCAGCATCATTTTTCAGGGGTCATGCAGATAATAAGAGATAAAAGTATTAAAGAAACATTGTTTTTTTAAACGTCTAAGAATGCAGTTCACTTGCATCTGGAATGAACCATTTTATACCCACATAGACTGTTACTTGTCATGAATTGCACGTGCATGGGCTACACCACTGGTTTGCATTCAGGTGTGTGTTTTTGTAAGCTTTTTCTATCTGTAGTCTTGCAGTGTTTTTGATTGTCGTCCATTTTTCCACTTTCATAGAAGCATCCAATCAGGCATAAACAACATTTCCTTCAAGTGTTGATCACACTGTCAACATACTCCGACCTATTGATGCTTGTTGGCGTATGTTCATATTTGTCATTCTCCATATCTAGGTGACCCTGTTATAATGATGCTGAGTATAGGTTTGGAAAGACATGATAATAATTCTTTTAATACCTTCCTCGTAATCCATTACTCTGCAGACTAGTTGACCCAAACCAACATTCACAGTCACATGTTCATTAAGTCTTGATTCTCAGGCATTAAGTTCATTAAGGCTTGGTTCTCAGGCATAACGTTCACTGCACGTTTCGTTTTTATTTCCATTTTAATAAAATTTCAATAAAATAAATAAATCTTCAAATAGTCCGTCCACACTATATTTTCAAAAACCATTGCCTGAGAACCAATTTTTTAAAGCCTAACTGCACTGTTCCTCATTGGGTAGATATGTGTAAGTGGTTCAAGTGTTCACCTCTCACACTGACGACCTGAGTTTGGTTCCCCACAAAGGTGTCCTTTGTTGTGTGAATGTGATACTGCTTGTATACTGATAATGTTGATAAAACAACACTCACTCACATTCGTTCTGTGTGGATGGATAGAGCCCGTCATCCCCTGCCTGAACCATGCTTGTATACTGATAATGTTGATAAAACAACACTCACTCACATTCCTTCTGTGTGGATGGATAGAGCCGGTCATCCCCTGCCTCATCCATGCTTGTATACTGATAATGTTGATAAAACAACACTCACTCACATTCCTTCTGTGTGGATGGATAGAGCCGGTCATCCCCTGCCTCATCCATGCTTGTATACCGATAATGTTGATAAAACAACACTCACTCACATTCCCCCTGTGTGGATGGATAGAGCCGGTCATCCCCTGCCTCATCCATGCTTGTATACTGATAATGTTGATAAAACAACACTCACTCACATTCCTTCTGTGTAGATGGATAGAGCCGGTCATCCCCTGCCTCATCCATGTGTGTACACTGATAATGTTGATAAAACAACACTCACTCACATTCCCCCTGTGTGGATGGATAGAGCCGGTCATCCCCTGCCTCATCCATGCTTGTATACTGATAATGTTGATAAAACAACACTCACTCACATTCCTTCTGTGTGGATGGATAGAGCCGGTCATCCCCTGCCTGAACCATGCTTGTATACTGATAATGTTGATAATACAACACTCACTCACATTCCCCCTGTGTAGATGGATAGAGCCGGTCATCCCCTGCCTGAACCATGCTTGTATACTGATAATGTTGATAAAACAACACTCACTCACATTCCTCCTGTGTGGATGGATAGAGCTGGTCATCCCCTGCCTCATCCATGCTTGTATACTGATAATGTTGATAAAACAACACTCACTCACATTCCTTCTGTGTGGATGGATAGAGCCGGTCATCCCCTCCCTCATCCATGTGTGTATACTGATAATGTTGATAAAACAACACTCACTCACATTCCCCCTGTGTGGATGGATAGAGCCGGTCATCCCCTCCCTCATCCATGTGTGTATACTGATAATGTTGATAAAACAACACTCACTCACATTCCTTCTGTGTGGATGGATAGAGCCGGTCATCCCCTCCCTCATCCATGTGTGTACACTGATAATGTTGATAAAACAACACTCACTCACATTCCTCCTGTGTAGATGGATAGAGCCGGTCATCCCCTGCCTCATCCATGCTTGTATACTGATAATGTTGATAAAACAACACTCACTCACATTCCTTCTGTGTGGATGGATAGAACCGGTCATCCCCTGCCTCATCCATGCTTGTATACTGATAATGTTGATAAAACAACACTCACTCACATTCCTCCTGTGTGGATGGATAGAGCCGGTCATCCCCTGCCTCATCAATGTGTGTATACTGATAATGTTGATAAAACAACACTCACTCACATTCCTTCTGTGTGGATGGATAGAGCCGGTCATCCCCTGCCTCATCCATGCTTGTATACTGATAATGTTGATAAAACAACACTCACTCACATTCCCCCTGTGTGGATGGATAGAGCTGGTCGCCCCCTGCCTCATCCATGCTTGTATACTGATAATGTTGATAAAACAACACTCACTCACATTCCTTCTGTGTGGATGGATAGAGCCGGTCATCCCCTGCCTCCTCCATGCTTGTATACTGATAATGTTGATAATACAACACTCACTCACATTCCCCCTGTGTGGATGGATAGAGCCGGTCATCCCCTGCCTCATCCATGCTTGTATACTGATAATGTTGATAATATAACACTCACTCACATTCCTTCTGTGTGGATGGATAGAGCCGGTCATCCCCTGCCTGAACCATGCTTGTATACTGATAATGTTGATAAAACAACACTCACTCACATTCCTCCTGTGTGGATGGATAGAGCCGGTCATCCCCTGCCTCATCCATGCTTGTATACTGATAATGTTGATAATACAACACTCACTCACATTCCTTCTGTGTGGATGGATAGAGCCGGTCATCCCCTGCCTCATCCATGCTTGTATACTGATAATGTTGATAAAACAACACTCACTCACATTCCTTCTGTGTGGATGGATAGAGCCGGTCATCCCCTGCCTCATCCATGCTTGTATACTGATAATGTTGATAATACAACACTCACTCACATTCCCCCTGTGTGGATGGATAGAGCCGGTCATCCCCTGCCTCATCCATGCTTGTATACTGATAATGTTGATAAAACAACACTCACTCACATTCCTTCTGTGTGGATGGATAGAGCCGGTCATCCCCTGCCTCATCCATGCTTGTATACTGATAATGTTGATAATACAACACTCACTCACATTCCTTCTGTGTGGATGGATAGAGCCGGTCATCCCCTGCCTGAACCATGCTTGTATACTGATAATGTTGATAAAACAACACTCACTCACATTCCCCCTGTGTGGATGGATAGAGCCGGTCATCCCCTGCCTCATCCATGCTTGTATACTGATAATGTTGATAAAACAACACTCACTCACATTCCCCCTGTGTGGATGGATAGAGCCGGTCATCCCCTGCCTCATCCATGCTTGTATACTGATAATGTTGATAATACAACACTCACTCACATTCCTTCTGTGTGGATGGATAGAGCCGGTCATCCCCTGCCTCATCCATGCTTGTATACTGATAATGTTGATAATACAACACTCACTCACATTCCCCCTGTGTGGATGGATAGAGCCGGTCATCCCCTGCCTCATCCATGCTTGTATACTGATAATGTTGATAAAACAACACTCACTCACATTCCCCCTGTGTGGATGGATAGAGCTGGTCGCCCCCTGCCTCATCCATGCTTGTATACTGATAATGTTGATAAAACAACACTCACTCACATTCCTTCTGTGTGGATGGATAGAGCCGGTCATCCCCTGCCTCATCCATGCTTGTATACTGATAATGTTGATAATACAACACTCACTCACATTCCCCCTGTGTGGATGGATAGAGCCGGTCATCCCCTGCCTCATCCATGCTTGTATACTGATAATGTTGATAATACAACACTCACTCACATTCCTTCTGTGTGGATGGATAGAGCCGGTCATCCCCTGCCTGAACCATGCTTGTATACTGATAATGTTGATAAAACAACACTCACTCACATTCCTCCTGTGTGGATGGATAGAGCCGGTCATCCCCTGCCTGAACCATGCTTGTATGCTGATAATGTTGATAAAACAACACTCACTCACATTCCTTCTGTGTGGATGGATAGAGCCGGTCATCCCCTGCCTCATCCATGCTTGTATACTGATAATGTTGATAAAACAACACTCACTCACATTCCTTCTGTGTGGATGGATAGAGCCGGTCATCCCCTGCCTCATCCATGCTTGTATACTGATAATGTTGATAAAACAACACTCACTCAAATTCCCCCTGTGTGGATGGATAGAGCCGGTCATCCCCTGCCTCATCCATGCTTGTATACTGATAATGTTGATAATACAACACTCACTCACATTCCTTCTGTGTGGATGGATAGAGCCGGTCATCCCCTGCCTCATCCATGCTTGTATACTGATAATGTTGATAAAACAACACTCACTCACATTCCTTCTGTGTGGATGGATAGAGCCGGTCATCCCCTGCCTCATCCATGCTTGTATACTGATAATGTTGATAATACAACACTCACTCACATTCCCCCTGTGTGGATGGATAGAGCCGGTCATCCCCTGCCTCATCCATGCTTGTATACTGATAATGTTGATAAAACAACACTCACTCACATTCCTTCTGTGTGGATGGATAGAGCCGGTCATCCCCTGCCTCATCCATGCTTGTATACTGATAATGTTGATAATACAACACTCACTCACATTCCTTCTGTGTGGATGGATAGAGCCGGTCATCCCCTGCCTCATCCATGCTTGTATGCTGATAATGTTGATAAAACAACACTCACTCACATTCCCCCTGTGTGGATGGATAGAGCCGGTCATCCCCTGCCTCATCCATGCTTGTATACTGATAATGTTGATAAAACAACACTCACTCACATTCCCCCTGTGTGGATGGATAGAGCCGGTCATCCCCTGCCTCATCCATGCTTGTATACTGATAATGTTGATAATACAACACTCACTCACATTCCTTCTGTGTGGATGGATAGAGCCGGTCATCCCCTGCCTCATCCATGCTTGTATACTGATAATGTTGATAATACAACACTCACTCACATTCCCCCTGTGTGGATGGATAGAGCCGGTCATCCCCTGCCTCATCCATGCTTGTATACTGATAATGTTGATAAAACAACACTCACTCACATTCCTTCTGTGTGGATGGATAGAGCCGGTCATCCGCTGCCTCATCCATGCTTGTATACTGATAATGTTGATAATACAACACTCACTCACATTCCTTCTGTGTGGATGGATAGAGCCGGTCATCCCCTGCCTCATCCATGCTTGTATACCGATAATGTTGATAAAACAACACTCACTCACATTCCTTCTGTGTGGATGGATAGAACCGGTCATCCCCTGCCTCATCCATGCTTGTATACTGATAATGTTGATAATACAACACTCACTCACATTCCTTCTGTGTGGATGGATAGAGCCGGTCATCCCCTGCCTCATCCATGCTTGTATACTGATAATGTTGATAAAACAACACTCACTCACATTCCTTCTGTGTGGATGGATAGAGCCGGTCATCCCCTGCCTCATCCATGCTTGTATACTGATAATGTTGATAATACAACACTCACTCACATTCCTTCTGTGTAGATGGATAGAGCCGGTCATCCCCTGCCTCATCCATGCTTGTATACCGATAATGTTGATAAAACAACACTCACTCACATTCCTTCTGTGTGGATGGATAGAGCCGGTCATCCCCTGCCTCATCCATGCTTGTATACCGATAATGTTGATAAAACAACACTCACTCACATTCCTTCTGTGTGGATGGATAGAGCCGGTCATCCCCTGCCTGAACCATGCTTGTATACTGATAATGTTGATAAAACAACACTCACTCACATTCCCCCTGTGTGGATGGATAGAGCTGGTCATCCCCTGCCTCATCCATGCTTGTATACTGATAATGTTGATAAAACAACACTCACTCACATTCCTTCTGTGTGGATGGATAGAGCCGGTCATCCCCTGCCTCATCCATGCTTGTATACTGATAATGTTGATAAAACAACACTCACTCACATTCCCCCTGTGTGGATGGATAGAGCCGGTCATCCCCTCCCTCATCCATGTGTGTATACTGATAATGTTGATAAAACAACACTCACTCACATTCCCCCTGTGTGGATGGATAGAGCCGGTCATCCCCTGCCTGATCCATGCTTGTATACTGATGATGTTAATAATATAACACTCACTCATATTCCTTCTGTGTGGATGGATAGAGCCGGTCATCCCCTGCCTCATCCATGTGTGTATACTGATAATGTTGATAAAACAACACTCACTCACATTCCCCCTGTGTGGATGGATAGAGCCGGTCATCCCCTGCCTCATCCATGTGTGTATACTGATAATGTTGATAAAACAACACTCACTCACATTCCTTCTGTGTGGATGGATAGAGCCGGTCATCCCCTGCCTCATCCATGCTTGTATACTGATAATGTTGATAAAACAACACTCACTCACATTCCCCCTGTGTGGATGGATAGAGCCGGTCATCCCCTGCCTCATCCATGCTTGTATACTGATAATGTTGATAAAACAACACTCACTCACATTCCTTCTGTGTGGATGGATAGAGCCGGTCATCCCCTGCCTGAACCATGCTTGTATACTGATAATGTTGATAAAACAACACTCACTCACATTCCTTCTGTGTGGATGGATAGAGCCGGTCATCCCCTGCCTGAACCATGCTTGTATACTGATAATGTTGATAAAACAACACTCACTCACATTCCTTCTGTGTGGATGGATAGAGCCGGTCATCCCCTGCCTCATCCATGCTTGTATACTGATAATGTTGATAATACAACACTCACTCACATTCCCCCTGTGTGGATGGATAGAGCCGGTCATCCCCTGCCTCATCCATGCTTGTATACTGCTAATGTTGATAAAACAACACTCACTCACATTCCTTCTGTGTGGATGGATAGAGCCGGTCATCCCCTGCCTCATCCATGCTTGTATACTGATAATGTTGATAAAACAACACTCACTCACATTCCCCCTGTGTGGATGGATAGAGCCGGTCATCCCCTGCCTCATCTATGCTTGTATACTGATAATGTTGATAAAACAACACTCACTCACATTCCCCCTGTGTGGATGGATAGAGCCGGTCATCCCCTGCCTCATCTATGCTTGTATACTGATAATGTTGATAAAACAACACTCACTCACATTCCCCCTGTGTGGATGGATAGAGCCGGTCATCCCCTGCCTCATCCATGCTTGTATACTGATAATGTTGATAAAACAACACTCACTCACATTCCCCCTGTGTGGATGGATAGAGCCGGTCATCCCCTGCCTCATCCATGCTTGTATACTGATAATGTTGATAATACAACACTCACTCACATTCCTTCTGTGTGGATGGATAGAGCCGGTCATCCCCTGCCTCATCCATGCTTGTATACTGATAATGTTGATAATACAACACTCACTCACATTCCTTCTGTGTGGATGGATAGAGCCGGTCATCCCCTGCCTCATCCATGCTTGTATACTGATAATGTTGATAAAACAACACTCACTCACATTCCCCCTGTGTGGATGGATAGAGCCGGTCATCCCCTGCCTCATCCATGTGTGTATACTGATAATGTTAATAAAACAACACTCACTCACATTGCCCCTGTGTGGATGGATAGAGCCGGTCATCCCCTGCCTCCTCCATGCTTGTATAGTGATAATGTTGATAAAACAACACTCACTCACATTCCTCCTGTGTGGATGGATAGAGCCGGTCATCCCCTGCCTGAACCATGCTTGTATGCTGATAATGTTGATAAAACAACACTCACTCACATTCCTTCTGTGTGGATGGATAGAGCCGGTCATCCCCTGCCTCATCCATGCTTGTATACTGATAATGTTAATAAAACAACACTCACTCACATTCCCCCTGTGTGGATGGATAGAGCTGGTCATCCCCTGCCTCATCCATGCTTGTATACTGATAATGTTGATAAAACAACACTCACTCACATTCCCCCTGTGTGGATGGATAGAGCCGGTCATCCCCTGCCTCATTCATGCTTGTATACTGATAATGTTGATAAAACAACACTCACTCACATTCCCCCTGTGTGGATGGATAGAGCTGGTCATCCCCTGCCTCATCCATGCTTGTATACTGATAATGTTGATAAAACAACACTCACTCACATTCCTTCTGTGTAGATGGATAGAGCCGGTCATCCCCTGCCTCATCCATGCTTGTATACCGATAATGTTGATAAAACAACACTCACTCACATTCCTTCTGTGTGGATGGATAGAGCCGGTCATCCCCTGCCTGAACCATGCTTGTATGCTGATAATGTTGATAAAACAACACTCACTCACATTCCTCCTGTGTGGATGGATAGAGCCGGTCATCCCCTGCCTCATCCATGCTTGTATACTGATAATGTTGATAAAACAACACTCACTCACATTCCCCCTGTGTGGATGGATAGAGCCGGTCATCCCCTGCCTCATCCATGCTTGTATACTGATAATGTTGATAAAACAACACTCACTCACATTCCTTCTGTGTGGATGGATAGAGCCGGTCATCCCCTGCCTCATCCATGCTTGTATACTGATAATGTTGATAAAACAACACTCACTCACATTCCTTCTGTGTGGATGGATAGAGCTGGTCATCCCCTGCCTCATCCATGCTTGTATACTGATAATGTTGATAAAACAACACTCACTCACATTCCCCCTGTGTGGATGGATAGAGCCGGTCATCCCCTGCCTCATCCATGCTTGTATACTGATAATGTTGATAAAACAACACTCACTCACATTCCTCCTGTGTGGATGGATAGAGCTGGTCATCCCCTGCCTCATCCATGCTTGTATACTGATAATGTTGATAAAACAACACTCACTCACATTCCCCCTGTGTGGATGGATAGAGCCGGTCATCCCCTGCCTCATTCATGCTTGTATACTGATAATGTTGATAAAACAACACTCACTCACATTCCCCCTGTGTAGATGGATAGAGCCGGTCATCCCCTGCCTCATCCATGCTTGTATACTGATAATGTTGATAAAACAACACTCACTCACATTCCTTCTGTGTGGATGGATAGAGCCGGTCATCCCCTGCCTCATCCATGCTTGTATACTGATAATGTTGATAAAACAACACTCACTCACATTCCTTCTGTGTGGATGGATAGAGCCGGTTGTCCCTGCCTGAACCATATGTGACCTGCCTATTTATCAACTGTGTTCTGCCCCCAGATCTTCTACATGCCGATGGCGCTGTGCGTGCCGCCCTCCATCTTCTGTGTCCACAACCAGTTCAACCTCCTCTACCAATTCTGGATACACACAGAGGTAACTCCTGGAAAGTTTGCTTGTATTATTCCACATTGTGCCAGGTTTCGTTACCATGGTTACTTTTTAGGAAAGTCTGTTTGTGTTTATCCCCCTTTGTGGCAGGTTTTGTTACCATGGTTACTTTCGGAAAGTCAGTTTGTGTTATTCCACCTTTGTGTGAGTTTTGTTACCATGGTTAATTTAGGAAAGTCAGTTTGTGTTACTCCCCCTTTGTGTGGGTTTTGTTACCATGGTTAATTTAGGAAAGTTTGTTTGTGTTATTCCACCTTTGTGTGAGTTTTGTTACCTTGGTTATTTTAGGAAAGTCAGTTTGTGTTATTCCACCTTTGTGTGGGTTTTGTTACCATGGTTAATTTAGGAATGTCTGTTTGTGTTATTCCACCTTTGTGTGAGTTTTGTTACCATGGTTAATTTAGGAACGTCTGTTTGTGTTATTCCACCTTTGTGTGAGTTTTTTTACCTTGGTTATTTTAGGAAAGTCTGTTTGTGTTATTCCACCTTTGTGAGAGTTTTGTTACCATGGTTAATTTAGGAACGTTTGTTTGTGTTTATCCACCTTTGTAGCAGGTTTTGTTACCATGGTTACTTTCGGAAAGTCAGTTTGTGTTTTTCCACCTTTGTGTGAGTTTTGTTACCATGGTTAATTTAGGAAAGTCTGTTTGTGTTATTCCCCCTTTGTGTGGGTTTTGTTACCATGGTTAATTTAGGAAAGTTTGTTTGTGTTATTCCACCTTTGTGTGAGTTTTGTTACCTTGGTTATTTTAGGAAAGTCAGTTTGTGTTATTCCACCTTTGTGTGGGTTTTGTTACCATGGTTAATTTAGGAAAGTTTGTTTGTGTTATTCCACCTTTGTGTGGGTTTTGTTACCATGGTTAATTTAGGAAAGTCTGTTTGTGTTATTCCACCTTTGTGTGAGGTTTGTTACCATGGTTAATTTAGGAAAGTTTGTTTGTGTTACTCCACCTTTGTGTGAGTTTTGTTACCATGGTTAATTTAGGAAAGTTTGTTTGTGTTATTCCACCTTTGTGTGAGTTTTGTTACCATGGTTAATTTAGGAAAGTCAGTTTGTGTTATTCCACCTTTGTGTGAGTTTTGTTACCATGGTTAATTTAGGAACATCTGTTTGTGTTATTCCACCTTTGTGTGAGTTTTGTTACCATGGTTAATTTAGGAAAGTCAGTTTGTGTTATTCCACCTTTGTGTGAGTTTTGTTACCATGGTTAATTTAAGAACGTCTGTTTGTGTTATTCCATCTTTATGTGAGTTTTGTTACCATGGTTAATTTAGGAAAGTCTGTTTGTGTTATTCCATCTTTATGTGAGTTTTGTTACCATGGTTAATTTAGGAAAGTCTGTTTGTGTTATTCCACCTTTGTGTGAGTTTTGTTACCATGGTTAATTTAGGAAAGTTTGTTTGTGTTATTCCACCTTTGTGTGAGTTTTGTTACCATGGTTAATTTAGGAAAGTCAGTTTGTGTTATTCCACCTTTGTGTGAGTTTTGTTACCATGGTTAATTTAGGAACGTCTGTTTGTGTTATTCCACCTTTGTGTGAGTTTTGTTACCATAGTTAATTTAGGAAAGTTTGTTTGTATTATTCCACCATTGGAGGAATCAGTCTGTTTAGATTCATGTTGGTGTCAGACACTGACCTTTAATCGGTTTGTGTTTTGGGTTATCTTGAACTGGTTAGTGAGAAATAGAAATACAGAAAATATAGGGAATTCTAGGTGAAGTATGGTGTATTGCAAGGCTCAACTGAGCTATATCTAATATGCACCAGTGCAGCCTTTTATTGTAAAATGCAACTTAATATTTGTGTTTACCTACACCGAGTGCATGTAAAAAAATAATTCAAATGTGTGTCAGACTAACCCTTACTTGTCCAGACACAAAATCAATCTATGAACACACTTTATAGGACCAGGGTGCAACCTGGTTTTGTTTGCTGAAACTCGGTTTTCATGTCAACATGCACCTGATGCAAATTAAGTCAAGTTCCTAAAAATGAGGGCTTTATTGTCAATGTATGAACCATTGCTTAAGCCCAGACAGGCTATGTTATGTCTCAGGGAATCGAGGGCTCTATTGTCAATGTATGAACCATTGCTTAAGCCCAGACAGGCTATGTTATGTCTCAGGGAATCGAGGGCTCTATTGTCAATGTATGAACCATGGCTTAAGCCCAGACAGGCTATGTTATGTCTCAGGGAATCGAGGGCTCTATTGTCAATGTATGAACCATGGCTTAAGCCCAGACAGGCTATGTTATGTCTCAGGGAATCGAGGGCTCTATTGTCAATGTATGAACCATGGCTTAAGCCCAGACAGGCTATGTTATGTCTCAGGGAATCGAGGGCTCTATTGTCAATGTATGAACCATGGCTTAAGCCCAGACAGGCTATGTTATGTCTCAGGGAATCGAGGGCTTTATTGTCAATGTATGAACCATGGCCTAAGCCCAGACACGCTATGTTATGTCTCAGGGAATTCTAAAATCAGTGTTTGACAATTACCAAAATTTGTCAGTGGTCCAAAAGACCAGCACCTAGAAAAATCTACAGGTCCTGTTGGATCTGTACTGGACATGGTGCCACCAAAAAAGGATTTAGATGGCAGATACTTTATCATGTTTGTACAACAAGTGAACTTGTGTAAGGGAAGCCCGTCAAGAAGGTACCCACTGTACCACACAGGGTTGTTTGGGTGGCTGGTTTTGCTCTGAGTTTAGAGTCGATCTATTGTTGATTTCAAAAGTCATACAATCTTACATTACTCAATATAAAACCAGACCACTGGACAAGCATTTATCTTATTATACTGGTCCTTAAATAAATATACTCCTCTAGACTTCGACGAACGCTGTCTAAGATGCTCTGCCGAAACATCAAAGACTCTAATAATACTTTATCCTGTGATAAAGTACACTTTGTGAGTTTTGTCATAATGGGCTCATGTCATGACTTTGTTCAAATTACCTCCCCTGTGATATAACATATCCATGGTAATATGATTCTTTCATTACTGTGAAGCAAGATGGCGCATCCCCATCAGTTATATTGATCTGTGAAATAGTGTCTTTAAACTTGTTGTTTAATTGAATGTTATTACCAAAAAGTGAACAAATAGTGCAAGATGATGTCAACATGCAAGTATCCACATGCTTTAGCAATAATAGTTCAGGGCAAAACTATATAGTTTACACTACACATAGGGGTAGAGCAAACTTCATTTTTTAAATTACTGAACTGCCAGCTTTTCTTGTAAAATATATGTCTTTTTGAGGCACACAACATTTTATAAATTGGATGAAATATCACCAAGGCATGGTTTGATATTGTTACAGTTTGTTGGTAGTTACAGTTTGATATTGTTGCAGTTTGTTGGTAGTTACAGTTTGATATTGTTGCAGTTTGTTGGTAGTTACAGTTTGATATTGTTACAGTCTGTTGGTAGTTACAGTTTGATATTGTTGCAGTTTGTTGGTAGTTACAGTTTGATATTGTTGCAGTTTGTTGGTAGTTACAGTTTGATATTGTTGCAGTTTGTTGGTAGTAACAGTTTGATATTGTTACAGTTTGTTGGTAGTTACAGTTTGATATTGTTGCAGTTTGTTGGCAGTTACAGTTTGATATTGTTGCAGTTTGTTGGTAGTTACAGCTGGATATTGTTGCAGTTTGTTGGTAGTTACAGTTTGATATTGTTGCAGTTTGTTGGCAGTTACAGTTTGATATTGTTGCAGTTTGTTGGCAGTTACAGTTTGATATTGTTGCAGTTTGTTGTTAGTTACAGTTTGATATTGTTACAGTTTGTTGGTAGTTACAGTTTGATATTGTTGCAGTTTGTTGTTAGTTACAGTTTGATATTGTTACAGTTTGTTGGTAGTTACAGTTTGATATTGTTGCAGTTTGTTGGCAGTTACAGTTTGATATTGTTGCAGTTTGTTGGTAGTTACAGTTTGTTATTGTTGGAGTTTGTTGGTAGTTACAGTTTGATATTGTTGCAGTTTGTTGGTAGTTACAGTTTGATATTGTTGCAGTTGGTAGTTACAGTTTGATATTGTTGCAGTTTGTTGGCAGTTACAGTTGATATTGTTGCAGTTTGTTGGTAGTTACAGCTGGATATTGTTGCAGTTTGTTGGTAGTTACAGTTTGATATTGTTGCAGTTTGTTGGCAGTTACAGTTTGATATTGTTGCAGTTTGTTGGTAGTTTCAGTTTGATATTGTTGCAGTTTGTTGGTAGTTACAGTTTGATATTGTTGGAGTTTGTTGGTAGTTACAGTTTGATATTGTTGGAATTTGTTGGTAGTTACAGTTTGATATTGTTGCAGTTTGTTGGTAGTTACAGTTTGATATTGTTGCAGTTTGTTGGTAGTTACAGTTTGATATTTGTGCAGTTTGTTGGCAGTTACAGTTTGATATTGTTACCGTGATATATTGTTACACTCATATGATCTGTGCATGAAAAGATGTTTTCTATATTGTTTGTTTAACATCATGTTTGTTTGTCCAGACAATAGAGAAGCTCGGCCCCCTGGAATACATCATCAACACTCCCAGCCACCACCGTGTACACCATGGCCGCAACCCCTACTGCATCGACAAGAACTACGGTGGCACTCTCATCGTGTGGGACCTTCTGTTTGGTGAGGAAGCACTTGTTAGTGATAACGTGTTCCAGGATTTTACCTTGACTTACAAAAGTGAGGGTGCAGAGGATCCTCAATAATTAATGTTTTACCTTACCTGATGCTGCATAGTGCTTTTAATAGCTTCCCTACCTTATACAAACAGTTGTACCAGACTATAGCCTGTGCCCCGATACCCCTGAGTTATCTGCCTTGGCCGGAACTCCATCGTATTCTTCTCTGTCAGCCTTACGACAGACATGTAATTTGAAACAGTCATCTTACCTTAGATTTTCATTAGATTTTGATGTTTTCTGGTGGTGCTTCATCCATATTCCTTTCCCTGATATATATATCCTCTTGTCAGAGGTATGTTTCTTGTTTAATTCAATTTTTCTGATGACCGTGTAACTTGATCGCCATATTGCTTTGAGTGTTAATGTCATTTTGCTTTAGTCTCATAAAGTTTTGGTGAATTTCTCATTTATTATATTCTTAAGTGTGAAAGACTGAATTTTTCCGAATTTGAGAAAAGTGATATTTTCATTGCAGTGAACATAACAATTTGACGGAACTATTATCATACAAGAGCAGCCTCCCCTCAAACTGTCTCCATTTATCATAAGTGTCTGGCCCATACACAAACTGTTGACTTCCTTTTTACGTTAGTTCCATATTGACAAGGTAAAATAATGACAGATGGTCATTTATGGAGTTAATATCGCTTTTGCCGTGTGTTGTTCTCTCAAAAATGTTTCGTTGTAAACTGTAAATTTCTCACTTAACTCGTCAATCGAGACTGTTTCGCAAAGCGGCATTTCTGTAACTTGATCAGCATCTATGCTTTTGCTTTCAACAGTGGTTTCGTAGTTTTCAAGTATAGTTTTTGTTAAAGTGATTTTGTGTATAATCATATGTATATATGATACAGAATTTTTATGACCCAAAATATTTTTTGTTACTGTTGTTTATATTTTTTAAAGATTTTGCAAACATGAAACTACTTTTTTGGCTGCAAATACAAGTGTATTGTTCTGTGAGTGTATTGTTCTGTGAGTGTATTGTTCTGTGAGTGTATTGGTCAGTGAGTGTATTGTTCTGTGAGTGTATTGTTCTGTGAGTGTTTTGTTCTGTGAGTGTATTGTTCTGTGAGTGTATTGTTCTGTGAGTGTATTGGTCAGTGGGTGTATTGTTCTGTGAGTGAATTGTTCTGTGAGTGTATTGATCAGTGAGTGTTTTGTTCTGTGAGTGTATTGTTCCGTGAGTGTATTGTTCTGTGAGTGTATTGTTCTGTGAGTGTATTGGTCAGTGAGTGTATTGTTCTGTGAGTGTATTGTTCTGTGAGTGTATTGTTCTGTGAGTGTATTGTTCTGTGAGTGTATTGTTCTGTGAGTGTATTGTTCTGTGAGTGTATTGGTCAGTGAGTGTATTGTTCTGTGAGTGTATTAGTCAGTGAGTGTATTGTTCTGTGAGTGTATTGTTCTGTGAGTGTATTGATCAGTGAGTGTTTTGTTCTGTGAGTGTATTGTTCTGTGAGTGTATTGTTATGTGAGTGTATTGTTCTGTGAGTGTATTGTTCTGTGAGTGTATTGGTCAGTGAGTGTATTGTTCTGTGAGTGTATTGTTCTGTGAGTGTATTGATCAGTGAGTGTTTTGTTCTGTGAGTGTATTGTTCCGTGAGTGTATTGTTCTGTTCTGTGAGTGTATTGTTCTGTGAGTGTGTTGGTCTGTGAGTGTATTGTTCCGTGAGTGTATTGTTCTGTGAGTGTATTGTTCTGTGAGTGTATTGTTCCGTGAGTGTATTGTTCCGTGAGTGTATTGTTCTGTGAGTGTATTGTTCTGTGAGTGTACTGTTCTGTGAGTGTACTGTTCTGTGAGTGTATTGTTCTGTGAGTGTACTGTTCTGTGAGTGTACCGGTGATGTGTTCCCAGGTACCTTCCAGCAGGAGGAGACGCGGGTCGTGTACGGCCTCGTCCACCCTCTGTCCACCTGGGAACCCATCACTGCCCAGCTGTGTCAGCTGAACCACATCATTACAACAGCATGGAGGATCGAGGGACTTGGGAACAAGCTGTCCGTCGTTTTTAAAGGCCCTGGATGGGAACCCGGCAAGCCCCGTCTGGGATGTAAGGAAGATTTGCCTCAGGTAATGCCAGCTGGAATAATGGTGTGTTCTATCCTCATACAGTGTGTTACAAATTGTCCTTCTGTTGTTGAATAATCATTGTAAAGTGCATGTTACAATTCGTGACATTTCTATTCTGTAACAAATGTTATATTTGGGATGACACTTTCTTAGTAAAGTACAGATTCTAGTACTTTCTTTTTTGTGCCTCACTCTTGGAGTGCGGGCTCAAATTCCACATGGGATTGTGTATTCATAGCTTTCGGCCATGGGAGCCATGCCAATTTACACTTGTCAGAGGGGTTCATAAAGTACGTGATTTAGACTACCAGTTGTCAGACTTTCACTTTTGTGGAAGCCTTGGTGGCTGAGTGGGTTGGAGCGTGGTTTTGAAATCCTGTATGGGACTCAACCCCAAAAAGTACTTTACTAAGAAAGAGTTATACCAAATATAGCATTTGTTACATTTGACCACTTTTTAATGGGATTGTGTATTCATTTCTATTCTGGTAAGAGATATAGTTAATGTTGAGAGTGTCAGTGGTTGTGTTTCAACATTCTATTGTTAAAATCCCCATCATCTGCATTTTGACATCAGTCAGATTTGGGAAAAAAAGTGAAATGTACGGCATCTTGCAGCCTGGCCCTCTATGTTAATGACATCAACCTGAAAATAAACAGAGCCAGGTCAACCTGAGGTTAAAGATGTGAAGAATAAATCATGCATAGCACAATTGTTTAAAATGATGGTTCTTTTCTCTAGAAAGGACATTTGCCATAGCATGAAAAGATACATTGCCCATGGTTTAATGAAGTAAACATGTGTTTGGCAAGATGACCCTGATAGCATCCTCTCTGTGTTCCTTGTAGGTGGAGTCCCCAGTGAGGAAGTATGACCGTAGTGTGCCGGTCAGTGTCAGTGCCTACGTGTGGACGCACTTCACCCTAATCCTTGTGGGCTACCTCTATCTTTCTGTACACAGACAG
The DNA here is from genome assembly GCF_023055435.1 of Haliotis rufescens. Taxonomy (NCBI): domain Eukaryota; kingdom Metazoa; phylum Mollusca; class Gastropoda; order Lepetellida; family Haliotidae; genus Haliotis; species Haliotis rufescens. The sequence continues at coordinate 5,053,160 of NW_025964013.1, forward strand.
GTATGCAACACCCCCATCTTTCTGTACACAGACAGGTATGCAACACCCCCATCTTTCTGTACACAGACAGGTATGCAACCGCCCCCATCTTTCTGTACACAGACAGGTATGCAACACCCCCATCTTTCTGTACACAGACAGGTATGCAACACCTCCATGTTTCTGTACACAGACAGGTATGCAACACCCCCATCTTTCTGTACACAGACAGGTATGCAACACCTCAACCTTGTGGGCTACCCCCATCTTTCTGTACACAGACAGGTCACACGTAGTCCTTGTGGGCTACCTCCATGTTTCTGTACACAGACAGGTATGCAACACCTCCATGTTTCTGTACACAGACTGGTATGCAACACCTCCATCTTTCTGTACACAGACAGGTAAAACGTAGTCCTTGTGGGCTACCCCCATGTTTCTGTACTCAGACAGGTATGCAACACCTCCATGTTTCTGTACACAGACAGGTATGCAACACCTCAACTTTTCTGTACACAGACAGGTATGCAACACCCCCATGTTTCTGTACACAGACAGGTATGCAACACCTCAATCTTTCTGTACACAGACAGGTATGCAACACCTCCATGTTTCTGTACACAGACAGGTAAGCAACACCTCAATCTTTCTGTACACAGACTGGTATGCAACCGCCCCCATGTTTCTGTACACAGACAGGTATGCAACACCTCCATGTTTCTGTACACAGACAGGTATGCAACACCTCAATTTTTCTGTACACAGACAGGTATGCAACACCCCAATGTTTCTGTACGCAGACAGGTATGCAACACCTCAATCTTTCTGTACACAGACTGGTATGCAACACCCCCATCTTTCTGTACACAGACAGGTAAGCAACACCTCAATCTTTCTGTACACAGACAGGTAAAACGTAGTCCTTGTGGGCTACCCCCATGTTTCTGTACTCAGACAGGTATGCAACACCTCCATGTTTCTGTACACAGACAGGTATGCAACACCTCCATGTTTCTGTACACAGACAGGTATGCAACACCTCCATGTTTCTGTACACAGACAGGTATGCAACACCTCAATTTTTCTGTACACAGACAGGTATGCAACACCCCCATGTTTCTGTACACAGACAGGTATGCAACACCTCAATCTTTCTGTACACAGACAGGTATGCAACACCTCCGTGTTTCTGTACACAGACAGGTAAGCAACACCTCAATCTTTCTGTACACAGACTGGTATGCAACCGCCCCCATGTTTCTGTACACAGACAGGTATGCAACACCTCCATGTTTCTGTACACAGACAGGTATGCAACACCCCAATGTTTCTGTACGCAGACAGGTATGCAACACCTCAATCTTTCTGTACACAGACTGGTATGCAACACCCCCATCTTTCTGTACACAGACAGGTATGCAACACCTCAATCTTTCTGTACACAGACTGGTATGCAACCGCCCCCATATTTCTGTACACAGACAGGTCACATGTAGTCCTTGTGGGCTACCCCCATCTTTCTGTACACAGACAGGTCACACGTAGTCCTTGTGGGCTACCCCCATCTTTCTGTACACAGACAGGAATGCAACACCTCAACCTTGCCAGTATGATATTGCACAGCGTCTGTGTCCTTCATTTTTCTGAATGAACTTAGTTATTTGAATGTTCAAATGAGCGTCACATACTGAAATAAACTCAAACACAGATTAAGTTTATTCCCCCCCTTCAGATATGTTTAAAACATGACTTTTTTGTCTCTGTGATAGTGTGTAGTATGCACCCCTACCTGCCTGTATGCAGTGCTGAGTCTTGTGTTGCAGGACTTCAGTACAGTGATGGTGCTGGCCAGTGTGCTGTACGTATGCTTCTCCCTGTCTACCTTCGGTCTGCTGTATGACAACTGGTGAGTAGTTTAGTATCACTCTGTCACTCACATCAGGGGAGGTAACTACATCACTCTGTCACTCACATCAGGGGAGGTAACTACATCACTCTGTCACTCAAGCTCCTCACAGCGATAGTACGTTCCCGGAGCTCTTTATACTATCGCTGCCACCAGTCAAAACTCCCCACTGTGAATAGGTGGCCACAACCATGCTTGGAGTTGAACTCGCAACCGAATGACCGTTATGTTTACAAACAAGTGACGACTGTCGTGAAGCCGAATACACTTGTCGCTGCTAAATTACTTTCTTCGTTTGTCAATTTGAATTTCTGTTTCATTAAAACTATCGTGTTATTGATATAGTAAGAATGTAAGGGAGAAGTTGGTTGATTTTCCGTTAGTCTGCAATCTCGAACCAATCTGATTATCAAAACAACAAAGTAAATTCATCTGGAATACATGGTCAGTCGTAAACCTTTTCAAATTGAAATATGATGGCATTCCCAAAGACATAAACAAAAGTATAAATGTTACTACATATGGGGTGGGAGGGCAAATTTCAAGATTCTTGTAATGGCCGCGCCCACACTGGTGGCAGCGATGTTACCGAGAGTGTAACGAAGGTGTCACGCCCTGGGAAGGAGCTTGTCTGTCACTCACATCAGGGGAGGTAACTAGGGCTGGGATGAGTCCAAATTTACTACCCGGGTACCCACCCCACTATAACCAGACCCTACCCGGGTACCCACTGTAGGTCTCAGGAGATGTCTAAAAATGTCTGATTGGGGACATTTTTAGAATAGCCCTGGCAAAACGTATCGAGATACATGTATTAAACAGTCTGGTCATTCATACACTTGAATTACGTTAAATCTTTATTCAACCATATGAAAAAAACAGAAGGAAAGGGTTCTGGGTAGTTCTGTGGGTACCCGGGTCCTAATCAGTACCCACCTGACCCGGGCATCCGAGTTACTCGTCCCAGCCCTAGAGGTAACTACATCACTCTGTCACTCACATCAGGGGAGGTAACTACATCACTGTGTCACTCACATCAGGGGAGGTAACAAAATCACTCTGTCACTCACATCAGGGGAGGTAAATACAGGTAACTGCTCGGTGATTACGTGACAAAAGACACACACCGAAGGACAAAATGGCTACTGTAAAACCCATTAGGGATATCATTGTGAGAGTTCAATTTGTAGACCAAATCAACACCCCAAAGACAGAGAATAGCCACCTTTGTTATTCTCTCAGTTGAAATGTCCAAAGTTCGTGGCTTCCAGCAGTTCATCAATTCATTATACACATGAGTGGGAGATGTTTATAACGGATAACTATCTATTCTTGTATGTTGGATATTTCACTGACACTGACACTGTATTCCCTCTGGTTAACCTTGGCTGATGCTGACTTTATTGCTCTCCTCAGTGTTTGTGCCGTGTGTTAGCATGGACATTACCTCTGTAAATATGGAACTCTTTCAATGCTAGAAAGATAAACAGCATCATCAGATAGGAGGCAAACAATATGAGATTTTATGTCACTTCAAACAATCTGGCTATTAAGGATTCCCAAACAGTGCCTTGGTATTAAGGATTCCCAAACAGTGCCTTGCTATTAAGGATTCCCAAATAATGCCTTGGTATAAAGGATTCCCAAACAGTGCCTTGCTAATAAGGATTCCCAAACAGTGCCTTGCTTTTAGGATTCCCAAACAGTGCCTTGCTATCAAGGATTCCCAAACAGTGCCTTGCTATTGAGGATTCCCAAACAGTGCCTTGCTATTGAGGATTTCCAAACAGTGCCTTGCTATTGAGGATTACCAAACAGTGCCTTGCTATTTAGGATTCCCAAATAATGCCTTGCTGTTAAGGATTCCCAAATAATGCCTTGCTATTGAGGATTCCCAAACAGTGCCTTGGTATTAAAGATTCCCAAACAGTGCCTTGCTGTTAAGGATTCCCAAATAATGCCTTGCTATTGAGGATTCCCAGACCGTGCCTTGCTATTGAGGATTCCCAAACAGTGCCTTGGTATTAAAGATTCCCAAACAGTGCCTTGCTGTTAAGGATTCCCAAATAATGCCTTGCTATTGAGGATTCCCCAACCGTGCCTTGCTATTGAGGATCCCCAAACAGTGCCTTGCTATTGAGGATTTCCAAACAGTGCTTTGGTATTAAGGATTCCCAAATAATTCCTTGCTGTTAAGGATTCCCCCATAATGCCTTACTATTAAGGATTCCCAAACAGTGCCTTGCTATTAAGGATACCCAAATAATGCCTTGCTGTTAAAGATTCCCAAATAATGCCTTGCTGTTAAGGATTCCCAAATAATGCCTTGCTATTGAGGATTCCCAAATAATGCCTTGCTATTGAGGATTCCCAAACAGTGCCTTGCTATTGAGGATTCCCAAACAGTGCCTTGCCATTAAGGACACACTCTAAATGCTATGAATGCAGTGCTGTTATGACTCTACTCATGCCAGATGTTATAACTCCCCCATATATGCCATGCTATTAAAGGCCTAGTGTTGTCCTGCTCTGTTCCAGGAAGTTCTCGCCAGTCATGGAGCTGGTCAGATGTGCGGTCTTCATCATGGCCTGTGAAGTGATGGACATGCCACGGTATCTGGTGTTGTCTCCCCTGTCTGCCCTGTATGTGGTGTACATGGGTTCATCTCTCCTGTGGGGCGGCCTCGCCTTACAACGGTGGCGCTTCACAGTCAAGGGACATGTACACTGAGCCATGGATGTCCTCATACAATACTCTCACCATCTAGTATTTCCAACCAGCGTCTTGGTCTTGTACTCATTCCATAGAGACATTCCACAGAGTGTCATAAGATAAAAAACCTGCTCCTGCAAATTACTTAAATTTGTGATAGTTTCAAAGAGTGCCGTCAGAAAATATCCTGCGATTGCAAATGACTTACATTTCTCTTCTTATTTTTGAACCCAGCCTGGATGCCATCATTCATTTAGTAATGTCCTCTTTGCTTTGTGGTCCATGGATTGTGTGGTATTTTGTCTTAGCATCAGACCCAATCTGAGACTGTCAGGTCACAAAATTTATGGCATTAAGCTAGATATTCTTGCGTCAAAGTTAGATGTGTCCTACTTGCATTTTAACAAGACCTCTGTGTATGATGTTGAATGTTTAACACATGTATGTAGCTGATTGAGCTGTATAAATTATGTTAAATGTTTAACACATGTATGTAGCTGATTGAGCTGTATGAATTATGTTGAATGTTTTATACATGTATGTAGCTGATTGAGCTGTATGAATTATGTTGAATGTTTAACACATGTATGTAGCTGATTGAGCTGTATAAATTATGTTAAATGTTTAACACATGTATGTAGCTGATTGAGCTGTATGAATTATGTTGAATGTTTTATACATGTATGTAGCTGATTGAGCTGTATGAATTATGTTGAATGTTTAACACATGTATGTAGCTGATTGAGCTGTATGAATTATGTTGAATGTTTAATACATGTATGTAGCTGATTGAGCTGTATGAATTATGTTGAATGTTTTATACATGTATGTAGCTGATTGAGCTGTATGAATTATGTTGAATGTTTTATACATGTATGTAGCTGATTGAGCTGTATGAATTATGTTGAATGTTTAACACATGTATGTACATGTAGCTGATTGAGCTGTATGAATTATGTTAAATGTTTAACACATGTATGTACATGTAGCTGATTGAGCTGTATGAATTATGTTAAGTTTTTTATACATGTTTATATGAAGGATATGAATGGTTTAAGCCTATCATCCATAGAACTGTTTTTGTGGGCTTGAAGCATATTTCAACACTTGTAGTCAGATACATTTATTCCATCTCTTCCCCAGGTCACTTATCCCTGTTTTGTTGAAGGACAAATCCTGGTGTGTCAGCCAGCCCTCATAGCAGCAACCAGTGAATTTTTGGTCCTGGTTAAATCTCTGACCATGCAAGTGTTTCTTGTCAAGTTTGAAAAGTCATATCTGGTGAATACGGTGGATGGGATAGAAGTATTTGTTATATACTTCAGTGTGAAAGACTGAGTTTTCTGAATTTGAGAAGTGAAATGATATCTTCATTGCAGTGAACATGACACTTGATATTTCACTGCAGTGAACATAACACTTTGCCGGAAATATTGTCACACAAGAGTTACCTCCCCGCAAATTGTCTCCCTTTTTCATATATGTCTGGCCCGTGCAGTTACTTTTTACATTAGCTCCATATTGACAAGGCAAAATAATGCCAGATAGTCATGCATGGAGTTAATATCGCTTCTTAAACTTTGTTATTCTCTTGAAAATGTTTCTTGTAAATTTCTCATTTAACTCTTCACTCGAGACTGTTCATTTTGCAAAGCGTCATTTTTGTTACTTGACCAGCGTGTATTCTTTCATTTCCAACAACTGTCTCATAGATTTAAAAATATGTTTTGTTTAAGTAGATTTTGTATATGATCCAAATATATGATAAAGACTTTCCATGACCCTAAATACTTTGTGTTACTTTTATAACTTTTCCTGCTTGTTTTTTTTAGATTTGGTAAACACGGAACTTCTTTTTAAGGGGCAATTACAAGCGGTGATGAAATGTTCTTGTGTGTTAGGTAGAGAGAATTTACATTTAAAGGTGTTCATTTGTACTGAAAAGAAATAGATTTCCAGTAGAAATCTACAGAAAAAATATGTGATACACATGAAGTATCCCTGTGTATTTGCACCCCCTAGCAGCAGTTGCAACATGACCCCCCCCCCCCCCCCCCAGCAGCAACTGCAACATGGCCCCCAGCAGCAATTGCAACATGACCACCCAGCAGCTATTGCAACATGACCCCCAGCAGCTATTGCAACATGACCCCCAGCAGCAATTGCAACATGACCCCCCAGCAGCAATTGCAACATCCCCCCCCCCCCCCCCCCAGCAGCAGCAATTGCAACATGGCTGGTGTGAACTGGGGAATTTTCCTGGTGGAGAAGAACAACACCTTGAAGTTTGTAGCACCACTTCTCTTGACCTTTTCAATACCTTGACATAATATTCACAATTCAGGTTGAGATAATCAGTGCATGTTATGCCTTTGCTGTCCAAAAGAAGGTGACAACATCTTCTTAGTGGATCTGGTTGCTTCAAATGTCTTGGTTTTGTGGAGACCCTGAGTCTCTCCGGGATATGGACTTATGTTTCCTCTGGGGATCAAGTGATGGGTCCAGGTCTCACCACCTGCCACTAGATGAAATAATGTGGGTTGCAGTTATCTCTGGCTAACAGGGCATTAGAGGTGGTGCCCTTGTAGCCTTCATTTTATACGATAGCATTCGAGGAACCAATCCGGCAAAAATCTTTGATATATGTAGATGTTCATTGAGCATTGCTTTTATTGACCCATCCCTCTAACTCATGGTATCCCATAAGCCTAGTGTTCAGTACTAGTGGACAATATCAATGTTTTCTTTTGTGGTGCTGGTCATGGGTTGATCAGAGCAGATATCATACTTCGAAGATGACATTCCTTTACCCATTGGCACTATAAGCAGAATGCAACCGTTCATTTATATTCTTTGGTTGATTGACCCTCTAGGCTTAAAACAACATTGTGACTGCTCTATGCACAGTTTTGTGTCTTTTAATGCTGAGGAGGTGATAACAGCCAAGATGTGCCAATAGAGTTAAAGGATTCATACATACGTGTATAAAGCTGACTCACCTGTTAAAATAAATTAAGTTACATATTTTATACATGTGTGAATGATTTCGTATGTGTTAGATAGATGTATAGATATTATATATGGAGGTCCATATCAAGCACTTTCCAATGCAGTTTTTGATGATAATAAATAACAGTCTTTCATTTATGTTTTATGTCCATTTGGTTTGTGAACTGTTAATAAAAATAATTTATTAATATATACATTTTACTTGTTTGTTTATTATGTTCTGGTTATCTGGGATGGGGTGTGTGTGTGTGTGTGTGGGGGGGGGGTTGATACAGGGATTTGATGGGAGCCTCGTGTTCTAGCGGTAGAGTGGCCCACCGGAGAACTGATCGGGGGTTCGATCCCCGGCCGCTTCATACCAAAATATGTTAACAGATGGTACTTGTTGTACCCTGTCTGGACCCCAGCATTTAGGGGCTTAAACAATGACTAGCCGGCTCGGAGTCAGTAAAATGTGTCTGAATGGGGTATTCATGTTAAACTGCGGCATGGTATCTCAGTTGGCAAGCACTATCAAACCGAGCATTAGTCCGAACTAATACAAGCAGACACACACGCACGCACACAATAACACACACACACACGTGCATATGAGTGCAATAATCTTGGATGCGACTTTAAACCCATTTCGTAAAAATTAAATTTCTAAATTGGAATATGGAGGCGAGAGCCAGTCACAATTTTGGCAAAAGGACATTTTGGAAAAAACCATCCTCCGACGCAGCCATGTAAGAAGTATTTGGAATTGGCAATTATTTGAATGAAGTCGAATATCCCGACCAAACTTTTATTACACAAGACTCTCAAGTGATACTATTGCCGCAAACAATGTATTTGTCACATAATTCACCCCTGATTTCTCTCCTGCATATTCTCGCACACATCTTCCCGAGGCAAGTGAGTTAACTGACAATAAAAGGCCAGTGGAAACTGGACTTTTATAGTCAGTTAACTGGCCTTTTATTGTCAGTTAACTCACTTGCCTCGGGAAGATGATTCTCACAGTGAATAAGAAGTTACGTCCGTCAATAGCTTGCATATATACTTGATCCATTCATCCTAACTCTCTCATCCAACATGTCGGTTTCTTTTCTTACACACTGTGTTCTTGATGGGGTTTCTTCAATCGAATTATTGCTCAAAATGTTATCTGATCCACTTTCGGTAGACTCTTTTCCGTACCATATCTTCATGTTGGGTTGGTTATGTGGTGCAATTAGTTTGCCTTTGTCTTCTAACCTATAAACTCTCTAGGGGGCACGGGTGGCCCAGTCGTCTAAACGTAACCTTTCCACCTGGCGTACCTATTTTCCCCACAGATATTTATTTACTGATCCAACTCAGGCATCACGTAAAAGTAAAAGAATAATTCACAACAGGTGCGTCTGGTTTATTGTCGTTTAGACAGTGCTACGGTAGCCAACCATGGCTCCACGAATTCAGTCGGTGCGATCTTAGACCGTTTTGTTTATCATGCATTTCAAAGTGCTGTTGTATTTTTCAATTATTCCATAGGCCTGTGGGTAGCAAGGACTTGTGACAATGCTTAATCCCACATTTATGGCAGAACTGATGTAAGTCCAGCTGTTAAACTCGCCACACTGATCAGCAAGTATCTCCTTCATGACAGCAAACCTACACACACTGTTGCAAGCTTGCGACAATCTCCTCTGACCGAGCTTGTATACAAACCTACACACACTGTTGTAAGCTTACGACAATCTCCTCAGACCGAGCTGGTATACAAACCTACACACACTGTTGCAAGCTTGCGACAATCTCCTCTGACCGTGTTAGGTATACAAACCTACACACACTGTTGCAAGCTTGCGACAATCTCCTCTGACCGAGCTTGTATACAAACCTACACACACTGTTGTAAGCTTACGACAATCTCCTCAGACCGAGCTGGTATACAAACCTACACACACTGTTGCAAGCTTGCGACAATCTCCTCTGACCGAGCTTGTATACAAACCTACACACACTGTTGTAAGCTTACGACAATCTCCTCAGACCGAGCTGGTATACAAACCTACACACACTGTTGCAAGCTTGCGACAATCTCCTCTGACCGTGTTAGGTATACAAACCTACACACACTGTTGCAAGCTTGCGACAATCTCCTCTGACCGTGTTAGGTAAACAAACCTACACACACTGTTGCAAGCTTGCGACAATCACCTCAGACCATGTTTGGTATACAACCCTACACACACTGTTGCAAGCTTGCGACAATCTCCTCTGACCGTGTTTGGTATACAAACCTACACACACTGTTGCAAGTGTAACAGTGCTAAAATTGCTATTTTATTCAACTTTTTGTGAAATTCGCCTTCAATTCATAAGTTGTCGGTTAACCATTTAAGACATGTTGGTACATACTAGCGATAAGAAATTGCATAACAACATCTGGCACTTCAGATTTACGCCGCCACAATCAAGTCGGTGGGCGAGACTTTAATTACATGTTGAATAACAACTGGTAGTGGTCAGCGCGTTCGGCACTTACCAGTGTACCGTTATCAGCTATTTAGAGTGGTTTTATAATGCAACAACGTTAAATGCGTCAATATGCATTAACATGATCCAGTTGCTCGATATAATTTACTTTATGTATATTTGTTTCCGTTTTTATGCCTGATAAATACGGTTCCAGAATATAACTTATATCCGATGTTCATCCATCAAATATATTCTTTATATACAAAACCAGATCAGTGCAAGTACAGCAACGTATATTATTCTTATCTGTAGCCCAAAATATATTTCTTATTAGGTAACTACTTTGTGAGGGCATAGCACTAGACCACAATACTCCAACGTAACTTTTGTTCTAGATAAATGCACGCACTTTAATCAATGCCTGATAAATTTATGTTTTTCAATTTATACATATTATTTCCATTCGGTAAGATGAATGGACGCTGTATAGAATATCTCAGATACTATACTTTTAGCATAATTTGGACGCTACAGATAACGTTGTAGTTTTATGTTGTAGAATAGTTATAATGAAACAGGCTTTCCTATAGCAGTGTTTATATCCATTTCTAAATTACAGTTCACAAGCAATTTCTCTGTTTGGCGAAATCTCCAATAAGGTTCATAAACATTCACAACAGAATATACGTTCACTAATGATCAGTTTTAATTCATATATATTTCAAGTTTCAAATACGGTATTCATTCATGTGTGATTTGTATAAGTTCGGCCCGCATAGCGCGGCATGCACAGGCGGCGGTGTCTTATTACTGTTACAATTCTGTTTCCGAGAATGATTAATGCGCATACCAAAAGTTTCTCGTGCAGCATTGGCGAGCATGTGCGCTAGCTCATCGGCTTACCTATTCATGACGGTTACAGGCCGGCAAAGCCACATTTCGAAAATAGATAGCCCAAATTGATGTGGCTCTCGCGGCAATGGTTATGGTTGCGTGATTGTATAATGTGGCTCTCGCGGCTATGCTGTCAAAACATGCTTTGTGATTCTAACAGGTTACTGTATATAACAAAACAAGTCTTGTTTTCTCATTTTTTATTCAACATATCCATCAAAACTTTACATTGATGAATATGAATAGCATATGAATATCATAATGGATTTAATGTCATTACTGCAGATGAAGGAGGTCGCCCACGTGGTCAGCATATTCCATCTCACTCAGGTGTTGGTTCAGGAGCTGGATCTTGAGGGACGCAATACGTGCATCGATTGCCTTGTACTTCTTTCTTCGTGAAGGTTCTGACCACTGGTGAGAGAGTCTCAGGACTGCAACCTCTTTGAGTGACTGCTCTCGCTGAAATAGCTTCACTACCTCCTAGATGTTCGGGTGGCACTTCTTGGCAAGTTTCTTTATCTTGTTGTGCCACACTTCAAGGTGATTGTTGGTACGGTGGCCTTTGTTTTCGAAATGGTTCAAAATCTCTGGCATGAAGGCCCCTCCTTGAACCCAACTGGTTGTCACGTAGTCCACGAAGGCAGTCACTTTAGGGCCAGCAGGAGAGTCAGCAATGGCATCAAGCCACACATCATCCACTTTGTCACGAGGTAGTAGAGGGAGGGCAGCAGCTCTTCTCACCAGCTTCTTCACCTCCTCATCTTCCTTATAGGCCATCATCAGACCTTCTTTCTGCACCCTCCTCCAGATACATTGGGTGAAGTGAAAGAAACACCCTCTAACTAATGTCTCTAACTAATGTCCCAGGAAATAAATACATCAGTCACGGCATTGTGAGCTGCACGTTCAAAGTCCAACTAATGTGGGACACTCATTTAAAGGTATCTCTAAAGAACACCACGCTTAATAATTTAAATGTGGGACACTCATTTAAAGGTATCTCTAAAGAACACCACGCTTAATAATTTAAATGTGGGACACTCGTTTAAAGGTATCTCTAAAGAACACCACGCTTAGTAACTTAAATGTGGGACACTCATATAAAGGTATCGGTAATCGGATTAAGTAATTACCCGCTAGAATAGGTGAAATGCACTCAGCTGAAAATGTGGCTCTACCGGCAATAGCCATTTCTGAAATGTGGCTCTCCCGGCTAGACACCGCCGCCTGTGCATGCCGCGCTATGCGGGCCGAGCTTATACAAATCACACATGAATGAATACCGTATTTGAAACTTGAAATATATATGAATTAAAACTGATTATTAGTGAACGTATATTCTGTTGTGAATGTTTATGAACCTTATTGGAGATTTCGCCAAACAGAGAAATTGCTTGTGAACTGTAATTTAGAAATGGATATAAACACTGCTATAGGAAAGCCTGTTTCATTATAACTATTCTACAACATAAAACTACAACGTTATCTGTAGCGTCCAAATTATGCTAAAAGTATAGTATTTGAGATATTCTATACAGCGTCCATTCATCTTACCGAATGGAAATAATATGCATAAATTGAAAAACATAAATTTATCAGGCATTGATTAAAGTGCGTGCATTTATCTAGAACAAAAGTTACGTTGGAGTATTGTGGTCTAGTGCTATGCCCTCACAAAGTAGTTACCTAATAAGAAATATATTTTGGGCTACAGATAAGAATAATATACGTTGCTGTACTTGCACTGATCTGGTTTTGTATATAAAGAATATATTTGATGGATGAACATCGGATATAAGTTATATTCTGGAACCGTATTTATCAGGCATAAAAACGGAAACAAATATACATAAAGTAAATTATATCGAGCAACTGGATCATGTTAATGCATATTGACGCATTTAACGTTGTTGCATTATAAAACCACTCTAAATAGCTGATAACGGTACACTGGTAAGTGCCGAACGCGCTGACCACTACCAGTTGTTATTCAACATGTAATTAAAGTCTCGCCCACCGACTTGATTGTGGCGGCGTAAATCTGAAGTGCCAGATGTTGTTATGCAATTTCTTATCGCTAGTATGTACCAACATGTCTTAAATGGTTAACCGACAACTTATGAATTGAAGGCGAATTTCACAAAAAGTTGAATAAAATAGCAATTTTAGCACTGTTACACTTGCAACAGTGTGTGTAGGTTTGTATACCAAACACGGTCAGAGGAGATTGTCGCAAGCTTGCAACAGTGTGTGTAGGTTTGTATACCAAACATGGTCTGAGGTGATTGTCGCAAGCTTGTAACAGTGTGTGTAGGTTTGTTTACCTAACACGGTCAGAGGAGATTGTCGCAAGCTTGCAACAGTGTGTGTAGGTTTGTATACCTAACACGGTCAGAGGAGATTGTCGCAAGCTTGCAACAGTGTGTGTAGGTTTGTATACAAGCTCGGTCAGAGGAGATTGTCGCAAGCTTGCAACAGTGTGTGTAGGTTTGTATACAAGCTCGGTCAGAGGAGATTGTCGCAAGCTTGCAACAGTGTGTGTAGGTTTGCTGTCATGAAGGAGATACTTGCTGATCAGTGTGGCGAGTTTAACAGCTGGACTTACATCAGTTCTGCCATAAATGTGGGATTAAGCATTGTCACAAGTCCTTGCTACCCACAGGCCTATGGAATAATTGAAAAATACAACAGCACTTTGAAATGCATGATAAACAAAACGGTCTAAGATCGCACCGACTGAATTCGTGGAGCCATGGTTGGCTACCGTAGCACTGTCTAAACGACAATAAACCAGACGCACCTGTTGTGAATTATTCTTTTACTTTTACGTGATGCCTGAGTTGGATCAGTAAATAAATATCTGTGGGGAAAATAGATACGCCAGGTGGAAAGGTTACGTTTAGACTACTGGGCCACCCGTGCCCCCTAGAGAGTTTATAGGTTAGAAGACAAAGGCAAACTAATTGCACCACATAACCAACCCAACATGAAGATATGGTACGGAAAAGAGTCTACCGAAAGTGGATCAGATAACATTTTGAGCAATAATTCGATTGAAGAAACCCCATCAAGAACACAGTGTGTAAGAAAAGAAACCGACATGTTGGATGAGAGAGTTAGGATGAATGGATCAAGTATATATGCAAGCTATTGACGGACGTAACTTCTTATTCACTGTGAGAATCATCTTCCCGAGGCAAGTGAGTTAACTGACAATAAAAGGCCAGTGGAAACTGGACTTTTATAGTCAGTTAACTCACTTGCCTCGGGAAGATGTGTGCGAGAAAATGCAGGAGAGAAATCAGGGGTGAATTATGTGACAAATACATTGTTTGCGGCAATAGTATCACTTGAGAGTCTTGTGTAATAAAAGTTTGGTCCTAACATTGCGACTATAATCGTTTTAATAATACATTGAATAAACGCCTTCACCCTCATTGTGTAAAATAAGCAATTCAACAGACGAAGATTGCGACACATTGATGAATTAATGACAAAAGAGTACTTGGGTACTTGATGACGTGCGTCCCATCTGGATCAGTCACAGACCAAGTGACAAGCCGTGGTTCGATAACGAACAGAAGATTATTTGTGTAAATATTGTGCAACTCAGGATGTCAGGGTGGTGAAAGATGAAGCCCGAATCCTATTTCCTGTGACTAATATTCTGATCAACGATTTAATCTACAAGAAAACGCAAAGGAACTTAACCCTGTAAACACTTAACAAGTTAACTTACATCATTGAGGAATACCATTTACTGACCCTCCTATCCATTACTCTCGCAAATATTCAGATACGCAGGCTTTTGTATGCATAATGATGTACCTGCATTGTCAATCATTTATTTTATCTGAATATAAAAACTTTGTGTTTTAACTTGTTTTAAACCTTTCTATTCCGTGTGCGAAATGCGTATAATGTCGGAAAGCGCACGTACAATCTCCATATCATCATCACCTTTCTGTTTAAGATGGACTTCATGTTAATGTGAAATGTGTAGTGTATAGTGACTAACGGTTTAATTTAGAATGCATTGTCTACTATTTTAGGGGGCGGTCGGGTAGCCTAGTGGTTAAAGCGTTCGATCGTCACGCCGAAGACCCGGGTTCGAATCCCGACATGGGTACAATGTGTGAAGCCCATTTCTGGTGTCCCCCGCCGTGATATTGCTGGAATATTGCTAAAAACGGCGTAAAACCAAACTCACTCACTCACTATTATTTTAGCGTTGATTGTGGGGATCTTACTGAGATACATAACTTCTGGGGTTTTTATGTCCACAAAGAAATTGATAGTAATGTTGCCAAAACCATTTTTCACGCCGTCGAGCGTTGATGCATTGTCGTAAAGACATTTTGTATCTGCGTTTGACGTTGATCATGCAAATGTTTTATAGTTGTTTGGGTGTTTATATGTGTTTATATTTGTACTTTATCCTTTGTAATTCCCCAAGGAACGGGTTCATGCAAGTTGTTGATAGGTATCGTGTGTGTTTTTATGGCGCACATGCAATGATACGTTAATAAAATATAAGTTTGTCTGTAGTTTTAAAGGCATAGAATAATTTATACATAACTTATTACTAAATCTTGTTCTCGATCAGTCTACAATACTTAAAATGTGAAGTCCGTTTAAAGTTTCAGTTATAAATTTCAAGGAGGAAATGTGTGTTTTAGGAATAAAATTAAGTTTTAAATAGCGAAAGCATTCAACAGTGAATCATAGACCACGTGTTAACACGGTAAGGCTTTAGGTGACGTGGCAAGATGGCAGATCGCAACACTGAGATTTTCTCTCCGTCAACTATTTAGTAAATTAAGTGCTAACTATTTTATTTATACTCATGCATACCTTAATAGTTTACGAACGGGGGTGTTCCCATGTACAGCATGTTGATTTATTGTTATACATTGTAAATAATAATGTGGGGGCATTATCAAGTGTGAATGATCTTTCAATGACATGTATGTGATATACAAATGTGCAGTATTCTATTTGTATATATTCATGTAATATTGCTTATCCTGACGTCTTGTTTTATATTTAAATATTTTGCTGAAATTTATAACTTTTCTCTTGTATAAATGTTGGAATACATTTGAGTTGAGTTTAGGGATATAGCTTGTCACCTGTCATCCTTCACCAAGCTTGTGTCAGTGTCTGGGGGAGGGGGGTGTCATTAAAACTAATTAGTCCCATAAAGGGGTAATTAGTTTCTCAAATATTCGCGTTCTCTGCTATCACACCTTTTCAGTGTTTCTATGCCATTTGATGTATTTGCTAACGGTATGGTGTAATTTTACGCTGTGCTATCTACTGTCGGTTATTCGTGACAAGTATTACTCAGTAGGTACGCCCCAGAAATTATCACAAATATTGTATAAGGTCCCGCCCCCGTGTTGCTCTTGTTTTGGTCAAATGACCCCCATATTGAAGATGAAGAACATGTTTGTTCCACTGTCCATTATACGATTATCTAAGATCGACATTATTTACGAGTATAACGGCTACAATGTCCAACTTTATAAACCTGCCAGACAATGAAAAATTGTGTGCCTTTTTTCCCTTTTTTAAACATGAGATATATTTCGATGCCAATACCTTCTTTTTAACATTACAACGCAGAAAGCTATTGTTATATGAGTAAAACATTTTTATTTGTACATATCATTTAGTGTTGTATCGTCTTTCATAACTGTATGAGTGGTTCTGTATTATTATTTTTATGCATTAACTCCGATATTAGCCATGGTTTTTTTTGTTGTGCAGCAGTGAGACGAAAGTAAGATGTCTGTTCCCATCCCCGTTTTGCGCTTGTTTTAGAGGAATGATCCGTATCCCCGTTTTGCGCTTTTTTGGTCGAATGACCCATACCCCCGTTTTGCGCTTGTTTTGGTTGAATGATCCGTATCCCCGTTTTGCGCTTTTTTGGTCGAATGACCCATACCCCCGTTTTGCGCTTGTTTTGGTTGAATGATCCGTATCCCCGTTTTGCGCTTTTTTGGTCGAATGACCCATACCCCCGTTTTGCGCTTGTTTTGGTCGAATGATCCGTATCCCCGTTTTGCGCTTGTTATGGTTGGATGCTAATCTGCTAACTAATCACATTCAGCTTTTGATTACGTTTTTGATGCTGTTTACGAATAATAATAAATCACCTCTGCCTCCTTTGCAAATGGTAAAGAGGGAGATAAACATTACATTAATTCTACTTAAGAAATCAGAAAATATCAACTAATTCATCAACAAGAATACAACCGATGAAGGAACACATATGACACTTACAAAGTATATTTACAGACGGATCCAAGGATGATGACGCAGTTGCTAGTACCACTGTCATTGGATCCAGAACAATATTTGCAAAATTACCAGAAATAGATCCATGTTCTCAGCTGAAGCAAATGCCTTTTAACAGCTCTAAATTATATCAATTACCAATCTAAACATAAACAGTTCATAATATTTCCAGATTCTCTTTCGTGCCTTCAGGGAATTATAAGTGTCACGTGAACAGGGCGGCCTCCGTGGTAGAGCGTCTGCCCGGTGAGTGAAAGGTCCGGGGTTCGATCCCCGGCCGTTGATACCAACAAATGTTAATATATAGTGCTTGTTGTTACCCTGCCTGACGCTCGGCCCTAAGGGAGTCAAAACTGGTCGGGTCGTGGTCAGTCAACTGCCTGAGTAAGATATTCATGCCAAACTGCGGGATGGCATCTCAGTGGGCTAGCACTATAAATCGGCATCAGTCCGGATTAGTAAAATTCCAAATTTCCGCCAAAATTGATCAAGGGACTATAGAGCCCCTCCAAGTTGCCTTACCTTTCGGACATACCATTCTCGACCACATCACTAAATGGCCTGGCGGGCCCATGCACGAAATAAGCATATGTTGGAAAGCGCACGTTTAACCCAAACTTAGCAAGCAAGCAAGCAGCCACACACACACGTGCATGCACGTCGCTATATAAGTGGAATAATCTCTAACGCGACGTTTAACCCCATTTCACCTCACCTCTTGAAACAGCCTCTGTTACTTGAAATTGACGAATTATATTATGATCCTGCTACTGACCAATATGACTTCGTCTTTTGTTGGTTACCCAGCCACGTTGGAATCATTGTTCACCCAACAAATCTGTGACACCACTTCTGATCCCATACAGTGATTATAAACCTGTAATTAGATGTTACATCGGAGATCTAATTAAAAAGAAGTGGGGCGCCCAAGACGATATTAAAAAATTACATGCAATAATGCCCACTATCGGTTACACCTACTTGGGTTGTCGGTCAGGATTTGAAGAGGCCATAAAGCCACGATGTCATTTGCCCACGGCAGATATGCACATGAATATTTATTGAAAGGTGAAGATCCTCCATTATGTTTCCTTTTTGATGACAGAATCATGATTAAGCATATCCTGCTTTCCTGTGTTGAGTTTTCCAATACAAGACAATAATATCCAACAATAACGCAGATTTTGGGATATGATTTAAACATGTAGTTTTTGATGGATTGAATTCCCTTCATCAGTTCCTTTTCTCAATGTCTAAGGAGATACGAATTGGTGTGACCTGTGACATGTCAAGGTACAATAAGCGTGTACCAAACAGTATCAGTTGAATGAGTTATTACTCATTGTTCATGAATGTTTGAGGAAATAGAAGGAAACATTGTATATGCAATATGGAGCTTGGTTTTGTTATTTAGCTGCCGTTTAGTTTAGGATGTAGAGAAAGTCCATGTGGGGAATTGTCTGTGATGGCTTTTGGTCATGTGGGGGTTTTCAATGGGGGAATTGTCTGTGTTGGCCTTTGGACGTGTGGGGGTTTTCAATGGGGGAATTGTCAGTGTTGGCCTTTGGACGTGTGGGGGTTTTCAAAGGGGGGAATTGTCCGTGTTGGCTTTTGGTCGTGTGGGGGTTTTCAGTGGGGGGAATTGTCCGTGTTGGCTTATGGTCGTGTGGGGGTTTTCAAAGGGGGGAATTGTCCGTGTTGGCTTTTGGTCGTGTGGGGGTTTTCAGTGGGGGGAATTGTCCGTGTTGGCTTTTGGTCGTGTGGGGGTTTTCAGTGGGGGGAATTGTCAGTGTTGGCTTTTGGTCGTGTGGGGTTTTCAGTGGGGGGAATTGTCCGTGTTGGCTTTTGGTCGTGTGGGGGTTTTCAGTAGGGGGAATTGTCAGTGTTGGCTTTTGG
This sequence comes from Haliotis rufescens, assembly GCF_023055435.1. Taxonomy (NCBI): domain Eukaryota; kingdom Metazoa; phylum Mollusca; class Gastropoda; order Lepetellida; family Haliotidae; genus Haliotis; species Haliotis rufescens. The sequence continues at coordinate 5,072,308 of NW_025964013.1, forward strand.
TCATGTGGGGATTTTCAATGGGGGAAATGGTCTCTGTTGGCTTTTGGTCGTGTGGGGGTTTTCAGTGGGGGGAATTGTCAGTGTTGGCTTTTGGTCGTGTGGGGGTTTTCAGTGGGGGGAATTGTCAGTGTTGGCTTTTGGTAAAGTGGGGATTTTCAATGGGGGAAATTGTCTATGTTGGCTTTTAACCGAGCGGGGAATTGCACTTGTGGGGAACTGTCCGTGGGAAATACATGGGAATAAATATTCACATAAGTGTAATACAAATTTACCGTAGTCTGATAAATATAATTATTTGTATCGATATGTTTTCATTTAAGCGTTATTGACACTATAAATCCAGAGTATGTTTTCAACAAAAGAAGCCGTCAATAAATGAACATGCATCTTAAGAACAGACATGATTGTGTGTGAGTCCTTTGGACCCACTGGTTCTGCATAATTTAAGAAATTAGCAAAACTTACAGATTGTGTTATGAAATATATGGTCATATGTATGAGAATTAAAATGTGTTCAATTCAACTCTTGCATGTCAGCACTAAGAACTACACTAAGTTTTGAGGTGAGGCTCAAATGTGTCAACAGCCTTATTTGACACGTTAACAGGAATACTTGGGCAAGTCGATACTTTCATACGTAAGATAAACAGTACAAACATACGGTAAAACATCTTCCTTTGCAGAATTTGCATTTTTTACTTACATAATAAAGCTATGCTGATGCATTTAAGCGTGTCGAATAGAACACCTCCAAGCTTAGGGAAGATACAAATGACAAGTTGTCAGTGATTTGAACTTACAGTTAACTACGGTTATAACGAACTCAAAGGGACTACTAATTTTAGTTCGTTATAACCATAATTCGTTATAAGCATATATACAGCATAACTACAGCATATAGTCGGGACTAAAAAGTTAGTTCGTTATAAGCGTGTTCGTTATAACCGTAGTTTACTGTATTTGATTATTTCCAATCGGTATTTCAAAGTTTTCAGTAACTGCATTTTGTGATAGTTCAAGAGGACCAAAACGCCATCATGTCTCGTTCTTGGATCAAACCATATGTATTTGAACAATCAGAATTTAAAAAATGATAATCCAAGTTAGAAAAATATAATGAGCTGCAGGCCGTGAATGTATATTAACGAGGATGCAGTCCCGACTAAAAAAACAAACATGAAATCTAGATGTTTGATAACTATATCAGACTCAGTTGACCTCACGGAGGGGGACAATAACACGTGTTTTAACTTACATAGAGGTGTGTAATTGACAGCCTGCCTAAGTGGAGATAAAAGGGATCATTGATTGCCTGTAATTAATCGTATAAGTATCCGTTCGTGATTGTACAGACAGGAGAGAGTCCTCCTCAAGGGTCAGATATTGTGTATACAGGTGAGTGTATCCACCTCTAGCGGTCAGTGATTGTATATACAAGCGAGTGTATCCACCTCTAGCGGTCAGTGATTGTATATACAAGCGAGAGTATCCACCACTAGCGGTCAATGATTGTACACATAAACGAGTGCGTCCACTTTTAGCGGTCAGATGGTCATCGTTGACAAAAGCCCGCTGTGACGGTGTGATCTTTGTGGAGTGACGCGCTGTGTATCAATCTGGGAGTGTCACTCTGACATTTAGCAGTACTCACGCAGCCAGCTTGGGTAATGTCACTCGTGCATATAAGACGAGCAGGTGCCTGGATGTGGCAATCAACCTCTCAGCTTCTTACACCACAGTTAACTTTCCACTTCGTCTTCATTCGCTGAGAGTTTCCATAATTGTCGAAGATATACACAACTTATTAGTATTACTGGGGTCAAATATTTCTGCCGTTGGTAAGATGAAGCGCATGAATTCAACAAGTAACCTGCGTAAGAAGGCTACGATGGTGAGCGAGCACAACTTCCTCGAGGCCGAGAAGCCACGTTCCCGAGCTCCTCCCAAGCCACTAAGGACCTTCTCAAGGGTAAAAGCAGAGAAGAGCGCTCAGTCAAAATCAAGCGATGTTTCTAACAGCTTTAACGATTCATTCGATGAGGACATCTCGGAAAATATCACTGCCTTACTTGGAAAGTCACTTGAGCGGTTAGAGATTACTCCAACATCTCAACCTTCACCATGCGAATCGAAATGTCTACGTGAGTGGGTCCTGCGGATGTGTCTGGTGGAGAAGCTTGAAAAAACCGCAATCGCCATGGAAACAGAAGAAGAAACAACCGGTGCGTGTCAGTCACGCGATGACAATTCAGGATGGTTCGGACCGAAGTTGGTGGAACTGATGGAGCCCCCAAGGAAGAGGAGGAAGTTCAGCAGCAAGTTCTTCCGTAATCTGAGTCCAAGTCGTCTGCTGCTGAGGCAGAAGCAGAAGGAAGAGAAAAAGAAGAACAGACGACAACAACGGGAGAAGAGGGAACGTGGGGACAAGGTGGCTGTGTTGGACAAGAACAGTACATTCAGTACAGACAGATGTAGAATGAACTTATCCAAGGTACCTGGATTCTTCACCAAGACGTTCTGGAAGGATGGCAAGAAGCATACAGAGCTATGACGTTCTTTTTACGACTCATTCTAACGTGAGGGGTGGGGACTAATGCGTATGAAAGTGCTTATTCATAATCCTATGCTTGTTATATGTAATGTGGACATGGATATTGTCCCATGACACATTCTGCACCCATTGTACATAATTGAATTGTGAGTGATTGTCAATAAATAATAACATCATTATTTGTGTTTTACATAGTTTATGTGGTCATTTATAAACTATTGGCTATAGTCTGGTGGGCTAAGCTATAATGTCAAGATGGGTTGTAAATTTAAAATTCAAGAGAATATTCTCGATCTTCCGGACATGATTTGGACTAATAAGAAGGTTATCATACCTGCTTGTCCGATCTGATTGGTTCACGCGATCTTTATAAAATACTGTGAATCGCTCCTGGGGGACATACATACAAGAGGGCATTCCAACCTATGCGCAATTTTGTACATTTCGTATATACAACAAATCCAACAAGTTTTGTTTAGGCCGCCTATTAAAAGCTTGTTTACTGTTTGGATATATGGAATGATTTGTAAATTACTTCATTCAGTTTTTTTAGTTACTTTAGTTAGTATTGATTCCACACAATATGTGGTGATTGTTATTTCTTATAAACATCGTCATTGATTATGTACCCGGCAGCATTCCCGGCATGTTCACGAGTGCAATACAAAAGTATACGTTTCAGCTGCATCTACGATATTCAATGATATAATTGATACAATATACAATGTAAGCCAGCTTTAAAAAATATATATATATACAATTAGTTCACAATGATACTACAATAAATATAATAAAATTAAATTCGGCTTTTTTACGAATATGAATATATTACAAAATTTGGATTAAAGCAATTTACAACCGGGCCATTAAACAATTACACATCTGTTCCTCGGCAACACAAACATCACATCTTTCTTTTCACATTTTCCCTGTATCTTTTTGAATTTACTCTTGGTACGTTGAACTGGCATCAACGATGCCGGACCATTGCCAATAAACATTGGCAATCAGAATCGGTATACAAATGTAAATTTGTTCAGTTTATTGCCTCAGTTCTGGCTCGGACAACTATAACGATGTTTAAAAACGAGTCCTTTCTCTATAGAAACGGCTCAAATTTAGACATCACAATTTTGAAATGAGCACAATTCATAACAAACGATTTCACTGAATTTTGAATCTGTTTATGAAATTAGCACCAAATCTAAAAGATTTAATTTGTTTACATCACCCATCACTGTAACATCTTATCGCGTGCATCACGACAACAACAACATTAGCCATTATGACGTTATCTGGATTCATGTGTTATACCGAACCATGCTATATATGTACATTGTATGTTTTTGTACCCAGAGCGGCATTAAAGGGAGACATCACTTCAAGTAATGAAATAGGATCGTTTTCTTCTTCGCGGATTCAAAATTTGCTGGTAATGGACTTCGACTGATGAATTTCGACTGGTTTGAATTGTGTTCGGCGCTATTCTCGCTGCGCTGTGCGAAGCGACACCTATCGGAGGATCGAAGAATGAGAAGCCGTATATTATAACAGAGGATATACTGATGCGTTTTTGTTGTTGATTAATGCATACACGGTCTATGCGGGATAACCTCATATTTACCAATATACCAGAAAAAGTAAACACTGGTGGTGTGGGCTCTGATGAAACGTGGGCGGATACTGAGTGTATACTGAGGGATTTTATCAAAAGAGAGCTTAAACTTAGTTGCAGTGACACACTACATTTTTAAAGAGTACACAGAAAGTTGCTCGTAGATCAGGAGATGTGAAGCATAGATCTGTCATAGCTAAGCTTCTCTACACGAGGGAGAGGGATTTGGTAAAGTCCCAGGGGAAGGAATTAAAAGGAAAGAAATTCCAAATCATAGAACAATTCCCGGAGGAAATCCGACAATACCGAAAGGATACTCTAATGCCCCTAGTCAGAGGGTTGATAAACAAGTGAAAATGACTGATAATCGTAAATGACAATGAAATAACATTTGAATAAAAAATTGTGAAATCTACCCAGCTTTCTTTCTTGTTACATGGGTGATACCATTTTACTTAATCAAGGGTACAGGGTACTTATTACTGATGCAACCAGCCATAACGAGTGTTGTTTTAACGGGTCTGCGTTTTGGCAGGTCTACGTTTTGGGAAGATACCAGTCAGAGATGCGAGGAACAAAGGACAGAGAGCTTCAATGTCAGTTGATAAATTGTATATAAATAATGTATCGCATAATGGCCACTCACCTCCACCATACAGGGTGGCTCATAGCAGACGACCGGAAGACACCAGACTGAGGCTCTCGTAGGAACACGCGGGTGGTCGGTGTAGCGAAGTCTGCGACACACTACCCCAGGACTGGAACGTTGGAGAGAATTCCCTATGTTACAGGACTAAACTTAACACAACAACGACTGACAGACAGTCACAACATTCAAGTTCTGTGAGTACACGCCCATTCAAAGTTGACTCCGAGATAACGACAGTAACCAAGAACGTGCTCAGTATTGTGTGTCCCCCTCATGTAGCAGGAGGTAGAGTTGCTATCAATTCTACTCTTCCACAAACCAAAGAAAACTCTGTTACAACTTGTAATGTATGTGTATCGCCATCACGTTTAACTGACAATTTTAAGTCTGTGGTTCAAACATATGGCTATAATGAGGTTAACACACCTACACATGGCAAAGTAGCTTGCAGCAGCACATTTGTTGGTGAGAACCACATCTCAACATTGGTGTCACTGAATGACTCACTGACCACTTGTTACTCTAGTCAGGTTCATATAAATCCCTCAAACTGTGTTGACGTCAGTCATGAGGATTGTATTACCAATACCCAGAATATTGTAAACAATACTGACAATGTGAACTATGTACATGTAAATAATGACCAAAATGTGTACAACATTGTCCACGTCGTTACAGCATCTGTTGATGACAAGCCAAAATACGACGGTGCAAATCCTGATCAGTGCAATACCTTCCGACATGCTAATGCCCCCAATTCAGAAGCAACTTTCGGTACACATGTTTATTCTCAAAATAGTCACCGTAGTATCAGTGATGATAGTACCAACTTAGTTACTGAAAGTATAACTGATAGTGATAATGGACTGAAGGATGTTCGTCTCGCAAGTCTTAATGTATGTGGTCTCAGAAGACGACTTGAATTCCCCGAATTTGGAAATTTTATTCACGCTTATGATATAATAGCCCTTCAAGAAACGAAAACGGATGCAAATTGGAGGCTATAAGCTGTATTTGCAACATAGAACAGGGGCAGGGAGAAGATCAGGGCCCACTTGCACAAAGCGATCTTAGCGCTAAGATGATCGTAACTCCCATACTTTAGCATAGGCTTACAATAGTCTTAGCGCTAAGATCGCTTTGTGCAAGTGGGCCCAGGAGGTATTGGCCTTGCCGTAAAGGATCACTATTGTAAATACATCACTCAAGTTGAAGAGGTAAATGATTTCTGTATATGGTTTAAATTATCAAGATCAATGTTTGGAATTGACAGTGATGCGTATTTAGGAGTGGTGTATCTGCCCCAGGAAGGGTCAAAATTCTGTTCTGACGATATGTTTTATCAACTAGAACGTTCAATACTGTCAATGTTCTCTGCTTCTGAATATGTTACACTGTTGGGAGATTTTAATGGTAGAACAAGAAACCTAAGCGATTATACTATGTTTGATAAACACATGCTTGAAGAAGTAGAAATGGGTATAGATGACCTGACAAATGTCTACGACCCTGAATCATTGTTAGACGACTTAAACATCCCCCGTGTTAGAACTACAAGTGACCATTGCACTGTTAATAATCATGGTAAAACGCTGATTGACATTTGTAAAACTTTAAATCTGTTTATATGCAACGGCCGCCTCGGTAAAGACAGGTCTACCGGAGTCGTTACGTGTAAAGATAAGAGTGTTGTTCACCATGTACTTGCATCCTCTTCTTGTTTATCTTTGTTTAATAGCTTTGAGGTGGGTGAGTACTCGCCATTGTATTCTGATATTCATTGCCCAATCCTTTTTACATTAGCAACTGCAGGAAACGATAATGAAAATGAAGATTTATATACTCATGATAATGAAAACTATAATCAACCCAATTCACGTACAAAACCAAAGAAGTATAATCAAGATAAAGCTGAGGTATTCTGTAGACACATAGATGCAGATCAAATAGACGCTATAACTAAAGTCGCTGAATCAGCACTCACCGGTCATGACGACCCCGTAACTGTCATGAAGGTGTCTAGCCGGGAGAGCCACATTTCAGAAATGGCTATTGCCGATAGAGCCACATTTTCAGCTGAGTGCATTTCACCTATTCTAGCGGGTAATTACCTAATCCGATTACCGATACCTTTATATGAGTGTCCCACATTTAAATTATTAAGCGTGGTTATCTTTAGAGATACCTTTAAATGAGTGTCCCACATTTAAATTATTAAGCGTGGTGTTCTTTAGAGATACCTTTAAATGAGTGTCCCACATTAGTTGGACTTTGAACGTGCAGCTCACAATGCCGTGACTGATGTATTTCCTGGGACATTAGTTAGAGGGTGTTTCTTTCACTTCACCCAATGTTATTCAAGCTTCTTGTTATGCAATTTAAACTATAATGTAATTCAGAGACATTACGCATGCGTGCACACTTTGACGAAAACAACTGCACATACACAGCCCTGATGTGATGCAGTGAGGCTGCAACGTTCCCACAACTACTTGTGTGCAACGACTTCGGTATGTGATATCCCCAGAGATAACATTAACATACACACTTAAACTCACGATAAACTCATAGACACCAACAGGCATTTATTATGAAACATACAACTGCGCAGTTGGTGATCATGAAACGTAAACGATACCCAAAATTGTTTAAGCTGAAAACGCCCAGCCGACAGGTAGCAAACAAAGTAACGATTTAAGCTTATTTCTCAGAAAAAACACCTGTTTGTGCCAAACAGGACTGATTTACATTGTTAGGTAACGTATATACATACCAGGTTTGAGCCGAGAGCTGCCCCAAGCTGGGCCATGTTGCCGGGTCCAACAGATGCTCTATGCTGAGGTGGTTGGTTGGTTTGTTGTTTAACGCCGCACTCAGCAATATTCCGGTCTGTAAATAATCGAATCTGGACCAGACAATCCAGGGATTAATATCATGAGCATCGATCCACGCCATTAGGATCGATGACATGCATCAACTAAGTCAGCGAGCCTGACCACCCGATCCCGTTAGTCGCCTCTTACGACAAGCATAGTCGCCTTTTTCGGCAAGCATGGGTTGCTGAAGACCATTTCTACCCCGGATCTTCAGATGTGACATGTCTGGGACTTAGCTACTTACCGGGCCAGTCCAATGTCCGTATACATTCTCGTCTGAGATAATCGATGGCGACCTTGGCACGATATGGTCTGGCATTGTCATCTTGCAGTTAAACATATCTGCCGATTTTTCAAACGAATGGAACGACCGGACGTTTCGTCAACACATCGCTGGACTGTCAAATGTCTATTCACAATAACCAAATCACTTCGCCTGTCATGTGTGATACCGCCCCACACCATAACTCAACCACCTTCAAAGTGGTCAAGTTAAAGAATTGTGCCCTGGCATAACGCTCGCCACTTCGTCGCCAACAACGTGCTCTGCCATCTGTGAATGTATGTAAACATGTTGTAACGTCATGGGCGCACATCCCGTCCCTGGTGTTGCCAAGCCCACCCCACCCCCAATCTTTGCCGCCTATGGTAAGCTGTTTGGGTCACATCCTTCAAAGGACGCCTTGCATTCAGGCTGGTTGCATAAATCCGTTTTTTTAACGATAGCTGTTGAAATTCGTCTACCTGGTATTGTTTCTGTTATATTATACTCTATTGCACACAGCATCAGATGTGAATCTATTGCGCAGTGCAATTTGTGCAATGAGACGATCTTGTCAGTGTGTCGTTTTTTAGGCCTGTTCATTTAGGCATTGCCTTGGAGGCATTTCAGCGTGTGCTTAGCTCAAGGCAGGCAAACAAATAACCTTCTTGTGGATACCCGCCCACGTAGGAATATACGGTAATGAAAACGCCGATAAAGCAGCTAAACTATCCCTCAAAATCCAAGAAATAAGCTTAAACTTACCCATCTCAAAATCAGAAATTAAAAGTGTAAACAAGCAAAAAATCACAAAAAATGGCATAACCTATATCTAAACTCAAATAGCCAAATCAAAAAAGTGCTCAGCAAACCACTAACCAAACCAAAAATTCTCCATCCATAAAAAAAATCGACAGAGTAATCACTAAACTCCAAACAGGACACACCAACCTAAATAACCACCTAAAAAAATTAAAAAAACACACTACAGGTAACTGCCCACACAAGGTCTGGTGATGGACTATAAGGAGGATGAGAAGGTGAAGAAGCTGGTGAGAAGAGCTGCTGCCCTCCCTCTACTACCTCGTGACAAAGTGGATGATGTGTGGATTGCTGACTCTCCTGCTGGCCCTAAAGTGACTGCCTTCATGGACTACGTGACAACCAGTTGGGTTCAAGGAGGGGCCTTCATGCCAGAGATTTTGAACCATTTCGAAAACCAAGGCCACCGTACCAACAATCACCTTGAAGTGTGGCACAACAAGATAAAGAAACTTGCCAAGAAGTGCCACCCGAACATCTAGGAGGAAGTGAAGCTATTTCAGCGAGAGCAGTCACTCAAAGAGGTTGCAGTCCTGAGACTCTCTCACCAGTGGTCAGAACCTTCACGAAGAAAGAAGTACAAGGCAATCGATGCACGTATTGCGTCCCTCAAGATCCAGCTCCTGAACCAACACCTGAGTGAGATGGAATATGCTGACCACGTGGGCGACCTCCTTCATCTGCAGTAATGACATTCAATCCATTATGATATTCATATGCTATTCATATTCATCAATGTAAAGTTTTGATGAATATGTTATCCTTGTTGAATAAAAAATGAGAAAACAAAACTTGTTTTGTTATATACGGTAACCTGTTAGAATCGCAAAGCATGTTTTGACAGCATAGCCGCGAGAGCCACATTATACCATCACGCAACCATAACCATTGCCGCGAGAGCCACATCAATTTGGGCTATCTATTTTCGAAATGTGGCTTTGCCGGCCTGTAATCGTCATGAATAGGTCAGCCGATGAGCTAGCGCACATGCTCGCCAATGCTGCACGAGAAACTTTTGGTATGCGCACTAATCATTCTCGGAAACAGAATTGTAACAGTAATAAGGTAAATAAACTCTGGTTTAATAAAGAATGCAGGTTAATGTGTAGAAACTACTCTAAAAACCAGAAAACTCTTCAGGAAATTTGGAACCGAAAGGAATCGATTACATTATCGCCAAGTCGCAAAGAATTATAAAAATTGCCTCACAAGACACATTAATAAACACAAACACGAAATTAGTACCCAACTGAGGAAAAAAAGCTAAAGCTTCCCCAAAAGAGTTCTGGAAAATATTAAACGGGACAGACAACACTAATAATGGACCTATCCCGGATGTAGACAGATTTTACGATTTTTTTTTAAGGACATCAATTCTACAAGATATGATGGTGATGATGAGTTAATAGACGTTACTGAATCAGATAACTATGACATTACTGTACTGAATAAAGTTATATCATCAGAAGAAATAAAAGAGGGAATTAGATCTTTGAAACGAAATAAAGCCTGTGGGTTTGATTTGATAGATAATAGTTATTTGATTGACGCATTTGAGTTGTTACTGCCCCTACTCACATCACTATTCAATCTTGTATTCACCACGGGTATATTCCCTAATGCATGGTCAACTGGTATTAATAAGCCTATATACAAGAGAAAGGGTGACCCGTTAGACCCTGCTTCTTATCTTGGAAAACTTGGAAAACAGTTCACGTTATGATTTGTACAGAACATTTAAGACTTTATTAGAGCCAGAAAAATATCTATCAGTTTTAACAAATAGTCGCCTAAGAAATGCATATATTAAATACAGACTTGGCTTGTCAAAACTTATGATTAATTATGGACGGAATATATCACTTGAAAGAATACAAAGAATTTGTCCGTTCTGTAACTCTGCTATAGAAGACGAAATACATTTTACCTTTGAATGTCCTTATTATGCAGAACTACGTACTAAATATATACCAGAATGTTTCTTATCTAAGACGAGTAGAATAGCGTTTGTTTCTATTTTGTCATCGAATGATGCCGATGTAATGTTTAAACTGTCTTTATTTGTAAAACATGGGATGGAACTACGAAATAACATGTTGAGTGGAAATTCAGAAGTTTAATTACCTTACCCTAGAAAGTCCTCATGATTATCACCGATTGTTAAATGAATGTTATATTTTTATAATTTTTGTTGCATCTTCCAATCTGTAAATTCTCACCCACTGTATTAATCTGAACTTGTATATGGGCCGATGGCCTTTGATACAATAAACGTCTTTGACTTTGACTTTGACTATCGACCTATCACAATACTGAGTTGTCTTGGTAAGCTATTTACTGGTATTTTAAACACTAGATTAACTAACTATTTAAATGTGAATAACATGTTATCGCCAGCCCAAACTGGATTTCGTAAGGGATTTTCTACAATTGATAATATTTTTGTTTTGAATATGCTAATGAATATTCAAAAAAGTAATAAAGAAAAATTATATTGTGTATTCATTGACTTTTCAAAAGCTTTGATAATGTCTGGAGGGTGGGTCTCTGGTCAAAATTGTTAAATTCTGGAATTACGGGTAGATTTTTAACATTAGTTAAAAACATGCATAGTGACATTAAGTCATGTGTTCAAATAGGCAAACACACTTCTAACTTCTTCCCAAGTTACACTGGAGTTCGCCAGGGAGAAAATTTATCTCCCCTTCTATTTTCAATATTCCTTAACGACCTCGAACCGTGGTTGATAGAAAACTGTTGTCAAGGTGTCAAGTTAACGCTGTCAGAGGAAACATTTACTCTCTGTGTACAGCTCCTGTTACTGCTGTACGCTGATGACATAGTTCTATTTGGTACCGATCCTGGATCTCTGCAAACTTCTTTAAACTCCCTCTTATTATACTGTCGAAAATGGAAACTAACGGTTAACATATCTAAAACTAAAGTTGTTGTGTTTGGCAGTGGTACTACACAGAGAAAATTCGCCCCCTTCATTTTCGACAATAAAGAATTAGAAACGGTAGACTTCTATGATTATTTAGGAATAAAATTCAATAAAAATAGGAAATTTTGTCTTGCCATCAAAACTTTAACCGAGAATGCCACAAAATGTAGGTACTGTCTCCTGAAGAAAGCCCGAAATATCAATCTCCCACTCGATTGTATTATTAAAACATTTGATGTTGTGGTGTTACCAATCTTACTGTACGGCGCCGAAGTGATTTGAATGTTTGAATATGGTTTTAAAAGTTCATTTAAAATTCCTTAAAATAGCGGCTGGTTTGAAATTATCAACTCCTTCTTTTATGGCCTATGGAGAATTAGGCAGGAGCCCCCTTAATATTAGAGTAGCTAAGATAATTATAGGTTTTTGGCATAGACATATTATACGATCTCAACAAAGTAAGTTTTCGAGTCTAATACATCAATTCATAAGGATGGATGCTCACTTAAACTCCAATATTCACCCTTGGTTATGTAATCTAGAATGTCTATTAAGCTCCTGTGGCCTGACCCAAGTATATGATATGCCATGTAATTTCAACACCAAGTGGCTAGTCTCGACTGTGGAAAGAATATTGACCGATCATTTTCTACAATCCTGGAGAAGTTCAATATTGTGGAGTTCAAAAGGTTTCTATTATAAATATCTTAAAGAAATGCCATTATTTGAAAACTATCTCTACCTACCTAAATCTGTTTATTACCCGCTCTTAAAATTTCGCACTAATAACCACAATTTACCAGTCGAGACTGGCCGCTGGAATAATGTACCCAGAGAACAACGTCTATGTTCACTCTGTAACTCCCCAGCAACAGCTGATGAATTCCATTATGTATTCGATGTCCAGCTTTTGATAACAAAAGACTTGCACTTATTCCTAGAAGATATTTAACTTGGTCAAATGTGTTTTCATTAAGAAGCCTATTTTCAACGACCAAACTAAACGAGCTAAAACGTCTATCGAAATATGTATTATTTGTATTTAACACTTTGGATGCTAAATCTAAATGCACACAGCCGTCTTGATGTACATATTATATTTATCTCTGTACTTTATGTATGCTCTTGTACCACCGTCGGTGGTCTATGGAGAATAAAGAATCTGAATCTGAATCTGAAAAGGTGAAGCTTGCGGTCAACATTATATTACACAGTAAAAAACTACACAATATCCCTTCAGAGAATTCAGGTGATAACAAACTTGATAAATAACATGAAACGCTAACGGCAGCAGTGAAATGTAATATTTCAAAATTAAGTTGATAGCGACCCCCGCTCTAACCATAATACTTCCGTCTCCCGGTGTTGTGTACACCGAGTAAAGCTGTGCAACCAGGTCACATAACTGGGTCGTCTAGTTAGGTTAGGCAAGCTGTGGATTAGAAATAGGGGGCGCTTAGTAGAATATTATTTTGAGTTGAAAGATCGTAATTTTCGTGGTTTATGCTAACAGCCTGAAATGTTTACATACGACAGATATATTTTTCAAGAATTTAATTGCCCATAATTAAGGGTGATATAACACACGAGTGCGTATTATACACGAATAAATAAGTCTTGTGTACATTGATCAATCGGAAGGAGTGCTGATTGGGATTGTTCACTAGCCAATATATTAGCAAATATCGCCGTGGGCGCTTATTAGAGCGGGGCGCTTATTACGTCGAATACGGTATTTATTTAATTCCACAACACCCAGCCCCCTTTTTTAAACACACTAAACTATGTTACGTTGTCACGAAGAAGGAAACAAACTGGTATGGGATAACATCACATTAAGAAGTGGCTAACTTCACCGGATGCATATTCACTTCAGAGGCCTTTGAGGCTTAGATTGAGCATATCAGAGTGGTGGCTACAGGCTTGAATGCTCGATAGGATATGGACTCAGTAGACGTGTCTAAAATAGCTTCGGACAATGATTGTGTCAAGTATTTGTTAATAGCAACTAATATTTCTTCAAGATATTCATGGGTTGAACCCATAAAAATCAACTCCCAACTCTGTTGTCAAAGCCCTTAGGAAAATATTTACATCCGCTCCTTTACCCCGAATGATAAAGTCGGATCAAGGTCGTGATTTCAACAATAGAAAAGTGAAAACCTATTTACAAAGGCAGGGCATCCACTTATGTCACCTAGAATGAAACCAAAACGTCCTACGCTGAGCGTGTGATTACAACTCTCAAGACTACCATGCACCGATATTTGACGTACTGGCAAACGTGTTACTACCCGGATGTGCTACGCGACCTGGTCAAAGACGATTATTACAGAATACACAGATCAGTAAACCAAAGATCACCATCAGAGGTAAAGTGAAATTGGGTTTAACGCCGCGTCCAAGACAATTGCACTTATATCGCGATGTGCATGCACGTGTGTGCGTGTGTGCGTGCGTGCGTGCGTGCGTGTGGCTGCTTCATTACTTGCTTAGTTGGGGTTTAATGTGCGCTTTCCGACATATACGTATTTCGAAATTTAGTAATGTGGTCGAGAAGGGTATGGCCGAAAGGTAAGGCGACCTCCTCCTTTATAGTCGCTTAAATAATTTTGGCGGAAATTTGGAATTCTACTAATCCAGACTGATGCCGATTTATAGTGCTATCCCACTGATATACCATGCAGTTTAACACGAATACCCCTCTCAGACACAGTAGACTGACCACGAGCCGACCAGTCATTGGTTTGACTCCCTTAGTGCCGAGCGTCAGGCAGGGTGAGAACACGTATAATCTATTTACATATTTTGTTATCAGCGGCCGGGGATCGAACCCCGGACCTTTCACTCTGCAGGCAGAGGCTCTACCACGGAGGCCGCCCTGTTTACATGGCACTTATAATTCCCTGAAGGCACGAAATAGAATCTGTAAATATTATGAATTGTTTATGTTTAGATTGGTTATTGATATATCTGTTTTACTGAAATTGTGTCACCGTCACATTAAGATGTACCAGGACAAACAGTCGATCATCTCAGCTATATGTGTTTGCGAAAGAAACTATCCAAAACTTTCTACGTACATGGAACGTGATGATTTCAATATACACAAACTCGACCATTATTGCCATAGAGAATATATAGAATTGATATTTGGAATTTCATACAATCTAGTGAATGCTAAATCATTATCTTCCGAATATAATAAATGAATACGCAACGAAATATTACACTTCAAGTGAAATATATTAACACTTGCAGGCTATAACAACTTATGTCAACAAGATATACAGTGTGTCCAGCCAATAAGGTTCATTCCAACGACGCCAACAAAGCAAACATATTTGTCGACGAAGAGTAACGATATCCATAATAATGAACATATATATTTTTCTTAAGGCCAGATCCAATGATTGATAATTGTATTGTATCAGCCACTCTTCTAAAGACAACACGTGTGACTGAGCTGAAAACGAAACATAGTATAGCGAGAGCGCAGACCCCACCCATCACCCCCACCACCCTCACACGTAACACAAATATACAAGGCCTCGACCTGACACTTATGAAACGACATGCGCGCGACGAGGTCAGAGTGAGCGCTCCCAAAATCTCTGTCTGTCTGTGTCATAATCCCAAACCGTTTCCAACACTGAAATGGAATAAAGAGTAAAAATTCTCTTAAAGTTATAAATTTGTCTCATAGTGTTCAGGCTTCGCTCACGGGTTTGAAATGTTATTTACTATCAGCAGCCATAAGAAATCTTAGGATTCCGTTTTTAAGTGTAGATTTTATGGGTGATATCCAATTTCTGGTCATAGTGATATGAATAATATTTAGTTAAAAATCTCTTGAAATTATATATATTGACCCATAGCATTCAGATTCTGCTCATAAGTTTTAAATGTTATTTACTATCAGCAGCCATAAGAAATCTTAGGATTCCATTTATTGTAGATTTTATAGGTGATATCCAATTTCTGGTCAAGGTGATATGGAAAATATATAGTCCCAATTCTCTTACAATTAGAGATATTGTCTCATAGCATTCAGGCTTTGCTCACAGGTTTTAAATATTGTTTACTATCACCAGCCAAGAAGACATCTTAAGATTTCCTTAATTGTAGTTTTTATAGGTGATATCAAACTTCTGTTGAAGGTGATATGAATAATATATAGTAAACAATCTCTTACAATTAGAAATATTGTCTCATAGCATTCAGGCTTTTCTCACAGGTTTTAAATATTATTTACTATCAGCTGCTGAAAGAAAATCTTAGGATTCCGTTTATTGTAGATTTTATAAGTGATATCCAATTTCTGGTGAAGGTGATATGAATAATATATAGTCCAAAATCTCTTGAAATTATATATATTGACCCACTGCATTCAGATTCTGCTTACAAGTTTGAAATGTTATTTACTATCAGCAGCCAAGAAGAAATCTTAAGATTCCATTTTTAAGTGTAGATGTTATGGGTGATATCCCATTTCTGGTCAAGGTGATATGAATAATATATAGTAAAAAATCTCTTAAAATTATACATATTGACCCATAGCTTTCAGATTCTGCTCACAAGTTTGAAATGTTATTTGCTATCAGCTGCCGAAAGAAATACTTAGGATTCCATTTATTGTAGATTTTATGGGTGATATCCAATTTCTGGTGAAGGTGATATGAATAATATATAGTCAAAAGTCTCTTAAAATTATACATATTGACCCATGGCTTTCAGATTCTCATAAGTTTGAAATGGGATTACACTATCATCAGCCAGAAGAAAATCTTAAGATTCCATTAAGTGTAGATTTTAAAGGCATTATCCCATTTCTGGTCGAGGCGATATGAGTGATAATATAGTCATAAATCTCTTAAGATTAACAGTATTGACCCATTGCATTCAGATTCTGCTCACAAGTTTGAAATATTATTTACTATCATTAGCAATAACATATATTAAGATTCCAGCTCTAAACATACAGAATCGACTTTCGTCAGCGAAGACAACCCTCTGCCAGTCACGTCATTGCCAACGTCGTACAGTCCGGGCCCATCTCAATCGCAGACGACGATGTTGCGCTGTCAATAGCTGTCCTCTGTATGGTCTAAAAGCCCTGATTCCATGAGCCCTGAGTCTCCTAGCCACTGTCTGTCGACTAACCCTGTGACCTAAGGCATTTGTCGCCGATGAAGTCACTGTCAGGAAGCGATTTCGGAGGTGCAAGGTACGCAAGTACCGGTCATCATGGGGCGTGGTCACCCTGGGTTTGCCTGTTCTTGGCCTGTCAGCGGTCCGCCCTGTCTGTCTGTAACGTTGCATCAAGTTGGTAATGGCAACACGGGAACCACCGAAGGTTCGTGCAATATGGGCGTGGGTGGCTCCAATCTGTACCATACCCAAGGCTCGTTCACGTTGTTCGACTGTGAGTCGTGGCATTTGTTTTTATCACTGTGGATGTCTGACTTGCCGTTGCAACCGTTTTATACCCTTACCCGCACGTGCATTTGCAGTTGTCCGTGGTGCACGTGTTTTTCACTTTTTCGCGTGTTATCTCGCAAACATGTAACAGACGATTTACATTTTCTGCATACACTATTGTTGTATTTAGGTTATGTGTTTTAGATAGACTTCATCGAAAACAATTGTATACTTTGTCTGAAATTTATATTTTCAGTTGGTAAAGTTTCTTTTGGACGTCAGTTTATATGATTTGAAACTGTGAACTGTTTCTGTTATCTGAATAACTGAATGAAAAAAACTAAAGAATAAAGATAAAGTAAGGAATAAGGAATAAATTGCGTCGATCGATGCACATGATATTAATCACTGGATTGTCTGGTCCGGGATTCGAACCCACACCTGCCAGGGTGAGGCACCTAATCGCCAGCCCACAAAGTCAGCGATCTAACCCACTCAGCCACCGATGCTTCCTGTACCAGTTGTCGGACTTTCATTTTTGTGGAAGCCTCGGTGGCTGAGTGGGTTAGATCGCTGACTTTATGTGCTGGCGATTAGGTGCCTCACTCTGGCAGGTGTGGGTTCGAATCCCGGACGGGACTCAACCCAAAAAAGTACTAGAATCTGTACTTTACTAAGAAAGTGTTATCCCAAATATAACATTAGTTACATTTGACCACTTTCCAAATGGCATTGTGTATTCATCATTAACGTCGTCTTGAACTCACTGATGGTGGTGTTGAAATATCCACAACAGAGGGTGTAACACGAAGTGGCCTCATCAATATAAAGCGTGGGTAATGGAAACTAGGTATATGCAGCTACTCACACATACAGCCTGACATGGGCTAGGAATACTAAACTGCCTGCTTGCAAATGTCCTTTGTGAATGTTTGAAAGTCTCCATTAAAGATATGAATTTAATTACGACATACCGGATGGCAGTCCCGTCACATAAATCTTTAATTGCTGTGCGTGTGAGTGACAGGTGCAGTTGTAAAGAAATATAAAATGTTCTGTAATATTCAAATATTACTTGGTGTGCAAGTCCATGTGCAGCTGCATGTATCCTTATAGTTGTTTACCCTAGGACTTTTATGCATTGAGAGGCTTTCGGTGTCTGGTACAGTTGTTAGGCTTTCGGGAATGTTATTGTCACTGACAGCTATAGAATTCAACAGGGGCAAATCGCATATTGAATCACATGTTTATCTGTATAAAGACTACACTGCATACACGATGCACGACATGTACAAAACACGACATGAAGATCCGGGTTAGAAAAGGTCTTCAGCAACCCATGTTTGCCGTAAAAGGCGACTATGCTTGTCGTTAGAGACGACTAACGGGATCGGGTTGTCAGACTCGCTGACTTGGTTGATGCATGTCATCGATCCCAACTGCGTGGATCGATGCTCATGATATGAATCACTTGATTGTCTGGTACAGACTCGATTATTTACAGACCGCCGTCATATAGCTGGAATATTGTTGAGTGCGGCGTAAAACAACAAACCAACCAACCAACCAATTGCGTGGACCGATGCCCATGATGTCAATAACTGTTGTTGTTTTCTGGTCCAATATCGGTTATTAACAGACCGCCGTCTTATAGCTTGAATATTGCTGAGTGCGGCGTTAAACAGCAAACAAAACAGAAATGACACACGTATATTGCCAGCTGGGTCTATGAGGCCGTGAGTGAGGGGCATAAGTAATTTCACCTAGAACAGAAATTGTACGCGGGAAAACGTTCTACATACAAATGATCCTTATACCTTGTGAGAAACTTGTGGGGGTAATGTCTGCAGTGAGAGTCACCCTCACCTCCACCCTGACCCTGAATATGGAAATATTTTATTTAATTCTTGAAACCCATTTGTCCAGAACTCTCCATCCTGTGGCCAGTCTCGGTCAAAGATTAACTTGGCATTTTCGAAGTTTAAAAAATGCTGACAGTTGAACGACAAATTATTGGCTCACGTTTGCCTTTTTATAGCCACTACCACGAGTTACGATTGATATAACTTGCACGTGCATTTTGCTTTACTGTTTTCCTCCATGACATTTTTTTAACAAGTGTGAAAACAATGCCGTTTAAGACATTGCAAATCGACAATGGCTGCGTTTTGACCACCAACATTTTCCAATAACATATATCCAATTTATATAACGGATGTTTTGTGTAGTCAGGTTCAATGATCTACATACTATCTGTGCGTTTCTTTTTTTTTAAAGGGTGTAGATATGCGTACCCAACTCACACACATGAGTCCCAAAGAGGCGACCTATTAAACACTAAAAGCAACAACAACAGCACATACGACAAATGCAAAAATAAGGTCTTTACTCATCTGTATAGCATTATTAAACACTTTTTTCAATGTATGCAGAGCTGGATGCGTGCGAAAGGTTTATGCTGAATTTCTTTTAAGCGTTAAATAGTATAATTGTGTTGAAAGATATGACTGTCAAATTAGGTATGGTCAGTCTCTTTAAAGCATTAACTAATTATACATTTCTAAATATATTAAATCCTGCTTACAGTAAATATGAAATAGTGTCCTACCTCCGTTGTCAATATTTTTTTTGTGTGTATCTGTTAGAGGAGGGGCTGAAGCCCAAGTCTTTTTCATGAATAAATATCTGTTCTGTTGAAATTATGTGCAAATATATTGTATCATGTGAAATATAATTTATATTTTATCATTACATTACTATTTTGGTTGGTTGTTACCTTTATAGAAGTTTTACCTATGTACATATTAAAATCCGGCCTCACCTCTCAACAAGTACGTTTTATTTATCATACGAATTCATGCGAATGTATTTCAATTTATTGGCGTTGAAGTTTTTACAGGACATATTTCATCACATCATTGCAAATATATTCCTCAAAGTTGTTGTTGTTGCTTTATGTGTATAAAACGTCGCCTTCTGCCTCAGCAATTTCGGCTGACCTGTCCCTCTTTGAAACTCATGTGTGTGAGTAGGGTACACATATCTATTGCGAGTACAGTCTTTCAATTGTGTATAGTAGTTTATTCAAGAAGAATGTAGGCCATCGGCCCATGTTCCATGAACATAACATTGTAGCACTGTAGCAAGTACATTGTGTACGCCAGACAGTATATTGTGAATGACACAAACACGAACAAGGATCTCTCAGACAGTTTGCATGGGCGATAAACATGGCTATGTGTTGGATGGTGTTCACATTTAATGTTGATAAAAGAATATAAAAATTATGAAGGGAGGGTTGCACTACATAATTTTTATTAGGTATACATATTTTACGAAGAGAATTATACTAATAAAAATAATATTCATCTTCAACATGATTATTGTTCAATTGATACACCACATTTCTTCCCTGTGAACTGCAACGAAATCCTGCTTGTGCAAACCTAAATTTAGAAAGGGTTAAACATTTTAAATAGAGCGTTAACACACACTGAAATTTTGAAATAGGTATAGTGTTTTGTTTTTGCTAAACAACATAGCTTGCCAGTCTTGTTTATGTGAACACTTTAGTCTAAATACAGATTCTGATAAAGAAAGCATTTATATTAATGGTACATTTCATTTACCCCACATAACCGACACCAACACGAACAAGTAAAAGTTGCATTGATCATGAAAGTTTAATATTTTCTTGCGTTCATCAAACACGAGTATAATGCTGCAGTGCACACGCCAAATACACATTGGGTGAATCATCTACCAAAAATAGTTATATATAAACAAGTATTATTATTTAAAATGTTGTATGGGAGATATTTTATCACGATGTTTGTTTGGACAACAGAAACCTGTTCTTCGGGCTAAGCGAGGTTTAACGTTTCAGATTTAGCTGATAGGTCAGAACTTCACAAGAGTCTTCCCTTCGTCAATGCATCCTCTCCCTGGGAGACCCATGGGTGTGTATGTATGTTACAGGGAATATGTATAATCCCTGAAATTTTCAAGGAATATATTTAATGTCTGATTCACTCAGGGAATAAACATAATCCCTAAAATGTTCAGGTATTATACATATTCCCTGGTTTAACATCAAATGTGTTGGACATACTCCCTGAAATTACTTTTGAGACTCTTATATGGTCAAACTTGATAAAAAAAAAATTTGACATGATAATACCTTTCACTTAACTTAACAATTAGTCTTCACTGTAATCAAATAAATGCTACATCAAACATTGGATAGACTCAACAAACAAGAACAATTTGTTTTTGTTGACACATGTCAGACTTGAGTGGCACCTTGAGTTACAAAGCAGCCCAGCTTTGAAACATCTACAACTGGTCTGACATTTCTTTGTACCAGCACAGTTACACCGGGTGAAACCTTGTCCTCCAGAGTTGGATTCAACTGCACAGCCTGGCGAGGTGAAATGTTCCTGTCAGTGACAACGTCTTCAGTCGAGTACAATGCTGGAGCACAAACATCAAACTGGTTACGAGAGAACTTCCCATTCAGTATGCCACCTTTCACAGCTGTTGTGTACAAGTCATTGTCACTGCAATCAATCACAACACCTGTGATATTGCTAGGATCGGAACGGCATCGATCAACATGGGGAATTGGGACAGTAACATTGTCGCCAAGCTGCATTGACGCCAGAACACGTTGACTGCGCTTCACCATTCGTTCAGCTTGCTGCATCTGTGCTTAATAGTTGTTGTTGCATTAAGTGTTTAAGAGGTCGCCCTCTGCCTAAGCAATTTCAGCTGACCTGTCCCTCTTTGGGACTCCTGTGTGTGAGTTGGGTAGACATACCTATTGTGAGTTTGGTATTCACATAATTTCTGTTTTTGTATTGATATGATTTCTATGTTCTTATATTGATATAATTTTATTTTTTATCCTTGGTTGCTCTGTTTATATACGTCCGACAAGCTGTCCATCTCTCAGGAATAGAGTTAGTTTGGCCTTCGCTATTGCATCTCTTGGCCTTAGGAGATCTATGACAGATAGCGGATCTAACTGCAATTCTTGTTTTAACCGAGCCCGGGCTGGGACATGGTCTTGACATTCTAGTAATACGAGAGCAATGGTTTCAGCCTGATTGCAAGATGAACAAACCTTGTCACAGTGCTTTTATGACCGAGTCTGAGGCGTGAGATGTCAATTTCACTTTCCCTTTCATTTGAGTATGAGCTTTTGTCGGATCTTAGGTTGAATTTGGTATAGCCATCTGCCGATCGTACTTGCGTCCCTTTGGGCTTGCCATCTTTCTGCTATAGAGGCTTTGATTTTTATTTTTATCTCTAGTTTCCTGAAGAGAATAGACTGTATATGAGAGGGGATCCAACACAACTCCACCTGTTGCCCTTGGTCCGATAGTTGTGTATATTCGTATAGAATATTATTGACTGTGTTTGACCTGGAGTTTGAATTTCTGCCGCTGATGGTTTGAAGTGCTCTTAGCGACTCTAATAGGACGGCTGCCTGTGCTTCCGGAAGTTCCGGTATGAGTTTGAGTGCATGATGCATTGCCTCCAATTTAGCAGTGAATACATTGTCTTTCCATTGTTGTTCATTACTATATATGTGCTACCATTACACTGTTACTTGAGTGTTAGTCAAGCTTGGTATTCCGAGTGTTGGTGTAGGGACGGTACCGTAGGGACGACGTCGAACAGGATGTGCCGCTCGTAGGAAAACGTCCTGAGGTGAGCTGGAGCTCCGATCACCTCATGTATGCCTGAACTGGAAGGTCCGCTTATCGCTGTGTTTGTGTTGTCTGAGCAGGTATTCCGCTCATTGTGCAATTGTTGTTTATTGTTTACATGTTGTGCATAAAGCGTTCGGGACAGTGATGTCGATTTTCTCCTTTATTCCCCGATGAGCTAATTCCCCGTCAACATGCGCGTTGACAACGTGAATATGGGTCCCGTAACCAGCACTGATGTTGATAGGATTCTTGGTCATCAGTGTATATACGGGCCCAGCTGTCCCAGGATGTTTGAATTTTAGTGTTAGCTACCGATCGTGGTAGGGTTGGGTTTTCCTTTTAAGGGATGTTAAAGCAGTGTCAACTTTGGGAGTTTGTAAAGTCCAGGGAGGGTGTAGCCCTTTGTAGTGAATTTCTGGTGGCTGAATGTCATCACAATTGTGACTTCGGATGAGTTCTCGTACTAATATCCAAGATGGCTTTAGTGAGGGATTTTCCCTTCTTAGCCTCAATTGGAGGTTTCCTGTTTCTACATTTAGTGGTTCTAGTGAAGTGCCTGTTGCTGCGCCTGTGGCAAGCATTAAGGCTTTGTATTGTATTCTGTTGAGACGGCTCAAAAGAGCATATATATGTACATTTAAGGACAACAAAATTAATAAGAAAACAAAAGGTGAAAGATACCAAAGAGTAGAAGCTAACAAAGGAAGCCAACAGATGATTGGCGCTGATAGGTGATTAGCAATAGACAATGGAAGCCAACACTTAAGTTATCATAGCTAAGTAAGTGATGTTGTGATAATCTGTTGAGTGACTTTAATTCCAAAAAGGTAGATTCCCCAATGACTAGGATACATCTGTCATATACCTACAGGATATGTGTGTTTTTGGCTCTCATAATGACATGAAGCTGTGTGCTATTACTGAAGCACAGTCCATTACTACAAGCGCGTGGACTGACTCTGAGGTCTCGTGGGCAGAGTATCTGCATGGAGAGTGGAAGGTTGTTAGTTCTCTCTCTGGTTGCATCATAACATAACTTTAAAAAGTGATGCTTGTTGTTACCGCGCCTTGTATTAAGCATTAAGGATATACAACAAGAGCTGGTCGGCTAAGAGCCAGTATGCCTTATGTGTGGTATCAAACTGCTATATCCATATCAATGTCGCTATGTAAGTGCAATAATCTTGAATGCAATGTTAAGCCCCAATTCCCTTCCCACCACACTGAAGTGTGAGGCTGTAGTAACACATATGTGACTGTGAGGCTGTAGTGACACGTGTGACTGTGTGGTGCTGTAGTGACACGTGACTGTGTGATGATGTAGTGACACATATGTGACTGTGATGCTGTAGTGAGACACGTGTGACAGTGTGGGGCTGGAATGACACATGTGACTGTGTGAGGCTGTAATGACACGTGTGACTGTGTGAAGCTGTAGTGATACATGTGTGACTGTGAGGCTGTAGTGACACAAATGTGACTGTGAGGCTGTGGTGACACGTGTGACTGAGGCTGTAGTGACACATATGACTGTGTGAGGCTGTAGTGCGGGTGTGACTGTGTGAGGCTGTAGTGACACATATGTGACTGTGAGGCTGTAGTGACATGTGTGACTGTGTGAGGCTGTAGTGACACGTGTGGCTGTGTGAGGCTGTAGTGACACATATGTGACTGTGGGAGGCTGTAGTGACATGTGTGACTGTGTGAGGCTGTAGTGACACGTGTGGCTGTGTGAGGCTGTAGTGACACATATGTGACTGTGAGGCTGTAGTGACACGTGTGACTGTGTGAGTCTGTAGTGACACGTGTGACTGTGTGAGGCTGTAGTGACACATATGTGACTGTGTGAGACTGTAGTGAGACACGTGTGACTGTGAGAGGCTGTAGTGACACATATGTGACTGTGTGAGGCTGTAGTGACACATATGTGACTGTGAGAGGCTGTAGTGACACACATGTGACTGTGTGAGTCTGTAGTGACACGTGTGACTGTGTGAGGCTGTAGTGACACGTGTGAGGCTGTAGTGACACGTGTGACTGTGTGAGGCTGTAGTGACACATAAGTGACTGTGTGAGGCTGTAGTGAGACAGGTGTGACACGTGTGAGGCTGTAGTGACACATGTGACTGTGAGGCTGTAGTGACACATAAGTGACTGTGTGAGGCTGTAGTGACACATGTGTGATTGAGGCTGTAGTGACAAATATGTGACTGTGTGAGGCTGTAGTGACACGTGTGACTGTGTGAGGCTGTAGTGACACACGTGACTGTGTGAGGCTGTAGTGACACACGTGTGACTGTGAGGCTGTAGTGACACGTGTGACTGTGTGAAGCTGTAGTGATACATGTGTGACTGTGAGTCTGTAGTGACACAAATGTGACTGTGAGGCTGTAGTGACACGTGTGACTGTGTGAGGCTGTAGTGACACGTGTGACTGTGTGAGGCTGTAGTGACACATATGTGACTGTGTGAGGCTGTGGTGACACGTGTGATTGAGGCTGTAGTGACACATATGTGAGTGTGTGAGGCTGTAGTGACAGATGTGACTGTGTGAAGCTGTAGTTACACGTGTGACTGTGTGAGGCTGTAGTGACATGTGTGTCTGAGGCTGTAGTGACACATATGTGACTGTGTGAGGCTGTAGTGACACATATGTGACTGTGTGAGGCTGTAGTGACTCATGTGACTGTGTGAGGAAGTAATGACACGTGTGGCTGTGTGAGGCTGTAGTGACACATATGTGACTATGTGAGGCTGTAGTGACACGTGTGACTGAGGCTGTAGTGATAAAATATGTGACTGTGTGAGGCTGTAGTGACACATGTGACTGTGTGAGGCTGTAGTGACACGTGTGACTTTGTGAGGCTGTAGTGACACGTGTGACTGTGAGAAGCTGTAGTGACACATATGTGACTGTGTGAGGCTGTAGTGACACATTTAACTGTGTGAAGCTGTAGTGACACGTGCGACTCTGTGAGGCTGTAGTGACACACGTGTGACTGTGAGGCTGTAGTGATACATGTGTGACTGTGGGGCTGTAGTGACACAAATGTGACTATGAGGCTGTAGTGACACGTGTGACTGTGTGAGGCTGTAGTGACACATATGTGACTGTGGGAGGCTGTAGTGACATGTGTGACTGTGTGAGGCTGTAGTGACACGTGTGGCTGTGTGAGGCTGTAGTGACACATATGTGACTGTGAGGCTGTAGTGACACGTGTGACTGTGTGAGTCTGTAGTGACACGTGTGACTGTGTGAGGCTGTAGTGACACATATGTGACTGTGTGAGACTGTAGTGAGACACGTGTGACTGTGAGAGGCTGTAGTGACACATATGTGACTGTGTGAGGCTGTAGTGACACATATGTGACTGTGAGAGGCTGTAGTGACACACATGTGACTGTGTGAGTCTGTAGTGACACGTGTGACTGTGTGAGGCTGTAGTGACACGTGTGAGGCTGTAGTGACACGTGTGACTGTGTGAGGCTGTAGTGACACATAAGTGACTGTGTGAGGCTGTAGTGAGACAGGTGTGACACGTGTGAGGCTGTAGTGACACATGTGACTGTGAGGCTGTAGTGACACATAAGTGACTGTGTGAGGCTGTAGTGACACATGTGTGATTGAGGCTGTAGTGACAAATATGTGACTGTGTGAGGCTGTAGTGACACGTGTGACTGTGTGAGGCTGTAGTGACACACGTGACTGTGTGAGGCTGTAGTGACACACGTGTGACTGTGAGGCTGTAGTGACACGTGTGACTGTGTGAAGCTGTAGTGATACATGTGTGACTGTGTGAGGCTGTAGTGACACAAATGTGACTGTGAGGCTGTAGTGAGACACGTGTGACTGTGTGAGGCTGTAGTGACACGTGTGACTGTGTGAGGCTGTAGTGACACATATGTGACTGTGTGAGGCTGTGGTGACACGTGTGATTGAGGCTGTAGTGACACATATGTGAGTGTGTGAGGCTGTAGTGACAGATGTGACTGTGTGAAGCCGTAGTTACACGTGTGACTGTGTGAGGCTGTAGTGACATGTGTGTCTGAGGCTGTAGTGACACATATGTGACTGTGTGAGGCTGTAGTGACACATATGTGACTGTGTGAGGCTGTAGTGACTCATGTGACTGTGTGAGGAAGTAATGACACGTGTGGCTGTGTGAGGCTGTAGTGACACATATGTGACTATGTGAGGCTGTAGTGACACGTGTGACTGAGGCTGTAGTGATAAAATATGTGACTGTGTGAGGCTGTAGTGACACATGTGACTGTGTGAGGCTGTAGTGACACGTGTGACTTTGTGAGGCTGTAGTGACACGTGTGACTGTGAGAAGCTGTAGTGACACATATGTGACTGTGTGAGGCTGTAGTGACACATTTAACTGTGTGAAGCTGTAGTGACACGTGCGACTCTGTGAGGCTGTAGTGACACACGTGTGACTGTGAGGCTGTAGTGATACATGTGTGACTGTGGGGCTGTAGTGACACAAATGTGACTATGAGGCTGTAGTGACACGTGTGACTGTGTGAGGCTGTAGTGACACACGTGTGACTGAGGCTGTAGTGACACATATGTGAGTGTGTGAGGCTGTAGTGACACATGTGACTGTGTGAGGCTGTAGTGACACGTGTGGCTGTGTGAGGCTGTAGTGACACGTGTGACTTTGTGAGGCTGTAGTGACACGTGTGACTGTGTGAGGCTGTAGTGACACGTGTGACTGTGTGAGGCTGTATTGACACGTGTGACTGTGTGAGGCTGTAGTGACACATATGTGACTATGTTAGGCTGTAGTGACATGTGTGACTGAGGCTGTAGTGACACATATGTGACTATGTGAGGATGTAGTGAGACACGTGTGACACGTGTGAGGCTGTAGTGACACGTGTGACTGTGTGAGGATGTAGTGACACATATGTGACTATGTGAGGCTGTATTGAGACACGTGTGACACGTGTGAGGCTGTAGTGACATGTGTGACTGTGGGAGGCTGTAGTGAGACACGTGTGACACGTGTGAGGCTGTAGTGACATGTGTGACTGTGGGAGGCTGTAGTGACACATGTGACTGTGTGAGGAAGTAATGACACGTGTGAGGCTGTAGTGACACATTTGTGACTGTGTGAGGCTTTAGTGACACGTGTGACTGTGTGAGGCTGTATAGTGACACATATGTGACTGTGAAGCTGTAGTGACCCGTGTGACTGTGTGAGGCTGTAGTGACACACGTGTGACTGTGAAGCTGTAGTGACACATATGTGACTGTGAAGCTGTAGTGACACATGTGACTGTGTTAGGCTGTAGTGACACATATGTGACCGTGTGAGGCTGTAGTGACACATGTGTGATTGTGTGAGGCTGTAGTGAGACACGTGTGACTGTGTGCGGCTGTAGTGACACATATGTGACTGTGAAGCTGTAGTGACACATATGTGACTGTGTGAGGCTGTAATGACACACGTGTGACTGTGAGGCTGTAGTGACACACGTGTGATTGTGTGAGGCTGTAGTGAGACACGTGTGACTGTGTGAGGCTGCAGTGACACACAAGACGACCGCGTTCATTTAAAAATTTACAGTTGTGAAAAACAGTCACCATATGGGATGTACATGTATGTCTTCTGGATAAGGCATCCGGACTTGATGCTAAACGAAGATATTTCATCCAACATTTCGTGTAATGATAATTTAACATGCTTCTTCTCTTGTAAAAATGGCGTTAGACAGGGAGACAACCTGTCTCCACTTTTGTTTGCCATATTTTAAAATGATTTAGAAGAAGGTCTTCTGTACGACTCATGTAAAGGCGTCCAGTTAGGACGAAATTAGTTCAATGATGGAATTGAAGAATAATCACCATCTTTATTTCTACTGTATACTGATGATGTAGTCCTCATGGCTACAAATATACAGCACTTGCAAACACTGTTAGACTCTTTTAATAAGTATTGTGATAGATGGAAGCTTAAGGTTAATGTTTCGAAATCAAACGTAATGCTATTTGGGAGGATCAACGTGATTACAACCATACTTTCAAAATTAGCCAAGATATTTTGGAAAACGTTGAGACCTATAAATATCTAGGCGTCACCATGCAGACGAATTCTAAATTCACTATTACAAAACAAAATCTTGAAGAGCAAGCAATCAAATCAATGTATTATGTTTTGGCGCAATGACGTAAATTTAATTTGTCAGTTGGTTGCCAACTGCGCCTAGTATGGTCTAACCAATTCTTCTATACGGATGTGAAGTGTGGGGGTTCGACACTGTATCGAATAAGGAACGTGTCCAGCTACGTTTTCTTAAACATTTACCATCACTTTGGACTAGTACTCCAAAATATATGGTTTATGGCGAACTTCTGTAATACATGTAGTTAAGATCAGAATGGTTTCTTTTGGGGTAAAACTCTTATCCGGAAAATCATCAAAATTATCTTTACTCATTTACAAGCTGTTATATAATGATAACCTATTTGAAATACGCAAACATACATGGATAACCTTGGAAAAACAAATCTTTACGATCTTGGGCTAAGTTTCATTTGGCAATCACAAAGTTTTCAAAGTCCAATTCATCTAAAAAATATTGTTGAGAACAAATTAATGACATCAGTTTACAATTCTGGAAAGCCACACGAGATAAATCTTCCAAAGGAGCCATGTATACCATAGTTAAAAATCAATCCCTGATTTTCGAAGATTTTTTAAATATGAAAATACGTATTTTGCGAGACTTATTTAAATCTAGCACCTCCAATCACAATCTCCCAACTGAAACTGGAAGGTGGAAAAAAACCTTTTAACTGAAAGAAAATGTCCATTTTGTAAATCATTTGATTTAGGTGAGGAGTTCCACTATCTATTTTTCTGTCCACTATTTCAAAATGAGAGAAAACATGATTAGAAAATATTATTACATTTCACCAAATATGTATAAAATAAATTTGCTTTTTAAAAGTAAACGATTAGGAACACTTAGAAAGTTATCACACCGCAAACACGAAAACGTCGGTTTTTTTCGTATATGGTTATTGGACGGAAAAACGACTAAAAATTCATTAAAATTGATTAATTTGTTAGCGTCTAGAAAGTGTCCGGAAAAGCGTCGAGTTTTTCAAGCGTAAAATGGACGAAAAAACGATGCTTTTTGCTCCGCCTTGTACAGCTGTTAACGGCCAATCAGATGGCGCTGGTCCCCCGACGCACGTGATGCAGAAGGCTTCCTTTCGGAAGCAATAGGTTTCGTATTTCTGGCATGCCTTGCTCTAGTATCTGTCGCGCGCAGCGAGAATTGCTGATTAGTCAGTTTTAGGATATGTAACATGTTAATGGAATTCAGACACGCGCCAAGAAGTCAAACCAAACCATGTACCAAGTTTATTAAGATAACAATCCCTCCGCTATGCACAGTTACCTCTATCGGATAATGGGTTGTGTTTCATTTGGTTATAACAGTAACTAATTTTGTAATGTGAAGTTTACACGATATACGGCTTTTCCATAGGACGAGAGGTGGGTCACATGACGTTTTTCACGTGACTGTATTCTTGAAATTACGTAAGCGCTGACTACTTCCACATTCCTGGGGAAAACCCTGGGAATTCCATAGTACGTATTCATACAGAAGCGTTGTTTCTCATCATTTAGACCCTTTAATTTTGAACGTAGCGTCTTATCATACTCTGAGTTAAGTCATAGAGTTTGGTTGCATGCCCGTTCAAGGATACCCTCGCTACAACCCATCCTAGAGAAATAAAACCAAAAAATCCAAACTATCGTAGTGACAATCTACAGCAATCTATGAAAATACCTAAGTATCTATTTGACACATCTTTACAATCACCTTTCAATGATCGCTCAATTGATCAGTGATCACAAAGGCTTGAAATCGCCACAGGCTAATTAACAACTTCGGAAATATCTCCCGTCATGTTTATCGTGTCGGCCATTTTGACGTCTTGTACTTGATGTAAATATAATGTATTACGATGCTCTGTCATTGTGATTGACATACTGAGGTAGTTCTTAACAGACCTTCTCATCTAATGAGGATATATTTTGGAATATATTTCTTGTAAACAAACTAAAACAGATGTTCCTCGCTTTTGGGGGAACTATTTTATTCCGGAATGGCCTATTAAAGCTAATAGTAAGTCAAGGCACCATGCGCGTATATGATCTGTTATTATATGTGTTTAACAAATACGGTTTTGGGCGTTCATAAAATACACTGACGCAAGTATATTCTAATCAATTGGATAATTGAATATGCTTTATTTTACATATTACATAACATCACTACACAAAATTTGGACAGTTGCAGTAACACACTACGGTGATCGCATTAAAAACCACTTTGAACAGTATTTCAGTTATACACGGTGTATCAGACTGATGTGGGATAAAAAAGTGGCTCAGGCCATCCAACGGGTGTTCGCGAAAAGGTGAGCGTATTCTGCCAGACAGGTGGCATCCATCACAAACACATGCAAGGACAAGTCAATTGTTCACCTGAACAAAGCACGGAAACACACAATGATGCCCGTCCGCACTATTACCGAGCATGTAAATTATATTGTCCGTCAAAAACATGGACGAGTATAAACGGGTAGTTATGGAATACTGTAAGGGACATTCTCGCGATCTCGCATTCTCGCGATCTCGACCTTTGGAAACGAGCTAAATATGCCAAAAACACGAGAATGCGTGTTTTTGATACATAGCACTTTTTGTCAAAAATCGACAACGCGAGAATGCGACATTTGGACATGATGAAAAATCTCGCTATCTCGCAATCTCGACTTGTCAAATGAGGCCACAAAAACAAAAATCGCGAGAACGCGAGAATGCGACATTTTATTTTCTCGTGTTCTCGTTTTTTAGACGCTGTCCGTGCGCATGCGTGATATCATAAGGTCAAGGCGCATGCGCACATTAGTAGTGCTGCACAGTGGTCATGCTTCTTTTATGCTCTTCATTCTCCAAGTAGCATTTAGAAAATGTATGACTTGAGCTTGAAAATGCTATCATGTAATTTACATACACAAAGACCCAGCTGTTTTCTATGTACTTTAAATTAAAACCCTCAACATGCTAAACATAATTTAACAAAAGAAATTGTGTACATGAATGTTCATGGATAGTGAAAACATTAAAGTGTGAGGAAGCTGGAAACAATATATATCACTGTTAGTGAGAGAGTAAATATTGCTTAAAGCCACATCAGCAGTATTGCTGTATCAGTTACAGAAATAATCACATTATTATTCATTAAAACAAAATTGAGATTGTCCGATGTTTTTACACGACACCATAGTCGCTACTTTAGGCCATACAAAACTACAAAACATTCCGCCTTACATTATTCTATTGCCTCAAACTTCCTAGAAATAGAAATATCGCTAATATGTGTGTTCCTACTCCGTGCATGGCTCTGAATAAGTGAGTGAGTTTGGCTCAACACCGCTTTGAACAGTATTTATATTTCAGTTATTCCCTGGCTTGTCAGCTTCAAATGGGACGAAACCCACCATCATAGGTTTCTGGCACGCCCAAGGGACGCAACTTTACGTACACAGCGAATTGCGACGCCTCAGAGGACTGAGCCACTAGGTCACTTTCAAGGTAATTGGCAGAAAAACGCGAGAACGCGAGAACGCGACATTGGTCAAGTTTCGCAATCTCGCGTTCTCGCGTATAACTGTATAAGCAATTGACACAAAAGCACAAGATCGCGAGATAGCGACATTGGTCAAGTGTCGCAAACTCGCGTTCTCGCGTTTTTTGAAAATAGTTACATATAACTGCATAGCCAATTGGCACAAAAGCACGAGAACGCGAGATCGCGACATTGGTCAAGGGTTGCAATCTCGCGTTCTCGCGTTTTTGAAAAGAGTTGCATATGACTGAAAAGGCAATTGACACAAAAGCGTGAGAACGCGAGATCGCGAGACAGCAACATTGGTCAGGTGTCGCGATCTCGCATTCTCGCGTTTATTACGGTTTGAGTCGAAACATGTAGCGCTTGCCAATCAGAATTCGCATAAACACACAATGACATGTTATAATAAACATTCTTCATTTGCACTGGTAGTTACACTGATTAATTAATTGAATTGAATGTCTCTGAATAGTTTTTGTGTACTCCAACCCTGCATTGAAGTCTGCAGCAAAGTCGGTGAAGAACACGTTCCCTTCAAACAAACATAGGCATATTTTGATAAATGAAACATCTTCGTGTGCATAAATGGAATCCCAAATGTCTACTTCGTTTGCAGAATTCGTTCAAGATAATAATACTCTCTGTCAATGCGTTCATACATTTCATACATGATGTATTGACATGGTCCCAGCTGGCAAACCAGAGTTCTAAGAGCTTACAGTTTCGGCATAACTTCATCTATTCATCTGAGACAACAGCTTCCATTTGCAAACAACTGGGTCATCACTGATCCATGAATATATTCCTACCGCTATTGTCAACGTTAATTTGTTTCGTTGGCAAATCGAAATTGGTTATTCACCAGCATTCTCAAGCATTGATGTTTCATATTTCTATACAGGAGTATTGGTTGATAACAACAAGTTGATATACTGTATACTGCATGTGATACTGATTTGCGGAAATGCTACAACTTTCAAGATTCAAGAATCAATTTGCATTTATTTCTGAGAGCGGCGTTAAAACAATTTGTTTTCATAATGGAGCGCTGCAGTAATTCAAACTGGAACCGTAGACATGCGTAGTACCAACTCAATCACTCTGTTTCGAATATTCAGCAGCAAAACTATATATTAACCAGCTGTGAGGAGAGATATAAGATTTTTATAAGCAGTCAAATAGGGATGATAAAGGACCCCTCACTGATTAGGTTCTTGTTTACTTAAGAGCAGAGTTGCCCATGTTAGATGATATAACCAAAATCCAGGAGCTCCGGCGGGGGACAAACTGGTCTTGTTATTGTGTGGTATGAGCTGTGACGTAGACCTAAGAGAATAAAGTAAAAATGAGACCAACGCAAATCTACAATGATTGGAAAAGTCTAGAGTTCCACAGCTCTAGCCTGAAATTAAGAATTGTTCTGTCCTCCTTTTGATTTTATTTTTATTTTGTAGATATGGATAGACCAACCAGGAAAGAAATTGATGGAATATTAATATCACATGTCACCAATGATCCAGTTAAATTCATCACACAATAACATATTAGTATTTGATATTACGAAGGGCATGGTCAGGTACATGTTCACTGTAGTAATGTACATACTAGTTAACTTGATTATATTGTTTATTATAGTGTAGCGCGGCATCAACGATTACTATATGATATCCTCACTTGTCATCGATGTATTGACATCGAACAATGGACGATAATTCGAAATTCTTTTTTGAGCTATAAATAGCTTCAACAAGGACAGTACCGGTGTCAGTAGAATTTTCGTAGTTAAAAATATGTATCTGCAAAATATAATCTAAAGGAGCCAAGAACAATACTGTTTTATTAATGCTTACTTCCATGGATAGAATTGAGGCAATCTGGGCTTGCCAAATCGTTCTAGACTTGAGCTGGATTCCTTTTAAATTTATTCTCTATGGTTTGGGAGACATACAAGGATGTCAGTATCGCATGGAGAACTGACGTTTGGGTCCAGCCTGGGTCAGTGTAATCGGATATATTGTGGAGTTTCGGGTTTGGGCTGTTTGCTGAATAGAACAATGGCTCACAAACACGGGCACAATGTAGAGATTAAAGCATCACCACCTATGTTTATATCAGATATATTATTGTGATTTGAAATCTCGTTTTGAACAATTGCGAGTTATTGTATACTCTGTATTCTTTCGTCATGGTAGCATATATATTTTCTATGTTGCTTTTTGAATTATCCACAAATAATGAGAACTACAATGTAAACGTCTATCTGGAGATATACAATAATACAACTGAAGGGCATATCTGAAAAATGGGACTAATCGACTAATATTTCTTTCTTAAACACTGTCTGTTACAGGAATTCTAATCATTATATTATGCTTTGTATAGTTTTAAAATTTAGAAATATTGCATTTCAAATCATGGCAAATTGTGTATCTTTCTACATTTTGAATTCATTATAATTTCTGCAATAAAACCTTAACATCAGATAGTGATATATACGAATATGATCTATACTGTGGTAAATGAATTATTAATTTCGTATTATGAGTTAAATAAATTGAAATATGATAGTACAAACAAATTATTATAATCTGTTCGTGTGAGTAGGAAACAAAAGATCGAGGCAACTCTACTGACGTAACCAGTTGTGAAAAATCAAATATTAAAAGTTTAGGGGTTTGAACATGTGCATTGAATGACAGACAAGAAAGCAGCACAATGATTAAATTATGAATCAAATTATTTTATAAATAAAACTAACTATATAGAAATTAAAAGTTGAATTTCTCATTGTTGGAAGGTGTTTAATAATAGTTTTTGTTTCATTGTTTGTTGTTAAACACCGCACTCAACAATATACCTGCTATATGACGGCGGTTTGTAAATAATCCAGTCTGGACCAGACAATCCAGTTATTGACATCAAGAGCACCGATCTACGCAATTGGGATACGATGACATCATCCACCAAGTCAGCGAGTCTGACCACCCGATTACGTTAGTCGCATTCGTACAAGCATGGGTTGTTGAAGGCCTGTTCTAACCCGGATCTTCACGGGTATTTTTTTTTAATAATAAGGTACAATGAAATTATGTATTTGTCCATAATAAGTGTGTATAAGTAAATGGATAATATATCCATACACGCCAATTAAATGGGTTAGACTGCATATGGTTCATTGATGAAGTCGCAGACATGTATTTGATATTCATAATAACTCCACAAAAGCTACACAATGGCGACAAAACGGTACCAGCATCACAGATACCTACAATACATTTTTGAACATGAGATACATATAATTACTTTAAAGTTAAATCATCTATCTAAATAGTAAATTAGAAGGATTTAAATTATACACTTCCGACATTTTTCGTATTTTTTTCGTTTGGAGAGAGAAGTAGTGACAGTAGTGACTGGTATCTGATGGGTGCAAACAGGTGTCGAGTCGTGTCTCAGATGGCTCTAATTTCGTAGCTCTAAAGATCACGACGGCAATACAGATCGTAAAGTAGTTTGTCTCACAGTCCCTGAACCATATTATTTTCCCTTCCGCCCAGGCCTTACTGCAATGCTAGAGCCCCAAATGAAACAAGCCTAGATGTTCAACAGGTTCAGGCTGAAATTTCCATCTCACTTGGGCTCCTTTTAAATTTAAATATAGTTGGTCGTTTTAACCAAAATAACATATTTTCAGAGACTAAGCGTTAGTCTAACCGTGAAGTACAACTATCCAAAAGATCCAAAGCATTTCTATATTTCTTCAGACAGACTCTCCATGTTCCTATCGATATGTATCAAAAGACAAATAAATTAAATATTACAGCACTGGTGAATAGGTTAAATGCGCATGTAAGCGTCGATCCTACAATATCCTTTTGCGCAAAATACATATATACTGATGAATTAACGTTGTAATACTACACAAATGTATGTCCATATGTATACATCAGTTTCATCTCGTGATCTATATTCGTGTGTTTAGCTCTTTTTCTACAGGAGATTATGGGGTGTTACATCACACCAGAAAGCCAGGTCCAAATTCAAGCTATAATTTCATGGTCCGTCTTGTATGTTGGAAACCAATATCGCAATATGGCTGAATATTTAAACGTGGTATTTACCCGATTACTCACATAATTATTCCATTTTCTTCATGCACTTTCTACAATCATCTACGATCACTATCTATAAGGAGGTATATCTATATTCATCCAAATGTCCATACATATATGTCCACATACATATGTATTAAGCAAGTCCCACATTTTTCCTTAAAAGATAAATGCTAAGCATTTCCTCTGTATGTATCTATATATGTAAATATCGTTTTTATGTCAACGCTGATGCAGTGAACGTACCACAGACCTGATGCTAGAATAACATCTAATCTCTGAAATGAACATATTTTACAGAAAAAAACCAGTTGTTAAACAATAGTTAAAAATATAATAAAAAGGAGCCAAGAGACTTTCTTCATTTTGTCAATTTTTGGGCTGTATTGGACATATTTCTTTCGGGGTCTGTATGACAGACAAACCTGATGCTTTTAAGTATAAAGATAAGTAAGTATAGCTGTTGTATATATTCAAATATGTTTGTGAGTAAACCGACCTTGAAAAATATTGAAGGATGATTGGTAACTATTTATGTCATCATTTCAAATTAGAATGATAGCACATCAGGAAAGCATAGCACTTTAATATACGTTGTTAGCCCAATAGTGTTTTAAGTAAGAACAACATGTATATCGAGAGTAAAGGTTTGGTGCGTGACTTATCACACATTACTGTCAGAAAGTGTGCATATTCTGTTTATCGGCAATAAATGACATACGGCGATTCATGCGCCGAAAATACGATTTACTTCAGAACTAGTATAGATTACTTTAGGTAAGGGGAAAATGTATGTTATTAACAGAACTTTGGATTTCGGCAAGCTTAGTGCTCAGGGGGGTTATTTGGGCGGGTTCAAAGGATTCGGGTCCTGGCTTGGGCTTTGCGTTGGACGTGTAGCTGGCATTTCTAGGTTTGACGTATGAATGCCCAAAATGATGTCTGATGCAATTCTCTATTTTGACTTGTACCGTGTGTTTCCGTGCCTTTTCGGGTGATCAATTGGCTTGCCTTTGCATGTGTTTGTGGCGGGTGCCACCAGTGGATCGGGATGAGATCGCCTTTTTGCGAGCACCTAGTGTCATCATTTTTTATAGTGAATAATGAAACATGCTCCTGGTGTTGTCGGAATCGTGCAGTTGGCGCTACTTTTGGCAAGGGTTTCTTGTGATGATTGAACGGCTTTTGTCGTTTTCGTCAACTGATAAACATGTGATATAATGTCAGTGTATATGGTCATGTAATTAAGAAACAAACCGCGAGTGGGAGTTGTTTATTGTACGATAAACAACGACCACGACTCGTTTATTTCTTATATGAGATATCAACATTTCGTACAGCCTCTTTAAGGGTGTTATATTAGGAAAAAGTTTATGCTTTAAAAATATGTACCCGTACTTAAATTATGATGACTCCCTGAATAGACTCCGACCGCGTCATTGCCAGATAAATCCATTTTATGAACAGGAGGGTTTGAATTTGGTCTTTCCCGCATATTCTCACACTTTTCTCGATTATATGTACCTTTTCTCCCAATACCGATTGTCATTTCGCTCTCACTTTCGGATGCGATTGTTCCAGCATTGAATTTATCTACCTTCCCCAGCTACGTCTATTGGGAACAACTCACTAGACACTTCCCTCTCACAAATAACGTCAAATCTACGACGTCCTCAAGTTGCGAGTGCATGCTCGAATCTCCATAAATGACGTCATGATAGAACAATGTTTTATCGTGAAATATATATCGCTTCCTTCTTCTCTGTTCTTTGCGATTTATCGCGTAGCTGTCTTTGTTTTTGGACAAGCATAGTCGCCTATAACGGCAAGCATGGATTGCTGAAGACCTATTCTAACCCAGATCTTCAAAGGTCAAGTGGGATTCAACTGATATATTAAGATGAAATAAAACTGAATTATATGTGCTGTTAACACATCAAAGTTTGCCAAATTGTTGCAAAATGTTTGACCACAGCAAGGCTACGTATTCACAACGTATTGTGGTAGGCACAGTATAACTCATGCTTCTGGACTGAGGGAGGGCCGTATTCCTCCTTTTGGGTCACCTGCTTGGCAATATGGGAAGGGAAAACTGCAGGGGGTGAGGGCAGTTAAGTTGATGGTACAGACAGATAAGAGAGATCATTTTACAAATGTGAAACCTCATTCCACAAAGGAAGAGGCGAAAGCTGAAACTTGGTGAGATTTAAAAATGGCTACGTAGTTCGGGTAGATATGTAGAATGCCCGGCCAGTATGACCTTTGAGACACCACATTTTCAGTCATTAAAATGCGTAAAACATTTATTGAGTAAAAGAAAACACTATAAGTGAGTGAAACAAAAGACATCAGTACAGGCACATCCAGTCCCCCAACCCCAAGTCTGCATGTATCAATACTCATACCTGCCACATCCTCAACCACTGAACTTACTTACACCATCATCTGACTACATGTTCGCCAACCCTCGTATCACAACGCACGCACGCACGCACGCACGCACGCACGTACGCACGCGCACACACATCGCATTCATCTTTCCCCTTTATCCCTACAACCATATCATTATGTCTACGTCAGCCATCATGGATACATGCGCATACTTACATACATAATCCACCCTCCCACCATTCCCCCAAATCCATCGAACTATAACTATATCCGCCTTCATGTATCGGTATTCGTGCTTACATACATACACCCTCCTACCATTCCCCTACATCCATCGCGCTATAACTATAACCGCCTTCATGCATCCGCACTCATGTTCAGATTGCATTGCATGCATCGAATTATACGTTTAAAATATCGTAAATATTTTACAATAT
Organism: Haliotis rufescens; assembly: GCF_023055435.1. Classification (NCBI taxonomy): domain Eukaryota; kingdom Metazoa; phylum Mollusca; class Gastropoda; order Lepetellida; family Haliotidae; genus Haliotis; species Haliotis rufescens. The sequence goes on from NW_025964013.1 coordinate 5,111,771, forward strand.
GTACATATGAAATATCAGCAAACAGAGAGTATTATAACGCAATAGATTTCATCCGTCAAAAAATCACAGAAAGAAGGGCAGCCTGGAATTTTACAATGGCATCAGAATGCACTAAGACGTTCAGCTAGTCAGGAGGTGAGAGTTGCGGAAAATTACGATAAACTTCAGTTACAGATCTCCATTACGAATATCTAAAGTGTGAATAAAGATCACAGCTTGCTATAAAGTGTACTTCATCCCTGCAGATTTAGCAATTTCCTTAGCTATGAAATTTATGTCTAAATGCCCATGTAGACAAAGACCCAAATGTTTATAGGCATGACCATATTATATCCACGCAAATATCTCCACATTTAAAAACAAAGGTAGATTGAGGCTTTGAAGGCATTAAGAAGTGAAACACATAAGGAAGAAAATGTATGGATGTCAACGTCTTTATTATGAGGAACACAACGTTTCGGAGTAAAAACTTACTCCTTCATCAGGTGAATTAAGGCAGAGAAGATATATATGTACCTGTAAGAACAACAAAAGTAAAAAGATAGCAAAGGAGGAAACGTAACAAGGGAAGCCACGAACTTATCACGAGACAATGTTTATGAATCATTGTCAAATAGTGGTGACATAGTGGAAACAATACGCGAAATCGCGCATGCACAGAACGGAAAATTAGGACAAGGCATTAAGCAATCCGCATGCGCAGAACGATTGATTTCAGTACTTCCGCTAAGTGCTTCGTGTACATCGTCAAACTCGGGCCTGTAGTCTAAGACTCACCAATGAAATCTGAGAAGTAGGAATACCGGTAGACGCTGTTGCTTGATTGACAATGTCAATCACGAAAGGGAGGAGCTTGATGATATCGTTCTCTCCAAGTAAATTCCGATGTCAAATAACGACGTTATTTGGACGGAAAAACGATTGTTTGAAAGCGTCCAAATAATGTCGTTTTTCCATCCAATGACCATATACGGAAAAAAACGACGTTTTCGTGTTTGCAGTGTCAGAACTTTGTAAAACAATAATGTTGCTATTTAACTCTATCAATATGTCTCGTAACTGAACCCTATTCCTGTATGTTTATTTAATTAAGCCACTGCTCGGTACATCTGTTGTATATTTGTTACATATATTGTATATTTGTTAGAGTGATGTATATGTTGATCAATGCTGTACCTCCAACGCCGCTGGTAGCGGCCTGAGTGTAATAAAATTCATTTCAGTTAAGTCTTCCAACACCACACTTGCGCCGACGCCCGGCGGTCATAAAACTAATTAGTCCCATAAAAGGGATAGTTAGTTTCACAGATACTCAACAGTAGCTCAACGGAGTGTGTGGAGCTTCGCAGAAATGTGACAAACATACTGCGAAGTCACCGCTTAGCCACACAAAATGTTTTACCAAAATGTTTTTTAAAGTAAAGGATTCTTGCGCTGTAGTGTACCTGGTGTCACCCTGCACAAAAAAACGTTTCCGCTACATGTGTGGGCCAGGTGAAAATGCAAACTTGATAAGATCAAAGAATATTTTGTGCGCCCTTAAACCATAAAGTTTCGACACTGACGTAGGGGATTTCGACTGTAGCACAGGCAACTTATCAATGAATTATAATCAGGTCATCACTATGGAGTAACCAATCATGGACCTGGAATTCGATATCACACATATCTTTGATACCATTTATCTTAAATTGTTTCTCGTCCACAAGTATGTAAGAATAGAAAATATCCCACAGCGTCCTTTGGTATGAAATATATGAGTTGATAAAAGTAGCAAAAGTCTCAGGCTTGCAGAGGAGCTTTTCTACTTTTGTCATGGTGTGTTGATTTATTTGATATTAAGAATACATAAGTATGATATTGTATTTATTATCCAATATCATTATCAAGCAATAAGTACAAAACAATCCTGTATAAAATTAGAAGACTGGGTTGACATTTGAGACCATCTTGAAATTATTAAGGCCCATCTTGCCTAAAAAATATCAATGTGCATTAACTTTCTTGCATTCATCTGTGACATTTACGGCGTAGCTATTTGTATGTAACTGTTCGAAATCTATGAGAAATCAACACCAAAATATTATATTTTAGTACGTACATAAACTCAAAGGCTAAGTTGAACGAAAAGCTTTTATTTTGCTCCCATGGTAAATTGCTAAAATTATTGTGTAAATACATTGATATGTACGTGTGTCATTGAAAACCTTTTTCACAAACATGCACCAAATATTAGCTTTCAAGTATTTTAATAACGCTAAACATTAGCTGAAGTAAGTTAAAGAAATAAGTTGAATAATGACTCAGGATATTTGTGGACGCAAACTTATGTGTTTGCAATACAAGCGAGAAAACCCATTTCAATATTCATAACGTCGATTGTACGATTCAGACTATACCATGAACATGTGTTCATGACTCACTATCAAATAGTGATGATAACATGTACTTTGAGCAAATGAGCAAATGAAACTTTGCTCGCCCGTGGGTGAAATATTTTAATAAGGCTCTCAATTAGTTGAATTAAGTTCACTGTGAGTTGAATTATGTGTCATGATACTTGTAGAAACTTCTTTATGCATTTGCAAAACAAGAAATATGAGTTTTGAGCAAAGGAAAATATTTTTGCCCATGGGCGACATAGTTTAAATTTTGAGTTTTCGAAACATATTTTTTCATTTTATCTTCCTTAGTATGAACCCATAAAAACATCATGTTGAATTTTGGAAAGACCTTTAACCGAGACTGGCCACAGCATGGAGTGTTTCTGGACAAATGGGTTTCAAGAACTAAAATGGGACGTATTTTAAGTTTCTGCTTCGCCGACCTGTCTAACTGTTTCATCAGCAGATGACTACCCCTGAGGTTATGAAGAATAACAAGAATAAACAAGTTAGTAAGTTTGGATTTGTTCCCTTCCTTTTGTTTGCCTTTACGTTTTCGAAATTGATACAGCAAGTTGCAGTGCTTGTGAACAGGACCTCTATAAACTCCTTTTAAGTGATCCTTGTCACGAACTCCCTGTCGTGCCTCTACACGTGTTCCACCGATCTGGTTTCGTCTTTAAATCTTTCTTTTTTCTATATCTGTCATACTGTCCTATTTCCCGGCTGTAAAAAGCGTTCGGGTGGAGGTCTGCAACATTGAAAAAAATCACGTCCCTTTGTTGAGCATTGTTGAAAAAAACCTCTTACCCGAGAGTAAACACTTAGCATTACCACAGCAGATACAGGTGGCTAGTCTAGCTATCGGTACATTGTTGACATTCAGCATCTATGACTGTAAGAAGGGTCGTTTGGAGTCTTTGGTGAAGTATGTGGACTTTCGCTTTAATGTAGGATGCAGATGACAGCGGCGACTATTATAGTTGTCCCGTCGTGTAAAGGTGTGGTTACACTGCTCGCACTGGAGCCTATTTCAATCATGAATAGTGCGAACATGCCTCATCAGATGTTGACACTACCTTCAGGGTGTGTTACACGATGTGCAGATGTTGTTATGAAGCTGTTTGGATGCTGCTTGAGAAGGACTTTGAATATCAAAGACAAAAAGTGTCACAGAAAGTACTCAGTTCGTTCTGTTTTCTCCCTCTCTCGGCAAATCTTATATTTTTCAGCTAAACATTGTGCCATATGATATTGACATGAACTTAACACAACGATTCTATTACTTTCATCGCGGATGTATGGGTTAGACATCCATGTTTTCTCAGATACAACATATTTTAATAAAGTCTTCTTAAAAATATTAGAATATATAGAAATATTATCGTATTAGAACACAAATGAACTCCTCCTGCCTTGCGCACATTGAGCATGTGTCAGATTAAAAATCATTTACCACTCTCTCAAAAGTACTGAGTTATAAGAAGGGTTAAGATCAATAAGCGCTGTGGGGGCTCGAGACCGAAAAGGATTGTTGGATCGTAAAGCGAGAGTCAGTGTTGTGTGAGGCACGGTAACGGTATAGCGAGACAGCGGTCGCACTATAGCGCAGTAATTGAGCGGATGATAGAGCTCGAGCTGCACTGTTACATTTTCTATGCCAACGAATGATTTTAACTTTTACTTTTAATAAAAGTCTCATAGGCCTATTGGCCGGGTGCCTGTAATTTTTGTATACCGTCCTATTTACGTTAATCTTATGTATTTACAGACACGGGACATCTGAATAAACTACTTGTCTTCTTCAGTAACAACTTTTATATAATCTATGTATCAATTCGTATTTATACGAAAAGTGACTGACAAAATGTGTTTCAATATAATTGCGCTTTTTGGGATAACAGTGAAACTGTTGTTTTGGGAGGGCATAACTAAAATATTCACTTGAAAATATATGATTAAAGAATTTAAAAATCAAGTGTTTCTTGTATTTATGCCGGACTATACGAATATCTAAAATGCTTACATATATTTATACAGCTATATTGACATGCACAAAGATTCACATAAAATCATAATATTGTTCATGCTCGTTCATTTGTACATTTCATTATTATCGTTATCCTGTGGATGTTGTATATACTGTATATAAGCCTTTACGCTTGATTACAAAATCAAATTCTTCCTCTGAATAAAACTATGTTTAAACCACCCATATGAACAAGATATTAGGGTAATACATGAACATGATATTAGGGTAATACATGAACAGGATATTAGGGTAATACATGAACAGGATATTAGGGTAATACATGAACAGGATATTGGGGAAATACATGAACAGGATATAAGGGTAATACATGAAGAGGATATTAGGGAAATACATGAACAGGATATTAGGGAAATACATGAATAGGATATTAGGGTAATACATGAATAGGATATTGGGGAAATACATGAACAGGATATTAGGGTAATACATGAACAGTATATTAGGGTAATACATGAACAGGATATTAGGGTAATACATGAACAGTATATTAGGGAAATACATGAACAGGATATTAGGGAAATACATGAACAGGATATTAGGGTAATACATGAACAGGATATTAGGGAAATACATGAACAGGATATTAGGGAAATACATGAACAGGATATTGGGGAAATACATGAACAGGATATTGCGGTAATACATGAACAGGATATTGGGGTAATACATGAACAGGATATTGGGGAAATACATGAACAGGATATTAGGGTAATACATGAAGAGGATATTAGGGAAATACATGAACAGGATATTAGGGAAATACATGAACAGGATATTAGGGTAATACATGAACAGGATATTGGGGAAATACATGAACAGGATATTAGGGTAATACATGAACAGTATATTAGGGTAATACATGAACAGGATATTAGGGTAATACATGAACAGTATATTAGGGAAATACATGAACAGGATATTAGGGAAATACATGAACAGGATATTAGGGTAATACATGAACAGGATATTGGGGAAATACATGAACAGGATATTAGGGTAATACATGAACAGGATATTGGGGAAATACATGAACAGGATATTAGGGAAATACATGAACAGGATATTAGGGAAATACATGAACAGGATATTGGGGAAATACATGAACAGGATATTGCGGTAATACATGAACAGGATATTGGGGAAATACATGAACAGGATATTGGGGAAATACATGAACAGGATATTAGGGAAATACATGAACAGGATATTGGGGAAATACATGAACAGGATATTAGGGTAATACATGAACAGGATATTAGGGTAAAACATGAACAGGAAATTAGGGAAATACATGAACAGGATATTGGGGTAATACATGAACAGGATATTAGGGTAATACATGAAGATGATATTAGGGTAATACATGAACAGGATATTAGGGTAATACATGAACATGATATTAGGGTAATACATGAACATGATATTAGGGTAATACATGAACAGGATATTAGGGTAATACATGAACAGGATATTAGGGTAATACATGAACAGGATATTAGGTAAAACATGAACAGGAAATTAGGGAAATACATGAACAGGATATTGGGGTAAAACATGAACAGGATATTAGGGTAATACATGAACATGATATTAGGGTAATACATGAACAGGATATTAGGGTAATACATGAACATGATATTAGGGTAATACATGAACATGATATTAGGGTAATACATGAACAGGATATTAGGGTAATACATGAACAGGATATGAGGGGAAATACATGAACAGGATATTGGGGAAATACATGAACAGGATATAAGGGTAATACATGAAGAGGATATTAGGGAAATACATGAACAGGATATTAGGGAAATACATGAATAGGATATTAGGGTAATACATGAATAGGATATTGGGGAAATACATGAACAGGATATTAGGGTAATACATGAACAGTATATTAGGGTAATACATGAACAGTATATTAGGGAAATACATGAACAGGATATTAGGGAAATACATGAACAGGATATTAGGGTAATACATGAACAGGATATTAGGGAAATACATGAACAGGATATTAGGGAAATACATGAACAGGATATTGGGGAAATACATGAACAGGATATTGCGGTAATACATGAACAGGATATTGGGGTAATACATGAACAGGATATTGGGGAAATACATGAACAGGATATTAGGGTAATACATGAAGAGGATATTAGGGAAATACATGAACAGGATATTAGGGAAATACATGAATAGGATATTAGGGTAATACATGAACAGGATATTGGGGAAATACATGAACAGGATATTAGGGTAATACATGAACAGTATATTAGGGTAATACATGAACAGGATATTAGGGTAATACATGAACAGTATATTAGGGAAATACATGAACAGGATATTAGGGAAATACATGAACAGGATATTAGGGTAATACATGAACAGGATATTGGGGAAATACATGAACAGGATATTAGGGTAATACATGAACAGTATATTAGGGTAATACATGAACAGGATATTAGGGTAATACATGAACAGTATATTAGGGAAATACATGAAGAGGATATTAGGGAAATACATGAACAGGATATTAGGGTAATACAATAACAGGATATTAGGGTAATACATGAACATGATATTAGGGTAATACATGAACAGCATATTAGGGTAATACATGAAGAGGATATTAGGGTAATACATGAACAGGATATTAGGGAGCTACATGAACAGGATATTAGGGAAATACATGAACAGTATATTAGGGAACTACATGAACAGGATATTAGGGAAATACATGAACAGGATATTTGGGAAATACATGAACAGGATATTGGGGAAATACATGAACAGGATATTGGGGAAATACATGAACAGGATATTGCGGTAATACATGAACAGGATATTAGGGTAATACATGAACAGGATATTAGGGAAATACATGAACAGGATATTAGGGAAATACATGAACAGGATATTGGGGTAATACATGAACAGGATATTAGGGTAATACATGAACAGGATATTAGGGTAATACATGAACAGGATATTAGGGTAATACATGAACAGGATATTAGGGTAATACATGAACAGGATATTAGGGTAATACATGAAGAGGATATTAGGGTAATACATGAACAGGATATTAGGGTAATACATGAACAGGATATTGGGGTAATACATGAACAGGATATTAGGGAAATACATGAACAGGATATTAGGGAAATACATGAACAGGATATTGGGGAAATACATGAACAGGATATTGGGGTAATACATGAACAGGATATTAGGGTAATACATGAACAGGATATTAGGGTAATACATGAACAGGATATTAGGGTAATACATGAACAGGATATTGGGGAAATACATGAACAGGATATTAGGGGAATACATGAACAGGATATTAGGGAAATACATGAACAGGATTTTGGGGAAATATATATTAACAGGATATTATGATTTTGTGTAGTCACTCACAAAGAACAAGAGGAGCAGGAAATATTTTAGTCTGTCCACTCGTTCCCGTCGTCAACGCGAATGTTGACGGGGAAACTGGCTCAGATCGAAGACGAAGAATACGTTGAGTCCAAACTTCTTTTGTCGACAATAAAACAAACAAATACAATTACTAATAGAACTATGTCGAGAACTCCTGTACCTACAAAACTATGGTTTTAGCATAGTATAGAATTAAGAAAATGCCTTGAAGTTTTGTAGGTCGTTTAGTGGGGTTAGAAGTGTTGGCAGAGACATTTGTTTGTTACAGTTTATTGTGAATTTGAGGGTTGTTCTGTGTTGTTGTTAGTGTGTGCAGTGTAATAGTGCGTGACCAGGTATTTCTAATTGGTTACAGTGAGGACATTTACCTGTTTGGTGTTTTCTGATTCTGTGTAGGTGAGAGTTTAGTTTAGTGGGCCCTGTCTGTAATTTGATTATTGATTCGATTCTTTTGGATTATGAAGAACTTTTGTTTTATTAAGTGGCTTTTGGAGCACCTGTTTTAGTTTACAGTTTGATTTCTGATAATGTTTTTGCCACTTTTGGAGGATTTGACTCAGAGCGATACTTTTAATCCCGTTTTAGATATTGGTAGGTTGATTAATTTCTTGTTATTTTGGTGATGGGCGAACCTGCATTACCGTAATACATCTACAAATACGTCTATCATTAATGTTGCGTCATTTCAAGCTGACATTGGCATCGTGAATCATATGTGTTTTCTTGGTTATTGTACCGTTATTTAAAGTTTTATTCTGATCTATTCGTGAAAAATGTAATGTGTGAGTATTTGACAAGATTGAAACGAAATGCTTATGGATTTATATTTATATCTTGAGTAGTTATGTCATATAAAACGACGACGTTATGACAGTCATTTGTAATAATATAACACAAAGTTTCAGAGTATATGCTTACTCCTTCATCAGGTGAATGATTGACATGAGACAGTGAGCATACATATATACATTTAAGGACAACAAAATTAATAAGAAAACAAAAGGTGAAAGATACCAAAGGGTAGAAGCTAACAAAGGAAGCCAACAGATGATTGGCGCTGATAGGTGATTTGCAACAGACAATGGAAGCCAATACTTAAGTTATCATAGCTAAGTAATTGGCTATGGACAGTGGGCAGACGGGGGGCAGGGTAATAGCACTGATAGCTGAAGGAATTCGATGGACATAGCAAGGGACAAATTGTACCGTTATTTAAAGTTCCATTCTGATCTATTCGTGAAAAATGTAATGTGTGAGTATTTTATATGTTTATAAGATTGAAGCGAAATGCTTATTGATTTATATTCTGCTAATCATGAGTAGTTATGTAATATAAAACCAAGACGTTATGACCGTCATTGTAATAATATAATTTATGATTATTAGATATATTTATATGATTAATTGAACTGAAATGTTTATTGATTACCACACTGCATCTGAAAAAATGTTAGAACGCTAGCAACTCTGCTGTCATCATTTATTCTCAATTCTATGTTAAGGAAAAATTAACGTGAGAACCCATGTTCTCGCTGTCATTGTAATCAGAGAGATATTTAAATAGGAGATCCATGTTTGTCGATCCCCACCCACTGCATTATAATATGTCGGGAAAATGAATACTGTTTAAATCATACTGGCAAACGGAGTATTGTTATACGAATGCTTGTATTAAGTGTAAATGTATTTGACACTTTCTTCAGAATCCATGCATTATAAAAAGGTACTCATTTTAGATATTGGTACCGTAATGACTGTATATGTATATATTTTCTCTTTATAAACTCACACCTCTTCTGTCGATAAACGCCCACCTCTTCTAAGGGCAATACTTGTCCTTTCTAAACTGACTCTTAGACACCCCACAGTTATGATTGAAAAATGTGTAGTTACTTCTGGAATTCGGTATTGTGTCAGATACCAGAATGACATCACCAGCAAATATAAGTAGCATGATTTCTAATATGTCCGGGAAAAAACTGCACTCCATATTTCCCATTTCTTAAAATGTCTGTAGATAATTCGTTGATGAAAAGTGAAAATAACAATGAACCTAATATGTAGCCTTGCCTTAATCCAATTGGACACTCAAGTCAATGAGTACAACTTTTGTTATTACCTCTTACACATGCTTTTACTGATTAACATTAACTATTAAGTGCATTTAACACTTCTCCCTTTAAACCAAAGGTCGAAAGCCAGTTTCCATTTTTTATGATTCGTACCGCGAACAGCGCCGCATATGGTTCTCAACGCATCTAGTTGCAATTTTCAAGTAACAGTGCTTGTTCGTTTGTACATTTATCCCAGATATGGTAACAACAATAAAAAGTTGGATTTATGATACTTTCCGATGTTTTTCTTAACAGATGATATTTAAAACTTCTCAGGCAGTTTACCTTTGGGCTGATCTTTTGGACAATACCATTGATATGGACTTTCTAAGTACAATCGGTTTGAAGTGTTACACCAAGATGTTTGTGATTTTGGATTTCTTGGATTGGAATACCATCCATAAATAATGTCGGTTTATCGCTGTTGTTTTTTTTTTCACGTGAAAAGAAAAGTGTTTCGGTTTTGTTAGGATTAAACTTGACCTCCCACCTGTTTGCCCAATGTGATATTAAGCACAAGTCATCGTTCCATTATGAAGCAGTTTCATTAGGTCATTAACAATAACACTTATATATATATAATACCACATGAGTTTTATTTACAACTTATTCCTTTGTCAAAGACTTTATAAAAAAACTTTACTGATATCGCAAAAGACAGCGCAGATTTCTTTTCCTTCATCTAATATTATACAAATATGTTAATCATCTAATATTATACAAATATGTCAACTGATTAGAAGTTGAATCGCCCGGGATAAAGCCAGACTGCAAATTTGCCAGAAGATAATTATCTCTAAAGTAGTTGAAAACATATTTAAATATACATATTTCAACTTTTTTTGGAAAGACAGCAAGGAAGTGCTACTGGTCTGTAATTTGAACAATCGTGTACTACCTTTCTCATGCAGAGGGATTACTAATGCTTCTTTCCATATTGATGGAAATATAGAGTATGGCAACGATAGGTTAAGTAGTTTGAACACTTAGGGGGACAGTGGATACGCAGATGCTTTTAATACTCTATTACACATCCTGTCAGGCCCCGTTGCTTTTGAGACATCAATTGAAAGAAAAATGTCGAGAATAGCTTCATGAGTGAGCGTTATTGATGACAAATGAAAGTTATTTACACGCAAATTAATTGTTGGTGATTTTGCATCAGGATTTACAATTTTTGACTGTTCCACAAAATAATTATTTAGAATATTAGTGTATTGAGTGTATCATTAAGTTCAATAGATGGGAAATGACTGCTTTCTGAGAGCGTTTTGGAGCAAACTTTCATCAAACGCCAGCAGGTTTTAGTATTTGACGGTCCATCTAGGGAAGATCCTTAGTTGACTTCTAATTGTGACAATTTTATATGGTATACTAATGTCTATTATGCTTTCAATCGTAGGGTTAGTTTTTCAGTATCATGATAATCTCATCTATGGTGTCAGAAAGAAACAGCTCTTCAGTATTTATATTACTTATACGTTTGATTTATACGGTTCACATCCGCCGATGAGTAATGGTAATTTTTCTCTTGTAACTACAGTATTTAGCTATTGTTTCTTCCAAGGTGACAAATATTTGGCAATTATCGCTACAAATAGGATCCAATACACCCGAACAACGAACATGACTCACTGAAACGACAAATATTAAGTCAGTCAATATATTTGAACTATGAGTGACCCGTATTGGTTCAGGGATAATTTGACTTAGTTCTGCATATGTTGAAATTGTTCAATTTTGTATTTGTCTTCACTAATCATGTCTATATTGAAATCTCCAACAACAGTATTCATGTTGTCTTCACTAATCATGTCTATATTGAAATCTCCAACAACAGTATTCATGTTGTCTTCACTAATCATGTCTATATTGAAATCTCCAACAACAGTTTTCATGTTGTCTTCACTAATCATGTCTATATTGAAATCTCCAACAACAGTATTCATGTTGTCTTCACTAATCATGTCTATATTGAAATCTCCAACAACAGTATTCATGTTGTCTTCACTAATCATGTCTATATTGAAATCTCCAACAACAGTATTCATGTTGTCTTCACTAATCATGTCTATATTGAAATCTCCAACAACAGTTTTCATGTTTTATTCACTAATCATGTCTATATTGAAATCTCCAACAACAGTATTCATGTTGTCTTCACTAATCATGTCTATATTGAAATCTCCAACAACAGTATTCATGTTGTCTTCACTAATCATGTCTATATTGAAATCTCCAACAACAGTATTCATGTTGTCTTCACTAATCATGTCTATATTGAAATCTCCAACAACAGTATTCATGTTGTCTTCACTAATCATGTCTATATTGAAATCTCCAACAACAGTACTCATGTTGTCTTCACTAATCACAAACACCCCAAAACGCAAGCTCGACTCATCAACTCCACCACCTTCTCCCACACCCACCCCGGCTTCCTTCATCACCACCTTTGCACTATACTTCTTCGCCGCTGGCTCAGCATCAATCCTAACTAAAGAACTCTCAGCAGACAGGATAGGTTTATGGTTTATACGCGAAAAAATCCATTACAGCAACATAAAAAAGCAAATAAAGGTTACCAAATAATATTCCCAAATGAAGATTCCTTCAATGCAGCTAAAAAATAGCACAAATGTTTCACGTCACCGTAACAAAACAAATTCCAAATTGGCAGCAATTCACCCGAGGAGTTATAAGAGTAAACCCTAGAGAAACAGCCGAAGACCTAGAACTCTACACCCAAGAAGCAAACACAAATCAATACTTAAACCCTCAACCCCAAATAACCAGCACTCGCAGGATAACCTCAAACAGAAACGGCAAGACGGTCCCTACCTCAATCGTTATTGTAAACTGCTAAATTTCCCGGAGCCCCTAAACACATCTCTTTCGGTGCCCACACTAAACAAGAAGTTAAACCATACATCAAACACGTCAAACAATGCTCTAACTGCCTTAGATATTACCACACGGCCACCCAGTGTACATTCAAAAAAAGTAAATGTAGAAAATGCGCTCAGACCGATTGCCCAGGCACATGCTCTCCCTGGTGCATCCATTGCAAATGCATAAAACATACATCACTCTCAAACCAGTGCCCGCAGAGACATACCCTAACACAACAGGCCAACAAACACATAAACATAGATTCGGCCAAAATCCAAACAAGAAAATATGCACCACCTACATCCAAACCTCTCCTCCCACACCACACTCAAACACCATACACAAACTCCCGGATTCTGTCTGGGGCGACCACATAGAAACCGCACCCACCACATCCACACTTCACCTCACACAGCTACCCACCAACTCCCCCATACCACACACTCCCATAACATCAACACCCGCATGCAAAGCAAACAACAAAACCACTGACACACAACGACCCTCAGCCAAACACTCTACAGCCCCCAAGGCAACAACACTTCCCCACAAGCAAGCACAACAAAAAAACACAAACACTGAGGAAACCACCCAAGCACAACATACATACACTACCTTTCAGGGCTACACCTTGCCCCTTCATTAGGAGATGAAGAGGTAGAAGTAGCCCTGAAACGTTGTGTATGTATAATAAAGACGTTGTTATCCAAACTGATATTCGTTGTCATTTTGTCATCCAAATTCTGAAGACTGACTATCATTGAATATTCGCAGGTGTTGTATACTGGAGGTTGGACAGTTGTACATACACGTTTAGTTTTATACGTTTATTCACTTTTACATTTTACAATTTAAAAAGATTACAATAACTAAAGGGAAAATATTGATGGGAATCATATTATAGCATATAACATACATATAACTGTATGTTAATTTAGTACAGGTCAAATAATCGATAAGTAATGTACTAATCTGAAAAAAACCAGAATTGGCATAGAGTCAGCCGTCTTAAAGATCCATACAATCAGAGATCTAAATACGATTTTACAGTGGGATGCGTTTCTACCTAACGATTTGGGGTATTGCAAAATCGTGAACAAGGGAGTTGGGTGGAGCATGAATTGTTTGTCGGGTAACACTTAATATCTACTCAAGGTCAAGAATTAGACACTTTCCTTTAAACGTATCAGAGTCTGAAGTATATAGATATTTTCTATATATGTATCATCAAATACAGTACTTGATCTATAAAGTAGGGAATGTTATTCTCACAACGACAAATATATACAAGATCACTCCAAGTATGAATGATAGAAGCGGTCGTATAATCTCCACATCCTTCAAGTTGTTACATTTTGTCTGTACAAAGTCTGATACACGCACCAGAATAGCATGTCTTATATAATCACAGTGCTGCCCAATATTTTTTTAACGGCAGCTGGGCTATTATTACCATGGCCAGCTGCACGGAGTCATGCGCTTCAAATTAACACTAGAGAATGGCCGGCTGGCCACTGAAGCTTAACATTGTGAATGAGGGGAGGGGATACTACAGACTGACCAGAGAGGCATCACTGGTCAGTGATTTGACGGTTAAAATTAGAATACTTTCTGTTGGTCGGGGCTTGACAGCGGCAAGGCAGGTAGGCTCTCAGACGCCTCTGATATGCTGCCTGGTCATGTCTGTCTCGTTACCACAATCGTGATTATACAGATGCTGTAATTATTATATCACAAATAAAGTGTTGTAGACCCACGGATGGACTCCTGTGTTTGGAGAACAGATATCCCGAACTACCAGCCCGGGATACATAACATTGTGACTGAGGTAGCGATTAAATTACACAATACGTGATACAAGTTAAACATGAAACGTTATAAAATTCATACAGTAGAGTAGAAATAGCATAGTCATGCCATTCAGATTGTACCGATGTAACAAACTATCGAGTATTAGCATCAGCCATGGTTGATTCACAAATTTTAAATGATAAATTCATTTTAGATTTATCAACGTCCGCCGTAAGCTGTCGATAAAGCGACGTCCCCTCTCGGCCACCATATATACAGGCTTATGTCGATAATATATTACACATTTACTCTATTGTACAACTGTATTCAGCGCGGGTAGCTCTAGTGTTTACTTCCACATTTATTACACGCGAAACCTCTAGCGACGTAGGTATCTGATATCTGATGACTGATTTATGTGTGGTCAATGTCAGGTGGCCGTGGGGTTTCCTAGTCCAATGAAGCAGTTTGATTGGATGACATGTTTGCTAAGAGACGATCACGTGAGTATAATAAACAGCGTTATCTCTGGTTCTGCATTGAACGCAGGAAGACCGTCGGATATATTTCTTTCAAATAACAGTGAGTACTTTTCCAATTTCTAATAAATATATGGTGGCAACTGAGGAGTTTAGCGGGCGCAGCTAATTTGGCCCTCGGGTTTCTTGCTGTGGCTCTCACGTCACAGATCTCGTTACCCCTTTTCGATCAAACACCCCATCACGATCCTTAGGGTTTGGCACCACTTGTCAGTCAAACATCCCTTAACGAACCTTAGGGTAAGTTGTAAGTATTTTATGTGAATTTCATGTTGTCTTTTCTCATCAGATACTAGCATTTGCGCGTTTTGCGTCTTGCGATAAGTTTCCAGTGCATGTCATGCCCTGACGCCCATTGATGGCGAGAGGACTAGCTAGTTGTAGGGCATCCACCCGGTGAGCGAACCCCAGTTTACCTGGTTGCATCCCATTAGTAAGACATCCCATTAGTGTGACACCCATTGTAAGCCAGTGGAGTAGGTGGGATTAATTAAACAAACACAGCCAGTCTTCCCACTTAACAATGGTCACAGCCCATGATTCGCTGATTACTTAATAAGAGTAGGCCAGTAATTCTGTTTGAATATTCTCAGGAAATAAATGAGTTAGGAGCTAGTAGGAGCTTACTCAAAAACTTGAGATGCATGTTTTGTTAAAACTTACTTATTACACATATAAATCCCCCCTAGTCAGTGAACATTTCATGAGAGATGGACAGCTACTCGAACGTATATAAACAGATGGCCGATTGCGCAATCAGTTGTTTTTGTGTATTCATGTGGATACAGGTGACCTCTTTACGTAAAAAACGCTGCAAACACAACAAAACCCGTCAGGTTACCCTTTTACATTGCAAATTACTGCTGGAGAATGCCATCTGCGTCTCCGGGTATTTCTTTTCTCTTGCGTGTTAGATTATAGGCCAGAGATCGGCGTGATTCTCGAAGCTCGCAGCGGAAGCGCCGAAGTGTACAGTTGCTGTTCAAACCTGCCGTCCTCTGAAGGCGCGACGCTTTATAGCACGTACTTGTTTTAACACATCGAACAGGTGGAAACTGTCATATGGGCTTGCCCTCATTTCGCCTACACCTCATTTCGCCTACAATAATTCAAATGCTTCATTGCCTCACCCCTATTATATGAATGGGCATTGTCCATCTCAGGCTGTTAACTAATCCAAGCTCTAATCTAATCCAAGCGTCATTCAAAGTGAAGTTTTTACAACCTATGACAACTTCTCACACCTCTTGTTTGACTTGGTCATTCTGTTAATCCTTGCCATTACATAACGCAGTGAAAACGGTGAACATCTTAAAAGTTGTCAAGAAAGGCAAGGCTTAGGGACGGCCAAACGTATTGATATTGATATTACAACCCACAAACATACAAACTAAGATCAAATTACAACTGAATAACTTGCCGACTATCACAACAATTCTTTGTAGAAGATGACCGAACAGTATATAGTGCCAGTGAACATATTCCGATATAGGTTTGTTACATTGCATGTAATTGTGGAAACCATATATATATATATGTTTTGTTTATCTATTTCTTAAACATTACCTGTTTTGTTTATCTATTTCTTAAACATTACCTATAACTGAAATTGTCCGTAAATAATGAATGAAATAAGGATCCGTAATAAATACAGAACGTATATTGAAGGACACTTCCTGTCGGTATTTCTTTCAATTTCCTCTACTCGCTAAATGTCGTGTTACCTGAATACTTTGGCTCATTTCCCATTCGCACACGACACTGTCCTGAAACCTGACACATCGATCTGTTTAATAGTATGATGTAGTTGACTATGTCCTGGTAGTGTAAGCATTTCCTTGTCACAACACTCCGAACTGAAGGTGTCTATTCGTCGGATATATAGAAACCACCCACACCCATCCAGACACGACGGCGAATGCCACCTGTGTTCCGTACAGTCATACAGAAGTGTATGTGTACAGTCAAACAGTTGTGTTTGTGTACAGTCACACAGAAGTGTATGTGTACAGTCAAACAGTTGTGTTTGTGTACAGTTATACAGTTGTGTTTGTGTACAGTCATACAGTTTTGTTTGTATACAGTCATACAGTTGTGTTTATGTGTACAGTCATACAGTTGTGTATGTGTACAGTCATACAGTTGTGTATATGTGTACAGTCATATAGTTGTGTTTGTGTACAGTCATACAGTTGTGTATATGTGTACAGTCACACAGTTGTGTTTGTGTACAGTCATACAGTTGTGTATATGTGTACAGTCATACAGTTGTGTATATGTGTACAGTCATACAGTTGTGTTTGTGTACAGTCATACAGTTGTGTATATGTGTACAGTCATACAGTTGTGTTTGTGTACAGTCATACAGTTGTGTATATGTGTACAGTCATACAGTTGTGTTTGTGTACAGTCATACAGTTGTGTTTGTGTACAGTCATACAGTTGTGTTTGTGTACAGTCATACAGTTGTGTATATGTGTACAGTCATACAGTTGTGTTTGTGTACAGTCATACAGTTGTGTTTGTGTACAGTCATACAGTTGTGTTTGTGTACAGTCATACAGTTGTGTTTGTGTACAGTCATACAGTTGTGTTTGTGTACAGTCATACAGTTGTGTTTGTGTACAGTCATACAGTTGTGTTTATGTGTACAGTCATACAGTTGTGTACATGTGTACAGTCATACAGTTGTGTTTGTGTACAGTCATACAGTTGTGTACATGTGTAGTCATACAGTTGTGTTTGTGTACAGTCATACAGTTGTGTACATGTGTACAGTCATACAGTTGTGTATGTGTACAGTCATACAGTTGTGTTTGTGTACAGTCATACAGTTGTGTTTGTGTACAGTCATACAGTTGTGTACATGTGTACAGTCATACAGTTGTGTTTGTGTACAGTCATACAGTTGTGTATATGTGTACAGTCATACAGTTGTGTTTGTGTACAGTCATACAGTTGTGTACATGTGTACAGTCATACAGTTGTGTATGTGTACAGTCATACAGTTGTGTTTGTGTACAGTCATACAGTTGTGTTTGTGTACAGTCATACAGTTGTGTACATGTGTACAGTCATACAGTTGTGTTTGTGTACAGTCATACAGTTGTGTTTGTGTACAGTCATACAGTTGTGTTTGTGTACAGTCATACAGTTGTGTATATGTGTACAGTCATACAGTTGTGTTTGTGTACAGTCATACAGTTGTGTATATGTGTACAGTCATTCAGTTGTGTTTGTGTACAGTCATACAGTTGTGTACATGTGTACAGTCATACAGTTGTGTTTGTGTACAGTCATACAGTTGTGTACATGTGTACAGTCTTAAAACTTGTGTACCAAACCTCATTGTATACCTCACGGTTGTGCTGTTACGTTCAAGTCAGAAAACATGAAACGTTGCATTTGACAAGTAAATGTTTCCCTTACATTTAAAATACTGGATGCACCTTACACTGTTCCAACGTGTCATGTTTGATATATATACATGTATATATACATGTATTCAACAAGGTTTTGCACGTGTTCGACTGTTTCTGTTTCGAATTAAAGTATGGTAGTGTTTTGCAAACAAGATCGATAGTTTTTGCGCTGTGCGTTTGCTGCAATGCCATTCAGTAACGTTCAAGTTGATTTAATGGTATTTGTAAAAAATACTACACTATGTAGCCATAGATAGGGGGGGGGGGGGGGGGGATGTGGACGTTATTGTAGTGATATCACAGCGTGCCAGCTTTGAGTAGGAGGAAAGGTCACAGTCAACGCAACTCATCGCCGCCCCTCACTAGACTTGTTGCCCCCAAAACTGTTCTAAAATTCACACAAGGTTCAGTCAGTGACACCACAGGTCAACTTCCATTTGCAACATGAATTTCCCCGTGTGTCCCACGTTACGACTTCAAGTTCACCTCTTAGCTCCTGTCGGCGAGGAACAGAGACCGGCTCTGATACAGGTCGACAACTATCCACCCAGAATCATGTGTATCAGCTGTGTGTCAGCATTTTACTTATTGTCGTCACATGATTTTCGTCTTAATGACAATACCAAAATTATAGCTGCAAAAGTCTGTCTCCTTCTCCAACACAGTCTCATTCCCATTCGCCATGTTGGTTTGGAAAGGTATTGTTCGTAGAGTATGATTGGCAACACTTCACAGGGAAGGACAATTTATTATTAATGTCCGTCCTTGAAACAGGTAAACCCAGCCACTCACTCTAAATGGTCTAGCTATCCGGTAAACTCTCCAGTGTGTATGCACTTGAAACACACCTGATATGTTTACAAACCATCTATCCAGGACTTAAAGCCTATTCAAGCCCTACTTATTTTCCAGACACGTTCCGTTGTTGTTAATTAGCATTAGCAAGTAACATGGCGATATGCCTTCTGTTAGTTTCATAGCTTCACAAAGTAGACAATGTAAACTCAACAGTCTAGACATGAAATACGTTTGCTCTAAAATACTTACGTTATTGTTTTGGCGAATTTCGACATTGAACTACAATGATTAATAGTTTCTATCTGGCAGAGCGTGTCATGGGCCAAAACTGATTTGTTTCCCATAGTTGAATCAAACAAAGAAATATGTTATGGCGTGTGAACGTGATTTTGTGCAATCAGAACAACATTTACACCTTCAGTCAGCAAACAGGCAGCGATAATAAAGGTCCAATGTCTATTTATTGAATAAGGAAGATTCAGCCCTTATTACAGATATATTATGAAAGAACATTGCTATGGACATTGTCTCCTGCGAATCAGGAAAAATATGTAATATTAGAGACAAATTAAAACACTTGAAACAGTGAAACTGAACAATGGTTATCTGAAACCTATATTTGCATTCATAAAGAAACACTTATGCATATTTCACTAACCTCGACCGAGGAGCCAGAGATAGAGGCACATAAATAAAAGCGATAAACATAAGGATGTGTTTATTCGCGAACACCTGTTACCAGCACTATTTAATAGTACTCATGATGCAATGGACTCTGATTTTAGCAGAGACTGCTTATGATTATAGAAATATTTTGCCTCTTGTTTTTGTGAATCACTATCAAAACGTTTGAGTCATACTTTGTACCACGAGTTTCACTTCAACACATCGTGTTGATAGCAACCGTACCCCGAGTTACTGTAAAGGAAAGCAGGAAATTACTGCGAACACTCCGAATGGCAAACCCTGGCAATATTTTCATGACGCAGTTGTATTTGAAGATAAACAACAAACAAAACACAAAGGAAACATGTTTCCTTTATTTACTTCCACACATTGTCAAATCAGCCAGAAAGTAATTCCTCATGCCCCCGTTATTGCACCTTGTCATTCAGTGTCCATAGCCTTATCAGGAAAGTTCACCAACCTGCCACCTGCCTCAGAATGCACATTTGTATGTTACGAGGGATAGTAATGCGTTCCTCTTTGCCGAAACAACGAGACCAGGGTGAATGTAAAACTACCACAACCAGGGTGTGTTGATAATGTCTTTGAAAGAAAAGAAACATTGCGTTAAATATAAGAGCGCATACGAAGTTTTACACATATCAACCCCTTTCATGTAACTCCTGTCTCCTGAATAAAACATATTTTAAAATCAGTATGAAATCTTGAATAAAATTAATAAAATAGATTACAAACATAAGTCCTACAATGAATACTTTTTATAACCAGACAGTGTAATTACATAATTCATTTGCGAACTTCAGTACGGATTTGTTCACATTGTGTTTCCGGTGTTACGTGCTCACGATAATGTCTTTGTGTTGGAAAAAAACCCATCACAACTCTTCAACCCTATGTATAAGGTGACCCCGAATTGAACGCCCCCTAAGTCCAGGTACGAAAGACCCTCCTTGTACACATAGATATACGGTTTGTATCAAGTATTCGCTTAAGGTAAAGCTGGACCGTGACACATTAACAACAGTTGTTGACAACAAACCCTGCACACGATCACACATTTCTGAAATGCCTAATGTATGGACTAACAGAAAACGTGTTCCATATCTGGGATTCATTCCGTTGTGTGGAGATAAGATTTAAGTATGTAGCGTGCAATATGAATTTAACAACAAGGGGAATATCGTATAACGCTTGAACAGGAACAAACAGGATCGGGAAACCCGACTGAATAGTTAGAGTTACGTACGCATGAAAAGCCTTATCCAGATGAAACAGCCCCTAATCTGAGAGTGAGGAGTTCAGTTCATACCCTAACATGTTACCATCTCATTAAAATCTTATCTTAGTGGGTCACGTCAGACCGACGTTTCACAATGACCAATCAGAGCATCGCTTATCAGATCATGAAAGTGACACTTGGAATATGACGTTTGATCGTGCGACCTCGAAAAAACACACACAGGGTAATCCGAACGACAGTTATGGGCTTTATTTCTGTATCCATACAATCTATACCATCTATCAGCCATTCAAGAATGTTCTTTTGTTCAGTTTCAATTCTACAGTTTCAATGATTACTATGATCAGTGTATTAACACACGACTTTGTTCTTTGTTGGGTTTTTTTGGCTGGAACGTATCAGCATACACATATTATGCATACTTCGTGGCACATCAGCAAAGTCTTCTTGAGCACGT
This sequence comes from Haliotis rufescens, assembly GCF_023055435.1. Lineage (NCBI taxonomy): Eukaryota > Metazoa > Mollusca > Gastropoda > Lepetellida > Haliotidae > Haliotis > Haliotis rufescens. The sequence continues at coordinate 5,133,610 of NW_025964013.1, forward strand.
TGCAAGTGTTTCCTTTTTGTAAGTGTTATAATATTCCAGTTTTATGATAGCAGTATTTCGAAGTGGCATGGAGTTTGCCAAAACTGGCGTCACTTATTATTTGCCTCTGATTGAAACAGCCGATTGGACGGCCGCATCACCGCGAAAGCTAATCATTTGAGCGAGAGAGAGAGAGAGAGAGAGAGAGAGAGAGAGAGAGAGAGAGAGAGAGAGAGAGAGAGAGAGAATGTTTATTTAAGTGTCACGTGCATATTATATGATAAAATACAAATGTACATTCATAGAATGATAAAAAGCACCCGGCCATATGGCCCATGAGACACTATGATATAAAATATCACAGAACAACAATAAGTTAAGAAAGTACAAATGACAAACAGTCCCTACATCCAATATATAATTAAAACATGAATTATACCAAAACCTGTATGAGAGCAATCATACAGGTCTATCAACAACATTGATTCTCGCACAAAAATGCATTCAGTCGAACGTATACACACACATACATACACACACGCATACACACGCATACACACATACATACACGCATACGCGCACACAACATACACATAGACACACAGACTACACACAAACACACACACACCATACACACACACACCATACACACACACATACATACATTACAGAAATTACGTTAACTTCATAAATCATAAAAGAGTATTCCTTCTTCTGACCATGAGATGAATCTTAGAAGCAAGTAAGAGTTGTCAAGTAGGATTATGCATAAAAACACATACTTTTCTGTTAGGTTTTTATGCGTAAATTCAGAGCATACTTGAAGACATCGTACATTATATCTGAGTACAGTGGGCAGGTGATGGTGAAATGGGCTTCATCCTCGATCTCTAGGGGACAGAGAGGACAGATTCTGCCATGAAGTGGAATAGGCGGCTGAGAATATCTGCCTGTCTCTACACACAGAGGCAGACTGCAGGCTCTCAGTCGTATGAAGGACTTGCGGAGGTGTCTAGACATTGTATTGGTTACATAAGCTTCTGGGTACAGGTCTTTCTTAAACATGCGATAAGTCCTAAGTTTATTTCCGTTTGTTAAATTTCCTTTATCGTCCCATAGGTCAGTAAACCACTTCTGTTCATCCTGAATGTCCAGCTGCTTGCGAATAGGTTGTACAGTGGATTTAAAATGAACTGCGGTTAAGTATTGCTCAAATCCCAAGGCTTTACTCAGCTTCTGCACTCGGTGTTCCCAGGATCTCTTCCGGTTGAGTGTGGATTCGTGCATAAGTCCTACTCTCATCCACAATCTGAAGACCTCAAGACGTTGTTTGGTTACACAAGAGGTCCAACCCATATCTCCTATCGTAGCGATGTTCGAAGTTTTACAACTAGCTCCAAGGAAAAAGCGACACGCTCTGTTTTGGATTGTGTTAAGGCATTTGGGTTCATAGAGTCCCCAAATACCTGCCCCATACGTCAGAATAGGCTGGATCAAAGAATTATAGAGAATTTAGATCAGTACTTCTTTTACAGTCATTGTCGGTAGGCATATTTCAATAATTATATCTACAGTAATATGTTACAAAATGCAAAAATGCAGTAGCGGTGTAAACCGTGGACGTTTACCACGTTTATCTAGTATTCTACTTTATTCTTACTTAGTGACCCTGGTCTCTGAAGCACAGCTCCGGGACAGTTACAGCCCATGTCGCCTCTGGAAGCCAAATCAGATGACTTGGTGCCAACCCCACATAAAGTCCCTGAGCTCTATTCTGCACAGTATTGATACATTTATACTCTCTTCTCGATCCCAAAATGGGAGGACCATATGATAAAATAGGTCGTACAAGGCCGTCATAAATATGTTGGCAAACACTACATGCCATACCATCAATCATTCTAAACTTAACAATGATAGAGTTTTGGTTACCTCATTTGGAAATCTATGTTGCAGTAAAATTCATGTGTAAAACGGCACAATCTAACATGTTCTGCAGTGACCGTTTATCAGGTGCAGTTAATGCTATATCATTAGCATATAAAACCAAGCGTAGCATGTCTTCTCCATTCGAATACCGCATGAAAAATTATTCATGTCACTCGTAAAAGCATTGATGAAAACACAAAAAGTGTTGGCGATAATAGACATCCTTGTCCTACGCCAGAGATTACACTATTTGATTGTGATTCAAAAACATATGCTAATGATACACTTTTATGACTACCGAAAGAGTTTCGTCGCTTTTATTCAAGCTAAACCGCTCTGTCAGGTAACCAATTACAGAATGAATGAATTGACTTTTTATTAAGAAGTATCACACCTGGTGTTTTGTTTTGTTTCTTTGTTTGTTGTCTTATGCCGCACTCCGCAATATTCAAGCTACATTACGGCGGTCTGTAAACAATCGAGTCTGGAAGAGGCAATCCAGTGATTGGCGTCATGAGCATCGATCCACGCAATTGGCCTCTTACGACAAACATAGTTGCCTTTTACGGCAAGCATGGGTTGCTGAAGACCTATTTTATCCCGGATCTTCACGGGTCCACACATGGATATATACAGATATACTTACACACAGTAAACTGTGAAATACGGACGTGGAGACACCCTGTAAATACTGTTAAACACGGGATAATGGTAAGAATTTAACTATTACATGTCATTAAATGCATAAATGTAAGATGGGTACATATGTGTATACAGTCTCATAGAAGCACTTCTCCACAACAACCATATATATGTGCGCGCTCATGCATGCATACATGCGTGCGAACATTCCATGTCCATTGCATTCGTTTTACTTCTCCATGCATGTCCACATTCACCCAGATTTGGGCATACACCTGTACACTTATACACCTGTACAACTCTCAACGTCATTGCACTCATGTGAGGAGCACATGTACAAATTTCACACATTTTGCCAAGCAAACAATCAGCCTTGAACAAGTAAAAGTAAAATGACAGACAGAACAGTGTATTGTGATAATTACTTGCACTAAAGATTTCCAGCCACGAGCTTAAACGAGTTTGAAAATATTTGAGTATATTTAGCATGGTATAGATGCAATGACACTACTTTGTAACCTGAGGGGTCATGGTGCACATTACTATCAGCCTGTGGGATAGGTGTAATAATATCGTGTTTCCATGAAGTAGGATTTGTACCCATTGTAAAACAAGATGAAAATTACTATCACCATCATCATTATATAGATTCCCTGAGCTCTCTCTCTCTCCAGCAGTTTATCATTGCGAGTTTATCACAGTGTAGAGTCTAATCCTGCACAACCTCTATGGAATTCTTGATGATACCAGCAACTTGCAAAGACCAAATACACTAAAAACTTATTGAGCTGTTTGTGGTATTGTTATAGTGCAAACCATTTCAATACTTTTATTTAAAATTGTGCAAACCATTTCAATACTTTTATTTCACATTTCATTTATCTAAATACCTAACTGGTTCAATATGTTTCCAAGTGCACCGAAATTCTATGCCCTTTGTCTGTTTAATATATATAGCAAACATTCTGCGTATCCCCTCTTATCATAAGCCCCTCCGGGCAGGACACTTAATCTCCAGCGCTATCTATAAATTTCAATTAATACCTCCTAACGTCGCCGGACCTCACGTATATACATACACGTGGGACAATGACCTTGCCACACGTTACGTAATACCTCGCTCTACAAATCCCGACTGTCATAGTCAGTTAGCGAGACAGCCAGAAGGTAAGTGACAGAACGGTTCTCCCAACCCGGGAACATTGGCCACTCGGTCCCGGTGTGCGTTCTGTCACGTTATTACCACCATGTACCCCTTCGACTCATTTCAACCATCAACAATAAACATGGCTGCTCTCGTCTAAACTTCACCCCTGAGTTTTGTCATCCGTCATCACCCTGAGCTACCATCCGAGGGCCGAAACCTACGCCCTTGGACAGAATCAAAGGATCCTGACAGAAGTCAAATCGGGTCAACCAATCAGTTTTATTCAGTACTTAAAAGGCCACAGGCCTATAGTACAATGCGTATTTATATGTAGGTGACGTGGTTGTAAACTAACAATTCCGTTTCTATGTGACATCGCGTGTGAACTAACAATTCCGTTTCTATGTGACATCCCATAACGTAGACCTCCAAAATGCAGACCTTCCAAAAAGCAGTTAAAATTAGCTCACTAATTAATTGGGCCATGCTGGTCACACCTAATTAATGAATGGACTGGTCCACTCCCCTGCTATGAGGGATTATCAATATGTTGAGACAATGAGCAGTAGTGGACAACAACAACATTGTCTTAAAAAAACTCCTCCTTTCTTTAATCTGCTCCCGGTACATCACAAATCTTATTCAAACATTACCTTTAAACAAGTTGTGGGATTTGTGTAAGAATATACCAAATGTTCTCAATCACTAATACTTCCTTCTCTTGTGTATGGTATAACATATAAATATATTTGAACATGAGCTTCAACCTCGTCCAATTCAGCTGTGGCCGGACTTACGAAAGTTGAGTATGTCTTGTCCCAGAAAGGACCCCCACAAGTTCTCCAAGACGGCTACACGTATGCTAAGAACAGGACGGAGAATGAAAATGTGTACTGGAGGTGTGTGAACAGATCTTGCAGTGGCAAGTGCACCACAGTCAGAGACTACGTATGTTGACAGGTTACATAACATAGTATCATTAGATGAAGTTAAAAGATCTACAAACTTATGGACATTCGGGTGTACAGAGTAGAAAGATGGCAAATATTTATCACGTGAATGTTTGTAAGCTTGACATACCAGAAGAAAGTGAAACTCATCTTTAATTGAATTTGTTTTACACAATGTGCACATCGGGTCAAGAACACCACGCACTGGTTATATTGAATCATAAATCGTGACAGTATGTGTGAGTAATGAATCAAAATAGCAAAACGTAAACATGTCTTTCCCACTTCAGCTACACCTATCTTATCGGTAATTTAAGCCTCTAACTTGTTCCCATGTAGGAGTGCAAATATTGTAAATCTGGACACGATATATAGGGAACACCTCACAGTGCCCTCACCCATTGTTATAGGGTACAGGTGTAGTCAGCCGTGGTTAAGTTGGTAACAATATAGTCTGTTGCAGGTCAATATAGAGAAAATTATTATCTGTCAGATTCATAAAATTTCATATACATTTCAACAGTACATTCACTTTACAAAAGCATATATTTTATAAAATTTCATAAATGTCATATTTGTAGATTACGTATTGCATAAATAAATATACATTTCAAATTCATTTTACAGCAGAAATATTCAGTTCACAATCCAACATATTCAGCCACAGCGTCAGCATATTCAATTGGCGTCAGTCTGCCAGTCAACAAGTTGTCCTTCTCTATCAGGATGTTGTCGTCAATTTGGAGATATTTCCTTCTCTTTGGTGGCAGTCGTCCTCCGGCATGAATTTGCATCAATAATGTCTCTTAACGTGATTGTTCATTCTTGATAATGTCAATAAATTTAAAGATGTTTGGATGACTTGGGCCCGATTTCTTCAGCTTGGAGTGCCAGCCTTCTAGGTGATTGGCTGTCCTTGAAACCATGGTCCCAAATAATATAATCCACTATAACAACATTCGGGGTGACCTAATGGTTTTCTATTCACAGACACTCGCGGATTACAACTAGAGAAAATGCAAACACCGTTGTCGTGGCAACAGGTATTATGGCGATCTTTGTAATTCATGCAGACTGTGCCACCTACAGTTGACTGTACATGAAGGAGATTGTACAGAGTCTAAGCAAAACTAAATTGCCACCTGACAATATAGAGACAAATGAAGGCAACAAAAAAACATTTTCATAATCATAAGAAATATCTACAAAGATTCAGACAATATAAGGATGTGTCTATTAATCACTGTGAAATAGTGATGTTACCAGGTGTTGATCTGAAAAAAACCACGGTAATATATGGTTAAAATAGAGAAATACATAGGACATTGTTTGACTGATGCGCCAAATTTGGAAATGTTCACACAATATAAACTTTTTGAAAGCTTTACCGAGGCTTTGAATGCTGTAACGCTTAGTTGGGATACTAAGTAAAGATAAGATATGACGTTACACATTCTAAGAACCGGCTTTTTTTATATCTGACTTGGATGGTTGTACTAATAACAGTTACGGTTAACTTGATGTAACGCCTTTTATGCGTAAATTGATTTTGTTGTCACCTATTATACACACTAGAACAAAGGCTGTCAATATATTCAACAGTGCTACGTTATTTCTAAAACTATTTAGCAAGTAATAAATAAATTTCCATCCACGACCTTAAACGAATATATAAATACAGAGTATGTTTGAGAAGCATATATACAGATACGAGGCAGTGTTTACACAGCTGAGTAGATTGGGAGGTGGTGAACCTGGGTTTAACTTAATAAGTTTTAGCTTAAGCTTCAGGTATATCGATGATCCCATATTGTTCAATGACAATAATAGCAAATTCCCTTCCACTGATTGACACGCCTGAACTAGAGATAAAGGGGACCAGTGAGACATCCTCATGATCACCTGTATCATATTTAGATCTATGCATTAAGTCAGAAGGACACAACACTCTGCACAGGATTGATGACAAGAGGATGACGTCAGTTTCCAAAGTGTCACCTTTCCCTTTATGTCGAGCAATACTCCGGCAGTTCCATTCTGTGGTGTCTAATTTCACAACGTTTGAGGTTCAATCGAGCATGCTCTTTCTGCCAAGGGTTCAAAAAGCGTCATGCGACACAGGCCAGTGGTTGTTTGATCACGATTACAATTTACAAGGCCTCAGTAAATCTTTCAAAAAGTTTTATGGTAGATATGTGGAGGACATTTGACGCATCAGGGACAAACATTATGTCCGACACAATTCCCTATTTTGACTTGTACCACATGTCCCCGTGTTTTTTATGTGAATAGTCATCTTGCCTTTACATGTGTTTGTGACGGATGCCTCTGGTGGGTCAGGATACGCTCACCTTTTCGCGAACACCTGGTATCAGCACTATTTGAAAGTGATTCATAAACACATGCTTATGATATAGACGTAATCAAAAGGTCGACTCTGCTTTATGAAGAGGTTTCTATTGGATATGGAAAGGGTTTTGTCGCTTAATGTACACTGGAGTGGAGAAGCCTGTTATGTACACAAAAGGGGTGATATGAAGTAAACATCTTTACAGGTGAAGCCAGTAATATTAACAAAAGGATTATGACTGATCGGTGCCTTTGATCAGATGATGGTACACCTGGGTATGTAATAGCCTTGATCACGGTTGATTGATGGTTGTAGTCTTTTTTGTTGATGGCTTCTTGGAGTTTTCTGATCTTGAAGTTTTTTAGGTTGGTTGTAGGGGCATTGATTTTGTCCCACTGGATGATGCTGTGGCTGGGGTTGTGAAGGTTATGGTCTGATAGAGTTGATGTAGGGTGAAGGTTGGAGACTGGGGTTTGATTTCCTTTCATTCGGGCATTGAGGGTTCTCAAATACAATTTACGGATTACCAATTCTGTAACAATGAATGTAGAGAGGCTGGACAATGACGACTGCTGGACTTTGTTGAATGGTGACAGAAGCATGACATTTACGAGAGTGGCGGTGATCATACCGGTTTCACACCCGGTGTGAAGAAGTCTATTTTTATCTCACCCGTCGTACTGGCTCTGAGAGACAGGATCAGGCAATCGACTGGAAACGGCTGAAAACAGGTTAGACATAGCCAGGGTGTTTCAAGCATCTCCTAGCAACATCACCACCATAGCCCAGGACCGCAATGCCCCGGGCTATTTCGTCCATTGGCAGGATATGTCAGGCAGTTTTTGACTCCCAGTGTGGACACACACGATACTATGTGGCTTACAAGCAGGGTAAACTTACAAGCAGAGTAGGCTTACAAGCAGGGTAAACTTACATGCAGGGTAAGCTTACAAGCAGGGTAAACTTACAAGCAGAGTAGGCTTACAAGCAGGGTAAACTTACATGCAGGGTAAGCTTACAAGCAGGGTAAGCCTACAAGCAGGGTAAGCTTACAAGCAGGGTACACTTATATGCAGGATAAGCTTACAAGCAGGGTAAGCTTACAAGCAGGGTAAACTTACATGCAGGGTAAGCTTACAAGCAGGGTAAGCTTACAAGCAGGGTAAGCTTACAAGCAGGGTAAGCTTACAAGGAGGGTAAACTTACATGCAGGGTAAGCTTACATGCAGGGTAAGCTTACAAGCAGGGTAAGCTTACAAGCAGGGTAAGCTTACATGCAGGGTAAGCTTACAAGCAGGATCGTTGTGGCTATGTGAAATTTGACTGGTACATGTACACATATTTTGCGGAAAATACTCGAACGTCAAATTGTTGTGTCAATAGTCAAAATGAATATCTTATTTGAAGGTGCTCATTAAATAAATAGTTTTGGGGCATATTATATGGGGGAAATAAATTGTTCTAAAATAAACCCCACTCCAATGCGAAACAAATGGATGCTCCCTCATTCTGTATATCGTTTGTTATTGGCACGGAAAAGATCAGTTTTGCCCACGCTTATAAGTATTTGGGATTGTGGTTTCAAGAACTCTTGGATCTAAATTATTGTGCTAAGGAACTTGCGAAGTCGGCAAATAGAGCTTTGGGAGTTCTCATTTGTAAATTCAAAGCGGTAGGAGGCATGGCGTATGATGTCTTCAACACATTGTACAGTAATTTGGTGCAACCAATTTTATCTTACGGCTCTGCGATCTGGGGTTTAAGAGAATTTAGATGCATTAATAATGTTTTACACCGCGCCTGCAGATTTTTCTTGGGCGTCGGAAATAAAACTCCCAACCTAGCTGTTCGTGGCGAGATGGGCTGGCTTTCGTCGATAACTCTTCAAAACTTAGAAACATTACGACTGTGGAAGAAAATAATATCTCTTGAATCTGATCGAAAGATTACTGTGATAGTGAACTGGTCTAAACGCTTCCGGAAATCATGGGTAAATTCTGCAGTGTCTTTGTTGAAAAGGTTTGATTCAAGTAATCTGGACATGTATAATATTGCTGAAAATGATTTCAAAGTTCTTAAGGACCGTATCATTGCCGCCGACGCTGACTCTTGGTGGGTGGATCTATGGAATGACAGGGGATTAACCAATGGGAACAAACTGCGGACCTACAGGCTATTCAAGGCATCCGCACACGTCGAGTCTTATGTCCGGAATATTCTGAACAGACAACAGCGTAGTGTTCTTGCAAAATTGAGATGTGCGACTTTACCTTTAGAAATTGAGCTCGGCAGATTCCGGCGACCGATTACCCCACTTAATGACCGTATATGTCAGTTCTGTGATGAACATCAAGTTGAAGACGAGACCCATTTCCTGATCAACTGTACCCTTTTCTCTGATATCCGCTACGACCTATGGAGAAAAGCCTGCATTGCCAATTCACAGTTTCTGAGTTTCCACCCTTGTGATCAACTTCGCTTCCTTATGCAGTGTGTCAGCTTGTGTAAACCTCTGGCCGCAACAGTGACGTCAATGTTTCTCCGGCGACAACGTGCCGGGCAGTGATGTATATAATGTGTATGTTTTTGTGAGTGATAGATGAGTATGTGGGTAGTGTTTGTATGTGATGTATGCGCACGTGATATTGAGTGGATGTGGTACACTGTATGTGTGATTGAAAATGAAATGCGTGTAATATTTATGTGTGTGTGTGTGCGTGCGTGCGTGTGTGCGTGCGTGCGTGTGTGTGTACTTTCGATTATGTTCGTGTATTATTCTTGCCAATTTATATAATGGATAATTTAATGATTTTAAGTGCCTCATAGATCCTTCATGGGTCGGCTGATGTTTTTATCAATCATACGTATGTATACGTGTAATGTTGTTTACTGTTTTTAAACACCAGGTGGCACTATAATAAAATAATTTTCTTCTTCTTCTTCTTCTATATCAACACTATACACACATGTGCACTTCCAACTTTACACGACCTTCAGCCTATAATCGATGTGTTGAGATAAATATAGTTGCAAACAGTGATGCGGGCTCAAAGCTATACTGAAATAGAGTATCGGATCCTTGTTTTCATTTATGGAAGTTCATTCACTATGTCTCACTTTGGTTATACAGACAACTAAAACAATCAAACCGAGGTGTTTACCATGAAGGCATTTTGCCCTCTGGTCTTATTAGTCACTTAGCTATGAGATATGTGCACTACACTTGACACAGAGGCAGAAGGTGTTGTGCCTAGTTTAGTTTGATTGTTTCAATCAAAAGAAGGAAAACATGTAGTGGTTGTTTGTGTTTTAATGATAAGTGGGGTACTTGTCAGAAATTACATTGTACATTAACAAAATGTAATGCCAAGTGAAAAAAAAGCTGTATTTATCAAAGTAGTTCAAATATTTATCGCCTTCACAAATACACTGTGTATACATTAATATGTTTTTTAACAATCAGATATGTCCCCCTTTAGCTTTTACTAAGACCTTTCTTTCGGTTTTGTTGCGTCCCTTGGGCATGCCAGAAACCTATGATTGTGGGTTCGAATCCCGGTTCGCCCCGATTATGTTTCTAGGTGTCAGCACCATACCCGTGCTCGTGGGTTTCACCGAAGTGGTAAACGTCTGAGACCTGCATCACTTCGGGCTTTCCTCCCACATTAAGCTGACACGCCGCGATATAACTGGAATACTGTTAAAAGCGGCGTTAAACCCAACCCACTCACTCACTCACTCTTTCGGTTTTGGTGGTGGTCCAGTTTGACAAGCTGCCACAAGAAAGGTACGGGAATATGTATACTTTATTGAGAAAGTGTTATCCTAAATATAACCTTTGTTACAGGTTAAGCACTATTTTAAAGTTCAAATGTAATACCTAAGTAATAATATCTAACCGTCCGTAACAAGTATTTTCGCACCACCCTCGGTATCAATATTCTTTTCTTCTATATCTTCCATGATTCGGCAAACACTACAACATTTGTTTTGTCACCATTTATCTATAGGTTATTTGCTGCACAAAATACACTTAGACAATCAAGTAACCCTTGTAGTTCTTTTTAATCGGCAAAGTCGGTAAACAACAAATGACACATGTTTAAACTATTAAGTGTTATATTATTCGTACCAGATGTGATATACTAATGTGAAAGATCATTGAGTATTGTACTAAATAACGTGTGCGACAGATGTTGGAGATAAAGGATTGTGAAATGGCCCTGTCAGCTTTATTTTTCATTAGCATATAGTGTTGATGTTATTTTTAATACATTTCGTGAGATTTTATTTGATAATAGCTTTGATAGGAGTTGTGATCTTTCAACTGAATCAAAGGCGTGGGTAAGACCAGGCACTTGCACTGGTCACACTTGACTGGTCACAACTGACTGGTCACAACTGACTGGTCACACTTGACTGGTCACAACTGACTGGTCTGTCTGACAATTGGGAGCAAACCGTCCCCTTTGACCCATAAGTGTTAACCACTGAACCACGACCCACCCCAGCAACATCTATCTAACGCAAGGACCGGTTGTACCAGTGTACTATGACTGGGTGGAGAGTGTGTTCAGTGTCTGTGGCAGGTGCCCCAGTGAGGGAGCAATATAATAAACAGAGATGTTGGGCCGCCCGTCCCCAAGCAGACACCCTTTGATGTTACAGTTACAGGAGACTAATTACAATTGTAGTTTAGAACAATAGAAAGGAATATGATTGGTTGATACACAATGGGGTGTGCCCTATGGTTAATGAATGGCTAGACAGAGGGGAATACTTAATCCTGTTGGACTGGCACTAATCTTGTTGACATATTAACTGGGTGTTTGTAAAGAGATTATGGTATCACTTATAGACGAGCTTGTATGGGGGCTAATCCTTAATGAGTCTAAATTGAAGTATTTGCTGAATGTTATTCTTAGACGAGCTTGTCTGGGGCTAATCCTTAATGAGTCTAAATTGAAGTATTTGCTGAATGTTATTCTTAGACGAGCTTGTCTGGGGGCTAATCCTTAATGAGTCTAAATTGAAGTATTTGCTGAATGTGATTCTTAGACGAGCTTGTCTTGGGGCTTATCCTTAATGAGTCTAATTTGAAGTATTTGCTGAATGTTATTCTTAGACGAGCTTGTCTGGGGCTAATCCTTAATGAGTCTTAATTGAAGTATTTGCTGAATGTTATTCTTAGACGAGCTTGTCTGGGGGCAAATCCTTAATGAGTCTTAATTGAAGTATTTGCTGAATGTTATTCTAATATAGCTGATGACAGATTTACTTAAATAAAATAGTTCAAGGCAATCTATAAAACTATGTGGACATATATTTTGTCTTATTGAATATTATGTCTGGGAGATGGGAACTTGTTACCTCAGGCTAGTATTTATCTAAAAGCTTGAAATCTTTTAAACTATAAAAACATAACTATGGTCTTATTGAATAGCATGTCTGGGAGATGTATTCACGTTACCTTAGGCCAGTATCTATCTATTAAACTAAACTGAAACTAGTGATATTTTGTATCTACATTTAACTTGATTAATATGTATTACTTTCTATTCTATAATTATATGAAATTTTGTATAAATGTTACACCATGATAACTTATAAAAGCACTTGCTGTGGATCCATTTATTATATGACAACTTAGTATAATTGTTATAACATGATAGTTCCAAGCTATCACGTCTGTCAAGGTTTTTTTCAAACATATCGGGGTTAACATGCAAATGGTATGGCTCCGTTTTTGTTACATTTTTTATATTTTAGCAACATACGTTTGCCTACCAGGTATAGGGTGAAGTAAAGTATTGATCACATGGCAGGTTACAACTTTTGCATCACGACATGGTATTAAAATATCACGAAACACAGAAACAGTACATCAGGCACAACTTCCATTTATGTTATTTTCAATGAAACAAAGCAAAGGAAACAATTCAATCACTTGGTTTTCACAAACTAAATTTCAAATCAATCGATAGGTCCAAGGGGAGTTTAGTGTGTGAAAATGAAATCTGTTACAGACAGACCCCTCGGCTGAGAGACGGGCCACTGAACAAGCCATAACCCCCTTCCCCCTACATTTATGGGTTAAACTCTCCACGCAATCTATATTGTAGATTTTAATGCATGTGAAAATCAAAGCCTCCGTGATCAGCAAATATGGTTTCAACATCACTTGGGTGATATTTAATGTTACAATGTACTTTGGTTGAAAAACCTTGAGGAAAATTTCACAGGGTCTTCATCTTGCAACATAAATTACTTTGTTTGGAGTTTAGAATCGTTATCGAGTTTCTAATGAAGGCTATTTATATTTGACCAGGACCACCCTTCAAGGACACTTTCTTGTTCCTTGCACAAGTCAATTCCATTCTTCCCCGGTAACTTGCGAAGATGAACATCCCTGTTAAAATGCCACATCACCGCTGCCTTTTCCATTTCAGACCAACTTCGTTTGGCACCCTTCCCCTTAGAACCTGTACATGTAAATGTGAACAGATAAGATGTGGGTAACAAGATTATTTCTTGCTCTCACTTCTGGTGTGAGCAGAGATACTACTGGTGAAAGTGTCTCTGTTTTGAGTGGTGATCAATTACAATAAAAGTAATATTATTTAAATTCTTGTAAATATGTGTAGAGTTGCAAAACATAAAACTCAATGCACAAGTTCAATGACATTAACATACTACCGTTGATTGCATTTGTGTAAAAGTATGTGTTACGAAATTGACAGGACCTGGACAAATACTACTAGATTCTAGGTTATCAAATTAATTACAAATCATCCCAATTTTCCCGGGACAGAACTATCTGAATAACATACCTTGTATAAACTGCAAGATGTCAGCTTTTCAGGTGTTTTGGTCCCGAAACAAAAAAAGAAAAACTACAATGGAACAAGCCATCTGTGGTTAACATTAATTAAAGCACAAAGCCTAGAGTTGATGGAATTTCAAAAGAAGAAAATATACTAAAATGAGGGGAACAATGTGTTAAACCCTAATCTGTGATGAGATATGGAGATTGGGACAAATGGATGTGGCTACAGAAATGGGGACAACTGAGTTGTTACACCACTAATACTAAAATGAGGAGGATGCTGTGTTAAACCCACATCTGTGATGAGATATGGAGATGGGGACAAATGGATTTATTACTTTCCCGTGAAGAGAAACATATAGCTGTATTACAAATTGTGTAATACCAAATCGGGTGCTTATGTACTGCGAAACAAGCTTCACGAACAAATATTAAAAACTCTCAACATCCCTGGGCTTATTCAAAGTCGTCGTGGTCGTCGTCACTTTTTGTTGTACATTGATCCACTCAAATACCCAAACCCCAACTGGGAAATCGAAAAATGTTCACCTACAGGGATCTCGAACACAAAGGGACCTATCATCCAAACAAGCAAACGCCTGTGATCGCCTCACGGCCACCCTGCTCCCCGGGCTAGGAAACCGTCTCGCCTCACCGCCCAGTCAGTCACCTGAACGAACGCAAGTCACGACTCGCCAATCTTTTCTCTGTTAAGTATCTCTACCTTTATCCCCTCCTCCCCAAACTTATTTACTCCACATTCTTTCTACTACTGTGTATTTATTGTATAACCTTGCCATTGTATATCTCTTGGCACATCCCAGGTCTCATTCCAACACACAGCACAAACCCAGTCCCATTGGACTTTGGCCTAGACCTGGAAGACCTAAATCTCACACACACACACCCCCACACCCCCCCCCCCCCTCCCCCTCAGGAACATCCCAACCCCAACCCCAACCCCACCCCAAACACCATACCAGATCAAACCCCCTCCCACCAACACACTGAACCACAAATCATCATCCAGCAACCCCCACAACCCAACCCAATTCAACAAACATCAACTGCAAACAAAAACCACTCCCCCAAACGAACCAACACCCCCCCCCCCCCCCCCCCCCCCCACCCACCCCTACTCACCCCCCGAAATAGAACAATCAACCAAAAAATCATGCTCACAACACACACCCCCGCCCCCCAAACAGCCACAACACCCAAACACATTCTACTAGCATTTTCCACCACATCCACACCCTTAAATGACACCTTCTCCACAAACAAGTTTGCCCTCTGCCTACACAAAGCCAACATTACCTACAAACATATAAACAAATGCGGCAGAGGCTTCAAACTCACCTTCCACAACCAAGAAACACTCACACATGCCAGCAAACACCCAATACTAGACGGACTTAACAGCACATGGCAGGTGCCCAAATGGTTTACACAAATACAGGGAGTTATTTACATAGACCACAGGGACACACAAGATGACATCCAAGATTACATCAACATGGCAAACAAAATCCACACACAACCCAAGATTATAAACTACAAAAATATTAACAACCGCACACCCATTCCGTGCAGGACAACCACCCAAACTGTATTTCTTACATTCAAAACAACAAATCTCCCAACACACATCATTTTCGGCACACTCACATATAAAGTAAATCCCGTCAGGAAAAAACCCACCCAATGCATCATCTGTCACTCCTTCAACCACCTGCAGACAACCGCCCATGTGTCAGAAATGCGGCTCGTATAGGAACGAAGCCGCAGAATGCACATGGGACCCATACTGTACACAATGTAAAACAGAGGGACACACAGCAACACAAAACACCTACCCGATAAAACAATCACACATCCTTAAGCTAAATAAACACATCACAAAAGACCATCTACCAAAACCTGCCACCCTTCCAACCTACAACTCCATTCCCGAATACTTTGACCTAGACACCTCAACTGACTCCACGTCCAGCTCCCTCTCCGACACCCCCCCCCCCCCCCCCCCCTCCACTCCAACAAAGAAATAAACGTAAACAACTCTTCGCCCCCCCCCCCCCCCACAACTTTCACCACCAAACCCATCCCGCCCCTCCTCTCAATTCAACCCCCCCCCCCACCAGCACCACCCCCGCCCCAACACAAACCACCCCAACACAAACCACAACCCCCTACCAAATCAGCCATCCCAATCCCGTCAAAACCACCCCCAACAAAGACACAAACAAATTAACTACAAGATAAACACAACAAGGAAACAACTGCTCTCCCACAAACTACAAACACTCAAAACAGCCCCCTCACTGATAGTTACACCCAAGAAACTCAACTCAAACACAAACAAATTGATCGAATTCATATCAGCAGTAATTGAAAACACCCCCAAGAAAATCCACTCCCTGGCCCATCTCGCAAACCTCTACCAAAAAACCTTCCAAAACTTCCAAGCAGCCATCAGGGCACTTAAATGAATCCCCATCCACCATCTTTCTTCCAAATTAAGCTCCTGAACACCATACCATCCAGAATCAAACCCCCCTCCATTCTAAAACCCGACAATGGTGTTCATACAGTGGAATTGTAACGGCATCACCTCAAATGGGCATGAGCTTAAGGCACTCATAGCCCTTGACAAAATTCGTCCTTTAATAATCGCAGTTCAGGAAACCAAAATATCCCCCCCCCAAAAAAAGCCTTCAAAATTCCAGGCTACTTTTTCATTCGGCAAGATAAACCCCGCCCAACTAACTACCCCGGACCACCTCATGGGGGGTCTCGGCATATTTATTAAGGAACACCTCAACTATGAAACAATAGATATCCAAACCTTGAATGCCTGGCTATCAAAACCACCATTAATCATACCAAAATCAGTATTATAAATGTATATCATACAAGAACAAAACCATTCACAGGTGAAGATTTAGAAATACTAACTAAATATATCGACCAAAACACTATTTTCCTAGGTGATTTCAATGCACACCATCCACTGTGGGGCACAAAAAACTTTACTGACAAATTTGGAAAACTAATTTATGATTGGACAGAAACAAACAACCTCATTTGTTTAAACGACAACCAACTTACTAGAATCCCCATTAACCACCTTCAATCCCCCACAGCAGTAGATCTAACCATCAGCATCCCCCATCTCTAATCAAAACTAAGCTGGGAGGTACATTCAGACACCTGGGGCAGTGACCACATGCCCATCAAAATATCTATCACATTCCCTACCCAGATCCCAAACCCACTCCAATCCCCGCCCCCAAACAACCCCCCTTTAGATTATACCTCCCAGCAATCCAAATTTGACTTAAATAAGGCTGACTGGAAAACATTCATCACACTCTGCAACCAAATAAACATCTACCACATCCAAAACACTGACAATGACATTTTCAATTCAAACCTGACAAACATTATACATAAAATAGCCACCCAATGCATCCCCACAGTCAAAAACTCACCAAACCACACATCTGTTCCTTGGCGGAGCCCAGAAAGTGAAAAATCTAGAAAACTCAGAAAAAAGCACTAAATAAAGCCAAGCGGGACATATCCAAACTCCCCCTGGCTAGAAACCTTAGAAATTCAACCAAACAACTCATAAGAGCAGCCAACAGAAAACATTGGGAAACTTTTGCTAGCACCTTGAAAATGGGGAAACAAAATACCAAAATTCTCTGGAAAAAACTTAAGGCCATCAAAGGTACTTCTAAATCCTTCTCAGCCCCCACCTTTCCTAACCTAAATACCGATAAAGAAAAGGCTAATGCCATGGCTGCTCACTTCTCGGCCACTAGCAGCTCCACCAATCACACACCCCACATGCAAAACACAATAAAAAATCACCCCACCTACACACACAGACCACCCCTCTCACACATGCCACTAAACAAAACAACAAAAACACAGCCCCAGCCACAGGTCCCGACAACATCAGCTACACCATCCTCAACCACCTTCCCCCCAAAATTCAAAAACTACTCCTTCAACTTTATACACTCATGGAAAACAGCACAGGTGGTACCGGTTCTAAAACCAGGCAAGTCCCCGTGAGAACCGGATTCCTATCGCCCCATCTCATTAACCTCCCACATCTGTAAAATAATGGAAACGCAATCAAACCACCTTAAATTACTGGGCTGGGGCCCAACACAACCCAATATTCAAACAGATTACAGCCAAGTACAATACCCCTAGACGTGCCACCCTGAAAAAATTCAAAAACAATCACAACCTAGCCCCATACCTAACACATCTATACAAACTCATCAAAACACACCAACTCGAAAACATCAAACACCCCCCCCCCCCCCCCCCCCATCAAACATATACATTAATGACAAACCCCCCCCCCCCCCCCCCCTCCCCGTAACAGACCTCACCCTACACAAAACATTCACACTCCACCCAGACACCAAAAAACTAGACAAAACATCAATAACCTATAACTACATTCAACAAAATTGGCCAAACCACACCCACATCTATACCGATGCATCCCAAACAATCAACAACATAACAGGGCTAGGCATACAGATTACACAAACCTCATCAATCACTACTAACTTTCACTATACAAACTACCCACACACCAACACAGCTGAACTACTCGCCATTCAATGTGCTTACCACTACATACACAATGTAAAACAGATGGACACACAGCAACACAAAACACCTGCCCGATAAAACAATCACACATCCTTAAGCTAAATAAACACATCACAAAAGACCATCTACCAAAACCTGCCACCCTTCCAACCTACAACTCCATTCCCGAATACTTTGACCTAGACACCTCAACTGACTCCACGTCAAGCTCCCTCTCCGACACCTCCCCCCCGCCCCCCTTCAACTCCCCCAAAGAAATAAACGTAAACAACTCTTCGCCACCCAAAAAAATCCCATCCCAGTCCCCCCACTACCCCCCCACCCCCATCCTAACCTCATCCACCCCTCTCCCCCCCCCCCCCCCCCCCCCCCCCCAACCCCCTACCAACTATACAAACTACCCACACACCAACACAGCTGAACTACTCGCCATTCAATGTGCTTACCACTACATAAAACTATCTAATGACACAAATTTCTTAATAATTTCAGACTCATTAGGCTCATTAACCCAGATCCACAACAAAATATCCAAATCGAGGCAGGACATCATAAACAACATTATTGATATACATACAAACATCACAGAAACAAACAAAACCATAACTCTCCTATGGGCACCTGCACACACTGGCATATCAGGAAATCAATTAGCAGACACAGCAGCCAAATTAGCCACCACCCAACCATCCCCATGCATTAACTTCACCATCAGCAAAGCCGAAACCAAATCACTAATCAGAAAAAAACATCTCAAAATTTCAAAATTAATATTCAAAATTTTAATTCCATATGGACAAAATCCCTCTTTAGTAAACCAGTCATCAAGTGCCGCAACTTTACAAAGTCAATTTTAACAGAAAAAATTATAAACAGAATGATAAGCGGCCAAATAAACCTAAACGAAACACTTTACAATCAAAACAGACACCAAAACCCAAACTGCTCCCATAGTAACATACCAGAAAACCTAGATCACATATTCAACCCCTGCCCACAATACAAACAACAACAAACACAGCTTTACTACTGTATACAAAATCCACACTTTGTCAATTTAGGATCGGGATCCAAATTCCAAGCGCGGAAAATTCGCCCATATCCAGCTACTTATAACCATCCCCGTTTACCCAGCCGCTCACCCAAGCCCAGCTCACACGTTAACAAGGCGAGCTTAGTGCAACGATAGTCGTACGTCTATGTACATTGTATATGAGAGTTGTGTCGTTACCATAGCGATATAATAACTTTGTGGAACGGAACCCTGAATTTTAAATGTGGGTCGTTGTATGATATTAAATTAATACGTATAAACTTTTGACGTGTTTGAAGTATATATAGTTTTGCTAAACTCCATTGGGTTATGCTGTGGATCGAGTAGATGTCTGCCTACATTTACAAACGACTGTGAAATTCAAAATAAATTATAAACAGCAAGTACAGTAGAACACGGATATAGCGAACAAACGGATACAACGAACTGTTAAAAAATCCCCGATTTATCTCCTATATAATATCATATAAAATTTACGTATAAAACGAATAAATGTAATAAATAAAATACAAACGAGCTCCTGTGTAGTACAACTTTCATGAAAATGAGTGAATAGTTTTGATACCAGAACTATTCACTTATTTAATAACACTGGTATCTCACGGGAGCTCGTTTAGCATTTTATATGTAGCTAAAAAAATTAGGATAACCGTGTTGTCAGACCAGTAATACGAAAATGAGGGGGAAAATGGGTTCAACCCGCATCTGTGGTAAGATATGAAAATAGGGACAAGTGGATGTAGCCCCAGAAATGGGGAGTTCCGGGTGGATTTCTGAAATAATAGTTACAACTGATCATCAACATGGAAGCATCTAGTTCAAAGAATATATCATATTCATTGTCTTAACCTGGGATCAACAGTGCAAGTGGAACTCCAGTCAGACATAGTCAACGCCTCAAAAGTTATATTTTGCTTTATTTTGTGATAAATACACTTCTGACATATGTGATGCTTCGTGTGATGGATAAATTAAATGGGTATTGCCTTTGGTCCAAGGGCTAATATGAAGGCACGTACTGCAGCAATATTATGATTAATAATTTAACATATTTTCGTATTGCCTTGGTATCTGACTGAGGGCAACACTAACGATATCAAGGCAATGCGAAAATGAATAATTGATAAAAATCTCAATGAAGACCCCGCAGTCTCGGCGTTGCCATTGTGCAGGTGTAGGCTTTCTCCTTTTGTCAACACTGTTGCCTATAGTTACCATTGTACACGGTCCAGCAGGATTAAGTCGATACAGAGTTTCACTTGGCCTATAACAACTGGGCCAATACTAAACTGCACGCAGAACAAGCACGCCATTGACACTATAAATGTCTCGAGCTTTTTATGTATCCTGAACAGCATTGAAAACGCACCAGCAATAAATCTTGAAATATTACAAAAACAACTTGAGCAATGACCGATTTTTATTAGAACAGATATAGACGGATTATTAAGAAAGACGACAAAGGAAACAGGAATACCACACAGTAATTACAATAACGTCATCAGTGTAAGGAAGACACATAGGGTTAAAATGAAAAATCAATATCTGGTATGCCCGCCATTGACAGCAACACAGGCCATGCAACGTCTTCTCATTGATCGAATAAGTCTGCGAATAGTGTTCTGGGGCATTCCACTCTTGACGTAGTGTATCTTCAAGTTCTCTCAGGTTCTGTACTTGCGGACACCGTGAGAGGCGTTGACCCAGGTAATCCCATAGATGTTCAATTGGCGGATGACAGGGCTGGCCATGGAAGCAGAGGCACATTATTGTTCGCCAGGGACTGTGTTGAAACACGTGCTGTGTGCGCTCTTGCATTATCTTGCTGGAAGGTGTGCATATCCTGGTGCTGATGAAAGAATGGGATGACGTGATTTGCCAATATGTTATTCCTGTAGTAAAGGGCATTAACTCTTCCACGACAAACATGGAGCTCTGTTCGATGGTTATGACTGATGCCGCCCCACACCATGACACTCCCTCCCCCCAACGATCTGTCTGTACAACACAGTCATTGTGGTAACGTTCTCCACGTCGACGCCACACTCGCAGTCGACCGTCAGCATTCCGTAAATGAAAACGGGACTCATCAGAGAACAGCACACCATGCCATTGCCGCAATCCCCAATGACGATGCCTTTTGGCCCAACGCAGACGTTCATTTCGATGTCGATCAGTGAGTATGGGTCCAATATATGGACGTCGAGCACGTAGCCCTTCTGAGCGGAAACGTCGACGTACGGTGTCAGCACTGATCAATTCCGTCGGCCTTGTACGGTTGCTGCAGTCCTGATCGCCGGAAGTGTACGATCACGAAGATGCCGACGAACAATATGGCGATCCTGACGTGGTGTAGTTGCACGACGTTGACCCGGACGTGGTCGATCTCTGGTGGTTCTTGTCTGCTGGTATCTGCTCAGCAGCCCGAGGACTGTTGAATGATGGCATTGAAACCGTTGTGCAACGACTCTACTTGACGTACCAACTTGAAGCATGCCCAAGGCACGTTCACGTTCCTCTTCTGTTTATCTTGGCATGTTTTTGTGGCAGTACCCTTTACGTCTGCAGCAACAAGTGATGTGGCTTTTAAAAGTCTGTCTTTTATAGCCCTAATCTGCATTCTTCCCGTGAAACAAAACACGTTTTCCATGATGTGCACGCAATTTGTTGCGTTTTGGCGATTTAGCTCACAAAAAAATTAGGAATGTGTATTGACGAGCTGTTCTTCATGCTTCGCCCAGAACGTCGTATATAACTCATTCACTTATATATTTTCATATGACTTAAGCCCGGATAAAAATACATCCATTTTCATGGTGGTGCGTTTTCAATGCTGTTCAGTATATTGTAATGCAAAGAAAACAAATAAACATTTACCTGACGGGCATATACTTAGGCGATCATCGCCCCAAACAAAATTTAACCTCACATAACAGCTTTGCAAGAAGACGACTTAGTTACATTAACAAAATATACTACCCAAAACACTATTTTCTTCGGAGACCCCGATGCGCCCATTATGGGGCACCAAAGGTTATACTGATAAGTAGGGAAGACTACTGAAAGACTGGCTCGACAGCAACAATTTAATAACGCTTAATGATAACCAATCAACACGTAATCCAGCCCATCTTCAAAACCCAACAGTAGTGGACATCACAGTAATCAGAACAATTCTCTGACCGTGAAGATTCCGGGATAGAATAGGTCTTCAGCAACCCATGCTTGTCGTAAAAGGCAACTATGCTTGTCGTAAAAGGCGACTAATGGGATCGGGTGGTCAGGCTCGCTGACTTGGTTGATGCATGTCATCGATCCCAATTGAGTGGGTCGATGATCATGATACGATCACTGGATTGTCTGGTCCAGACTCGATTATTTACAGACCGCCGTCATATAGTTGGAGTGCGGCGTTAAACAACAAACAAACAAACAAACAAAACCAAAAGAAGAAGCTGGGACGTTCACAACGACATCCGGGGCAGTGACCACTGCCCCAAATCATTAAATATATGTTCTAAACCCATACCAGCTACTGATAAATCTTTAGGCACCACTCAGCAAATAAATTTCAATTAAAAAAAAGCAAACTGACAGCTACTTACAAAACTATGCAATCAAACAGACACATACAAAAAACACGACACAGATATTGACACACTCAACAAAAACAAATAAACTATAAGAAATAGCACTTAAATACATCCTCACCTGCAACTCCCCGACCCCCCCCCCCCCACCCCATTCCCCCCCCCCACCCCCCCCCCCCACCCCCCCACCCCCCCAACCAATAAAGCCAATAAATTACCTCCCCAAACAAATATTTACCTCCCCCCCCCCCCCCCCACACACACACCTCCATAACATCAATAAAACACAACAAACATACACAAATCGACCAGAATACACTCTAAATAATTAAAGATAATTAATATCCATAAACTGCAAACACCTATATAAAAAGACACACACAGCCTCAGCCACAGGTCAAGATAACATCAGCTCCATCGTTTTAAACAGAATACCCAATAAAAATACAAAATCCATTATTACAATTACACAATCTGTGAAAATCTGTGCTTAACTCCTGCTGTCAAAATTTGTATAATTTGCTATATTTCATGGAATACATCTATGGCGTTAATCACCTGTTATAAAGAATGCAATTGTTCAACAGACAATATTTAAACAGTTGTTATCAAATATTTGTCTTTCTATAATATAGATAACCTAGGTGTTGTTTTAAAACAAAATATCTGGAGATTGATATCCTTTTATAAAATGCGAAAGTAAAGACTAAAGCATGGACGATCCAGAAAATCTAACGGCGGAACTCTGCGCTTTTGAACGAAAACAGTAACATTGAGCTTGGGCTCTCCGGGCGACAAGCTCCTCGCAGCGATTGCCCGTTCGCGGAGCTCTCTATACTATTACTGAGAGTGTAACGAAGGTGTCACGCGCTGGGAAGGAGCTTGGCCGGGCGAATTTCAAAGGGAAACCACTCTCAACTAGAATATGATCTACGATTAGCTGCCCCTGAGTTATAAGGTCACGGTCATTACTATAGCCTGCAGACACCTTCCATGTTTTCCTCCTCAAATTATCGAAAAGGTATGTTAGTTCACATTTCTTCAACATGGTCTCGGATACAAATATGTTGTAAACTATCGACTCCATAGTCATGTGACGCGATTTAGAACATTTCTGACGTGAAATCTTTGATGCTGTCTTCGTGTTTTCGAAGTGTCAATTTGAATCACACAGTAGCAAAATGAAATGTCAAAGTTTGAACACAAAGCAGGTTATTTGTTTGAAAAATATCTCTGGCAATGTATGCCTCAATCTAGGATGAAGATAAAATAAACTTACTACAGGTATGGGGTTATGTTAGATTTACAACAATCTTACGATATCTTAGGGCTACGATAGTTTCGAAAATAGGCTACGATAGAAAGAAAAACAAAAAGGAATCTGACCAAAAGACGTAAAAACAAGAGACGAGGAATATCCGTTCCATATCAGTTACCCTGTTCCACTGGAGCCCTTAATCTTATCAATATTTACATTATAAACAAATGCCTCATTTCGCCATATGCAAAAACAAATGTCCTTATATAATTCCATTTAATGCATAGATCTATGACAATATTGGGTACGATGACATGCATCAACCATGTCAGCGAGCCTGACCACCCGATCCCGTTAGTCGCCTCTTACGACAAGCATAGTCGCCTTTTACGGCAAGTATGGGTTACTGAAGACCTATTCTACCCCGGATCTTCACGAGTCCAATTAGAATATAGACAACCCCAATACTTTGGACTGTATCTAATAATGAATCTAGTACATGAGTAATTCCACACTTTGCCCTATTATCTTGTTGATCTTTCTGGGTTTATATATGTACAAACCACTAGCACACCCTTCTCTACATTAAATACGGACTTGGCAATAAGTACGAACACTGAACCCATACATCTTCTGTGCACATATTAAGAGAGAGAGAGTTCTGTATTAGAAGGGTAATTCCCCGGAGTGTATGCCATGTGAATGTATTCGGGGTGCTTTAATTGTAAAACATTTATAATCCTATTGTCATATTGCCTTAAATAACACATAAAGTTACTGTCTTCTATTTTAGTAATGAGACCACATTCGTTCCAAAACAGAAGAAAGTGTTGTTTTATGCAAATTGAATGAATGGCGGGTGCTAACTTTTAGGGCAGGACATGCTTACCGTTTTCGTGAACACCTGGTGTCATCACTGATTTTCAGTGGTCCTTACATAAAATTTCCGCATCGATTTGCCCTTTACGCCAAGTGGAATCTGTTTCGGCAGAAAAACTAGGCTGGTTATCCTCTTGCATTGACAATTTATATTATAGTAACAGTGATCTGGATGAAGCAACACCTCTATTTCCCACGTCTATTGTCTCTGCTACGAGAAGGCTTTCTTTCGGAGGTATCACTATACGTATTTCTGATACTATCAGAGGGGTGTCAAGAGGTATTGATGTAACTTGGATTATCATTCCAACTTCGGAGTATTTGATCTTTCACAAATAGTTTACCATTTTTGAAATAACCAAATTTCCCTTGCTCTTTCAACTCTTTAGTCTTAACATGTGGGTCAAATGACTACTTAATGCCCCTTAATGCCGAACGCCAGACAAGGTAACAACAAGTACTATCTTTTAACGTCTTTTGGTATGATGCTCCCGGGGATCGAAGATATAGTGCAGTATATCACCAGTCCATGTAGTGTCTGTAGTAAAGTATATCACCATGTATTGTCTGTAGTGAACTACTGTAAAACAGGAAATTAATGCGAGCAGAATATTAATGCGAAAAATCCGAGTGACGGAAGGTATTCATTTTATGCGCATTAATTTTGTACCATCAAAATAAGGAAACAATCAACAAACGAAATAAATCACTTCAGTATTATTTACTAGTATTACATCAAAAACAATGATATCAGATCATTACAAGTTGATAGCAGCCAGTGACAACAATCAGTCACAAAGGTAATAGATAAATAAATTACTAGACAAAATAACAAAGTCACCTGCACAAAGTGAAGTTGAGTAAAGGTCAGTTCACATCCTGTCAAGCAGCCCAGATTTGCGCCAGCCACGAATTATCCCCATCAGTATCCTTTACAAGCTTGTCGCATTAAATTTCTGTTTTACAGTATTTTAAAAGCAATGTCCACCCAACCGTCAACCTCTAGAGCATTTCTATTTACACGTTGAGATGATCATTTTCTTGGTTATTGTCTGATAAACCCGGCTACGCATGACCGAAAGGTCGTTCTTTGTTTACCTATTTTAACTGCACATAAATGTGGTCTACCTGCTAAATTAATTGTGTAGGTTGGCTTACGTTTCTCATTCTCAGCGGCTTCGACCTGAGAAGGGCGGTTTCATCAGTTTAAACCTTGTCTTTTAGCGTATTTTGTGAGTGAGTTTATTTCAGTAAAGAGGCCACCGGCCCATTATACAATATGGATACAGTGGATTACAACAATAGCAGGCGCCAGATAATACAAGTGATATACAGAGTGAAACAATTGAATTATTGCATACATTTAAAAAACTGTTGTCGTTTCTTAAAAGCAAGAAAAATATATTTAGCTAATTTATTAATAACATGTTTATTTGGCAAGACATAAGAGTGCAACATTTATCAAATGAAGGTTGTGAATGGTAATACTTAGGTATAAGACTATTTCTCAGATCTGAGTAAAATTGACATTCAATGCAGAAATGATACTCAGTTTCAATCACACGGACTACACAAAATGGACATAAGCGTTCATCTCTAGAAAGACCAATTTTTCTTCCTTGTTCAGGCATTAGGTTATGGCTAGAACAAAGGAAAGAACTAAGAGCAAATTGATATACTCTAACAGGTTTTGATGTTAAATATCTTTCTAATACAATGCATGGTTTAATTTATGAATACATTGTAAGTTTGGAAAATGTTTTTAATTTACTTAACCAAGTTTGCTGATCTATATCTATACATCTTTGCTTAAAACAAACAATAAACTTATTTACATTTGGAACATCTTGATTACACCAGACAGAACCAAAACCATATGATGATAATAATTGTTTTACATGAAAAGCCCAACATTCAATACCTTTATCCGCCAAGGACACTTGATATTCATAGACATATTTCAAAATAGGATTATCAGTTTGAAATAACAATCTAGTCCAATATTTAATAATTTTCATGTATTGGTTTACTTTTAGTGAATAACAACCTATCAACCCCCTTGCAACAATATTAGGTGTACTCCGTCTTAAATGTAAAAGCTCTTTACAGAAATTGTCATGGACTGTATTAATATCAGGTGAAGGATGAACCCCACAGACTTCACTGCCATACAACAAGATTGGTAGAAGCTTGACATCAAATAAATGAGTCAAAACATGTAAAAGTAACTTATGAAAATCGATAATGTTTGTTTTTAGTGACTGAAAAACTTTATTGGCCTGGAGAGTTTTCTGTGTATTAAACCATGAACCAGAGCTTGAAAGATAGTCACCTAAATATTTATACACTGAAACAATTTCAAGCGGACATGTATTTAGAGAAAATAATCCATATTTCTTTAATCGACCGCCTTTGCAAAAGACAATTACCTTGCTCTTGACATTATTTATTTGCAGCTGCCATTTATCACAATATTGGGAAAGTTTATTTAATCTCCTTTGAAGACCAAAAACTGTACTATCTATTACTACAATGTCATCTGCAAAAAGCAGCATACATAACTGTAGAGTACCTATACTAATACACCATTGCTTATCTTGTTGCAAAAAATCTACAATGTCATTGATAAAGAATGAAAATAAAAATGGTTCCAACTGGCAACCCTGTCTAACTCCAAATGAACAGTCAAAGAATTTAGTAAATCCAGAATTCAGAGACACGCATGATTTCACATTTTCATACATATTTCTAAGTAATCTAAAAACAGAACCTTTAATATTACCAGTCCAAAGTTTGTACATCAGAGCACTATGTGACACAGAGTCAAAGGCTGCTTTTAAATCAATAAAGGCACAGTATAGTCTACCTTTATCATATAATGGGCAGGTTTCTCGGCAGGATAAAGCCAACGGATAAAAACGATATTCGTTGGGGTCATATGCGGATAGAGATGCAAATATCAAAGGTCAAGTAGGACTACTTTCACTGTTTATAAACAAACATGGCGTCGTCCTCGTCATTCGGCGATCGAGTCAAAATTAACCATCGGGAATCTGGATAAACAACAGGGATAATTGCTACCATTATCAAAAGAACAGTCTAATATACTGAAAATCAGTGTCTAACTGTGACGTAGCTAAGGCATTTTATAAGTTTTGGCTACTTTGGAGGTATTAATTTCGAAACAATTTTGCGAGGGCGCGAGGCCTAGCCAAGCGGGATCAGTAGCAATATCTGTGCTTGTAGACCTCTGCGACTTGAAACCTTCTCCACAAATTAAAATTGTTGGATTTGGCCGAAATATGTTTGAATTGTTACCTTGTTTGGTTTTGTCGCTGTGTGTACATCTGACTACACTTCTTAACCTTATGACAGGACAGACCGACTGTCAACAACGTCTGACCGTGCCCGTGACGTCTCATAGACTAGGGTTAGAGTAGCTTCCCTTTGACAAAGGGCAGTTACTGTAGCGGACAGACCGATGGATTGCCGCGAAAGGCAATTAAAAACAACTGTTGTTTTGCGTATATGTTGCTTCGCCACTGTATAAGAAAGAGATTTCAGTTGGAACTATATTGGCTACTGTCACTGTCCGACTGACACATCACTTACCCTGTGACGTAATAAATATTAAAGCGCGCATTCCAGGAAAACTCGCAATGTTTCGGTAATGTTTGTGAGAGAGGGATAGCGGTTTTAAAGCACAGAATTAAAGCATGACATTATATGATAAAGAGGTTATCACGCTTGTGTGTTTGGGGATGGTAAATATCCTGTATTAGGAATAAACACTATGTATTTAGCTCGCCAAGGCTCGCTAAATACAATGTTTATTCCTAATGCAGGATATTTACCATACCCAAACACACAAGCGTGATAACCTCTATTTATGTAATCTTAGATATTTATCAATAATAGTTTGAAGTATAAATATATTATCCACAGTTTGAAACCCCTTTCTAAATCCTGCTTGTTCAGGGATAATAACATTTCCATCAGTTGCTCAGTTGGTGAGTCTAGTACATATAATTTTAGAAAAGATTTTGCCAGATATTTATAAAAGAGTAATAGGTCTGTAAATGCTAGGGTCATTTACATTACCCTTTTTATGGAAAGGAAGAATGACACCTAAAGTCCACTCCTCTGGATAAGTACCAGATAATAAGATTTTATTAAACAAGGATAATAGCATTTCAAAACAAATGGGATATATAAACTCACTCACTCTTTAGCGTATTTTGTGTGTTGTCTACTGATTGGACGTTTTCGCTTGAAATGACCTGGTTGCCTGCATATCCAACACAACAACTGAATGTTGGCACCACCCCTTTCAGTCTGAATTGCATTTATACTGGGTCTATATGGGTTCTGCAATTCCTAGCCATGTGTTACAATCGTAACATGTCTGAGGTCGGGCATGGTCTACCGCCATTGGTTGCTCTGTTCTAAACGAATTTGGCACATGTCTATTTGCTTTAGGTTTCCCTATTCTTAAATTGGACCTTGTTCTTAAGTTGTGTTCATGCATTTCACAGGTTACGGCTGTGGCAAGGTTTGGAGGGTTCTCTCTTATTACCTTCAGTTTTACATAGATGTCTAACCCATCTGAAAGGAAACAAACTCACTGACGTGTAATGGCTTGTCCATGGCCATTATGCCCTACTCCTGCAAAAGGTTCTTCAGCTAGGTTAAACAGCTGTTCCGCGAATAATTTAACACTTTCGATTAACTTTTGTTTAACTTCCCCAGAAAGTAGTTCACCTAACTCCTGACTAGCAATTGTCAGAAAAAGGTTTGAAGACCTACCAAGGATCACTCACCCAATGGCTCGATCTGATTCGGATGTCAACCTGGCTTCTGAGCTCCTTTTCATCCAGTTTGGGGGATCCAGGGCCTAGATTTTCGAAACGATCTTAGCCCTAAAATTATCATATTCATTGTAATTCCTGATTTCTGATTAATGAGTGAGTGAGTTGGGTTTAACGCCGCTTTTAACATTATTCCAAATATATCACGGCGTGTCAGCTTAATGTGGGAGGAAAGCCCGAAGTGATGCAGGTCTCAGACGTTTACCACTTCGGTGAAATCCACGGGCACGGGTATGGTGCTGACAAATCTAGAAACATAATCGGGGCGAACCGGGATTCGAACCCACAATCATAGGTTTCTGGTGTGCCCAAGGGACGCAACTCTGCACAGCGAATCGCGAAGCCTTAGACGACTGGGCCACCCGTGCCCCCTGATTTCTGATTAGCTGAGTTGGTCACGTGTTATTGCATTCATTTCCGAATGAATGTAAAACAAAACAGCCACGCCCACTAAGGCGGACTACTTTTATTACAATGGAATGTCGGGGAATCAAACAGTTTTCGCATCGGTTTTCGATTCAATGAACTGAACAAGATACAGAGTCAATACTTAACTATATCAATTACATGATAGTTGGAATGAAATAGAAATTCAAATTGACAAACAAAGAAAATAATGAAGCTTGAGTATTCGGCGTCACGGCAGTAATCACTTGTTTGTATTCATAATGGTCATTCACTTGCGAGTTCAACTCCAAGCATGGTTGTGGTCACCTTTCATAGTGGGCAGCTTTGACTGGCGGCAGCGATAGTATAGAGAGCTTCGCAAACGGGCTATCGCTGTGAGGAGCTTGGCGTGAAAACTTCCGTCCCTGTAAACCGCGGACGGTGACAGTACGTTATGGAAATTTCTGTAATGTTCTGTGTTATGAGGGAAGTATGTGGAACTTTCTAGTAGCTGGTTAGACCATGAAAGGGGAAATAGCGTGTTTTCGTATCTCTCACGCATTTCATCGCTTTGGAACCAGCTTTCATGTGAGGATCTCTAATCATCCCTGCCAAGCCCGTCTCGGAAGCTTGACCACTGTCGTCGCTGTGTGAATAAATATTATCACTGACTTTTGCTATCACCACTGTATTTGTGTATTTGATACTCACCACTTTCATTATATTATATACTGTCATTGAATATTGTAATATGACTCTATTGTGTACTGCCATTACAATTGCTGTGCAGTAATTTGTATTGCTTTACAAACTTGGTTAATTTTGTTATACATTTGTTGATTGTATGGTACTTGTTGGTTGTTTCCTGGTTCAGCGCTAGGTTCTTTCAGGTACAGATTTTCTATTTGACCATGTTTAGTGAACAGTGTAAGTTTGCTGCTGATCAGTAAACAAGGTATTTAACCCCTTACCGTTCACTGTCCAGATATCAGAGAGAGAGAGACATTGTTGTTTACGCCGCACTCAGCACTATTCCAGCTCTATAACGGCGATCTGTAAATAATCGAATCTGGACCAGACAATCCAGTGATTAATATCATGAGCATCGATCTACGCAATTGGGATCGACGACATGCATCAACCAAGTCAGCGAGCCTGACCACCCGATCCCGTTAGTCGCCTATGACAGCAAGCATGGGTTGCTGAAGGCCTATTCTACCCCGGATCTTCACGGGTCTGTCCAGATATCAGGGATGGCATGTGACGTGTTATGTCCCTGGTTGTAGTTATTCACCCATTTCGCTGGACAATACGTGAACAGGACACAATAATTTTCTAAATAAAGTCGGCCATCCCGTATTTCAATTATCTCACAGCAACTAAGACCCGTGAAGATCCGGGTTAGAATAGGTCTTCAGCAACCCATGCTTGCCGTAAAAGGCGACTATGCTTGTCGTAAGAGTCGACTAACGGGATCGGGTGGTCAGGCTCGCTGACTTGGTTGGTGCACGTCATCGTATCACAATTGCGTAGATCGATGCTCATGATATCAATCACTGGATTGTCTGGTCTAGACTCGATTATTTACAGATCGCCGCCATATAGCTGAGTGCGGCGTTAAACAACAAACAAACAAACAAATAAAGTTTTTAGAAAGACCGACAGGATGCTGCTTGTAGACACCAGATAAAAAGGTCAGTGTTGACAAAACGTGGACAACTTTATAGAGCAGGGCTTCTGTATCCGCCCCGGATATATCAATATTGACTAATGAACTTCCATGACAGTGTAAACTGCCATTACCTCAAGCTAGCTCCTTTGGTTGCCGGGCTGCACGCCATGCATCCATGAGCCTTTTGTGCTCTACAAACACTTCAAAGGTGGTTTTCCTTTTCATGAGCTACGCAGGCAGTAGTGCGCGCTGGTAGGTGACTAAATATTGCTTCAGATGCATCTATAGGTGCGGCTTAACTACTGACTCCAGATCACTCACCGGTAGACATGGTGTGGTCGTAAAACTTAAAAACTCCCTTAAACTGTTCTGTTTTGTCATACAATATTGTGGAGAGATTTTGCATATATCTAAATAGGATATAGATGAGATGGTTTCACTCACCTTTTTTATTTCTTACTCGGACGGGATAAATCAGTGGAAAGGAATTGTTTTTTTACCATTCTTGAACGATATCAGATCATCGACATTCCTGAAGCTTAAGTTAAACGTCAAATTGCCTTGTTTTGATTTTGACAATACAAGCATAAATTCCGATTTATATTAAATAAAGAAACAGATCAGTCAGAAGGGGAGCACAAATGGTGTACATTGGAATTCCAACTTATTGCCTAAATGTCTGAACCCCCCATTTCACATCAGTGTTAAAACAAGAAGTCAGCATTTCGCACATTGTTTTCTCAGTAAACTTCGGATGGCTTTTGCTTTCATTTTTGAGAAATTGTCCTGACCCTTTGGAATAGGGATGGAACTAACAGTATGGTAACTACATTTAGGTACATTTCCTCTGGATCAAGGAATTAAGTGATCCGTTACGTTTACAAACTTTTCACATTGGGCAGTCGGACTTTGAATGACATCATTCTGCCTATGTCAATATCATGCACTGGCTTAACACACTCTGAAAGACATTCATGACATATTGGTCCTTTTGGGCACAGTTTTGGTGCCGTCTGGTCAGTTCGCATCTACAGTAAGAAACAGCCTGTCATGTAACTGAATGTTTCTCATATTCCTTCCTATTTCAGATTTACCTCTTGCCACCTGTCAACCCCAGCCATAATGGTAAATTTCCGTCAATCGTCGCTGATGATTTTCATGGGTGCTGGTGCCTTCTGCATGCTGGTCTTTGAACATGTGGTCCTGCCTCACTTCTCATACAGATTGGCTGATGACAGCATTGCTGTCTCTTCCATGTCTGCTGCCAGTGCTGATAAAACCCCAGGAAATGTAAATGATAAAATACGGTTTCAGTCTGATAGTAGCCAGACTCCACCGTCCAGGTCAAGCCCCAGTCCTGGTAAAACCTTAGTGTACAGATTCAACGGAAGACAGATGCAGCAGCTTCACGAGTTCTGCACTTGGACTGTCCACGTTGACTGTGTTCCTCTGAAGACACCGTCTGGGGAGACACCGATCCATATACACGACATCGTGGTTGATAAGTGGGTGTCTAAGGACCTAAAACAGAAGGGAGCTTGGGAACCTGGAAATATCAACCTCGTTCTGTCAGAATTAAAAAAAGACCCTGAACTTGGCTTCATGGATCTAGGATCTCATGTTGGCGCCTTCTCCCTGTCTGTGGCCAAGTTCGGGAGGAAGGTGGTATCTGTGGATCCGCTCATAGAGAACGTCCAGAGACTGTGTAAGTCTATTCAGAAAGGTGGCTTCACAGACAGGATGACCATCATATTCAATCCACTTGGAGGAAACCACTCCTTTGTGAATTTCATGCGTGAAGTTGGCAACGTTGGAGGGACAAGCGTTGTGGCATCGTCTGGGTCTTCTACTAAATCCCCCTGTGAGGAATCCGCTGACTCGTATACTATCACTCTAGACGATACATTACCCTACTTGCCATTCAAGAAGGCCGTTTTAAAAATGGACATACAAGAGTATGAATATTTTGTTCTCAGCGGTTCAAAAAGGTTTTTCAAAGAGATAGAAGTTCCTGCAATTATGATGGAATGGGTACTTATGAAAACAGACATTAATGGGAAAAACCTGGTAGATTTGTTATTAGGATTGCAGTATTCTGCATATGCACCAAGTATCGGGGGTCAGAAATTAGACCCAAATCAGTACAAAAGCTGGCCATTTGATGTCATATGGAAAAAATAGAAGTAGTTTAGACTTGCAGTTGCCTTATTTAGAGTGTCCAGTCGCCGCTAAGAATAATTCTAAATACTGATTTTTATCTTGGCATACCTTTCACCATTGCAATTGCGATTATTTAGGTTGATGAGTGTTGACTGACTTCCTATTTGTATATTTCATTTCTCAGACAAAGATAATAATTTCAGATGTAGTCGTTTGAATCAGTGGTAAATTCTTCTAAATTACTTACACGTTTGCAATGATTCTACAATAATTGTTTGTCGAAGAATGTGCAGCCATTGAAACTTTACTGCACGCCAATCCTCATAGTCTCAGCCAGGATAAGACAGGGTGACTCACTGTTTCAGATGTAATACATGTACATTGTAACCCACATAGAGAAGGTTGAATGGGTGACTGTTGTTTTACGCCGCAATATCCAAGCTATAAGAGCTATTATGATGAACAAATGCGAACGTAGGTCATTGATTGAAATCTTATTACGTTTGAGATTACTTGGAGAGTAACATCCTGGTTTCATTCATACGTGAGTCAAACAACCTCGATTCTGGTTAGCAGGTAATTTCCTGTTAGACTTTTGATAATTTAATCATAACATTATTCATTTAGGAAATAAACCTTTTCTATTAGGGAGTAATACCAACAAACTCTTACTCAACCTAAATGGAACATAAGTATAACTTCATAATACTTGAAATACTGTCAGTTAATAAATAATTCAAAAACATAAATTCATGAAGCTTATTTTGTCACTGGAACTGTAACAATAATGATAATATAAAGTGACAAGACCCTTTCAGAATCTAAAAGAAATTTCTGTATAAAGCAGAGTCGATTGTACATTTCGGACTATTTCATGAGCATGTGTTTATGAATCACTATCAAATAGTGATGATACCAGGTGTTCTTGTTTCCATGTTATTTTTCATGTTTCCCAATTCTGGGAAAATACATTCATTTAACAACGTTTTTCCGTCAATCGGATTGCAGCACAAACTACATTCGCTTAACAATGTCAGTTAGTGTGGCTATTTTGTGCATTTATTGTAAATAACTAGTTGAGAAGAGTTTTAATTTTTGTTGTATAGTTATTGAGGCAATCTTTTTTTCATAACAAATATTATATTTGGGATAACACTTTCTTTGTGAAGTACAAATTCTGGTACTTTTTGCGGTTGCGTCCCATTCGGGCACATTAGAATTTTATTTGTTTATATAGTAGTGAAGAGTGAGTTGGGTTTAGCGCCGCTTTTAACAGTATTCCAGTTACATCACGGCGTGTCAGCTTAATGAGGGAGGAAAGCCCGAAATGATGCAGGTCTGAGACCCATGAAACCCATGAGCACGGGTATGGTGCTGACAAACCGAGAAACAATCGGTGCGAACCGGGATTCGAACCCAAAATGATAGGTTTCTGTAGTGCTCAAGGGACGCAACTCTGCACTGCGAATTGCGGCGCCTTAGACGTCTGGGCCACCCGTGCCCCTTGTACGAGCATCGACCAACGCATATGGGATACGATGACATGCATCAACCAAGTTAGTGAGCCTGACCACCCGATCCCGTTAGTCGCCATTAACGTCAAGCATGGATTGCTGAAGACCTATTCTACCCCCGATCTTCACGGGTATCTGTTGGAAGAGATTCAGTCACATGACGTTGGAATTGAGGTAATGAATAATATCAGAACCCAAGAGAATACTTGATAGGCGAAACAAAACATTGTTTTCATTCAAACAACCTCTGTGCTCGTTATTTTCAAATTCCCAGTTTCATGTATGGCCACTTAATGATGAGTGTCGTAATTGTATATAAGCTTGGCCTTTTTGTTCATTCACTCCATTCATTTATAGATATTTCTTTTTTTGCCCTTGTCGTAGAAGATGAAATAAATCGTTTATAATTCAAGATATGAGTTGCTCCATATAAAGTGTGGTTTTACCATTACCCCACCATGTTTTCTGAATTCAGGAAGGTTTTGTCAACAAAGCTTTTGACACAAGAACATGAGGATGAAACTGTTGCAAATGACTTATCTGATACACTACCAGGTAGTAAAGGTGCACAAAACATTGATTCATTACCAGACCCGTTCAATATGTTTCAGACCCGTGAAGATCCGGGGTAGAATAGGTCTTCAGCAACCCTTACATGCCGTAAAAGGCGACTATGCTTGTCGTAAGTGGCGACTATCACGATCGGGGGGTCAGGCTCGCTGACTTGGTTGATGCATGTCATCGTATCCCAATTGCGTCGATCGATGTTCATGTTGTCAATCACTGGATTGTCTGGTCCAGACTCGATTATTTACAGACCGCCGTCATATAGCTGGAATATAGCTGAATGTGGCGTTTAACAACAAACAAACAAAGAAATAAACAACAAACAATCTATTTCAGAAGATTAATCGGTTTTATGCAACAGATCTTGCTCCCAGAATCTATAGTCAAATGACTCTCGTGCAACTCGACACATTCAGGTCAATCACTGGTCTGGAACCGCGTATGCTATTTCAAGAGTATTCTTTAGCTTCTGAGATCATTTCTTACTGAAATCTTACTGTGAATCTTCAATACGAAATATATAAAGCAAATAAACTTCCCTTAAGTGAGGCTGAATTTGGGTTTAAGATCATCATTTTCTTTTCAAGATCAATTATTTTGTCAAACACAATCGGGGCTCAATTTAATTTTGGACAATTCAATGTTGTTTGCAAGAAAAGGGCGCATTATTTGTTTTGCGAGTTACATCTATTTTAGTAAAACGGAGCTTTGATTGATTATTTCGAACAAATATCCCCTAGGAGTGTAAGACAATAGCATGTGATGACTGACTTTGTGCTTAAAACGTGCTCACATTCCGGGATTATGTAAATAAACAGGTACTGGTTATCAGTGGTATAATAAATTGTTAGTATATGAATTAGTACCTCAATCCAAGGACTTTGTAGATAAATCATGTGGTGATTGACTATCCACTGAATACCTGTGGACACAGGCATAGCATTCATTCCGAAATCCTATTTGTCAATAATTAAATCATGCGGTTTTGACAAATATGAATGTGTATGAAACTGTTGACTCATGCACAGATTGCAATCCTATGATTTTGTAAATTACTTTCATGTGTTCATTGTCTGTGCCCTTAGATTCTGCTGGCACAAGTATAAGACGGATTCCTGTATCTGGTGACAACAAAATTTCACTTGCAGGAAGTGTATGAAAAAACAGACCTAAAGTGCTTATATAGCTGGCATTCATAAAGAATTCCTCGGCAAAGACATTTTAAGAAAGGCTGCACTCTTCACATTCCTAACATTCATGCATAATGATTCCGTTCTCATTGTGACGTCATGCATGTCTATTAGCATAACACTAGGTTCATGAATATTCATAGGGCGCCTGTGGCAGGCGGGATAGGTATTCATTTTCTACTACTCACACCATCAACGTACAGAGTTAAAAAGTAAGAAATGAGAAGTAGTTCTTGAACAAGATCACACTTACCTGGGAGGGATTGGAGCCTTTGATGACAATACGTGGTCTAGTAGTAGAGCGTCCGCCCAGAGAGCGGAAGGTGGGGGGTTAAAAGATGGTTAAAAGATGCTTGCCGTAAAATGCGACTATGTTTGTCGTAAGGGGCGGCTAACGTGATCGGCTGGTCAGGCTTGCTGGCTTGGTTGATGCATGTCATCGATCCCAGTTGCGTGGATCGATGCTCATGATGTCAATCACTGGATTGTCTGGCCCAGACTCGATTATTTACAGCATATTGCTGAGTGCGGCGTTGAACAACAAAGAAACAAACAATCAAGCAAACAAAAGATTGTAAATAGTTTACAGTGTTTCCTGCAAACATGTGTTGCGTTAATGATCTGAAACAAAGCAAAATTGAACATTCAATATGATTTTGTCTTTACGTTGTCCAACTAAAGACAAATAATACACGTGCAATTACCAAGTGTGAGAAGAGTGTTTTAAAAACGAAGAATTGGAAATTATGTAGAGACAGTTACAATGGGGATGTTGAAGGCTTACATGTTTTTTCTAATTTTGATATTTTAGCATTTAATAGTTTTTGAATCATAAAAATGACAAGGGGAAACATTTGATAGAAAAACGAACATGACATCACAAAGGACTAAATATTTGTAATAAACCACAGCAACCTTTGAAATAAACACCACTTGTCTTCCGACAGGCGGTGATCAAAGTTATTGAAGCAGAGAATTGCGTCGATACTGCTGATTCTGTAACCCCGGTAACGACCTAGGACTAACGCCAGTGCATGGTGAGTGATCGATCGTCAGGTAGGTTGGTAAGTGGGTTAAGGCTACATCTGTATTGATCATGTCACGTTGGCAAACACTTTAGATCCGACATTGTATACAGGTAGCAGCTGTCCCAGGTAGCATTGCGAGTCAGACGGCGTGCGCCCGGGCCTATGGCATATTACTAGTTATTGTAAAATGCTTTCTACGCTGAAACATCCGGTTCACTAAAGCGGTAAGGCTTGCCGATAATTCATCACATTGCATAAAGAAGGCTGGTCAGTTGGGAGTCATACCACAAACAATGGGTTGGTTAATTAAAGACGCTTAATGGAATAAGTTATATCTTAGGTCTGAATAAAGGTCACAAGTAACTAAAACGTGCGTTTCGTCCTCAACTCTATCTAAGTTACACAGCTTACAGGTACGTTCTGACAGTGGTGTTATAGGGCGAGAGAATCGCCCAACTTCAACTTCTAACGGAAGAGTGCCACAACGAAGTTTAGCTAAACAGCTACGGTTTGACCTGTTCCAGTTATTGTAGACATAAAAGGAAGTATGAAGCGTGTTCTTAAATAATCGAAATGTTCGGAGTTTATTACCGTTAGGCTGACCAGAATCGTTCCATAAGGCACTATGCCAACTTTCACCATCAATACTAATTAGTTTTTCTTTAATAATATGTAAATCTGTCGGTGAGACATTATAAACATCTAAACCAAGGAGCTGTAAACTATTAAGCATGTTTAGCACAGTGTTATCTCAGGATTTACTGAATTTTCGTGACCAGGTTTTAATGAGGCAAATCAAACGTTTGGGGGATGCATTATTCAATTTTGACCGAAAACATGAGATATCGATTCTTTGTTTCGTTAGAGGTGATAGCCACCCCAATTCTGCGCGAGTCGCCAAGTTAGGGGTTTTGAGACCAACTCCCAAGTAGAAACGACACGCTTTATTTTGGACAGCGTTAATACATCCAAACTCACGATAACCCCAAATAGCAGAACCATAGGATAACACCGGTTGAACCAGATTATCGTACAATTTAATGAAAACCTCGATCGGCATTCCACCCATTACTTTAAATTTGCTAATTATAGCGCCGAGCGCTCTACCCGCGGATTTAGCTATTTCTTTTGCGGTATAATTTATGTCGAGACGATCCTGGTTAGCTATTACCCAGCTGACACGAAAATGTTATAAAAACATCCCTAAAACATTTTACGAAACGTTATGGAAATGTTATAAAAACATCCCTTAAACATTTAACGAAACGTTATGGAAATGTTATAAAAACATCCCTTAAACATTTTACGAAACGTTATGGAAATGTTATAAAAACATCCCTTAAACATTTAACGAAACGTTATGGAAATGTTATAAAAACATCCCTTAAACATTTTACGAAACGTTATGGAAATGTTATAAAAACATCCCTTAAACATTTTACGAAACGTTATGGAAATGTTATAAAAACATCCCTTAAACATTTTACGAAACGTTATGGAAATGTTATAAAAACATCCCTTAAACATTTTACGAAACGTTATGGAAATGTTATAAAAACATCCCTTAAACATTTTACGAAACGTTATGAAAATGTTATAAAAACATCCCTT
Organism: Haliotis rufescens; assembly: GCF_023055435.1. Classification (NCBI taxonomy): domain Eukaryota; kingdom Metazoa; phylum Mollusca; class Gastropoda; order Lepetellida; family Haliotidae; genus Haliotis; species Haliotis rufescens. The sequence continues at coordinate 5,173,852 of NW_025964013.1, forward strand.
AAACATTTTACGAAACGTTATGGAAATGTTATAAAAACATCCCTTAAACATTTTACGAAACGTTATGGAAATGTTATAAAAACATCCCTAAAACATTTTACGAAACGTTATGGAAATGTTATAAAAACATCCCTAAAACATTTTACGAAACGTTATGGAAATGTTATCAAACAATCCCTTAAACATTTTACGAAACGTTATGGAAATGTTATAAAAACATCCCTTAAACATTTTACGAAACGTTATTGAAATGTTATAAAAACATCCCTTAAATATTTTACGAAACGTTATGGAAATGTTATAAAAACATCCCTTAAACATTTTACGAAACGTTATGGAAATGTTATAAAAACATCCCTAAAACATTTTACGAAACGTTATGGAAATGTTATAAAAACATCCCTAAAACATTTTACGAAACGTTATGGAAATGTTATAAAAACATCCCTTAAACATTTTACGAAACGTTATGGAAATGTTATAAAAACATCCCTTAAACATTTTACGAAACGTTATGGAAATGTTATAAAAACATCCCTTAAACATTTTACGAAACGTTATGGAAATGTTATAAAAACATCCCTAAAACATTTTACGAAACGTTATGGAAATGTTATAAAAACATCCCTTAAACATTTAACGAAACGTTATGGAAATGTTATAAAAACATCCCTTAAATATTTTACGAAACTTTATGGAAATGTTATAAAAACATCCCTTAAACATTTTACGAAACGTTATGGAAATGTTATAAAAACATCCCTTAAACATTTTACGAAACGTTATGGAAATGTTATAAAAACATCCCTAAAACATTTTACGAAACGTTATGGAAATGTTATAAAAACATCCCTTAAACATTTAACGAAACGTTATGGAAATGTTATAAAAACATCCCTTAAACATTTTACGAAACGTTATGGAAATGTTATAAAAACATCCCTAAAACATTTTACGAAACGTTATGGAAATGTTATAAAAACATCCCTTAAACATTTAACGAAACGTTATGGAAATGTTATAAAAACATCCCTTAAATATTTTACGAAACGTTATGGAAATGTTATAAAAACATCCCTAAAACATTTTACGAAACGTTATGGAAATGTTATAAAAACATCCCTAAAACATTTTACGAAACGTTATGGAAATGTTATAAAAACATCCCTAAAACATTTTACGAAACGTTATGGAAATGTTATAAAAACATCCCTTCAACATTTTACGAAACGTTATGGAAATGTTATAAAAACATCCCTTCAACATTTTACGAAACGTTATGGAAATGTTATAACAACATCCCTTAAACATTTTACGAAACGTTATGGAAATGTTATAAAAACATCCCTTAAACATTTTACGAAACGTTATGGAAATGTTATAAAAACATCCCTTAAACATTTTACGAAACGTTATGGAAATGTTATAAAAACATCCCTTAAACATTTTACGAAACGTTATGGAAATGTTATAAAAACATCCCTTCAACATTTTACGAAACGTTATGGAAATGTTATAAAAACATCCCTTAAACATTTAACGAAACGTTATGGAAATGTTATAAAAACATCCCTTAAACATTTTACGAAACGTTATGGAAATGTTATAAAAACATCCCTTCAACATTTTACGAAACGTTATGGAAATGTTATAAAAACATCCCTTAAACATTTTACGAAACGTTATGGAAATGTTATAAAAACATCCCTTAAACATTTTACGAAACGTTATGGAAATGTTATAAAAACATCCCTTAAACATTTTACGAAACGTTATGGAAATGTTATAAAAACATCCCTTAAACATTTTACGAAACGTTATGGAAATGTTATAAAAACATCCCTAAAACATTTTACGAAACGTTATGGAAATGTTATAAAAACATCCCTAAAACATTTTACGAAACGTTATGGAAATGTTATAAAAACATCCCTTAAACATTTAACGAAACGTTATGGAAATGTTATAAAAACATCCCTTAAATATTTTACGAAACGTTATGGAAATGTTATAAAAACATCCCTTAAACATTTTACGAAACGTTATGGAAATGTTATAAAAACATCCCTAAAACATTTTACGAAACGTTATGGAAATGTTATAAAAAACATCCCTTAAACATTTAACGAAACGTTATGGAAATGTTATAAAAACATCCCTTAAATATTTTACGAAACGTTATGGAAATGTTATAAAAACATCCCTTAAACATTTTACGAAACGTTATGGAAATGTTATAAAAACATCCCTAAAACATTTTACGAAACGTTATGGAAATGTTATAAAAACATCCCTAAAACATTTTACGAAACGTTATGGAAATGTTATAAAAACATCCCTTAAACATTTAACGAAACGTTATGGAAATGTTATAAAAAAATCCCTTAAATATTTTACGAAACGTTATGGAAATGTTATAAAAACATCCCTTAAACATTTTACGAAACGTTATGGAAATGTTATAAAAACATCCCTAAAACATTTTACGAAACGTTATGGAAATGTTATAAAAACATCCCTTAAACATTTAACGAAACATTATGGAAATGTTATAAAAACATCCCTTAAATATTTTACGAAACGTTATGGAAATGTTATAAAAACATCCCTTAAACATTTTACGAAACGTTATGGAAATGTTATAAAAACATCCCTTCAACATTTTACGAAACGTTATGGAAATGTTATAAAAACATCCCTTAAACATTTTACGAAACGTTATGGAAATGTTATAAAAACATCCCTTAAACATTTTACGAAACGTTATGGAAATGTTATAAAAACATCCCTTAAACATTTTACGAAACGTTATGGAAATGTTATAAAAACATCCCTTAAACATTTTACGAAACGTTATGGAAATGTTATAAAAACATCCCTTAAACATTTAACGAAACGTTATGGAAATGTTATAAAAACATCCCTTAAATATTTTACGAAACGTTATGGAAATGTTATAAAAACATCCCTTAAACATTTTACGAAACGTTATGGAAATGTTATAAAAACATCCCTAAAACATTTTACGAAACGTTATGGAAATGTTATAAAAACATCCCTTAAACATTTAACGAAACGTTATGGAAATGTTATAAAAACATCCCTTAAACATTTTACGAAACGTTATGGAAATGTTATAAAAACATCCCTTAAACATTTTACGAAACGTTATGGAAATGTTATAAAAACATCCCTTAAACATTTTACGAAACGTTATGGAAATGTTATAAAAACATCCCTTAAACATTTTACGAAACGTTATGGAAATGTTATAAAAACATCCCTTAAACATTTTACGAAACGTTATGGAAATGTTATAAAAACATCCCTTAAACATTTTACGAAACGTTATGGAAATGTTATAAAAACATCCCTAAAACATTTTACGAAACGTTATGGAAATGTTATAAAAACATCCCTAAAACATTTTACGAAACGTTATGGAAATGTTATAAAAACATCCCTTAAACATTTAACGAAACGTTATGGAAATGTTATAAAAACATCCCTTAAATATTTTACGAAACGTTATGGAAATGTTATAAAAACATCCCTTAAACATTTTACGAAACGTTATGGAAATGTTATAAAAACATCCCTAAAACATTTTACGAAACGTTATGGAAATGTTATAAAAAACATCCCTTAAACATTTAACGAAACGTTATGGAAATGTTATAAAAACATCCCTTAAATATTTTACGAAACGTTATGGAAATGTTATAAAAACATCCCTTAAACATTTTACGAAACGTTATGGAAATGTTATAAAAACATCCCTTCAACATTTTACGAAACGTTATGGAAATGTTATAAAAACATCCCTTAAACATTTTACGAAACGTTATGGAAATGTTATAAAAACATCCCTTAAACATTTTACGAAACGTTATGGAAATGTTATAAAAACATCCCTTAAACATTTTACGAAACGTTATGGAAATGTTATAAAAACATCCCTAAAACATTTTACGAAACGTTATGGAAATGTTATAAAAACATCCCTAAAACATTTTACGAAACGTTATGGAAATGTTATAAAAACATCCCTAAAACATTTTACGAAACGTTATGGAAATGTTATAAAAACATCCCTAAAACATTTTACGAAACGTTATGGAAATGTTATAAAAACATCCCTTCAACATTTTACGAAACGTTATGGAAATGTTATAAAAACATCCCTTCAACATTTTACGAAACGTTATGGAAATGTTATAACAACATCCCTTAAACATTTTACGAAACGTTATGGAAATGTTATAAAAACATCCCTTAAACATTTTACGAAACGTTATGGAAATGTTATAAAAACATCCCTTAAACATTTTACGAAACGTTATGGAAATGTTATAAAAACATCCCTTAAACATTTTACGAAACGTTATGGAAATGTTATAAAAACATCCCTTAAACATTTTACGAAACGTTATGGAAATGTTATAAAAACATCCCTTAAACATTTAACGAAACGTTATGGAAATGTTATAAAAACATCCCTTAAACATTTTACGAAACGTTATGGAAATGTTATAAAAACATCCCTTCAACATTTTACGAAACGTTATGGAAATGTTATAAAAACATCCCTTCAACATTTTACGAAACGTTATGGAAATGTTATAAAAACATCCCTTAAACATTTTACGAAACGTTATGGAAATGTTATAAAAACATCCCTTAAACATTTTACGAAACGTTATGGAAATGTTATAAAAACATCCCTTAAACATTTTACGAAACGTTATGGAAATGTTATAAAAACATCCCTAAAACATTTTACGAAACGTTATGGAAATGTTATAAAAACATCCCTTCAACATTTTACGAAACGTTATGGAAATGTTATAAAAACATCCCTTAAACATTTAACGAAACGTTATGGAAATGTTATAAAAACATCCCTTAAATATTTTACGAAACGTTATGGAAATGTTATAAAAACATCCCTTAAACATTTTACGAAACGTTATGGAAATGTTATAAAAACATCCCTAAAACATTTTACGAAACGTTATGGAAATGTTATAAAAAACATCCCTTAAACATTTAACGAAACGTTATGGAAATGTTATAAAAACATCCCTTAAATATTTTACGAAACGTTATGGAAATGTTATAAAAACATCCCTTAAACATTTTACGAAACGTTATGGAAATGTTATAAAAACATCCCTAAAACATTTTACGAAACGTTATGGAAATGTTATAAAAACATCCCTAAAACATTTTACGAAACGTTATGGAAATGTTATAAAAACATCCCTTAAACATTTAACGAAACGTTATGGAAATGTTATAAAAAAATCCCTTAAATATTTTACGAAACGTTATGGAAATGTTATAAAAACATCCCTTAAACATTTTACGAAACGTTATGGAAATGTTATAAAAACATCCCTAAAACATTTTACGAAACGTTATGGAAATGTTATAAAAACATCCCTTAAACATTTAACGAAACATTATGGAAATGTTATAAAAACATCCCTTAAATATTTTACGAAACGTTATGGAAATGTTATAAAAACATCCCTTAAACATTTTACGAAACGTTATGGAAATGTTATAAAAACATCCCTTCAACATTTTACGAAACGTTATGGAAATGTTATAAAAACATCCCTTAAACATTTTACGAAACGTTATGGAAATGTTATAAAAACATCCCTTAAACATTTTACGAAACGTTATGGAAATGTTATAAAAACATCCCTTAAACATTTTACGAAACGTTATGGAAATGTTATAAAAACATCCCTTAAACATTTTACGAAACGTTATGGAAATGTTATAAAAACATCCCTTAAACATTTAACGAAACGTTATGGAAATGTTATAAAAACATCCCTTAAATATTTTACGAAACGTTATGGAAATGTTATAAAAACATCCCTTAAACATTTTACGAAACGTTATGGAAATGTTATAAAAACATCCCTAAAACATTTTACGAAACGTTATGGAAATGTTATAAAAACATCCCTTAAACATTTAACGAAACGTTATGGAAATGTTATAAAAACATCCCTTAAACATTTTACGAAACGTTATGGAAATGTTATAAAAACATCCCTTAAACATTTTACGAAACGTTATGGAAATGTTATAAAAACATCCCTTAAACATTTTACGAAACGTTATGGAAATGTTATAAAAACATCCCTTAAACATTTTACGAAACGTTATGGAAATGTTATAAAAACATCCCTTAAACATTTTACGAAACGTTATGGAAATGTTATAAAAACATCCCTTAAACATTTTACGAAACGTTATGGAAATGTTATAAAAACATCCCTAAAACATTTTACGAAACGTTATGGAAATGTTATAAAAACATCCCTAAAACATTTTACGAAACGTTATGGAAATGTTATAAAAACATCCCTTAAACATTTAACGAAACGTTATGGAAATGTTATAAAAACATCCCTTAAATATTTTACGAAAAGTTATGGAAATGTTATAAAAACATCCCTTAAACATTTTACGAAACGTTATGGAAATGTTATAAAAACATCCCTAAAACATTTTACGAAACGTTATGGAAATGTTATAAAAAACATCCCTTAAACATTTAACGAAACGTTATGGAAATGTTATAAAAACATCCCTTAAATATTTTACGAAACGTTATGGAAATGTTATAAAAACATCCCTTAAACATTTTACGAAACGTTATGGAAATGTTATAAAAACATCCCTAAAACATTTTACGAAACGTTATGGAAATGTTATAAAAACATCCCTAAAACATTTTACGAAACGTTATGGAAATGTTATAAAAACATCCCTTAAACATTTAACGAAACGTTATGGAAATGTTATAAAAAAATCCCTTAAATATTTTACGAAACGTTATGGAAATGTTATAAAAACATCCCTTAAACATTTTACGAAACGTTATGGAAATGTTATAAAAACATCCCTAAAACATTTTACGAAACGTTATGGAAATGTTATAAAAACATCCCTTAAACATTTAACGAAACATTATGGAAATGTTATAAAAACATCCCTTAAATATTTTACGAAACGTTATGGAAATGTTATAAAAACATCCCTTAAACATTTTACGAAACGTTATGGAAATGTTATAAAAACATCCCTTCAACATTTTACGAAACGTTATGGAAATGTTATAAAAACATCCCTTAAACATTTTACGAAACGTTATGGAAATGTTATAAAAACATCCCTTAAACATTTTACGAAACGTTATGGAAATGTTATAAAAACATCCCTTAAACATTTTACGAAACGTTATGGAAATGTTATAAAAACATCCCTTAAACATTTTACGAAACGTTATGGAAATGTTATAAAAACATCCCTTAAACATTTAACGAAACGTTATGGAAATGTTATAAAAACATCCCTTAAATATTTTACGAAACGTTATGGAAATGTTATAAAAACATCCCTTAAACATTTTACGAAACGTTATGGAAATGTTATAAAAACATCCCTAAAACATTTTACAAAACGTTATGGAAATGTTATAAAAAACATCCCTTAAACATTTAACGAAACGTTATGGAAATGTTATAAAAACATCCCTTAAATATTTTACGAAACGTTATGGAAATGTTATAAAAACATCCCTTAAACATTTTACGAAACGTTATGGAAATGTTATAAAAACATCCCTAAAACATTTTACGAAACTTTATGGAAATGTTATAAAAACATCCCTAAAACATTTTACGAAACGTTATGGAAATGTTATAAAAACATCCCTTAAACATTTAACGAAACGTTATGGAAATGTTATAAAAAAATCCCTTAAATATTTTACGAAACGTTATGGAAATGTTATAAAAACATCCCTTAAACATTTTACGAAACGTTATGGAAATGTTATAAAAACATCCCTAAAACATTTTACGAAACGTTATGGAAATGTTATAAAAACATCCCTTAAACATTTAACGAAACGTTATGGAAATGTTATAAAAACATCCCTTAAATATTTTACGAAACGTTATGGAAATGTTATAAAAACATCCCTTCAACATTTTACGAAACGTTATGGAAATGTTATAAAAACATCCCTTAAACATTTTACGAAACGTTATGGAAATGTTATAAAAACATCCCTTCAACATTTTACGAAACGTTATGGAAATGTTATAAAAACATCCCTTAAACATTTTACGAAACGTTATGGAAATGTTATAAAAACATCCCTTAAACATTTTACGAAACGTTATGGAAATGTTATAAAAACATCCCTTAAACATTTTACGAAACGTTATGGAAATGTTATAAAAACATCCCTTAAACATTTTACGAAACGTTATGGAAATGTTATAAAAACATCCCTTAAACATTTAACGAAACGTTATGGAAATGTTATAAAAACATCCCTTAAATATTTTACGAAACGTTATGGAAATGTTATAAAAATGTATTCTTCACGTGATTTGTATGGTTCCAGAAACGCTTTAGAAACATTTTCCGGAAACATTTCTCATAACGTTTCTAAAATGTTTCTGTAAAATATTCCAGAAATGCTTTTGGAAACGTTTTATTCACGTGAATTAGTATGGTTCCGGAAACGTTTAAGAGAACGTTTTCTGTGAATATTTGGTTACAATGTTTCCAAAATGTTTTGGAAAAGACCCAGTGTGTTGGAAAAGCTCAGTGTTTCTCTGCCAATGTTCAAAACGTACAACGCCCACTCACCCTTAAACAGATACAAATGATTGTGACAAATAGTCAGGGACTGTACACCCTTTAAGCATATACTGCAGAAAACACAATACCAATGACCGACATGGTAATCCATGCGATGTCTTCAACATTCAAAGATCTTCAAGTCTCGGTTCTGTGGAGATTTTAATATTTTAAATACTTTCGAAAGTATTGATTGTCAGAATATTCTTTCTTTGGTATTGCCTTGATCCACTTTTCTGAAACATAAAACAAATTCTGAAAAAAAACTAAAAGCAGGTATTTAAAATGTATACTGAGTCAAATTAAAAACTTCACATTTTTAAAAGTAATCCCATATATATATGATATACAACGGACAAATGTATCAGAGAAGGTAATTTTGAATCATTAATGTCCAAAGAAGTATTTTAATTAACGGTGGTAACCATAATTTGTTTCAAGCACCTACGGTATTCGGTAATAACATCAACAGTTTAAATCATAAGTCCCAAGCACGAGAATCTGATGGCACACAAGTTCAGTAGCGTGTATGGCAACCATTTGCGTTGACAACTGCCACACAACGCCTCCGCATGGACCTTGTGATGCTTGTGAACACATGATTGGGAAGACGACGCCATTGTTGCTGCAAAATGGTGCCAAGATCTTGCAAATTCTGTTGTTGGTTCTGGAGAGTGCGCAGACTTCTGCCAAGAGCATCCCAGACGTGTTCGATGGGATTGAGGTCGGGAGACCTTGACGGCCAGTCCATGACGCTGACTCCTGCATTCTGAAGGAAATTCCTTGTCAAAATTGCTGTGTGGGGTCTGGCATTGTCGTGTTGGAAGATCAAAGTGGGTCCATGTGCTGCCATAAAAGGCAGAAGTTCTGGTGCCAGTACCTCGTCGCGGTAAGCAGCAGCGTTGAGGTTGCCACGGATGACAAGAAGCCTGGAACGTGCATTGCCACAGAAATCACCCCACACAATGGCACTTCCACCTCGAAATCTGTCAACTTCCTGTTCATGACGGCGCCTCCACACCCTCGCCCTACCATCAGCAAATCGAAGATTAAATCGGGATTCATCACTGAAGACGACTTGATTCCAATTCCTCTGAGTCCATCGTAAGTGTCGCTGTGCCCACAATTGACGTTGACGTCTGTGTAATTGAGTCACAATCGGCCCGCAGTATGGCCGTCGTGCTTGAAGGTGACCAGTTCTCAGACGGTTTCGAACAGTTTGCGCACTGAGTCTACCCCTAAACAGTTCATTTCTGGTTGATGTAGCCGTCAAAAATCGGTTACGGAGGTGACGTAAGACAATCTGACGATCCTCTGCATGTGACGTCACACGTGGTCGACCTGGCCGAGGGCGATCAGCGGTGGTACCCGTTTGCTGTAGTCGCGTCTGTAAATCATGAACAGTCCGTCGACTACAACCCATCGTCCTTGCGACTTCAGCTACGGACGTTCCCGTCTGCAACATGCCGATGGCACGTTCACGTTGCATGCACATTTGAAAGGCGTGGCATGACAAACAGCCGTAAAGACTTTTGTATTCTTGTGTTTTTCTTTTTTTGTTAATGACTGCTAACAAGTATGGCTGAAAACACGTGCGGTATTATGGCCACGTGATCAGTTGCACGTGAAAAACCACTTTTGCCACTATAGTGCTGTGCACATGATTTTGATCGATTCACCTGCATAAAACGGGTGTTATCTGAAGAAAATACGCGGCCATACTGTTTAAATACACAATAAGGGCCCACAATGATAACTGGTCAAAATGTTAAAATTTTAGGATTGTGAAGTTTTTAATTTGGTTCAGTATATATATAGTATAGATACATCCAACTGAAGAGACAATATTCCATTGTCGATAACGTTTTATCAGTATTCTAACAATAATGGAATTGTAGGTGTTTGGTGGAAACATATTTTAATAAAATTATTCATTCTGAGACAGATAAGTGCTTGTGGTAACAATAATAGTGGAACAGTATCATGCATCACATTGAATACAAAAAGTGGTACGCCGGGAACGCCCCAACCCACTCAACGGTCAGTGGCTGAGTGCAGATACTTGATCCAGTAGCACATGGTATTTAACAACAGTTTCCGCACTTACGTTTGCATCATTCACAGCCCCTGGTGTATTTGGTGTACTCATCAATACATCCAACATTTCCGTGTGTATCTCCTGGAATGCTGTTGTCTCCTTTTTCCCCTGACTGCAGCGAAAACAACAATGTTCCACATTATAACAAAGTTATAACTTGAACTATATTAAATAAGATTATATTGTGCATATCGCCATTAGTTGCTTACAGCAGGGCCTTTATGCATTGTGGCCTTCATTTCAATGCCACATGTACATTTAATACTTAAATGCATTTTTACTAACAATGGATTGCAACGATAGAAACTTGTTTGAAAAGAATGTGGTATCAAACAAATAGTGACATTAACATTACGAGGCCGTGAGAACACCTAGCTGGTTGTATTCGTCACTTGAGTACAGTAGTGGCCCTATCTCTACACAATATGATATGCCACAAGCTGACCTCTGGAATACGCCATAAATACGTTACGCTCTGCATTCAACACGGGTAACAGTCAATCATCGTTTATGTGAATTTGATGATTGTTCAGGTACATGAGGGGCGGTCGGGTAGCCTAGTGGTTAAAGCGTTCGCTCGTCACGCCGAAGACCCGGGTTCGATTCCCGTCATGGGTACAATGTGTGAAGCCCATTTCTGGTGTCCCCCGCCGTGATATTGCTAGAATATTGCTAAAAGCGGCGTAAAACCATACTCACTCACTCACTCAGGTACATGAGCGTTTTGCCCCACATTGTATACGTGAACTCGACAATTTCGGTGGCGGTAGTTTCATGGTGCGGTGGGGCCATATCCTACACAACGAGATCTGACTTGGTTGTGGTTCAAGGAAAATTGACAGCAAATCGCTACATGTAACAAGTTCTTCAACCTCACCTTCTTCCAATCATTGACCGCCAGAGGGAGCTGTTTCAACAGGACAACGCTCCATCGCACACAGTTCGTGTCACGGTAGACTAGCTTCATAATGCCAACATTGCCTGCCCGCCGAGATCTCCAGATCTCTCCAAATTCGATTTAGCGCGGTTAAATCTACAGGTAAATTAACCTAGCTCTACATTGAAAACACAGTATGTTTATCTCCTAATTGTGGAGCACCTTTAGAATACAGGGCCCCGTTCCACAAACCGATCTGAGTTCTACGTTGATCGTAAGCCTATGATGAAGTATGGAAGTTACGACCAATTTAGTACCAAGATCTCTTTGTGGAACGGGTTCCAGTACCACAGGGGCGGTCGGGTAGCCTAGTGGTTAAAGCGTTCGCTCGTCACGCCGAAGACCCGGGTTCGATTCCCGACATGGGTACAATGTGTGAAGCCCATTTCTGGTGTCTCCCGCCGTGATATTGCTGGAATATTGCTAAAAGCGGCGTAAAACCATACTCACTCACTCACTCCAGTACCACAACTTCTTGTGAGGACGAACGATCGTAGGTCACATGTCTCAAGACAAGCAACCAGTTTTTGTGAGAATCCGTCGGACGCGAACCCGCGACCTTCGGATTGTTAGCCTGACAGCTAACCGACTGAGCTACGTCCACACTGTTAAACTTAGTGCAAATTTACCTAATCATGCCTATGACGTTACGGAACTGAACGAAAAGGGTCGAATAGGTGACGGACACTTACGAAGGTTACGAGTAGGCATGGTGTCTACGGACACTTACGAATGATCCCGATGCCATTTGTCACACTCGTCCCATTCCGTAATCTACAAGATACCGGGTGGTGAGGAATGAGCCGATATGCCGCGAACTGAAAACGGCTCCAGGCGTCAGACGTCAGACGTAGAACTCGCGAGTACGCATGAATGATATGGTATTTAATAATTAGTCAGGGGGGTGTTTTGTAACAGAAAAGTGTGGTAGGGAACACTGTAAGGATGATGTGGATAATAGTAAGGAACGATGGAGGAATAAGCATGACCTAGTGACGACACAACGGTGAGTTCGCTTTTGAATCAGTACTGAAAAAATGTAGCCGGTGAAAGTGGCTTGTGTGAATGTTCCAAGACAGTTTCCAGTAGCCAAAATATTCGACACAAAACCATTTCATCCTTTCTACTCGACGTTTTTGTGTGAAGAATATTAGGAGCCGCTATATAATCTATAATAGCCACTAAACGAGTACCTAACCCTAATGATCGTAAAGGGGTGATTGATCGTAAAGGGGATCCAAGGGTTAAGGATAGACTTAGGGTAATCTAATAGCCACTAAACGGGTTCCTAACCCTAATGATCGTAAAAGGGTGATTTATCGTAAAAGGGATCCAAGGTCTAAGGATAGAGTTCGGGGTAACCTACCCTAACACTGGCGACATTTGGATGTGTTCAGCACCAATATAATATCCCTAATAAACTACATTCTTGTGCATAATAATGAAAATTAATGCACCGAAAAAATCATATATGTATATTAGTTCCCATTTATAACCCTTTTAGCCACTTGAATTACGAGAAAAACGACTAAAAGTGCTTTCGTAAACTAGCGCTTGCTATAAAATGCGCCGCCGCAGGCTATATTCAGTAAACAAATATTCAAAACTCTCCACAGCGCTTGGCGTATTCAATGACATTTCGTGTAGAGATGATAGATCACTGGGAGAAGCGTATGCACACGCGATGACACCTGACGTCACAGGGCATTGTTTCGCCGGTGTTACTGGCAAATAATTTTTTAATTTGACGTTTACACGATATGCGACTTTTCCATTGGACGAGAGGTCGGTCACATGACCGCGAAATTGACGTTCATAAGTGTATGAACGACACATTTTGACGTTTATACGTTTTTCACGAGACCGTGTTCTTGAAATGACGTAAACACTGACGGACTACTTCCACATTCCTGGGGAAACCCCTGGGAATTCCCTACCACGAAAACATACATTAGCATTATTTCTGATCATTTAGAACCTTTTATCTTGGTCAGTTGATCAATTATGACTAACACATGTAACCGCCACAGGTTCATTAACAACTTCGGAAATCCTCCCGTTACGTTTATCGTGTCGGCCATTTTGACGTCTTGTACTTGATGTAATTTATGTATTACGACGCGCTGTCATTGTGACTGACTTACTGAGGTAGTTCATTACAGACCTTTCTCATCTAATGGGGATATTATATGAAGACATGTGTTGCGTAAGATGTTTCTGAAGAGCAAGTTCTGCATCCATACGCTCATGTCACCTCTCTTTTGGGGGATCTATTTTATTCCGCGATATAGCTGGTTGTTGTTTGGCTGTCAGTGTAAACATGAAGTCACACGTACTAAATAAAATTGTGTTTAGATCTTGGCCTACGTCCTTTGAGGAAAGAAATTGTGATAAAAAATTATAAGAATTGACTTTCACTTTGTGTGAGTTCATTGGAGTATGAACCTGCATAGAGTGAGGGCCAAACATTGTATGAACGTCGTCGCAAGCTCCGACGTTCATACAGTTTGGCCCTCACTCTATGCAGGTTCATACTCCAATGAACTCACACAAAGTGAAGGTCAATTCTTAACAAAATACTACAAATTACGTCATAGGATCACGTGTTTGAAAAGTTTGTGGTACTGTATTCTAAAGGTAGGCCCTAATTGTCCAATGTTACCGTCCCTGCTTGACGCTATGAATGACGCAAAATCACGCACAACAACGGTATTTATCGGAATTATGTCTCCCCCAGAATGGAGGGAGACATATTGTTTTTGGCACGGTTCCCGTCGGCGTCGGCGTCGGCGTCGGCGTCGGCGTTCCCACCGTTTCCGTCCATAACTCAGAAACCGTTTAATATTTTTTCGCGAAACTTTGTATACACATTAACCCAGCACTGAAGTGGTGCCTTTTGCTATTTAGAGATTTTTGACATTTTTATTTTTTCTCGTTTCCATGGAGATAACTTGAACGTAGACTCTAAATGGGGGTAAGCTTGGTTTCCGGACCATAACTCGGAAACCGTTTAATATTTTTTCGCGAAACTTTGTATACACATTAACCCAGCACTGAAGTGGTGCCTTTTGCTATTTAGAGATTTTTGACATTTTTATTTTTTCTTGTTTCCATGGAGATAAGTTGAACATAGGCTCTGAATGGGGGTAAGCTTTGTTTCCTGACCATAACTCAGAAACCGTTTAATATTTTTTCGCGAAAATTTGTATACACATTAACCCAGCACTGAAGTGGTGCCTTTTGCTATTTAGAGATTTTTGACATTTTTATTTTTTCTCGTTTCCATGGAGATAACTTGAACATAGACTCTAAATGGGGGTAAGCTTGGTTTCCGGACCATAACTCGGAAACCGTTTAATATTTTTTCGCGAAACTTTGTATACACATTAACCCAGCACTGAAGTGGTGCCTTTTGCTATTTAGAGATTTTTGACATTTTTATTTTTTCTCGTTTCCATGGAGATAACTTGAACATAGACTCTGAATGGGGGGTAAGCTTTGTTTCCGGACCATAACTCAAAAACTGTTCAATATTATTTCATGAAGTTGTAACATATTAACCAAGTCCTGAAGTGGTGCTTCTTGCTATTTAGAAGTTTTTCACATTTTATTTTTTCTTGTTTATGGAGACAAGTTTAACTTAGACTCTGTATTGGGATGGGCTTTGTTCAAGAACTAAACTCAACACCCCTTCAATATTTCTGTGTCTTTTGCTTATAATGAAATTTAAGAATTTGATCTTTTCAATATTATTGAATTCAAAGCAATTCTAGAATTAGAATATTGTGAATTATGTCTCCCCCAGAATGGAGGGAGACATATTGTTTTTGGCACTGTTCCCGTCGGCGTCGGCGTCGGTGTCGGCGTTCCCACCGTTTCCGGACCATAACTCAGAAACCGTTTAATATTTTTTCGCGAAACTTTGTATACACGTTAACCCAGCACTGAAGTGGTGCCTTTTGCTATTTAGAGATTTTTGACATTTTTATTTTTTCTCGTTTCCATGGAGATAACTTGAACATAGACTCTGAATGGGGCTAAGCTTGGTTTCCGGACCATAACTCGGAAACCGTTTAATATTTTTTCGCGAAACTTTGTATACACATTAACCCAGCACTGAAGTGGTGCCTTTTGCTATTTAGAGATTTTTGACATTTTTATTTTTTCTTGTTTCCATGGAGATAAGTTGAACATAGGCTCTGAATGGGGGTAAGCTTTGTTTCCTGACCATAATTCAGAAACCGTTTAATATTTTTTCGCGAAACTTTGTATACACATTAACCCAGCACTGAAGTGGTGCCTTTTGCTATTACAGTTTCCATGACATCACATATGTCATTGTGTAGAAGACCTGCAGAGTCAGATACACGGGCAATTACATCACAGAGACTTTCCTTTGTGCCATATAACATTGCTACATCATTTCTGATATGTTGGGGATATTAATATATTTGTGTCCAAACTTTATTAGTACTTTAAGTGGATTTTCTACAAATACTTCAGTAACAAGAAAACTGTGCTACTTAGATGACTACACTGTCAGGTGGGTAAATGATTGAGGGATTAGTGGTGTTGATTAGACGCTGAAGTGGTGCCCATTAGTTGTTTGAAATTTCTAGGAGTTCTATTTTTGTCTCTGTTATTTAGTAATGGAGGGTGGGAATGAAGAGATGGGGTTTAACGTGAAGTAAACGAATGAATGGGGGTTAGGGGAGTGGGGGGAGACATATGTTTTTACGAGTAAAAACACTTTCTAGTTTCTCTTGGTGTTACAATGAAAAACATAAAAGCAAATAACAGACCATAGATCGTCAGAATGTTTCTGGTTATACTTATATGTCACATTAATGTATTTACGATCCCTGAATCAACGAAAGTCCTCTCGTAAAATCCCGCGTACTGTTGTCAGTGAACACGCCATTTAGTAAAAGTCGGTCACCGGTATTGATGTCATACGTCAACATTGTTGTACATATTTGGTATTTTCTTTGAAGTGAAGGTCGGTTAATGAAAGTGCACACGAGCATTGTATACTGCTGATTAGTTTCTATATGAGTTATGATGTAGATTTTGCATATTTCTTCTCACACTTATTTCACTATGGATACTTGTCTACCAACCCTCATGGTGCCTGGCCGTCAGCTGGCTATGTACATCGCTCAGTGCCGCACTGTGATGACGTCGCGGTTATAAAGGCGTATACATTGTATCAAAGTCAAAGTCAAAATTAGTTTATTTGTCTGTAGGCCTTTGACCCATATACAAGAAATGCAATGCCAATAATACAATGTAAAGCACATTACATGGATTTTACGAATTCATGTCTTTTTTGTATGCATAATATACATAATATTGCAGACGTTTTAATAACTCGCCCTGAGTTGTACACAATCATTTTTTTAATTTATATATAGTTGGAAATTTACAATACAATTCTGGCAAATAAATTTTACGCAGTTCTGTATAATGTTTACAGATCAATACGAAATGATATTCATCTTTGAACAGACATATTGCAAACAGGACACATACGTGAACATGATTCAATAGATTGACATCTACCCTCATTCTGTCGTAAAGGTAAAACATTATATCTTAACTTAATAAAATCACTGCGTACGTTTGCTATTGTAAATACTCAAATATCTTTCAGGTTCAAACAGTGTTTTTATATTCTTTATACATCACATATCGGGTATTACTGTTGAGTGTTGACATCCAGTTTGGACGGTATTTATCTACAAGACACGTTTTAAATTCCCCAATGAAAGCTATATTGTCCCCAACAGACTGGTTTAACCATACAAATCCCAAACCATGCGAAAATAAAATGTTACGAACAGATGCTACCCAAGTATTATGACCAATCAACATGTTACGTACTTTTCTTGGGATACGCCTTTCATGCATTCTGGTTAGTTTTAACCAATACTTTATAATGCGGGCCTGCGCATTGACATAGAGCGGGTAGCGACAACATTCACCATAGACAATGGCATTTAGTGTTTGTTTTCCCACCATTAAAAACTTTTACATGCCAAAAGATAAACTCGTTCTCATTGATCATACCGCTGGAAACCCCATACTTCTGACCCATATAAAAGTATTGGTAATACCTGTGTGTCAAATATTTGAAAATATACTTTTGGGTCAATAATTCCTATTTTATTCAAATTTTTATTTATTTCCATCAAAGCCCGTTTTCCACGATTTGCTAGATCAGCAATACACTTTTTCATCTTGAAAATTGAAAAAAATATCACACCTAAGTACTTATAACTGTTAACTATGGGCAGGGGGGTGTCTTTGTATGGCCATTTCTCCTTGGCAGATAGGGTGCCTCCCCTTCTGAAAACAACTACGTTTGATTTTTGTATGTTACAGTTAATCCCCATGTATCTGAAAAAAACCCAAGGATGTTAAGCTGAGTCTGTAAACCCGCAACAGATTCTGCGACAATGATGACGTCATCTGCAAATAACAGCAACAAAATTTCATAAATATCTGGAAATAATTGAATGCCATGTTTACCGTTTTCATTTATAGCTTTTGAAAGTTCCCCTATAAATAAAGAAAATAGCAAAAGGCTAAGTATGCAACCTTGGCGTACACCACCTTGATGCATGAGAGACATTTCTGATGGCATATGATCCGATTAAACCCTGTCGTTTACATGCAAAGACTCCACTAGATGAAAAGCGTCAACTCCAGCGATAAAATAATTCGTTTACATTTGAACCCTGCTCAGATATAAAGATAAATTCTCCGTCGGCGTTCCCAGACACTTGACCGTTGAGAATGTATATATTAAAAGTATAACACAAATTAAGTAATATTCTTCCATATCTGTTGGTAAGATTGTCACTTGACTTGCGATGTTTAAGTGGTATCGGCTCCTCTTGAGGAAAAAACAGTCAAGTCAGATAAATTCTCAGGCTGGTTGTCCAACTTTGTCCAACTCTGGCGTTCAGATCTCCGGTGATAATCACGTGACAGTCAGCTAGGATATCTGGGTTCTCAACCAGCCACTCTTTAAGGAGTTCAAGACCAATACCTTTTCCACTTGATGTAGAGTATGTGGACCCTCTGGTGTTACCTACATACCTATCAAGAAAATATCCTTTTTGCTTTGCAGTACCCGTTTAGAAATTCTCAGAGCAACAGTATCTTTGATTATCTTTCCAACAGTATCTAAAGTCAACAAATCCAAAAGATCTATGCACTGCATAGCTATTGATAAATGTGCTGGTAAATATAATATGTAGGACATTTATTTATGCTTGTATATGACATAACAACAGTTATTTATGCTTTTATATACGTTATTTAGTCACATTTACAAGAAATTATAGGTATGATTTCTGCAAAATGTTTGTTTTTGGTATTGCAAGCACACTTATAACAGTTGTCTTTACGTTTCAGCTTTCACCTCCAAAGATTCAACCGAAGGTGGTCAGAGAGCATTATGTCTTCCTTTCGTCAATCTTCTTTGCTTCTGTTGGTGGGCGTTGGCGCCTTTTCAATGCTCTTCTTTGAACACGCAGTCCTGCCTCACTTCTCATACAAGGTAGTTGATGACAGCAGGACTGTCTCGTTCAGGTCCAGCCCCAGTCCTGGTAAAACCTTAGTGTACAGATTCAACGGAAGAGAGATGCAACGGCTTGACGAGTTCTGCACATGGACTGTCCACGTTGACTGTGTTCCTCTCAAGACACCATCGGGAGAGACGCCGATCCATATACACGACATCGTGGTTGATAAGTATGTATCAAAAACCCTCAAGCAGACGGGAGCGTGGGAACCTGTAAACATCAATCTCGTTCTGTCAGAATTAAAAAAAGACCCTGAACTTGGCTTCATGGATCTAGGATCTCATGTTGGCGCCTTCTCTCTGTCTGTGGCCAAGTTCGGGAGGAAGGTGGTATCTGTGGATCCGCTCATAGAGAATGTCCAGAGACTGTGTAAGTCTATTCAGAAAGGTGGCTTCACAGACAGGATGACCATCTTATTCAATCCCCTTGGAGCAAACCACTCCTTCGTGAATTTCAAGCCTGATGTTGGCAACGTTGGAGGGACAAGCGTTGTGGCATCGTCTGGGTCTCCTTCTAAATCCCCCTGTGAGGAATCAGCTGACTCGTATACTATCACTCTAGATGATACATTACCCTACCTGCCATTCAAGAAGGCCGTATTAAAAATGGACATACAAGAGTATGAATATTTTGTTCTCAGCGGTTCAAAAAGGTTTTTCAAAGAGATAGAAGTTCCTGCAATTATGATGGAATGGGTACTTATGAAAACAGACATTAATGGGAAAAACCTGGTAGATTTGTTATTAGGATTGCAGTATTCTGCATATGCACCAAGTATCGGGGGTCAGAAATTAGACCCAAATCAGTACAAAAGCTGGCCATATGACGTAATATGGAAGAAGTAGGAACCGAGTCGTTGGAACGTTGTTGACATTGAGGGTGTATATAATCATGTTTTCACGAAGCATTGGCCGTTGGCCCATTACATGTTGCTACAGTGCTGCAGCCTCTCTTTACATTTCTTTTCTAAAATTATTAGCACAGAAAATAACACACTGCCATATTTTGTATAGTATTCGAATTGTTCTGAGACAATAAAATTTTGAAATAGTGTAAACTGAGAAATATATAATACCTTTGGGGGACATAGAATTGCCGCAGGGATATGCACTACATATCACTATAAAATGGTATTCACTTTCAACATATCCGTAGCTACACATCACATGTTCTTTGGTTTACTGGCATGCTGACGTATCTACCAGTTACTCTTTTAGACGATGTGAGTCACACCATAACCTTTGCCAAAGCCACACAAAACTTATTTATAGTGATACAGCCAATAAATATGGGTGCAATCGTTGTCTGATACGTAGCTTGAAGAGATTTCCTATGATAATTGATTTATTTCGCCTCTTTAAATTACTTGAATGTTACTTAAAAGTAGATCATAACAATAATCGTCTGAGGAACTCGTTTTTTGTATCGAGATTAGATATGTTTTTCAGGTACAGGTACAAAACAATTTATCTATTTTAACTATGAGCCTGAATTTCTGTTTGAAGAAAATCACCTTGCAACCATGTAATTTTTGTGGTAGGGAATTTTTATTCAAATAGTCTAAAGCATTTCAAGACTTTTAAGGGATATGTTTTGTTTATAAAATCACAGCAAATTGTTGAATGCAAAACCTCAACGCCAGAAGTAATCAGTGTCGGTAATCTGCCGAGACACATTCCATTGGATCGGAAAGACAAAATAGGGGTTGTGATTATATGAAGGGATCATTGAAAATCACTGCAGTAGTCAACATTATTTATATTTTGTCATTACATACTCGCCACTGTAACCCAAATGTTCATTTGTAAATGGGACAAAAAGCGTTCAATAAATATATTTTTGAAGCAAACCACCAATTGTGAGGACAATTCTCTTCCTGATTTATCACCTTATTTCAAGCATCTTTGTTCAATGTGTTTATTGAAAGCATTATTAATAACGCATGATAAAGCGAGGTTAGGGCGCGACACTTATGGAATTGAGGTGTATTCTTCAAGTAGTATGTATGCTGGATAAGGGCCTGAACGATTATCAGCTTCAAAAAGTAATATTTATGTCTCCTGTTGGTCTCAGGTTAAACCTAAGTGAAAATGAACAGTAACATGCGATCAATAAAAGAAATTCACATTTGTGAAAAGGTCATACCGGGGATATACCAAGTTGGTCAATAACTTAAAGTACAAACGCACCCTACCGAGAGAACAACAAACAATGGGTCAACTGAAGTGAGAAAGCGAGACAACACCCGGGAGCGGGTGTTTTGCGGTGAGATAGCGAGAAGCCAACTGGGTAGGTGTACTGCAGTGAGATAGCGGGAAGCCAACATGGACCGGGTGTACTGCAGTGAGATAGCGAGAGGCCAACAGGGAGTGAGTGTACTGCATAGAGATAGCGAGAGGCCAGGAGGGAGTGGGTGTACTGCAGTAAGATAGCGAGACACCAACAGGGAGTGTGTGTAATGCAGTGAGATAGCGAGAGGCCAACAGGGAGTGGGTGTACTGCAGTGAGATAGCGAGAGACCAACAGGGAGTAGGTGTACTGCAGTAAGAAAGCGGGAGGCCACCTGGGAGTAGGTGTACTGCAGTGAGATAGCGAGAGACCAACAGGGAGTAGGTGTACTGCAGTGAGATAGCGAGAGACCAACAGGGAGTGGGTGTACTGCAGTGAGATAGAGAGGGAGCACGAGGGAGTGGGTGTACTGCAGTGAGATAGCGAGAGGCCACCAGGGAGTGGGTGTACTGCAGTGAGATAGCGAGAGACCAACAGGGAGTGGGTGTACTGCAGTGAGATAGAGAGGGAGCACGAGGGAGTGGGTGTACTGCAGTGAGATAGCGAGAGGCCACCAGGGAGTGGGTGTACTGCAGTGAGATAGCGAGAGACCAACAGGGAGTGGGTGTATTGCGGTGAGATAGCGAGAGGCCACCAGGGAGTGGGTGTACTGCAGTGAGATAGCGAGAGGCCACCAGGGAGTGGGTGTACTGCAGTGAGATAGCGAGAGACCAACAGGGAGTGGGTGTACTGCAGTGAGATACCGGGAGGCCAACAGGGAGTAGGTGTACTGCAGTAAGAAAGCGGGAGGCCACCTGGGAGTTGGTGTACTGCAGTGAGATAGCGAGAGACCAACAGGGAGTGGGTGTAGTGCAGTGAGATAGCGAGAGGCCAACAGGGAGTGGGTGTAGTGCAGTGAGATAGCGAGAGACCAACAGGGAGCTGGTGTACTGCAGTAAGAAAGCGGGAGGCCACCTGGGAGTTGGTGTACTGCTTTGAGATAGCGAGAGACCAACAGGGAGTAGGTGTACTGCAGTGAGATAGCGAGAGGCCAACAGGGAGTGGGTGTAGTGCAGTGAGATAGCGAGAGGCCAACACGAAGTGGGTGTACTGCAGTGAGATAGCGAGAGACCAACAGGGAGTAGGTGTACTGCAGTAAGAAAGCGGGAGGCCACCTGGGAGTTGGTGTACTGCAGTGAGATAGCGAGAGACCAACAGGGAGTGGGTGTAGGGCTCTAAGATAGCGGGAGGCCAACAGGGAGTGCATGTACTGCAGTGAGATAGCGAGAGACCAACAGGGAGTTGGTGTAGTGCAGTGAGATAGCGAGAGGCCAACAGGGAGTGTGTGTACTGCAGTGAGATAGTGAGAGACCAACAGGGAGTAGGTGTACTGCAGTAAGAAAGCGGGAGGCCAGCTGGGAGTTGGTGTACTGCAGTGAGATAGCGAGAGGCCAACAGAGAGTGGGTGTAGTACAGTGAGATAGCGAGAGGCCAACAGGGAGTGGGTGTAGTGCAGTGAGATAGCGGGAGGCCACCAGGGAGTGGATGTAGTGCAGTGAGATAGCGAGAGGCCAACAGGGAGTGGGTGTACTGCAGTGAGATAGCGAGAGGCCAACAGGGAGTGGGTGTACTGCAGTGAGATAGCGGGAGGCCAACAGGGAGTGGGTGTAGTACAGTGAGATAGCGAGAGGCCAACAGGGAGTGGGTGTAGTGCACTGAGATATCGAGAGGCCACCAGGGAGTGAGTGTAGTGCAGTGAGATAGCGAGAGGCCAACAGGGAGTGGGTGTACTGCAGTGAGATAGCGGGAGGCCAACAGGGAGTGGGTGTAGTGCATAGAGATAGCGGGAGGCCAAAAGGGAGCGGGTGTACTGCAGTGAGATAGCGAGAGGCCACCAAGGAGTGGGTGTAGTGCAGTGAGATAGCGAGAGGCCAACAGGGAGTGGGTGTAGTGCAGTGAGATAGCGGGAGGCCAACAGGGAGTGGGTGTAGTGCGGTGAGATAGCGAGAGGCCAACAGGGAGTAGGTGTACTGCAGTGAGATAGCGAGAGGCCAACAGGGAGTGGGTGTAGTGCAGTGAGATAGCGGGAGGCCAACATGGAGTGGGTGTACTGCAGTAAGATAGCGAGAGGCCACCAGGGAGTGGGTGTACTGCAGTGAGATAGCTAGAGGCCACCAGGGAGTGGGTGTACTACAGTGAGATAGCGAGAGGCCAACAGGGAGTGGGTGTACTACAGTGAGATAGCGAGAGGCCAACAGGGAGTGGGTGTAGTGCAGTGAGATAGCGAGAGGCCACCAGGGAGTGGGTGTACTGCAGTGAGATAGCTAGAGGCCAACAGGGAGTGGGTGTAGTGCAGTGAGATAGCGGGAGGCCAACATGGAGTGGGTGTACTGCAGTAAGATAGCGAGAGGCCAACAGGGAGTGGGTGTAGTGCAGTGAGATAGCGGGAGGCCACCAGGGAGTGGGTGTAGTGCAGTGAGATAGCGAGAGGCCAACAGGGAGTGGGTGTACTGCAGTGAGATAGCGAGAGGCCACCAGGGAGTGGGTGTACTGCAGTGAGATAGCGAGAGTCCAACAGGGAGTGGGTGTAGTGCAGTGAGATAGCGAGAGGCCAACAGGGAGTGGGTGTACTGCAGTGAGATAGCGAGAGGCCAACAGGGAGTGGGTGTAGTGCAGTGAGATAGCGAGAGGCCAACAGGGAGTGGGTGTAGTGCAGTGAGATAGCGAGAGGCCAACAGGGAGTGGGTGTACTGCGGTGAGATAGCGAGAGGCCAACATGGAGTGGGTGTAGTGCAGTGAGATAGCGAGAGGCCAACAGGGAGTGGGTGTACTGCAGTTAGATAGCAAGAGGCCAACAGGGAGTGGGTGTACTGCAGTGAGATAGCGAGAGGCCAGCAGGGAGTTGGTGTACTGCAGTGAGATAGCGAGAGGCCACCAGGGAGTGCGTGTACTGCAGTGAGATAGCGAGAGGCCAACAGGGAGTGGGTGTACTGCAGTGAGATAGCGAGAGACCAACAGGGAGTAGGTGTACTGCAGTAAGAAAGCGGGAGGCCAGCTGGGAGTTGGTGTACTGCAGTGAGATAGCGAGAGACCAACAGGGAGTGGGTGTAGTGCAGTGAGATAGCGAGAGGCCAGCAGGGAGTTGGTGTACTGCAGTGAGATAGCGAGAGGCCAACAGGGAGTGGGTGTAGTGCAGTGAGATAGCGAGAGGCCACCAGGGAGTGCGTGTACTGCAGTGAGATAGCGAGAGGCCAACAGGGAGTGGGTGTAGTGCAGTGAGATAGCGAGAGGCCAGCAGGGAGTGGGTGTACTGCAGTGAGATAGTGGGAGGCCAAAAGGGAGTGGGTGTAGTGCAGTGAGATAGCTAGAGGCCAACAGGGAGTGGGTGTAGTGCAGTGAGATAGCGAGAGGCCAACAGGGAGTGGGTGCAATGCAGTGAGATAGCGAGAGCCCAACAGGGAGTGGGTGTACTACAGTGAGATAGCCAGATGCCACCAAGGAGTGGGTGTAGTGCAGTGAGATAGCGAGAGGCCAACAGGGAGTGGGTGTACTGCAGTGAGATAGCGAGAGTCCAACAGGGAGTGGGTGCAATGCAGTGAGATAGCGAGAGCCCAACAGGGAGTGGGTGTACTACAGTGAGATAGCAAGAGGCCAACAGGGAGTGGGTGTACTGCAGTGAGATAGCGAGAGGCCAACAAGGAGTGGGTGTAGTGCAGTGAGATAGCGAGAGGCCAACAGGGAGTGGGTGTACTGCAGTGAGATAGCGAGAGACCAACAGGGAGTAGGTGTACTGCAGTAAGAAAGCGGGAGGCCAGCTGGGAGTTGGTGTACTGCAGTGAGATAGCGAGAGACCAACAGGGAGTGGGTGTAGTGCAGTGAGATAGCGAGAGGCCAGCAGGGAGTTGGTGTACTACAGTGAGATAGCGAGAGGCCAACAGGGAGTGGGTGTAGTGCAGTGAGATAGCGAGAGGCCAACAGGGAGTGGGTGTACTGCAGTGAGATAGCGAGAGGCCAACAGGGAGTGGGTGTAGTGCAGTGAGATAGCGAGAGGCCAGCAGGGAGTGGGTGTACTGCAGTGAGATAGTGGGAGGCCAAAAGGGAGTGGGTGTAGTGCAGTGAGATAGCGAGAGGCCAACAGGGAGTGGGTGTACTGCAGTGAGATAGCGAGAGGCCAACAGGGAGTGGGTGTAGTGCAGTGAGATAGCGAGAGGCCAACAGGGAGTGGGTGCAATGCAGTGAGATAGCGAGAGCCCAACAGCGAGTGGGTGTACTACAGTGAGATAGCCAGATGCCACCAAGGAGTGTGTGTAGTGCAGTGAGATAGCGAGAGGCCAACAGGGAGTGGGTGTACTGCAGTGAGATAGCGAGAGTCCAACAGGGAGTGGGTGCAATGCAGTGAGATAGCGAGAGCCCAACAGGGAGTGGGTGTACTACAGTGAGATAGCAAGAGGCCAACAGGGAGTGGGTGTACTGCAATGAGATAGCGAGAGGCCAACAAGGAGTGGGTGTAGTGCAGTGAGATAGCGAGAGGCCAACAGGGAGTGGGTGTACTGCAGTGAGATAGCGAGAGACCAACAGGGAGTAGGTGTACTGCAGTAAGAAAGCGGGAGGCCAGCTGGGAGTTGGTGTACTGCAGTGAGATAGCGAGAGACCAACAGGGAGTGGGTGTAGTGCAGTGAGATAGCGAGAGGCCAGCAGGGAGTTGGTGTACTGCAGTGAGATAGCGAGAGGCCAACAGGGAGTGGGTGTAGTGCAGTGAGATAGCGAGAGGCCAACAGGGAGTGGGTGTACTGCAGTGAGATAGCGAGAGGCCAACAGGGAGTGGGTGTAGTGCAGTGAGATAGCGAGAGCCCACCAGGGAGTGGGTGTACTGCAGTGAGATAGTGGGAGGCCAAAAGGGAGTGGGTGTAGTGCAGTGAGATAGCTAGAGGCCAACAGGGAGTGGGTGTAGTGCAGTGAGATAGCGAGAGGCCAACAGGGAGTGCGTGTACTGCAGTGAGATAGCGAGAGGCCAACAGGGAGTGGGTGCAATGCAGTGAGATAGCGAGAGCCCAACAGGGAGTGGGTGTACTACAGTGAGATAGCCAGATGCCACCAAGGAGTGGGTGTAGTGCAGTGAGATAGCGAGAGGCCAACAGGGAGTGGGTGTACTGCAGTGAGATAGCGAGAGTCCAACAGGGAGTGGGTGCAATGCAGTGAGATAGCGAGAGCCCAACAGGGAGTGGGTGTACTACAGTGAGATAGCCAGATGCCACCAAGGAGTGGGTGTAGTGCAGTGAGATAGCGAGAGGCCAACAGGGAGTGGGTGTACTGCAGTGAGATAGCGAGAGTCCAACAGGGAGTGGGTGCAATGCAGTGAGATAGCGAGAGGCCAACAGGGAGTGGGTGTAGTGCACTGAGATAGCGAGAGGCCACCAGGGAGTGGGTGTACTGCAGTGAGATAGCGAGAGGCCACCAAGGAGTGGGTGTAGTGCACTGAGATAGCGAGAGGCCACCAGGGAGTGGGTGTACTGCAGTGAGATAGCGACAGGCCACCAGGGGGTGGGTGTAGTGCACTGAGATAGCGAGAGGCCACCAGTGAGTGGGTGTAGTACAGTGAGATAGCGAGAGGCCAACAGGGAGTGGGTGTAGTACAGTGAGATAGCGAGAGGCCACCAGGGAGTTGGTGTAGTCCACTGAGATAGCGAGAGGCCAACAGGGAGTGGGTGTAGTACAGTGAGATAGCGGGAGGCCAACATGGAGTGGGTGTACTGCAGTGAGATAGCGGGAGGCCAAAAGGGAGCGGGTGTACTGAAGTGAGATAGCCAGAGGCCAATAAGGAGTGGGTGTAGTGCAGTGAGATAGCGAGAGGCCACCAGGGAGTGGGTGTAGTGCAGTGAGATAGCTAGAGGCCAACAGGGAGTGGGTGTAGTGCAGTGAGATAGCGGGAGGCCAACATGGAGTGGGTGTACTGCAGTGAGATAGCGAGAGGCCAACAGGGAGTGGGTGTAGTGCAGTGAGATAGCGAGAGGCCAACAGGGAGTGGGTGTACTGCAGTGAGATAGCGAGAGCCCAACAGGGAGTGGGTGTACTACAGTGAGATAGCGAGAGGCCAACAGGGAGTGGGTGTACTGCAGTGAGATAGCGAGAGGCCAACAGGGAGTGGGTGTAGTGCAGTGAGATAGCGAGAGGCCACCAGGGAGTGGGTGTAGTGCAGTGAGATAGCGAGAGGCCAACAAGGAGTGGGTGTACTGCAGTGAGATAGCGAGAGGCCAACAGGGAGTGGGTGTAGTGCAGTGAGATAGCGGGAGGCCAACAGGGAGTGGGTGTACTGCGGTGAGATAGCGAGAGGCCAACATGGAGTGGGTGTAGTGCAGTGAGATAGCGAGAGGCCAGCTGGGAGTTGGTGTAGTGCAGTGAGATAGCGAGAGACCAACAGGGAGTGGGTGTAGGCCTCTAAGATAGCGGGAGGCCAACAGGGAGTGGGTGTACTGCAGTGAGATAGTGAGAGACCAACAGGGAGTAGGTGTACTGCAGTGAGATAGCGAGAGGCCAACAGGGAGTGGGTGTAGTGCACTGAGATAGCGAGAGGCCAACAGGGAGTGGGTGTAGTACAGTGAGATAGCGAGAGGCCACCAGGGAGTGGGTGTACTGCAGTGAGATAGCGAGAGGCCAACAGGGAGTGGGTGTAGTGCACTGAGATAGCGAGAGGCCACCAGGGAGTGGGTGTACTGCAGTGAGATAGCGAGAGGCCAACAGGGAGTGGATGTACTGCAGTGAGATAGCGAGAGGCCACCAGGGAGTGGGTGTAGTGCAGTGAGATAGCGAGAGGCCAACAGGGAGTTGGTGTAGTACAGTGAGATAGCCAGAGGCCAACAGGGAGTGGGTGTAGTACAGAGAGATAGCGAGAGGCCACCAGGGATTGGGTGTACTGCAGTGAGATAGCGAGAGGCCAACAGGGAGTGGGTGTAGTGCACTGAGATAGCGAGAGGCCACCAGGGAGTGGGTGTACTGCAGTGAGATAGCGAGAGGCCACCAAGGAGTGGGTGTAGTGCACTGAGATAGCGAGAGGCCACCAGGGAGTGGGTGTACTGCAGTGAGATAGCGACAGGCCACCAGGGGGTGGGTGTAGTGCAGTGAGATAACGAGAGGCCACGAGGGAGTGGGTGTACTGCAGTGAGATAGCTAGAGGCCAACACGGAGTGGGTGTAGTGCAGTGAGATAGCGAGAGGCCAACAGGGAGTGGGTGTACTGCAGTGAGATAGCGAGAGGCCAACAGGGAGTGGGTGTAGTGCAGTGAGATAGCGAGAGGCCACCAGGGAGTGGGTGTACTGCAGTAAGATAGCGAGAGGCCAACAGGGAGTGGATGTACTGCAGTGAGATAGCGAGAGGCCACCAGGGAGTGGGTGTAGTGCAGTGAGATAGCGAGAGGCCAACAGGGAGTGGGTGTAGTACAGTGAGATAGCCAGAGGCCAACGGGAGTGGGTGTAGTACAGAGAGATAGCGAGAGGCCACCAGGGAGTGGGTGTAGTGCAGTGAGATAGCGAGAGGCCAACAGGGAGTGGGTGTAGTGCACTGAGATAGCGAGAGGCCAACAGGGAGTGGGTGTAGTACAGTGAGATAGCGGGAGGCCACCAGGGAGTGGGTGTAGTGCACTGAGATAGCGAGAGGCCACCAGGGAGTGGGTGTAGTGCAGTGAGATAGCGGGAGGCCAACATGGAGTGGGTGTACTGCAGTAAGATAGCGAGAGGCCACCAGGGAGATAGCGAGAGGCCAACAGGGAGTGGGTGTAGTGCAGTGAGATAGCGAGAGGCCAACAGGGAGTGGGTGTACTGCAGTGAGATAGCGAGAGCCCAACAGGGAGTGGGTGTACTACAGTGAGATAGCGAGAGGCCAACAGGGAGTGGGTGTACTGCAGTGAGATAGCGAGAGGCCAACAGGGAGTGGGTGTAGTGCAGTGAGATAGCGAGAGGCCACCAGGGAGTGGGTGTAGTGCAGTGAGATAGCGAGAGGCCAACAGGGAGTGGGTGTACTGCAGTGAGATAGCGGGAGGCCAACAGGGAGTGGGTGTACTGCGGTGATATAGCGAGAGGCCAACATGGAATGGGTGTAGTGCAGTGAGATAGCGAGAGGCCAACAGGGAGTGGGTGTACTGCAGTTAGATAGCAAGAGGCCAACAGGGAGTGGGTGTACTGCAGTGAGATAGCGAGAGGCCAGCAGGGAGTTGGTGTACTGCAGTGAGATAGCGAGAGGCCACCAGGGAGTGCGTGTACTGCAGTGAGATAGCGAGAGGCCAACAGGGAGTGGGTGTAGTGCAGTGAGATAGCGAGAGGCCAACAGGGAGTGGGTGTACTGCAGTGAGATAGCGAGAGGCCAACAGGGAGTGGGTGTACTGCAGTGAGATAGCGAGAGGCCAACATGGAGTGGGTGTACTGCAGTGAGATAGCGAGAGGCCAACAGGGAGTGGGTCTACTGCAGTGAGATAGCGAGAGGCCAACAGGGAGTAGGATGTACTGCAATAAGATAGCGAGAGGCCAACAGGGAGTGGGTGTACTGCAGTGAGATATCGAGAGGCCAACAGGGAATGGGTGTACTGCAGTGAGATAGCGAGAGGCCAACAGGGAGTGGGTGTACTGCAGTGAGATAGCGGGAGGCCACCAGGGAGTGGGTGTACTGCGGTGAGATAGCGGGAAGCCAACAGGGAGTGGGTGTACTGCAGTGAGATAGCGAGAGGCCAACAGGGAGTGGGTGTAGTGCAGTGAGATAGCAAGAGGCCAACAGGGAGTGGGTGTACTGCAGTGAGATAGCGAGAGGCCAACAGGGAGTGGGTGTACTGCGGTCAGATAGCGAGAGGCCAACAGGGAGTGGGTGTACTGCAGTGAGATAGCGGGAGACCAACAGGGAGTGGGTGTACTGCAGTGAGATAGCGAGAGGCCAACAGGGAGTGGGTGTACTGCAGTGAGATAGCGGGAGACCAACAGGGAGTGGGTGTACTGCAGTGAGATAGCGAGAGGCGAACAGGGAGTTGGTGTACTGTAATAAGATAGCGAGAGGCCAACAGGGAGTGGGTGTACTGCAGTGAGATAGCGGGAGGCCAACAGAGAGCGCGAGTACTGCAGTGAGATAGTGAGAAAACAACAGTGAGCGGGCTTACTGCTGTCAGATAAAGATAGAACAACAGGGAGCGGGTGGACTGCAGTGGGATAGTGAGAGAACAACAGATAACGGTCTTAATGCAGTGAGAACAACAGAGCGCGAGTACTGCAGTGAGATAGTGTGAAAACAACAGATAACGGTCTTAATGCAGTGAGAACAACAGAGAGCGCGAATACTGCAGTTAGATAGTGAGAAAACAACAGGGAACGGGTGTACTGCAGTGAGATAGCGAAAGAACAACAGGGAGCGGGTGTACTGCAGTGAGATAGCGAAAGAACAACAGGGAGCGGGTGTACTGCAGTGAGATAGTGAGAAAACAACAACGAGCGCGAGTACTGCAGTGAGATAGCGAGAGAACAACAGGGAGTGGGTATATTGCAGTGAGATAGCGACAGAACAACAGATAACGGTCTGAATGCAGTGAGAACAACAGAGCGCGAGTACTGAAGTGAGATAGTGAGACAACAACGTAGAGCGCGAGTACTGCAGTTAAATATCGAGAGAACAACAGATAACGGTCTTAATGCAGTGAGAACAACAGAGCGCGAGTACTGCAGTGAGATAGTGAGAAAACAACAGATAACGGTCTTAATGCAGTGAGAACAACAGAGAGCGCGAGTACTGCAGTGAGATAAAGATAGAACAACAGAGAGCGGGTGTACTGCAGTTAGATAGTGAGAAAACAACAGATAACGGTCTTAATGCAGTGAGAACAACAGAGCGCGAGTACTGCAGTGAGATAGTGAGAAAACAACAGATAACGGTCTTAATGCAGTGAGAACAACAGAGCGCGAGTACTGCAGTGAGATAGTGAGAAAACAACATGGAGCGGGTGTACTGTAGTGAGATAGCGAGAGAACAACAGTGAGCGCGAGTACTGCAGTGAGATAGTGAGAAAACAACAGATAACGGTCTTAATGCAGTGAGAACAACAGAGCGCGAGTACTGCAGTGAGATAGTGTGAAAACAACAGATAACGGTCTTAATGCAGTGAGAACAACAGAGAGCGCGAATACTGCAGTTAGATAGTGAGAAAACAACAGGGAACGGGTGTACTGCAGTGAGATAGCGAAAGAACAACAGGGAGCGGGTGTACTGCAGTGAGATAGCGAAAGAACAACAGGGAGCGGGTGTACTGCAGTGAGATAGTGAGAAAACAACAACGAGCGCGAGTACTGCAGTGAGATAGCGAGAGAACAACAGGGAGTGGGTATATTGCAGTGAGATAGCGACAGAACAACAGATAACGGTCTGAATGCAGTGAGAACAACAGAGCGCGAGTACTGAAGTGAGATAGTGAGACAACAACGTAGAGCGCGAGTACTGAAGTGAGATAGCAAGAGAACAACAGGGAGCGGGTGTACTGCAGTGAGATAGCGAGAAAACAACAGGGAGCGCGAGTACTGCAGTGAGATAGTGAGAGAACAACAGATAACGGTCTTAATGCAGTGAGAACAACAGAGAGTGCGAGTACTGCAGTGAGATAGCGAGAGAACAACAGAGAGCGGGTGTACTGAAGTGAGATAGTGAGAAAGCAACAGGAGGCGGGTGTACTGCAGTGAGATAGTGAGAAAACAACAACGAGCGCGAGTACTGCAGTGAGATAGCGAGAGGACAACAGGGAGTGGGTTTATTGCAGTGAGATAGCGAGAGAACAACAGATAACGGTCTTAATGCAGTGAGAACAACAGAGAGCGCGAGTACTGCAGTGAAATATCGAGAGAACAACAGATAACGGTCTTAATGCAGTGAGAACAACAGAGCGCGAGTACTGCAGTGAGATATCGAGAGAACAGCAAATAACGGTCTTAATGCAGTGGGAACAACAGAGAGAGCGAGTACTGCAGTGAGATAGAGAGAGATCAACAGATAACGGTCTTAATGCAGTGAGAACAACAGAGCGCGAGTACTGCAGTGAGATAGTGAGAAAACAACAGATAACGGTCTTAATGCAGTGAGAACAACAGAGAGCGCGAGTACTGCAGTGAGATAAAGATAGAACAACAGAGAGCGGGTGTACTGCAGTTAGATAGTGAGAAAACAACAGATAACGGTCTTAATGCAGTGAGAACAACAGAGCGCGAGTACTGCAGTGAGATAGTGAGAAAACAACAGATAACGGTCTTAATGCAGTGAGAACAACAGAGCGCGAGTACTGCAGTGAGATAGTGAGAAAACAACAGATAACGGTCTTAATGCAGTGAGAACAACAGAGCGCGAGTACTGCAGTGAGATAGTGAGAAAACAACATGGAGCGGGTGTACTGTAGTGAGATAGCGAGAGAACAACAGTGAGCGCGAGTACTGCAGTGAGATAGTGAGAAAACAACAGATAACGGTCTTAATGCAGTGAGAACAACAGAGCGCGAGTACTGCAGTGAGATAGTGAGAAAACAACAGATAACGGTCTTAATGCAGTGAGAACAACAGAGCGCGAGTACTGCAGTGAGATAGTGAGAAAACAACAGATAACGGTCTTAATGCAGTGAGAACAACAGAGAGCGCGAGTACTGCAGTGAGATAAAGATAGAACAACAGAGAGCGGGTGTACTGCAGTTAGATAGTGAGAAAACAACAGATAACGGTCTTAATGCAGTGAGAACAACAGAGCGCGAGTACTGCAGTGAGATAGTGAGAAAACAACAGATAACGGTCTTAATGCAGTGAGAACAACAGAGCGCGAGTACTGCAGTGAGATAGTGAGAAAACAACAGATAACGGTCTTAATGCAGTGAGAACAACAGAGAGCGCAAGTACTGCAGTGAGATAAAGATAGAACAACAGAGAGCGGGTGTACTGCAGTTAGATAGTGAGAAAACAACAGATAACGGTCTTAATGCAGTGAGAACAACAGAGCGCGAGTACTGCAGTGAGATAGTGAGAAAACAACAGATAACGGTCTTAATGCAGTGAGAACAACAGAGCGCGAGTACTGCAGTGAGATAGTGAGAAAACAACAGATAACGGTCTTAATGCAGTGAGAACAACAGAGCGCGAGTACTGCAGTGAGATAGTGAGAAAACAACATGGAGCGGGTGTACTGTAGTGAGATAGCGAGAGAACAACAGTGAGCGCGAGTACTGCAGTGAGATAGTGAGAAAACAACAGATAACGGTCTTAATGCAGTGAGAACAACAGAGCGCGAGTACTGCAGTGAGATAGTGAGAAAACAACAGGGAGCGGGTGTACTGCAGTGAGATAAAGATAGAACAACAGATAGCGGGTGTACTGCAGTTAGATAGTGAGAGAACAACAGAGAGCGGGTGTACTGCAGTGAGATGGCGAGAGAACAACAGATAACGGTCTTAATGCAGTGAGAACAACAAAGGGCGAGTACTGCAGTGAGATAGTGAGAAAACAACAGATAACGGTCTTAATGCAGTGAGAACAACAGAGAGCGCGAGTACTGCAGTGAGATATCGGGAGAACAACAGATAACGGTCTTAATGCAGTGAGAACAACAGAGCGCGAGTACTGCAGTGAGATAGTGAGAAAACAACAGGGAGCGGGTGTACTGCAGTGAGATAGTGAGATAACAACGAGCGCGAGTAATGCAGTGAGATAGCGAGATATTATTAAATTTGTTACACTGCTGTCAAACACAAAAAGAAGTATCTTACAAAATGTTTCCATGTACATATATTATGCCTCTTTATACCGAGAGAACCTTATGAGAGAATAAACTTAGCTGCTTGGTATTAGGAAACTATTGTGTATATACATTAAGTACACTTTTATAGATATTTGCCATTTGAATAAACTACAAACAAAAGCGTTAGAAATGGTATTAAACTATTAGGCTGTCATATGATATTGTGGGACGTGATATTACAAACGGTTTAGTATATTTATAGTTATATGTATATGAAATGATATTATGTGACATGACATGATGTGATATGATAAGATAAGTGTTGTGTGATATGATACATGAGGGGATATGATGCAATATGTTATGTGTATTATAAACATTGGGTAAATACTGTTTTTAGTGTACATATTATATGGCTTGCGGTCTTCCAGTGTTGAATATATATTGATTGATTGATTTGATATAAATTGGCATGGAATGACATGGCATTATATGGTATGATATGATAAGATATGATGGGACAAGCTATGAAAGTGCTAATGTGTTGTGTGATATGACATGTTGAAATGTGATATAATATAGGTGTGATATATGGTACGATGGTATGTATGGTATGTTATGATATTATAATGGTATATGAAATAATACTATATAGTATGATCTTATAATAATGATACAATATGATATGACGTTATAGAATATGTTGTATTATATAACAAGTTGTGATATGGTAAAATAGAAATAATGAAATTACAGGGTATGGTATTGTACTGTATGTGTGAAATTATGTGACTGTGTTGAGATGCGATGTGGAATGACGTGAGGTGATTTGGTGAGATATGTACATAAATTGTATAAAATTGTATATTCTTCAAATTGTACTATAGGCCTGTGGCCTCTTCAGTACGTGAAATAAAGATTGGAGACAGCGAGAGAACAACAGATAACGGTCTTAATGCAGTGAGAACAACAGAGCGCGAGTACTGCAGTGAGATAGCAAGAGAACAACAGATAACGGTCTTAATGCAGGGAGAACAACAGAGAACGCGAGTACTGCAGTGAGATAGGGAGAGAAGAACAGAGAGCGCGAGTTCTGCAGTGAGAAAGCAAGAGAACAACAGATAACGGTCTTAATGCAGGGAGAACAACAGAGCTCGAGTACTGCAGTGAGATACTGGGAGAACAACAGGGAGCGGGTGTACTTCTGTGTGACAGCAAGAGATCAACAAAGAGTGCGCGTACTGCAGTGAGATAGCAAGAGAACAAGATCGGGTGTATTGCAACGAGGTGGTCGCAGAGATATACAGAAAAGGCTGCTTTTGGATACGTGGAGAACATCAGAATGGTATCGACAGTAGCGTACTACAGCACTATACCGCCTACTATTGCGTGCTGTTTGGGAGAACAATAACAGTTGGGGTCGTCTCAAATAGTTTTTAGCTTTACACTTCCACAGAACTGTCATATATAAATACTATCATATATAATGGTCAATGCCATTTTAATTATGTCAATATCACTGTTTTCGTTGCACTCGGTAATAAAAGCATGGAACACATGTCTTCCGCCACCACGACTGTTGGGAATGAACTCGACATTCACAGGTGTTGTGCAATGAAGTTGTTTGGCGTTCCCGGTCTTTCTCTACTCTCATTGCCTTATTGTTACTTTATTTCTGCAAGTGTCGTAATAATTACAAACTTTATTGCACATTTAGGGAATTAGGGGCGTACTCACATGTTAGCTCTTATAAAGTTTAATAAGGAGAACACAATTCACATGGCCATAGATAACCATTACGATTCTAGGACTGGAGGCATAGTTGATTGCATATCCAGTTTTTCATACATTACTATTGTGTGCAGGTGCTTCTACACGCATCAGTGATTCAATTCCCCTACGATCCCACGATGTGGTCTCCCTCCTGTGAGCGAAAAGAGAAATACACAGTAAATGGAGTGTCAAACACAGTACAATACAATACAGTGCAATACAATATAGTTTATCAAAGTCTCACCATTTGTACAAAGTTGACAAAGTGTGGATTTTGGATACAGTAGTCAGGCTGTGATTTGTTGGGATTGTTCTAAAGTTTGTTTATGAGGTTCGTTGTTTTAAGGAATTTAGCTATATATGGGTGTATTTAGATGGGAGATTAGATAGGTTTAGTAGTAAGGTAATGTTGTTTTGGGGGAGTTGTAAAGCTGTGTTTGTTGTTGTTTGTATTGATGGCAGTGGTTGAATATGTGATCTAGGTTTTCTGGTATGTTACAATGGGAACAGTTTGGGTGTGGGTGTCTGTTTTGTTTGTATAGTGTTTCGTTTAAGTTTATTTGAAATATTAGTTTTGAAATTTTGAGATAGGATGTTTTTTCTTATTAGTGATTTGGTTTCGGCTTTGCTGGTGGTGAAGTTGATGCATGGGGATGGTTGGGTGGTGGCTAATTTGGCTGCTGTGTCTGCTAGTTGGTTTCCTATTATGCCAGTGTGTGCAGGTGCCCATAGGAGAGTTATGGTTTTGTTTGTTTCCGTGATGTTAGTGTGTATATCAATAATGTTGTTTATGATGTCCTGCCGCGATTTGGATTTTTTTTTGTGGATCTGGGTTAATGAGCCTAATGAGCCTGAAATTATTAAGAAGTTTGTGTCATTAGATAGTTTTATGTAGTGGTAAGCACATTGAATGGCGAGTAGTTCAGCTGTGTTGGTGTGTGGGTAGTTTGTATAGTGTCATTAATGTACATGTTTGATGGGTGTGTGTGTTTGATGTTTTCGAGTTGGTGTGTTTTGATGAGTTTGTATAGATGTGTTAGGTATGGGGCTAGGTTGTGATTGTTTTTGAATTTTTACAGGGTGGCAGGTCTAAGGTTTTTGTACTTGTCTGTAATCTGTTTGAATATTGGGTTGTGTTGGGCCCCAGCCCAGTAATCTAAGGTGGTTTGATTGCGTCTTAGCTGTATGGAGTTGGTACCTGATATAAGCTGAAGTGTGTTAAGTGCGGTACCGGTTCTAGTACCCAGGGCTGTTTTAAGGGCTTTGTACAAAATGGAGTTTAGTTTTTTGTTTAGTTTTTATGAGATAGAGTTGAGGACCGGAGCGGCATAGTCTAATTTAGGTTGGATAAGTGATTTATATGTGTTAAGTAGTGTTTGTTTGTCAGCGCCCCAATCAGAGCCGCTGATGGCTCTCATTAGATTGAGATCTTTTTGACATGATGTGACCAAATTATGAATATGGGGAGCCCAGGTGAGTTTGGGTGGACAATTTGGCATGCGTCTGGTTTTGAATAGTAGGCCGATGTTTTTTTAGTGTTGATTTGGAATCCCCACTGGGCTGCCCAGTGTTCTAGGTGACTAAGTAGGGGTTGAATTCTTTTTTGGATTTGTTTTAATGAGGTTGACGACGTCCAAAAAGAAATGTCATCAGCAAATTTGGCAGTGGTTATATTTTTAGTTATGGGCGGAAAAATGTCGTCAATAATGAAGTTAAAAAAAGTTGGTGATATTATACTTCCCTGTGGGGTGCCGTTTTCTAAATGATGTGGATCTGATAGAGTATTATTTGTTTTTACTGTGATATTTCTGTCTGTTAGGAAGGAGTGAATGAAATTTAGAATTCTACCATCTATGGCTTGTTCTTTAAGTTTTTGAATTAGGCCGTTGTGCCAAACCATGTCAAATGCTTTACTGAAATCTATGAAAATGGCCACAGTGTATTGTTTTTGGGCGAGTGCTGTTTTAACGTCATGTCCTTAATGTAAAACGTGGTCTAAAGTTTGGCGGTTGGACATAAAGCCACTCTGGTCCTCGTTAAGAAGGTTTTGTGAGGAAATTTGGAATTTTAGTCTATTATGGATGATGGATTCCATTAGTTTACAGATATGGGAAGTTGATGAGATGGGGCGATAGGAATCCGGTTCTCGCGGGAGGCTTGCCAGGTTTTAGAACCGGTACCACCTGTGCTGTTTTCCATGAATGGGGGAGGGAGCCGGATGTCCAAATTTGATTAAAAATTTGAAGGAGTAGTTTTTGAATTTTTTGGGGAAGGTGGTTGAGGATGATGTAGCTGATGTTGTCGGGGCCTGTGGATGGGGCTGTGTTTTTGTTTTTAATTGCTGTTTGGAGTTCGTGGATGTTGATTATTTTATTTAGTGGCATGTGTGTGAGGGGTGGTCTGTGTGTGTGGGTGGGGTGATTTTTATTGTGTTGCATTTTATTATTTGCATGTTGGGTGTGTGATTGGCGGAGCTGCTAGTGGCCGAGAAGTGAGCAGCCATGGCATTAGCCTTGGGTGGGGGCTGAGAAGTATTTAGAAGTACCTTTGATGGCCTTAAGTTTTTTTCCGGAGAATTTTGGTATTTTGTTTTCCCATTTTCAAGGTGCTAGTAAAAGTTTCCCAATGTTTTCTTTTGGCTGCTCTTATGAGTTGTTTGGTTGAGTTTCTAAGGTTTCTAGCCAAGGGGAGTTTGGATATGTCCCGCTTGGCTTTATTTAGTGCTTTTTTTCTCAGTTTTTTAGATTTTTCAATTTCTGGGCTCCACCAAGGGACAGGTGTGTGGTTGGGTGAGATTTTGACTGTGGGGATGCATTGGGTGGCTATTTTAAGTATAATGTTTGTCAGGTTTGAATTGAAAATGTCATTGTCAGTGTTTTGGATGTGGTAGATGTTTATTTGGTTGCAGAGTGTGTTGAAGGTTTTCCAGTCAGCCTTATTTAAGTCAAATTTGGATTGCTGGGAGGTATAATCTAAAGGGGGGTTGTTTGGGGGCGGGGATTGGAGTGGGTTTGGGATCTGGGTAGGGGATTAGATAGATATTTTGATGGGCATGTGGTCACTGCCCCAGGTATCTGAATGTACCTCCCAGCTTAGTTTTGATTGGAGATGGGGGGTGCTGATGGTTAGATCTACTACTGTGGGGGATTGGAGGTGATTAAGGGGGATTCTAGTAGGTTGGTTGTCGTTTAAGCAAATGAGGTTGTTTGTTTCTATCCAATCATAAATTAGTTTTCCAAATTTGTCAGTAATTTTTTTTGTGCCCCACAGTGGATGGTGTGCATTGAAATTACCTAGGAAAATAGTGTTTTGGTCAATATATTTAGCTAGTATTTCTAAATCTTCACCTGTGAATGGTTTTGTTTTTGTATGATATACATTTATAATACTGATTTTGGTATGATTAATGGTGGTTTTGATAGCCAGGCATTCAAGGTTTGGGGTTGGGATATATTTTGTTTCATAGTTGAGGTGTTCCTTAATAAATATGCCAAGACCCTCATGGGGTGGTCCGGAGTAGTTAGTGGGGCGGGGTCTATCTTGCCGAATGAATAACTAGCCTGGAATTTTGAAGGCTTTTTGGGGGGGATATTTTGGTTTCCTGGACTGCGATTATTAATGGACGAATTTTTTCAAGGGCTATGAGTGCCTTAAGCTCATGCCCATTTGAGGTGATACCGTTACAATCCCACTGTATGAACACCATTGTCGGGTTTTAGAATGGAGGGGTTTTTTATTCTGGATGGTATGGTGTTCAGGGGCTTAATTTGGAAGAAAGATGGTGGATGGGGATTCATTTAAGTGCCCTGATGGCTGCTTGGGAGTTTTGAAAGGTTTTTTGGTAGAGGTTTGCGAGATTGGCCAGGGAGTGGATTTTCTTGGGGGTGGGTTTTTTGAGAAGAATGGCTGCTGATATGAATTCGATCAATTTGTTTGTGTTAAGTTTCTTGGGTGTAACTATAAGTGAGGGGGCTGTTTTGAGTATTTGTAGTTTGTGGGGGAGCAGCTGTTTCCTTGTTGTGTTTATCTTGTAGTACATTTGTTTGTGTCTTTGTTGGGAGTGGTTTGACGGGATTGGGATGGCTGACCTTGATTTGTGAGGAGGGGCGGGATGGGTTTGGTGGTGAAAGTTATAGGGGGGGGGGGGGGGCGTGCCAGTGGGGTTGGAGATGGGGCTGTGATGTGTTTAGGTCTTCCAAGTCTAGGCCAAAGTCAAAAGGGACTGGGTTTGTACTGTGTGTTGGGGTGAGACCTGAGAAGTGTTTGTTGCTGTTTATAGGGGTAGTGAAGAGTGAAATGGATTGTGGGGATGAGCGTGTGGGTGAATCCATGATGGGTTTGTTGTTGATTTTGTGGGGGAGGGGGAGATGACAAAAGGTATGCAATGGCAAGGTTACACAATAAATACACAATAGTAGAAAAAATGAGGAGTAAATAAGCATGCAGTTTGGGGAGGAGGGGATAAAGGTAGAGATACTTAACAGAGAAAAGATTTGGCGAGTCGTGGCTAGCGTTCGTTCAGGTGACTGGGCGGTGAGGCGAGACGGTTTCCTAGCCCGGGGGCCATCACAGGCGATCCCAGGCGTCCACTGGTGTTCGAAATCCCAATTGGGGTTTGAGTATTAGAGTGAATCAATGCACTACAAAATGGCGTCCGACCATGCCGGAAGTAAACAAAGCAAAAAGTGACGACGAACTACTGTGACTGTGACAGAGGAACCGACACAAGACGTTTTGTAGGCCTGACCTCATATCGCTTACACCCAATTTCGCCGGTTAGGTCTACTAATGCCTACAGTGACTTACAGTGATTTATTGTAAAAATGTCCATTAGTATTAAAAATGCTAGGTAACCACATGTTGTTATTAATTGCCATCTTGTCTGCTTTTCGTACATATGCATAATTATATATTGTAATATGCTCTTGTACCACCTTTTGTGGTTTCTGAGAATAAACTGATTGATTGATTGACTAATGCCTACAAAAGTTGTTGTTTTAGTGTACATACTGTTTCACGCACCCCTGCACTCAAGCGGTCTTCTCTACTTAGTGTTCACTAAAGCGTACACTGTAAACACAAACTAATTAATGCCTTAGAAATGTTACTGGGATTGTGAAAATATTTGACTTTTGTATAAATTTAGATGATCTAAATTTAGATATTAGAGATCTAGACATGGCAAACCCGAAGAAGGTCCAGTATCATATGTCACAAAAAGGTGGTCAGCAAGTCCTACTAGATGGCTACAGGTACAGACTCAACAACCGTAGGCTAACATGTGTGTACTGGAAATGTGTACAACGTGGGTGCTTAGGGAAATGCACAACAGTTGGCCAGTTTGTGAGGAATCAGTCACCTCATAATCATCAACCAGACGACCTTGTAGCATTGCAGACTGTAAGCACACTTCGACAGAGAGTTCAAGCAGAGACAACTCCCATCCAGATGATTTACGACGAGGAAGTTGCCCGACTCGACGTGCAGGATTTCCCGGCTTACCACAGTTCTCAGTTGAATAACGACTTCATTCAAACATTATGTAATAACATTGACGAGATAACACATGCCAACCTGAAAGAAGGTATTAATCATATGACACAGTTATTACGTGATGAAATCATGTTAACAGCGGGAAATACGTTCGGCGTTGCATCTGATCCAAGCAGAAAATAGCGAAATAAAGTTTTCAAACCTTTGTTCGATAGTAATTGTAGAGCTGCTCGTAAGCAATACCATAAACATAAAAAAACTTTATGGCCGAAACAAGACTGAATTCAACAAACAGCATTTTCTGAAAGCCGGTAAATCATACAGTAAATTACTTAGAAAATCACAACAAGCATACAAACAAATCTGTAGTGCACAACTTAAAGATACAAAAAAACAAAGACCCCAAAACGTTCTGGAAAATTTTGAAATCATTTAATCCTAAATCAAGTGAAAACGATATCAATATTGACAAATTGTTCGAACACTTTAAAAGTATTAATGATCATCCGACTGATGATTGTAATGATTTTAACCTGAGCGATATGCATGATAATGATTTACTAGATGATGCTATAACTGAACATGAAATACTGTCAGCTGTCAATAATCTTAAATCAAATAGAGCCTGCGGACTTGATGGAATTATAAATGAATATATTAAAAGTACAATTCACATTTTAATGCCAGTTCATGTTAGACTCTTTAATGTTATATTTGATCATGGAGCTATCCCAGATTCTTGGCTTCTCGGCTGTATCAAGCCAATCTATAAAAACAAAGGGAACACGAGCGAGCCTGAGAATTACCAGGGCATCTCACTAGTTAGCTGCTTTGGTAAGCTATTCGCCTCTGTAATAAACAATAGGCCACAAGCTTTTTCAGACACCATTGGTTTAATTGGTGAATCGCAAGCAGGCTTCAGAAAGAACCACT
Organism: Haliotis rufescens; assembly: GCF_023055435.1. Lineage (NCBI taxonomy): Eukaryota > Metazoa > Mollusca > Gastropoda > Lepetellida > Haliotidae > Haliotis > Haliotis rufescens. The sequence continues at coordinate 5,216,354 of NW_025964013.1, forward strand.
GCACATTAGATCATATCTATGTACTAAAATCGCTAATTGATATCTACCAAGCATCCGCCAAAAGGATATTTTGTGCATTTATTGATTTCAGTAAAGCTTTTGATATAATAATGATATTACCCCATTTTTTCAATGTAACATAGGCGTCCGTCAAGGAGAAAACTTGTCACCTTTCTTATTTGCACTATACATAAATGATCTAGAATAATATTTGTTTGAAAATAATATAAAGGGCTTGGATTTTGTAAATGACTATGCAGAAAACGAGATTGGTGTTTACTTGAAACTTTTTTCACTTTTGTATGCAGTCACTACAGTTCTGTTGTCAGAAACTGCCGTAGATCTGCAGAATGCCCTGGACGTATTTGGAGATTACTGTAACACATGGAAACTCAACGTTAACCTGAATAAAACAAAGATAATAATATTTTCAAAGGGATATGTCAGGAAACACTTTAAATTTACATCACAAGGATCAGAGATAGAAATAGTGAAAGAATATGTCTACCTAGGGGTTCTATTTTCAGGGAATGGGATATTTTGTAAAGCACTTAAGTCACTTAGTGAACAGGCCAGTAGGGCAATGTTCTCTGTTTTCAAATTTATAAGGCAACTAGATGTCCCATTAGACTGTCCACTGAAATTGTTTGATCAATTAGTTCTCCCTATATTTATTATATGGATGCGAAATCTGGGGGTTTGAAAAGCTTAATATATTGGAAAAGGTTCATCTGAAATACTGTAAATATATATTAAATATTAAGCAGTCAACCCCTGATTATATGGTATATGGTGAGCTCGGCAGATACCCTATAATAATTAACATCAAAGAAAGAATCATTTTGTTCTGTTGTAAGATCCTACTTTCCCCCAAACCGTTACCACAAATCATGTACTCAATAATGTTATCCCTGTCATCTACCTCTGAAAAGGTACAATTTCCTCTATTGAATATGATAAAACAAATCCTGCAAGAAACTGGACTGCATTACTTGTGGATATCACAAGCTGTACTAGATGTCCAGTGGGTCAAACAACAAGTGAAAATAGTTGAGAGAGAGAGAAAGAGAGAATATTGTTTATTAAAGTGTCACATGTTATATACACTTCGTGATAGGATATATACAAAACAGTAAAATATAACATCCGGCCAAATATGGCCTACGAGACACTATAAAACGTATCAATCATAAACTATTCAGTTGAAACAGAATAAATAATGTAGCACACGGACACATACCTACGTGAAGCTACTTTTCAGCCACACGGAGGCGCGTACTCATACTTAACATACACCGCACATATACATACATCCATAGACACATATACATAAAGAAGAAGAAGAAGAAGAAAAATAGTTTATTTAAGTGTCCAGCGGTGTATACATAAAATTACATCAATTTATACAGGAGGTATAATATATTAAAAGATATACATCGCCCGGCCAGCGTGGGCCTATTAGACACTAATGTTCTTAAAAGCACTGCAAGTGCTAAAATAGTTAGAGTGGACAGTGATGAATTTATTTATTAATGGTGCACAAAATACGTGATAAAAATAAAATACTCGTAAATTTATAACAAGCATTGCCATACAATGACATGTTTTATAAAATATACAGAGGCATACAATACTAGAATGGGTTTATGACACGTTGTTATATAACCTACGTTTGTACATGGATTTAATTAGTGCAGCTACAGAATAGGATAAATTATCGCACTTCATAAGGAATGTGGTTTGATCTATAGGGGTCATGAGACAAAAAAATGGGCAAAGAGACGAGGCATAACCCCAAACATATTCTCGTTGATCTGCATAAAGATTACACGTTGTTAAGAAATGAACCTCGTCTTCGATACTGTTTTTATTACAGTGTTTACAAATACGATTATGTAAGGGAATTTTTGGTTTCAAGAAACGACCAAGTTCAATTTCTAGAGGGAGGGTACCACATCTAAATTTAGCAAATATACTACGATGTTCTCTGCTAAATTAATGACATATTTGGAGGTACTTAAAGACGTTTTAAACAGTCGATATGTTCTTAACTTAATACCATTTGTTAATCCTCTGTCATCCCAGAGCTGTTCCAACCATAATTCCTTATCCTTATTGATGAGTATATTTCTAGCATGGTCGAAGTCACAAGATAATAGATTAGTTATAACAGAAGTAATTGATTTCACATCGAATAATTTCTTAACTGAATTATCCCAAGACTTACGAAATTTAGATGACCATCTTTGCACTATATGCATTAGCCTGTTTTCATCTGCCAAACTCAGCCTTTTCCAGAAACGTACTATCTCAATTTTTTGCTTTGTATAGTTAGATGACCAGCCCATTTCCCACCTTACTGCCAAATTAGGTGTTTTGTTGCCTACTCCCAAGAAAAAGCGGCAAGCTCTATTTTGGATAGCGTTAATACAACTAAATTCTTTGGTGCCCCAAATAGCTGAACCATATGATAAAATTGGAGGAACTAAGTTATTGTATAAAGTAGTGAATACATCGTAATCCATGCCGCCCACCGCTTTAAACTTACTGATAATTACCCCAAGTGCCCTACTGGCTGATTTAGATATTTCTTTTGCTGTATAATTCATATCTAAGTTTTCATGTAACCAAAGCCCAAGATACTTATATGAATGAACAATTTCTATATTTTCCGGACCACAAGTAAAGTGATAGGATGACTTAACAGAGGATATGTTACGATAATGAACAATTTTTGTTTTTTTGCTATTTATTTGAAGGCGCCATTTCTTGCACAAATTGTCGACACAGGTTAACATTGATTGTAATGACTTTTCATCCGGTGCTAAAAGAGCGATATCGTCGGCATACAACACTGCAAACACGAAAACGTCGTTTTTTCCGTATATGGTCATTGGACGGAAAAACGACGTTATTTGGACGCTTTCAAACCATCGTTTTTCCATCCAAATAACGTCGTTATTTGACATCGGAATTTACTGGGAGAGAACCATATCATCAAGCTCCTCCCTTTCTTGATTGGCATTGTCAATCAAGCAACAGCGTCTACCGGTATTCCTACTTCTCAGATTTCATTGGTCAGTTCTCGCGTGTTAGATTACAGGCCCGAGTTTGACGCTGTACTCGAAGCGCTTAGCGGAAGTACTGAAATCAATCGTTCTGCGCATGCGGATTGCTTAATGCCTTGTCCAAATTTTCCGTTCTGTGCATGCGCAATTTCGCGTATTGTTTCCACTATATGTCACCACTATTTAACAGTGATTCATAAACACTGTCTCGTGATGAGTTCGGAATCGTACAATGTCGCTTTAATTTATGGCACGTACTTGATCGGCGCAGGAACAAGAACAGCAATTTAAACTACTGAAACACCCAAACACAAGGCTGTTATCAAGCGCTGGTGCAGACGTGATGCATCGTAAAAACTGTATCGTGTTGTCTTCAGAAATACAATTTCTTGCAACATTTATACTACGAGATAGTAAGCCTAAAGCTTACTCACCGGTGGAACGTAGACAATATCGCTAATACAGATATCACGTATTTGAATGTTAATACTAAAGACAACACTCATTATTTTTGCAGTGACGATATAACACTTATACACGTTTATTGGTGACTTTCATCAGTTTTGCTATTAATTTTAAAAACTTTGTTTTCACATATACAAGTAGCAATACCCGACTAGCCTGTCATACATACTTATGGGGCAGTTTTCAATCTTGTACTGACTTACTCTGGTGTTCCTGAGGGGAGGTTATTGGCTTGGGTGTTATACCCCGTTTTTCTGGTAATCCTATTATTACTTCATTTTTATCTAATGACACCCTGTTCTCTGGATCACGGCTCCGTGACTATCCATGACAATTAAGATGACCATTCAGATCAAGTACATGAATGAGTTTGTTTTGACGCCACAGTCAATCAAACACCAATGCTGTGCGGTTTGATTACACACTTCTACCAGGTCGAACATCGTGGATCTTTTTCTACCTAAAGAGAATCATAGTTCATATGCTAATCCATCTATTGCCTACGAAAACCGTCCCGCTCAAGATGACCTTACTTGTTGTTAAATCCATTCAAATGCGCTGAAATGTGCGTGTCAAGGACAGCTGATGTCCGATGCTGAAGAACCGTGTTCACAGCTGACCGACTTGGTATTTTTCTGCACTGACAGAAACTGGATGTACTGACACACAGCTGTGATAGATATTTAACTAACCCCTGACCAAATAGATGCCCTTCGTTAATCTCTGTGTGGAATACCGTATATACCTGTGATAACGATACCGGTGGCGATGCTGATGCTGATGGTGGTGGTGATGATAATGATGGTGACGGCGATGCGGGAACACCGCATGGATGACCTATTCCTGCATAGATATATCTAGATCGGTGACGCTAAGCCGGTGACCCGTACCCAGATCCGGACATACCAGTGAAACAGGCACTCACTCACTCACTCACTCACTCACTCACTCACTCTGTATCAATCTATCAATCTATCAATCAAACAATCAATCAAAATGGAAATCGTGTGACGGATGCTTGACTCATTGTAAGTCTTTGTACGCCATAGTATCGTTGCTAGTGGTACCAGTTACCGGTTTGGGCTAGACGAAGCATTGACGAAGCAAAGAGTTTAATCAGACGTCTCCTTTGGGGGAGACAGGTACCACACCTGTGATCCCTGGCGATAAGAAATATGACATTGCGTACCAGGCCAGCAGTTAGACATATCAACGTATAATTGTAAATTATATATCCTCGGCGTAATATATATCTTGCAGGTGTACGTAAACAGGATGTGTTTGGTAACTTGAGCAGGAAGCACAAGTACACGAAGGGATGGTATTTCAGATGACAAATGAAAGAAGACAGAAAGATTGTGACCCAAATTTAGTGACTGGTGGCCGTGTCGCACACACGAATTTTTATTAAATGTATCCTCGAGAGTCAGTAAGAAACTAGAAATAACTGCCTTTGTTCTGTAAATCTCATCAAATTTCAGCTTTCGCCTCTTCCTTTGTGAATGAGGTTTCACATTTGTAAAATGATCTCTGTTATCTGTCTGTACCATCAACTTAACTGCCCTCACCCCCTGCAGTTTTCCCGTCCCATATTACCAACAGGTGACCCACAAGGAGGACTCATGAGTTATACTGTGCCTACCACAATAAGTTGTGAATACGTAGCCTTGCTGTGGCCAAATCATTTTGTAACAATTTGGCAAACTTTGATATGTAAACAGCACATATAATTCAGTTTTATTTCATCTTAACATATCAGTAGAATCCCACTTGACCTTTGAAGATCCGGTTAAGAATAGATTTACAGCAACCCATGCATGCCGTTATAGGCGACTATGCTTGTCGTAAGAGGCGACTAAAGGGATCGGGTGGTCAGGCTCGCTGACTTGGTTGATGCATGTCATCGTATCTCAATTGCGTGGATCGGTGGTCGTGATATCAATCACTGGATTGTCTGGTCCAGACTCGATTATTTACAGACAACCGTCATATAACTGGAATATTGCTACGTGCGGCGTTACACAAAGTACAACAAAAACGGAAAAAAACGGATCCTACTTATTTTGTGGATACCATAACAATAAATCAAACCAATAAATCGTTTGAGCTAGCTAAATATAAAAAAATAGTATCACGGTCTGACGTGAAATGTTCTTCATGAATACTGTAAATCATGAAATTAACGCAATAATAAGTCAGCACATTAATGCGAGTATAGAAGAACCCTGGCCTTAAATGCGTCATGACATTTATGAGAGTAGCCTTGCAAAAATCACTGTAGTCATAAAAACGATTTTTACATATATAAATACATACAGAGGAAATGCTTAGCATTTATCTTTTAAGGAAGAATGTGGGACTTGCTTAATACATATGTATGTGGACATATATGTATGTACATTTTGATGAATATAGATATACCTCCTTATAGATAGTGATCGTAGATGATTGTAGAACGTGCACGAAGAAAATGGAATAATTATGTGAGTAATCGGGTAAATACCACGTTTAGCAATATTCAGCCATATTGCGATATTGGTTTCCAACATACAAGACGGACCATGAAATTATGACTAGAATTTGGACCTGGCTTTCTGGTGTGATGTAACACCCCATAATCTAATGTAGAAAAAGAGCTAAAAGCACGAATAAAGATCACGAGATGAAACTTATGTATACATCTCGGCATATATTTGCGTAGTATTACTACGTTAATTCATCAGTATATATGTATTTTGCACAAAGGATATTGTAGATCGACGCTTACATGCGCATATAACCTATTCACCAGTGCTGTAATATTTAATTCATTTGTCTTTTGATACATATAGATAGGAACATGGAGAGGCTGTCTGAAGAAATATAGACACGCATAGGATCTTTTGGATAGTTGTACTTCACGGTTAGACAAACGCTTAGTCTCTGAAAATACATTATTTTGGTTAAAACGAGAAACTATATTTAAATTTAAAAGGAGCCCAAGTGATATGGAAATTTCAGCCTAAACCCGTTGAACATCTAGGCTTGTTTCATTTGGGGCTATAGCATTGCAGTAAGGCCTGGGCGGAAGGGAACATAATTTGGTTCAGGGACTGTGAGACAAACTGCATCACGGTCTGTATCGCCGTCATGATCTTTAGAGCTACGAAATTAGCGCCATCTGAGACAGCCACTCGACACCTGTTTGCACCCATCAGATACCAGTCACTACTGTCACTACTCCTCTCTCCAAACGAAAAAAACCCCGAAAAATGTCGGAAGTGTATATTTTTAATCCTTCTAATTTACTATTTAGATACATGATTTAACTTAAAAGTAATTATATAGATATCTGTGATGCTGGTACCGTTTTGTCGCCATTCTGTAGCTATTGTGGAGTTATTATGAATATCAAATACATGTCTTGAAATATTGACTTGTAAAAGAGTTAATCAAAGAACCATATGCAGCCATTTAATTGGCGTGTATGGATATATGATCCATTTACTTATACACACTTATTATGGACATATACAGCATTTCATTGTACCTTATTATTGAAAAAATACCCGTGAAGACCCGGGTTAGAATAGGCCTTCAACAACCCATGCTTGTTCGAAGGCGACTAACACGATCGGGTGGTCAGGCTCGCTGACTTGGTTGATGCATGTCATCGTATCCCAATTGCGTAGATCGGTGCTCTTGATGTCAATAACTGGATTGTCTGGCCCAGACTGGATTATTTACAAACCGCCGTCATATAACTGGTACATTGTTGAGTGCGGCGTTTAACAACAAACAATCAAACAAAAACTACTATTAAGGAAGTGTGCAGGACGACTTGCTTTATACATATATATGTGGACATATATGTATGGACATTTGGATGATATAGATATACCTCCTTAAAGATAGTGTTCGTAGATGACTGTAGAAAATGGAATAATTATGTGAGTAATCGGGTTAATACCACGTTTAGCAATATTCAGCCATATTGCGATATTGGTTTCCAACATACAAGACGGACCATGAAATTATGACTTGAATTTGGACCTGGCTTTCTGGTGTGATGTAACACCCCATAATCTCCGGTAGAAAAAGAGCTTAAAGCACGAATAAAGATCACGAGATGTTACTGATGTATACATCTTGACATATATTTGCGTAGTATTACTACGTTAATTCATCAGTATATATGTATTTTGCATAAAAGGATATTGTAGGATCGACGCTGACATGCGCATACCACCTATTCACCAGTGCTGTAATATTTAATTCATTTCTTTTGACACATATCGACACGAGAAACTATATCTAAATTTAAAAGGAGCCCAAGTGGGATGGAAATTTCAGCCTGAACCTGTTGAACATCTAGGCTTGTTTCCTTTTGGGCCGTAAGGCCTGGGCGGAAGGGAACACCTGTTTGCACCCATCAGATACCAATCACAACTTCTCTCTCCAAACGAAAACAAAATACGAAAACTGTCGGAAGTATATCCTTCCAATTTTCTATTTAGATACATGTTTTAACTTTAAAGTAATTCACAAGACCAAATAGCGTCCATTCCAATTTGGAATGATCGTTGGATTTCTTTGGAAAGATCGCTCATTCCAACATTTCCAAAGCTTGGAAAGATCGATCTTTCCAAAAAATCCAAAATTGGAATGGCAACATTTCCAAGCATATTTCCAAAATTGGAAATGTTTGGAATGGCTTGGAATGGTTTGGAATGGTTTGGAAATATGGTTAGAAGGAAAAAGTTAAAATATGTTTTATCAGTAATTTGGACAATAACAACAGTTATTTATTGAGTTTAAACTATATAATAATATATTTATCTCAAACATTCACTACTTGTCTGTGTAGCGAGGGGCTTTTACAGTCTCCGTCCCTAAGGTGGGAGAGAGACCCGCACTTGACTCGACAAGACCCTAATAGGTCTCAAGATTAAGTATTCGGCTGGATGGCAGCTGCCATTTAATGACAAAACAGACGGTCGTCTAGACGGCTCACATGTAAGTGCGCCGACATGTGCCTAAGATCATAGAATGGACAATCTTTAGTAACATCTAATTGATTGTTGTCTCAGGCCAGAGCTGTGAATAATTCTGTTCATTGAACAATTGGAATTCAGGAAGTTATCAATAATTGTTTTATTTAACATGTTTACGACATAATATTATGACATCAGGACGTACTACAGACAGAACCATATATTTTAAAATCAGTTTGCAATCAGTTTAAACTCTTTAACCGCGGGAAACGAACACTGAATTATTTATAGAATACAAAACATGTTTTTGTTATCCTTATTACAAACAAAAAATAATAATTCCAAACCGACAGATTTCAGATAACCTGAAATTACGCTTCGTGAACAAGTCGGGCGTCCTTATAGACGTGTATTTATGTCATATAATGAGAGACTATGATTTCCAAGTCCCGATTATCATGTCAATGATATATCAGTTTTACCACATGTGCACAGACCGCCTATACTTTTGCATAACTATTCTCAACTGAAAGTCCTATCCTCTTATCAAATATTCTGTGAGAGTAATCATCATTAATATAAGAAAACTCATTCTCATCAAAGAATACAGAACAAATGACTCAGATGCATACATTTATTACCATGCTTCATTCATCACGAAGCAGATTTACATAATTTGTGAACAGCCCTTGAACTGTGATTATGAATTTTACCATTGTCCATATTAACATAATAATATATACATATATACAAAACAGGTCAAGTTTGGAATTTTGAAATATGCCATAAAAGGTAGAAGGAGGGGGGGGGGGGGGGGGGGGGGGGATTCCGTCAAACAACTGTCAAACCATTTATTGCCATGTACGTACTTGCACACAGGGAAGTCAGCGCTGTCTGGGGCTCCAGGTAAATAAACATCGTGGTTTTATGACGGGAGATCAGACGAACCGTGAACCAGAGGCATGCGACGTAATTACACAAGGGTATTGTCTCTTGAACTGGCTAATTGACTTCATATAATTGGTAAATATATTCGTTTTGACGACCGTGATTCATGCGCATCCCGGCTCATTAAGTGGGCTCCAGGCCATAAAAACAAAACCACAAAAAACGCCCCAAACTAATACAACAGATAAAAGCGCCAACAATCTACGTAAACTAGGTAAAGACATAGAAATAGTTTGGATCCCTGCCCACGTTGGGGTGTTTGGCAACGAACATGTAGACAAAGCAGCCAAATCAGCACTAAAATTAGAAGAAGTAAGCATCCCAAGCATCAACCTACCAAAATAAAAAAAAAGAAGTTAAAAGTATCTCAAAGGAAAATAGCGGCAAAATAACAATCAGAAATATGATTGCAAACTAAAACGCCACTCAAAAAAACATATCCATCATAAAACCAAAAACATTGACAGAGTAATAACCAAACTACAAACAGGCCACACTAAGTTAAGCTCTCACCTACACCTAATTAAAAAAACCACCAAACCGGTAAATACCCCCACTGCAACTTAAAAAGAAACGCCCGAACACGTATTATTCCCGTGTGACATTTACATTTAGAGCGCCCTATTCAATACTTTATGGAACACATTACCAGCAACACAGACCAAACAACACTCCAATCCTCACTAAATTGCAACAATCACATGACTGTACTGAACCCCCTACATGACTTTAAACCTTTGAAGCACTAAGCATATATCTAATCAAACCAGGCCTACTTGGCCGCATTTAAAAAAAAGGACAAAAAACAAGCTGCCAATAAACCCTAAAATTCCTAACCTATAAAAACACCCCTTTTAGTAAGTAAGTAAGCATGTTCTGATGAGGATATGAATGATGATGATTCTAAACTACTCCATGGTATGTCAGTGCTGAGCTGACCCAGCTGTCTTCTTTCTGCAACCAGGCAGGAGGTGGTGCAAATGACGAGACACCTGTAATTCGTCTCGTCCGTGGTACGATGGACGCTGCTGTCTTGGTTGTTTTACTAAATGTCTCGTCGGCCACTTTTTTAGCGGCCCTCATTTCATGACTCTCCCAGTCCCTCCTTCTCACATTGAAGACCCGGTTGCCATCCTCGTCGACCGAACTCTCTTCTGACGACATGAGCTGCGTTTTTTTCATTACTCGAATGTACTTGGTCCTTGTGTGATGAGGTAGTTCGGATTTTTCAATGCCAGTTACACGGTTTCTGCTTTTCTGAAAGCAAAACCGTTCACTTTATAACACCCACCTTTCTTAAACACGAAATAAAACGAAGACAAAACAGAAATGTGCCCATTACTTCAGTAGAATAGTTTGTCCTGAGCATGTTGTGTTTAGAGTCACTATAAATCGAAATTCTGTAAATGGGAAGAAATATATATCTAAATCTATAAAAAGAAGTCTACAGATAATCTTCAAGTTTCAGTAACATTAACTTACAACTCATAGTACATATTATTTGCAGTTGAACTCCTAAAGTAAAACTCACTGCGTACAAGCAGGAGTTATTTAAGACGTTTTAATGCAGGAATAACAAACATGAAACATTTTATTCTCATTTCAGAGAAGCAATTGCAGCAACTATAGTTATACGCATCGTTACATTCCTAACTATCTATCTGGTACTTGGTGTGAATATTAGTCACTCCCCACAGAGTATGAAACATGAAACATTTCGTAGTATAGATAAATATACTACCAAAAGACATGTTACAACAATGATCTGAAGGTATGATTGGATTTATATACGTTTTAAAATGACACGACATTTCTAACAACAGTGGAACATATCGCAAGTAAGGGAGATATGTCAGTTACGATTCCGATATTCTGGTTTTGTTTATCAGAACAATTTAAGAAAAATCTCTGTGGAATGGCTGGGCAGCTGAGTGGTGATCTGCTCGAGGCTAATTTGTGTCGATTTAACATGTTTGACAACGAAAGTCCGGATCGATAGTAATGTAACTCATCAATATAGAATATTTGGTAACGGAAAGAATTGGATAGTACATAGTACATTTAGATAAGAACGTAGTGAAATAAATGGCTACAAATTTGATAGATTTGCTCCTCATAATTTATCTTCTAGTTGTGGTTACTTTTATCAGGGTAATGTTCATTATCTGTTTCAGTACCCAAGGTACAGTCCTCTGAGATGCAATAGTAAATTATGTGGAAGGAATTTGTCTGGGGGGAACTTCATATAGGCATTGTCTGTTGGCCTTCTTTATTTGAGATAAACCATTCTTTAAATCATTAAAAACAAATGCTTCCTAATTTATCATATTCTGAGAGTTTCTGTAATTGTATTTGTGGCATATCTACCTCTAACCAATTTTCTATGTGCATATACATGCGGCCGCGGGTGACAGATTTATTAGGGTCATTGGGTGACGCTCAGGGTTTCTATAAAGGTAGAAAGATGGCGTTATGTACCTTTTTATGGCGGAAAGTGTTATTTGTGTAACATTAGTTATTTAGGAAATGATTTCAACTATTTGAATATATTGACAACACATTTACATTGAGGGTGCAATGTAAATTCGTCAAGTAACATTTAAAAGAAACTATTAATTTCTTGCAACGACAATAATAACTACCAAGAAATGGTAAGATTTAAACCTTACCTAACAACGTTTATACAATTCAATATTACTGAGACCGGGCAAAACCCTGCTGTTAAAAGAGAAATTCATACGCATATAATAGCAAGCCAATGATTTTTTAAATTTTGTTGCTAAATCGTATTGCTCAACACAAAATAGTATTGAGGACAACAGGCAACCTTGCCTTACTAGGCTTGGTAATGGAAACATATCCGTCGGATGGGCATTAATGGATACACATGACCTATTATTTCATATATTGACAACTGCTCAAAAATCCGTTTCAGTAATACCTAATTTTAACAACAGAACAGTCACGGTTTACTTTATAAAATGTTTCGAGGCGTGATGTTGACAAACAAAAAGTAGTACGCCTCATAATATCCTTTGATCAATGACCGCTTAAAATGTATGCAGGTTCAGTCGTTTTACTCTTCTGTATATGAATTGATTCAAGCCAGGTAAATAGGAAATTCAATAAGTCAGAGCAAAGTTATACATGGAATATCAAAGATATCCCGAGGTGATTAGCGACACACCTCTTAATAAGTATTATGATGAGTTTATTTCACAGGTTAAAATACTGTGAAAGACTTAAAAAACGATATTATATATATTGACTGGATTCTATTATCTACTTATGTGCAAAACCACAAGCCCTAACCACTGACGTCAGTACCGGCAAAGCACTCGGGAGCATCGCTTGGAATCTTCTTCTTCTTATTATTTTCTAAACACGTTGTATGATGATATTGCATTTACATGAATTCATTTGCCAATGTCCTAGTTGACTCTCCGATGCATATGTGCATCAATGGACGCCCAAAATATTATTTCGAAGCTGTTATGCGAATACATGGAAGAATACCGGCAGAGATGTGCCCCACTTTTACTCTTATGTAGAAGACGAGCGAGTGGTAGCTAGACTGGCAAAAAGCTCTTGTAAAATATATACTTTCATATTAAAGGTTAAAAAAAAATCTCTTTCGCGCCTGTGGTTTATTACACCTCCACAAATGTTTTCTGAACAGTGATTGAAATTATAAACAAGTTACACAAGTCGTGTGTGTTGTCCCAGTCATTAGAAGACTGACTAAAATAGCTGAGCTACGCGTGTGTCGACTCTGGCGTTAACTAACAAGACAGAGACTGGGGGATAATAGAAATAGTCTGTCACGTAACACATTGAATATATACAGGTGTCGGGTGATGGTCGTGCCACTGTTCATAACAACATTTTCTCAGCACTAATTACAATGATATAATGACAAAGCAATATATTGACATGTTACAAAGGTGGGCATTATAGACAAGCTAATCAATGCTAGTCAAGTGATCACGGTTTGTTAACTCACGTTGATTGGACAGTCTAGACAACACATGACGGCCTTTCCGTCTTAGAATTGTAGTGTATACTTGTAAAATTACCTGGGGCACTATGTATATATATACACTCATAATATAAACAACAGAAAATTACCCGGGGTGTAAACTATATAAGGGTAAATAGGTAAATATTAAAAGCAGGCAATTTACCAATTTTTATACACCCCGGTTGTCCTAATAAAATTCTCTATTCTAATCTATCCTGCTGTTAATTCTGCAAAAAACATATGTATTCCAAATTCCACCTCTCCCTATAACCTTACTCCACTGGGCACCTTTTAATTATATATTAATAAGGCGCCACTCACCTCATTCTAAATTTCTCTTTTTTTTAACTCGGCGGCCATGGCCAACAGGCCTATATAAAGTCACACCTCAAACACTTCCAACAATTGGCCTTACTTTGCCCAAGTTAAGCTTCACTCAAAATTCATCTTCAATAATCCAAATTTTATATCCTAAGGGGGTATTTAATCCCTCCAGCAACACAAATCTTTCAACTTACCGTCAGTTTCCTTGAATTCTTTCTGGACGCGTCCGTGTGTTCTTTCTCTTTTCCGTTACGTGTTCGGGATAGCTTCTCTTTCTTCGTTAACATGATCCTGGTCATACCATCTGGAACATAATGTTTCTTTCCTTATTTGGATGTGAACTGCAACATACCGGTCTTTTTTCCATATCTTCAAATAGTGTACAGCAAGTCTTTAACCATTAGTTTACCTGTGAATGCTGCATATAATTCTTTCCTGACAGACTAATGGGAATGTTACGCATCATAGATAAGTCATTTCAAAACACTGAAAAAAGGTTTAAATCTTTCCACTAGTAGGCATGTGTACCTTTGCATTGACTTATGGAATTGAAATGTTTTAAAAATGTACATGACGGACACATGCATTTGAAATACACTTAAATGATAAAAATACCTTTAAATTCCTGTTTTGTCATGCTTGGAGCTATCACCTTAGAAAAGTCCCAGATGTATTTGACAACTTGTCGATTCTGTGCGGACTCCAACCTGCAACAAATGTTTTACTTTTATTATATGACCAGAAATATACATATGCCAATAGCTATTACATATAATCTTCTTTAACGACTTCAGCATGAACTTATTAACTTATTTTGAAGTAACTAAAAGAAGCAAGATTATTAGGTATAATTTCACTGCATAATTAAGACATATTCGTTTAGATTTGAGATATATTGGTGGTACAGTTTTCTGGTACAAAAATAACAAAAAGATATATATTTATGTGACTGTCTCATATAATTTCCCATTACAAAGATTCCTAAGACTTTATTTATGACTATTTTCTACTGAAACGGGATTCATGGAAGAGAAGTAATCGTGGTGGTATTAAGAAAATATTATTTTTGCCAAAATTGCGTAACAGTCTTTTTCGGATGTACCTCCAATTTTATCAGAAAAACTTGAGGCACACAAAACTTTGCGACTCGTTCATTGATTATGGAGGTAAAATGAACACTAAAAATGCGATAAGATTTTAAAACAAGCCTATCTATTCATCTGAATAAAAAGTACTGTAATAAAAGTATAAGTGAAACAAAGATAAATTACATATGACTTTTGATAGTTTTGATTAACTTTTATCAGCGACAAACCTATAGGGGTTTAAAAAGAGATAAATAATTATATAGGTTACATACTCGGTCTCACAGACGCAAAGATACACATATCAACAGAAATAGTGCTTACAATGCCACAGCGTTTTCCTGGTGTAAGTCGACTCCAAACAAATGGTTGTCAAGTATGGTAAAAATGATATTTTCGAATTATTTAAATGATTGTAACAGAATGAACATATCGTCCTTTCCAAAATGATCACTGCACACTACGATACTTACGTGAACATAGGCTCCATAGTCCACCCTTTCTCAGTTTCAGCATGGTCGATCGCTGCCTTCAATGCTGCCTAAGGAAGAAAATTGATAAAATATAGTTAACAGACAATAGAAAGAATCAATATTGGTGATTTTATCTGTGAGATAAATCTATCAAAACTTGATATTGTCTTATGAGAAACGCATCGATTACTGTAAATCGTGAAATTAATGCGATTGCTGAACCCAAGCTATTTAAGTAGATACACCTGGCCATTTAAAGAAAATTAAAAAATTACAATAAAATACAGTTGCATCCCACATCCACCTCTGTGGACACACCACAACATACCTACCTCACTCAGATACCTCCATGCACAAATTTACGTAACATTCACACACATACACTCAAGACATAATTACTTTCATACTTGCATACCGGGGTACATACGAAACTCATACGCATTTACCATTCTGGACACAAACACAACGTTCACGCATACAAACACTTTCTCATCCAAACACACTCATCCAACATACAAAAACACTCTATGCTCCATGTCTACAATATACCGTACCACAACAGTAACAGGTCCATGCGTTGGTTTACAACTTGATTGTTTACAACTTGATTGTAAACAAAGTGGTGTTTTATCATTACACTAGTGCAATCTCCCCCATGCCAAATATTATTTTAGATAAAGAAAGTGAATGCTTTCAAGCCGAAAGTATCTGAATTGAACCTTAATCCGCTTATTAGTGCCGAGTACATCGGGAAAACAATCGTTATGGTGTTTTTCTTCCCAATAACAACACATAGTTTATGTTGATTGCCCTCGTTTAACGAGCTGTATAATCTCGGTCGCTAAACACGGTTTTCCACATATCCGCCGTTTTGATGTTTTGCTGGGATCTTACCCTTATGTTTGTACTGACTTTGCTGGATTTGGTCGAAGTTTGTGTTGGTTCCTGGACCCTGTTGTCCAAACGTGTAACTTTTGCAGTTAGGGCGGTAACCTGGAAATACAAATATAGTGAAAATTGACGGTGAAACGTATCATGGTATGCCCTACTAGTTCACTTACTGTTATATCGCATGATCCAACACTGGCTGGATGCAATTTTTAAAATCAATGTTTCCTTGTAATGACACGTAAATATATATTTAACTATAATTTTCCCCTTGAAACACGATAAATCATATCGAGAATGCATTTTAAACTGAATACAGTGTTGACTATCATCACTTACCTGTGTATTCTTTTCAGTAAGTTTGCTCTTGAGGTCTCTAACCTCGCTGTTTAAGTTTCCAATTTCCTTTTTAAGGTCGCCGACTTCGCCCTTCAAATCTGTAATGGCCCTGTGAAGTCGTCCTTCCATGACCCTCATGAGTTGGAGAAATTCCGCATAGGGGATTGACTTTCCTGTAATTAAGAGAAACATTAAATACTTACATAGCACCTGGATGACCGTTTTACGTTCTGGGAAAAATTCAAGTGCAACCTTCTCCAAAATATGCACTCAAATATCAAATTCAAAATATATTCGAGCCAAACAGAACTACCCCTCCTTGATATTCTTATTAAAAAGAGTAAGCTAATTTTGCCATCAACTGCAATCTGAAGTGTTATAAGCACTAGGTTGCAGTCATTTGAAATCCCGCTGGAATATAAGACAAGCCTCAGCGGCAAACATAAAAAGGATAGTTACATTAAATGATCTTGTTGCTGGTCGAATGTAATTGGTGTTGACGAATGAGTGTTTGAATATCATTAGCTAGGGCATTTTAATGTCGATTAAGCAATCCTTATCAATAATGGAGATGTTCCTCCTGTGTCATTCCGCGTATCTTGTGGCAGCTAAAGATGTGCCAAAATCATATAAATGTATGATTATTCATACAATGCGAAAAATCATTTCATACGTTGTGTGACATACCTTGTCTCATACGAGGAGTCTCAGCTTGAATTGCAGCTTGTTTCTCTGAAACATTAATTTGTTTATCAGATGCCGTATGAGTGCTATTTTCTAAGCAAATTGCAGACACATCGATGCACTACATACCATTGATCGCCGATGGATACGGATTTCATTTATCTTTATGAATATCCATTTAGATGTTGAAAATAACTGCGTGTCTAAGCATACCTACGATAATCTCTGATTGAAATGAAAGCAAATTACATGTTAAACTACACGAATGTGACAAGAAAATTCATGAACCTGCTCATAGAATTGTGTTTGATGAAAATACATACTACAGCTTGAGGCTCTTCTCAGTAAGTCCTGACCGTCATCTTCTCCATCTGCATAGAAAAGTACAATTTAAGAAATGGGCTTGGGTTGATGAAAATATATGAATCAGTTATCTTGAACGTGCTTTATTGCTCGAACATAATAGTTTTTAGACTGCATACATTTGCAAAGTTTATATACATTTTGCCATGCACAATAATTTACAGTTCATGTTTTTCTTTGATGATTGAGCCCTGGACATTTAAAAAGGTAAAGAAATTCATCTGCGACTGCAGGCGAGTCACAAACGTTATACTTTTTTTGCTTCACGTGGACTGCTAAAGCTAACGGTCAGTCCTACTTGTCGTAATTACAGACAGATATTTTATTACAGTCTCACCTCATATTTACAATATAAAATCTATTTAAAACAATTATGTATGAACAACCCATTACAGGTTATGAGAGACACTTTCTGCAATCACAGACACATTTCAACAGTTCAACCTGGCCACTAATTAGGAACCATTATTGTAAAGTTCGGTAAGAAATACCTGAAAAGTCGTAAACTCTTGTCATAGGTGTAGATGAGGCAACTGGACCGCTTCCTAATCTATTCTTTTTTCCATTTTCTTCCCTTTGTCTCAAGATTTTGTTCTTGCGCTTGACTGGACTCTACGATGAGACCAAATACAAAATTAAAATGTTTCCACAATATGGTTATGCGGTAAAACTTGAATTCGTCAAACACTTGTTTTCGACACTAGCAGCAGATGATGTAAACGGGTGATATAAGTGTTAACACATTTAGTAAAACAATCCCTGACAATATGAATATTACATATATAACTGACAGATGTATAACAGATAGTGCACAATGTTCAAGTTTATAATATATTACAACACCGATTTCATTAACATTACTGAAATCAGACCACTTTGACAATGAAATCGTTAATTGATTCAAGAAAGGTATAGACTGGCAGAAACTGAAGCAAAGCGATAGTGGCATGTAGAGCTATGTCTCGTCAGGCCAATGAGGCCGCGTGATCTAAGGAGCGTGAACAACATGGATGCCGCGTTTCGGCCGTACCGAACAGTCAAGCTGCGATCTCGGAGCTGCTCGTCCGATTGAAACCAATTGCAAGCGGAGACAAAATTATCTCCCTTACCCAAACATGATCGTTGCTCAAATCTATCTTGAGTAAATCATGAAATTAATGCGAGCATGACATGTATGCGAAAAATGCGACCGTCATTCCCTCTGATTATTTTTTTATGTTTCATTTCATCATGATAAAACAGTTAGTCACTTATAAGGTTACCAGGTTGAACATAAAAACGATCGTTAACAAAAACGACCAAATTTATTCTCTCATCACTCAGCCTAACAGTGATATAGCTGCACATAAAACGTTCAAGTGCGCTAAAGTATTACACATGGTGGGTGGAGGACCAGGGGCACTTTGAGTTTGACAGGTGCCATCAACTGGTCAAGTAACATCACGGTTTGTATATTCACGTTGATTGGACAGTCTAGGCTGGCGCCAACTAATCATGACGGCGTCTTCAGAACAGAACAGGACTTTATTTATTTAGTCTTCAGATCACTTGTTGTTACTTGAATAAAACTGATATGCATACAGATTTTATTGTTTATGATTTTTTTCCCATGACTTTTTTTCCTAACCTACTCTATGATTTTTTTCAATATTTTTGTCTCGTTCACCTTGGCGATATTCCTTTTGGGTCAACACTATGATGATACAATTCAGTTCATACAGACACACATTCAGTCTACTAATAAAACATTCATGTTACTCTATTACAAGAGATCAGCGTATAGTTTCCTGGGACATGAAGAAACCGAAATAAATGATACAACATTACTTAACTGTCTCACCGTATTTCCTTTTTACAAAATGTTATTCATTTACATTAGAATATAGTTACTGCGTACATTATTGTAAGAGGAAAGATGTTAGACTTAGTATAGATATTTAGTTTTCGGTTCACCTTTTCCCTATTCTGTATCGTTATATTATTTCCGAATGAAATATTGTTTAAATCAAAAATTGTTAACTTCCCCGGATAATCAGTGAATAATCTATTCACTATTTCAATTAATACCTGGTAATTGGTGGCAAATTCCGACGATGTGTCACTCTTGTCCTCCTCGTCGATCTGGTATTCGGATCCTTAAATTGAACATGATAAATATGTTGTAAGTATATAATGCATTGCTTACCTTGAATCTAAAATGCGAATCAGTATTTTGCGATTGACTAGCATGTGTTTCAAACAATATGTAAGTGAAATGGGATTGCTTGGTTTTAGCGTGTTTGTAGGGATATGGTCACACATCTGAATACTTAGTTTGGTAGTTTGGGTAAGAAGCATAGTTAAGCCTTTGTCCTATCGAATGATGATAACTGTTCGGTTTTCTTATAACATAAAACGCAGGTAGAATAATTACAATTGAAGAGATACTGATTATAAATTCAGAGGAAAACATGTAGTTTGCATGGTGGAACTAGATTTAGTCAGAACAATCTACTCAAAATGCCAGCCAAATAGAGGAATGATGTTAATAAACTCTATTTCAAGAGCCTGAATTCATATTAATATAAATAATTCATATATCAATTATTTGTCTTAAGTTATTAAGAAAATATCCAAATGACAAATAACCCAAAATATTGTAGTAGGTGACTGTAGTAATTAATAATTACGTTTACGATTTGAGAGAAATAAACATACACGCCGTGGTTCCCGTGCACAAATGCCGATGTCATAGAGAATTGGCTAAGTTTCATTGCAAATAAATCGCACACGTATCACTACCCATCATAGAAAATAACAAACTCATGCGGCAGTAACGCGTGTTACCTATGCATATTGTCAAATCAGTGTGAAAGCGGCAGACAGTCAAATTAAGCGGCGCCATACTGTCTATGGTTATTCTCAATGTTTATCAATAAACATGTGGTAATGTCCTCTTTAAATTGGCGTTGAGTCATCGTTAGTCAAGCCTTGACAAGACATTTACAGTGATAACAGGTGTCAATCATTCCGCTAGACATTCCAAGGCGGCAATTATCTTTGATCTTGAACTAGGGCCCGGTATGTGCGACATGTTATTGACAATCTATACTTTTTTGTGGTTTCTGCCAAACCGTCATTGGGCATATACTATTCCAAATTAAAAAGGCTGTTTTTGATATTTTTACCAACGTTTTATAGTGCCATTTGTCAAACATGTGAACTGAGAACTGAGCCGCGCAAACAATCTCATCAAGTGTATAATATGTCCATGTTAAAAAGGGGATTCAAACTGTAGTTACAAATTGTTTAAACGAAATAACACATATGCAGCTTCTTAATAAAAGATAGTTAGAGTTTCCGTGGCACTGCATGTTTGCAGAATAAATTACTTTTCATAGGCGATACAAAATCAAAATCTTCAGTTTTATTGTGACACTGCTTGTAGATATCACAAATAATCTTTGTTTATCAACATTGTTGTATTGGAGGTTTTTTAATAGTCGTATACCCGGGTGTCGCATTGTGCAGTTTTAGCAATGTACGGGGATCAAAAATCTAATAGATAACAACTAACGTTATACTATGTACATGCATACGGTAAAGCGATACGTTATTTTAGAACATATTTTAGAAATAATTGTCTTCTGTGTCAAAGGTTCTCACTATAACACTGCAGTTCACAACGAAGTGTGCTTTCTGCGACAGAGATAATAAAAGATGGTAGATGTAAATTGTTAGGTCCGTTCACAACTCTATATCGAACGTCTTATGTTAATAGAGTAGTCATTACATTTCTATATTCATGTATATGGCACTAAACGATTCCTTTACAATGTATGTATATTTGTCAGATATGAGCAATATCTCAGAAAGGGAAAACATTTCATAATCTTATGTGTGATGTTTTGCATAATATAATAATATCGAACGATAATGTATCTCCTCTATATGGTGATTTACACAGAAATAAACCGATGTCTTTACATAAATAAATATGTAGATATTTGGTCTTACCTGAGCTTTCTCCTGACTCTGACCAAATTCCATGCAGTGATGCCTCTTCCATTGCAAAAAGTCGATCCAAGATAATGAACAGCCTTTTTTCAACGCGTTTCAAACGTAACTGGCCATCAGACGTCTAAGTATATATGCATTTTGGATTTTTTAAACGGAAGTGAGAATTTGTATAATGTGGACGTCTCTGCCCAATACTAAAATGTTTTCACAATTCAGTTGAACGTTGAGTCGCAACGCACAGTTCATAAACGGCACCTTTCTTCTCACGATAAGATAATCTTATTGAAGGATTAACATATTGGCGCACATGTTTGGATCAGTGATTGTGATTTAAACAAAGCAGATTCTTCTAAAAACATCATGGTTTGCCTAGGTCACAGCCAGCAAAAGCGTTTACAAAATATAATATATTAGTTCAAATATTACTAATGAGGCCCTCTATTGTAGAAACGATCTTTGTTCTACGACAATCGTCAGTCGGTATGGGAAAACAAAATATTTGTTTATTTATTCAAATTTCATAGGCAATGTCATATGATTATAGACAAGGAAGATAAGAAAATAAATATAAAGAGTAGCCACTTTACATTTCAGTTAAATTTGCTCATGATTTGGTCTTTTCGTGGTAAATAGTGCCAAAATATAATATGCAGCTACCAGTAATTGTATCTACAATGATATAACTCAATCTGTTTTTCTCATCATTATTGCAGTGAATTGTCGTATGAAAGGCGTATGGCCTTTCTGAATAAAAACTGTTAAATTTAAACCAGACAAAACAGGTGAAAACTAGAATCTTTGAAAAGAGAAACAAGGGTAGTATTTTGATAGGGGTTTCACTGAAAAAATTAAGTTCACAGCGAAGCATTCTTGCTTAGTCTGTTCCTACAAATAGAACAGAAGGCTATAAGGACCAACCGTATTCCGTTATATATGTTGCTTCTGTTTCATCGTTTCATACATTGTCCTTTCATCATGCCGGGTTACTATCTTTAGATACAAAAAAATCACCCCAAAAAGCTATTTTTATTCATTAAAAACAACAACAAGGAAAAGATTTATTAAAGGTAACAGTAAGTGTTATCTGAAATATTTATATTCTATTATCCCCTTTATTTGGAGTGGGAGTGTCACATCATCATTCAACATCGGCTTCACAAATGGGATGTGCCCGACGGGTACAAACACAAAACAAGATATGGTAAATAATCTAACTGAATATTATGTAAAAACTAGAGGTGAGTTTTAAGATAATAAGTTAAGGATTACTTCAGATACTAAAATGAGTTGTTTCTTTCGTTTATTTAACGTCTGCTTCACAGAAAGTGAATTTTATTTAAAAAAGGTAAGTAAAAACTAAATGAATAAAATATAATGTTGTTTGTATAAAAGCACTGAAAGATGGCGTCAGTTTGGAATGAAGACTATTGCACACCATGGAATTAACTTCTCGCGCGTAACATATCACGTGACTGCTCGCTATGTCACGTGGTAGGTCATTGGTGCTATATGACACGTTCTCCTCAGCGGCAGAGTATACCCTGATTGGTATGCTTCAACAATCATCACATTCCTGTGTTTGCCCAGCTGCCTGCTCAAGTTGCCATTCATCGTAGATTAAGAAACTGGTCAAGTTTCTGGAGAGGGCCGGATTAACAACTGAATAAGTAAGTAATCATTTTACTTCTCCCATGTAGATGTTATGTTGCGTAGAAGATATTGATTAATGAAAGCTGAAAACAATGTCTTGTTTGACGATATGATGTAGATTAGATGGCAATGCGTTACATGTAAACAGCTTTTCTTTGCGATTTTTCAAACAGATTTAGAAGTTGCTTTCATACCATACGAAACTACTGTCTAAGTTGTCGAAAGTGAATGTGAGTCGAGAGTATGTTAATTTCTGAAATGTCTCAGTACAACTCCGGCTATACCACTCCCAGATAAAATATTTAATTAGTTTAGTGTCCTTGATACCATTTCACGACTGCGAGGTAGGTTTTT
Organism: Haliotis rufescens; assembly: GCF_023055435.1. Lineage (NCBI taxonomy): Eukaryota > Metazoa > Mollusca > Gastropoda > Lepetellida > Haliotidae > Haliotis > Haliotis rufescens. Next base: position 5,239,988 of record NW_025964013.1, read on the forward strand.
CATAACGAGAATACGACATTGGGTATGTCCGTAGTTGACGAGAACGTCTTTTGAACTATGATATATTAAAAATATCATAGTCGTACATAGACGGCACAATTTCACCAATAGCGAGAACCAATAAAGACTTATGCGTAAAATGTTATGATAAGATACACGTGAGGGTAATCGGAATTCAAAAGATGAATATGTTGACAATCTTCAGATAACCGTCACTTTAGAAAGTGTGAAATTCAAATATCATTCTTCCATAATGAAAGCTATCACTCTAGAAAGAGATAAAACTGCCAACCATTAATTGCCGACCTGAGCATTATGCCAAATCTTTTCTTCTTGATACAGGGAAATTATAAAACTGTAACTAGTTCGCAACCAGTTATTATAGATCTTAACTTTACTGTAATTTCCATGCACTAAAACAGAATTGGATCCGTTGTGTTCATCAAGCATTCAGATATAAATCTTACACATGACCAGTTACATAACTAAACCCGAGTCTGAGGCGAGCATGCACTAGAGAAATATTGAACTGTAGAATGGGGTATTGATTATATTTCGAAAACTTACCGTTTTAATGTCTGTTAATTCGTTTAGGGTTCTGTTAGATAATAGAGTGACGCCTCTTGACTCGTTTTTAGTTATCTTACTACAAATAAATGTGAACGGTTCATATATGAATACAGTGTCAATATACTTCTTGTTCCAATAAGAGTGATGTTGGAAACACTATATACGACTCACAATGACAAATCCAATGACTATTTATCTATAAGTATTCTGGCAACTTCAACAATAGATCGTGTTATTTTGGAAACAAAACTACTTTGTTTTTAATTGAGAGAATATATAATTATGTGAACATAGTGAGAATTGCGTATGAACTCTTTGCTTTCAACGATGATAATATGAAAGGGGTGGGATTTTGTACAAGAACGCCACGAAACAAACGACAGTTGAAAGCAACAAACGCAGCATTAAAAACCTTTCATACTAGATTTATATGTGAAATTAAGCATTATTTCGCGGTCCATAACCAATTTAATTGCATTTCACACCGAAATATTAATTATTCATTATTTGTTAAGTCCACTTAGATTTGATGGTATAAATGTTCGAAGTATTTTACCGACTGATGTTATATTGATACTTTCGTACGAGACAACTTACACTCCTTTGATACCTCTGATTCAGTTTGACTGACCACATCAGAATCCAGAACAGGCTAACATCATGGTAGAACCAATATGATTAACCTAAAAGTGTATGGATTCACGTTTTTATTGTTATCGTATAAGGACGTGACGAAGCTATGGCTTGAGCATTACATCAATTTTTATTTAATGAATTATTGCTTTTTGAAAGGCTGTATAAGTTTATCATTATATAACTGGCACAGAAACTCGATCTCTGTAAACACTATCACCATGAATACGTATTTGGTCGCAAGTGTTTATTGTATGGAATGACATTAAGATGTGGCATGTGACTTTACTGCATTTAAACCAAACCTTTCGTCCAGTTCTTCGTCAGTAAATTGTACCTGCATATTCTGCTATAGAAATAGTAAACCATAGAAATAGTGCTTACTAGTTTTTAACATGTATATTTAAGACAGTGGCATCCTTACACTGCAAACACGAAAACGTCGGTTTTTTCCGCTTATGGTCATTGGACGGAAAAACGACGTTATTTGGACGTTTTCAAACCATCGTTTTTCCGTCCAAATAACGTCGTTATTTGACATCGGAATTTACTGGGAGAGAACGATAGCGTTAAGCTCCTCCCTTTCTTGATTGACATTGTCAATCAAGCAACAGCGTCTACCGGTATTTCTACTTCTCAGATTTCATTGGTCAGTCTCCGCGTGTTAGATTACAGGCCCGCGTTTGACGCTGCACGCGAAGCGCTTAGCGGAAGTACTGAAATCAATCGTTCTGCGCATGCGGATTACTTAATGCCTTGACCAAATTTTCCGTTCTGTGCATGCGCGACTTCGCGTATTGTTTCCTAGATTTAATGTCACCACTATTTGACAATGGTTCATAAACTCAGTCACGTGAAGGTTCGGAATCGTAACGAGTAACTCCATTTAAATTAAAGAGGAGCCCCAGTGATATGGGAGATTCCAAGATGAAACTATTCTATGGCTATCTAGGCTGCCGCCCAAACCGATCTAAACGGGACCCGATAGCTTATTGTATGCTATATAGTCATATGGAAGTGGACAAGAACTATACATTTTATTCCGGCCGATTGTTCTTGCATTTACTTATAAGTCAGGAAAATGGACTTAAAAGGGGAGTTGTTGAATGTAATTATTTTAATTATTAAATGTTGCCTATACACTAATCTGGACGAACTTCTCATTGTTCTGTTTATGTCATCCTATATACTATTAGTATGTTACCGTTCTAAAGTCAACCTCTCACATAACATTATATTGTTCACAGTATCAAAGTTTAATCAACAATATCAAGAGCAGCGATTTAAACCACTGAAACACCCAAACACAAGGCTGTTATCAAGCGCTAGTGCAGACGTGATGCATCAGAAAAACTGTATCGTAATGTCTTCAGAAATTCAATTATACTACGAGATAGTACGGCTAACGCTGACTCACCGTCGGAACAAAGACAATATCGCTAATACAGATACATATATAACGTATTTGAATGTTAATACTAAAGAAAAACAATCATTATTTTTGCAGTGACGATATAACACGTATACACGTTTATTGTTAACTTTCATCAGTTTTGCTCTTCATTTTAATAACTTTGTTTTCACATATATATGTAGCAATACCCGACAAGCATGTCATACATAATTATGGGGCAGTTTTCAATCTTGTACTGACTTACTCTGGTGTTAATGAGCGCAGTTTATTGGCTTGTGTGTAAAACCCCGTTTTTCTGGTAATCCTATTATTACTTAGTTTATTTCTATCTAATGACACCCTGTTCTCTGGATCATGGCTCCGTGACTATCCATAACAATTAAGATGAACATTCAGTTCAAGTAAATGAATGAGTTTGTTTTGACGCTACAGTCAGTCAAAAAACCAATGCTGTGAGGTTTGATAACACTTCTACCAGGTCGAACATCGTGGATCCTCATTTTCGGCCTAAAGAGAATCATAGTTCATATGCTAATCCATCTGCGAATACCCCCCCACTCAAGATGACCTTACTTGTTGCTAAATCTATCTTTATCCCCCCAATATCACCCCCCACGCCCCCGCCCCCACCCCCCACACGCACGCACGCACGTCCACACGCACGCACACACGCACGCACGCACGCACGCACGCACGCACACACACACACACACAAACAACTGACCTAAATAACCTGGATAGGAAATACTGCTGATAGCCTCTGGTCAACTCAGCCGCGCCACCGCAGAATGTTCGTCCAACTCTGCAGGGGGCATTCTCAGTGGCTTCAAACGCGCTGAAATGTTTTCGCCTTGCATCCAAGATGGTGGACAAGTGAAATCGTATGAAATTTGGCTATTTTAGGTCCTATCTCTTTTTTGATTACACAATAAAGTCAATTCATAGTTACACGGTTGTGAAGAAGCTTACAACTTTATAAGACTTATTCATCTCATTCCAAAAAAGCTACTCGCGCTCACATAAAGTTGTAGTTATTATGTCACTGTTTTATTTCTTTAAAAATATATTACATGTTCAACAATATCAATTAAGATGAACATTCAATTTCCGATATAAGTAAATGGAAAGTGTGTTTTACGCCACAATCAGTCAAAGACCAACGTTGTCCGGTCTGATGACACAAAATCTACCAGGTAGCGCATTGAGTACAACCTATCCCCATTGAAGTCTCCACTGTGGGTATTCCTGAGGACGAAAAGGCCCCATGTACCTAGGAATTTCATCAATACATTCATGCGCGGCATTCTCTGCCTAAAGAAGATCATATTGTTAACATGCTAATCCAACTCGAACTACCATCCCGCTCAAGATAAATGTTTTATGTAACATCCAACAGGCCCACATTTACGCACGCACGCACGCACGCACGCACACACACATATTTGGATTTACCAATCCCTGAATTGAGAAGACGTGCGTTACGAAGCTCCTCCAAGTCATCATCAATATCCGTATATGTCTGTGATATCATTACCCTTCCAAAGCCGAATATACATTTATTGTGTTTTCTTGACAACAAATGTTATAATTGGGATAACACTTTCTGAGTAAAGTACAGATTCTCGTACTTTCTTGGGTTGAGTCCCGTCCGGGATTTGAACCCACACTGTGAGTGAGGCACCCAATCGCCAGAACACAAAGTTGGCGATCTAACCCAGCCACCGAACCAAAAATGTTAGTCCAGATGACGTATACTTTGTGTACTCCTCTGACAAGAGACAAATGGCACGGCTTCTATGACCGAAAGCTTTGAACCAAAATGCCTTTAAGAAAGTGATCAACAGTAACACACATTATATTTGGATACCACTTTCTCAGTAAACTACATATTTTTAGGGTGGAGATAATAGACGTTGATGGTTGATTATCAATGGACTAATTAAAGCCAAAACTTAACTTATGAATGATTGGTAATGGGAAATGGACAATGGGCAAACGGGAGGCGGGGTAATCAGCGCCATGCCAGTTATCTGTTGGCTTCCCTTGTTGCGTTCCCTTCTTTGCTATCGTTTTACTTTTGTTGTTCTTACAGGTACAAATATATGTTCTCTGCCTCATAGCATTTAATAATATGCACCTGATGAAGGAGAATGTATATATTCCGAAACGCAGTGTTCCTCCGTTGACATCCATAAATATATTTCCTTGTGTGTATCAGTTCTTAATGCCCTTAAAAGACTCAATCTAGCTTTGTTTTTAAATGTGGTGATATGTGCGTACAATATAATATGGTCATGCCTATATACATTTGGGTCTTTGTCTACATAAGCATTTAGACATACAATTTAGAGCTAAGGACATTGCAAATTCTGCAGTCATGAAGTACACGTCATAGCAAGCTGTGATCTTTATTCATACTTTAGATATTCGTAATGGAGATCTGTAACTGAAGTTTACCGTAATCTTCCGCAACTCTCACCTCCTGACCAGTTGAACGTCTTAGTGCATTCAGATGCCATTGTAAAATTCCAGGCTGCCCCTCTTTCTGTGATGTTTTGACGGATGAAATCTATTGCGTTATAATCTCTGTTTGCTGATATATAATATGTACATGTTGTAAAATATTTACGATATTTTAAACGTGTAATTCGATGCATATGCAATGCAATGTGAACATAAGTGCAGATGCACGAAGGCGGTTATAGTCATAGTTATACTGCGATGGATGTAGGGGAATGGTAGAGGGGTGTATGTATGTATGAAAGCACGAATACCGATACATGAGGGCGGATATAGTTATAGTTCGATGGATGTTGGGGAATGGTGGGAGGATGGATTATGTATGAAAGCATGTGCATGGATCCATGTTGGCTGACGTAGACATAATGGTGGGGAAAGAAGAATGTGATGTGGGTGGGGGTGTGTGCGAGTGTGCGTGCGTGCATGCGTGCATGCGTTGTGATACGAGGGTTGGCGAACATGTTGTCAGATGATTGTGTGAGTAAGTTAAGTGATTGAGGATGTGGCAGGTATGAGTATTGATACATGCAGACTTGGGGTTGTGGGACTGGGTGTGCCTGTACTGAGGTATTTCGTTTCACTCACTTATAGTGTTTTCTTTCACTCAAATACTGTTTTACGCATTTTAATGACTGAAACTGTAGTGACTCAAAGGTCATACTGGCCGGGCATTCAACATATCTACCCCAACTACATACGTAGCCATTTTTATGGTGTACAATTCTTCTTCTACCTCACACACACACACATACACACACACACACACACACACACACACACACACACACACACACACACACACATACACATACACACACACACACACACACACACAAAATACTAAAAGTATATTTAACAAAACGGATATTCCGTCACTTTAGAAATAGTTATCAATAAACATTTATCTGTTCATTGACCTCTTTATGCTGTAGGCATATAGGTACTTCCCACATGAACGGATGATGTGTATGTTTATTAATGTAACAGGTTTAGATGTATTGTCTATCTTATGTACAAACTACTAATTTGTTACTATCTTTTTCAGGAATCATGGCCTCCTTTATGAAGAGAAAACGCTGTGAAGACTGTGGAAACTCTTTTTCCTCTTCTTCTAATTACAAGCGACACAAAGGCACTTGTCCGAGTACAGAACCTGAACCTGCATCTCAAGACAGCTCTGACGATGATGAAGAGGTATACTTTGATGAAGATGAGATTGACGATCTGCTTCAGAGTTTTCAACCGAGAAAACCTCAGCAAGCTGAATCCTCTCAACCTGCCTCACCGGAAGTGAAACCATTTTTTAAGGCACTCATCTTATGGACATGTTTCTTCCTCTGCATTTGGCAGTCTGTATTTTATATTTCCTCAAATGCCATCGCATTCCTTCTGAAATACCTTCATGCCCTTCTCGCCGTTGCCGCTCAGCATTACAAGTTCCTTGCTGTTGTAGTACCGATGTTCCCAAGTACTATTTTCCTGCTCAAGAAATTACTCAGAATTGACGACAATAACTTTTTCCACTATGTTGTATGCCCAGCATGCTGTAGCATATATAGATATTCTGACTGTATTTCTGTTTTCGAAGGAGAAGAAGTCAGTATGACTTGTTCAAACGTCTCCCAACCTAATCACCCAATGAGACATTATCGCCAGCCTTGTGGTGCACAACTGTTACAAAGTATGACCCTTTCCTCTGGCAAGAAGAAGCTTGTACCACATAAGAACTATTATTTTAAATCTCTGAAAGATTCACTTTTTAACTTTTTGTCAAGACCAGGTTTTGAGGAGAAATGTGAACAATGGCGTGACAGGGTCGTTAGTGATGGTACTTTGCATGACGTGTATGATGGTCGTATCTGGAAGAGCTTCAGTGGGACATATTTGAAGAAGAAGAGAAACTATGGCCTTATGCTTAATTTAGACTGGTTTCAGCCATTCAAACACGTCAAATACTCTGTAGGTGTAATGTATTTAGTCATCCTCAATCTACCTCGAGAAGAACGTTACAAACGTGAGAATGTTATCATTGTTGGTATTATACCGCACATGAAGAAAGAACCCCCTACAAACAGTTTTGTACAACCTTTAGTTGATGAGCTTCTTGAAGCATGGACAGTAGGTTTTTCATTCAACTCTAAGATATTTCGCTTGGCCTTAATGTGCATTGGATGTGATATCCCTGCTTGCCGAAAGTTATGTGGCTTTCTGGGACATGCAGCCGTCAAAGGGTGTTCTCGGTGCAAGAAGTCTTTTCCTGGTGAATTCGGCAAAAGAGACTACAGTGGTTTTGACAGAACTCAGTGGATACCTCGCACCCATGAACAGCATATACGAGAAATCAGACACATCACAAGTGCCAGAACCAAGACAGATAGAGAAGCACTTGCGAGTTCGTATGGAACAAGATACTCCGTCTTGTCTGAGCTGCCATACCTTGATCTGATCAAAATGTCTGTTGTGGACCCTATGCACAATTTGTTTCTGGGGACATCAAAACATATGTTGCATGTATGGAGAGACACTGGTGTACTAACTGCCAAGAACTTAGACACTATCCAAGCAAAGGTGGATGCAGTTAACTGTCCAAGTGACATTGGTCGCATCCCACATAAGATTTCCTCCGGTTTTGCAGGGTTTAGTGCAGACCAGTTTAAAAACTGGACGTTACTGTTTTCTGTGTATGCACTGAAGGATGTTATTTCTGATGATCATTTAGAATGTTGGCGAAATTTTGTATTGGCCTGTAGATATTTGTGTTGCCGAGTATTAACTGAAAATGACATAAAAATGGCAGATTTATTACTGATGCGCTTCTGTGAGAATTTTGAGCGATTATATGGCCGTGACAGAGTTACCCCTAACATGCACTTGCATGGTCATCTGATTGAGTGTGTTCAGGACTTTGGACCCATTTACTCGTTTTGGCTGTTCAGTTTTGAACGGTTTAATGGTATGCTGGGCGACTACACAACTAACAAGAAAAGCGTAGAACTGCAGCTGATGAGACGTTTCGTAAGCCATTCTCATCTCCTTGGATTGGTCTTAGATGACGAGTTTCACTTTGGAGACACCCTTGAGCCGATCATCGCCACTGTTACAGCTAACATTAAAGTGGGTACTCTTGGCAAGATTAATTCAAGTGAATGCTTGCAGCTCCGACAGATGTCATCCCGACTTCATCACATTGAAAACCTTCAGTGGACTGACATTGACAGGTTCATTTTTTCAAAATATAAAGTCCGTGGCCTCACTGAAAATGATGAACACTCCCTTCAAGAAATGTACAGAGCCCTCTATGGCGAAACAGTCGAGACTTTGCCGGCCGTTAGGGAAATAAAAACTCTATACCTTGGATCAGAAGTCTTTGGATCTGCCAAGTCTCAAAGTGTGAGATCTTCTTACATCACTGCCTACTGGACAGACGGGGACGGGAAAATTGGTTGGGGGGTTTCTCCGAGACCTGGAAAGGTATTGAGATACCTTCAGCACTCAGCAAGAGTTGACGGCATAGAGAAGAGACACATCCTTGCAAAAGTTCAATGGTATCGGGAACTTGAAGATAAACTAAAAAAACATTGTGGCCGACCAGTGGAAGCCTGGCACTCTTCCATGTATGTTGACTCTGGTCCATCTTCGTTTATGCCCATTCAACGAATTAAGGGTAAATTCGTCAAAATTGAGGGACAAATAGGTACCAGGACAGTTACATTTGTGTCACCAAGGGACAGATTTGTGTGTGTGTAATTTATTGGTTTATTGTTGTTGTAAAGTTTTGCTTTAAATAGAAATTTTAATTGTACATTCTATATTTTAGTTCTTGTATGTGTATTATTGTAGATATAATTGTATACATGTATGATCATTACCCAGTGATGTGCCCAAGTGTTATTTATTGTACATATACCTTGAACTATGACATGATATCCTGAATATAAATTCACGTTCATCCTGTGTTTTGTATTTTTGTTATTTCTGCATGGCTTGGTGAAATGTAAGATTTGGAATGAACACCTCGACAGCAGTTTAGTTATAATGCTATCAATTTATGGATTAGTTCTGAGAAACAGAGAGGGAAACAGCCATATATAACAGGGTACCAATCCGGTGTTCAATCGCATCGCCATGTCTGATAAAGGTATATTCGATTTGTAAAAAAGCACTAGTAAAACCACGATGCCTCTCTTGTGGTGGTGTACATCCTGTGATAAATTTCAAATCATTTATGGTGCTAAGTTCATATTACAAAATATTTGAACAAAGCGCAACAACAAACTGAGAACCAGAAGAAGCACCAGTAGAAACATAATTCTTAATTTATTGAGGCTTACATCTTTTATGTGAGCTTGTTAAACAACCAAGAGAAATTCACTGTACTACGCTATATACAAATTAAATAAAAAATCTACCCTCAGTGACCTTTATTTTGCATCTTTGAAATAAAATCATGATGTGTTGCGATATCTAAATATTGCCAAAATATATGATGGCCATAAGTATGATACACTTATGTAACGTATTACAGATGAAATGTTTTCATCGACAAATGAGCTTGGTGACATAAAATCAAATATGTAGACATATAAGTCCACCATGTTCCGTTATACAAGCCTACGAACTGAAAGAAGCGGCAATAAAACCATGATGTGTTGCCAACACATCCTAACATTTGAAAAGTATCTAATGGGGTATTTTATGAAAGCATTCGTTTGAAGCTTTAAGCCAAAGATGCACTTGAAAGAGTGCATTACCGACGTAATAATAATCTCCAGTGCACACAAGTTGAAGAAGCGGCAGTAAATTCTTGATGTGTTGCACCGTCAAATACATTTATAAACAGTATTATGTATTCAACTAAAGCGTTGGGATAGAATATTGCAGCAAATCCACTTTGGAAACGATCTGAACAGCTTAACCAGCAGACAGAAGAAGCAGACATAAAATCACCTATGTATTCAAACATTTCCAAACAAATCCAAACAAATCCAAACATTTCCAAACATTTCCAAGCTTGGAAATATGACCTTTCCAAATTTTGGAATGGTCATATTTCCAATTGGAATGACGGTATTTCCAAGTTTTGGAAATGTTGGAATGGATGATATTTTGTCCAGTGATTATATGGATCTAATGTATTATTGGTATCTGTGATGCTGGTACCGTTGTGTCGCCATTGTGTAGCTTTTGTGGATTTATTACGAATATCAAATACATGTCTTGAAATATTGACTTGTAAAAGAGTTCATCAAAGAACCATATGCAGCCATTTAATTGGCGTGTATGGATATATTATCCATTTACTTATATACACTTATTATGGACATATTCAGAATTTTATTGTACCTTATTATTAAAAACATTACCCGTGAAGATCCGGGTTAGAATAGACCTTCAACAACCCATGCTTGTTCGAAGGCGACTAACACGATCGGGTGGTCAGGCTCGCTGACTTGGTTGATGCATGTCATCGTATCCCAATTGCGTAGATCGGTGCTCTTGGTGATGATAACTGGATTGTCTGGTCCAGACTGGATTATTTACGAACCACTGTCATATAGCTGGTATATTGCTGAGTGCGGCGTTAAACAACAAACAAACAAAATCTATTATTAAACACCTTCCAACAATGAGAAATTAAACTTATATTTCTATATATTCTGTTATATTTATAACATAATTTGATTCATAATTTAATTATTGCGTTGCTTTCTTCCCTGTCATTCAATGTACATGTTCAACCCCCTAAACTTTTAATATAAGTTCATTTTTCACAAATGGATACGTTAATGAGTTGCCTAGATCTCTCGTTACCTACTCACACGAACAGATTAAAATAATTTGTTTTACTATCATATTTATGTTTATCTAATTCATAATACGAAATTGATAATTCATTTATCTAAGTATAGATCATATTCGTTTATATCACTATCTGATGCTAAGGTTTTATTGCAGAAATTATAATTAATTCAAAATGTAGAAAGATACACAATTTGCCATTATTTATTAAACTGTACAAAGTATAATATAAAGATCAGAATGCCTGTAACGGGTTCTATAGACTGTGAAATAGAAGTCTGACATGCCAATTAAAAGATAAAGTGTTGCAGCTTCTGATTTCATAGATCTTCAAGAAGGATTATCAATAATAGGATGGGTGATGAGTTCAACTGCATGCCGATTCTATACGCTGTGATTAACAATAATGCTCCGAGTCAATACATTTTGTCAAAATGTATGACACGTATTACGTGAATGAACATATTGTTTATACTCGTCCATGTTTTTGACGGACAATATAATTTACATGCTCGGTAAAAGTGAGGACGGGCATCACTGTGTGTTTCCGTGCTTTGTTCAGGTGAACAATTGACTTGTGCTTGCATGTGTTTGTGACGGGTGCCACTTGTGTGGCAGGATACGCTCACCTTTTCCCGAACACCCGTTGGATGGCCTGAACCAATTCGGATTTTAATCCCACATCAGTCTGTACACCGTGATATAACTGAAATACTAAATTACTGTACAGTTGAAAATGGTGTTTAATGCGATTACCGTAGTGTGTTACTGCAACTGTTCAAATGTTGTGCAGTGCTGTTATGTAATATGTAAAAGAAAGCATATTCAATTATCCAATTGATTTGAATAGTGCGTCAGTGTATTTTATTAACGCCCCAAACCGTAATTTAAACACATATAATAACAGATCATATACACGCATGGTGCCTTGACTTACTGCTAACTTTAATAGGCCATCCCGGAATAAAATAGTCCCCCCCCCCCCCCCCCCCATGTTTTAGTATGTTTACAAGAAATATATTCCAAACAATATCCTCATTAGATGAGGATTACCTCAGTAAGTCAATTACAATGACAGAGCGTCGTAATACATTTACATCAAGTACAATACGTCAAAATGGCCGACACGATAAACGTGACGGGAGATATTTCCGAAGTTGTTAATTAACCTGTGGCTATTTCAAGCCTCTGTCATCACTGATCTATTAGCCGATCGTTGAAAGGTGATTGTAAAGATGTGTCAAATAGATACTAAGGTAAATTCATAGATTGCTGTTGATTGTCACTACGATAGTTTGGATGTTTTTTTCGTTTGTTTTTTTCTCTGGGATGGGTTGTAGCGAGGGCATGCAACCACGCTTCTGTATGAATTCGTACCAGGGAATTCCAAGGGTTTTCCCCAGGAATGTGGAAGTAGTCAGTGTTTACGCCATTTCAAGAATACAGTCACGTAAAGAACGTCATGTGACCGACCTCTCGTCCTAGCCGTATATCTTGTAAACTTCACATTAAAATTTTTGTTATTATTATAACCAAATGAAACACAACCCATTATTCGATAGGGGTAACTGTTCATAGCCGAGGGATATGTTACCACAATAAACTTGGTAACATTGTTTGGTTTGACTTCTTGGCGCGTGCCTGAATTCCATTAACATGTTGCATTTCCTAAAACTGGCTTATCAGCAAATCTCGCTGCACTGCGCGCGACAGATACTAGAGCAAGGCATGCCAGAAATACGAAACCTAAAGCTTTCGAAAGGAAGCCCTGGGAATCACGTGCGTCGGGGGACCAGCGCCAGCTGATTGGCTATTAACAGCTGTACAAGGCGGAGCAAAAAGCATCGTTTTTCCATCCATTTTACGCTTGAAAAACTCGACCATTTTCTGCACACTTTCTAGACGCTCACCAATTAATCAATTTTAATGAATTTTTAGTCGTTTTTCCGTCCATTGACCATATACGGAAAAATACGACGTTTTCGTGTTTGCAGTGCAATAAAATACTGATTATAGAATTATCAACCTTTATTCCGCATTTAAGACCATTAATTTCTTTAACTAAATCATTGATAAAAACAGAAAAGAGCATAGGCGACAGAACACAACCTTGTTTTACACCGCTAAATACAGCGAAGCTGTCAGTCATTTTACCATTTGTTAAAAATATATAAAGTGTAATGAAATATATGCACTGTAACACTTACACCAAAAACAGACACGTACTCCAATGATGATGAAGATGATGCTTACACCTGCAACCTTGTGCAAGTCAACCACGAACAAACTTGAGGATTATATCTGTGTAAGTATCATACCCATGCTCGTGGGATTCACCAAAGTGGTAAACGTCTAAGACTTGCATCACTTCGTGGTTTTCTCCCACATTAAGTTGACATGCCGTGATATAACTGGAATATTCCTCAAAGCGCCGTTAAAACTCACTCACTCGCTCACTTACTTTAGATTTTTATAATTTATCATTTGATTAAAAATGTATTATACGTTTAAAAATGTTTCTATTCTTGTGTCATTGTTTTATAAACGTTCGTGAAGTCGATAGTCAGTCAAAATGCATAAAAACAAAACAAAAACAAAACAATTTTTTTTGTAGTTTTTGCACTAGACGACATGACAACAATGAAGAGGGGAGCGCAATACCGATGAACCACGTTTGTATAACACCGATGACCACCCTAAAATGACTACAGCTACAACCACTACTTCTCGTAATGTGCACCCGTGTGGATAGCAATGTGAAGCAACGTGGATAGTAACGTGAACTCGTGATAAACAAAATAAATAAATACAAATAAAGCATATCGTGTGTAAAAGAAGAACATGTAGTGACTATAGTTACGTGTTCTAACACACTCCCATGTAGACGTTGCTGTGTGAAAAAATACTCAAACCCGTGTGAGCTATTGCAAGAAGGAGTGCATCATCGAGTGTAACATAACAACATCAAGACAAACAACGAGAGACCGTGTGAATGTGAAATGTAGTTTTATTCACAAGTTGATCCCCATCTCTATTAACATTTACGATTAAAATGATGGACAATCGTTCACGATGAAAACATTTCCAGCGATTTCATTTCCTTCTTTTCTGTCCAGGCACACCGTGTGTAACCTTATGTTTTAAATACATATCTTTATTATTTCCTGTTCGTTTTCGTGATTTTCCTTCCTTCGTGTGAAAGAAGTGTGTTGGAACGTGATACTGTTTCATTAACTGCAGAAAAGTCTCGTAGCCTACGGGTTGAGGAAGGGTGGGTATCGTTGATGGTGACAATATTGTATAGCGAATGAAATTCGCTGGACTCGTCCTTGGTATCACGCGTCCCTCTCTCGTAATGATGTTATCCGTCTCATTCCATTTAATGTCATTTTGTTTTAAAACGTTCCACAAAGCTAGCATGCGTCCAACCAAATGAGCATCGGTTACATTCTGTACAATATCTCTAATGATGTTTAATTCGATGTCTGTCGGACACGCTGACAAATCATCAAAAGTTGATGTCTTGCGAATTGGTTGTTTATGTTGTGTAAGGGTAGACTGTGTTAAAGGTGGGGTTGGCTTCTCCAATTCGTTGTCACCCTTCCCATTCACTTTCTGAATCAATCTCTGATAAGTTTCCCTCGATAACAGAATCATCGGCTTTCTCATTGTTGGTAGGTTCGCTCTCTCCACTATCTTTATCCGCTCGTATGTAGTAGAGTAGTGCAGAAATACAAGGTGGTAGAATATATTGGTGAGATTTTAACATCTGCTTGTGCTTCTTAGTGACTGCCCTGTCTGCCAAAGCACGAATGCTTGATCGATAGCGATGTAGGTGTCTTTTAGCACTCTCCTGTGTGGGTATATTTCCACGCAATAGCTTATAGATCATTTCGATGACAGATTTGAATTGATTAGGGGAAGCATGAGATAACATGGCTCGTCTCTGTTTCACATTACCTTCTTGAAGTAGGGTGAGATAGTTCAAGTTTGCACTTATAAGATCAGTCATGTCTAAAAATCGATCTCGAAAACAGAAAATAATACGGTCATGGGAAATATGCCCGTACGCAGTCGCCCGTACTGAGGGTCGTTGTAGGGACTAGCGTCTATGACGAGGTAGCTGTATGTCCTACCTTCCACAGCATCTCGTAATGATTCAGAGAAATATTTAGCTTGTCCGGGGAACATCTGACCGGCTAAAAGTTTATACTCGTACGCTGAACGAGGGTTAGACATTAAAATAAACACGTGGGTGTTCAGGGATATACTTCTATTGCATTCACCTTTAGGATACGCCGACTGTTGTATGTTAATGGCGGTGATGCCGAGATGATGGGACAAGATTGTATGTACATTTAGCATGAGACGGCTTTTGCATACTTCCATCATTAAATCACCCAGCACTAAGACCATATTTTTATCAGATTGTTCATACCAAGAGTACAGTTCCGTTTCTGTCGGTAGGTTTTCGTGAAACAATACGTTCGTTAGAGACGTTTGCATTTCGGTATACATGTCTTGCCGTACTGCATAACAGTACACGATCAAGTTAGGTGACTTATTAAACATCACATCAGCATTCTGCAAGATGATTTTAGTCAGATATGTTTTTCCACTGCAGGTACCACCAATTACCGAAATAGTAGTGGGTGTTTGTACAGGCAACAAACATTCTGTTCGGTCTGAGGTCTCACTCGTCGAGTCTGTGTGCTTATACATCGTAGCACTACTCATCTGTCGGAACATGTTGTATACCGTAACATTCGACTAGAACTAAATACCAAGGTTATATGCTTGCTTATTTAAGCTGTAGCACGAGCTAGAAGCCTCGCGCGTCTGACCGCTTCATCTCTTACACCATTAATATAGTTTGGTTTTAAGATGAAATGTATGAGTAACGTGTTTCGGATTAACAATCTTTTGCGTTTGGAGTCGGTTGTACTCGAACGTACAAATTGTCTCAATACGGATAAATAGGGATTGTTGGGGTTTCTTTGAAGAAACCTCCGCCTCTCATTTCTAGTCACGGCTAACCGGTTTTCAAGTAACCGCCTGACAATGGCTACCACCGCTAATATCTGCTCCCTGGTCATGCCTATAATATCTTCTAAAATATCACGTCTGTCATTGAATGCTAATGTGTGTCTCAGAAAATCGTAATGTCTTAACACATATCGCGCCATGGTCTTTCGCTTACGACGTCCCACTTTAGAATGAAAACACGATCCCAAACAAGCAGATTACATAGATGTTTCTTTCAATACAAAACTAAAAATCCATGACTCTATGTTAACAGTTTAATGAATACAGTGGACATTTGAAGTCATACAATTTGTAAATATTGACATATATATTGATTATACATAGATATCATTGGGAAGTTTATCGAGTGTAAAGGTAGACGCAATACCTTCGAGTAATATCTGTGTACTACATTTCTGCAGCAAATAATATAAGCAACACAATCCGCAGACACTCGAGTTAGACTGCTGTAGCATTTGGGTGTTATCTTTAAATGTAATACAATGCTGTTTCATAAAACGAACGAGCTGCTGGAGTAGATAAGATGGGAGTCGTGGTGGATCGAGGACGACCTTTCACTGCAGCTTTGATAGGTTTAGATCGGTGTTCAAAGAACTGTATCCACCGTTGTGTATCAGGAATATACAGACGACGCTCCATACTCAATGCACAAAGGGACAATGTCGTAGGAGAAGTGACACGTTCACGTCTTCTTTTAGAAATGAATGTGCCATATCATGTGCACTGTTCATGTATATTTCAATCTCAGAGGCATCTTTTAGTATTATTGGCATAAACCAAAAATGTTCAAATTGGTAATTGGGTCCATCTCTGAAATCGAAACGTCTTAGTAAGGGCCTAAACTCTTCCCCAACGCATGTACTGTCACACATATTGCACAACACGTCTATATGAGGGTTATTGATATTTGTCAATAATTTAGCTAATGCTACCATCCACACACCTTCGAATCGAACACGATGTGACAATTTGACGAGGAAACGGTAGGATGTGTTTTTATAATAAACTTTGGAATCTGAACTGTTGAAGACCACATACTTGTCCATAATGACAACCAATGTTCATTGAATGTTTTGCACCTGACTTTCTTCTACCCACGAATCGAAACTGGACGGCCATCCAGTCCAACGCACCAAGTAATACTCTTTTCCTTTTTATCGCTTTTTCTTCAACACCAGTAGTATATAATGTTGATGTCCAGCCCTTTCCGCAAGTGCCCTATGAATATTCATGAGCCTAGTGTTATGCTAATAGACATGCATGACGTCACAATGAGAACGGAGTTATTATGCATGCATGTTAAGAATGTGAAGAATGCGGCCTTTGTTAAAATGAAAAGTAAAAGCGGTAACTCGAGGGGTTTCTGAAATATTTCGGATTGTGGCCGTTAAATAAAAGAGCCCCGACACATTATGCATTCCCTTTAGATTTTGATTTGTTTGTAACTGTAAACAGTTTTCCGTATTCTGTTGTTTGTGGGCCAATTTAACGTGCGGTCTCCTCCAATCCCACGATCTGAATAGAAATGCAAAACATGTATCCTCATTAATTTATTTAATGTAACTGTGCTGAAGGGAATCCTTGTAATTCACACATGAGTAGATGTGAGAAATCATATTTATATAATTTCAAAACAATTATTTCACTTGCCTCTGTAATTAGACAAGCTCTTTCCACTTCTTTTAATTAGTTCGATGGGTTAATTGTATATGGTTTGCCAGAAGATTGAGGCGAAAATTACACAAGATGAAAGTGTTTTATAATTCTTCTTTACAAAGTTACGGGGAAGTACACAGGTACATCGGACATAAAATATACATTACTCAGAATGAAACGCGGGGTGTTGTATATCAGACACGGGGGAGTATGTATATCGGATATAAACTATACATCACTCAGAACGATAGATAACGATAGAGGGTTTGTATCGGATGTATTATATTTTACATACTTCAGAATGCTGTAGATGCAGACCAATGTAAGCTTTGAAACATGCTAAGAAGTATCCAAGCTGGATATTGACGATTGTTTCAGAATGGCATTCTACCCACATATACAAGTTAGTGGTAACCTCAAATACCTCCTTAACTTAACCCTATCACATATACATGATGCAGGTAATGCAAGCTCAGAAGTTTGGTGTGCAAATTTATAATAAATGTATAAATATAAATGTATAACTAACAGATATAAGCGGTAAGACGGATATGACTCCTCATGCATGCATGCATGCACCGGTAAACCAGACCTAACAGAAAGGAGTATATAGTTACTCAATAGTGTTTTAGGAACCAGGCAGCTTCAATTTGAAATAAAGGAAAGATATATTGAAGCAAGTCGAAATAATATATTTATATATCTAGCCTAAAATCACGATGATCCATGGACAGTGCATTGTGTAGGTCTATGTTGGGCATTGCTTAAAATATACCCACCGCTTCGCTTGTCATGTTAGGCGACAATCGATGGTTGGTTGGTTGGTTGTTTAACGCCGCACTTAGCAATATTCAAGCTATATGACGGCGGTCTGTAAATAATCGAGTCTGGACCAGACAACACGGACAATCCAGTGATAGACATCATGAGCATCGATCCATGCATTTGGGATACGATGACATGCATCAACCAAGTCAGTGAGCCAGACCCCCCGATCCCGTTAGTTGCCTTTTACGAGAAGCATAGTCGCCTTTTAGGGCAAGCATGGATTGCTGAAAAAGACCTATTCTACCCCGGGTCTTCACGGGCATCACAATCGATTGACCGGATGGGCATGCTTGTATAGTGACTTCGTTAATTGTGTGTCATGTACCCCGAAATACATGTAAATAAACGATTGGTTTAAGTATGAACAACGTCCCACGCCGGCATGTACGATGTCTCGCAATCAACCAAATAACGAACCTGACTACCCGAGGCTCGTTAGTCGCCTCTCATTATACGATTCTAAGCCGGACTCCCCATCCGATCATGGGAATATTACCTGCATGGTCAGCTTTCCTGTTACTGGTTCTTGTAGTAAAATGTTGGTCCACATGGGCAGAGAGCAAAATAGTGATTGATATTATAAGCAAACATCCAGCACGTCGGAGGACGTTGAACCTCCGATCCATGAAGTCACCTAGTAAGACAATTAAAATTAAGCATGTGTTGCTGGGGACCCCTTCTTCACGAAATCAACTGCCTGAGTGGTCTAGTGGATAGACGTCTGCAGAAGGAGTGAGTAAGTGGGTGAATATGTATTTACACTGCTTTTAGCAGCATTCCTGGAGTATCATGGCACGGGACACCAGAAATAGGGTTTACTCATTGAACACATGATGGGAATGGAACCCGGGCCTTCGACGTGATGAGCGAATGCTTTGACCAATAGGCTAACCAATCGCACCCCTGACAGCGGAAGGTAAAATACATATCTAAGGCTAATGACAGAATGGATGGTTTGAAGCAAGGTATAATTCAAATAATTCCAGTAAAGTAAAATTATTTTTTTCTTCTACAACATTAACAATATGAGCTTATGACCTTGCTTAAATTTACACTGAGGTTCTCACACCCTTCATAGAGATAGTTCCTCCTTGGAATTCAAGTATCAACAATATCCTGAGCAGTAAGAGATCTGAACAGACAACTAGTCAGTAGTAATTAGGGAATCATCTTGTGACATGTTTATGGCTAGTGTGTCAGGTCAGTGCTAGCAGTAGCTCGCCTGTATTCAGTTGTTTGAGCCCTCAACAGACCAATGAACCCTTCAGTATAAACTATCAAGTTCCACTTTCCCCAGTTTGGCTTTAGCAAGTCTAGAAATAGACAAATACACATATCCATGGAAGGTGGTAATACATCAATCTATACAGATGTTCACAGGTCATAATCAACCTATGACATTTTATACACAATATCATCATACAATCTACACTTAATGGAATGTTAAGATTTCTTCTTGGCTGATGATAGTAAATCACATTTCAAACTTGTGAGCAGAACCTGAGTGTTATGGGTCAATATTTAACCTTGACCAGAAATTGGATAACACCTTTAAAATCTACTATTAATGAAATCTTAAGATTTCTTCTTGGCTGATGATAGTAAATAACATTTCAAACCTGTGAGGAGAATCTCAATGCTATGGGTCAATCTTGCTAATGTTAAGAGATTGTTGACTATATTTTTACTCACATCCCCTCAACCAGAAGTGGCATAAATGTTATGCTTTCAAGAATGAAAGGAATCTTGAGAGTTTTGTTTTCTGAACATTGTCATTCACATTTACAACCTTTGAGAAACATGTACTTTGACAATAAGCTGTGCATATGAAACTACATAGTTTTAAAAAAAGCTTCGTCCCCTTCACAGCTGTAATAGGCTAACTGATCATCATGGAGGGACTGACTGCACAATGCATGACATTGTGCTAGGTCTGTACCTGCCTTGATAGAAACCACAGAAAAAAGGTAAAAAGTAAAGGTATAATGACTTACCTACACATTCTCGTCTTTCAAAGAAATATTATCTTAGAAACTTCAGCCACTTGGCCTTCAACAGCAAGGACCAGACGACCATTTTGATCAAGTTGTAAAGGGAGGATAACTCTTACTGTTGCTTTGTCTTGCAAATTTTAATGTCAATGATGACAGAGCATGAGATAACAAGTTCAGTTCTCTATTAGTAATGGGTTTATTAAATATATGTTATCTGTCTTAAGTTGGTAATTTTGAAACCTTTCTAAATATTTCAATCATATTAAATAATATCATTTAGATTCCATATGGTCTCCCCAGAAATATGAGGACATTTTGCTGGCAAAACGGTTATGAAAGCTTCAACGTTTTTATGTCAATAAGCTACCAGGAATGGTTCAATGAGTTTCCCAGTTATTTTAATACTGACCAGGAAGGAGATTTTGTCATACAGGGTATTACATATGTATTTTTTCCTTTAAAACAATGAGAAAAAGAATAGGGTGGTGGGTGAATCAAAGGAACATTAAAGAAATCTTTTTTTAACAAGAGAAATCTTTTTCAACAATTTCTACTCTAATATTTCTATATGTAATTAGTTTCTTTTATTTTTTAAGTTAGACTTCTAAGATGAAGCACAAACTTTCTCACATCCTGTATCTGCTATGCCTGGAAGCAGTTACATGTACCTCCACCATTAATATAAGAAAATAGTTGCTTTTATCATCATGTACACAATAATCAAATGGAGTGATTTTGAATAATTGTTACCACTAAAATCTAACATGATAATGATAGTAATATTTACAAAAAATGACTTTGGGACTTGAGAATACAAACAAAAATACACACATCAGTTGCCAGAGGGCTGTGAGGTGTTGTTGCTTAGAACTCCCTTGAACAGTACAAATTTAACTGTACCCCTTTCAACTCTGACATGTTGAGTATTCATTGTTTGATGTTTAATGACACACTTAGTTATATTCAAAATAATTAATATTATTATATTGATGTACATACCCTCCCACATATATTTTGTGAACATCATGGCCTATTGTACAATGTCATGAGTATTTATTCCTAGACATTAACCTGCTGTTTTACTGTGTATGAGAAGAAATATGTCTAACTCTCATAACTCTTGCAAAATTGCATAACACAAACATCCTAGGAACTTGAATTATTACGCTTGTATCCCCACCAATGAGTGGCATAACAACTTTAAAATACATAAATTCGAGAATAATTTTATTTTCATTTGGCTTTTGCTATTTTGTAGGAAACACTGTGTTCAGAAGTGGCCAAGATAGCTATTTAAAAGAAAATTTACTCTGTTATTAAACATGTCACCACCTCACAAAGGTTATGATATGATATAGAGGATTCAACCCGAGTGTTTTTTAATATGGGAAATATCAACCGAGTCTTAGTTAATCGGTTAACCGATTAACGGGACGAGGTTGATATTTCCCATATTAAAAAACACGAGTGATGAATTCTATTTATCATTTTCACATTTTTGCTTCCCAATTAAGGAATAATATTTAGCTGCAAATGTCGGACATCGAGTCAGTAGCATTGCCATTGGCGCACTTTGCAGAACGGAGTAAAAATACAAAACACAAGAAGTGCAGATGATTTTGCTCTTATTACATGTTTGTCAATTAAACACATAGTGCATGCCAGAGATATTATTTTTCTACGGTGTTTATCCCAGTTCTGGTCGTATCCCAGTTCTGGTCGCTACAGACGTCTAGCTTTCGCCAGGATATTCCCATGTGAGATGTCCTCCAGTGCGGTGTTGAAATACTTGTCGATTTGTTCGCCCGTGGAAAGCATAAAGCACTCACTCGTGTTGCACCTGTGAGGGATGTTCAACAGAGCATCCGTAGCAGTTCAGTAGTGTCAAAGAAAACGATTTTTTTCTGTAATTCGTCTAAATATATTGATTCCATTGTGGTCTCAAATAACACGCGCTGTTGGCGTAGTCTGCTGTTTCTGCATGCACGTCATCTTGTTCTTATCAGGCTGGTACGAACACGAAAGCACACTTTCACCATTTTGTTGTGCTTCGAACCTACTAAGTGCAAAAGCTCTCCCCTCACGTCTCACTTCATTATTTACATCTACAATCTGGAAGATGTTATAACCCCGGGCTGCTGAACTCATCCTGAGATAAGCAAACTACAAATATATGTAAAGTTTTGTTGAAGAAGTATTTATTTATTTATTTATTTTTTTACAACAGACCGAATGCTAGTAACGCATTGTGAAAATAAACTATATTACAAGTTTATCGATTGGTACGCACTGCGAGTAACACAGGCGCCTTAAGCATTAAGCAGGACGTTGACCTTCGGCTTACCCCGCGCACTTTTGTACTACTCGATAAACCAAGTGAAGAGCCTGCATTATTTAAGAAATCATACATCAGCATGCGAGAATCAGAAAAAAATTAAATAAATGTACCTCTGCAAGTGTCTATAAATTATCCATTGCTTGTCACAGGGTTGATCATCAAGTGCAATGCGATCGATAGTACACTGATAATTCAATCATCAGGTTAAAAACCGTAGGGTACACTTTCTAACAGATAACGTTTATTGTCTAATGGTATCAAAGCCACTTTGGAGTTTTTAACAGAATACAAGGTGTTGTTGAAAGATCGAATGAGATTAAAAGAACACATGAATTTTCGACTCTCAAAAAGACACTCTTTAAACATTTCAAGTCGTAGAAAATTCTTGATAACACTACGCTTAATAACCTCAGCAGTTTTCTTGTCTGTGACATCGTTTTCATTCGATTGTACGAG
The DNA here is from genome assembly GCF_023055435.1 of Haliotis rufescens. Taxonomy (NCBI): domain Eukaryota; kingdom Metazoa; phylum Mollusca; class Gastropoda; order Lepetellida; family Haliotidae; genus Haliotis; species Haliotis rufescens. The sequence goes on from NW_025964013.1 coordinate 5,263,242, forward strand.
AAAACTGTAATTTTTGGCTTTTAACCCCACAAATTCGCGAATGATTTTTCCACCCGCCTCGTCTTTCTTGAGTCCAGTGACCTTATGGTTTATCATGGAATGCAATGAGTGCTCGGAAGGATATGTAGATGTATCAAACAAATGCAGATTTTGTTTCATAAATTCGTAAGGATCCATTAATGACTCATTGTGGGGAGCATGCACATGCATAAATAGACTGTCTGTGTCGGTCATCAACACGCCCAGTCTTTCGGGCCCGTACTGTCGCTGCATGACGTCATAATAGAAGGATAACTTATGCGACGTTTTGCATGTTCGAGTATGGCAAAACCCACCGCAATAGGTTGATCTTAATGCACTGAAGTGTTGTCCATTTCTAGCGCTGTGACATTTTCTGTGAATATTTGTGCATGGTTTTTGCCGCATTTTTGAGCAATTTCGTCCTTTGTGTAACCAAATGCACAGTTTTATGCTTTCTTTTATTCATACAGAAACGTCCGAAGACACAGTTCGACATAAGTTTGTACCTTTCTTTGCTGCAAGCGTCCGTAGCTAATTTGCGATTTCGCCAGTTCAACTCAATGAATGGTTTTAGCCACGGACCTTGTTTAAACCGTAGGACTCTATGAAACTGTTCAAGTTTTAATCCCAACCTCAAGTACAGTTTTAACGTTTTGAAATGGACTACATAATTGTCTCGTTCCTTCAGCGTACAAAAGAGCTTTTTACCCGATGGTTGGTTAAGTGGGAGACCAAAATGTTCAAGCAGTGTTTTGTGGTAATGCCAAAATTCGTTGATTGAAATATTGTCATGCATCGGTGCTAAAGGGAAAGAGGCGTGGGCTTTATGCAAATGTGGAGGGTAAGGCAGGTCAACTTCAAGTATGTAACCAGTTTCTGTCTCTGTGTCAACGGTTATCTCCCAAAACCCCTACATCCCATTTCCCCTACAACCCAGTTCCCCTACAATTAGTTAAAACAACACGCGGCATTTACCTGTCTGGTATTATGAACTCACCTAAAGGAGAGATTAAGGTCTGGAGTAGAGGTAGTAGAAATGAAAGGGGTAGAGCTTTAGGGGACTAGGGGAATTTTTTATTTTTTTTAAATAATGTAAGTGTAATGAAAGATGCCTATATGATGAGAAGACAATTTTTAAAAAATTACAAAAATAACAACAGGAAGAAACAATTATTACACTGAGATGGACGATTTACAGTTGAGATGGCTAGGTTAGTATATAGATACTTGAATCTGACTAACATGACATCAACATGTCTGGGCTTCGCTATGTTGAGTTTGTTATGTCACAGAGAGGAAAGCCCCAAGTCCTTTTTGATGGTATTATAATGTATTATGAATTTTGAAAAATGAACATTTTATTATAATGTATTATGAAATTTGAATAATATCGTAATCGTAATTTAATATTTATCTCAATCTATTCGTGTTTCTTGGGTTGTTCCATTGTATGAAATAGGTAACTGACTAGGGATTAGCAGTGCCATTGACCGTGAACTTTGTTGTCTTAAGCTGTAGGGGAAATGGGATGTAGGGGTTTTGGGAGGTTACCGTGTCAACGATCTCCCAGTCAGTATGATTGTACGCTTCAGGTTCTGCGAATTTATAATCACCAATGGGGAGGAACTCTAGCATACACGTAGCGTACAGACTATTAACGTCAAAGTATAGGAGATAAGAGGTATATTTCCCCGATCGTAATCATTCATGTACGGTCGTTACTCGCCGCATATCGTTTGCCGATTGTTGAGACTCCCCCGCGAAGAGAGTTTTCTATAAAATTGTATTCGTCAACTTCTCTAAATAAATCGAGTTTCACTTTTGTCATTTTCAATGCTGCATCTAAACAAAACCCTGGCATACTGTAATAATGTCATTGGTCTAAAAAATAACCTGCTAAGCAACCCGGTCTGAATGTTTCAAAAATGTCGGTCAACAAAAGCACGTCCACTGTCACATACAACCTCATAAAGTCGCTCATCGTGCGTCACTCGAACTCATTCCATAAGTCGTGTGCGAAATTATTGTCTGCGTCAGAGATTCTCTCCCCAGACAGCGAACTATAGAATGACTCTTGTGGCGGTAACTCAGTTTCATTTATTTTTTCAAACCCGTTCATGTACTCATAGGGGAAAGGAAGTTAGAAGATTAGACACTACAGTTTCGCTACTTATTCTTTTTGGAGATTGTTATCTGGGATCCAGCTGTTGAACTTTTTAGATAACCCATCCATATAACAAAGATTACTTTCTGACCAGCTCTCTTTCTACTCTTGAGAACTTTGTCCACTCGTCACATACTAACAATAGGCTTGTCTTCTTTTGCATTCATTTTCGTAAAATTTGCCCTGAACCGGATCCTCTGCCATATCCTTCAACAGGGCCCACTTGCACAAAGCGATCATAGCGCTAAGATGATCGTAACTCCCATACTTTAACATAGGTTTCCAATAGTCGTAGCGCTAAGATCGCTTTGGGCAAGTGGGCCCTGGCAGATAGACATACCACTCCTGTGGTATCGTCTCCTTATGTTGAATATTCCTTCGGTCCACTTTTCTTGATGGTCCCCTTGAAAGGCATGTCTACGATGAGACAGTCTCACTTGGTCTCCAACTTTAAACTTAAAGGGTTTTTCATTGGCTTATGTTTGGTTATGGCTTTTGGTTTCAGTGCTTTCTTAACCAATGTGTCAACGTATTGCTCTTTCCTTCTTTATTCATATTAATTTCAGTAGGTGTTTTTTTCATTTAGTGATCTGTGTGGCCTGCAGTCGTGTGATGTTGGTGTCCTTTTTTGCGTTAATGAACATGTAAGTAGATACAACACGGATGGATTGATGCATTCGTACTTGCTATGAATAGAGAATTACAATTTGTTCTTAACCGTGCGCGAAATACGCATAGTGTCGGAAGGCGCAAGTTAAATCCCCAATTACTGACTTCATTCTTGAAGAAATCACAACTCGCCATTTATACTTGTACCACTGTGTAGATTCTTTTATATTGTATTGATGTAAATCACGTAAAATACGTCACTCAACCAGTTCATGTACTCAACCATTTCCATTTATATTTTCACAAAAGATCAAAGATTAAAAACAGTTATCAAGATATATTGTACATAGCTTCAGAAATACATAATCGTCGTTTCAAATAACACGCGCTCGCTAGAGCGTTTGACCTGGTTTGATGAATACAGGGTGTGTGTTGAAAGTACATCATACTACAATAGAGACGGGTTGTGTCAACATGATATACGCGGGGTAATGTAGAAATAAAAAATGTACGTCTAGCTGGATCAAATTTATCTTGTACAGTATACAAGTTGTACACCATGAACGTTAGACAACCTGTATAGAATAGACAAGCTAGCAGTGTAGTTTACATTTAGCGCGCAACAACGAGGTAGTCACGTCACCCTGCATTGACTATAACGCTGAATGCAGCCGGATGTGACGGCACGAAGCTAGGTTTGTTGGGAAAGTAATGGAAGCAATTTATAGGACATTTTCATGTTTACAATACTCACCCTTAATTCGAAGAGAGAACAGAGTTGGAAATTTAGACGTTGGAAACATCACACCCTTCCGACTCATCATTTTCAAAATGCCATTTACTATAATTATGTCAATGATATGAAAAATATAACCACTGACCCTATCCAATGTCTTCCATGATAATACATTTATCAATTATCTTTGCTTTCAGGCTGATGTGATATCAGTCCATTATTATTTGCAAAGTGACAGTCCATTTCTTTTGTCTCTCGTCAGTTCAATAATTTTGAAGAACCCACGTTTCGTCCTCGTGGAAAAGGTGTCGGATCATAGCCGGCATGAACGATTCCATATTCAACCATATGTTACTTTGCTTTCCGAAAAAGATCCTCGTGTGTCAGAGTTTTCATGACCTCATCGAAGTACCACGTGACCTTCGAGCTATAGCTCTTAGGATATAGACACGTGGGTTGTCGCTGCGAGTGATGGATGATTTCACATCCGGGACATGGACAGTTAGTTTCTTTAATTCTTATCTCTATACCATCGCGCAGTGCCGCGACATAGTATCCATCGAGGATATGTTCAAACTCCAGCCTCTGTTTCTCAATCTTCATTTCCTACGGGAGCGGCGACACACAGTTGTAACTCCCGAGCTGTATATGATACGGTCCCTCTGAGACCTGGAACTGTGTCGATTTAACTAACTCCAAAGCAATTGACATAGCCAACATTTCATCGCTATAATATCGCTCATCCTCATAGACCGTGCATCCTCGTCGATCCGTGATGATGAAATGATATTTCGTCGATGACATCGTTGAGCTGTTGCAGTTCATGGCGGTGCTGTTGATAATAACAAACAAAAAAAAAAATTTAAAAAATAAATAAAAATAACAAAACAATACACATTACATATTCATTCCTATATGTGTTTAAAATGTAGTGTTATAATCGACATTTGCCTTTATTTCAATTCACTGTTTCCATAGCGATATGTTATTCTATTATTATTTTGATTACTTTCCTTTATCTAGCAGTTGTTTTGTTAACGAAACGAGTATAATCGGTTAACCTGATATAGGTAAGATGTGCATCCATCGAATACATGGATACACGTGTCTTCGTGTAGGAATGCTTCTTGCAGTTTTCCAGCTTGACTAGTAGTCATCCGCCTGTCTGCACCCGTCATACAGGGGATAGTGCGCGTGCTTTAAACACGATAAACCATTGACAAGGAGAGATTTGGATCGTCTTACTCGGGAGCAATGTAACCATAGGGTAAGGATGATACCCCGTCATCGAGTATGTACCTTTTATTGTCTAAAGGAGACAACGCGACTTTCCTTACCTTCACTGTGTACAATGCGTTGTGAAAAGACCTAATGAAAAGTAGCCCAAAACTGTTTTCTATCAAACACACATTGTTTTAACATCTCATGACGTAGGTGTTTTTTCCCCCAGGTACGCTGTATACCCTTAGCACGTTTCTCCCCTTACAGTACAGTACTCTTTTCTCCTTCCTCGCTCTCTACCTCCTGCTTTAGTACAAAACTGTAGCATTTACTTTTCAATCCTACAAATTCGATGATAATATTATGTGCGGTTTCTGATTTCATAAGACCCGGCTGTTTATGTCTTTCTTTACTGTACAGCGGATGAGTCTTTGGAAAATTGGATGTGTCAAACAATTCCATGTGATAGCTCATAAACAGATAAGGGTCCAGGAGGTTTTTTTGCGGGCGAAGCCCGACTACCGTACTGTCTAACCAAAACGTCATACCAGAAAGAATAGACTCTTCTCTTGGCATGTTCCAGTATACAGAAACCCACGGCGATGGGTTGGTTTAATGCGACTGAGGTTCGTTCCATTTCTACCGAAGTCAACTGTTCGGAGAAAATATTGTGACGTTTGAAATTGCACTTGGCAGTACATTTCGTCAGTATATTAGCATCGGTCACCAAACGAATGTCCTTATACTTTCTACAGTTTTCAATTTGTTTTCCATAACACGTATTGCTCAAAAGTTTGTAAAAATATTTCGATGCGCTGTCGCTAGCCATTTTACGTTTGTGTGTGTTGATATCGATATAAGGTTTCATCCATGCATCCTGAGCGAATATGACTACGGCGTGAATATGTTTCACTCGCATTCCCAGTCTCAAGTAACACTTCAACGTTTCGAAATGAACAATGTAGTTGTTTTTGTCGTAAAGCGTGCAAAACAATTTTTTCCCGCTCGATTTAGTTTTAGACAGACCTCTTCTTTTAAAATCTCTTCACAGTACGGTGAAAATTCGTTCGATGGTATGTCTCTATGCATTGGCGCAGGAGGGAATGAAGCGAAGAAGTCGTGTAAATGCGGAGGGATTGTCAGATCGCATTATATCGCATAGCCATAGTCTCCGTCATAAGGGACAGACATCCAGTCAGTGCTGTCAAACACGTCACGCTCTAAGAACTCAAACTACCCCACGGGCAAGGGCTCTGTCATACAAGTAGCGTACAGGCTATTGACGTCGTAGTAATACAAATAACCCGTCTCTTTTGTAGGGTCGTACTCGTCCCCCATGTACACGTTGTTACTTTTGAAATAACGATGGCTGATGAAACTACATTCACCCCTGATACCCCTCTCAAAATACCCGTACAAATCGGGGTGGGTTAAGAGTCGTAACTGACCACCAGTGAGCTTGAGGCAGCTCATGTTCGAGAAACTGGGCAGACTCACAAAATGAAACGGCTCGAGACCGTAGTCCTTCATACACATAGATCGAAACATTTGCATGACGTCGCATAACAACAAGGTGTCTACCGTCACGTACAATTCCACAAAATCATTCATCGATTTCATGTCAAACGTATGCCAAAGTTGTTGTACAAAGTCATAATCTGGATCCGAAATTCCTTCCTCGCTCAGCGAAGAATAAAACTCATCTTTGGACGGTAAACATGTCTCACCAAATACCTCAAAACTGCTCAGATATTCATAACAGAACGGTAATTTTCTCGTCAAGAGGTCTACATGGTGAGGATACTGTTCATTTAAATGTTGAAAGCGCTCAATGCCTTTGTCTTTCAAGTTTTTAGTTAACGTGTCTAGGGAAGCATTCAAAAATTTATATGAATCCAAGAACACGAGGTTGTCGACGCTGAAGCTTAAAAAAAATTCAGTATTGTGATCAATGCAATTTAATTATCTGTCCGAAAAGGCTTCAACAGCCTGTCACAACAGATGTGTGTCGTACTTTTCTGCATTGTGTAGCACACAAACGACCCTCTTTCGTTGTCGATAATTGAGATTACAGTCAAAATGCGCTAACCCTCTCACCCGACCTGTTAAATGGTCGTGGTCCACGACCGGCGATGACAATTCGAACCCCTCTCCGCATAACCAACAGACATCAACTATGTTTATCTCTGTGCCATCATCGCGAGGGATGATGGGGTCAACTGGATTTGCATAAATGTCGTCTTGGATCCAATCGTAAGCCTCTAAGATACTTGTCATAAAATGAATACCGGCATCGGGACCGGTGTACACTAGCAAGGGTTGACAATAGTCATAGGCACAGGGAACGTGAGTTCGGAGACGATTAGAATCCGGATCGTCTTGCGGTTCGAGTACAGATTCGAAATCGGCATAAAAAATGAAATCACATTCTTGTTCGTAGGATTTCTGTCTCAAACCGTATTCGAGCAGATCGCCATCATCATCTTCACTCGGCATTGTAATTCTCTGCGTTTTTTTATTACAATAGGAAGCATGTTTTTCGAAGGCCGACTGGTTTGTAAAAGACCAAAGACATCGTCGACACACTTCACTGTTGCTTTGCGTAATATATGATTTCACCAAACTCGCCAAGTTGGTAATTAAACAGTAATGACTCTTTCCTATATCCGTTAGTATGGCAAGAGATCGATACATCGTTCGCGAGGAACATCATCCTGTTGTTTACTAATGAGAGCAGGATAAATGTAACCTGGAGTAACGTTACCGTGTTTGTCAACCACCGGTTCTTCATACCCATATACATTAATGGATACATTGTTTTGACTTTCAAATTTAGAAACCTTTTTTAATGTCATTGGAAAGGAGATACCGTTTATATTAAACTTAACGATGTTGGGCAAGTAATGGATTTCACGTTCGCGATGAGACTCTGGCGGAGCGGGGGAAAAGTGAGCTATCACCGAATACAGAAAACACAGATCGTCGCTGTTGACTATGTTCAGTATAGATTACTTATGTCGTTTCAATTCCGGTGGTAGTTTGATTAACGATAAGCCGCGAAAGGGTCTGAACCGAGTTACGGTTAGTTTGACGTTGAGAACTCTTTCAAAGTTTAGATTTGAACTCTCTCCCTCATAGTTATCTATACGCCGTAATAATGTATTGACGTGCTGGTGATATTGTTCGATCAAACTGTCACCCTCCGTACCAACCACCATCGGCGAATGAAAATAAGGTTCCGTGTGATTCACTTTTCCATCGTCTGCTATTTTTGAAAACTGAACGTGTAGATACAGCCCCCATTTAAAGTATATTTTTTCGACCATTTCCCTTCTTACCACATCAATAACTCTCTCTTGTATGGACGCTAAATACAATAAAGGGTCACTACCCTCATTAATACCGTTTGGTGTGAAATTAAATACCCTAGCCTCACCATCAAATGCTTGACGCGCTCACCCGTGAGGTATGCTATTTTGTCTCGTGTTAGATCGTCTAACTGGTGTCTTCGTTCGCCGGCGTCCTTTAGCACGACCGCTGCCCGAAATTCCACCCCTTACCGACCTACTGTTCCTGGCCCACACAGCCCCTCTGGACCTAGAGCTTTGTCCTTGGCCTTCCCGTGATGACAGGTTGGATGACACCGACACCTTTTTGGCCGAACTGTTAGAAAATTTAGCAGAAAATTTAAAAAAGTCCCAAGCGCGTTCCCTCAACTCCAGTAGTGTACATATTATAGTTATTTATTTATTCATTTATTTATTTATTTATTTATTATTTGAAGCATATTGTGATAAACATAAGTATTTCTATCAAAAATATTCTCTTTGCTACCTGTGATATTTTGGTTTCTCAAATGCATTTACATGCATAAAAATATGTTATTTTGGAAAGAGTGTTGGTTGTCTTGTCTTGTCTTATGCCATGTTGGTCTACTTTCTAGAAGTCGTGTATGAAATAATACACCCATTTACATACGAGTCCCGTACCTACTCGGAACAGAATGTACTGCCTTCTATAAGTTCACTACATAGTGCAAACTATGAGAAAATAAGACTGGTTTCCTTTGCTGTTGACGACACGCATGAGAAAATAAGACTGGTTTCCTTTGCTGTAAGCAAAAGAGGCAAAGTTAGTTTCATGGGAGCCATTCTACAACCTAGTATCGGAGGGCGATGCTATGCGCTATTATGTTTATTGTTAGCGAATTGGGGTGTAGGCAGGGTGCTTATTGTTGGCGCAAAGGGGACAGGCCCTTTAAGGGCGACTTCAGCGTACTGCGATTCTATATACCTTAGAGTGAGTGAGTGAGTTTGGTTTTACGCCGCTTTTAGCAATATTCCAGCAATATCACGGCGGGGGACACCGGAAATGGGCTTCACACATTGTACCCATGTAGGGAATCGAACCCGGATCTTCGGCGTGACGAGCGAACGCTTTAACCACTAGGCTACCCGACCGCCCCATATACCTTAGAACATTCACACAAACAACACGATACTTCCATTCTATCGATTCAGTGTTTATTACTAACAGCTCGTTATGGTGATACATAAGACAGTATAGTCATTTTAATACACAGTTTCCAGTGGCAACATGAGACAAACTTTCTATCAATTCACGTTTAAAACTAACAACTTGTAAGCACAAGTGAGATTCAATACTATTTTACAGTTTCCAATGGTTTGAATTTCTTCTTCTTCGCACCGGGAACACCGTCCCTCACTTTGCCACGCACGAACATGGGTTGAGTTCGTTTTCTCTTGCCTTTTCCCACCTGAGAGAAAAGGGGTTGTGAGTTGGGTAGATGTTTCAGTCGACGGGTAAATGCTTGAAATCCAACATCTTTTATATCGTTACTGTGTAACACAAACTGTCGAATGCAGTCAATCACATTAGAATGCTTTATAGGGTGTCCGTGTTTATACAACCATTCGAGGTTAGCATTCCAGGGCCATTCAAGGCACCTGTATAGCTCATTATACTGTATGATTTGGCTTACGCATTTTGAAAATGATGAGTCGGAAGGGTGTGATGTTTCCAAGGTCTAAATTTCCAACTCTGTTCTCTCTCCGAATTAAGGGTGAGTATTGTAAACATGAAAATGTCCTATAGATTGCTTCCATTACTTTCCCAACAAACCTAGCTTCGTGCCGTCACACTGCTACATGTACTTATCAGTTTCTTATTAAACATAGACATGGTTCTAACTATTTATTTTCAAAATAGAACGTTCTGAATTAAAACTGTGCACATCATGTTACACGGTTAAAACTCAGACCGTAGGGTTTATTTATCATCGCGTTAAAAGGAAAAGCTAGCATTGAAACATCAACTATGCAAGTCGGGACAGACCTGAATAAGTAAACGCCTTCTATACAAATGGTTCACAATAGAACGCGGCGCGGGTGATTCGAAATCCGGCTGCATTCAGCGTTAAAGTCAATGCAGGGTGACGTGACTACCTCGTTGTTGCGCGCTAAATGTACGGGGACGGTCTGTCTATTTAGGGCAGCACGCTATACACATAGCTCTATTCATAACCCTTTACTTTTGTTTTCTTATGAATTCTTTTCTGCCTTATAAACACACACCTTTCATTCCCCTCTGTCCCGACGCGCTGTTGATGCATGAGTCATCCTATCTGATCACGTGACTTGGATCAGCCAATCACCTACCCTATTTTCCCTCAACCTCCCTCAACCAAAAAGGGTTTCTGCGGACCGAGACTATACTACTGCCGTCTGTTGTAGCCAAAAGAAAATCGGGTTCCACAACATATATCTCAGTCTGATTTCCTATTTTGAAACTATTGTTATTATTATACTAAGTAATGGATAATTAATATGCAGCTTACGGTGCACGTTGTTAACTTTAAAATGAATTCATCATTTAAGATTTGTGAATCAACCATGGTTGATGCTAATCCCTGTATAATTTGTCACATCAGTACAATCTGAATGGTATGGCTATACCGTCTCTACCTTATTGTATTAATTTATAACATGTTTCATGCTTTAGTATTTAACTTGTATCATGTATATTGTATTTAAATCCCTACCTAATTCACAATGCGTGGGACACGACCTTCTTTACAGAAAGGGCGTAAATCGTAAGCAGTTTGGCAGAGTATAGGTTTTAACAGGGAGTTTATATATGTCTTATATTTTCCCTGAGTTAAATAAGTTAAATATATATATAGATAAATATTCGCAGCGCTGGCCAATACAAATAATAACAGCAGCACGGATTCATGTGGAGGTCAGTGGCTCCTAATTAGCGCTAGAGAATGGCTGTTTGGCCACTGAAGCTCTTGACATTGAGGATGAGGTGCGGGATACTGGAGGCTGACCAGAGAGGTATCGTATTCGAGCAGCTGGTCAGTGATTTCACTGGTTAAAATTAGAATACTTTCGGTTACTCGGGAATTGACCTTCGGACAGCGGCTAGGCAGGTTGGCTCTCTGACGCCTCTGATATGCTGCCTGGCCATGTCTGTCCCATTACCACAATCGTGATTATAGAGAGGCTGTAATTATTATATCACAAATAAAGTGTTGTCGACCCACGGATGGACTCCTGTGTTTGAAGGACAGATATCCCAAACGTAACAGCCCGGGATAGATATGCACTTATGGCAGAAGCCTTCTATTATATAGTCTCTGCTTATGATAAGTTGATATGAAGTCAAACCAATGGGGCGACTACAACAGACGTCATGTTTGGCTTATTCATTATCTTCTTTAAACAAATGATATTTCACCTTTACCTGGTTATACAATTACATAAACTCTGGGTTTTTTACCGAAAAATCCCCTCACAAAGTATTCGAATAATTAAAATGGTGGCATAGATCCACATCTGACACCAAAACAAGTATCGTTGATAAATAGTGTTCTTTCATAACATATATGTAAGAACAAAGAACTAAAGTTTTAAAAACACTGGTCATGGTTCGTTGCACCAGAGACTGTAACGTATCCCAGTGAGCGGATAGGTCTTGTCATATCACGGTCTCATTCTAAGTAATGGTACATAAGACAATGTTATTAAAGACAACACAACCATTTTAGTGGGCACTAAATGGATAAAAGAAGAAAAACATTTCCTTTTCTTCTTAGATAGTTTATTAATTAGTCGTAAGTATGAATTGCACTGTGGGCATCATGACCTTTCTACGAATAAAGTGCCTGTATGTTTGCTATGAGTACATATTAACATAAAAGGAATGAAATGAAACTTTAGCTCACTAACTACTACAACTCTACAATGTAATTGTAGTCGTGTATGTGAATTTTGGGCCACCAATATGAGCTCACTAACTTGATAGGGCTGTAGTTAAAATAACATGTTAAATGCTACGGCTAGTTGATATAAACTAGTTAGTAGGGCAACAATGATGCAGTGCCGAAATCTGGTACCTATTCTGCCCCCAAGCCCTATGGAAAAACGTCGAAAATAATCATTGCTTGGTTATAATTAATTGTTGACAATAAATGACCAATCCACGTTTTGTGTCTTATGTAAGGTATATGTATGGAATCTTTTTTGATATAAGAGGGAAGAGAAGTTGATCGAGGTTGTAAATATAACGATTTTGACGCCTTCTTTTGTATTCATGTGGGGCGGTCTGGTAGCCCAGTGGTTAAAGCGTTCGCTCGTCACGCCGAAAACCCGGGTTCGATTCCCGACATGGGTACAATGTGTGAAGCCCATTTCTGGTGTCCCTCGCCGTGATATTGCTGGAATATTGCTAAAAGTGGCGCGAAACCATTCTCACTCACTCGCTATTCATGTACAACGCGTCTGTTAAAATAATATGTAAGTCCGTTTATATACAGGATTTCTCTTTTACGATTCGTTGTCGGAAGTGGCAAGATCAAAGTGGGAGCTTGCGGTAAGTACATTTTTTGGTTCCCTAAGGTACAAGTAGATATGTTCAAAAAGCACTTAGTCTATGTACTATTAGGGACAGCGTAAAATAAATTCTCAAAAGTGAACGGGCTGTTTTTCTTTCAAACTCTTTCTCTTTCATGTTTTATTTCCTGAATGATAAGAATACTTCTCCTGCCTTTCGATTCCATAGAAGTTAGATCAACAGTTACACATGTTGTATGCAGTCTAGCATTGTCGTGTTGACGGATAACTTGATGGAAACAACATGTGGCTGAAGAGTTTCATCACAATAGCGTTTGGTCGTTCAGTTGCCTGGCACTAGGTATATTCTACCAGTGTGAGAGAAATTTGCCTACATTATTTTGGGGGCAAAGCCAAATCTGTCGATCTGCCAATGTCGGTGCACCCTAGCTTACCCATATTCTCAGTGCGGCATTAATCGCTTACCCAAATGTCGCTGAACAATGTTCCATCGCTGTTTGGGGCATATACTGCTTGCGGCTCAGTTGACGTCAAAACAACACTTTTGTCCGACAGGCCGTCGAGCTCTAAGACCTGCGCTACGAAGACGTTTCGACGCAGTCTGGTCAGATATCTTTCGCAATTTGAGAATTGCAAATAACGTAGCCGTATGAAGCGGACCGTGGAAGCCATTGTAACACGGGGACGGCTCGACCTGGGTCAGTCAATTGACGTGCCAGCTTTTCGTATCGATACCAGGTGGCACACATTTCAATATCCTGGCTACACCTGACTGCAAGTCTCCTGGTTCCTATCGACCTACGAGGTTGTTCCGTTGAGCTTCAGTGAGACGTGGCACGACGTCACAGGTAAAACAGCTGCTGCCAGTCAAAACCACCCCACCATGAACGTGCATTGATCCTATTGTAATGTGGTGTTACCATACTTACTTTTGCAATATGCATGTGGTCGCTGTTGCGCTTTGAACGATTCAAACAATGACAATGTAATTATTAAGTATGTATATGAAGACAACAAGGTATGAAATATATCATGTATATTGTTATGGTTCGGGTTAAGATGTCGCTCTGCCACTACTTTGGGTCATTTCCATAATATTACGCTCCTTGCATTTGCAATTGGCCAATCAGCCTCAGTTTCAGTTAAAAGTGTTGACATGTCGTCACATTGTCATAACGCAATTACACAATATCAGTCTGTTGTCATACCATCATATTGTCATATCAAAATATCACTCTATTACCATGTTGTTCTTTTGCCATATCATCGTATCGCGTGACCATATCGCTTCATGGCATTTTTGCTTCGAATTCATCGTGATAACATGTGATGTCGTGTCATGCTATCAACTTGTCGTGTCGTGCTATCGCTGCATCGTCTAATTCTATTGTTTTGTCATTGTGTTTCGTATTATCGCTTTGTCGCGCGCTATTGTGTGGATTGGCGAGGAGCCCTCTCAGTGACCATCTTCTTATAACATGTTGAACAAAATGCAGGAGTGCAAGAGAACTACCAAACAGGAATACTTCTGTCACACTTCTACGATTCGATTCCTGATCTGGCTTGAACGTTGTTGACTGCGTCGTCAAAACACTCACTCGCATGGATGAAACAGAACTTCCTTGTAGCCATCTGACACAAACATGGACTTTTAAACATTCTTTCTGATATATTCTCACTAACAAAACAAGGATCCGGTAAAACAAGGATGTAAAATCTTGGTGTACATGTATATGTAGGCCTTATTAGTGACGGGACGTTCTCTCCCTCAGATGCGGAATGATTTTCCCACCAGCCATCTCTGTAGACATCTAGGATCTTCATCCTTTGTTGTGATAGGAACCAGTAACAGACTATGGAGAGGGTGATTTACAAGCGCTTCAGTTTGGTGGTTCTTTTGACGGTACTGCAGAGTGGCATGGGAAAGTATCTCTGTTGTGCTTTTATTACCCCAGTATTTGCAATAAAACATGCATCATCCATTTGATACGGATCCTTTACGAGATTAAATATCTTTTTGTAATTTATACATTAACTGTATTATTACAAAGAATAATATGCCCTTTAAATCAGCTTTTCACTTAGCATCGAATTTCACACAGTAGGGGATGTCAAGTGAGTGAGTGAGTGAGTATGGTTTTACGCTGCTTTTAGCAATTTTCCTGCAATATCACGACGGGGGATACCAGAAATGGGCTCCATACATTATACCCATATCGGGAATCGAACCCGGGTCTTCGGCGTGACGTGCGAACGCTTTAACCACCAGGCTACCCGACCGCCTCAGGGGATGTCAAGAAGCATACGTTGGAGTTACTGTTATTCAATAACAATAACAATGACAAGATAATTGTCGATGTAATATTTCTAACACATAACTGAATGATAAGCGAATCTGCATAACTCGCGAGGATCACAATGACTGATTATTTGTGATTAGTATTTAATATACATATCTTGAATCGTAACAAGGTTGCTCTCTATCTTGAAACACATTACAAGTTTCTAAAAGCCGGATTTTACACCACTGAAATAAACGCAAATACAATAGGAAATGTATGCTGTGACCGGCTTTATGTGGTGTTTTCCGATATGAACTAATTTTGGGCGTTTATTTGATATGGAGCTTCAACTTTGAGACATATGATCACCGTGTATTGTTGTATGCACAAGCACCATTGTCCTGAATGCTCTGACCGGATTTTCTGACATTTCCGAGGCATTCAATAAAAGTTGATACCCCAGAAAATACTTGATCAAAGAGTACTCGAATGCATTCCTTTTAATTGTAATAGGTGCTGAGCTTTCCTAGTCCTTTCTAAGTGTACTAGGGTTTCTTAGGTGGGGAAACATTTGTAAATATATAATTTTCAAATGTTTTCAAGCCTTAGAAAGTTATGTATCATTCCGGAATATCAAGGGTATGTATTTGAATAGTTTACGCTAATATTATCGGCACTAAAATAAGATGATGATACGTTTCCAATTTAAATATTGGGTTAACTATAATTTCACTTATGCTGAAACCTTTGCCATCAAGATTCATATGCCCCCATTAACCTTTCTGTTAAGGTTCTGGTTAAATAAAACATTATTATGCAAGCTGAAACGTTCCCATTAGGTCATCAATTTAATCGCTTCCCTTCACCAGGTTGCCAGTTCTTTTGGAAATTGAGTGGGCGTGTGGGAGACCAGGGCTTCAGATATATGACTGAGCCATTGAGCGTTCACTCACATGTTATATTCACATTGGGTATCGATAGTTTGTTGCGGTATTCAGTGTATTATTACTCTCGCCCCGTCTATAGGATAATTATTAAAATTTTCGCTGTGTTCATTGAAATTCCTGCATTCCGATTAGCTGAATTGGTCACTTGTTATTGCATTCCTTTCCCAATGAATGTAAAATCTTAAGCCACGCCCACCGAGGCGCACTACTTTTATCACTGCGGAATGTCGGGGAATTCCAATATTCCCTTTCTGCTTACGTGTATCGTCATGCACAGGACATTTAGCAACATTCATGCATATTCATTGTCCAAACTACCCTTTGAAACCGAAGGCCGAGAAGGAATGAAACAGCAAACGTGCAGGCTCGCTCGCCTGTTTTTGTCCCCACTCGCTTCGGTTCCACAACTTTCATGTCTTTGGGTATCATTTCAAACTAGCATTTTTCCAACTGTGTTTTTTCCGTTTTCAGGGAACATATCTATTTCTTTTGAGTGATTGAGTGATTATTGTTTAACGCAGCATCAACAATCGTCTAGCTATTCGCGTGGATTGTTCCCAAGAATTATGGCTCACATTTTACCGTACCGTTATTTTGCAGATCATGTCATTTGAAACAGCCGCCTTCTTGATTGACAGGTCTAATGAACATTGTTTTGATCCTACTCTCCGTTTATTGGCTACTGACCGTGTAGGCGTGTCAAGTTATGGGCATAAATTAAACGATCACCTGATTCATGTCACGCCACAGTATGTATTCATACACCTGGAATGTTTTTCAATCTCCTCATTTTTGTCTGTTTTGATATATACAACTGTTTTTTGTTAAACTATTGTAGATAAAACATGATTTACGTTGTCGAATTTAATTATAAGCATTGACTGTGTATTCATTAAGGTATGAATCGAAAAACGATGAGCACACTGTATAAATCCATCCGATACACGGATTCATGGAGTGTGCCCATCGGTTTTTCGATTCATACCTCAGTGAACCGAAAAAGAATACACAGTCAACCCTTAATTGAAAGTCTATGAGTGGACCTTGTTTAAAATAATTGTACTTATATACTGTTTTAGTTTTTAACTTCTACGCAACATGTGTTGATGTGTTACATAATTTCGTTACAGTGATACAAGTTCCAAAAAGCAAGATGTTGCACAGTTGTGCATTATTCACTACAGTGGAATTATTGTGTACACGATGCCAGCATTCAGTCAGTAAGAAAAAATATGTAAAAACATCTATTTGCGGGAGCTGAATAGCTACATTAGGTTATTACGCATATTGGATTATATAATTTGTGTACGCAAGCAACTAAAAAGGTTTATGGTGATTGACAAATGAAGTTTGCGTATTTTACGCAAATACGCAGCTTATCTGGAGATCGTGAGAAGTATGAATACATTAACATCTTGTACAGATCCCCCCATTCCCCTCCTATACCCCATGGATTATAGTAGAATATATCACACGAGCACCTCGCATATACAAATATACATGAGCACCTCGCGTATTCAATATACATGCACGTGCACATGCTCGCACACGCGTCTTTGTAAAGCACTATGGTAGCCTTGACATATTCAATATAGAACAGTGCATGTTTAGACAAATCGTTTTCTCATAGAGAAGAAATGGTGTTCAGAGTCACCGATATTCAGCAGTATTTCTTTGTCTAGGTTGCCATTGCCAAACAGGACGGTTCGAAAGCCATAACCATTAACATAATAATAGCTTTCAGATCTAATGGGTAGTGTGAAGCACTTACATTGAAAAACCCATATGAACATTCAGCATTATCGCTAACAAATCTTTTAAATTTGGGACCGTTCAGATCACTGCATCCTAGTCTTAACTTGCAGTGGATTATCTGATTTACGTGTGAACCAATATTTTTAAATATGTCAGGCACTTCTGATTTACAACCATTATACAGAATGTTTTAACTGAGATACTGCAGGGGTTTCTCTCAAAGTAGAATCTAGTACATTCCAGGCGGAGACTGTGGAAGGTAAAAATGATTTGTTTTAAATAATTCAGTTCGACGGTTAGGCTCATAGTATTCGTTGGTGTTACGCGTTTCATACTGTGGACGGGGGCGGTCGGGTAGCCTCGTGGTAAAAGCGTTCGCTCGTCACGCCGAAGCCCCGGGTTCGATTACCGACATGGGTACAATTTGTGAAGCCCATTTCTGGTGCCCCCTGCCGTGATATTGCTGGAATATTGCTAAAGGCGGCGTAAAACCATACTCACTCACCCACTCATATTTACATAAATAATTTGGGGGTGTCCCACTTTTTCCGTTTCATAAAATATGCATAATTTGTGAAAGTCCCGTCTTTCTGCCAAAGAGGATAGAACAGTTTCGTAATATACTTTATAATGACCTGTGCCCCTCACGGCACTGCATATTGTCCCGAGTGCATCTAGATGTAACATTTTAAGGGACAATTTTTGACCTTTGGTACAATTATTCCATAAATGGTCACAGTAATCAAACAAGGGTAATATGGATGAACAACAAGAGCGTGTGTAGACTGTGTCTGTTCAAACGATATTTCAGACTACGAAGGCAATTTATCAATGGCTAACATTGGCAGTTAGATTTTCATTATGACTGTGCCAATGCCCATCACTTTGTAAAGTTAGCCAAGGTGTTTGTGGCTGTACGTTTACATTATTCATGAACATCAACTAGGAAAACGTCCACATCCTCTCCAACAATCTCCAGGACTTCACTGAAAGAAAAGTAACAGAAGCAGTCCACATTCGCCGTCACAAGCCATCAAACAACAGAGATCAAGGCTATTTCCTCCCATCCGCCTTCTATGAACTCATTAAACAATAATCACCCCATCTATGAATATTTAATCCTGGTTAATTGGCTTCCTCAGCGTGTGTCCTGTTGTCACTACTTAGCCTACTTGTATTATCTCTCTCTCGTATGAAATTGTTGTTACTGTTAATCCCCCGCCTACTATATATATTCTGTACCATATTCAGTCACTGTAAAGTAAAAAAATATCGAGTTCACTTTTCTAAACTAAGATTAAGTAACCATAAATTAAATATTGAACTTGGAAGACACACAAAGCCACCAACCCCACTACATCAGAGGCTATGCTCTACATGTTCAATCATTGATAACGAAAAACATTACTTACTTCATTGTATTAAACACACTCGAGAAAGAAATATACTATTTGAAAAACTATCCAGACAAAATGTAAATGTAAATGTCCATAATCATGAAGACAAATTATTTCAATACATCCTGTCAAATAATGAAGCAGTCAATATCAACTGCATTTGTTTCCACATCTATAATTTCAAACAATAAATACCCCCTCATAATCAACCGTTGACATTTTATGTATAAAATATGTAATATTGATTATTTTGTTTTTGTATGTGTCTACAGGAATGTAAATTATGTTTGTCTGTATATATGTATATATAAATCATAATGTCTTGTCTTTTGAAATTGCATCTGTCCCGTAATGGAACGTTTCTGCAATAAATATTATCTTATTATCTTATCTTATTCATTATTCAGCGCAGGTAAAAGCCCCATCCCCATCTCTCTTGTATATTCGCATCATGATATTTGCAACAGAAGGTACTATTAATCTAAATTTATTATCTTATGTACAGTTTACTCTTATTAATTGTTAAATGTCCTTTGTAGGGAGAGGTGTTTAAATAGGTTTAACCTGTTCACCAATCCCATTCCTCTTTTGGAAATCAATAGTGTTTAAGTCAAATAGGCGAAGCGGCCTGAAAATGCATCACGTGTAACACTATCCAGTGTGGCCAGAGGGTGTGTAGACAGGTGGGCTTATTGTGCTCATCAGAAGAAAAGTTACTCACCCATGGTAATAGGAAAGGAGACACATGCGTTCTTGTATTTAATGACCAGGTGATGGTCATAGATTGGACAGTTGCTGACCAAGAGCAGTGTTCGAAATACCTGCCTGCCCGACCGTCCGAGACGGGTTGATTTCAACTCGGGCTGCCAGATTTTCAAATCCCCCTGCTCGACGGTCGGGTTATATTTCATATGTAAAAATATTCTAAATATTTCCCGATGATAAGCATTATTTATATGATGTATTCTAGGATATTAAATAAAAATCTGACCTAAAAAGTGTTTGCTATTTCTTTTCTTGCATTACTTCATGTTCAATGAATTCGATTTAAAGTTTTAATCAAATTATCCTGAGAAACATATGATTATAGTGGGCAGGCAGGTTTTGGTCAGGGCTGGCAAGTATTTCAGCTAGCCAGTCCTGTGGTCTGGCTGAAAATTTTAGGAGTTTCATACCCTGCCAAGAGTTTCCAGTTTATTGTACCACGAACTTGTTTTGACCTTCCTAAAGGTTTGAGTGTCACAGCTAATCAGCTAAGAAACTCATATATAAACAGCACCGTCAGTGAAGTCGGGGAGAGAGAGAGAGGCAGAGGAGGGCGCTGAACGCTGAACAGGACCAGACCGACAGAGCAGTCCAGAAGGAACGGCATAATAACACAAGCCAACGGCCAGCAGCTAACAGTCGACTCATCGCTCAGAAGGCCAGCACACTGGGACGAGCTCTAGTCATACTTGGTCACGCCTGAAACTGTCCATAGCCTCTCTCACAGTCTCTGCCACGCCCTTGCTAACCGTTAGTAGTACCAGCATATAGAAGGTCCTTATTATTAAAGCTGCTGAAACCATAGACCGTTTTGACATGTGAATCAATTTGTAAGATGATCCTGCTCTGAATAGTATGCACTTTATGTGTACATGGGTCAATGGCCATTCATAGAATAAACATTTGGATTATAATTTGAAAGCGAACGTACAGGGTTGAGCATTGTCCTGCTGTAGCACAAATAGAATGTCACTTCGTTCAATGGCAGGTTCTTTGAGGCCTTCCTGAAGAATGTGGCAATATTTTGGTGTTGCCGCCCACAAAGACAAGGGGGGTTACTTCCATCCAAGTGATACCAAACATTGTCAGACCCGGTGAAAACTTCGGTACCATTTTCACCGACTTCCCTCTGGGCCATTTAATACCGATATTCTGTGTAACTGGCGCACTGACGTATCTGTAAAACTACATTGGAAACCTTCAGCGACTTTACCGCTACACAAGGACAGGAGAGATGTGGTATATGGTTGCTGGGCAGCCGTCTCTCCACATGTGCGTCAGTCAGTCGCGAGATTTCAATTAGCCATTGTGGTGTTAATTCCTACTGTCTATTCTGATGGGGGGCGGTCGGGTAGCCTAGTGGTTAAAGCGTTCGCTCGTCACGCCGAAGATTCCCGGGTTCGATTCCCGACATGGGCACAATGTGTGAAGCCCATTTCTGGTGTCCCCCGCCGTGATATTGCTGGAATATTGCTAAAAGCGGCGTAAAACCATACTCACTCACTCTATTCTGATGGCAAACGATCCCACTCATCTTCCAAGTTCCAAACCATGTTATTTTGCGGACCACATAGGATGAGCGAGGGCAAGCTGAGCAACACGTTGTCTGTTATTAGTGTAATAAATTAGCCGACATACTGACCCAAGTTGACGCGATGCATCACCGCCCGAGCCAAACAGTTTTAGATTACCGTACACAGTAGATGGACCATCATGGTTTGTTTGTTTGTTGTTTATCGCCGCACTCAGCAATATTCCAGCTGTATGACGGCGGTCTGTAAATATTCGATTCTGGACCAGACAATCCAGTGATTGACATCATGAGCATCGATCCACGCAATTAGGATACCTTGACATGTATCATCCAAATCAGCGAGCCTGACCACCCGGTCCAGTCAGTTGCCTTTTACGACAAGCATGACCTATTCTACCCCGGATCTTCACGTGTCACAGTAAATACGTGCAGCGTTAAACCAAACTCACTCACTCACTATTCACTTTTCGGTAGATTAAATATCCTATTAAATTCCACAATTCACTCTGACCAAAGGAGGGGATTGCCTAAAAGTCGGGCCAAGAAAAGTCGGGCCGGGCCGGGCCAGTGGGTAATACTAAAAATGGATTGCAGAATAATAAAACGAAACGCGCATATCTAGGCAGATCTCAAATGTCCACAAACGTATAGTTTTGCTCATTTAATTGAGTTTGAATAAAAATGCACCTTCAACAATGTAATTAACTGATGATTATGACTACATACCGTGAGTCTCGTAGAAAAGTCAGCGTCTTGACTGTGTATTCTTTGATTAGAATGCTTCTCACCGACCTTAGCGTGAAGGGGTGTGATGTCCTGGGCAGGAAACGACAGTGTTTTGACTACTCTTCTTTCATTAATTAACGTGTTAAGGTAATTAACCTTTACTAATTCGTGTTAAACCAACACAGGATGTTTTCTGGAAGTGGATATTCGCGAATGTCAAAAGACTGACACGACACGTGTTACTAACTGTCCAAGCACTTATAAAGTTCCTAACATTATTTATATCTAAAGATTAGTATTATATCTAATTATTTACCACTTTATTGTCTCATATTTCAGTAGTTAAAGAAAACACAGAACTCAAAGTGAAGCCTTTTTCACTCTACATTCTCAACATAGTCTCTATCAGAAGTGTTTGGCTTGTGTTGGAACCGACTTGGCCCGGGCGGTCAAAATCAACTTTAAACACACAGATGTATCTTCAAATGGGATTAAATCTATAGATTAGTGTTATATCTACCTATTCACCAAGTTATAATGTCCAGGTGTATCGCATTTAAAGAAGTCTGCGCCGTTAAAGTGAAGCATTTTTAATGTATTTTCTTTAAAAAATCTAAGTCAGAAATGTTCGGTCCGACCTGGCCCGGGCTGTTAAAATCAACTTAAACCTCACAGATGTATCATCAAATGGATTCACATCTATAGATTAGTATAATATCTACCTATACACCACTTTATAATGTCACAGATTGCAGTATTTATAGACAACAAGGGGCTCAAAGTGAAGCCCTTTTCCCTCTACATTCTCAACATAGTCTCTATCAGAAGTGTTTGGCTTGTGTTGGAACCGACTTGGCCCGGGCGGTCAAAATCAACTTTAAACACACAGATGTATCTTCAAATGGGATTAAATCTATAGATTAGTGTTATATCTACCTATTCACCAATTTATAATGTCCAGGTGTATCGCATTTAAAGAAATCTGCGCCGTTAAAGTGAAGCATTTTTAATGTATTTTCTTTAAAAAATCCAAGTCAGAAATGTTCGGTCCGACCTGGCCCGGGCTGTTAAAATCAACTTAAACCTCACAGATGTATCATCAAATGGATTCACATCTATAGATTAGTATTATATCTACCTATACACCACTTTATAATGTCACAGATTGCAGTATTTATAGACAACAAGGGGCTCAAAGTGAAGCCCTTTTCCCTCTACATTCTCAACATAGTCTCTATCAGAAGTGCTTGGCTTGTGCTGGAACCGACTTGGCCCGGGCGGTCAAAATCAACTTTAAACACACAGATGTATCTTCAAATGGGATTAAATCCATAGATTAGTGTTATATCTACCTATTCACCAAGTTATAATGTCCAGGTGTATCGCATTTAAAGAAATCTGCGCCGTTAAAGTGAAGCATTTTTACTGTATTTTCTTTAAAAAATCTAAGTCAGAAATGTTCGGTCCGACCTGGCCCGGGCTGTTAAAATCAACTTAAACCTCACAGATGTATCATCAAATGGATTCACATCTATAGATTAGTATTATATCTACCTATACACCACTTTATAATGTCACAGATTGCAGTATTTATAGACAACAAGGGGCTCAAAGTGAAGCCCTTTTCCCTCTACATTCTCAACATAGTCTCTATCAGAAGTGTTTGGCTTGTGTTGGAACCGATTTGGCCCGGGCGGTCAAAATCAACTTTAAACACACAGATGTATCTTCAAATGGGATTAAATCCATAGATTAGTGTTATATCTACCTATACACCAATTTATAATGTCCAGGTGTATCGCATTTAAAGAAATCTGCGCCGTTAAAGTGAAGCATTTTTACTGTATTTTCTTAAAAAAATCCAAGTCAGAAATGTTCGGTCCGACCTGGCCCGGGCTGTTAAAATCAACTTAAACCTCACAGATGTATCATCAAATGGATTCACATCTATAGATTAGTATTATATCTACCTATACACCACTTTATAATGTCACAGATTGCAGTATTTATAGACAACAAGGGGCTCAAAGTGAAGCCCTTTTCCCTCTACATTCTCAACATAGTCTCTATCAGAAGTGTTTGGCTTGTGTTGGAACCGACTTGGCCCGGGCGGTCAAAATCAACTTTAAACACACAGATGTATCTTCAAATGGGATTAAATCTATAGATTAGTGTTATATCTACCTATACACCAATTTATAATGTCCAGTTGTATCGCATTTAAAGAAATCTGCGCCGTTAAAGTGAAGCATTTTTAATGTATTTTCTTTAAAAAATCCAAGTCAGAAATGTTCGGTCCGACCTGGCCCGGGCTGTTAAAATCAACTTAAACTTCACAGATGTATCATCAAATGGATTCACATCTATAGATTAGTATTATATCTACCTAAACACCACTTTATAATGTCACAGATTGCAGTATTTATAGACAACAAGGGGCTCAAAGTGAAGCCCTTTTCCCTCTACATTCTCAACATAGTCTCTATCAGAAGTGTTTGGCTTGTGTTGGAACCGACTTGGCCCGGGCGGTCACAATCAACTTTAAACACACAGATGTATCTTCAAATGGGATTAAATCTATAGATTAGTGTTATATCTACCTATTCACCAAGTTATAATGTCCAGGTGTATCGCATTTAAAGAAATCTGCGCCGTTAAAGTGAAGCATTTTTACTGTATTTTCTTTAAAAAATCTAAGTCAGAAATGTTCGGTCCGACCTGGCCCGGGCTGTTAAAATCAACTTAAACCTCACAGATGTATCATCAAATGGATTCACATCTATAGATTAGTATTATATCTACCTATACACCACTTTATAATGTCACAGATTGCAGTATTTATAGACAACAAGGGGCTCAAAGTGAAGCCCTTTTCCCTCTACATTCTCAACATAGTCTCTATCAGAAGTGTTTGGCTTGTGTTGGAACCGACTTGGCCCGGGCGGTCAAAATCAACTTTAAACACACAGATGTATCTTCAAATGGGATTAAATCCATAGATTAGTGTTATATCTACCTATACACCAATTTATAATGTCCAGGTGTATCGCATTTAAAGAAATCTGCGCCGTTAAAGTGAAGCATTTTTAATGTATTTTCTTTAAAAAATCCAAGTCAGAAATGTTCGGTCCGACCTGGCCCGGGCTGTTAAAATCAACTTAAACCTCACAGATGTATCATCAAATGGATTCACATCTATAGATTAGTATTATATCTACCTATACACCACTTTATAATGTCACAGATTGCAGTATTTATAGACAACAAGGGGCTCAAAGTGAAGCCCTTTTCCCTCTACATTCTCAACATAGTCTCAATCAGAAGTGTTTGGCTTGTGTTGGAACCGACTTGGCCCGGGCGGTCAAAATCAACTTTAAACACACAAATGTATCTTCAAATGGGATTAAATCTATAGATTAGTGTTATATCTACTTATTCACCAATTTATAATGTCCAGTTGTATCGCATTTAAAGAAATCTGCGCCGTTAAAGTGAAGCATTTTTAATGTATTTTCTTTAAAAAATCCAAGTCAGAAATGTTCGGTCCGACCTGGCCCGGGCTGTTAAAATCAACTTAAACCTCACAGATGTATCATCAAATGGATTCACATCTATAGATTAGTATTATATCTACCTATACACCACTTTATAGTGTCACAGATTGCAGTATTTATAGACAACAAGGGGCTCAAAGTGAAGCCCTTTTCCCTCTACATTTTCAACATAGTCTCTATCAGAAGTGTTTGGCTTGTGTTGGAACCGACTTGGCCCGGGCGGTCAAAATCAACTTTAAACACACAAATGTATCTTCAAATGGGATTAAATCTATAGATTAGTGTTATATCTACTTATTCACCAATTTATAATGTCCAGTTGTATCGCATTTAAAGAAATCTGCGCCGTTAAAGTGAAGCATTTTTAATGTATTTTCTTTAAAAAATCTAAGTCAGAAATGTTCGGTCCGACCTGGCCCGGGCTGTTAAAATCAACTTAAACCTCACAGATGTATCATCAAATGGATTCACATCTATAGATTAGTATTATATCTACCTATATACCACTTTATAATGTCACAGATTGCAGTATTTATAGACAACAAGGGGCTCAAAGTGAAGCCCTTTTCCCTCTACATTCTCAACATAGTATCTATCAGAAGTGTTTGGCTTGTGTTGGAACCGACTTGGCCCGGGCGGTCAAAATCAACTTTAAACACACAGATGTATCTTCAAATGGGATTAAATCTATAGATTAGTGTTATATCTACCTATTCACCAATTTATAATGTCCAGGTGTATCGCATTTAAAGAAATCTGCGCCGTTAAAGTGAAGCATTTTTAATGTATTTTCTTTAAAAAATCCAAGTCAGAAATGTTCGGTCCGACCTGGCCCGGGCTGTTAAAATCAACTTAAACCTCACAGATGTATCATCAAATGGATTCACATCTATAGATTAGTATTATATCTACCAATATACCACTTTATAATGTCACAGATTGCAGTATTTATAGACAACAAGGGGCTCAAAGTGAAGCCCTTTTCCCTCTACATTCTCAACATAGTCTCTATCAGAAGTGTTTGGCTTGTGTTGGAACCGACTTGGCCCGGGCGGTCAAAATCAACTTTAAACACACAGATGTATCTTCAAATGGGATTAAATCCATAGATTAGTGTTATATCTACCTATACACCAATTTATAATGTCCAGGTGTATCGCATTTAAAGAAATCTGCGCCGTTAAAGTGAAGCATTTTTAATGTATTTTCTTTAAAAAATCCAAGTCAGAAATGTTCGGTCCGACCTGGCCCGGGCTGTTAAAATCAACTTAAACCTCACAGATGTATCATCAAATGGATTCACATCTATAGATTAGTATTATATCTACCTATACACCACTTTATAGTGTCACAGATTGCAGTATTTATAGACAACAAGGGGCTCAAAGTGAAGCCCTTTTCCCTCTACATTTTCAACATAGTCTCTATCAGAAGTGTTTGGCTTGTGTTGGAACCGACTTGGCCCGGGCGGTCAAAATCAACTTTAAACACACAAATG
Organism: Haliotis rufescens; assembly: GCF_023055435.1. Taxonomy (NCBI): domain Eukaryota; kingdom Metazoa; phylum Mollusca; class Gastropoda; order Lepetellida; family Haliotidae; genus Haliotis; species Haliotis rufescens. Next base: position 5,290,328 of record NW_025964013.1, read on the forward strand.
TATCTTCAAATGGGATTAAATCTATAGATTAGTGTTATATCTACTTATTCACCAATTTATAATGTCCAGTTGTATCGCATTTAAAGAAATCTGCGCCGTTAAAGTGAAGCATTTTTACTGTATTTTCTTTAAAAAATCTAAGTCAGAAATGTTCGGTCCGACCTGGCCCGGGCTGTTAAAATCAACTTAAACCTCACAGATGTATCATCAAATGGATTCACATCTATAGATTAGTATTATATCTACCTATATACCACTTTATAATGTCACAGATTGCAGTATTTATAGACAACAAGGGGCTCAAAGTGAAGCCCTTTTCCCTCTACATTCTCAACATAGTCTCTATCAGAAGTGTTTGGCTTGTGTTGGAACCGACTTGGCCCGGGCGGTCAAAATCAACTTTAAACACACAGATGTATCTTCAAATGGGATTAAATCTATAGATTAGTGTTATATCTACCTATTCACCAATTTATAATGTCCAGGTGTATCGCATTTAAAGAAATCTGCGCCGTTAAAGTGAAGCATTTTTAATGTATTTTCTTTAAAAAATCTAAGTCAGAAATGTTCGGTCCGACCTGGCCCGGGCTGTTAAAATCAACTTAAACCTCACAGATGTATCATCAAATGGATTCACATCTATAGATTAGTATTATATCTACCAATATACCACTTTATAATGTCACAGATTGCAGTATTTACAGACAACAAGGGGCTCAAAGTGAAGCCCTTTTCCCTCTACATTCTCAACATAGTCTCTATCAGAAGTGTTTGGCTTGTGTTGGAACCGACTTGGCCCGGGCGGTCAAAATCAACTTTAAACACACAGATGTATCTTCAAATGGGATTAAATCTATAGATTAGTGTTATATCTACCTATACACCAATTTATAATGTCCAGGTGTATCGCATTTAAAGAAATCTGCGCCGTTAAAGTGAAGCATTTTTAATGTATTTTCTTTAAAAAATCCAAGTCAGAAATGTTCGGTCCGACCTGGCCCGGGCTGTTAAAATCAACTTAAACCTCACAGATGTATCATCAAATGGATTCACATCTATAGATTAGTATTATATCTACCTATATACCACTTTATAATGTCACAGATTGCAGTATTTATAGACAACAAGGGGCTCAAAGTGAAGCCCTTTTCCCTCTACATTCTCAACATAGTCTCTATCAGAAGTGTTTGGCTTGTGTTGGAACCGACTTGGCCCGGGCGGTCAAAATCAACTTTAAACACACAGATGTATCTTCAAATGGGATTAAATCCATAGATTAGTGTTATATCTACCTATACACCAATTTATAATGTCCAGGTGTATCGCATTTAAAGAAATCTGCGCCGTTAAAGTGAAGCATTTTTAATGTATTTTCTTTAAAAAATCCAAGTCAGAAATGTTCGGTCCGACCTGGCCCGGGCTGTTAAAATCAACTTAAACCTCACAGATGTATCATCAAATGGATTCACATCTATAGATTAGTATTATATCTACCTATACACCACTTTATAATGTCACAGATTGCAGTATTTATAGACAACAAGGGGCTCAAAGTGAAGCCCTTTTCCCTCTACATTCTCAACATAGTCTCAATCAGAAGTGTTTGGCTTGTGTTGGAACCGACTTGGCCCGGGCGGTCAAAATCAACTTTAAACACACAAATGTATCTTCAAATGGGATTAAATCTATAGATTAGTGTTATATCTACTTATTCACCAATTTATAATGTCCAGTTGTATCGCATTTAAAGAAATCTGCGCCGTTAAAGTGAAGCATTTTTAATGTATTTTCTTTAAAAAATCCAAGTCAGAAATGTTCGGTCCGACCTGGCCCGGGCTGTTAAAATCAACTTAAACCTCACAGATGTATCATCAAATGGATTCACATCTATAGATTAGTATTATATCTACCTATACACCACTTTATAGTGTCACAGATTGCAGTATTTATAGACAACAAGGGGCTCAAAGTGAAGCCCTTTTCCCTCTACATTTTCAACATAGTCTCTATCAGAAGTGTTTGGCTTGTGTTGGAACCGACTTGGCCCGGGCGGTCAAAATCAACTTTAAACACACAAATGTATCTTCAAATGGGATTAAATCTATAGATTAGTGTTATATCTACTTATTCACCAATTTATAATGTCCAGTTGTATCGCATTTAAAGAAATCTGCGCCGTTAAAGTGAAGCATTTTTACTGTATTTTCTTTAAAAAATCCAAGTCAGAAATGTTCGGTCCGACCTGGCCCGGGCTGTTAAAATCAACTTAAACCTCACAGATGTATCATCAAATGGATTCACATCTATAGATTAGTATTATATCTACCTATATACCACTTTATAATGTCACAGATTGCAGTATTTATAGACAACAAGGGGCTCAAAGTGAAGCCCTTTTCCCTCTACATTCTCAACATAGTCTCTATCAGAAGTGTTTGGCTTGTGTTGGAACCGACTTGGCCCGGGCGGTCAAAATCAACTTTAAACACACAGATGTATCTTCAAATGGGATTAAATCTATAGATTAGTGTTATATCTACCTATACACCAATTTATAATGTCCAGGTGTATCGCATTTAAAGAAATCTGCGCCGTTAAAGTGAAGCATTTTTAATGTATTTTCTTTAAAAAATCTAAGTCAGAAATGTTCGGTCCGACCTGGCCCGGGCTGTTAAAATCAACTTAAACCTCACAGATGTATCATCAAATGGATTCACATCTATAGATTAGTATTATATCTACCTATATACCACTTTATAATGTCACAGATTGCAGTATTTGTAGACAACAAGGGGCTCAAAGTGAAGCCCTTTTCCCCTCTACATTCTCAACATAGTCTCTATCAGAAGTGTTTGGCTTGTGTTGGAACCGACTTGGCCCGGGCGGTCAAAATCAACTTTAAACACACAGATGTATCTTCAAATGGGATTAAATCCATAGATTAGTGTTATATCTACCTATACACCAATTTATAATGTCCAGGTGTATCGCATTTAAAGAAATCTGCGCCGTTAAAGTGAAGCATTTTTAATGTATTTTCTTAAAAAAATCCAAGTCAGAAATGTTCGGTCCGACCTGGCCCGGGCTGTTAAAATCAACTTAAACCTCACAGATGTATCATCAAATGGATTCACATCTATAGATTAGTATTATATCTACCTATACACCACTTTATAGTGTCACAGATTGCAGTATTTATAGACAACAAGGGGCTCAAAGTGAAGCCCTTTTCCCTCTACATTTTCAACATAGTCTCTATCAGAAGTGTTTGGCTTGTGTTGGAACCGACTTGGCCCGGGCGGTCAAAATCAACTTTAAACACACAGATGTATCTTCAAATGGGATTAAATCTATAGATTAGTGTTATATCTACTTATTCACCAATTTATAATGTCCAGTTGTATCGCATTTAAAGAAATCTGCGCCGTTAAAGTGAAGCATTTTTACTGTATTTTCTTTAAAAAATCTAAGTCAGAAATGTTCGGTCCGACCTGGCCCGGGCTGTTAAAATCAACTTAAAACTCACAGATGTATCATCAAATGGATTCACATCTATAGATTAGTATTATATCTACCTATATACCACTTTATAATGTCACAGATTGCAGTATTTATAGACAACAAGGGGCTCAAAGTGAAGCCCTTTTCCCTCTACATTCTCAACATAGTCTCTATCAGAAGTGTTTGGCTTGTGTTGGAACCGACTTGGCCCGGGCGGTCAAAATCAACTTTAAACACACAAATGTATCTTCAAATGGGATTAAATCTATAGATTAGTGTTATATCTACCTATTCACCAATTTATAATGTCCAGGTGTATCGCATTTAAAGAAATCTGCGCCGTTAAAGTGAAGCATTTTTAATGTATTTTCTTTAAAAAATCCAAGTCAGAAATGTTCGGTCCGACCTGGCCCGGGCTGTTAAAATCAACTTAAACCTCACAGATGTATCATCAAATGGATTCACATCTATAGATTAGTATTATATCTACCTATATACCACTTTATAATGTCACAGATTGCAGTATTTATAGACAACAAGGGGCTCAAAGTGAAGCCCTTTTCCCTCTACATTCTCAACATAGTCTCTATCAGAAGTGTTTGGCTTGTGTTGGAACCGACTTGGCCCGGGCGGTCAAAATCAACTTTAAACACACAGATGTATCTTCAAATGGGATTAAATCTATAGATTAGTGTTATATCTACCTATACACCAATTTATAATGTCCAGGTGTATCGCATTTAAAGAAATCTGCGCCGTTAAAGTGAAGCATTTTTAATGTATTTTCTTTAAAAAATCTAAGTCAGAAATGTTCGGTCCGACCTGGCCCGGGCTGTTAAAATCAACTTAAACCTCACAGATGTATCATCAAATGGATTCACATCTATAGATTAGTATTATATCTACCTATATACCACTTTATAATGTCACAGATTGCAGTATTTGTAGACAACAAGGGGCTCAAAGTGAAGCCCTTTTCCCCTCTACATTCTCAACATAGTCTCTATCAGAAGTGTTTGGCTTGTGTTGGAACCGACTTGGCCCGGGCGGTCAAAATCAACTTTAAACACACAGATGTAGCTTCAAATGGGATTAAATCTATAGATTAGTGTTATATCTACCTATACACCAATTTATAATGTCCAGGTGTATCGCATTTAAAGAAATCTGCGCCGTTAAAGTGAAGTATTTTTAATGTATTTTCTTTAAAAAATCCAAGTCAGAAATGTTCGGTCCGACCTGGCCCGGGCTGTTAAAATCAACTTAAACCTCACAGATGTATCATCAAATGGATTCACATCTATAGATTAGTATTATATCTACCTATACACCACTTTATAATGTCACAGATTGCAGTATTTATAGACAACAAGGGGCTCAAAGTGAAGCCCTTTTCCCTCTACATTCTCAACATAGTCTCTATCAGAAGTGTTTGGCTTGTGTTGGAACCGACTTGGCCCGGGCGGTCAAAATCAACTTTAAACACACAGATGTATCTTCAAATGGGATTAAATCCATAGATTAGTGTTATATCTACCTATACACCAAGTTATAATGTCCAGGTGTATCGCATTTAAAGAAATCTGCGCCGTTAAAGTGAAGCATTTTTAATGTATTTTCTTAAAAAAATCCAAGTCAGAAATGTTCGGTCCGACCTGGCCCGGGCTGTTAAAATCAACTTAAACCTCACAGATGTATCATCAAATGGATTCACATCTATAGATTAGTATTATATCTACCTATACACCACTTTATAATGTCACAGATTGCAGTATTTATAGACAACAAGGGGCTCAAAGTGAAGCCCTTTTCCCTCTACATTCTCAACATAGTCTCAATCAGAAGTGTTTGGCTTGTGTTGGAACCGACTTGGCCCGGGCGGTCAAAATCAACTTTAAACACACAAATGTATCTTCAAATGGGATTAAATCTATAGATTAGTGTTATATCTCCTTATTCACCAATTTATAATGTCCAGTTGTATCGCATTTAAAGAAATCTGCGCCGTTAAAGTGAAGCATTTTTAATGTATTTTCTTTAAAAAATCCAAGTCAGAAATGTTCGGTCCGACCTGGCCCGGGCTGTTAAAATCAACTTAAACCTCACAGATGTATCATCAAATGGATTCACATCTATAGATTAGTATTATATCTACCTATATACCACTTTATAGTGTCACAGATTGCAGTATTTATAGACAACAAGGGGCTCAAAGTGAAGCCCTTTTCCCTCTACATTTTCAACATAGTCTCTATCAGAAGTGTTTGGCTTGTGTTGGAACCGACTTGGCCCGGGCGGTCAAAATCAACTTTAAACACACAGATGTATCTTCAAATGGGATTAAATCTATAGATTAGTGTTATATCTACCTATACACCAATTTATAATGTCCAGGTGTATCGCATTTAAAGAAATCTGCGCCGTTAAAGTGAAGCATTTTTAATGTATTTTCTTTAAAAAATCCAAGTCAGAAATGTTCGGTCCGACCTGGCCCGGGCTGTTAAAATCAACTTAAACCTCACAGATGTATCATCAAATGGATTCACATCTATAGATTAGTATTATATCTACCTATATACCACTTTATAATGTCACAGATTGCAGTATTTATAGACAACAAGGGGCTCAAAGTGAAGCCCTTTTCCCTCTACATTCTCAACATAGTCTCTATCAGAAGTGTTTGGCTTGTGTTGGAACCGACTTGGCCCGGGCGGTCAAAATCAACTTTAAACACACAGATGTATCTTCAAATGGGATTAAATCTATAGATTAGTGTTATATCTACCTATACACCAATTTATAATGTCCAGGTGTATCGCATTTAAAGAAATCTGCGCCGTTAAAGTGAAGCATTTTTAATGTATTTTCTTTAAAAAATCTAAGTCAGAAATGTTCGGTCCGACCTGGCCCGGGCTGTTAAAATCAACTTAAACCTCACAGATGTATCATCAAATGGATTCACATCTATAGATTAGTATTATATCTACCTATATACCACTTTATAATGTCACAGATTGCAGTATTTATAGACAACAAGGGGCTCAAAGTGAAGCCCTTTTCCCTCTACATTCTCAACATAGTCTCTATCAGAAGTGTTTGGCTTGTGTTGGAACCGACATGGCCCGGGCGGTCAAAATCAACTTTAAACACACAGATGTATCTTCAAATGGATTAAATCTATAGATTAGTGTTATATCTACCTATTCACCAATTTATAATGTCCAGGTGTATCGCATTTAAAGAAATCTGCGCCGTTAAAGTGAAGCATTTTTAATGTATTTTCTTTAAAAAATCCAAGTCAGAAATGTTCGGTCCGACCTGGCCCGGGCTGTTAAAATCAACTTAAACCTCACAGATGTATCATCAAATGGATTCACATCTATAGATTAGTATTATATCTACCTATATACCACTTTATAATGTCACAGATTGCAGTATTTATAGACAACAAGGGGCTCAAAGTGAAGCCCTTTTCCCTCTACATTCTCAACATAGTCTCTATCAGAAGTGTTTGGCTTGTGTTGGAACCGACTTGGCCCGGGCGGTCAAAATCAACTTTAAACACACAAATGTATCTTCAAATGGGTTTAAATCTATAGATTAGTGTTATATCTACCTATTCACCAATTTATAATGTCCAGGTGTATCGCATTTAAAGAAATCTGCGCCGTTAAAGTGAAGCATTTTTAATGTATTTTCTTTAAAAAATCTAAGTCAGAAATGTTCGGTCCGACCTGGCCCGGGCTGTTAAAATCAACTTAAACCTCACAGATGTATCATCAAATGGATTCACATCTATAGATTAGTATTATATCTACCTATATACCACTTTATAATGTCACAGATTGCAGTATTTATAGACAACAAGGGGCTCAAAGTGAAGCCCTTTTCCCTCTACATTCTCAACATAGTCTCTATCAGAAGTGTTTGGCTTGTGTTGGAACCGACTTGGCCCGGGCGGTCAAAATCAACTTTAAACACACAGATGTATCTTCAAATGGGATTAAATCTATAGATTAGTGTTATAACTACCTATACACCAATTTATAATGTCCAGGTGTATAGCATTTAAAGAAATCTGCGCCGTTAAAGTGAAGCATTTTTAATGTATTTTCTTTAAAAAATCTAAGTCAGAAATGTTCGGTCCGACCTGGCCCGGGCTGTTAAAATCAACTTAAACCTCACAGATGTATCATCAAATGGATTCACATCTATAGATTAGTATTATATCTACCTATATACCACTTTATAATGTCACAGATTGCAGTATTTATAGACAACAAGGGGCTCAAAGTGAAGCCCTTTTCCCCTCTACATTCTCAACATAGTCTCTATCAGAAGTGTTTGGCTTGTGTTGGAACCGACTTGGCCCGGGCGGTCAAAATCAACTTTAAACACACAGATGTATCTTCAAATGGGATTAAATCTATAGATTAGTGTTATATCTACCTATTCACCAATTTATAATGTCCAGGTGTATCGCATTTAAAGAAATCTGCGCCGTTAAAGTGAAGCATTTTTAATGTATTTTCTTTAAAAAATCCAAGTCAGAAATGTTCGGTCCGACCTGGCCCGGGCTGTTAAAATCAACTTAAACCTCACAGATGTATCATCAAATGGATTCACATCTATAGATTAGTATTATATCTACCTATACACCACTTTATAATGTCACAGATTGCAGTATTTATAGACAACAAGGGGCTCAAAGTGAAGCCCTTTTCCCTCTACATTCTCAACATAGTATCTATCAGAAGTGTTTGGCTTGTGTTGGAACCGACTTGGCCCGGGCGGTCAAAATCAACTTTAAACACACAGATGTATCTTCAAATGGATTAAATCTATAGATTAGTGTTATATCTACCTATTCACCAATTTATAATGTCCAGGTGTATCGCATTTAAAGAAATCTGCGCCGTTAAAGTGAAGCATTTTTAATGTATTTTCTTTAAAAAATCCAAGTCAGAAATGTTCGGTCCGACCTGGCCCGGGCTGTTAAAATCAACTTAAACCTCACAGATGTATCATCAAATGGATTCACATCTATAGATTAGTATTATATCTACCTATATACCACTTTATAATGTCACAGATTGCAGTATTTATAGACAACAAGGGGCTCAAAGTGAAGCCCTTTTCCCTCTACATTCTCAACATAGTCTCTATCAGAAGTGTTTGGCTTGTGTTGGAACCGACTTGGCCCGGGCGGTCAAAATCAACTTTAAACACACAGATGTATCTTCAAATGGGATTAAATCTATAGATTAGTGTTATATCTACCTATACACCAATTTATAATGTCCAGGTGTATCGCATTTAAAGAAATCTGCGCCGTTAAAGTGAAGTATTTTTACTGTATTTTCTTTAAAAAATCCAAGTCAGAAATGTTCGGTCCGACCTGGCCCGGGCTGTTAAAATCAACTTAAACCTCACAGATGTATCATCAAATGGATTCACATCTATAGATTAGTATTATATCTACCTATATACCACTTTATAATGTCACAGATTGCAGTATTTATAGACAACAAGGGGCTCAAAGTGAAGCCCTTTTCCCTCTACATTCTCAACATAGTATCTATCAGAAGTGTTTGGCTTGTGTTGGAACCGACTTGGCCCGGGCGGTCAAAATCAACTTTAAACACACAGATGTATCTTCAAATGGATTAAATCTATAGATTAGTGTTATATCTACCTATTCACCAATTTATAATGTCCAGGTGTATCGCATTTAAAGAAATCTGCGCCGTTAAAGTGAAGCATTTTTAATGTATTTTCTTTAAAAAATCCAAGTCAGAAATGTTCGGTCCGACCTGGCCCGGGCTGTTAAAATCAACTTAAACCTCACAGATGTATCATCAAATGGATTCACATCTATAGATTAGTATTATATCTACCTATATACCACTTTATAATGTCACAGATTGCAGTATTTATAGACAACAAGGGGCTCAAAGTGAAGCCCTTTTCCCTCTACATTCTCAACATAGTCTCTATCAGAAGTGTTTGGCTTGTGTTGGAACCGACTTGGCCCGGGCGGTCAAAATCAACTTTAAACACACAGATGTATCGTCAAATGGGATTAAATCTATAGATTAGTGTTATAACTACCTATACACCAATTTATAATGTCCAGGTGTATCGCATTTAAAGAAATCTGCGCCGTTAAAGTGAAGCATTTTTAATGTATTTTCTTTAAAAAATCTAAGTCAGAAATGTTCGATCCGACCTGGCCCGGGCTGTTAAAATCAACTTAAACCTCACAGATGTATCATCAAATGGATTCACATCTATAGATTAGTATTATATCTACCTATATACCACTTTATAATGTCACAGATTGCAGTATTTATAGACAACAAGGGGCTCAAAGTGAAGCCCTTTTCCCTCTACATTCTCAACATAGTCTCTATCAGAAGTGTTTGGCTTGTGTTGGAACCGACTTGGCCCGGGCGGTCAAAATCAACTTTAAACACACAAATGTATCTTCAAATGGGTTTAAATCTATAGATTAGTGTTATATCTACCTATTCACCAATTTATAATGTCCAGGTGTATCGCATTTAAAGAAATCTGCGCCGTTAAAGTGAAGCATTTTTAATGTATTTTCTTTAAAAAATCTAAGTCAGAAATGTTCGGTCCGACCTGGCCCGGGCTGTTAAAATCAACTTAAACCTCACAGATGTATCATCAAATGGATTCACATCTATAGATTAGTATTATATCTACCTATATACCACTTTATAATGTCACAGATTGCAGTATTTATAGACAACAAGGGGCTCAAAGTGAAGCCCTTTTCCCCTCTACATTCTCAACATAGTCTCTATCAGAAGTGTTTGGCTTGTGTTGGAACCGACTTGGCCCGGGCGGTCAAAATCAACTTTAAACACACAGATGTATCTTCAAATGGGATTAAATCTATAGATTAGTGTTATAACTACCTATACACCAATTTATAATGTCCAGGTGTATAGCATTTAAAGAAATCTGCGCCGTTAAAGTGAAGCATTTTTAATGTATTTTCTTTAAAAAATCTAAGTCAGAAATGTTCGGTCCGACCTGGCCCGGGCTGTTAAAATCAACTTAAACCTCACAGATGTATCATCAAATGGATTCACATCTATAGATTAGTATTATATCTACCTATATACCACTTTATAATGTCACAGATTGCAGTATTTATAGACAACAAGGGGCTCAAAGTGAAGCCCTTTTCCCCTCTACATTCTCAACATAGTCTCTATCAGAAGTGTTTGGCTTGTGTTGGAACCGACTTGGCCCGGGCGGTCAAAATCAACTTTAAACACACAGATGTATCTTCAAATGGGATTAAATCTATAGATTAGTGTTATATCTACCTATTCACCAATTTATAATGTCCAGGTGTATCGCATTTAAAGAAATCTGCGCCGTTAAAGTGAAGCATTTTTAATGTATTTTCTTTAAAAAATCCAAGTCAGAAATGTTCGGTCCGACCTGGCCCGGGCTGTTAAAATCAACTTAAACCTCACAGATGTATCATCAAATGGATTCACATCTATAGATTAGTATTATATCTACCTATACACCACTTTATAATGTCACAGATTGCAGTATTTATAGACAACAAGGGGCTCAAAGTGAAGCCCTTTTCCCTCTACATTCTCAACATAGTATCTATCAGAAGTGTTTGGCTTGTGTTGGAACCGACTTGGCCCGGGCGGTCAAAATCAACTTTAAACACACAGATGTATCTTCAAATGGATTAAATCTATAGATTAGTGTTATATCTACCTATTCACCAATTTATAATGTCCAGGTGTATCGCATTTAAAGAAATCTGCGCCGTTAAAGTGAAGCATTTTTAATGTATTTTCTTTAAAAAATCCAAGTCAGAAATGTTCGGTCCGACCTGGCCCGGGCTGTTAAAATCAACTTAAACCTCACAGATGTATCATCAAATGGATTCACATCTATAGATTAGTATTATATCTACCTATATACCACTTTATAATGTCACAGATTGCAGTATTTATAGACAACAAGGGGCTCAAAGTGAAGCCCTTTTCCCTCTACATTCTCAACATAGTCTCTATCAGAAGTGTTTGGCTTGTGTTGGAACCGACTTGGCCCGGGCGGTCAAAATCAACTTTAAACACACAGATGTATCGTCAAATGGGATTAAATCTATAGATTAGTGTTATAACTACCTATACACCAATTTATAATGTCCAGGTGTATCGCATTTAAAGAAATCTGCGCCGTTAAAGTGAAGCATTTTTAATGTATTTTCTTTAAAAAATCCAAGTCAGAAATGTTCGGTCCGACCTGGCCCGGGCTGTTAAAATCAACTTAAACCTCACAGATGTATCATCAAATGGATTCACATCTATAGATTAGTATTATATCTACCTATATACCACTTTATAATGTCACAGATTGCAGTATTTATAGACAACAAGGGGCTCAAAGTGAAGCCCTTTTCCCTCTACATTCTCAACATAGTCTCTATCAGAAGTGTTTGGCTTGTGTTGGAACCGACTTGGCCCGGGCGGTCAAAATCAACTTTAAACACACAAATGTATCTTCAAATGGGTTTAAATCTATAGATTAGTGTTATATCTACCTATTCACCAATTTATAATGTCCAGGTGTATCGCATTTAAAGAAATCTGCGCCGTTAAAGTGAAGCATTTTTAATGTATTTTCTTTAAAAAATCTAAGTCAGAAATGTTCGGTCCGACCTGGCCCGGGCTGTTAAAATCAACTTAAACCTCACAGATGTATCATCAAATGGATTCACATCTATAGATTAGTATTATATCTACCTATATACCACTTTATAATGTCACAGATTGCAGTATTTATAGACAACAAGGGGCTCAAAGTGAAGCCCTTTTCCCCTCTACATTCTCAACATAGTCTCTATCAGAAGTGTTTGGCTTGTGTTGGAACCGACTTGGCCCGGGCGGTCAAAATCAACTTTAAACACACAGATGTATCTTCAAATGGGATTAAATCTATAGATTAGTGTTATAACTACCTATACACCAATTTATAATGTCCAGGTGTGTAGCATTTAAAGAAATCTGCGCCGTTAAAGTGAAGCATTTTTAATGTATTTTCTTTAAAAAATCCAAGTCAGAAATGTTCGGTCCGACCTGGCCCGGGCTGTTAAAATCAACTTAAACCTCACAGATGTATCATCAAATGGATTCACATCTATAGATTAGTATTATATCTACCTATACACCACTTTATAATGTCACAGATTGCAGTATTTATAGACAACAAGGGGCTCAAAGTGAAGCCCTTTTCCCTCTACATTCTCAACATAGTATCTATCAGAAGTGTTTGGCTTGTGTTGGAACCGACTTGGCCCGGGCGGTCAAAATCAACTTTAAACACACAGATGTAGCTTCAAATGGGATTAAATCTATAGATTAGTGTTATATCTACCTATACACCAATTTATAATGTCCAGGTGTATCGCATTTAAAGAAATCTGCGCCGTTAAAGTGAAGCATTTTTAATGTATTTTCTTTAAAAAATCTAAGTCAGAAATGTTCGGTCCGACCTGGCCCGGGCTGTTAAAATCAACTTAAACCTCACAGATGTATCATCAAATGGATTCACATCTATAGATTAGTATTATATCTACCTATATACCACTTTATAATGTCACAGATTGCAGTATTTATAGACAACAAGGGGCTCAAAGTGAAGCCCTTTTCCCTCTACATTCTCAACATAGTCTCTATCAGAAGTGTTTGGCTTGTGTTGGAACCGACATGGCCCGGGCGGTCAAAATCAACTTTAAACACACAGATGTAGCTTCAAATGGGATTAAATCTATAGATTAGTGTTATATCTACCTATACACCAATTTATAATGTCCAGGTGTATCGCATTTAAAGAAATCTGCGCCGTTAAAGTGAAGTATTTTTACTGTATTTTCTTTAAAAAATCCAAGTCAGAAATGTTCGGTCCGACCTGGCCCGGGCTGTTAAAATCAACTTAAACCTCACAGATGTATCATCAAATGGATTCACATCTATAGATTAGTATTATATCTACCTATACACCACTTTATAATGTCACAGATTGCAGTATTTATAGACAACAAGGGGCTCAAAGTGAAGCCCTTTTCCCTCTACATTCTCAACATAGTATCTATCAGAAGTGTTTGGCTTGTGTTGGAACCGACTTGGCCCGGGCGGTCAAAATCAACTTTAAACACACAGATGTATCTTCAAATGGGATTAAATCTATAGATTAGTGTTATATCTACCTATTCACCAATTTATAATGTCCAGGTGTATCGCATTTAAAGAAATCTGCGCCGTTAAAGTGAAGCATTTTTAATGTATTTTCTTTAAAAAATCCAAGTCAGAAATGTTCGGTCCGACCTGGCCCGGGCTGTTAAAATCAACTTAAACCTCACAGATGTATCATCAAATGGATTCACATCTATAGATTAGTATTATATCTACCTATATACCACTTTATAATGTCACAGATTGCAGTATTTATAGACAACAAGGGGCTCAAAGTGAAGCCCTTTTCCCTCTACATTCTCAACATAGTCTCTATCAGAAGTGTTTGGCTTGTGTTGGAACCGACTTGGCCCGGGCGGTCAAAATCAACTTTAAACACACAAATGTATCTTCAAATGGGTTTAAATCTATAGATTAGTGTTATATCTACCTATTCACCAATTTATAATGTCCAGGTGTATCGCATTTAAAGAAATCTGCGCCGTTAAAGTGAAGCATTTTTAATGTATTTTCTTTAAAAAATCTAAGTCAGAAATGTTCGGTCCGACCTGGCCCGGGCTGTTAAAATCAACTTAAACCTCACAGATGTATCATCAAATGGATTCACATCTATAGATTAGTATTATATCTACCTATATACCACTTTATAATGTCACAGATTGCAGTATTTATAGACAACAAGGGGCTCAAAGTGAAGCCCTTTTCCCCTCTACATTCTCAACATAGTCTCTATCAGAAGTGTTTGGCTTGTGTTGGAACCGACTTGGCCCGGGCGGTCAAAATCAACTTTAAACACACAGATGTATCTTCAAATGGGATTAAATCTATAGATTAGTGTTATAACTACCTATACACCAATTTATAATGTCCAGGTGTATCGCATTTAAAGAAATCTGCGCCGTTAAAGTGAAGCATTTTTAATGTATTTTCTTTAAAAAATCTAAGTCAGAAATGTTCGGTCCGACCTGGCCCGGGCTGTTAAAATCAACTTAAACCTCACAGATGTATCATCAAATGGATTCACATCTATAGATTAGTATTATATCTACCTATATACCACTTTATAATGTCACAGATTGCAGTATTTATAGACAACAAGGGGCTCAAAGTGAAGCCCTTTTCCCCTCTACATTCTCAACATAGTCTCTATCAGAAGTGTTTGGCTTGTGTTGGAACCGACTTGGCCCGGGCGGTCAAAATCAACTTTAAACACACAGATGTATCTTCAAATGGGATTAAATCTATAGATTAGTGTTATATCTACCTATTCACCAATTTATAATGTCCAGGTGTATCGCATTTAAAGAAATCTGCGCCGTTAAAGTGAAGCATTTTTAATGTATTTTCTTTAAAAAATCCAAGTCAGAAATGTTCGGTCCGACCTGGCCCGGGCTGTTAAAATCAACTTAAACCTCACAGATGTATCATCAAATGGATTCACATCTATAGATTAGTATTATATCTACCTATACACCACTTTATAATGTCACAGATTGCAGTATTTATAGACAACAAGGGGCTCAAAGTGAAGCCCTTTTCCCTCTACATTCTCAACATAGTATCTATCAGAAGTGTTTGGCTTGTGTTGGAACCGACTTGGCCCGGGCGGTCAAAATCAACTTTAAACACACAGATGTATCTTCAAATGGATTAAATCTATAGATTAGTGTTATATCTACCTATTCACCAATTTATAATGTCCAGGTGTATCGCATTTAAAGAAATCTGCGCCGTTAAAGTGAAGCATTTTTAATGTATTTTCTTTAAAAAATCTAAGTCAGAAATGTTCGGTCCGACCTGGCCCGGGCTGTTAAAATCAACTTAAACCTCACAGATGTATCATCAAATGGATTCACATCTATAGATTAGTATTATATCTACCTATATACCACTTTATAATGTCACAGATTGCAGTATTTATAGACAACAAGGGGCTCAAAGTGAAGCCCTTTTCCCCTCTACATTCTCAACATAGTCTCTATCAGAAGTGTTTGGCTTGTGTTGGAACCGACTTGGCCCGGGCGGTCAAAATCAACTTTAAACACACAGATGTATCTTCAAATGGGATTAAATCTATAGATTAGTGTTATAACTACCTATACACCAATTTATAATGTCCAGGTGTATAGCATTTAAAGAAATCTGCGCCGTTAAAGTGAAGCATTTTTAATGTATTTTCTTTAAAAAATCCAAGTCAGAAATGTTCGGTCCGACCTGGCCCGGGCTGTTAAAATCAACTTAAACCTCACAGATGTATCATCAAATGGATTCACATCTATAGATTAGTATTATATCTACCTATACACCACTTTATAATGTCACAGATTGCAGTATTTATAGACAACAAGGGGCTCAAAGTGAAGCCCTTTTCCCTCTACATTCTCAACATAGTATCTATCAGAAGTGTTTGGCTTGTGTTGGAACCGACTTGGCCCGGGCGGTCAAAATCAACTTTAAACACACAGATGTATCTTCAAATGGATTAAATCTATAGATTAGTGTTATATCTACCTATTCACCAATTTATAATGTCCAGGTGTATCGCATTTAAAGAAATCTGCGCCGTTAAAGTGAAGCATTTTTAATGTATTTTCTTTAAAAAATCCAAGTCAGAAATGTTCGGTCCGACCTGGCCCGGGCTGTTAAAATCAACTTAAACCTCACAGATGTATCATCAAATGGATTCACATCTATAGATTAGTATTATATCTACCTATATACCACTTTATAATGTCACAGATTGCAGTATTTATAGACAACAAGGGGCTCAAAGTGAAGCCCTTTTCCCTCTACATTCTCAACATAGTCTCTATCAGAAGTGTTTGGCTTGTGTTGGAACCGACTTGGCCCGGGCGGTCAAAATCAACTTTAAACACACAGATGTATCGTCAAATGGGATTAAATCTATAGATTAGTGTTATAACTACCTATACACCAATTTATAATGTCCAGGTGTATCGCATTTAAAGAAATCTGCGCCGTTAAAGTGAAGCATTTTTAATGTATTTTCTTTAAAAAATCCAAGTCAGAAATGTTCGGTCCGACCTGGCCCGGGCTGTTAAAATCAACTTAAACCTCACAGATGTATCATCAAATGGATTCACATCTATAGATTAGTATTATATCTACCTATATACCACTTTATAATGTCACAGATTGCAGTATTTATAGACAACAAGGGGCTCAAAGTGAAGCCCTTTTCCCTCTACATTCTCAACATAGTCTCTATCAGAAGTGTTTGGCTTGTGTTGGAACCGACTTGGCCCGGGCGGTCAAAATCAACTTTAAACACACAAATGTATCTTCAAATGGATTTAAATCTATAGATTAGTGTTATATCTACCTATTCACCAATTTATAATGTCCAGGTGTATCGCATTTAAAGAAATCTGCGCCGTTAAAGTGAAGCATTTTTAATGTATTTTCTTTAAAAAATCTAAGTCAGAAATGTTCGGTCCGACCTGGCCCGGGCTGTTAAAATCAACTTAAACCTCACAGATGTATCATCAAATGGATTCACATCTATAGATTAGTATTATATCTACCTATATACCACTTTATAATGTCACAGATTGCAGTATTTATAGACAACAAGGGGCTCAAAGTGAAGCCCTTTTCCCCTCTACATTCTCAACATAGTCTCTATCAGAAGTGTTTGGCTTGTGTTGGAACCGACTTGGCCCGGGCGGTCAAAATCAACTTTAAACACACAGATGTATCTTCAAATGGGATTAAATCTATAGATTAGTGTTATAACTACCTATACACCAATTTATAATGTCCAGGTGTATCGCATTTAAAGAAATCTGCGCCGTTAAAGTGAAGCATTTTTAATGTATTTTCTTTAAAAAATCCAAGTCAGAAATGTTCGGTCCGACTTGGCCCGGGATGTTAAAATCAACTTAAACCTCACAGATGTATCATCAAATGGATTCACATCTATAGATTAGTATTATATCTACCTATATACCACTTTATAATGTCACAGATTGCAGTATTTATAGACAACAAGGGGCTCAAAGTGAAGCCCTTTTCCCCTCTACATTCTCAACATAGTCTCTATCAGAAGTGTTTGGCTTGTGTTGGAACCGACTTGGCCCGGGCGGTCAAAATCAACTTTAAACACACAGATGTATCTTCAAATGGGATTAAATCTATAGATTAGTGTTATATCTACCTATTCACCAATTTATAATGTCCAGGTGTATCGCATTTAAAGAAATCTGCGCCGTTAAAGTGAAGCATTTTTAATGTATTTTCTTTAAAAAATCCAAGTCAGAAATGTTCGGTCCGACCTGGCCCGGGCTGTTAAAATCAACTTAAACCTCACAGATGTATCATCAAATGGATTCACATCTATAGATTAGTATTATATCTACCTATACACCACTTTATAATGTCACAGATTGCAGTATTTATAGACAACAAGGGGCTCAAAGTGAAGCCCTTTTCCCTCTACATTCTCAACATAGTATCTATCAGAAGTGTTTGGCTTGTGTTGGAACCGACTTGGCCCGGGCGGTCAAAATCAACTTTAAACACACAGATGTATCTTCAAATGGATTAAATCTATAGATTAGTGTTATATCTACCTATTCACCAATTTATAATGTCCAGGTGTATCGCATTTAAAGAAATCTGCGCCGTTAAAGTGAAGCATTTTTAATGTATTTTCTTTAAAAAATCTAAGTCAGAAATGTTCGGTCCGACCTGGCCCGGGCTGTTAAAATCAACTTAAACCTCACAGATGTATCATCAAATGGATTCACATCTATAGATTAGTATTATATCTACCTATATACCACTTTATAATGTCACAGATTGCAGTATTTATAGACAACAAGGGGCTCAAAGTGAAGCCCTTTTCCCTCTACATTCTCAACATAGTCTCTATCAGAAGTGTTTGGCTTGTGTTGGAACCGACTTGGCCCGGGCGGTCAAAATCAACTTTAAACACACAGATGTATCGTCAAATGGGATTAAATCTATAGATTAGTGTTATAACTACCTATACACCAATTTATAATGTCCAGGTGTATCGCATTTAAAGAAATCTGCGCCGTTAAAGTGAAGCATTTTTAATGTATTTTCTTTAAAAAATCCAAGTCAGAAATGTTCGGTCCGACCTGGCCCGGGCTGTTAAAATCAACTTAAACCTCACAGATGTATCATCAAATGGATTCACATCTATAGATTAGTATTATATCTACCTATATACCACTTTATAATGTCACAGATTGCAGTATTTATAGACAACAAGGGGCTCAAAGTGAAGCCCTTTTCCCTCTACATTCTCAACATAGTCTCTATCAGAAGTGTTTGGCTTGTGTTGGAACCGACTTGGCCCGGGCGGTCAAAATCAACTTTAAACACACAGATGTATCTTCAAATGGGATTAAATCTATAGATTAGTGTTATATCTACCTATTCACCAATTTATAATGTCCAGGTGTATCGCATTTAAAGAAATCTGCGCCGTTAAAGTGAAGCATTTTTAATGTATTTTCTTTAAAAAATCCAAGTCAGAAATGTTCGGTCCGACCTGGCCCGGGCTGTTAAAATCAACTTAAACCTCACAGGTGTATCATCAAATGGATTCACATCTATAGATTAGTATTATATCTACCTATATACCACTTTATAATGTCACAGATTGCAGTATTTATAGACAACAAGGGGCTCAAAGTGAAGCCCTTTTCCCTCTACATTCTCAACATAGTCTCTATCAGAAGTGTTTGGCTTGTGTTGGAACCGACTTGGCCCGGGCGGTCAAAATCAACTTTAAACACACAGATGTATCTTCAAATGGGATTAAATCTATAGATTAGTGTTATATCTACCTATTCACCAATTTATAATGTCCAGGTGTATCGCATTTAAAGAAATCTGCGCCGTTAAAGTGAAGCATTTTTAATGTATTTTCTTTAAAAAATCCAAGTCAGAAATGTTCGGTCCGACCTGGCCCGGGCTGTTAAAATCAACTTAAACCTCACAGATGTATCATCAAATGGATTCACATCTATAGATTAGTATTATATCTACCTATACACCACTTTATAATGTCACAGATTGCAGTATTTATAGACAACAAGGGGCTCAAAGTGAAGCCCTTTTCCCTCTACATTCTCAACATAGTCTCTATCAGAAGTGTTTGGCTTGTGTTGGAACCGACTTGGCCCGGGCGGTCAAAATCAACTTTAAACACACAGATGTATCTTCAAATGGGATTAAATCTATAGATTAGTGTTATATCTACCTATTCACCAATTTATAATGTCCAGGTGTATCGCATTTAAAGAAATCTGCGCCGTTAAAGTGAAGCATTTTTAATGTATTTTCTTTAAAAAATCCAAGTCAGAAATGTTCGGTCCGACCTGGCCCGGGCTGTTAAAATCAACTTAAACCTCACAGATGTATCATCAAATGGATTCACATCTATAGATTAGTATTATATCTACCTATACACCACTTTATAATGTCACAGATTGCAGTATTTATAGACAACAAGGGGCTCAAAGTGAAGCCCTTTTCCCTGTACATTCTCAACATAGTATCTATCAGAAGTGTTTGGCTTGTGTTGGAACCGACTTGGCCCGGGCGGTCAAAATCAACTTTAAACACACAGATGTATCTTCAAATGGGATTAAATCTATAGATTAGTGTTATATCTACCTATTCACCAATTTATAATGTCCAGGTGTATCGCATTTAAAGAAATCTGCGCCGTTAAAGTGAAGCATTTTTAATGTATTTTCTTTAAAAAATCCAAGTCAGAAATGTTCGGTCCGACCTGGCCCGGGCTGTTAAAATCAACTTAAACCTCACAGATGTATCATCAAATGGATTCACATCTATAGATTAGTATTATATCTACCTATATACCACTTTATAATGTCACAGATTGCAGTATTTATAGACAACAAGGGGCTCAAAGTGAAGCCCTTTTCCCTCTACATTCTCAACATAGTCTCTATCAGAAGTGTTTGGCTTGTGTTGGAACCGACTTGGCCCGGGCGGTCAAAATCAACTTTAAACACACAGATGTATCTTCAAATGGGATTAAATCTATAGATTAGTGTTATATCTACCTATTCACCAATTTATAATGTCCAGGTGTATCGCATTTAAAGAAATCTGCGCCGTTAAAGTGAAGCATTTTTAATGTATTTTCTTTAAAAAATCCAAGTCAGAAATGTTCGGTCCGACCTGGCCCGGGCTGTTAAAATCAACTTAAACCTCACAGATGTATCATCAAATGGATTCACATCTATAAATTAGTATTATATCTACCTATACACCACTTTATAATGTCACAGATTGCAGTATTTATAGACAACAAGGGGCTCAAAGTGAAGCCCTTTTCCCTCTACATTCTCAACATAGTCTCTATCAGAAGTGTTTGGCTTGTGTTGGAACCGACTTGGCCCGGGCGGTCAAAATCAACTTTAAACACACAGATGTATCTTCAAATGGGATTAAATCTATAGATTAGTGTTATATCTACCTATTCACCAATTTATAATGTCCAGGTGTATCGCATTTAAAGAAATCTGCGCCGTTAAAGTGAAGCATTTTTAATGTATTTTCTTTAAAAAATCCAAGTCAGAAATGTTCGGTCCGACCTGGCCCGGGCTGTTAAAATCAACTTAAACCTCACAGATGTATCATCAAATGGATTCACATCTATAGATTAGTATTATATCTACCTATACACCACTTTATAATGTCACAGATTGCAGTATTTATAGACAACAAGGGGCTCAAAGTGAAGCCCTTTTCCCTCTACATTCTCAACATAGTATCTATCAGAAGTGTTTGGCTTGTGTTGGAACCGACTTGGCCCGGGCGGTCAAAATCAACTTTAAACACACAGATGTATCTTCAAATGGGATTAAATCTATAGATTAGTGTTATATCTACCTATTCACCAATTTATAATGTCCAGGTGTATCGCATTTAAAGAAATCTGCGCCGTTAAAGTGAAGCATTTTTAATGTATTTTCTTTTAAAAATCCAAGTCAGAAATGTTCGGTCCGACCTGGCCCGGGCTGTTAAAATCAACTTAAACCTCACAGATGTATCATCAAATGGATTCACATCTATAGATTAGTATTATATCTACCTATACACCACTTTATAATGTCACAGATTGCAGTATTTATAGACAACAAGGGGCTCAAAGTGAAGCCCTTTTCCCTCTACATTCTCAACATAGTCTCTATCAGAAGTGTTTGGCTTGTGTTGGAACCGACTTGGCCCGGGCGGTCAAAATCAACTTTAAACACACAGATGTATCTTCAAATGGGATTAAATCTATAGATTAGTGTTATATCTACCTATTCACCAATTTATAATGTCCAGGTGTATCGCATTTAAAGAAATCTGCGCCGTTAAAGTGAAGCATTTTTAATGTATTTTCTTTAAAAAATCCAAGTCAGAAATGTTCGGTCCGACCTGGCCCGGGCTGTTAAAATCAACTTAAACCTCACAGATGTATCATCAAATGGATTCACATCTATAGATTAGTATTATATCTACCTATATACCACTTTATAATGTCACAGATTGCAGTATTTATAGACAACAAGGGGCTCAAAGTGAAGCCCTTTTCCCCTCTACATTCTCAACATAGTCTCTATCAGAAGTGTTTGGCTTGTGTTGGAACCGACTTGGCCCGGGCGGTCAAAATCAACTTTAAACACACAGATGTATCTTCAAATGGGATTAAATCTATAGATTAGTGTTATATCTACCTATTCACCAATTTATAATGTCCAGGTGTATCGCATTTAAAGAAATCTGCGCCGTTAAAGTGAAGCATTTTTAATGTATTTTCTTTAAAAAATCCAAGTCAGAAATGTTCGGTCCGACCTGGCCCGGGCTGTTAAAATCAACTTAAACCTCACAGATGTATCATCAAATGGATTCACATCTATAGATTAGTATTATATCTACCTATACACCACTTTATAATGTCACAGATTGCAGTATTTATAGACAACAAGGGGCTCAAAGTGAAGCCCTTTTCCCTCTACATTCTCAACATAGTCTCTATCAGAAGTGTTTGGCTTGTGTTGGAACCGACTTGGCCCGGGCGGTCAAAATCAACTTTAAACACACAGATGTATCTTCAAATGGGATTAAATCTATAGATTAGTGTTATATCTACCTATTCACCAATTTATAATGTCCAGGTGTATCGCATTTAAAGAAATCTGCGCCGTTAAAGTGAAGCATTTTTAATGTATTTTCTTTAAAAAATCCAAGTCAGAAATGTTCGGTCCGACCTGGCCCGGGCTGTTAAAATCAACTTAAACCTCACAGATGTATCATCAAATGGATTCACATCTATAAATTAGTATTATATCTACCTATACACCACTTTATAATGTCACAGATTGCAGTATTTATAGACAACAAGGGGCTCAAAGTGAAGCCCTTTTCCCTCTACATTCTCAACATAGTCTCTATCAGAAGTGTTTGGCTTGTGTTGGAACCGACTTGGCCCGGGCGGTCAAAATCAACTTTAAACACACAGATGTATCTTCAAATGGGATTAAATCTATAGATTAGTGTTATATCTACCTATTCACCAATTTATAATGTCCAGGTGTATCGCATTTAAAGAAATCTGCGCCGTTAAAGTGAAGCATTTTTAATGTATTTTCTTTAAAAAATCCAAGTCAGAAATGTTCGGTCCGACCTGGCCCGGGCTGTTAAAATCAACTTAAACCTCACAGATGTATCATCAAATGGATTCACATCTATAGATTAGTATTATATCTACCTATACACCACTTTATAATGTCACAGATTGCAGTATTTATAGACAACAAGGGGCTCAAAGTGAAGCCCTTTTCCCTCTACATTCTCAACATAGTATCTATCAGAAGTGTTTGGCTTGTGTTGGAACCGACTTGGCCCGGGCGGTCAAAATCAACTTTAAACACACAGATGTATCTTCAAATGGGATTAAATCTATAGATTAGTGTTATATCTACCTATTCACCAATTTATAATGTCCAGGTGTATCGCATTTAAAGAAATCTGCGCCGTTAAAGTGAAGCATTTTTAATGTATTTTCTTTTAAAAATCCAAGTCAGAAATGTTCGGTCCGACCTGGCCCGGGCTGTTAAAATCAACTTAAACCTCACAGATGTATCATCAAATGGATTCACATCTATAGATTAGTATTATATCTACCTATACACCACTTTATAATGTCACAGATTGCAGTATTTATAGACAACAAGGGGCTCAAAGTGAAGCCCTTTTCCCTCTACATTCTCAACATAGTCTCTATCAGAAGTGTTTGGCTTGTGTTGGAACCGACTTGGCCCGGGCGGTCAAAATCAACTTTAAACACACAGATGTATCTTCAAATGGGATTAAATCTATAGATTAGTGTTATATCTACCTATTCACCAATTTATAATGTCCAGGTGTATCGCATTTAAAGAAATCTGCGCCGTTAAAGTGAAGCATTTTTAATGTATTTTCTTTAAAAAATCCAAGTCAGAAATGTTCGGTCCGACCTGGCCCGGGCTGTTAAAATCAACTTAAACCTCACAGATGTATCATCAAATGGATTCACATCTATAGATTAGTATTATATCTACCTATATACCACTTTATAATGTCACAGATTGCAGTATTTATAGACAACAAGGGGCTCAAAGTGAAGCCCTTTTCCCCTCTACATTCTCAACATAGTCTCTATCAGAAGTGTTTGGCTTGTGTTGGAACCGACTTGGCCCGGGCGGTCAAAATCAACTTTAAACACACAGATGTATCTTCAAATGGGATTAAATCTATAGATTAGTGTTATATCTACCTATTCACCAATTTATAATGTCCAGGTGTATCGCATTTAAAGAAATCTGCGCCGTTAAAGTGAAGCATTTTTAATGTATTTTCTTTAAAAAATCCAAGTCAGAAATGTTCGGTCCGACCTGGCCCGGGCTGTTAAAATCAACTTAAACCTCACAGATGTATCATCAAATGGATTCACATCTATAGATTAGTATTATATCTACCTATACACCACTTTATAATGTCACAGATTGCAGTATTTATAGACAACAAGGGGCTCAAAGTGAAGCCCTTTTCCCTCTACATTCTCAACATAGTATCTATCAGAAGTGTTTGGCTTGTGTTGGAACCGACTTGGCCCGGGCGGTCAAAATCAACTTTAAACACACAGATGTATCTTCAAATGGGATTAAATCTATAGATTAGTGTTATATCTACCTATTCACCAATTTATAATGTCCAGGTGTATCGCATTTAAAGAAATCTGCGCCGTTAAAGTGAAGCATTTTTAATGTATTTTCTTTTAAAAATCCAAGTCAGAAATGTTCGGTCCGACCTGGCCCGGGCTGTTAAAATCAACTTAAACCTCACAGATGTATCATCAAATGGATTCACATCTATAGATTAGTATTATATCTACCTATACACCACTTTATAATGTCACAGATTGCAGTATTTATAGACAACAAGGGGCTCAAAGTGAAGCCCTTTTCCCTCTACATTCTCAACATAGTCTCTATCAGAAGTGTTTGGCTTGTGTTGGAACCGACTTGGCCCGGGCGGTCAAAATCAACTTTAAACACACAGATGTATCTTCAAATGGGATTAAATCTATAGATTAGTGTTATATCTACCTATTCACCAATTTATAATGTCCAGGTGTATCGCATTTAAAGAAATCTGCGCCGTTAAAGTGAAGCATTTTTAATGTATTTTCTTTAAAAAATCCAAGTCAGAAATGTTCGGTCCGACCTGGCCCGGGCTGTTAAAATCAACTTAAACCTCACAGATGTATCATCAAATGGATTCACATCTATAGATTAGTATTATATCTACCTATATACCACTTTATAATGTCACAGATTGCAGTATTTATAGACAACAAGGGGCTCAAAGTGAAGCCCTTTTCCCTCTACATTCTCAACATAGTCTCTATCACAAGTGTTTGGCTTGTGTTGGAACCGACTTGGCCCGGGCGGTCAAAATCAACTTTAAACACACAGATGTATCTTCAAATGGGATTAAATCTATAGATTAGTGTTATATCTACCTATTCACCAATTTATAATGTCCAGGTGTATCGCATTTAAAGAAATCTGCGCCGTTAAAGTGAAGCATTTTTAATGTATTTTCTTTAAAAAATCCAAGTCAGAAATGTTCGGTCCGACCTGGCCCGGGCTGTTAAAATCAACTTAAACCTCACAGATGTATCATCAAATGGATTCACATCTATAGATTAGTATTATATCTACCTATACACCACTTTATAATGTCACAGATTGCAGTATTTATAGACAACAAGGGGCTCAAAGTGAAGCCCTTTTCCCTCTACATTCTCAACATAGTATCTATCAGAAGTGTTTGGCTTGTGTTGGAACCGACTTGGCCCGGGCGGTCAAAATCAACTTTAAACACACAGATGTATCTTCAAATGGGATTAAATCTATAGATTAGTGTTATATCTACCTATTCACCAATTTATAATGTCCAGGTGTATCGCATTTAAAGAAATCTGCGCCGTTAAAGTGAAGCATTTTTAATGTATTTTCTTTAAAAAATCCAAGTCAGAAATGTTCGGTCCGACCTGGCCCGGATTGTTAAAATCAACTTAAACCTCACAGATGTATCATCAAATGGAATCACATCTATAGATTAGTATTATATCTACCTATACACCACTTTATAATGTCACAGATTGCAGTATTTATAGACAACAAGGGGCTCAAAGTGAAGCCCTTTTCCCTCTACATTCTCAACATAGTCTCTATCAGAAGTGTTTGGCTTGTGTTGGAACCGACTTGGCCCGGGCGGTCAAAATCAACTTTAAACACACAGATGTATCTTCAAATGGGATTAAATCTATAGATTAGTGTTATATCTACCTATTCACCAATTTATAATGTCCAGGTGTATCGCATTTAAAGAAATCTGCGCCGTTAAAGTGAAGCATTTTTAATGTATTTTCTTTAAAAAATCCAAGTCAGAAATGTTCGGTCCGACCTGGCCCGGGCTGTTAAAATCAACTTAAACCTCACAGATGTATCATCAAATGGATTCACATCTATAGATTAGTATTATATCTACCTATATACCACTTTATAATGTCACAGATTGCAGTATTTATAGACAACAAGGGGCTCAAAGTGAAGCCCTTTTCCCCTCTACATTCTCAACATAGTCTCTATCAGAAGTGTTTGGCTTGTGTTGGAACCGACTTGGCCCGGGCGGTCAAAATCAACTTTAAACACACAGATGTATCTTCAAATGGGATTAAATCTATAGATTAGTGTTATATCTACCTATTCACCAATTTATAATGTCCAGGTGTATCGCATTTAAAGAAATCTGCGCCGTTAAAGTGAAGCATTTTTAATGTATTTTCTTTAAAAAATCCAAGTCAGAAATGTTCGGTCCGACCTGGCCCGGGCTGTTAAAATCAACTTAAACCTCACAGATGTATCATCAAATGGATTCACATCTATAGATTAGTATTATATCTACCTATATACCACTTTATAATGTCACAGATTGCAGTATTTATAGACAACAAGGGGCTCAAAGTGAAGCCCTTTTCCCTCTACATTCTCAACATAGTCTCTATCAGAAGTGTTTGGCTTGTGTTGGAACCGACTTGGCCCGGGCGGTCAAAATCAACTTTAAACACACAGATGTATCTTCAAATGGGATTAAATCTATAGATTAGTGTTATATCTACCTATTCACCAATTTATAATGTCCAGGTGTATCGCATTTAAAGAAATCTGCGCCGTTAAAGTGAAGCATTTTTAATGTATTTTCTTTAAAAAATCCAAGTCAGAAATGTTCGGTCCGACCTGGCCCGGGCTGTTAAAATCAACTTAAACCTCACAGATGTATCATCAAATGGATTCACATCTATAGATTAGTATTATATCTACCTATACACCACTTTATAATGTCACAGATTGCAGTATTTATAGACAACAAGGGGCTCAAAGTGAAGCCCTTTTCCCTCTACATTCTCAACATAGTCTCTATCAGAAGTGTTTGGCTTGTGTTGGAACCGACTTGGCCCGGGCGGTCAAAATCAACTTTAAACACACAGATGTATCTTCAAATGGGATTAAATCTATAGATTAGTGTTATATCTACCTATTCACCAATTTATAATGTCCAGGTGTATCGCATTTAAAGAAATCTGCGCCGTTAAAGTGAAGCATTTTTAATGTATTTTCTTTAAAAAATCCAAGTCAGAAATATTCGGTCCGACCTGGCCCGGGCTGTTAAAATCAACTTAAACCTCACAGATGTATCATCAAATGGATTCACATCTATAGATTAGTATTATATCTACCTATATACCACTTTATAATGTCACAGATTGCAGTATTTATAGACAACAAGGGGCTCAAAGTGAAGCCCTTTTCCCCTCTACATTCTCAACATAGTCTCTATCAGAAGTGTTTGGCTTGTGTTGGAACCGACTTGGCCCGGGCGGTCAAAATCAACTTTAAACACACAGATGTATCTTCAAATGGGATTAAATCTATAGATTAGTGTTATATCTACCTATACACCAATTTACAATGTCCAGGTGTATCGCATTTAAAGAAATCTGCGCCGTTAAAGTGAAGCATTTTTAATGTATTTTCTTTAAAAAATCCAAGTCAGAAATGTTCGGTCCGACCTGGCCCGGGCTGTTAAAATCAACTTAAACCTCACAGATGTATCATCAAATGGATTCACATCTATAGATTAGTATTATATCTACCTATATACCACTTTATAATGTCACAGATTGCAGTATTTATAGACAACAAGGGGCTCAAAGTGAAGCCCTTTTCCCTCTACATTCTCAACATAGTCTCTATCAGAAGTGTTTGGCTTGTGTTGGAACCGACTTGGCCCGGGCGGTCAAAATCAACTTTAAACACACAGATGTATCTTCAAATGGGATTAAATCTATAGATTAGTGTTATATCTACCTATTCACCAATTTATAATGTCCAGGTGTATCGCATTTAAAGAAATCTGCGCCGTTAAAGTGAAGCATTTTTACTGTATTTTCTTTAAAAAATCCAAGTCAGAAATGTTCGGTCCGACCTGGCCCGGGCTGTTAAAATCAACTTAAACCTCACAGATGTATCATCAAATGGATTCACATCTATAGATTAGTATTATATCTACCTATACACCACTTTATAATGTCACAGATTGCAGTATTTATAGACAACAAGGGGCTCAAAGTGAAGCCCTTTTCCCTCTACATTCTCAACATAGTCTCTATCAGAAGTGTTTGGCTTGTGTTGGAACCGACTTGGCCCGGGCGGTCAAAATCAACTTTAAACACACAGATGTATCTTCAAATGGGATTAAATCTATAGATTAGTGTTATATCTACCTATTCACCAATTTATAATGTCCAGGTGTATCGCATTTAAAGAAATCTGCGCCGTTAAAGTGAAGCATTTTTAATGTATTTTCTTTAAAAAATCCAAGTCAGAAATGTTCGGTCCGACCTGGCCCGGGCTGTTAAAATCAACTTAAACCTCACAGATGTATCATCAAATGGATTCACATCTATAGATTAGTATTATATCTACCTATACACCACTTTATAATGTCACAGATTGCAGTATTTATAGACAACAAGGGGCTCAAAGTGAAGCCCTTTTCCCTCTACATTCTCAACATAGTCTCTATCAGAAGTGTTTGGCTTGTGTTGGAACCGACTTGGCCCGGGCGGTCAAAATCAACTTTAAACACACAGATGTATCTTCAAATGGGATTAAATCTATAGATTAGTGTTATATCTACCTATACACCAATTTATAATGTCCAGGTGTATCGCATTTAAAGAAATCTGCGCCGTTAAAGTGAAGCATTTTTAATGTATTTTCTTTAAAAAATCCAAGTCAGAAATGTTCGGTCCGACCTGGCCCGGGCTGTTAAAATCAACTTAAACCTCACAGATGTATCATCAAATGGATTCACATCTATAGATTAGTATTATATCTACCTATATACCACTTTATAATGTCACAGATTGCAGTATTTATAGACAACAAGGGGCTCAAAGTGAAGCCCTTTTCCCTCTACATTCTCAACATAGTCTCTATCAGAAGTGTTTGGCTTGTGTTGGAACCGACTTGGCCCGGGCGGTCAAAATCAACTTTAAACACACAGATGTATCTTCAAATGGGATTAAATCTATAGATTAGTGTTATATCTACCTATACACCAATTTACAATGTCCAGGTGTATCGCATTTAAAGAAATCTGCGCCGTTAAAGTGAAGCATTTTTAATGTATTTTCTTTAAAAAATCCAAGTCAGAAATGTTCGGTCCGACCTGGCCCGGGTTGTTAAAATCAACTTAAACCTCACAGATGTATCATCAAATGGATTCACATCTATAGATTAGTATTATATCTACCTATATACCACTTTATAATGTCACAGATTGCAGTATTTATAGACAACAAGGGGCTCAAAGTGAAGCCCTTTTCCCTCTACATTCTCAACATAGTCTCTATCAGAAGTGTTTGGCTTGTGTTGGAACCGACTTGGCCCGGGCGGTCAAAATCAACTTTAAACACACAGATGTATCTTCAAATGGGATTAAATCTATAGATTAGTGTTATATCTACCTATTCACCAATTTATAATGTCCAGGTGTATCGCATTTAAAGAAATCTGCGCCGTTAAAGTGAAGCATTTTTAATGTATTTTCTTTAAAAAATCCAAGTCAGAAATGTTCGGTCCGACCTGGCCCGGGCTGTTAAAATCAACTTAAACCTCACAGATGTATCATCAAATGGATTCACATCTATAGATTAGTATTATATCTACCTATACACCACTTTATAATGTCACAGATTGCAGTATTTATAGACAACAAGGGGCTCAAAGTGAAGCCCTTTTCCCTCTACATTCTCAACATAGTCTCTATCAGAAGTGTTTGGCTTGTGTTGGAACCGACTTGGCCCGGGCGGTCAAAATCAACTTTAAACACACAGATGTATCTTCAAATGGGATTAAATCTATAGATTAGTGTTATATCTACCTATACACCAATTTATAATGTCCAGGTCTATCGCATTTAAAGAAATCTGCGCCGTTAAAGTGAAGCATTTTTAATGTATTTTCTTTAAAAAATCCAAGTCAGAAATGTTCGGTCCGACCTGGCCCGGGCTGTTAAAATCAACTTAAACCTCACAGATGTATCATCAAATGGATTCACATCTATAGATTAGTATTATATCTACCTATATACCACTTTATAATGTCACAGATTGCAGTATTTATAGACAACAAGGGGCTCAAAGTGAAGCCCTTTTCCCCTCTACATTCTCAACATAGTCTCTATCAGAAGTGTTTGGCTTGTGTTGGAACCGACTTGGCCCGGGCGGTCAAAATCAACTTTAAACACACAGATGTATCTTCAAATGGGATTAAATCTATAGATTAGTGTTATATCTACCTATACACCAATTTACAATGTCCAGGTGTATCGCATTTAAAGAAATCTGCGCCGTTAAAGTGAAGCATTTTTAATGTATTTTCTTTAAAAAATCCAAGTCAGAAATGTTCGGTCCGACCTGGCCCGGGTTGTTAAAATCAACTTAAACCTCACAGATGTATCATCAAATGGATTCACATCTATAGATTAGTATTATATCTACCTATATACCACTTTATAATGTCACAGATTGCAGTATTTATAGACAACAAGGGGCTCAAAGTGAAGCCCTTTTCCCTCTACATTCTCAACATAGTCTCTATCAGAAGTGTTTGGCTTGTGTTGGAACCGACTTGGCCCGGGCGGTCAAAATCAACTTTAAACACACAGATGTATCTTCAAATGGGATTAAATCTATAGATTAGTGTTATATCTACCTATTCACCAATTTATAATGTCCAGGTGTATCGCATTTAAAGAAATCTGCGCCGTTAAAGTGAAGCATTTTTAATGTATTTTCTTTAAAAAATCCAAGTCAGAAATGTTCGGTCCGACCTGGCCCGGGCTGTTAAAATCAACTTAAACCTCACAGATGTATCATCAAATGGATTCACATCTATAGATTAGTATTATATCTACCTATACACCACTTTATAATGTCACAGATTGCAGTATTTATAGACAACAAGGGGCTCAAAGTGAAGCCCTTTTCCCTCTACATTCTCAACATAGTCTCTATCAGAAGTGTTTGGCTTGTGTTGGAACCGACTTGGCCCGGGCGGTCAAAATCAACTTTAAACACACAGATGTATCTTCAAATGGGATTAAATCTATAGATTAGTGTTATATCTACCTATTCACCAATTTATAATGTCCAGGTGTATCGCATTTAAAGAAATCTGCGCCGTTAAAGTGAAGCATTTTTAATGTATTTTCTTTAAAAAATCCAAGTCAGAAATGTTCGGTCCGACCTGGCCCGGGCTGTTAAAATCAACTTAAACCTCACAGATGTATCATCAAATGGATTCACATCTATAGATTAGTATTATATCTACCTATATACCACTTTATAATGTCACAGATTGCAGTATTTATAGACAACAAGGGGCTCAAAGTGAAGCCCTTTTCCCTCTACATTCTCAACATAGTCTCTATCAGAAGTGTTTGGCTTGTGTTGGAACCGACTTGGCCCGGGCGGTCAAAATCAACTTTAAACACACAGATGTATCTTCAAATGGGATTAAATCTATAGATTAGTGTTATATCTACCTATACACCAATTTACAATGTCCAGGTGTATCGCATTTAAAGAAATCTGCGCCGTTAAAGTGAAGCATTTTTAATGTATTTTCTTTAAAAAATCCAAGTCAGAAATGTTCGGTCCGACCTGGCCCGGGTTGTTAAAATCAACTTAAACCTCACAGATGTATCATCAAATGGATTCACATCTATAGATTAGTATTATATCTACCTATATACCACTTTATAATGTCACAGATTGCAGTATTTATAGACAACAAGGGGCTCAAAGTGAAGCCCTTTTCCCTCTACATTCTCAACATAGTCTCTATCAGAAGTGTTTGGCTTGTGTTGGAACCGACTTGGCCCGGGCGGTCAAAATCAACTTTAAACACACAGATGTATCTTCAAATGGGATTAAATCTATAGATTAGTGTTATATCTACCTATTCACCAATTTATAATGTCCAGGTGTATCGCATTTAAAGAAATCTGCGCCGTTAAAGTGAAGCATTTTTAATGTATTTTCTTTAAAAAATCCAAGTCAGAAATGTTCGGTCCGACCTGGCCCGGGCTGTTAAAATCAACTTAAACCTCACAGATGTATCATCAAATGGATTCACATCTATAGATTAGTATTATATCTACCTATATACCACTTTATAATGTCACAGATTGCAGTATTTATAGACAACAAGGGGCTCAAAGTGAAGCCCTTTTCCCTCTACATTCTCAACATAGTCTCTATCAGAAGTGTTTGGCTTGTGTTGGAACCGACTTGGCCCGGGCGGTCAAAATCAACTTTAAACACACAGATGTATCTTCAAATGGGATTAAATCTATAGATTAGTGTTATATCTACCTATACACCAATTTACAATGTCCAGGTGTATCGCATTTAAAGAAATCTGCGCCGTTAAAGTGAAGCATTTTTAATGTATTTTCTTTAAAAAATCCAAGTCAGAAATGTTCGGTCCGACCTGGCCCGGGTTGTTAAAATCAACTTAAACCTCACAGATGTATCATCAAATGGATTCACATCTATAGATTAGTATTATATCTACCTATATACCACTTTATAATGTCACAGATTGCAGTATTTATAGACAACAAGGGGCTCAAAGTGAAGCCCTTTTCCCTCTACATTCTCAACATAGTCTCTATCAGAAGTGTTTGGCTTGTGTTGGAACCGACTTGGCCCGGGCGGTCAAAATCAACTTTAAACACACAGATGTATCTTCAAATGGGATTAAATCTATAGATTAGTGTTATATCTACCTATTCACCAATTTATAATGTCCAGGTGTATCGCATTTAAAGAAATCTGCGCCGTTAAAGTGAAGCATTTTTAATGTATTTTCTTTAAAAAATCCAAGTCAGAAATGTTCGGTCCGACCTGGCCCGGGCTGTTAAAATCAACTTAAACCTCACAGATGTATCATCAAATGGATTCACATCTATAGATTAGTATTATATCTACCTATACACCACTTTATAATGTCACAGATTGCAGTATTTATAGACAACAAGGGGCTCAAAGTGAAGCCCTTTTCCCTCTACATTCTCAACATAGTCTCTATCAGAAGTGTTTGGCTTGTGTTGGAACCGACTTGGCCCGGGCGGTCAAAATCAACTTTAAACACACAGATGTATCTTCAAATGGGATTAAATCTATAGATTAGTGTTATATCTACCTATACACCAATTTACAATGTCCAGGTGTATCGCATTTAAAGAAATCTGCGCCGTTAAAGTGAAGCATTTTTAATGTATTTTCTTTAAAAAATCCAAGTCAGAAATGTTCGGTCCGACCTGGCCCGGGTTGTTAAAATCAACTTAAACCTCACAGATGTATCATCAAATGGATTCACATCTATAGATTAGTATTATATCTACCTATACACCACTTTATAATGTCACAGATTGCAGTATTTATAGACAACAAGGGGCTCAAAGTGAAGCCCTTTTCCCTCTACATTCTCAACATAGTCTCTATCAGAAGTGTTTGGCTTGTGTTGGAACCGACTTGGCCCGGGCGGTCAAAATCAACTTTAAACACACAGATGTATCTTCAAATGGGATTAAATCTATAGATTAGTGTTATATCTACCTATTCACCAATTTATAATGTCCAGGTGTATCGCATTTAAAGAAATCTGCGCCGTTAAAGTGAAGCATTTTTAATGTATTTTCTTTAAAAAATCCAAGTCAGAAATGTTCGGTCCGACCTGGCCCGGGCTGTTAAAATCAACTTAAACCTCACAGATGTATCATCAAATGGATTCACATCTATAGATTAGTATTATATCTACCTATATACCACTTTATAATGTCACAGATTGCAGTATTTATAGACAACAAGGGGCTCAAAGTGAAGCCCTTTTCCCTCTACATTCTCAACATAGTCTCTATCAGAAGTGTTTGGCTTGTGTTGGAACCGACTTGGCCCGGGCGGTCAAAATCAACTTTAAACACACAGATGTATCTTCAAATGGGATTAAATCTATAGATTAGTGTTATATCTACCTATACACCAATTTACAATGTCCAGGTGTATCGCATTTAAAGAAATCTGCGCCGTTAAAGTGAAGCATTTTTAATGTATTTTCTTTAAAAAATCCAAGTCAGAAATGTTCGGTCCGACCTGGCCCGGGTTGTTAAAATCAACTTAAACCTCACAGATGTATCATCAAATGGATTCACATCTATAGATTAGTATTATATCTACCTATATACCACTTTATAATGTCACAGATTGCAGTATTTATAGACAACAAGGGGCTCAAAGTGAAGCCCTTTTCCCTCTACATTCTCAACATAGTCTCTATCAGAAGTGTTTGGCTTGTGTTGGAACCGACTTGGCCCGGGCGGTCAAAATCAACTTTAAACACACAGATGTATCTTCAAATGGGATTAAATCTATAGATTAGTGTTATATCTACCTATACACCAATTTATAATGTCCAGGTGTATCGCATTTAAAGAAATCTGCGCCGTTAAAGTGAAGCATTTTTAATGTATTTTCTTTAAAAAATCCAAGTCAGAAATGTTCGGTCCGACCTGGCCCGGGCTGTTAAAATCAACTTAAACCTCACAGATGTATCATCAAATGGATTCACATCTATAGATTAGTATTATATCTACCTATATACCACTTTATAATGTCACAGATTGCAGTATTTATAGACAACAAGGGGCTCAAAGTGAAGCCCTTTTCCCTCTACATTCTCAACATAGTCTCTATCAGAAGTGTTTGGCTTGTGTTGGAACCGACTTGGCCCGGGCGGTCAAAATCAACTTTAAACACACAGATGTATCTTCAAATGGGATTAAATCTATAGATTAGTGTTATATCTACCTATACACCAATTTACAATGTCCAGGTGTATCGCATTTAAAGAAATCTGCGCCGTTAAAGTGAAGCATTTTTAATGTATTTTCTTTAAAAAATCCAAGTCAGAAATGTTCGGTCCGACCTGGCCCGGGTTGTTAAAATCAACTTAAACCTCACAGATGTATCATCAAATGGATTCACATCTATAGATTAGTATTATATCTACCTATATACCACTTTATAATGTCACAGATTGCAGTATTTATAGACAACAAGGGGCTCAAAGTGAAGCCCTTTTCCCTCTACATTCTCAACATAGTCTCTATCAGAAGTGTTTGGCTTGTGTTGGAACCGACTTGGCCCGGGCGGTCAAAATCAACTTTAAACACACAGATGTATCTTCAAATGGGATTAAATCTATAGATTAGTGTTATATCTACCTATTCACCAATTTATAATGTCCAGGTGTATCGCATTTAAAGAAATCTGCGCCGTTAAAGTGAAGCATTTTTAATGTATTTTCTTTAAAAAATCCAAGTCAGAAATGTTCGGTCCGACCTGGCCCGGGCTGTTAAAATCAACTTAAACCTCACAGATGTATCATCAAATGGATTCACATCTATAGATTAGTATTATATCTACCTATACACCACTTTATAATGTCACAGATTGCAGTATTTATAGACAACAAGGGGCTCAAAGTGAAGCCCTTTTCCCTCTACATTCTCAACATAGTCTCTATCAGAAGTGTTTGGCTTGTGTTGGAACCGACTTGGCCCGGGCGGTCAAAATCAACTTTAAACACACAGATGTATCTTCAAATGGGATTAAATCTATAGATTAGTGTTATATCTACCTATACACCAATTTATAATGTCCAGGTCTATCGCATTTAAAGAAATCTGCGCCGTTAAAGTGAAGCATTTTTAATGTATTTTCTTTAAAAAATCCAAGTCAGAAATGTTCGGTCCGACCTGGCCCGGGCTGTTAAAATCAACTTAAACCTCACAGATGTATCATCAAATGGATTCACATCTATAGATTAGTATTATATCTACCTATATACCACTTTATAATGTCACAGATTGCAGTATTTATAGACAACAAGGGGCTCAAAGTGAAGCCCTTTTCCCCTCTACATTCTCAACATAGTCTCTATCAGAAGTGTTTGGCTTGTGTTGGAACCGACTTGGCCCGGGCGGTCAAAATCAACTTTAAACACACAGATGTATCTTCAAATGGGATTAAATCTATAGATTAGTGTTATATCTACCTATACACCAATTTACAATGTCCAGGTGTATCGCATTTAAAGAAATCTGCGCCGTTAAAGTGAAGCATTTTTAATGTATTTTCTTTAAAAAATCCAAGTCAGAAATGTTCGGTCCGACCTGGCCCGGGCTGTTAAAATCAACTTAAACCTCACAGATGTATCATCAAATGGATTCACATCTATAGATTAGTATTATATCTACCTATATACCACTTTATAATGTCACAGATTGCAGTATTTATAGACAACAAGGGGCTCAAAGTGAAGCCCTTTTCCCTCTACATTCTCAACATAGTCTCTATCAGAAGTGTTTGGCTTGTGTTGGAACCGACTTGGCCCGGGCGGTCAAAATCAACTTTAAACACACAGATGTATCTTCAAATGGGATTAAATCTATAGATTAGTGTTATATCTACCTATTCACCAATTTATAATGTCCAGGTGTATCGCATTTAAAGAAATCTGCGCCGTTAAAGTGAAGCATTTTTAATGTATTTTCTTTAAAAAATCCAAGTCAGAAATGTTCGGTCCGACCTGGCCCGGGCTGTTAAAATCAACTTAAACCTCACAGATGTATCATCAAATGGATTCACATCTATAGATTAGTATTATATCTACCTATACACCACTTTATAATGTCACAGATTGCAGTATTTATAGACAACAAGGGGCTCAAAGTGAAGCCCTTTTCCCTCTACATTCTCAACATAGTCTCTATCAGAAGTGTTTGGCTTGTGTTGGAACCGACTTGGCCCGGGCGGTCAAAATCAACTTTAAACACACAGATGTATCTTCAAATGGGATTAAATCTATAGATTAGTGTTATATCTACCTATTCACCAATTTATAATGTCCAGGTGTATCGCATTTAAAGAAATCTGCGCCGTTAAAGTGAAGCATTTTTAATGTATTTTCTTTAAAAAATCCAAGTCAGAAATGTTCGGTCCGACCTGGCCCGGGCTGTTAAAATCAACTTAAACCTCACAGATGTATCATCAAATGGATTCACATCTATAGATTAGTATTATATCTACCTATATACCACTTTATAATGTCACAGATTGCAGTATTTATAGACAACAAGGGGCTCAAAGTGAAGCCCTTTTCCCTCTACATTCTCAACATAGTCTCTATCAGAAGTGTTTGGCTTGTGTTGGAACCGACTTGGCCCGGGCGGTCAAAATCAACTTTAAACACACAGATGTATCTTCAAATGGGATTAAATCTATAGATTAGTGTTATATCTACCTATACACCAATTTACAATGTCCAGGTGTATCGCATTTAAAGAAATCTGCGCCGTTAAAGTGAAGCATTTTTAATGTATTTTCTTTAAAAAATCCAAGTCAGAAATGTTCGGTCCGACCTGGCCCGGGTTGTTAAAATCAACTTAAACCTCACAGATGTATCATCAAATGGATTCACATCTATAGATTAGTATTATATCTACCTATATACCACTTTATAATGTCACAGATTGCAGTATTTATAGACAACAAGGGGCTCAAAGTGAAGCCCTTTTCCCCTCTACATTCTCAACATAGTCTCTATCAGAAGTGTTTGGCTTGTGTTGGAACCGACTTGGCCCGGGCGGTCAAAATCAACTTTAAACACACAGATGTATCTTCAAATGGGATTAAATCTATAGATTAGTGTTATATCTACCTATACACCAATTTACAATGTCCAGGTGTATCGCATTTAAAGAAATCTGCGCCGTTAAAGTGAAGCATTTTTAATGTATTTTCTTTAAAAAATCCAAGTCAGAAATGTTCGGTCCGACCTGGCCCGGGTTGTTAAAATCAACTTAAACCTCACAGATGTATCATCAAATGGATTCACATCTATAGATTAGTATTATATCTACCTATACACCACTTTATAATGTCACAGATTGCAGTATTTATAGACAACAAGGGGCTCAAAGTGAAGCCCTTTTCCCTCTACATTCTCAACATAGTCTCTATCAGAAGTGTTTGGCTTGTGTTGGAACCGACTTGGCCCGGGCGGTCAAAATCAACTTTAAACACACAGATGTATCTTCAAATGGGATTAAATCTATAGATTAGTGTTATATCTACCTATTCACCAATTTATAATGTCCAGGTGTATCGCATTTAAAGAAATCTGCGCCGTTAAAGTGAAGCATTTTTAATGTATTTTCTTTAAAAAATCCAAGTCAGAAATGTTCGGTCCGACCTGGCCCGGGCTGTTAAAATCAACTTAAACCTCACAGATGTATCATCAAATGGATTCACATCTATAGATTAGTATTATATCTACCTATACACCACTTTATAATGTCACAGATTGCAGTATTTATAGACAACAAGGGGCTCAAAGTGAAGCCCTTTTCCCTCTACATTCTCAACATAGTCTCTATCAGAAGTGTTTGGCTTGTGTTGGAACCGACTTGGCCCGGGCGGTCAAAATCAACTTTAAACACACAGATGTATCTTCAAATGGGATTAAATCTATAGATTAGTGTTATATCTACCTATACACCAATTTATAATGTCCAGGTGTATCGCATTTAAAGAAATCTGCGCCGTTAAAGTGAAGCATTTTTAATGTATTTTCTTTAAAAAATCCAAGTCAGAAATGTTCGGTCCGACCTGGCCCGGGCTGTTAAAATCAACTTAAACCTCACAGATGTATCATCAAATGGATTCACATCTATAGATTAGTATTATATCTACCTATATACCACTTTATAATGTCACAGATTGCAGTATTTATAGACAACAAGGGGCTCAAAGTGAAGCCCTTTTCCCTCTACATTCTCAACATAGTCTCTATCAGAAGTGTTTGGCTTGTGTTGGAACCGACTTGGCCCGGGCGGTCAAAATCAACTTTAAACACACAGATGTATCTTCAAATGGGATTAAATCTATAGATTAGTGTTATATCTACCTATACACCAATTTACAATGTCCAGGTGTATCGCATTTAAAGAAATCTGCGCCGTTAAAGTGAAGCATTTTTAATGTATTTTCTTTAAAAAATCCAAGTCAGAAATGTTCGGTCCGACCTGGCCCGGGTTGTTAAAATCAACTTAAACCTCACAGATGTATCATCAAATGGATTCACATCTATAGATTAGTATTATATCTACCTATATACCACTTTATAATGTCACAGATTGCAGTATTTATAGACAACAAGGGGCTCAAAGTGAAGCCCTTTTCCCTCTACATTCTCAACATAGTATCTATCAGAAGTGTTTGGCTTGTGTTGGAACCGACTTGGCCCGGGCGGTCAAAATCAACTTTAAACACACAGATGTATCTTCAAATGGGATTAAAATCTATAGATTAGTGTTATATCTACCCATTCACCAATTTATAATGTCCAGGTGTATCGCATTTAAAGAAATCTGCGCCGTTAAAGTGAAGCATTTTTACTGTATTTTCTTTAAAAAATCCAAGTCAGAAATGTTCGGTCCGACCTGGCCCGGGTTGTTAAAATCAACTTAAACCTCACAGATGTATCATCAAATGGATTCACATCTATAGATTAGTATTATATCTACCTATATACCCCTTTATAATGTCACAGATTGCAGTATTTATAGACAACAAGGGGCTCAAAGTGAAGCCCTTTTCCCTCTACATTCTCAACATAGTATCTATCAGAAGTGTTTGGCTTGTGTTGGAACCGACTTGGCCCGGGCGGTCAAAATCAACTTTAAACACACAGATGTATCTTCAAATGGGATTAAAATCTATAGATTAGTGTTATATCTACCTATTCACCAATTTATAATGTCCAGGTGTATCGCATTTAAAGAAATCTGCGCCGTTAATGTGAAGCATTTTTATTGTATTTTCTTTAAAAAATCCAAGTCAGAAATGTTCGGTCCGACCTGGCCCGGGCTGTTAAAATCAACTTAAACCTCACAGATGTATCATCAAATGGATTCAAATCTATAGATTAGTATTATATCTACCTATATACCACTTTATAATGTCACAGATTGCAGTATTTATAGACAACAAGGGGCTCAAAGTGAAGCCCTTTTCCCCTCTACATTCACAACATAGTCTCTATCAGAAGTGTTTGGCTTGTGTTGGAACCGACTTGGCCCGGGCGGTCAAAATCAACTTTAAACACACAGATGTATCTTCAAATGGGATTAAATCTATAGATTAGTGTTATATCTACCTATTCACCAATTTATAATGTCCAGGTGTATCGCATTTAAAGAAATCTGCGCCGTTAAAGTGAAGCATTTTTAATGTATTTTCTTTAAAAAATCCAAGTCAGAAATGTTCGGTCCGACCTGGCCCGGGCTGTTAAAATCAACTTAAACCTCACAGATGTATCATCAAATGGATTCACATCTATAGATTAGTATTATATCTACCTATATACCACTTTATAATGTCACAGATTGCAGTATTTATAGACAACAAGGGGCTCAAAGTGAAGCCCTTTTCCCTCTACATTCTCAACATAGTCTCTATCAGAAGTGTTTGGCTTGTGTTGGAACCGACTTGGCCCGGGCGGTCAAAATCAACTTTAAACACACAGATGTATCT
The DNA here is from genome assembly GCF_023055435.1 of Haliotis rufescens. NCBI lineage: Eukaryota > Metazoa > Mollusca > Gastropoda > Lepetellida > Haliotidae > Haliotis > Haliotis rufescens. The sequence goes on from NW_025964013.1 coordinate 5,331,947, forward strand.
TCAAATGGGATTAAATCTATAGATTAGTGTTATATCTACCTATACACCAATTTATAATGTCCAGGTGTATCGCATTTAAAGAAATCTGCGCCGTTAAAGTGAAGCATTTTTACTGTATTTTCTTTAAAAAATCCAAGTCAGAAATGTTCGGTCCGACCTGGCCCGGGTTGTTAAAATCAACTTAAACCTCACAGATGTATCATCAAATGGATTCACATCTATAGATTAGTATTATATCTACCTATATACCCCTTTATAATGTCACAGATTGCAGTATTTATAGACAACAAGGGGCTCAAAGTGAAGCCCTTTTCCCTCTACATTCTCAACATAGTATCTATCAGAAGTGTTTGGCTTGTGTTGGAACCGACTTGGCCCGGGCGGTCAAAATCAACTTTAAACACACAGATGTATCTTCAAATGGGATTAAAATCTATAGATTAGTGTTATATCTACCTATTCACCAATTTATAATGTCCAGGTGTATCGCATTTAAAGAAATCTGCGCCGTTAATGTGAAGCATTTTTATTGTATTTTCTTTAAAAAATCCAAGTCAGAAATGTTCGGTCCGACCTGGCCCGGGCTGTTAAAATCAACTTAAACCTCACAGATGTATCATCAAATGGATTCAAATCTATAGATTAGTATTATATCTACCTATACACCACTTTATAATGTCACAGATTGCAGTATTTATAGACAACAAGGGGCTCAAAGTGAAGCCCTTTTCCCCTCTACATTCACAACATAGTCTCTATCAGAAGTGTTTGGCTTGTGTTGGAACCGACTTGGCCCGGGCGGTCAAAATCAACTTTAAACACACAGATGTATCTTCAAATGGGATTAAATCTATAGATTAGTGTTATATCTACCTATTCACCAATTTATAATGTCCAGGTGTATCGCATTTAAAGAAATCTGCGCCGTTAAAGTGAAGCATTTTTAATGTATTTTCTTTAAAAAATCCAAGTCAGAAATGTTCGGTCCGACCTGGCCCGGGCTGTTAAAATCAACTTAAACCTCACAGATGTATCATCAAATGGATTCACATCTATAGATTAGTATTATATCTACCTATATACCACTTTATAATGTCACAGATTGCAGTATTTATAGACAACAAGGGGCTCAAAGTGAAGCCCTTTTCCCTCTACATTCTCAACATAGTCTCTATCAGAAGTGTTTGGCTTGTGTTGGAACCGACTTGGCCCGGGCGGTCAAAATCAACTTTAAACACACAGATGTATCTTCAAATGGGATTAAATCTATAGATTAGTGTTATATCTACCTATTCACCAATTTATAATGTCCAGGTGTATCGCATTTAAAGAAATCTGCGCCGTTAAAGTGAAGCATTTTTAATGTATTTTCTTTAAAAAATCCAAGTCAGAAATGTTCGGTCCGACCTGGCCCGGGCTGTTAAAATCAACTTAAACCTCACAGATGTATCATCAAATGGATTCACATCTATAGATTAGTATTATATCTACCTATACACCACTTTATAATGTCACAGATTGCAGTATTTATAGACAACAAGGGGCTCAAAGTGAAGCCCTTTTCCCTCTACATTCTCAACATAGTATCTATCAGAAGTGTTTGGCTTGTGTTGGAACCGACTTGGCCCGGGCGGTCAAAATCAACTTTAAACACACAGATGTATCTTCAAATGGGATTAAATCTATAGATTAGTGTTATATCTACCTATTCACCAATTTATAATGTCCAGGTGTATCGCATTTAAAGAAATCTGCGCCGTTAAAGTGAAGCATTTTTACTGTATTTTCTTTAAAAAATCCAAGTCAGAAATGTTCGGTCCGACCTGGCCCGGGCTGTTAAAATCAACTTAAACCTCACAGATGTATCATCAAATGGATTCACATCTATAGATTAGTATTATATCTACCTATACACCACTTTATAATGTCACAGATTGCAGTATTTATAGACAACAAGGGGCTCAAAGTGAAGCCCTTTTCCCTCTACATTCTCAACATAGTCTCTATCAGAAGTGTTTGGCTTGTGTTGGAACCGACTTGGCCCGGGCGGTCAAAATCAACTTTAAACACACAGATGTATCTTCAAATGGGATTAAATCTATAGATTAGTGTTATATCTACCTATACACCAATTTATAATGTCCAGGTGTATCGCATTTAAAGAAATCTGCGCCGTTAAAGTGAAGCATTTTTAATGTATTTTCTTTAAAAAATCCAAGTCAGAAATGTTCGGTCCGACCTGGCCCGGGCTGTTAAAATCAACTTAAACCTCACAGATGTATCATCAAATGGATTCACATCTATAGATTAGTATTATATCTACCTATATACCACTTTATAATGTCACAGATTGCAGTATTTATAGACAACAAGGGGCTCAAAGTGAAGCCCTTTTCCCCTCTACATTCTCAACATAGTCTCTATCAGAAGTGTTTGGCTTGTGTTGGAACCGACTTGGCCCGGGCGGTCAAAATCAACTTTAAACACACAGATGTATCTTCAAATGGGATTAAATCTATAGATTAGTGTTATATCTACCTATACACCAATTTATAATGTCCAGGTGTATCGCATTTAAAGAAATCTGCGCCGTTAAAGTGAAGCATTTTTAATGTATTTTCTTTAAAAAATCCAAGTCAGAAATGTTCGGTCCGACCTGGCCCGGGTTGTTAAAATCAACTTAAACCTCACAGATGTATCATCAAATGGATTCACATCTATAGATTAGTATTATATCTACCTATATACCATTTTATAATGTCACAGATTGCAGTATTTATAGACAACAAGGGGCTCAAAGTGAAGCCCTTTTCCCTCTACATTCTCAACATAGTCTCTATCAGAAGTGTTTGGCTTGTGTTGGAACCGACTTGGCCCGGGCGGTCAAAATCAACTTTAAACACACAGATGTATCTTCAAATGGGATTAAATCTATAGATTAGTGTTATATCTACCTATTCACCAATTTATAATGTCCAGGTGTATCGCATTTAAAGAAATCTGCGCCGTTAAAGTGAAGCATTTTTAATGTATTTTCTTTAAAAAATCCAAGTCAGAAATGTTCGGTCCGACCTGGCCCGGGCTGTTAAAATCAACTTAAACCTCACAGATGTATCATCAAATGGATTCACATCTATAGATTAGTATTATATCTACCTATACACCACTTTATAATGTCACAGATTGCAGTATTTATAGACAACAAGGGGCTCAAAGTGAAGCCCTTTTCCCTCTACATTCTCAACATAGTCTCTATCAGAAGTGTTTGGCTTGTGTTGGAACCGACTTGGCCCGGGCGGTCAAAATCAACTTTAAACACACAGATGTATCTTCAAATGGGATTAAATCTATAGATTAGTGTTATATCTACCTATACACCAATTTATAATGTCCAGGTGTATCGCATTTAAAGAAATCTGCGCCGTTAAAGTGAAGCATTTTTAATGTATTTTCTTTAAAAAATCCAAGTCAGAAATGTTCGGTCCGACCTGGCCCGGGTTGTTAAAATCAACTTAAACCTCACAGATGTATCATCAAATGGATTCACATCTATAGATTAGTATTATATCTACCTATATACCACTTTATAATGTCACAGATTGCAGTATTTATAGACAACAAGGGGCTCAAAGTGAAGCCCTTTTCCCCCTACATTCTCAACATAGTATCTATCAGAAGTGTTTGGCTTGTGTTGGAACCGACTTGGCCCGGGCGGTCAAAATCAACTTTAAACACACAGATGTATCTTCAAATGGGATTAAATCTATAGATTAGTGTTATATCTACCTATTCACCAATTTATAATGTCCAGGTGTATCGCATTTAAAGAAATCTGCGCCGTTAAAGTGAAGCATTTTTAATGTATTTTCTTTAAAAAATCCAAGTCAGAAATGTTCGGTCCGACCTGGCCCGGGCTGTTAAAATCAACTTAAACCTCACAGATGTATCATCAAATGGATTCACATCTATAGATTAGTATTATATCTACCTATACACCACTTTATAATGTCACAGATTGCAGTATTTATAGACAACAAGGGGCTCAAAGTGAAGCCCTTTTCCCTCCACATTCTCAACATAGTATCTATCAGAAGTGTTTGGCTTGTGTTGGAACCGACTTGGCCCGGGCGGTCAAAATCAACTTTAAACACACAGATGTATCTTCAAATGGGATTAAATCTATAGATTAGTGTTATATCTACCTATACACCAATTTATAATGTCCAGGTGTATCGCATTTAAAGAAATCTGCGCCGTTAAAGTGAAGCATTTTTAATGTATTTTCTTTAAAAAATCCAAGTCAGAAATGTTCGGTCCGACCTGGCCCGGGCTGTTAAAATCAACTTAAACCTCACAGATGTATCATCAAATGGATTCACATCTATAGATTAGTATTATATCTACCTATATACCACTTTATAATGTCACAGATTGCAGTATTTATAGACAACAAGGGGCTCAAAGTGAAGCCCTTTTCCCTCTACATTCTCAACATAGTCTCTATCAGAAGTGTTTGGCTTGTGTTGGAACCGACTTGGCCCGGGCGGTCAAAATCAACTTTAAACACACAGATGTATCTTCAAATGGGATTAAATCTATAGATTAGTGTTATATCTACCTATACACCAATTTATAATGTCCAGGTGTATCGCATTTAAAGAAATCTGCGCCGTTAAAGTGAAGCATTTTTAATGTATTTTCTTTAAAAAATCCAAGTCAGAAATGTTCGGTCCGACCTGGCCCGGGCTGTTAAAATCAACTTAAACCTCACAGATGTATCATCAAATGGATTCACATCTATAGATTAGTATTATATCTACCTATATACCACTTTATAATGTCACAGATTGCAGTATTTATAGACAACAAGGGGCTCAAAGTGAAGCCCTTTTCCCCTCTACATTCTCAACATAGTCTCTATCAGAAGTGTTTGGCTTGTGTTGGAACCGACTTGGCCCGGGCGGTCAAAATCAACTTTAAACACACAGATGTATCTTCAAATGGGATTAAATCTATAGATTAGTGTTATATCTACCTATACACCAATTTATAATGTCCAGGTGTATCGCATTTAAAGAAATCTGCGCCGTTAAAGTGAAGCATTTTTAATGTATTTTCTTTAAAAAATCCAAGTCAGAAATGTTCGGTCCGACCTAGCCCGGGTTGTTAAAATCAACTTAAACCTCACAGATGTATCATCAAATGGATTCACATCTATAGATTAGTATTATATCTACCTATATACCACTTTATAATGTCACAGATTGCAGTATTTATAGACAACAAGGGGCTCAAAGTGAAGCCCTTTTCCCTCTACATTCTCAACATAGTCTCTATCAGAAGTGTTTGGCTTGTGTTGGAACCGACTTGGCCCGGGCGGTCAAAATCAACTTTAAACACACAGATGTATCTTCAAATGGGATTAAATCTATAGATTAGTGTTATATCTACCTATTCACCAATTTATAATGTCCAGGTGTATCGCATTTAAAGAAATCTGCGCCGTTAAAGTGAAGCATTTTTAATGTATTTTCTTTAAAAAATCCAAGTCAGAAATGTTCGGTCCGACCTGGCCCGGGTTGTTAAAATCAACTTAAACCTCACAGATGTATCATCAAATGGATTCACATCTATAGATTAGTATTATATCTACCTATATACCATTTTATAATGTCACAGATTGCAGTATTTATAGACAACAAGGGGCTCAAAGTGAAGCCCTTTTCCCTCTACATTCTCAACATAGTCTCTATCAGAAGTGTTTGGCTTGTGTTGGAACCGACTTGGCCCGGGCGGTCAAAATCAACTTTAAACACACAGATGTATCTTCAAATGGGATTAAATCTATAGATTAGTGTTATATCTACCTATTCACCAATTTATAATGTCCAGGTGTATCGCATTTAAAGAAATCTGCGCCGTTAAAGTGAAGCATTTTTAATGTATTTTCTTTAAAAAATCCAAGTCAGAAATGTTCGGTCCGACCTGGCCCGGGCTGTTAAAATCAACTTAAACCTCACAGATGTATCATCAAATGGATTCACATCTATAGATTAGTATTATATCTACCTATACACCACTTTATAATGTCACAGATTGCAGTATTTATAGACAACAAGGGGCTCAAAGTGAAGCCCTTTTCCCTCTACATTCTCAACATAGTCTCTATCAGAAGTGTTTGGCTTGTGTTGGAACCGACTTGGCCCGGGCGGTCAAAATCAACTTTAAACACACAGATGTATCTTCAAATGGGATTAAATCTATAGATTAGTGTTATATCTACCTATACACCAATTTATAATGTCCAGGTGTATCGCATTTAAAGAAATCTGCGCCGTTAAAGTGAAGCATTTTTAATGTATTTTCTTTAAAAAATCCAAGTCAGAAATGTTCGGTCCGACCTGGCCCGGGTTGTTAAAATCAACTTAAACCTCACAGATGTATCATCAAATGGATTCACATCTATAGATTAGTATTATATCTACCTATATACCACTTTATAATGTCACAGATTGCAGTATTTATAGACAACAAGGGGCTCAAAGTGAAGCCCTTTTCCCCTCTACATTCTCAACATAGTATCTATCAGAAGTGTTTGGCTTGTGTTGGAACCGACTTGGCCCGGGCGGTCAAAATCAACTTTAAACACACAGATGTATCTTCAAATGGGATTAAATCTATAGATTAGTGTTATATCTACCTATACACCAATTTATAATGTCCAGGTGTATCGCATTTAAAGAAATCTGCGCCGTTAAAGTGAAGCATTTTTAATGTATTTTCTTTAAAAAATCCAAGTCAGAAATGTTCGGTCCGACCTGGCCCGGGTTGTTAAAATCAACTTAAACCTCACAGATGTATCATCAAATGGATTCACATCTATAGATTAGTATTATATCTACCTATATACCACTTTATAATGTCACAGATTGCAGTATTTATAGACAACAAGGGGCTCAAAGTGAAGCCCTTTTCCCCTCTACATTCTCAACATAGTATCTATCAGAAGTGTTTGGCTTGTGTTGGAACCGACTTGGCCCGGGCGGTCAAAATCAACTTTAAACACACAGATGTATCTTCAAATGGGATTAAATCTATAGATTAGTGTTATATCTACCTATACACCAATTTATAATGTCCAGGTGTATCGCATTTAAAGAAATCTGCGCCGTTAAAGTGAAGCATTTTTAATGTATTTTCTTTAAAAAATCCAAGTCAGAAATGTTCGGTCCGACCTGGCCCGGGCTGTTAAAATCAACTTAAACCTCACAGATGTATCATCAAATGGATTCACATCTATAGATTAGTATTATATCTACCTATATACCACTTTATAATGTCACAGATTGCAGTATTTATAGACAACAAGGGGCTCAAAGTGAAGCCCTTTTCCCCTCTACATTCTCAACATAGTCTCTATCAGAAGTGTTTGGCTTGTGTTGGAACCGACTTGGCCCGGGCGGTCAAAATCAACTTTAAACACACAGATGTATCTTCAAATGGGATTAAATCTATAGATTAGTGTTATATCTACCTATACACCAATTTATAATGTCCAGGTGTATCGCATTTAAAGAAATCTGCGCCGTTAAAGTGAAGCATTTTTAATGTATTTTCTTTAAAAAATCCAAGTCAGAAATGTTCGGTCCGACCTGGCCCGGGTTGTTAAAATCAACTTAAACCTCACAGATGTATCATCAAATGGATTCACATCTATAGATTAGTATTATATCTACCTATATACCATTTTATAATGTCACAGATTGCAGTATTTATAGACAACAAGGGGCTCAAAGTGAAGCCCTTTTCCCTCTACATTCTCAACATAGTCTCTATCAGAAGTGTTTGGCTTGTGTTGGAACCGACTTGGCCCGGGCGGTCAAAATCAACTTTAAACACACAGATGTATCTTCAAATGGGATTAAATCTATAGATTAGTGTTATATCTACCTATTCACCAATTTATAATGTCCAGGTGTATCGCATTTAAAGAAATCTGCGCCGTTAAAGTGAAGCATTTTTAATGTATTTTCTTTAAAAAATCCAAGTCAGAAATGTTCGGTCCGACCTGGCCCGGGCTGTTAAAATCAACTTAAACCTCACAGATGTATCATCAAATGGATTCACATCTATAGATTAGTATTATATCTACCTATACACCACTTTATAATGTCACAGATTGCAGTATTTATAGACAACAAGGGGCTCAAAGTGAAGCCCTTTTCCCTCTACATTCTCAACATAGTCTCTATCAGAAGTGTTTGGCTTGTGTTGGAACCGACTTGGCCCGGGCGGTCAAAATCAACTTTTAACACACAGATGTATCTTCAAATGGGATTAAATCTATAGATTAGTGTTATATCTACCTATACACCAATTTATAATGTCCAGGTGTATCGCATTTAAAGAAATCTGCGCCGTTAAAGTGAAGCATTTTTAATGTATTTTCTTTAAAAAATCCAAGTCAGAAATGTTCGGTCCGACCTGGCCCGGGTTGTTAAAATCAACTTAAACCTCACAGATGTATCATCAAATGGATTCACATCTATAGATTAGTATTATATCTACCTATATACCACTTTATAATGTCACAGATTGCAGTATTTATAGACAACAAGGGGCTCAAAGTGAAGCCCTTTTCCCTCTACATTCTCAACATAGTATCTATCAGAAGTGTTTGGCTTGTGTTGGAACCGACTTGGCCCGGGCGGTCAAAATCAACTTTAAACACACAGATGTATCTTCAAATGGGATTAAATCTATAGATTAGTGTTATATCTACCTATACACCAATTTATAATGTCCAGGTGTATCGCATTTAAAGAAATCTGCGCCGTTAAAGTGAAGCATTTTTAATGTATTTTCTTTAAAAAATCCAAGTCAGAAATGTTCGGTCCGACCTGGCCCGGGTTGTTAAAATCAACTTAAACCTCACAGATGTATCATCAAATGGATTCACATCTATAGATTAGTATTATATCTACCTATATACCACTTTATAATGTCACAGATTGCAGTATTTATAGACAACAAGGGGCTCAAAGTGAAGCCCTTTTCCCCCTACATTCTCAACATAGTATCTATCAGAAGTGTTTGGCTTGTGTTGGAACCGACTTGGCCCGGGCGGTCAAAATCAACTTTAAACACACAGATGTATCTTCAAATGGGATTAAATCTATAGATTAGTGTTATATCTACCTATTCACCAATTTATAATGTCCAGGTGTATCGCATTTAAAGAAATCTGCGCCGTTAAAGTGAAGCATTTTTAATGTATTTTCTTTAAAAAATCCAAGTCAGAAATGTTCGGTCCGACCTGGCCCGGGCTGTTAAAATCAACTTAAACCTCACAGATGTATCATCAAATGGATTCACATCTATAGATTAGTATTATATCTACCTATACACCACTTTATAATGTCACAGATTGCAGTATTTATAGACAACAAGGGGCTCAAAGTGAAGCCCTTTTCCCTCCACATTCTCAACATAGTATCTATCAGAAGTGTTTGGCTTGTGTTGGAACCGACTTGGCCCGGGCGGTCAAAATCAACTTTAAACACACAGATGTATCTTCAAATGGGATTAAATCTATAGATTAGTGTTATATCTACCTATACACCAATTTATAATGTCCAGGTGTATCGCATTTAAAGAAATCTGCGCCGTTAAAGTGAAGCATTTTTAATGTATTTTCTTTAAAAAATCCAAGTCAGAAATGTTCGGTCCGACCTGGCCCGGGCTGTTAAAATCAACTTAAACCTCACAGATGTATCATCAAATGGATTCACATCTATAGATTAGTATTATATCTACCTATATACCACTTTATAATGTCACAGATTGCAGTATTTATAGACAACAAGGGGCTCAAAGTGAAGCCCTTTTCCCCTCTACATTCTCAACATAGTCTCTATCAGAAGTGTTTGGCTTGTGTTGGAACCGACTTGGCCCGGGCGGTCAAAATCAACTTTAAACACACAGATGTATCTTCAAATGGGATTAAATCTATAGATTAGTGTTATATCTACCTATACACCAATTTATAATGTCCAGGTGTATCGCATTTAAAGAAATCTGCGCCGTTAAAGTGAAGCATTTTTAATGTATTTTCTTTAAAAAATCCAAGTCAGAAATGTTCGGTCCGACCTAGCCCGGGTTGTTAAAATCAACTTAAACCTCACAGATGTATCATCAAATGGATTCACATCTATAGATTAGTATTATATCTACCTATATACCACTTTATAATGTCACAGATTGCAGTATTTATAGACAACAAGGGGCTCAAAGTGAAGCCCTTTTCCCTCTACATTCTCAACATAGTCTCTATCAGAAGTGTTTGGCTTGTGTTGGAACCGACTTGGCCCGGGCGGTCAAAATCAACTTTAAACACACAGATGTATCTTCAAATGGGATTAAATCTATAGATTAGTGTTATATCTACCTATTCACCAATTTATAATGTCCAGGTGTATCGCATTTAAAGAAATCTGCGCCGTTAAAGTGAAGCATTTTTAATGTATTTTCTTTAAAAAATCCAAGTCAGAAATGTTCGGTCCGACCTGGCCCGGGTTGTTAAAATCAACTTAAACCTCACAGATGTATCATCAAATGGATTCACATCTATAGATTAGTATTATATCTACCTATATACCATTTTATAATGTCACAGATTGCAGTATTTATAGACAACAAGGGGCTCAAAGTGAAGCCCTTTTCCCTCTACATTCTCAACATAGTCTCTATCAGAAGTGTTTGGCTTGTGTTGGAACCGACTTGGCCCGGGCGGTCAAAATCAACTTTAAACACACAGATGTATCTTCAAATGGGATTAAATCTATAGATTAGTGTTATATCTACCTATTCACCAATTTATAATGTCCAGGTGTATCGCATTTAAAGAAATCTGCGCCGTTAAAGTGAAGCATTTTTAATGTATTTTCTTTAAAAAATCCAAGTCAGAAATGTTCGGTCCGACCTGGCCCGGGCTGTTAAAATCAACTTAAACCTCACAGATGTATCATCAAATGGATTCACATCTATAGATTAGTATTATATCTACCTATACACCACTTTATAATGTCACAGATTGCAGTATTTATAGACAACAAGGGGCTCAAAGTGAAGCCCTTTTCCCTCCACATTCTCAACATAGTATCTATCAGAAGTGTTTGGCTTGTGTTGGAACCGACTTGGCCCGGGCGGTCAAAATCAACTTTAAACACACAGATGTATCTTCAAATGGGATTAAATCTATAGATTAGTGTTATATCTACCTATACACCAATTTATAATGTCCAGGTGTATCGCATTTAAAGAAATCTGCGCCGTTAAAGTGAAGCATTTTTAATGTATTTTCTTTAAAAAATCCAAGTCAGAAATGTTCGGTCCGACCTGGCCCGGGCTGTTAAAATCAACTTAAACCTCACAGATGTATCATCAAATGGATTCACATCTATAGATTAGTATTATATCTACCTATATACCACTTTATAATGTCACAGATTGCAGTATTTATAGACAACAAGGGGCTCAAAGTGAAGCCCTTTTCCCCTCTACATTCTCAACATAGTCTCTATCAGAAGTGTTTGGCTTGTGTTGGAACCGACTTGGCCCGGGCGGTCAAAATCAACTTTAAACACACAGATGTATCTTCAAATGGGATTAAATCTATAGATTAGTGTTATATCTACCTATACACCAATTTATAATGTCCAGGTGTATCGCATTTAAAGAAATCTGCGCCGTTAAAGTGAAGCATTTTTAATGTATTTTCTTTAAAAAATCCAAGTCAGAAATGTTCGGTCCGACCTAGCCCGGGTTGTTAAAATCAACTTAAACCTCACAGATGTATCATCAAATGGATTCACATCTATAGATTAGTATTATATCTACCTATATACCACTTTATAATGTCACAGATTGCAGTATTTATAGACAACAAGGGGCTCAAAGTGAAGCCCTTTTCCCTCTACATTCTCAACATAGTCTCTATCAGAAGTGTTTGGCTTGTGTTGGAACCGACTTGGCCCGGGCGGTCAAAATCAACTTTAAACACACAGATGTATCTTCAAATGGGATTAAATCTATAGATTAGTGTTATATCTACCTATTCACCAATTTATAATGTCCAGGTGTATCGCATTTAAAGAAATCTGCGCCGTTAAAGTGAAGCATTTTTAATGTATTTTCTTTAAAAAATCCAAGTCAGAAATGTTCGGTCCGACCTGGCCCGGGTTGTTAAAATCAACTTAAACCTCACAGATGTATCATCAAATGGATTCACATCTATAGATTAGTATTATATCTACCTATATACCATTTTATAATGTCACAGATTGCAGTATTTATAGACAACAAGGGGCTCAAAGTGAAGCCCTTTTCCCTCTACATTCTCAACATAGTCTCTATCAGAAGTGTTTGGCTTGTGTTGGAACCGACTTGGCCCGGGCGGTCAAAATCAACTTTAAACACACAGATGTATCTTCAAATGGGATTAAATCTATAGATTAGTGTTATATCTACCTATTCACCAATTTATAATGTCCAGGTGTATCGCATTTAAAGAAATCTGCGCCGTTAAAGTGAAGCATTTTTAATGTATTTTCTTTAAAAAATCCAAGTCAGAAATGTTCGGTCCGACCTGGCCCGGGCTGTTAAAATCAACTTAAACCTCACAGATGTATCATCAAATGGATTCACATCTATAGATTAGTATTATATCTACCTATACACCACTTTATAATGTCACAGATTGCAGTATTTATAGACAACAAGGGGCTCAAAGTGAAGCCCTTTTCCCTCTACATTCTCAACATAGTCTCTATCAGAAGTGTTTGGCTTGTGTTGGAACCGACTTGGCCCGGGCGGTCAAAATCAACTTTAAACACACAGATGTATCTTCAAATGGGATTAAATCTATAGATTAGTGTTATATCTACCTATTCACCAATTTATAATGTCCAGGTGTATCGCATTTAAAGAAATCTGCGCCGTTAAAGTGAAGCATTTTTAATGTATTTTCTTTAAAAAATCCAAGTCAGAAATGTTCGGTCCGACCTGGCCCGGGCTGTTAAAATCAACTTAAACCTCACAGATGTATCATCAAATGGATTCACATCTATAGATTAGTATTATATCTACCTATACACCACTTTATAATGTCACAGATTGCAGTATTTATAGACAACAAGGGGCTCAAAGTGAAGCCCTTTTCCCTCTACATTCTCAACATAGTCTCTATCAGAAGTGTTTGGCTTGTGTTGGAACCGACTTGGCCCGGGCGGTCAAAATCAACTTTTAACACACAGATGTATCTTCAAATGGGATTAAATCTATAGATTAGTGTTATATCTACCTATACACCAATTTATAATGTCCAGGTGTATCGCATTTAAAGAAATCTGCGCCGTTAAAGTGAAGCATTTTTAATGTATTTTCTTTAAAAAATCCAAGTCAGAAATGTTCGGTCCGACCTGGCCCGGGTTGTTAAAATCAACTTAAACCTCACAGATGTATCATCAAATGGATTCACATCTATAGATTAGTATTATATCTACCTATATACCACTTTATAATGTCACAGATTGCAGTATTTATAGACAACAAGGGGCTCAAAGTGAAGCCCTTTTCCCTCTACATTCTCAACATAGTATCTATCAGAAGTGTTTGGCTTGTGTTGGAACCGACTTGGCCCGGGCGGTCAAAATCAACTTTAAACACACAGATGTATCTTCAAATGGGATTAAATCTATAGATTAGTGTTATATCTACCTATTCACCAATTTATAATGTCCAGGTGTATCGCATTTAAAGAAATCTGCGCCGTTAAAGTGAAGCATTTTTAATGTATTTTCTTTAAAAAATCCAAGTCAGAAATGTTCGGTCCGACCTGGCCCGGGCTGTTAAAATCAACTTAAACCTCACAGATGTATCATCAAATGGATTCACATCTATAGATTAGTATTATATCTACCTATACACCACTTTATAATGTCACAGATTGCAGTATTTATAGACAACAAGGGGCTCAAAGTGAAGCCCTTTTCCCTCTACATTCTCAACATAGTATCTATCAGAAGTGTTTGGCTTGTGTTGGAACCGACTTGGCCCGGGCGGTCAAAATCAACTTTAAACACACAGATGTATCTTCAAATGGGATTAAATCTATAGATTAGTGTTATATCTACCTATACACCAATTTATAATGTCCAGGTGTATCGCATTTAAAGAAATCTGCGCCGTTAAAGTGAAGCATTTTTAATGTATTTTCTTTAAAAAATCCAAGTCAGAAATGTTCGGTCCGACCTGGCCCGGGCTGTTAAAATCAACTTAAACCTCACAGATGTATCATCAAATGGATTCACATCTATAGATTAGTATTATATCTACCTATATACCACTTTATAATGTCACAGATTGCAGTATTTATAGACAACAAGGGGCTCAAAGTGAAGCCCTTTTCCCCTCTACATTCTCAACATAGTCTCTATCAGAAGTGTTTGGCTTGTGTTGGAACCGACTTGGCCCGGGCGGTCAAAATCAACTTTAAACACACAGATGTATCTTCAAATGCGATTAAATCTATAGATTAGTGTTATATCTACCTATACACCAATTTATAATGTCCAGGTGTATCGCATTTAAAGAAATCTGCGCCGTTAAAGTGAAGCATTTTTAATGTATTTTCTTTAAAAAATCCAAGTCAGAAATGTTCGGTCCGACCTAGCCCGGGTTGTTAAAATCAACTTAAACCTCACAGATGTATCATCAAATGGATTCACATCTATAGATTAGTATTATATCTACCTATATACCACTTTATAATGTCACAGATTGCAGTATTTATAGACAACAAGGGGCTCAAAGTGAAGCCCTTTTCCCTCTACATTCTCAACATAGTCTCTATCAGAAGTGTTTGGCTTGTGTTGGAACCGACTTGGCCCGGGCGGTCAAAATCAACTTTAAACACACAGATGTATCTTCAAATGGGATTAAATCTATAGATTAGTGTTATATCTACCTATTCACCAATTTATAATGTCCAGGTGTATCGCATTTAAAGAAATCTGCGCCGTTAAAGTGAAGCATTTTTAATGTATTTTCTTTAAAAAATCCAAGTCAGAAATGTTCGGTCCGACCTGGCCCGGGTTGTTAAAATCAACTTAAACCTCACAGATGTATCATCAAATGGATTCACATCTATAGATTAGTATTATATCTACCTATATACCATTTTATAATGTCACAGATTGCAGTATTTATAGACAACAAGGGGCTCAAAGTGAAGCCCTTTTCCCTCTACATTCTCAACATAGTCTCTATCAGAAGTGTTTGGCTTGTGTTGGAACCGACTTGGCCCGGGCGGTCAAAATCAACTTTAAACACACAGATGTATCTTCAAATGGGATTAAATCTATAGATTAGTGTTATATCTACCTATTCACCAATTTATAATGTCCAGGTGTATCGCATTTAAAGAAATCTGCGCCGTTAAAGTGAAGCATTTTTAATGTATTTTCTTTAAAAAATCCAAGTCAGAAATGTTCGGTCCGACCTGGCCCGGGCTGTTAAAATCAACTTAAACCTCACAGATGTATCATCAAATGGATTCACATCTATAGATTAGTATTATATCTACCTATACACCACTTTATAATGTCACAGATTGCAGTATTTATAGACAACAAGGGGCTCAGAGTGAAGCCCTTTTCCCTCTACATTCTCAACATAGTCTCTATCAGAAGTGTTTGGCTTGTGTTGGAACCGACTTGGCCCGGGCGGTCAAAATCAACTTTAAACACACAGATGTATCTTCAAATGGGATTAAATCTATAGATTAGTGTTATATCTACCTATACACCAATTTATAATGTCCAGGTGTATCGCATTTAAAGAAATCTGCGCCGTTAAAGTGAAGCATTTTTAATGTATTTTCTTTAAAAAATCCAAGTCAGAAATGTTCGGTCCGACCTGGCCCGGGTTGTTAAAATCAACTTAAACCTCACAGATGTATCATCAAATGGATTCACATCTATAGATTAGTATTATATCTACCTATATACCACTTTATAATGTCACAGATTGCAGTATTTATAGACAACAAGGGGCTCAAAGTGAAGCCCTTTTCCCCTCTACATTCTCAACATAGTATCTATCAGAAGTGTTTGGCTTGTGTTGGAACCGACTTGGCCCGGGCGGTCAAAATCAACTTTAAACACACAGATGTATCTTCAAATGGGATTAAATCTATAGATTAGTGTTATATCTACCTATACACCAATTTATAATGTCCAGGTGTATCGCATTTAAAGAAATCTGCGCCGTTAAAGTGAAGCATTTTTAATGTATTTTCTTTAAAAAATCCAAGTCAGAAATGTTCGGTCCGACCTGGCCCGGGTTGTTAAAATCAACTTAAACCTCACAGATGTATCATCAAATGGATTCACATCTATAGATTAGTATTATATCTACCTATATACCACTTTATAATGTCACAGATTGCAGTATTTATAGACAACAAGGGGCTCAAAGTGAAGCCCTTTTCCCCTCTACATTCTCAACATAGTATCTATCAGAAGTGTTTGGCTTGTGTTGGAACCGACTTGGCCCGGGCGGTCAAAATCAACTTTAAACACACAGATGTATCTTCAAATGGGATTAAATCTATAGATTAGTGTTATATCTACCTATTCACCAATTTATAATGTCCAGGTGTATCGCATTTAAAGAAATCTGCGCCGTTAAAGTGAAGCATTTTTAATGTATTTTCTTTAAAAAATCCAAGTCAGAAATGTTCGGTCCGACCTGGCCCGGGCTGTTAAAATCAACTTAAACCTCACAGATGTATCATCAAATGGATTCACATCTATAGATTAGTATTATATCTACCTATACACCACTTTATAATGTCACAGATTGCAGTATTTATAGACAACAAGGGGCTCAAAGTGAAGCCCTTTTCCCCCTACATTCTCAACATAGTATCTATCAGAAGTGTTTGGCTTGTGTTGGAACCGACTTGGCCCGGGCGGTCAAAATCAACTTTAAACACACAGATGTATCTTCAAATGGGATTAAATTTATAGATTAGTGTTATATCTACCTATTCACCAATTTATAATGTCCAGGTGTATCGCATTTAAAGAAATCTGCGCCGTTAAAGTGAAGCATTTTTAATGTATTTTCTTTAAAAAATCCAAGTCAGAAATGTTCGGTCCGACCTGGCCCGGGCTGTTAAAATCAACTTAAACCTCACAGATGTATCATCAAATGGATTCACATCTATAGATTAGTATTATATCTACCTATACACCACTTTATAATGTCACAGATTGCAGTATTTATAGACAACAAGGGGCTCAAAGTGAAGCCCTTTTCCCTCTACATTCTCAACATAGTATCTATCAGAAGTGTTTGGCTTGTGTTGGAACCGACTTGGCCCGGGCGGTCAAAATCAACTTTAAACACACAGATGTATCTTCAAATGGGATTAAATCTATAGATTAGTGTTATATCTACCTATTCACCAATTTATAATGTCCAGGTGTATCGCATTTAAAGAAATCTGCGCCGTTAAAGTGAAGCATTTTTACTGTATTTTCTTTAAAAAATCCAAGTCAGAAATGTTCGGTCCGACCTGGCCCGGGCTGTTAAAATCAACTTAAACCTCACAGATGTATCATCAAATGGATTCACATCTATAGATTAGTATTATATCTACCTATATACCACTTTATAATGTCACAGATTGCAGTATTTATAGACAACAAGGGGCTCAAAGTGAAGCCCTTTTCCCTCTACATTCTCAACATAGTCTCTATCAGAAGTGTTTGGCTTGTGTTGGAACCGACTTGGCCCGGGCGGTCAAAATCAACTTTAAACACACAGATGTATCTTCAAATGGGATTAAATCTATAGATTAGTGTTATATCTACCTATTCACCAATTTATAATGTCCAGGTGTATCGCATTTAAAGAAATCTGCGCCGTTAAAGTGAAGCATTTTTAATGTATTTTCTTTAAAAAATCCAAGTCAGAAATGTTCGGTCCGACCTGGCCCGGGCTGTTAAAATCAACTTAAACCTCACAGATGTATCATCAAATGGATTCACATCTATAGATTAGTATTATATCTACCTATACACCACTTTATAATGTCACAGATTGCAGTATTTATAGACAACAAGGGGCTCAAAGTGAAGCCCTTTTCCCTCTACATTCTCAACATAGTATCTATCAGAAGTGTTTGGCTTGTGTTGGAACCGACTTGGCCCGGGCGGTCAAAATCAACTTTAAACACACAGATGTATCTTCAAATGGGATTAAATCTATAGATTAGTGTTATATCTACCTATACACCAATTTATAATGTCCAGGTGTATCGCATTTAAAGAAATCTGCGCCGTTAAAGTGAAGCATTTTTAATGTATTTTCTTTAAAAAATCCAAGTCAGAAATGTTCGGTCCGACCTGGCCCGGGCTGTTAAAATCAACTTAAACCTCACAGATGTATCATCAAATGGATTCACATCTATAGATTAGTATTATATCTACCTATATACCACTTTATAATGTCACAGATTGCAGTATTTATAGACAACAAGGGGCTCAAAGTGAAGCCCTTTTCCCTCTACATTCTCAACATAGTCTCTATCAGAAGTGTTTGGCTTGTGTTGGAACCGACTTGGCCCGGGCGGTCAAAATCAACTTTAAACACACAGATGTATCTTCAAATGGGATTAAATCTATAGATTAGTGTTATATCTACCTATACACCAATTTATAATGTCCAGGTGTATCGCATTTAAAGAAATCTGCGCCGTTAAAGTGAAGCATTTTTAATGTATTTTCTTTAAAAAATCCAAGTCAGAAATGTTCGGTCCGACCTGGCCCGGGCTGTTAAAATCAACTTAAACCTCACAGATGTATCATCAAATGGATTCACATCTATAGATTAGTATTATATCTACCTATATACCACTTTATAATGTCACAGATTGCAGTATTTATAGACAACAAGGGGCTCAAAGTGAAGCCCTTTTCCCTCTACATTCTCAACATAGTCTCTATCAGAAGTGTTTGGCTTGTGTTGGAACCGACTTGACCCGGGCGGTCAAAATCAACTTTAAACACACAGATGTATCTTCAAATGGGATTAAATCTATAGATTAGTGTTATATCTACCTATTCACCAATTTATAATGTCCAGGTGTATCGCATTTAAAGAAATCTGCGCCGTTAAAGTGAAGCATTTTTAATGTATTTTCTTTAAAAAATCCAAGTCAGAAATGTTCGGTCCGACCTGGCCCGGGCTGTTAAAATCAACTTAAACCTCACAGGTGTATCATCAAATGGATTCACATCTATAGATTAGTATTATATCTACCTATATACCACTTTATAATGTCACAGATTGCAGTATTTATAGACAACAAGGGGCTCAAAGTGAAGCCCTTTTCCCTCTACATTCTCAACATAGTCTCTATCAGAAGTGTTTGGCTTGTGTTGGAACCGACTTGGCCCGGGCGGTCAAAATCAACTTTAAACACACAGATGTATCTTCAAATGGGATTAAATCTATAGATTAGTGTTATATCTACCTATTCACCAATTTATAATGTCCAGGTGTATCGCATTTAAAGAAATCTGCGCCGTTAAAGTGAAGCATTTTTAATGTATTTTCTTTAAAAAATCCAAGTCAGAAATGTTCGGTCCGACCTGGCCCGGGTTGTTAAAATCAACTTAAACCTCACAGATGTATCATCAAATGGATTCACATCTATAGATTAGTATTATATCTACCTATATACCACTTTATAATGTCACAGATTGCAGTATTTATAGACAACAAGGGGCTCAAAGTGAAGCCCTTTTCCCCCTACATTCTCAACATAGTATCTATCAGAAGTGTTTGGCTTGTGTTGGAACCGACTTGGCCCGGGCGGTCAAAATCAACTTTAAACACACAGATGTATCTTCAAATGGGATTAAATCTATAGATTAGTGTTATATCTACCTATTCACCAATTTATAATGTCCAGGTGTATCGCATTTAAAGAAATCTGCGCCGTTAAAGTGAAGCATTTTTAATGTATTTTCTTTAAAAAATCCAAGTCAGAAATGTTCGGTCCGACCTGGACCGGGCTGTTAAAATCAACTTAAACCTCACAGATGTATCATCAAATGGATTCACATCTATAGATTAGTATTATATCTACCTATACACCACTTTATAATGTCACAGATTGCAGTATTTATAGACAACAAGGGGCTCAAAGTGAAGCCCTTTTCCCTCTACATTCTCAACATAGTATCTATCAGAAGTGTTTGGCTTGTGTTGGAACCGACTTGGCCCGGGCGGTCAAAATCAACTTTAAACACACAGATGTATCTTCAAATGGGATTAAATCTATAGATTAGTGTTATATCTACCTATACACCAATTTATAATGTCCAGGTGTATCGCATTTAAAGAAATCTGCGCCGTTAAAGTGAAGCATTTTTAATGTATTTTCTTTAAAAAATCCAAGTCAGAAATGTTCGGTCCGACCTGGCCCGGGTTGTTAAAATCAACTTAAACCTCACAGATGTATCATCAAATGGATTCACATCTATAGATTAGTATTATATCTACCTATATACCACTTTATAATGTCACAGATTGCAGTATTTATAGACAACAAGGGGCTCAAAGTGAAGCCCTTTTCCCTCTACATTCTCAACATAGTCTCTATCAGAAGTGTTTGGCTTGTGTTGGAACCGACTTGGCCCGGGCGGTCAAAATCAACTTTAAACACACAGATGTATCTTCAAATGGGATTAAATCTATAGATTAGTGTTATATCTACCTATTCACCAATTTATAATGTCCAGGTGTATCGCATTTAAAGAAATCTGCGCCGTTAAAGTGAAGCATTTTTAATGTATTTTCTTTAAAAAATCCAAGTCAGAAATGTTCGGTCCGACCTGGCCCGGGCTGTTAAAATCAACTTAAACCTCACAGGTGTATCATCAAATGGATTCACATCTATAGATTAGTATTATATCTACCTATATACCACTTTATAATGTCACAGATTGCAGTATTTATAGACAACAAGGGGCTCAAAGTGAAGCCCTTTTCCCTCTACATTCTCAACATAGTCTCTATCAGAAGTGTTTGGCTTGTGTTGGAACCGACTTGGCCCGGGCGGTCAAAATCAACTTTAAACACACAGATGTATCTTCAAATGGGATTAAATCTATAGATTAGTGTTATATCTACCTATTCACCAATTTATAATGTCCAGGTGTATCGCATTTAAAGAAATCTGCGCCGTTAAAGTGAAGCATTTTTAATGTATTTTCTTTAAAAAATCCAAGTCAGAAATGTTCGGTCCGACCTGGCCCGGGTTGTTAAAATCAACTTAAACCTCACAGATGTATCATCAAATGGATTCACATCTATAGATTAGTATTATATCTACCTATATACCACTTTATAATGTCACAGATTGCAGTATTTATAGACAACAAGGGGCTCAAAGTGAAGCCCTTTTCCCCCTACATTCTCAACATAGTATCTATCAGAAGTGTTTGGCTTGTGTTGGAACCGACTTGGCCCGGGCGGTCAAAATCAACTTTAAACACACAGATGTATCTTCAAATGGGATTAAATCTATAGATTAGTGTTATATCTACCTATTCACCAATTTATAATGTCCAGGTGTATCGCATTTAAAGAAATCTGCGCCGTTAAAGTGAAGCATTTTTAATGTATTTTCTTTAAAAAATCCAAGTCAGAAATGTTCGGTCCGACCTGGCCCGGGCTGTTAAAATCAACTTAAACCTCACAGATGTATCATCAAATGGATTCACATCTATAGATTAGTATTATATCTACCTATACACCACTTTATAATGTCACAGATTGCAGTATTTATAGACAACAAGGGGCTCAAAGTGAAGCCCTTTTCCCTCTACATTCTCAACATAGTATCTATCAGAAGTGTTTGGCTTGTGTTGGAACCGACTTGGCCCGGGCGGTCAAAATCAACTTTAAACACACAGATGTATCTTCAAATGGGATTAAATCTATAGATTAGTGTTATATCTACCTATTCACCAATTTATAATGTCCAGGTGTATCGCATTTAAAGAAATCTGCGCCGTTAAAGTGAAGCATTTTTAATGTATTTTCTTTAAAAAATCCAAGTCAGAAATGTTCGGTCCGACCTGGCCCGGGTTGTTAAAATCAACTTAAACCTCACAGATGTATCATCAAATGGATTCACATCTATAGATTAGTATTATATCTACCTATATACCACTTTATAATGTCACAGATTGCAGTATTTATAGACAACAAGGGGCTCAAAGTGAAGCCCTTTTCCCTCTACATTCTCAACATAGTCTCTATCAGAAGTGTTTGGCTTGTGTTGGAACCGACTTGGCCCGGGCGGTCAAAATCAACTTTAAACACACAGATGTATCTTCAAATGGGATTAAATCTATAGATTAGTGTTATATCTACCTATTCACCAATTTATAATGTCCAGGTGTATCGCATTTAAAGAAATCTGCGCCGTTAAAGTGAAGCATTTTTAATGTATTTTCTTTAAAAAATCCAAGTCAGAAATGTTCGGTCCGACCTGGCCCGGGCTGTTAAAATCAACTTAAACCTCACAGATGTATCATCAAATGGATTCACATCTATAGATTAGTATTATATCTACCTATACACCACTTTATAATGTCACAGATTGCAGTATTTATAGACAACAAGGGGCTCAAAGTGAAGCCCTTTTCCCTCTACATTCTCAACATAGTCTCTATCAGAAGTGTTTGGCTTGTGTTGGAACCGACTTGGCCCGGGCGGTCAAAATCAACTTTAAACACACAGATGTATCTTCAAATGGGATTAAATCTATAGATTAGTGTTATATCTACCTATTCACCAATTTATAATGTCCAGGTGTATCGCATTTAAAGAAATCTGCGCCGTTAAAGTGAAGCATTTTTAATGTATTTTCTTTAAAAAATCCAAGTCAGAAATGTTCGGTCCGACCTGGCCCGGGTTGTTAAAATCAACTTAAACCTCACAGATGTATCATCAAATGGATTCACATCTATAGATTAGTATTATATCTACCTATATACCACTTTATAATGTCACAGATTGCAGTATTAATAGACAACAAGGGGCTCAAAGTGAAGCCCTTTTCCCCCTACATTCTCAACATAGTATCTATCAGAAGTGTTTGGCTTGTGTTGGAACCGACTTGGCCCGGGCGGTCAAAATCAACTTTAAACACACAGATGTATCTTCAAATGGGATTAAATCTATAGATTAGTGTTATATCTACCTATTCACCAATTTATAATGTCCAGGTGTATCGCATTTAAAGAAATCTGCGCCGTTAAAGTGAAGCATTTTTAATGTATTTTCTTTAAAAAATCCAAGTCAGAAATGTTCGGTCCGACCTGGCCCGGGCTGTTAAAATCAACTTAAACCTCACAGATGTATCATCAAATGGATTCACATCTATAGATTAGTATTATATCTACCTATACACCACTTTATAATGTCACAGATTGCAGTATTTATAGACAACAAGGGGCTCAAAGTGAAGCCCTTTTCCCTCTACATTCTCAACATAGTATCTATCAGAAGTGTTTGGCTTGTGTTGGAACCGACTTGGCCCGGGCGGTCAAAATCAACTTTAAACACACAGATGTATCTTCAAATGGGATTAAATCTATAGATTAGTGTTATATCTACCTATACACCAATTTATAATGTCCAGGTGTATCGCATTTAAAGAAATCTGCGCCGTTAAAGTGAAGCATTTTTAATGTATTTTCTTTAAAAAATCCAAGTCAGAAATGTTCGGTCCGACCTGGCCCGGGTTGTTAAAATCAACTTAAACCTCACAGATGTATCATCAAATGGATTCACATCTATAGATTAGTATTATATCTACCTATATACCACTTTATAATGTCACAGATTGCAGTATTTATAGACAACAAGGGGCTCAAAGTGAAGCCCTTTTCCCTCTACATTCTCAACATAGTCTCTATCAGAAGTGTTTGGCTTGTGTTGGAACCGACTTGGCCCGGGCGGTCAAAATCAACTTTAAACACACAGATGTATCTTCAAATGGGATTAAATCTATAGATTAGTGTTATATCTACCTATTCACCAATTTATAATGTCCAGGTGTATCGCATTTAAAGAAATCTGCGCCGTTAAAGTGAAGCATTTGTAATGTATTTTCTTTAAAAAATCCAAGTCAGAAATGTTCGGTCCGACCTGGCCCGGGCTGTTAAAATCAACTTAAACCTCACAGATGTATCATCAAATGGATTCACATCTATAGATTAGTATTATATCTACCTATACACCACTTTATAATGTCACAGATTGCAGTATTTATAGACAACAAGGGGCTCAAAGTGAAGCCCTTTTCCCTCTACATTCTCAACATAGTATCTATCAGAAGTGTTTGGCTTGTGTTGGAACCGACTTGGCCCGGGCGGTCAAAATCAACTTTAAACACACAGATGTATCTTCAAATGGGATTAAATCTATAGATTAGTGTTATATCTACCTAT
This sequence comes from Haliotis rufescens, assembly GCF_023055435.1. Taxonomy (NCBI): domain Eukaryota; kingdom Metazoa; phylum Mollusca; class Gastropoda; order Lepetellida; family Haliotidae; genus Haliotis; species Haliotis rufescens. The sequence continues at coordinate 5,356,546 of NW_025964013.1, forward strand.
ACACCAATTTATAATGTCCAGGTGTATCGCATTTAAAGAAATCTGCGCCGTTAAAGTGAAGCATTTTTAATGTATTTTCTTTAAAAAATCCAAGTCAGAAATGTTCGGTCCGACCTGGCCCGGGCTGTTAAAATCAACTTAAACCTCACAGATGTATCATCAAATGGATTCACATCTATAGATTAGTATTATATCTACCTATATACCACTTTATAATGTCACAGATTGCAGTATTTATAGACAACAAGGGGCTCAAAGTGAAGCCCTTTTCCCTCTACATTCTCAACATAGTCTCTATCAGAAGTGTTTGGCTTGTGTTGGAACCGACTTGGCCCGGGCGGTCAAAATCAACTTTAAACACACAGATGTATCTTCAAATGGGATTAAATCTATAGATTAGTGTTATATCTACCTATTCACCAATTTATAATGTCCAGGTGTATCGCATTTAAAGAAATCTGCGCCGTTAAAGTGAAGCATTTTTAATGTATTTTCTTTAAAAAATCCAAGTCAGAAATGTTCGGTCCGACCTGGCCCGGGCTGTTAAAATCAACTTAAACCTCACAGGTGTATCATCAAATGGATTCACATCTATAGATTAGTATTATATCTACCTATATACCACTTTATAATGTCACAGATTGCAGTATTTATAGACAACAAGGGGCTCAAAGTGAAGCCCTTTTCCCTCTACATTCTCAACATAGTCTCTATCAGAAGTGTTTGGCTTGTGTTGGAACCGACTTGGCCCGGGCGGTCAAAATCAACTTTAAACACACAGATGTATCTTCAAATGGGATTAAATCTATAGATTAGTGTTATATCTACCTATTCACCAATTTATAATGTCCAGGTGTATCGCATTTAAAGAAATCTGCGCCGTTAAAGTGAAGCATTTTTAATGTATTTTCTTTAAAAAATCCAAGTCAGAAATGTTCGGTCCGACCTGGCCCGGGCTGTTAAAATCAACTTAAACCTCACAGATGTATTATCAAATGGATTCACATCTATAGATTAGTATTATATCTACCTATATACCACTTTATAATGTCACAGATTGCAGTATTTATAGACAACAAGGGGCTCAAAGTGAAGCCCTTTTCCCTCTACATTCTCAACATAGTCTCTATCAGAAGTGTTTGGCTTGTGTTGGAACCGACTTGGCCCGGGCGGTCAAAATCAACTTTAAACACACAGATGTATCTTCAAATGGGATTAAATCTATAGATTAGTGTTATATCTACCTATTCACCAATTTATAATGTCCAGGTGTATCGCATTTAAAGAAATCTGCGCCGTTAAAGTGAAGCATTTTTAATGTATTTTCTTTAAAAAATCCAAGTCAGAAATGTTCGGTCCGACCTGGCCCGGGCTGTTAAAATCAACTTAAACCTCACAGATGTATCATCAAATGGATTCACATCTATAGATTAGTATTATATCTACCTATACACCACTTTATAATGTCACAGATTGCAGTATTTATAGACAACAAGGGGCTCAAAGTGAAGCCCTTTTCCCTCTACATTCTCAACATAGTATCTATCAGAAGTGTTTGGCTTGTGTTGGAACCGACTTGGCCCGGGCGGTCAAATCAACTTTAAACACACAGATGTATCTTCAAATGGGATTAAATCTATAGATTAGTGTTATATCTACCTATTCACCAATTTATAATGTCCAGGTGTATCGCATTTAAAGAAATCTGCGCCGTTAAAGTGAAGCATTTTTAATGTATTTTCTTTAAAAAATCCAAGTCAGAAATGTTCGGTTCGACCTGGCCCGGGCTGTTAAAATCAACTTAAACCTCACAGATGTATCATCAAATGGATTCACATCTATAGATTAGTATTATATCTACATATACACCACTTTATAATGTCACAGATTGCAGTATTTATAGACAACAAGGGGCTCAAAGTGAAGCCCTTTTCCCTCTACATTCTCAACATAGTATCTATCAGAAGTGTTTGGCTTGTGTTGGAACCGACTTGGCCCGGGCGGTCAAAATCAACTTTAAACACACAGATGTATCTTCAAATGGGATTAAATCTATAGATTAGTGTTATATCTACCTATACACCAATTTATAATGTCCAGGTGTATCGCATTTAAAGAAATCTGCGCCGTTAAAGTGAAGCATTTTTAATGTATTTTCTTTAAAAAATCCAAGTCAGAAATGTTCGGTCCGACCTGGCCCGGGCTGTTAAAATCAACTTAAACCTCACAGATGTATCATCAAATGGATTCACATCTATAGATTAGTATTATATCTACCTATACACCACTTTATAATGTCACAGATTGCAGTATTTATAGACAACAAGGGGCTCAAAGTGAAGCCCTTTTCCCTCTACATTCTCAACATAGTCTCTATCAGAAGTGTTTGGCTTGTGTTGGAACCGACTTGGCCCGGGCGGTCAAAATCAACTTTAAACACACAGATGTATCTTCAAATGGGATTAAATCTATAGATTAGTGTTATATCTACCTATTCACCAATTTATAATGTCCAGGTGTATCGCATTTAAAGAAATCTGCGCCGTTAAAGTGAAGCATTTTTAATGTATTTTCTTTAAAAAATCCAAGTCAGAAATGTTCGGTCCGACCTGGCCCGGGCTGTTAAAATCAACTTAAACCTCACAGATGTATCATCAAATGGATTCACATCTATAGATTAGTATTATATCTACCTATACACCACTTTATAATGTCACAGATTGCAGTATTTATAGACAACAAGGGGCTCAAAGTGAAGCCCTTTTCCCTCTACATTCTCAACATAGTATCTATCAGAAGTGTTTGGCTTGTGTTGGAACCGACTTGGCCCGGGCGGTCAAATCAACTTTAAACACACAGATGTATCTTCAAATGGGATTAAATCTATAGATTAGTGTTATATCTACCTATTCACCAATTTATAATGTCCAGGTGTATCGCATTTAAAGAAATCTGCGCCGTTAAAGTGAAGCATTTTTAATGTATTTTCTTTAAAAAATCCAAGTCAGAAATGTTCGGTTCGACCTGGCCCGGGCTGTTAAAATCAACTTAAACCTCACAGATGTATCATCAAATGGATTCACATCTATAGATTAGTATTATATCTACCTATACACCACTTTATAATGTCACAGATTGCAGTATTTATAGACAACAAGGGGCTCAAAGTGAAGCCCTTTTCCCTCTACATTCTCAACATAGTATCTATCAGAAGTGTTTGGCTTGTGTTGGAACCGACTTGGCCCGGGCGGTCAAAATCAACTTTAAACACACAGATGTATCTTCAAATGGGATTAAATCTATAGATTAGTGTTATATCTACCTATACACCAATTTATAATGTCCAGGTGTATCGCATTTAAAGAAATCTGCGCCGTTAAAGTGAAGCATTTTTAATGTATTTTCTTTAAAAAATCCAAGTCAGAAATGTTCGGTCCGACCTGGCCCGGGCTGTTAAAATCAACTTAAACCTCACAGATGTATCATCAAATGGATTCACATCTATAGATTAGTATTATATCTACCTATACACCACTTTATAATGTCACAGATTGCAGTATTTATAGACAACAAGGGGCTCAAAGTGAAGCCCTTTTCCCTCTACATTCTCAACATAGTCTCTATCAGAAGTGTTTGGCTTGTGTTGGAACCGACTTGGCCCGGGCGGTCAAAATCAACTTTAAACACACAGATGTATCTTCAAATGGGATTAAATCTATAGATTAGTGTTATATCTACCTATTCACCAATTTATAATGTCCAGGTGTATCGCATTTAAAGAAATCTGCGCCGTTAAAGTGAAGCATTTTTAATGTATTTTCTTTAAAAAATCCTAGTCAGAAATGTTCGGTCCGACCTGGCCCGGGCTGTTAAAATCAACTTAAACCTCACAGGTGTATCATCAAATGGATTCACATCTATAGATTAGTATTATATCTACCTATATACCACTTTATAATGTCACAGATTGCAGTATTTATAGACAACAAGGGGCTCAAAGTGAAGCCCTTTTCCCCTCTACATTCTCAACATAGTCTCTATCAGAAGTGTTTGGCTTGTGTTGGAACCGACTTGGCCCGGGCGGTCAAAATCAACTTTAAACACACAGATGTATCTTCAAATGGGATTAAATCTATAGATTAGTGTTATATCTACCTATTCACCAATTTATAATGTCCAGGTGTATCGCATTTAAAGAAATCTGCGCCGTTAAAGTGAAGCATTTTTAATGTATTTTCTTTAAAAAATCAAAGTCAGAAATGTTCGGTCCGACCTGGCCCGGGCTGTTAAAATCAACTTAAACCTCACAGATGTATCATCAAATGGATTCACATCTATAGATTAGTATTATATCTACCTATACACCACTTTATAATGTCACAGATTGCAGTATTTATAGACAACAAGGGGCTCAAAGTGAAGCCCTTTTCCCTCTACATTCTCAACATAGTCTCTATCAGAAGTGTTTGGCTTGTGTTGGAACCGACTTGGCCCGGGCGGTCAAAATCAACTTTAAACACACAGATGTATCTTCAAATGGGATTAAATCTATAGATTAGTGTTATATCTACCTATTCACCAATTTATAATGTCCAGGTGTATCGCATTTAAAGAAATCTGCGCCGTTAAAGTGAAGCATTTTTAATGTATTTTCTTTAAAAAATCCTAGTCAGAAATGTTCGGTCCGACCTGGCCCGGGCTGTTAAAATCAACTTAAACCTCACAGATGTATCATCAAATGGATTCACATCTATAGATTAGTATTATATCTACCTATATACCACTTTATAATGTCACAGATTGCAGTATTTGTAGACAACAAGGGGCTCAAAGTGAAGCCCTTTTCCCTCTACATTCTCAACATAGTCTCTATCAGAAGTGTTTGGCTTGTGTTGGAACCGACTTGGCCCGGGCGGTCAAAATCAACTTTAAACACACAGATGTATCTTCAAATGGGATTAAATCTATAGATTAGTGTTATATCTACCTATTCACCAATTTATAATGTCCAGGTGTATCGCATTTAAAGAAATCTGCGCCGTTAAAGTGAAGCATTTTTAATGTATTTTCTTTAAAAAATCCAAGTCAGAAATGTTCGGTCCGACCTGGCCCGGGCTGTTAAAATCAACTTAAACCTCACAGATGTATCATCAAATGGATTCACATCTATAGATTAGTATTATATCTACCTATACACCACTTTATAATGTCACAGATTGCAGTATTTATAGACAACAAGGGGCTCAAAGTGAAGCCCTTTTCCCTCTACATTCTCAACATAGTATCTATCAGAAGTGTTTGGCTTGTGTTGGAACCGACTTGGCCCGGGCGGTCAAATCAACTTTAAACACACAGATGTATCTTCAAATGGGATTAAATCTATAGATTAGTGTTATATCTACCTATTCACCAATTTATAATGTCCAGGTGTATCGCATTTAAAGAAATCTGCGCCGTTAAAGTGAAGCATTTTTAATGTATTTTCTTTAAAAAATCCAAGTCAGAAATGTTCGGTTCGACCTGGCCCGGGCTGTTAAAATCAACTTAAACCTCACAGATGTATCATCAAATGGATTCACATCTATAGATTAGTATTATATCTACCTATACACCACTTTATAATGTCACAGATTGCAGTATTTATAGACAACAAGGGGCTCAAAGTGAAGCCCTTTTCCCTCTACATTCTCAACATAGTATCTATCAGAAGTGTTTGGCTTGTGTTGGAACCGACTTGGCCCGGGCGGTCAAAATCAACTTTAAACACACAGATGTATCTTCAAATGGGATTAAATCTATAGATTAGTGTTATATCTACCTATACACCAATTTATAATGTCCAGGTGTATCGCATTTAAAGAAATCTGCGCCGTTAAAGTGAAGCATTTTTAATGTATTTTCTTTAAAAAATCCAAGTCAGAAATGTTCGGTCCGACCTGGCCCGGGCTGTTAAAATCAACTTAAACCTCACAGATGTATCATCAAATGGATTCACATCTATAGATTAGTATTATATCTACCTATACACCACTTTATAATGTCACAGATTGCAGTATTTATAGACAACAAGGGGCTCAAAGTGAAGCCCTTTTCCCTCTACATTCTCAACATAGTCTCTATCAGAAGTGTTTGGCTTGTGTTGGAACCGACTTGGCCCGGGCGGTCAAAATCAACTTTAAACACACAGATGTATCTTCAAATGGGATTAAATCTATAGATTAGTGTTATATCTACCTATTCACCAATTTATAATGTCCAGGTGTATCGCATTTAAAGAAATCTGCGCCGTTAAAGTGAAGCATTTTTAATGTATTTTCTTTAAAAAATCCTAGTCAGAAATGTTCGGTCCGACCTGGCCCGGGCTGTTAAAATCAACTTAAACCTCACAGGTGTATCATCAAATGGATTCACATCTATAGATTAGTATTATATCTACCTATATACCACTTTATAATGTCACAGATTGCAGTATTTATAGACAACAAGGGGCTCAAAGTGAAGCCCTTTTCCCCTCTACATTCTCAACATAGTCTCTATCAGAAGTGTTTGGCTTGTGTTGGAACCGACTTGGCCCGGGCGGTCAAAATCAACTTTAAACACACAGATGTATCTTCAAATGGGATTAAATCTATAGATTAGTGTTATATCTACCTATTCACCAATTTATAATGTCCAGGTGTATCGCATTTAAAGAAATCTGCGCCGTTAAAGTGAAGCATTTTTAATGTATTTTCTTTAAAAAATCAAAGTCAGAAATGTTCGGTCCGACCTGGCCCGGGCTGTTAAAATCAACTTAAACCTCACAGATGTATCATCAAATGGATTCACATCTATAGATTAGTATTATATCTACCTATACACCACTTTATAATGTCACAGATTGCAGTATTTATAGACAACAAGGGGCTCAAAGTGAAGCCCTTTTCCCTCTACATTCTCAACATAGTCTCTATCAGAAGTGTTTGGCTTGTGTTGGAACCGACTTGGCCCGGGCGGTCAAAATCAACTTTAAACACACAGATGTATCTTCAAATGGGATTAAATCTATAGATTAGTGTTATATCTACCTATTCACCAATTTATAATGTCCAGGTGTATCGCATTTAAAGAAATCTGCGCCGTTAAAGTGAAGCATTTTTAATGTATTTTCTTTAAAAAATCCTAGTCAGAAATGTTCGGTCCGACCTGGCCCGGGCTGTTAAAATCAACTTAAACCTCACAGATGTATCATCAAATGGATTCACATCTATAGATTAGTATTATATCTACCTATATACCACTTTATAATGTCACAGATTGCAGTATTTGTAGACAACAAGGGGCTCAAAGTGAAGCCCTTTTCCCTCTACATTCTCAACATAGTCTCTATCAGAAGTGTTTGGCTTGTGTTGGAACCGACTTGGCCCGGGCGGTCAAAATCAACTTTAAACACACAGATGTATCTTCAAATGGGATTAAATCTATAGATTAGTGTTATATCTACCTATAAACCAATTTATAATGTCCAGGTGTATCGCATTTAAAGAAATCTGCGCCGTTAAAGTGAAGCATTTTTAATGTATTTTCTTAAAAAAATCCAAGTCAGAAATGTTCGGTCCGACCTGGCCCGGGCTGTTAAAATCAACTTAAACCTCACAGATGTATCATCAAATGGATTCACATCTATAGATTAGTATTATATCTACCTATACACCACTTTATAATGTCACAGATTGCAGTATTTATAGACAACAAGGGGCTCAAAGTGAAGCCCTTTTCCCTCTACATTCTCAACATAGTCTCTATCAGAAGTGTTTGGCTTGTGTTGGAACCGACTTGGCCCGGGCGGTCAAAATCAACTTTAAACACACAGATGTATCTTCAAATGGGATTAAATCTATAGATTAGTGTTATATCTACCTATTCACCAATTTATAATGTCCAGGTGTATCGCATTTAAAGAAATCTGCGCCGTTAAAGTGAAGCATTTTTAATGTATTTTCTTTAAAAAATCCAAGTCAGAAATGTTCGGTCCGACCTGGCCCGGGCTGTTAAAATCAACTTAAACCTCACAGATGTATCATCAAATGGATTCACATCTATAGATTAGTATTATATCTACCTATACACCACTTTATAATGTCACAGATTGCAGTATTTATAGACAACAAGGGGCTCAAAGTGAAGCCCTTTTCCCTCTACATTCTCAACATAGTATCTATCAGAAGTGTTTGGCTTGTGTTGGAACCGACTTGGCCCGGGCGGTCAAAATCAACTTTAAACACACAGATGTATCTTCAAATGGGATTAAATCTATAGATTAGTGTTATATCTACCTATTCACCAATTTATAATGTCCAGGTGTATCGCATTTAAAGAAATCTGCGCCGTTAAAGTGAAGCATTTTTAATGTATTTTCTTTAAAACATCCAAGTCAGAAATGTTCGGTCCGACCTGGCCCGGGCTGTTAAAATCAACTTAAACCTCACAGATGTATCATCAAATGGATTCACATCTATAGATTAGTATTATATCTACCTATATACCACTTTATAATGTCACAGATTGCAGTATTTATAGACAACAAGGGGCTCAAAGTGAAGCCCTTTTCCCTCTACATTCTCAACATAGTCTCTATCAGAAGTGTTTGGCTTGTGTTGGAACCGACTTGGCCCGGGCGGTCAAAATCAACTTTAAACACACAGATGTATCTTCAAATGGGATTAAATCTATAGATTAGTGTTATATCTACCTATACACCAATTTATAATGTCCAGGTGTATCGCATTTAAAGAAATCTGCGCCGTTAAAGTGAAGCATTTTTAATGTATTTTCTTTAAAAAATCCAAGTCAGAAATGTTCGGTCCGACCTGGCCCGGGCTGTTAAAATCAACTTAAACCTCACAGATGTATCATCAAATGGATTCACATCTATAGATTAGTATTATATCTACCTATACACCACTTTATAATGTCACAGATTGCAGTATTTATAGACAACAAGGGGCTCAAAGTGAAGCCCTTTTCCCTCTACATTCTCAACATAGTCTCTATCAGAAGTGTTTGGCTTGTGTTGGAACCGACTTGGCCCGGGCGGTCAAAATCAACTTTAAACACACAGATGTATCTTCAAATGGGATTAAATCTATAGATTAGTGTTATATCTACCTATACACCAATTTATAATGTCCAGGTGTATCGCATTTAAAGAAATCTGCGCCGTTAAAGTGAAGCATTTTTAATGTATTTTCTTTAAAAAATCCAAGTCAGAAATGTTCGGTCCGACCTGGCCCGGGCTGTTAAAATCAACTTAAACCTCACAGATGTATCATCAAATGGATTCACATCTATAGATTAGTATTATATCTACCTATATACCACTTTATAATGTCACAGATTGCAGTATTTGTAGACAACAAGGGGCTCAAAGTGAAGCCCTTTTCCCTCTACATTCTCAACATAGTATCTATCAGAAGTGTTTGGCTTGTGTTGGAACCGACTTGGCCCGGGCGGTCAAAATCAACTTTAAACACACAGATGTATCTTCAAATGGGATTAAATCTATAGATTAGTGTTATATCTACCTATAAACCAATTTATAATGTCCAGGTGTATCGCATTTAAAGAAATCTGCGCCGTTAAAGTGAAGCATTTTTAATGTATTTTCTTAAAAAAATCCAAGTCAGAAATGTTCGGTCCGACCTGGCCCGGGCTGTTAAAATCAACTTAAACCTCACAGATGTATCATCAAATGGATTCACATCTATAGATTAGTATTATATCTACCTATACACCACTTTATAATGTCACAGATTGCAGTATTTATAGACAACAAGGGGCTCAAAGTGAAGCCCTTTTCCCTCTACATTCTCAACATAGTCTCTATCAGAAGTGTTTGGCTTGTGTTGGAACCGACTTGGCCCGGGCGGTCAAAATCAACTTTAAACACACAGATGTATCTTCAAATGGGATTAAATCTATAGATTAGTGTTATATCTACCTATTCACCAATTTATAATGTCCAGGTGTATCGCATTTAAAGAAATCTGCGCCGTTAAAGTGAAGCATTTTTAATGTATTTTCTTTAAAACATCCAAGTCAGAAATGTTCGGTCCGACCTGGCCCGGGCTGTTAAAATCAACTTAAACCTCACAGATGTATCATCAAATGGATTCACATCTATAGATTAGTATTATATCTACCTATATACCACTTTATAATGTCACAGATTGCAGTATTTATAGACAACAAGGGGCTCAAAGTGAAGCCCTTTTCCCTCTACATTCTCAACATAGTCTCTATCAGAAGTGTTTGGCTTGTGTTGGAACCGACTTGGCCCGGGCGGTCAAAATCAACTTTAAACACACAGATGTATCTTCAAATGGGATTAAATCTATAGATTAGTGTTATATCTACCTATACACCAATTTATAATGTCCAGGTGTATCGCATTTAAAGAAATCTGCGCCGTTAAAGTGAAGCATTTTTAATGTATTTTCTTTAAAAAATCCAAGTCAGAAATGTTCGGTCCGACCTGGCCCGGGCTGTTAAAATCAACTTAAACCTCACAGATGTATCATCAAATGGATTCACATCTATAGATTAGTATTATATCTACCTATACACCACTTTATAATGTCACAGATTTCAGTATTTATAGACAACAAGGGGCTCAAAGTGAAGCCCTTTTCCCTCTACATTCTCAACATAGTCTCTATCAGAAGTGTTTGGCTTGTGTTGGAACCGACTTGGCCCGGGCGGTCAAAATCAACTTTAAACACACAGATGTATCTTCAAATGGGATTAAATCTATAGATTAGTGTTATATCTACCTATTCACCAATTTATAATGTCCAGGTGTATCGCATTTAAAGAAATCTGCGCCGTTAAAGTGAAGCATTTTTAATGTATTTTCTTTAAAAAATCCAAGTCAGAAATGTTCGGTCCGACCTGGCCCGGGCTGTTAAAATCAACTTAAACCTCACAGATGTATCATCAAATGGATTCACATCTATAGATTAGTATTATATCTACCTATACACCACTTTATAATGTCACAGATTGCAGTATTTATAGACAACAAGGGGCTCAAAGTGAAGCCCTTTTCCCTCTACATTCTCAACATAGTCTCTATCAGAAGTGTTTGGCTTGTGTTGGAACCGACTTGGCCCGGGCGGTCAAAATCAACTTTAAACACACAGATGTATCTTCAAATGGGATTAAATCTATAGATTAGTGTTATATCTACCTATTCACCAATTTATAATGTCCAGGTGTATCGCATTTAAAGAAATCTGCGCCGTTAAAGTGAAGCATTTTTAATGTATTTTCTTTAAAAAATCCAAGTCAGAAATGTTCGGTCCGACCTGGCCCGGGCTGTTAAAATCAACTTAAACCTCACAGATGTATCATCAAATGGATTCACATCTATAGATTAGTATTATATCTACCTATATACCACTTTATAATGTCACAGATTGCAGTATTTGTAGACAACAAGGGGCTCAAAGTGAAGCCCTTTTCCCTCTACATTCTCAACATAGTCTCTATCAGAAGTGTTTGGCTTGTGTTGGAACCGACTTGGCCCGGGCGGTCAAAATCAACTTTAAACACACAGATGTATCTTCAAATGGGATTAAATCTATAGATTAGTGTTATATCTACCTATAAACCAATTTATAATGTCCAGGTGTATCGCATTTAAAGAAATCTGCGCCGTTAAAGTGAAGCATTTTTAATGTATTTTCTTAAAAAAATCCAAGTCAGAAATGTTCGGTCCGACCTGGCCCGGGCTGTTAAAATCAACTTAAACCTCACAGATGTATCATCAAATGGATTCACATCTATAGATTAGTATTATATCTACCTATACACCACTTTATAATGTCACAGATTGCAGTATTTATAGACAACAAGGGGCTCAAAGTGAAGCCCTTTTCCCTCTACATTCTCAACATAGTCTCTATCAGAAGTGTTTGGCTTGTGTTGGAACCGACTTGGCCCGGGCGGTCAAAATCAACTTTAAACACACAGATGTATCTTCAAATGGGATTAAATCTATAGATTAGTGTTATATCTACCTATTCACCAATTTATAATGTCCAGGTGTATCGCATTTAAAGAAATCTGCGCCGTTAAAGTGAAGCATTTTTAATGTATTTTCTTTAAAACATCCAAGTCAGAAATGTTCGGTCCGACCTGGCCCGGGCTGTTAAAATCAACTTAAACCTCACAGATGTATCATCAAATGGATTCACATCTATAGATTAGTATTATATCTACCTATATACCACTTTATAATGTCACAGATTGCAGTATTTATAGACAACAAGGGGCTCAAAGTGAAGCCCTTTTCCCTCTACATTCTCAACATAGTCTCTATCAGAAGTGTTTGGCTTGTGTTGGAACCGACTTGGCCCGGGCGGTCAAAATCAACTTTAAACACACAGATGTATCTTCAAATGGGATTAAATCTATAGATTAGTGTTATATCTACCTATACACCAATTTATAATGTCCAGGTGTATCGCATTTAAAGAAATCTGCGCCGTTAAAGTGAAGCATTTTTAATGTATTTTCTTTAAAAAATCCAAGTCAGAAATGTTCGGTCCGACCTGGCCCGGGCTGTTAAAATCAACTTAAACCTCACAGATGTATCATCAAATGGATTCACATCTATAGATTAGTATTATATCTACCTATACACCACTTTATAATGTCACAGATTGCAGTATTTATAGACAACAAGGGGCTCAAAGTGAAGCCCTTTTCCCTCTACATTCTCAACATAGTCTCTATCAGAAGTGTTTGGCTTGTGTTGGAACCGACTTGGCCCGGGCGGTCAAAATCAACTTTAAACACACAGATGTATCTTCAAATGGGATTAAATCTATAGATTAGTGTTATATCTACCTATTCACCAATTTATAATGTCCAGGTGTATCGCATTTAAAGAAATCTGCGCCGTTAAAGTGAAGCATTTTTAATGTATTTTCTTTAAAAAATCCAAGTCAGAAATGTTCGGTCCGACCTGGCCCGGGCTGTTAAAATCAACTTAAACCTCACAGATGTATCATCAAATGGATTCACATCTATAGATTAGTATTATATCTACCTATACACCACTTTATAATGTCACAGATTGCAGTATTTATAGACAACAAGGGGCTCAAAGTGAAGCCCTTTTCCCTCTACATTCTCAACATAGTCTCTATCAGAAGTGTTTGGCTTGTGTTGGAACCGACTTGGCCCGGGCGGTCAAAATCAACTTTAAACACACAGATGTATCTTCAAATGGGATTAAATCTATAGATTAGTGTTATATCTACCTATTCACCAATTTATAATGTCCAGGTGTATCGCATTTAAAGAAATCTGCGCCGTTAAAGTGAAGCATTTTTAATGTATTTTCTTTAAAAAATCCAAGTCAGAAATGTTCGGTCCGACCTGGCCCGGGCTGTTAAAATCAACTTAAACCTCACAGATGTATCATCAAATGGATTCACATCTATAGATTAGTATTATATCTACCTATATACCACTTTATAATGTCACAGATTGCAGTATTTGTAGACAACAAGGGGCTCAAAGTGAAGCCCTTTTCCCTCTACATTCTCAACATAGTCTCTATCAGAAGTGTTTGGCTTGTGTTGGAACCGACTTGGCCCGGGCGGTCAAAATCAACTTTAAACACACAGATGTATCTTCAAATGGGATTAAATCTATAGATTAGTGTTATATCTACCTATAAACCAATTTATAATGTCCAGGTGTATCGCATTTAAAGAAATCTGCGCCGTTAAAGTGAAGCATTTTTAATGTATTTTCTTAAAAAAATCCAAGTCAGAAATGTTCGGTCCGACCTGGCCCGGGCTGTTAAAATCAACTTAAACCTCACAGATGTATCATCAAATGGATTCACATCTATAGATTAGTATTATATCTACCTATACACCACTTTATAATGTCACAGATTGCAGTATTTATAGACAACAAGGGGCTCAAAGTGAAGCCCTTTTCCCTCTACATTCTCAACATAGTCTCTATCAGAAGTGTTTGGCTTGTGTTGGAACCGACTTGGCCCGGGCGGTCAAAATCAACTTTAAACACACAGATGTATCTTCAAATGGGATTAAATCTATAGATTAGTGTTATATCTACCTATTCACCAATTTATAATGTCCAGGTGTATCGCATTTAAAGAAATCTGCGCCGTTAAAGTGAAGCATTTTTAATGTATTTTCTTTAAAACATCCAAGTCAGAAATGTTCGGTCCGACCTGGCCCGGGCTGTTAAAATCAACTTAAACCTCACAGATGTATCATCAAATGGATTCACATCTATAGATTAGTATTATATCTACCTATATACCACTTTATAATGTCACAGATTGCAGTATTTATAGACAACAAGGGGCTCAAAGTGAAGCCCTTTTCCCTCTACATTCTCAACATAGTCTCTATCAGAAGTGTTTGGCTTGTGTTGGAACCGACTTGGCCCGGGCGGTCAAAATCAACTTTAAACACACAGATGTATCTTCAAATGGGATTAAATCTATAGATTAGTGTTATATCTACCTATACACCAATTTATAATGTCCAGGTGTATCGCATTTAAAGAAATCTGCGCCGTTAAAGTGAAGCATTTTTAATGTATTTTCTTTAAAAAATCCAAGTCAGAAATGTTCGGTCCGACCTGGCCCGGGCTGTTAAAATCAACTTAAACCTCACAGATGTATCATCAAATGGATTCACATCTATAGATTAGTATTATATCTACCTATACACCACTTTATAATGTCACAGATTGCAGTATTTATAGACAACAAGGGGCTCAAAGTGAAGCCCTTTTCCCTCTACATTCTCAACATAGTCTCTATCAGAAGTGTTTGGCTTGTGTTGGAACCGACTTGGCCCGGGCGGTCAAAATCAACTTTAAACACACAGATGTATCTTCAAATGGGATTAAATCTATAGATTAGTGTTATATCTACCTATTCACCAATTTATAATGTCCAGGTGTATCGCATTTAAAGAAATCTGCGCCGTTAAAGTGAAGCATTTTTAATGTATTTTCTTTAAAAAATCCAAGTCAGAAATGTTCGGTCCGACCTGGCCCGGGCTGTTAAAATCAACTTAAACCTCACAGATGTATCATCAAATGGATTCACATCTATAGATTAGTATTATATCTACCTATATACCACTTTATAATGTCACAGATTGCAGTATTTGTAGACAACAAGGGGCTCAAAGTGAAGCCCTTTTCCCTCTACATTCTCAACATAGTCTCTATCAGAAGTGTTTGGCTTGTGTTGGAACCGACTTGGCCCGGGCGGTCAAAATCAACTTTAAACACACAGATGTATCTTCAAATGGGATTAAATCTATAGATTAGTGTTATATCTACCTATAAACCAATTTATAATGTCCAGGTGTATCGCATTTAAAGAAATCTGCGCCGTTAAAGTGAAGCATTTTTAATGTATTTTCTTAAAAAAATCCAAGTCAGAAATGTTCGGTCCGACCTGGCCCGGGCTGTTAAAATCAACTTAAACCTCACAGATGTATCATCAAATGGATTCACATCTATAGATTAGTATTATATCTACCTATACACCACTTTATAATGTCACAGATTGCAGTATTTATAGACAACAAGGGGCTCAAAGTGAAGCCCTTTTCCCTCTACATTCTCAACATAGTCTCTATCAGAAGTGTTTGGCTTGTGTTGGAACCGACTTGGCCCGGGCGGTCAAAATCAACTTTAAACACACAGATGTATCTTCAAATGGGATTAAATCTATAGATTAGTGTTATATCTACCTATTCACCAATTTATAATGTCCAGGTGTATCGCATTTAAAGAAATCTGCGCCGTTAAAGTGAAGCATTTTTAATGTATTTTCTTTAAAAAATCCAAGTCAGAAATGTTCGGTCCGACCTGGCCCGGGCTGTTAAAATCAACTTAAACCTCACAGATGTATCATCAAATGGATTCACATCTATAGATTAGTATTATATCTACCTATACACCACTTTATAATGTCACAGATTGCAGTATTTATAGACAACAAGGGGCTCAAAGTGAAGCCCTTTTCCCTCTACATTCTCAACATAGTCTCTATCAGAAGTGTTTGGCTTGTGTTGGAACCGACTTGGCCCGGGCGGTCAAAATCAACTTTAAACACACAGATGTATCTTCAAATGTGACTAAATCTATAGATTAGTGTTATATCTACCTATACACCAATTTATAATGTCCAGGTGTATCGCATTTAAAGAAATCTGCGCCGTTAAAGTGAAGCATTTTTAATGTATTTTCTTTAAAAAATCCAAGTCAGAAATGTTCGGTCCGACCTGGCCCGGGCTGTTAAAATCAACTTAAACCTCACAGATGTATCATCAAATGGATTCACATCTATAGATTAGTATTATATCTACCTATACACCACTTTATAATGTCACAGATTGCAGTATTTATAGACAACAAGGGGCTCAAAGTGAAGCCCTTTTCCCTCTACATTCTCAACATAGTCTCTATCAGAAGTGTTTGGCTTGTGTTGGAACCGACTTGGCCCGGGCGGTCAAAATCAACTTTAAACACACAGATGTATCTTCAAATGGGATTAAATCTATAGATTAGTGTTATATCTACCTATTCACCAATTTATAATGTCCAGGTGTATCGCATTTAAAGAAATCTGCGCCGTTAAAGTGAAGCATTTTTAATGTATTTTCTTTAAAAAATCCAAGTCAGAAATGTTCGGTCCGACCTGGCCCGGGCTGTTAAAATCAACTTAAACCTCACAGATGTATCATCAAATGGATTCACATCTATAGATTAGTATTATATCTACCTATATACCACTTTATAATGTCACAGATTGCAGTATTTGTAGACAACAAGGGGCTCAAAGTGAAGCCCTTTTCCCTCTACATTCTCAACATAGTCTCTATCAGAAGTGTTTGGCTTGTGTTGGAACCGACTTGGCCCGGGCGGTCAAAATCAACTTTAAACACACAGATGTATCTTCAAATGGGATTAAATCTATAGATTAGTGTTATATCTACCTATAAACCAATTTATAATGTCCAGGTGTATCGCATTTAAAGAAATCTGCGCCGTTAAAGTGAAGCATTTTTAATGTATTTTCTTAAAAAAATCCAAGTCAGAAATGTTCGGTCCGACCTGGCCCGGGCTGTTAAAATCAACTTAAACCTCACAGATGTATCATCAAATGGATTCACATCTATAGATTAGTATTATATCTACCTATACACCACTTTATAATGTCACAGATTGCAGTATTTATAGACAACAAGGGGCTCAAAGTGAAGCCCTTTTCCCTCTACATTCTCAACATAGTCTCTATCAGAAGTGTTTGGCTTGTGTTGGAACCGACTTGGCCCGGGCGGTCAAAATCAACTTTAAACACACAGATGTATCTTCAAATGGGATTAAATCTATAGATTAGTGTTATATCTACCTATTCACCAATTTATAATGTCCAGGTGTATCGCATTTAAAGAAATCTGCGCCGTTAAAGTGAAGCATTTTTAATGTATTTTCTTTAAAAAATCCAAGTCAGAAATGTTCGGTCCGACCTGGCCCGGGCTGTTAAAATCAACTTAAACCTCACAGATGTATCATCAAATGGATTCACATCTATAGATTAGTATTATATCTACCTATACACCACTTTATAATGTCACAGATTGCAGTATTTATAGACAACAAGGGGCTCAAAGTGAAGCCCTTTTCCCTCTACATTCTCAACATAGTATCTATCAGAAGTGTTTGGCTTGTGTTGGAACCGACTTGGCCCGGGCGGTCAAAATCAACTTTAAACACACAGATGTATCTTCAAATGGGATTAAATCTATAGATTAGTGTTATATCTACCTATTCACCAATTTATAATGTCCAGGTGTATCGCATTTAAAGAAATCTGCGCCGTTAAAGTGAAGCATTTTTAATGTATTTTCTTAAAAAAATCCAAGTCAGAAATGTTCGGTCCGACCTGGCCCGGGCTGTTAAAATCAACTTAAACCTCACAGATGTATCATCAAATGGATTCACATCTATAGATTAGTATTATATCTACCTATATACCACTTTATAATGTCACAGATTGCAGTATTTATAGACAACAAGGGGCTCAAAGTGAAGCCCTTTTCCCTCTACATTCTCAACATAGTCTCTATCAGAAGTGTTTGGCTTGTGTTGGAACCGACTTGGCCCGGGCGGTCAAAATCAACTTTAAACACACAGATGTATCTTCAAATGGGATTAAATCTATAGATTAGTGTTATATCTACCTATTCACCAATTTATAATGTCCAGGTGTATCGCATTTAAAGAAATCTGCGCCGTTAAAGTGAAGCATTTTTAATGTATTTTCTTTAAAAAATCCAAGTCAGAAATGTTCGGTCCGACCTGGCCCGGGCTGTTAAAATCAACTTAAACCTCACAGGTGTATCATCAAATGGATTCACATCTATAGATTAGTATTATATCTACCTATATACCACTTTATAATGTCACAGATTGCAGTATTTATAGACAACAAGGGGCTCAAAGTGAAGCCCTTTTCCCTCTACATTCTCAACATAGTCTCTATCAGAAGTGTTTGGCTTGTGTTGGAACCGACTTGGCCCGGGCGGTCAAAATCAACTTTAAACACACAGATGTATCTTCAAATGGGATTAAATCTATAGATTAGTGTTATATCTACCTATTCACCAATTTATAATGTCCAGGTGTATCGCATTAAAGAAATCTGCGCCGTTAAAGTGAAGCATTTTTAATGTATTTTCTTTAAAAAATCCAAGTCAGAAATGTTCGGTCCGACCTGGCCCGGGCTGTTAAAATCAACTTAAACCTCACAGATGTATCATCAAATGGATTCACATCTATAGATTAGTATTATATCTACCTATACACCACTTTATAATGTCACAGATTGCAGTATTTATAGACAACAAGGGGCTCAAAGTGAAGCCCTTTTCCCTCTACATTCTCAACATAGTATCTATCAGAAGTGTTTGGCTTGTGTTGGAACCGACTTGGCCCGGGCGGTCAAAATCAACTTTAAACACACAGATGTATCTTCAAATGGGATTAAATCTATAGATTAGTGTTATATCTACCTATTCACCAATTTATAATGTCCAGGTGTATCGCATTTAAAGAAATCTGCGCCGTTAAAGTGAAGCATTTTTAATGTATTTTCTTTAAAAAATCCAAGTCAGAAATGTTCGGTCCGACCTGGCCCGGGCTGTTAAAATCAACTTAAACCTCACAGATGTATCATCAAATGGATTCACATCTATAGATTAGTATTATATCTACCTATATACCACTTTATAATGTCACAGATTGCAGTATTTGTAGACAACAAGGGGCTCAAAGTGAAGCCCTTTTCCCTCTACATTCTCAACATAGTCTCTATCAGAAGTGTTTGGCTTGTGTTGGAACCGACTTGGCCCGGGCGGTCAAAATCAACTTTAAACACACAGATGTATCTTCAAATGGGATTAAATCTATAGATTAGTGTTATATCTACCTATTCACCAATTTATAATGTCCAGGTGTATCGCATTTAAAGAAATCTGCGCCGTTAAAGTGAAGCATTTTTAATGTATTTTCTTTAAAAAATCCAAGTCAGAAATGTTCGGTCCGACCTGGCCCGGGCTGTTAAAATCAACTTAAACCTCACAGATGTATCATCAAATGGATTCACATCTATAGATTAGTATTATATCTACCTATACACCACTTTATAATGTCACAGATTGCAGTATTTGTAGACAACAAGGGGCTCAAAGTGAAGCCCTTTTCCCTCTACATTCTCAACATAGTCTCTATCAGAAGTGTTTGGCTTGTGTTGGAACCGACTTGGCCCGGGCGGTCAAAATCAACTTTAAACACACAGATGTATCTTCAAATGGGATTAAATCTATAGATTAGTGTTATATCTACCTATTCACCAATTTATAATGTCCAGGTGTATCGCATTTAAAGAAATCTGCGCCGTTAAAGTGAAGCATTTTTAATGTATTTTCTTTAAAAAATCCAAGTCAGGAATGACCCTACTTTTAAGCAATCCCCCAAAGGAGAAAACGGAGCCGTATTTAATATTGTTAATTTGTCGAAGCGCCCGTAGTATCATTCTACCGGCTCTGCTTTCAGCGTGAGTATCCGCCTCGGACTCTTTCAAACAAATATATCCAATATACAGCCCAGGCAAGTCTATAATGTTTGCAAGTCTAGATTACTGCAGTATCAAGAGAAAGTCTCCGGGCTCCTTTTTATTATTTATATCTTTTAACTATAATTTAACAACTGTTTCTTTTCTGTAAAATATGTTCATTTCAGAGACTAGATGTTAGTCTACCTCTCCCACAACACATAACATAATCCGTTCGGCTAATATCGGAATCCGAAGTCCGCACTTCAGCTGCAATGATTTCGGTCCGTGACTATTTATAGAATTATTTAAGTACCGAGGTCTCGACAGACGCGTCCACGCGGTTCACATTTTCTATTGAATTTGTCCTACTCTATAAACCCACCATGAGAAAGGATTTTCATCGATTCTTAGTTATAACTGCTGCTTTTAGTGGGTGCATCGGGTCAACGTGACCTTCAGTTTCCAAGAATCGGGGAAACCCCCTTTTGTATTTTCAACGGCAGTTATCTACCTTGCTATGATATCAATGTTGACTGGACCTAAGCGCAGCTAATTCAAGTCGGATTTTCCAAGATGATGTAATTGGTGGGAATGCTGACGTGTCAGTAACGCCTGGACTGTGTCTTGGAAATATCACAGAATAGCAGGGACAACACACCAGACCGGAA
This sequence comes from Haliotis rufescens, assembly GCF_023055435.1. NCBI lineage: Eukaryota > Metazoa > Mollusca > Gastropoda > Lepetellida > Haliotidae > Haliotis > Haliotis rufescens. The sequence continues at coordinate 5,377,387 of NW_025964013.1, forward strand.
CCAGTCTGACCTAGGATTGTTACTATCTGTAGTAACGTTTGACTGTGCATCAATGATTGATGGTGTTGAAATGTCAGACAAGGCGAGGTTTCGGAACACAAACATCCGACACTAGATCGGGTAAGTGGCTATGATAGCGTGTCCGATGCTATAAACATGTTGCACTGCATTACATCACCCAATTAACGGTCCTGCATCTCGCAGTTTTCAATTTTGTTTTCACCGGGGATTGTTTGTTTACAGAGTGCTTGTGGTTTCATATACAGGGGACGAAACGGTAACCGTAACATGATAAGCATAGTGATTGCGTCATATCAAGAACTAAAACGAATTTCTTGATCAAATGTTTTGCCATTGTGTTGCGACGTATCGGCATGTCGCTATTAAGTACCAGTGACAACACGGAGATATATATCCAGGCGCGACAGCGAAGGCCGACATCACGCGCATCTAGCTAGACTGTGTGCAGCGCTCATGTGCATTGTGAGAGCAATTGAGGTTAACCGCGCTGTGTAAAGACAGGGCATTATCAGGCTTATCTTTGAATGGTTTCATCCAGTGATTTGTTTAATTATTAGACATGTTGTGGAAAGTGAATATATATTTTTGCATCTATGTGAACAGTTGCATTTAATTATTCAAATGACTATATGATATTTGCCTTCAGGGAAGAGAAACTGTACACAATATACTTCATGTAAGAGGTTATAGGTCATCTATCGTTTGATTTAAAGAGTGAATGTTGATTTACGCCGCAAATAGTAAATTATTATTTTTTGACTGGAGTGTATGGTACAAATACTTGACAACATACTGCATGACGTATTCTCACATATCTATGATGATATGCGTACATACGAAATACTTTAATATTTTTTTAAACATTCCTAACTTTAAATTATTAGGCTAAACATGTTTGTGTTATTCAGCACAATCATAAGGGAATCACTCTCCGTCCTAGACAGTTGCGTCCCTTGGGCACGCTAGGAACCTATGATTGTGGGTTTGAATCCCGGTTCGCCCCAATTATGTTTCTAGGTCTGTCAGCACACTACCCGTGCTCGTGGGTTTCACCGAAGTGGTAAACGTCTGAGACCTGCATCACTTCGGGCTTTCCTCCCACATTAAGCTGACACGCCGTGATATAACTGGAATACTGTTAAAAGCGGCGTTAAACCCAACTCACTCACTCACTCACTGTCCTAGACTGGTTTAGCTGCCCTAGTGCGCTTGTGCTCCTCGCCTGCACCCGCTCGGAGGCGAAGGGCAGGGTACCAGTCTAGTTCTATCCGACCTATTTCCGCATGCAACATTTCGCTGACCCTTTCCGTGTAGCGCTCATTGTCGAGAGGTCCGGGGACAGGCCTACAACACACCCATATGCGGGAAACCTTGACCAAGTTTCCGTGTAGCGAAATATTAGCACTTCTGGACAGTGTTAATAACTGACGTGTCGAGCTACAGGAGTAAACATATTGCCATTAGCTAGGTAGGAAACTCTCACAGAGAAGCATGGTCTTTTGTTCGTTTGTTGTTTAACGCCGCACTCGGCAGTATCCCAGCTATATGACGGCGGTCTGTAAATAATCGTGTCCTGACCAGGAATTCAGTGATTGATATTATAAGCATCGATCTACGCAATTGTGATGCCATGACATGCATCAACAAGTCAGCGAGCCTGACCACCCGATCCCGTTAGTCGCCTCTTTCGACAAGCAGAGCTGCCTTTTACGGCAAGAATTGCTTGCTGAAGACCTTTTCTAAAGAGAAATTTGGTTCATGTTTAAAAAAACATACACTGACAACGCTGTGGGTGTGTGAGCTTACTTTGGCGATGCAGGTCTCAGACGAAACCCACGAGCACGGATAGGGTTCAGACAAACCTGGAAACATTATCGGGGCGAACTTGGATTCGAACCAGCAATCGTAGGTTTCCCAAGGGACACAACTCTGTACAGGAAATTGCGACGCTTCAGACAACTGGGCAACTCGTGTCGGTATTTATGTGAACAAATAATGTCACCCCAACTGCCAGTGCACCACTGTGAGTGATTGAGTATTTCTGTTAAACAAGTCAGGTTGTTATATGTGTGTGTGTGGTTGTGTGTGTGTGTGTGTGTGTGTGTGTGTGTGTGTGTGTGTGTGTGTGTGTGTCTGGTGTCCCCCGTCGTGATACTGCTGGAATATTGCTAAAAGCGGCGTAGAACTATACTCACCTACTCATAATCAGGGAGAATTGGGTATTCGAACCTGTGAATTCAGGATCATTGACAGACCTGTGCACAGAGAATGGCTACGCTGGGCCTCAGGCTGACTGACGTGAATGACGGTGGCTTGAAATGTGCTGTATCAGCCGACTTAGACTTAGTCAGTAGAGAAAACGCAAAACTAACGTTGAACGTGGAACACAAATGCCATTCTGACCATGTTCTTTCACATTTCAATTTGAATATGTGAATATTTTATAAATGACCTTGTAATGTTGTGATAATATATATCTACATAGTACTGTCAAATAGTTCCTTTACTTGACGAACCCATTCAAATATCGCCCTTTACAGAATGAGGAAACAGGAGTTATTTCAGTAAATCACAGAATGATAAATCAATGAGTAATTTCAGTAATTCACAGACTGAGAAATTAATGAGTTATTTCAGTAATTCACAGATTGAGAAATCAACGAGTTATTTCAGTAATTCACAGACTGAGAAATCAACGAGTTATTTCAGTAATTCACAGATTGAGAAATCATCAAGTAATGTCAGAAATTTACAAAAATAACATCAATGCGCGTTACACATACATGATATTTTCTGTTGCAGTTGCTATGGACCTCCTAACACCAGAACATGTGCCATACAGCAACTGGACCATCCTGTCAGGTTTGCTCTTTCACCTGGGGCTTGGCTTGTGGCAGTTGAGTCAGGAGAGGTTCCTGCCCAGCGACAGTGTTGAACTTGCCACCTTCGACATCACTGTGTCAACCTACGCCATTTACCACAGTGGTTTAAGCATACTGAGATTGTGCATTGCCGGCGTCGTTGCGTTCGTTAAAAGATATGGCTTGAAGAAAGTGTTGCTATATTTGAGTTTCATATCTGCCTTGAGTTGTGTCATCGTGTCTGGATTAGACTTTACATCCATCAACATGGCCCGAGTCCTCCAGAAGAAGATCTTGGGGAGGATCAGTGACAGCGTTGTTGAGATAGATGAGATGAGAGGCCCTATCAAGTTTCGACACATGACTGATAGTATCCCATTCAGTGTTGAGGAGCACACCAAATATCCCGGGGAAGAAGTTGTGTTTGAGTGCTACAGACATCAGAGGTATTCCGCGGAAGTCCTTCCTTGGCCAGATCAAGTGGTTTGGGAGAAAGATGGCAAACCTCTGCACACTTCAGACCATATTAACATTACCTGGACGTTCGAGAATGTCACCGCAGGTGAGGATGGTGAGCAACACACGGACTATTTAATTTCCTCTAAACTGACAATAATATTCATAGACCAAACTGATTTTGGAAACTATTCATGCAAGGTGAAAGACAATGCAATAGTCATACACATTACCCTTCCGAAGCCCAAGCCACCCATGTGTCCCCTAGAGCCACCCCCTCCATGTATGTGTTTTTGTCTGTGTGAACCACCGCCGCCCCCAAAACCCATTCTGCGACTAACCGGAAAGAAACAGCAACAAAATAATGAGTTCCAAAAGGTGAAGGTGTTCAGCCTTGTCCAGATGAAAGAGCTTACCCGTGTTGTCCACGCGCCACCTGGTGGTCTGGTGTCCTTCACTGCCACCTTCGACCACCTAGGAGAGATAGATGATGTATCATTTAATTACACCATTGGCGGCGATCCATTTGATACCGTTTGTGGCGGGTTGTATACAGGCTGTTCTAAAATAGTGTTGTTTTACTGGATGTTTTGGCATAACGGAGGTCATAACGACCTATTCACCTGGAGGGCAGGAAGTGTTCGAATGCGAAATTCAGTAACCGGCACAGGATGGCAGTGTGTCTGTAAGAAAACATACAACTATCATGAGTTTGCGTTTTTTCGCACAGTCTACAACGCTTCATTAGGACGCGAGGAGATAAGGGAAGTGAAATACCCCCACAGGATCCTCCTGTCTCCTAGAACCCCTGACCTCTTCTTCGTCAACTTCACAAACACCCCCGACCCAATTGCCAAGGAGCCTTGTTGGATCCGACCAAAGAAACAGCTACTGCATAATTACTGTGAAAACGATGAAGCCGGGCTGGACTGGATCATGTGGATCTTAATTGAATTTGAATTTCCCTTCATGCTTTCAACATTTCTTATAATGTTCATTTCTGTCATGTTTGTAGCCAAGCTCACATCAACTCGCTTTGTGATACCAGTGAGAAACAGAATATTGGAAGGATCCTTTTATCCATGTAGGAGATGTGTCAAAACCGCAGAAACCCTCGGATGTTTTCAAGGGGAGGGCGGTGAAGCCCCGAAGTATGACGTGTTCGTGTCTCATCCAAGACATGGTGAGGTTGCTGGGCAACAGCTCACGACTGTCTTGGAGTCTGCAGGAAATCAGGTCTTCTTGCCTTGTCGGGACATACTGATTGGCCAACCCATAATACCCGCAATGGTGAATGCTATTAACACAAGCAGGCTCTTTCTTGTCATGGTGACGCAAGAATACATACAAAATGGCTTTAACCATCGGTTTGAGTTGCAGCACATCCTCCTTACTGGGTCAAGAAGAGAACGGCTGAGTAAGAGGTTGCTACTAATATTGTGCGATGATTGCTTTGTGCCAGAACCGTTTGAAGGATGCCCCATGATTGAGTGGAAGACTAATGACAGACTCGACGAAAACAAACAGCAATTGAGAAATTGGTCAAAAGGAAAAGGATGTTTTTGTGACACGGATAGTTCGTGTGTGGTGTCATGAACATGGATGGCCACAAGGGACACCAAGAATACCGGAGTATAGCCTCACTCTAATCCAGGATACACATTGTGTGAGTTCTACATGGCGCTTCCAAGCAGCACCACGACCACAGAAACACTGTTATTTATCACAGGGCGGCTGTCTAGGACGTTGATGACCCTCCGAAAAAATGACTGAAATATATTTATATACCCCCCTTCCATAGCTAACATGATTTTCTGTGGATTGTTTATGGTGCATTGCTGCAAGAGTGTGATTTGTTACGTATGAACACAAATAAGTCCAACACAACACTGGAACTGATGCACGGCAGTAACTTCCAAAGAACATTTGTACTTTGAAATCCACATGCTCGTTGCACTGTGTACCTGTACACGGTGAGTGAGTGAGTTGGGTTTAACGCCGCTTTTAACAATATTCCAGTTATATAACGGCGTGTCAGCTTAATGTGGGAGGAAAGCCCGAAGTGATGCAGGTCACAGACGTTTACCACTTCGGTGAAACCCACCAGCACGGGTATGGTGCTGACAAACCTAGAAACATAATCGGAGCGAACCGGGATTCGAACCCACAATCATAGGTTTCTGGCGCGCCCAAGGGACGCAACTCTGCACAGCGAATCGCGGCACCTTAGACGACTGGGTCACCCGTGCCCCCTGTACACGGTGAAGCAGATAAACACACCTGTGACCGGGTGGCAGAATTGTCAGTAGCTCTGACTACTCTTTCCTCACCAGTCATTTATGACGCCAGTTTAAAAAATGCTAGTCAGTTAATGTTTCAAGACGGTGCTTTAATTGAGGCATAATTATTTCAATCACACTTCCATGTAAAGTTAGTTTATTTTCAGTTCCGAAAAACAGCAGTTTTCCTTTGTGTATTTACGTACTTATTACATCAAAATATATTTCTTCCGATCGCGGTCTTGGCCTTAACCGTTTGCTTACATTTCCACGCACACTGCCTGTGTTATCCGCAACACCCCGCTGTGTCACACAATGGACGCTAATTTTACACCAACAGCGCGGCGTCAGGAACTGTGCTAGCGTGTTAACGTGTTCCTTTGCTGTTACACAGCCACGGACATGCTGCAGCCACTCGCTAATTGAGTGAGTGAGTGAGTATGGTTTTACACTACTGGCAATATTCCAGCAATATCACGGTGGGGGACACCAGAAATGGGCTTCACACTTTGTACAAATTTGGGAAATAGAATCCATAATGGATATACAAAGCAGACAACACAAAGACTATATAAACTCCCTGGATATACGTAGTGTATGTTGTTGATGTGTGTCTATTGTTCTCGATTGTGTCTACTGTTGCTTATAGCGTCTCTTGTAAGTCCACTTGAACGTAAGAGCATAGTTTGTCAATATTTGGGAATTATTTAGATCATTTTCCGATGTGTTTAACATATTATGTTTGTGTATATATCCCTTGCCAAGTGTTAAACAATAATGCCGATGATAATCATGTGTTTTGACAAGGAAACGCTGGACTGTATTTGCGTCGTGTATGTTGTCAATAAAATGTGTGAATGTGTCCTCGTGTCTTTCTGTGTTAACTGAAATGAGATTACCCCAGGCACTACCAGTGGACCCGGTTTGACCGGTGGCATTTCCCCCAGTGGCTACTACGCAGTGAATAGCTGATCAATGGAGCGTGGCAAGTCCTCCGCCTTCACATCATTGACACGGGAAGCTTTCCCTCGGGCTTGTGTGTGTGCTGCTGAGCATACAGCAGTTATCTCCCTTTGTACAACGACCAGCCCCGATGGGATGTGTTTGGCTTACACGGGTAGTTCTATTTTTGTGTCACGTGTTTCACCATGTGGCGAGTGTTTGATAACAAGGCGTTGTTGCTTGTATAACCAGCAGGTATATGAGTCGGAAACTGCCGAAAGGATTCAGTTGTCTCCGGACGCAGCCGCGAGAGGTTCCTCCTAAATACGGTAAGACTTATCCCACATTCGTGTAGAATTATAGATTATCAAACAACCGACGCCTCTCTCTCTCTCTCTCTCTCTCTCTCTCTCTCTCTCTCGACCATTCAAGTAAACTATTTGCGCAGCCATTCTTCATATGATGTTAATTCGCTTAATAGTAAACCTATGTGGCATGTGACATTTCTGTTGCAGATAATATTGTCGAGCTAATAGTTCCCAGGCTCACGATGGCGTTCCACTCTCCTCTGCTCATCGCCCTCGCCATCGGCAACTTGGTGTTCTTCATCATCAATCAGCTATTTGGTGCACTGAACATGGCCGGAGTAAGAGAATGGCTGGGTATTGATACAAGTAAGTACCCTAAGATTACAATAAATGCATCAATATGCGCCAAGAAAATGGCTTTGCTATGGGTCAGCGACGTGAATTGTATCTAAGAGTTATATTAAATACACTCAGTTGCGATCAGTTCACTTCAGTTCACTTCAGTTTTGGGCTTTCAAGGACATATGACCCATATTACATGCATGTGTATTGTACAATTATATTACATTGCACATGCATCATGGTTTTGGATAATATTACATTATACATATATCTTGAAGAATGAAATATAGTGTCACGTATTTTGAGATAAATCATATCTACCAAATGGGCGTGGTGTTTGTTAAAACTTGACAATACGTGGGAAGGGAATTTTGCAATTTTCTTGTGAAGGAACTCTGTGACCTTTTAGCTACTGACCAAGCCACGACGTCCCCGTATCACCCCGTTTATAAAACGATCGGGGGAGGAAATATTCTGGGGGTGATTTTATTTCGTAGGGAGGGGGAGAGTTTATTTCGAGAGGGGCGGAACTGTACCGGTATAAATTCTCCGGGGGGGGGGGATTTTATTCTGGGGGCGAATATATTTCGTGACACCGGCGTACGAGGGGTGCACAAACCAAACCATTCGTCAGCACTCGGCCCTTTCCGTAACCTGCAAGAAGACTCTTCCCCCTATTGATGAATGTTATAATTATGTGCGAAAATACGACAAACCAATCAGAATGCACGTATGATTTCAAGTTCTTCGTCAAAGAATCCCTCAGAAATAATTTCTGATTTTACATATGTCTTGCATCTAAAAATAAACCAAAGACACAGTTAAATGTGTTCAATCATACTGTATAATTCCGCACGTCCCGATGTGCTTTAAATTGCATCTGAAATATATATAATATATGGGGAAAATGTGTGAACCATTACGTAATGAGTTGACAATTATTTTAGGTATGCCCGTTTGCGCTAAGACGGAATTCGGTGGCAAAAATGGCCATGAGAAGGGCACGAGTCGCTATTCGGCTTGTCCCGGAATAACACGAGTTGGTCACGAATGAAACCAAACATATTTTTCAGCTTCTAGTGCGAGTCTTCGTCATCTGCTTTACATTAATTTTACCTCTATGTGCATTTTGAACTCCATATGTGTTAAATGTGATGTTAACTACGTTACTACTTTCAGATATTTTCGGCCAATCAGTGGGCGATGCCTCCGATCAACGGTACCTCGAGATCACGCCCTCTTCAGCCACATTCAGCATCTGGGGCGCCATCTACATATGGCAGGCTGTCTGGGCCATCTACGCCCTTGTCAACATCTGCCGCCGTACCCCTGACGGCTACGTCTACAACAGCCCCACCCTCCTCAGTGCGACCTTCTTCGGTGTCTCCATCTTCAACTGGATGTGCGTCATCACCTGGACCTTCGTGTGGGGATGGGGTCACGTCTGGGTCGCCTTTGTTTTCCTGGCCATCGTCTTCATCACCATCTACATCTGCATAGGACTCTCTTACAAGGCACTGGCGCAGCACCACGACGCGCTAGTGAAACAAGGACGTAAGGTGGACATCTGGTTGATGCGCATGTTGGTGCAGAATGGCCTTGCCTTCTATGGCGCATGGTGCACTATTGCCACTCTCCTCAACCTTGCTATGGCTCTTACTTACACCTCCCACCCCCAGTTTGACCAGAGTACCTCATCCACCATCGCTCTTAGCATCCTGTCCGTTGAGCTAACAGTCTTCGCTATCTCCGATTGGACAATTATGGACAAATACTCACGCTATACATTTAGTCCCTATATTGTTGTCATGGTTGCACTTTCTGGAAGTATGGTCAAGAACTGGAATCCAGAGAAGACAAACTCTATTTTCACAGCGGTTTTACTGGGCGTGTCGATCTTATGCTTCATCACCAAGATGGTTCTCATGTTTTGGCGACATTGTCGGGACTCGAACAGAGACAAAGTTGTACTTCCGACCATCACAGAGAAACAGAATATTAGACTGTAACAGGAGGATGCTGGTCCCAGCCTTTTGAACAGTTTACATTAGACAAGTGTTGATATAAACTTTTGTCACCCTGTGTGTTGAACGTTTAGAATGCACAGTGTCACAGTGATCCCAAACAATGTGAGAACCTACTCACGTCTCTCACTCGGTTATAGGGTAACTCTTTACTTTTTACAATATATTTATATTTTACTTTTGTAAAAAAACATAAATAAAATAGATGAATAATGCTTTTGTTTCGTTTTCCGTATTGGGCGACCACGTCTGTGTGTGATATAGGGACAACATGTCAAATTTATGTCAAAGAACCTGTTATACGACAGCTCAAGTATTGCACTGTACCGACGTGGAAAGACGAACATGGCCAACACGGGTACACCGACACGATTTTCTTGACAACGCCCGATGCAAGTGCGTTGGAGACATTGATAACGTCGATAATGATTATTTGCATGTTCCTCTGGTGTACGGGTTTCGAAAGTGACAACATTGAAGCAATAGCTTGCAGTGTATACACGTTTGCGTTACACATGTCGGTACATATTTACAAGAGGCCCTATGTGCCAGGTCTGCACAACGTGGTAGAGGTTGTTGTGTCGGTGCCCTGAAGCACCTAGACTAACCCTGGCACGTCTAAGGGTGGGGCCTTCCTATTCTTCGTCTCTGAACATTGGCGTATATATCCAAGGTCATCTGAAACCGATTTAGTCATTAATATAAATAAAACTAATAATGAGAAGTGACATAGTTGCATAGCTCGTTCAGGGTGGCTGGCAGTTAATGTACAATGCAATGTGTCTGTCTCACAAGACAGCAGGCGTTTTGTTTATAGTGCATTAAATAGTCTGTTCATGTGAGACGACCTGGCGTGACATGTGCATCATGTTATAATGGGCCAAACGTGTGATGTTTTAAATATGTAAATCTTAAGTCGGAATGTCCACTCAACATCTGAACAGTAGACGTATTATTACTCACTGTCCGTACATGTAAGCATTGGTTATCACATAAACAACCCAGTACAACAGCACGATGAGGGTTCCTCAGTTGAACACGGGATACAGTGTTACTCTCTTTGTCACATCACACATAATAACAATGCCAAATTAATATTCTAAATACACTGAGGAATAAACGAAACTGTACCTCTCAGTTGATATTATGATATGTTTGTTTTTCAATTGAAAATATGTTAAGTTAACTATACTATATTACAAATGAACTGTACCGGCACATAGTCAGCACCCATAGAATACGTCTACATTGTTGTTTTTTTTAAATATTAAAATTTAAAAAAGAAATTTCGCATTATACGCAACTGGTGATGAGTGTGTTAGACATTTTATCTTTGAAAATATAAAACATAGCTTTTGGGGGCACAAATGTACATTTCAAACATGGTAGGGGGTCATGTGGCTGCAAATTCATTTCTTACCCTAGTCGTCATGGAACCATTTTGTGTTTACACAAAATTACTCAGCAAGATTACTTTTTACAAATTGTTGCAGGAATAAGTGATGGTAAAACAGACATAGTCAAATTTAACATCAGTTCTTTCAAGTTTCAAATATGTAATAAACTAACTCGGTATACTTTCTTTGCCCTTTAGTTTACTTTAAGTTAATGACTATCTCCTGACTTCCACATGTCCCCGTGAAGATCCGGATTAGAATTGGACTTCAGCAACTCATACTTGTAAGAGGCGTCAAACGGGATAGGGTGGTCAGACTCGCTGACTTGGTGCATCCATGTCATTGCATCCCAACTTGATTGACTGGTCAAGACTCGGTTATTTACACACCGCCATCATACAGCTAGGATATTCCGTCGTTAAATACACACAAACACTTGAAATCCTTGCAGTACTCAGTGTTCGAAATACCTGCCTGCCCGAGCGTCCGAGACGGGTTGATTTCAACTCGGGCTGCCAGATTTTCAAATCCCCCTGCCCGACGGTCGGGTTATATTTCATATGTGACAATATTCTAAATATTTCCCGATGATAAGCATTAATCCACATGTGAAGATGAATGATAAAATGTAACCAAAAAGAAACCCCGTTAGCTTATCCTGAGAAACATATGATTATAGTGGGCAGGCAGGTTTTGGTCAGGGCTGGCAAGTATTTCAGCTAGCCAGTCCTGTGGTCTGGCTGAAATTTTTGGGAGTTTCATACCCTGGTGTACTGGTTGTAGCCCTTGGCGAGGATGTGAGACATTACCTCACATCACCCGGAGCAGTCGTGTAACATTGCATAGCAAGATGATATTGCCCTTTAGCCGCCATTCAGCTTCATACACACTGTAAGACCTTCGTCGGCGGCTACCCTTAATCAGTTGTACCCAGAAGTGCCTCATCTCAATCATAGCGCAGGATCAACAACTAGATGTGGATAGAAACAAAGGGAAAGATTTTGGTTGCTTTCTTTTTCATAAAATCGAATTTCTAAGACTATGACATTGTGCATTTTTATATGAATAACAGTGTTTAAGGAGAAATTGCATTGCAGGACTAGCGTCAAAGGACAGACAACTTCGTTCTATGTCATATTTATGGCATTGCCTAAAAGTCGGGCCGGGCCGGGCCAAGACGGACCAAAGTGTTATTGGCTAATTACTTCATTATCGGCGATCACACCTACATATTGTTGATGCAACATATACACATGACATTATTGAACAATCACCAACCAAAAACGTGCACCATAATTGAGTATTTCGGAGTAAATCACTTGAAAACCAGAAAGCGGAGCAGTGTGTAAGCGTCGCTGATCTAGGTAACATAGAAAAGAGCAATCGTTAAACGAAATAAGATTTGAAACGTATTAAATATACTTCTAGCTATCGTGATACAAATTTCAATCTGTCTGCATAGCGTTTATACTTATAGGAACGTACTATATCTAAGTAAATACCACTTTATGTCACTGTTCATCGTATTTAAAGCAGACACGTTGGTTAAAGTAGACCTCTTCTCCCCATACTCTCAACAGTTTCACAAGTGTTCGGTCCGACTTGGCCCGGGCTGTCAAAATCAACTTAAACCTCACAGATGTAACATGAAATGGATTCACACCTATAGATTAGTATTATATCTACCTAAATACCTCTTTATAGTGTCTCAGATCGCGGTATTTCAAGAAAACGAGGTGCTCAAAGTGAAGCCCTTTTCCCTCTCCATTCTCAACGTAGTCTCTATCAGAAATGTTTGGCTTGTGCTCGCTCCGACTTGGCCCGGGCTGTCAAAATCAACTTTAAACACACAGATGTATCATCAAATGTGTTTACATCTATAGATCAGTGTTATATCTACCTTTATATTATTTTATAATGTCACAGATCGCTGTATTTAAAGAAAATAATGTGCTCAAAATGAAGCCCTTTTCCCTCTACATTCTGAACATAGACTCTATCAAAAGTGTTTGGCTCAATTCTCATATTGTTTCCATATCTTTATAATACACGTGTTTTAAAATAAACTTGTTATAATGTGCCTTCTTTTTATGTTGAATGTACTAGTGTGTTTTGCACTTATTGGGCATATATTTTGTAGTTTGTGATAGTATAATATTGCAACTGTTTCTTCATGGAATGTTACGCAATACATAGTTTGTTACAGTTGTTTACGGGGGCGCGGATGGCCCAGTCGCCTTATGCGCTGCAATTCGCTATGCAGAGTTGTGTCCCTTGGGCACGCCAGAATCCCGGTTCTCCCCGTTTATGTTGTCAGCACTATACCCGTGCTCGTGGGTTTCACCAAAGTGGTGAACGTCTAAGACCTGCATCACTTCGGGCTTTCCTCCCACATCAAGCTGACACGGCGTAATATAACTGGAATTATACTATTCAAAGCGGCGTTAAACCCATCTCACTCACTCACTACTCTTGTGTACGTTTGGTTAGCTGGGTTTGTATTGTGATTACTTCCGGTTTATATTTGAAGTATGTTTAGAAGAATGTAACTATGTTTAAGCCAAACATCGTGAATATATCATGCAACCAAATTATTTTTCAGGAACATAATTGCAAACTACAGGCCAACATGTTGATTTCAAATGTATCCAGAAGCAAAGAACTTATACAGGTGTATAATCTCTGCAGGAAGTTAAAACAACTGTCAATACAATAAACTATGCAGAACAATAAACCGCCGTATGAAACGGTATGAATCATACTTTACATACAATGAACTACTTGAAATTGTGCTCAAATCTGCACATAATTACAAATTTCGATGATATCGAACCCGTTGTTTTACATGTGTTGTTTATTGAACAAAGTCATGCTTCATAGAAGCCTGGTATTTAATCGTGTTGAACAATAAGTTGCAATAGCAGTGTGAAGGGAGAAAGATTGAGTGCGCGTTACATGCTTGACCTGAATTCCTCCCTGGAACCATTCTCGCTGGCTGCCGGAATAACATAAGTTACATTGCAAAGGTAGTGCGCAATAGAGCTATTTGGGCAAGGCAGATAATCACCCACGTTTAGTGATACAGCTTGAATAAGATACGATGTACAGCATTGCAAGGTCACGCGTGATAAAGCTCTATTCTACGCATATAGCTAAAGGAGATAATCGCTCAATGCGCAATTGTTTGTTCTAACAAAAAAAAGACCAGTCAACTTTAGCGAAAGGAGATATACACTCTTCGAAAAAGGATACGCACAGGTAGATTTATAGTAAATTTTTGTCGATATATTTAATTTAATATCATAGATACAAATATGAAATTTTGTAGTCCGACAGTCACATGTCGTTGTGCAAAGGCATTGAACTGTCCATTGTCATGTCACATAAGGCCACGAGGGTGCGCTGAACTCAGTATCTCGTGTGACCGCCCTTGGCAGCAATCACGGCTCTGCACGTCACCAGCTATCAATATACAAAACAGAATAATACATCAAGATGGCAGTTTCCATATAACGTTTAAGTATTTCTAAGAAACTTAAAGATACATATATAAAGATATTGTACATATCTTTAAGTTGCTTAGAAATACTTAATCGTTACATGGAAACTGCCATCTTGATGTATTATACTGTATTGTATATTGACAGATTGTGATCAATTGTTACCAGATGGCTCCAGCTGGGGTAGACACACTTTCCATCACTGGGGAACAGGGTAAAAAAATGTTACAATATGTGCAGGCTGGTCATCATCGAACTCTAGTCTCACCAGTCTAAGATGTATTGAAAAAACACAATTAATTCCCAACCTTATCTAATGTTAATTCAACAATTTATCATATACTTAGCAGAGGGATATTCTGTTTATAATCTCTCATAATTCTATTGAATGGTTCTGTACATTGTATCAATGTTTATTTGTACAAAGCTGTTTTATGTATGTACAGAAGTGAGACACTAATAAATTATTGTCTGTCTGTCTACAATGTATACCGTACAATTAAACCGATTACACACAGATGCTTCACTTTGAACTCCTTGTTTTCTTTAAATACCGCAATCTGAGACTTTATAAAGTGGTATTTAGGTAGATATAATACAAAGAAGAGAGCAGGCAATATTATCGTTCTGGGGACGAACATCAAACCCTTTGGTTAAAAAGATATGGCAAGACAAAAACACTCGAGATGAAGCCCTAGCTCGAAAACATCACTCACTAAAGCCATCTGGGATATTAGTACGTGAACTCATTCGAAGTCACAATTGTGATGACATTCAGCCTCCAGAAAGTCACTACATAGGGTTACACCCTCCTTGGACTTTCAAAACTCCCAAAGTTGACACAGCTTTAACATCAGAAGTCACTAAAAAAGAAAACCCAACCCTACTACGATCAGTAGCTATCACTAAAATTCAAACTACCTGGGACAACTGGGCCCATATATACACTGATGGATCCAAGAATCCTATCAACAACAGTGCTGGTTACGGGATCCATATCCACAGCTCCAAACCCAAAGCACATTCAGTTCGCTTGCCTGATGGTCAGTCAGTATTCACGGCTGAATTGGAGGCAATTCATCATGCACTCAAACTCATACCGGAACTTCCGGAAGCAAAGGCAGTCGTCCTATCAGACTCGCTAAGTGCACTTCAAGCCATCAGTTGCAGAAACTCAAACTCCAGGCCAAACACAGTCAACAATATTCTATACGAATATACAAAACTATCGGACCAATGGCAACAGATTGAGCTGTGTTGGATCCCCCCTCACATAGATATTCATGGAAATGAAAAAGCAGACTCACTGGCCAAGCTAGCTCTAGACAAAGCGGATATACAGCCTATAGAGATAAAAAGCAAAAGCAAAACCTCCATAGCAGAACGATGGCAAGCCCAATGGGACGCAAGTAAGATCGGTAGATGGCTATACAAAATTCAACCCAAGGTCCAACAAAAGCCAAACTCATACTCAAATGAAAGGAAAATTGAAATTGACACCTCACGCCTCAGACTCGGTCACAAAAAGCACTATGACAAGGTTTGCTCATCTTGCGATCAGGCTGAAACCATTGATCACGTGTTACTAGAATGTCAAGACCATGCCCCAGCCTGGGCTAGGTTAAAACAAGAATTGCAGTTAGATCCGCTATCTGTCATAGATCTCCTAAAGCCAAGAGATGCAATAGCGAAGGCCAAACTAACTCTATTTCTGAGATATTGACAGCTACTCGAACGTATATAAATAGAGCAGCCAAGGATAAAAATGAAATCATATCAATATAAGAAAATAGAAATCATATCAATACAAAAACAGAAATTATGTGAACACCAAACTCACAATAGATAGGTGTAACCTACTCACACACAGGAGTCCCAAAGAGGGACAGGTCAGCCGAAATTGCTTAGGCAGAAGGCGACCTCTTAAACACTTAATGCAACAACAACATATAATACTAGTCTATAGATGTAAACACAGTTGATGTTACATCTGTAATGTTTAAGGTGGTTTTGACAGCCCAGGCCAAGTCGGAGCGAACACTTCTTATAGAGACTATGTTGAGAATGTAGAAGGAAAAGGGCTTCACCTTGTTTTCTTTAAATACCGCGATCTTAGACACTATAAAGAGGTATATGTAGGTAGGTAGGTATATAGGTTGATTTTGATAGCCCGGGCCAAGTCGGACCGAACAATTCTGACAGAGATTTTCGTAAGAAAATACAGTAAAAGTGCTTGACTTTTACGGACCAGTTTTCTTTAAATGCGATGTACTGTGACATTGTAAAGTAGTATATAGGTAGATATAATGCTAATCTATAGATGTGAACACATTTGATGATACATCTGTATGTTTAAAGTTGATTTTGACAGCCCAGGCCAAGTCGGAACGAACACAACCCAAACACTTCTGATAGACTATTTTGAGGATGTTGAGAATGTGGAATGAAAAGGGCTTCATTTTGAGCACCTTGTTTTCTTTAGATATATGAGACACTATGAAGTGGTGTATGGGTAGATATAATACTAATCTATGGCATGAAACATATATGAGGTTTAAGTTGATTTTGACAGCCCGGGCCGAGTCGGGGCAAACACATGTGACAGATTTTCATGAGAAAATACAGTAAAAGTGCTTGACTTTAACGGGTCCGTTTCCTTTAAATGCGGTGTTCTGTGACATTATAAAGTGATATGTAGGTAGATATATTACTAGTCCATAGATGTAAACACATTTGATCATACATCTGTGAGTTTAAAGTTGATTTTGACAGCCCGGGCCAAGTCGGACCGAACACAGACCAATCACTTCTAATATAGAATGTTGAGAATGTAGAGGGAAAAGGGCTTCCCTTTGAGCACCGTGTTTTCTTTAACTACTGCAATACGAGACACTAAAGTGATATATAATTAGATATAATACTAGTCTCTAGGTGTAAAGAATGTTTAGTAACTTTTGAAGTGCTAGGACAGTTATTAACACGTGTCGTGTCAGCCCTATCACATTCGAAGAATATCAACTTCCAGAAAACATCCTGTGTTGGTTTAACATGAATTAGTAAAGGTTAATTAGGGATGCCCAACACGTTAATTAATTAAAGAAGAGTAGTCAAAACACTGTCATTTCCTCCCCAGGACATCACACCCCTACACGCTAAGGTCGGTGAGAAACCTTCTCATCAAAGAAAACACACTGTCAAGACACTGACCTTTCTACGAGGACTCACGGAATGTAGTCATAATTATCAATTTATTACATTGTTGAAGATGTATTTTGATTCAAACTCAATTAAACGAGAGAAAAAAATATAAGTTTGTGGACATTTGAGATCTGCCGAGATATGTACGTTTCGTTTCATTATTCTGCAATCCATTTTTAGTATTACCCGCTGGCCCGGCCCGACTTTCATGCAATCCCCATATTTATATGCACACACACAAAGATTTGTAGGTACTCCTGCAATGTATGTCCTTTTCAGCACTTTTATACAATTTGTTGTATCAAAATTCACAATGTCAATGTATACAGTCATAGAATTTATTAACATAAAATATAAACACACAAGTACGCGTTGTTTGGCTTCAGTGACTTCTGGGAAGGTGGAAGACTTATAAATGCTTTTGCATTGGAGCGCCGTTCCCTCTGGCTATTATGTTGGGTCACTTGGCACGCATCTACAAGGACCAGCGTTGCCCTCCGTCCGCCCATGACTGGTAGAGTGTGTTTTGACGACACATGTAATTCTATTTTTGTGTCACGTGTTTCACCATGTGGCGAGTGTTAGATACAAACGAGTTGTCGCTTATGTCGCCAGCAGGTATAGAAGTCGGAAACCGCCGGAAACGAGCTTCAGTTGTCTCCCGAGTTGGTCGAGAGAAGTCCACACTGGGACCCGTGAGGTAAGATCAGTATGATGTTAGGCCAAAGTGTATGAGTGAAAAGTTAAAGTGATAGTGTATCTCGTTCTTTCCCTCCCGATATGTTGATGTCAAAGTGTTTCTTCTGAAAGAATGTTTTACATTTAATTGTGTTTATTGTAAACTTAGTACTGTATTGCCAGAATGTAACTGGACAAAGAGTGGGAATTTCGTCCGTATACCTGATTACGGGACACACGTATCACGCTTCTTGTGTGTGCAGTCACGTGTGTCCAGCATCACATCTGTGCAGTCAGGTGTATCCTCTACAGTAGTAATCCAGGATTAATCCTTCAGTCAAGATGTCATGCGCTCCCAATGCCATATCCAATGGATCTGAACGCTATTTTTGGCCCATTGAAACATAGAGAAGAATACACGAGTGTCTGTCAGATGCCATGTGTCTTACGAGTTGTTTCAAAACTATGTAATAAGCAAAAGCCACACGCTTGACACATCAACAAGTCCGGTCCTTACGCTAAGCTGGTACATACATCAACTGGTCCACTCTTAACGCTTGGCTGGTACATACATCAACTGGTCCCCTCTTAACGCTTGGCTGGTGCATACATCAACTGGTTCAGTCCTAACGCTTGGCTGGTACATACATCAACTGGTCCACTCTTAACGTTTGGCTGATGCATACATCAACTTGTCCACTCTTAACGCTTGACTGGTACATACATCAACTGATTCAGTCCTAACGCTTGGCTGGTACATACATCAACTGGTGCACTCTTAACGCTTGACTTGTACATACATCAACTGGTTCTGTCCTAACGCTTGACTGGTACATACATCAACTGATTCAGTCCTAACGCTTGGCTGGTACATACATCAACTGGTCCACTCTTAACGTTTGGCTGATGCATACATCAACTTGTCCACTCTTAACGCTTGACTGGTACATACATCAACTGATTCAGTCCTAACGCTTGGTTGGTACATACATCAACTGGTCCACTCTTAATGCTTGACTGGTTCATACATCAACTGGTTCAGTCCTAACGCTAAGCTGGTGCATACATCAATTTGTCCACCCTTAACGTTTGGCTGGTGCATACATCAACATGTCCACTCTTAACGCTTGACTGGTACATACATCAACTGGTTCAGTCCTAACGCTTGGCTGGTACATACATCAACTGGTCCACTCTTAACGCTTGGCTGGTACATACATCAACTGGTTCAGTCCTAACGCTTGGCTGGTACATACATCAACTGGTCCACTCTTAACGCTTGACTTGTACATACATCAACTGGTTCTGTCCTAACGCTTGACTGGTACATACATCAACTGATTCAGTCCTAACGTTTGGCTGGTGCATACATCAACTGGTCCACTCTTAACGCTTGACTTGTACATACATCAACTGGTTCTGTCCTAACGCTTGACTGGTACATACATCAACTGATTCAGCCCTAACGTTTGGCTGGTGCATACAACAATACAGCCGTTGTATCGTTACGTTGTTATATTTCTGTAACAGTTAACATTGACTGGCTTTCTACAGAATAGCTGACCCAAGATGGCGTTCCACTCTCCTCTGCTCATCGCCCTCGCCATCGGCAACTTGGTGTTCTTCATCATCAATCAGCTATTTGGTGCACTGAACATGGCCGGAGTAAGAGAATGGCTGGGCATTGATATAAGTAAGTACCACATGAGTAAAAAAATTGTATTGGACAATTAGCAAGATAATATGTTCGTAAAATGTCATCAGTGTAGCTATAATTGACATGACACATTTAGGGTTGTAACTAACCATGTAAACATGCCCTTGGTCAGATGGCAACACGACTATAAGGTTTACTTCTCACAAATAGTTAAGACCCATCCGATGTTTTCATATCACTATAGCTAATCTGTCCTAGTATGATAGATTGACTATAGTAATATATAAGACTTGGGTGGTCCTTAGCTTCGTTTGAGTAGTATAAATATAATCGATGCCGCCCCTCAAACCGATTGCGTCTACTGGAGTATCTATTCTGGAGACATTCATACTTTATATAAGAAAATATCCAGCCATAAACCTCTTGCTTCATTCTGTTAAGACTTCCGTTGCAATCTACAGAACCAAGACATGGAGAACTTGTTTGTAAATTATGTCGAACAATGCATAATTCGAATAGAGCTCGTCTTCTTTGTGGAAGGACATAGATGCACGTCATAACTGATTGCCTGTAACTTTCAGATATTTTCGGCCAATCAATGGAAGATGCCTCCGATCAACGGTACCTCGAGATCACGCCCTCTTCAGCCACATTCAGCATCTGGGGCGCCATCTACATATGGCAGGCTATCTGGGCCATCTACGCCCTCGTCAACATCTGCCGCCGTACCCCTGACGGCTACGTCTACAACAGCCCCACCCTCCTCAGTGCGACCTTCTTCGGTGTCTCCATCTTCAACTGGATGTGCGTCATCACCTGGACCTTCGTGTGGGGATGGGGTCACGTCTGGATCGCCTTTGTTTTCCTGGCCATCGTCTTCATCACCATCTACATCTGCATAGGACTCTCTTACAAGGCACTGGCGCAGCACCACGACGCTCTAGTGAAACAAGGACGTAAGGTGGACATCTGGTTGATGCGCATGTTGGTGCAGAATGGCCTTGCCTTCTATGGCGCATGGTGCACTATTGCCACTCTCCTCAACCTTGCTATGGCTCTGACTTACACCGCCAAACCCCAGTTTGACCAGAGTACCTCATCCACCATCGCTCTTAGCATCCTGTCCGTTGAGCTAACAGTCTTCGCTATCTCTGATTGGACAATTATGGACAAATACTCACGCTATACTTTTAGTCCCTATATCGTTGTCATGGTTGCACTTTCTGGAAGTATGGTCAAGAACTGGAATCCAGAGAAGACAAACTCTATTTTCACAGCGGTTTTACTGGGCGTGTCGATATTATGCTTCATCACCAAGATAGTTCTCATGTTTTGGCGACATTGTCGGGACTCGAACAGAGACAAAGTTGAACTTCCGACCATCACAGAGAAGCAGAGTACGAGTACTAGACTGTAACAGGGCGATGCTGGTCCCAGCCTTTTGAACAGTTTACAGTAGAGAAACGTGTTGATATAAACTTTTGTCACTCTATGTGTGTAATGTTGAGTATATTCAAAGTGCCATGTGATAGTTACACAGTCCCGACACTGTAACCACAGATATAAAGAAAATAAAACAGATGAATAATGCTTAAGTGTCGTGTATAGAGTTTCCGTATGATACGATCATGTCAGTGTGTAATAAACGCACATATGATTGATGCCGACGAGAGAAGAGGACCAATAGGATGTAACAGAAGGATGCTGGTTCCATGCTTTATTAGATTACAGAAGAGACAGTGTCATTAGACAATTCGTATATATATTTATCATTTAACTTAAGCATTTATCCATGACATAAGCTTATGACATAAAAACATGTATGTCATACCCCAATGACATAAGTATGCAAATTAGATATGCAAATTAGATAACCGGAAGAGGGAGCGGTTTGATTTGAAACTATATATTATAAGTGAAGTTACACCAGAGATATAATCAGATTACACAGAATCGTTGTTGTTACCGTTATTAAAGTTTCAATTATTCTGCAAAAGTCTGTTCAAGTATTTTGTTTAAAATAATCCGAGGAACTTTTTTTCTCAGCGAATTGTTTACTTTGGTCACATGGCTATGGAAAACATGTATCACTACGCACGATCTATACGTAAGATTTCGACAAGTTGCTGATGTTAATGTTTAATGCAATTATTCCTTGATTTGGAAGCAAAAATGTGAAAATGATAAATAGAATTCATCACTCGTGTTTTTTAATATGGGAAATATCAACCTCGTCCCGTTAATCGGTATTTGCCTCGCCAAAGGCTCGGCAAATACCGATTAACTAAGACTCGGTTGATATTTCCCATATTAAAAAACACTCGTGATGAATCCTCTATATATAACTTGTGTAGATAAAGATAATAATAATAATGCAAGGTATATCGTCAGACCAGACAATCATTTTTGTACATGATACAGATACACGCACACACCAACACACATGCACGTTGCACCTCACCGCATCTTCTCGTAGACACGCGACAGCAACCACTTAGTCTTTAGATTCACATAATAACGTATAATTATCAACATATGATAATATGGTGGGTTGCCTTTTTAAGGGGCACAATCTCACCGATAGATGGGTAGCCTGGTGTTGACTAGTCGGAGCCAAGAGGGAATTGCGTTAAGATACTTATCGTGCCATAATAATAGATAGGAATGCCTTTAGTAACACTTGGCCTAAAGTCATAATGGAATTCGTCTTTCTTTTTTGCAAACAGCAGCAGAGCACCTTTTTTTAAACTATCTAAAAAAATAAACAATTAATTGAGTTAATACGACTAACGGGATCGGGTGGTCAAGCTCGGTCACTTTGTCGATGCATGTCATCGCATCCCAACTGCGTAGACCGAAACTTTTGATGTCAATCACTGGATTGTCTGGCCCAGGCTGGCTTATTTACATACCCCATCATATGGCTGGAATATTGCTAAGTGCGGCGTTAAACAACAAACAATTATCACTTGCCATACAATCAATTTTCACTTCAACATTAGTTTCCTGTTGGTCAACAAACTCATTTTAATACACGCCTATACCTCAAACTTGTCATGGGTGTGAATTCAACTGGTGCCGTTTCCCGTTACCAATTGTTTATCTAGCGTCCCCATTTGCTCTTCTATCCATCCCCCCGGACACAGGGAAATGTCCGCGTTATAATAGGTTGTGTCTGTGTTGGCTGCATACACACAGACCCTGGGGGAATGTCGGCTGTCACTAGGTGCAGTCAGATTCCGTTAGCAAACTCATCGCCATACTCATACCATGAATGTACCCAGTTTCCGATACATACACTCTGCAGTTGTCTCCCTTGCATAATTCTCACCACCGTTCAGGTTGTGGTTTTCCTCGTGTCGGGAAACGTGACAGGCATACATAACAGATTCAGTAGTGTGTAACCGACGGTTGTGTAACCACCAATATCACGTTGTTGGGTTAGGTAAACATATTTGTTTAATGCTTATCTACTACTTCATCCCACCACAAAGGGGTGCGGGTGGGGCTGGGGTGGGGAGGGAGGTGTTTTCGGAATGGAATGAAAAAAATCTTTTTTATTTATTTTTTATTTGTGTGTCTGTGTGTGTGTGTGTGTGTGTGTGTGTGTGTGTGTGTGGGGGGGGGGGGGGGGGGGGGGGGGCGTATGATACAGTTCTGTGACCATCAAAACCCCCGACCTTCCCGCACACACCATAGGTTACCAGTTCCCCAGCAATTGTCAATATGCACCAGTGCTTTTCGGCTTACAGTTGTACTTATGTACATACATGTGTCATGTGCAAAATAAGAACCACGAGTAAGTAGATTCTACGACGTAGTTTGTGGCTCTCGTTTACAGCATAACTGGCGTTGTAGGTGATGATGTATGCCTCTATCCGTCCATGACGCCCATGTTCCAGGTGTAGTTGTCTTTGTAGTGCTTCAGCTTCTGTTGAACCGTTTCATCACCTACGTCTAGGCTCGCTAACACAATGATATTAACCATCACAAAACACACAAGTATGGTAACCTCTATATATACAGATTGTAAATATTCTGTTATATAACTGTAATGATAGGACCTTATTCTGTTCAAGCTTCATTCTGAAACTGTTTAGAAAGGGCCCTATTTTGTATATATTCCATCATTAAAATAAAATCCCCTTTCACGGTATATGTGACACGGAGACAACAAGTATATGACGGGACTTCAATCACATTCCTATAATCAGTAAATAAACCTATATCCTAAATGGCTTTGCAAATTACCGACAAATGTATGTTTGAAACCTGCTTTTAACAAAACACGTCGAAACCACACCAGACACATGTATTTTCTTTATCTGTCTGTCTAGTCATAAGTTAATATAAGAAATATTAATATTAATATTGAGAAATAAAATATGAGAACCAGCTTGTGTGAAGGCTTCAAGTTTGAATTGTTCAAAATAAAAAAAATAAAATTCAAAGTTTGTGTCAGAGAAATGCACAACATGTTTTGGAGATATGGGATGGATATTTTCAGTAGTTTTGAAGAAGAATTTTAGCTTCAAAGCGAACCTGGACATAAAGTTACTTTTCGGATCTGAACGTGAGCTGAGACAAAATATACAAGTATGGCGATTTGACTTATGATTTAGCTTGGGACCGTAACGATAGTTTTTGTCGGATGTTTATTTAATGAAGATCTACGTGTAGGTCCTGTCCCAACAATGAAATAGTCCATTTTGACCCGATAGCCAGGCAGCACATAACAGCGATAACGTCCTCGAGCGAGTACAATTAATGTTCCGATATGAATGCTCCGGAGGTTTCTGATCCGGTTTCACACAAAGGGCTAAGGCTATATCCAGAGACCATATAATAGTCTCTGCTATATCTCATTGTACTATTGGCCTTACCCGCAGGTGACAGGACCCGCTACCCTTGCTCCAAGGCTGTACTGAAAGATAAGTCCATGGATGGGTTGTCATTTTACCCCCCTAATAGGCAAGTCAAGACAAATGAACAGTACAGAGATCCTGTCTCTTATAGGGACATCTTATTCATAGTATATATATAATCTAGAAAAGTATGATCAGATTTAAACTAATAATTAGAGACTTGTGCAAGTCTAAGGTCAAGTCACTTGACCAAGACAAATACCAGTTTTTTTATGTTTACAATGACGCAGCAGAGGGCAGTTGCGCGAAACGGATTTAAAACGGGGTCGTCTCAGAATGCCTACAACCATTGTACACGGTAGGCAAACCAATGAAGGCGTGATGATTGACTGTACATATAGAGGTTACATGTGCATGTAAGAGTGAATATCATCCTACCCTATTCTTCATCCGGGGATGAAATTATCTAGTGGTCAGGCTGATTCTCCCTGGTGAATTTGAACCCATACCAGTGTGTTTAATCCTACTCAACATATATATAACATATATTTACCCACCCCCCCCCCCCCCCCCCCCCCCCCCCCCCCTCAATTCTCACCCCACACCCCAACCAAACATGATTAAAAATTCAAGTATCAACATAAATAACACCAGAATATGTTAACCTGTTGCTAGTTCTATTTATCTAGGATCGGATACACTGTCACTTTTTTTACATCTGAACACTCAAGACCCATCTCTTTGCATTAAATTGACACTTTTCACATGTTTTCACATATCTGTCGACATCTTGCCACATTTTCTTCCAATAAAAGTTAGTGTAAATTATCCCAGGATACATTTTCCTATTTCCACTTAGGTATGCTTCACTTGGATGAATTACCCTTAATTTTTGGACATAACTTATCCCAGATTTCCCACACTAAGGTAGGATACTATACTCTAGAGTAACCCCTATTTACAATTTTGCTCCTAAATAGCTTTGACACGACCCTCATGTATGTTTTAAGGTAGCCTGGAACAGACAGTCACGTGGCGGTATAGCGAGAGAAAACAAGTCACCGCTGACCATATTCCCACACATGCCACAGACATTGCTACGCTTGAGTGAATTTACAACTACCGTAGTTACCTCCCTTCAATACATGCTTTCATCTTTCGTGTTACCGAGAATAGGTGGATTCACTTCAGGCTAATCATATTCACGTTTTTGGCCACGTTATTGCTGTTCGTCACTTAATCCGTGGGTTTGTTGTGTAAGTCCTGGGGAGTCAGTGAACACGTTTACCAGTCGAACACAGAAACGCAGAATCTGAAACATGTGAGTAGAAATAAATGTCTGTATATCTTAGAATTTAACAAAATTGAACTGTTAGTGTAGGAACTTAGATTAAAGTTAATAGCAGTCTATTTAT
This sequence comes from Haliotis rufescens, assembly GCF_023055435.1. Classification (NCBI taxonomy): domain Eukaryota; kingdom Metazoa; phylum Mollusca; class Gastropoda; order Lepetellida; family Haliotidae; genus Haliotis; species Haliotis rufescens. The sequence goes on from NW_025964013.1 coordinate 5,403,330, forward strand.
ATTCATTTCTTTGATAGGCATTTAGAAGTTGGAGTACTAAGTAAGGATAAGAAATTATGGATGAACAACGTTTCGGTGTAGGTGCTAACACCGGTATCAAGCAAGTGTTGCTTATTTATGTTATATTTTATATTTACTTATTTATATTAAGCTGAAAAATAATATTGTAGAGTGTAAACAGACCTCGCGACCGTGCGGCTGTTGGTGTTGACACGAGGCACGGACTCTCGGGACTCTCATTCCGTAAATGTTTAAATAAATGACAGTTGTATGTGGTTTTAGAATAAGTCAAATCGATGAATTGTCTTTGAACTATAAGTGGGGAGGTCGATAACAATCTGCCTTCTACCGGAGGCACATCTCTAGCGTGTCCGTTGCCTGGTGATTGCAGCAGTAGATATAGATATATATATAGACGAGGGGATGTACTCAGGTCGGAGTCGCCCCCGCCTGTCCCTTCCTCTGCATCACGCGCATGGAATGGCGTCACACATGCTGATGGAGAGAGCGATGTTTGTCCTATTTCTTATAACAACGCGCTATATTCTAGATAGCTTGGTGAATACACGTTGCATATTAACCTCATCGTGACAAAGATCAAGCAGCCAAAGAATACGTTTGTATCGCCTCCGTGGTCTAGTGGTAGAGCGTCCGCCCGGAGAGCGGAAGGTCCGGGGTTCGATACCCGGCCGCGTCATACCAAAAGACGTTAAAAGATGGTACTTGTTGTTACCCTGTATGGCGCTCGGCATTAAGGGGCTAAAACAAGGACTGGTCGGCTCGGAGTCAGTATACTGTGTCTGAGTGGGGTATTCATGCTAAACTGCGGCATGGTATCTCAGTTAGCTAGCTCTATAAATCGGCATCAGTCCGGACTAGTACAAGCAGCCACACAAACACACAGACGTACATGCACGTCGCTATATAAGTGCAATAATCTTGGACGCGACGTTAAACCCCATTTCACCTCACCTTGTATCGATCATCTGGTGTGGTCAGTGCGGACACAATGTAAACGGTCCAATGTCCGTGTGGACAAATACCCAACTCGCCATGCGCCATCCGTATGTACAGTCTAGTTGTCATATATCAAGTGGATCTTCCATTGTTTGAATATCCGTGTGTACAGTCTAGTTGTCACATATCAAGTGAATCTTCCATTGTTTGAATATCCGTGTGTGCAGTCTAGTTGTCACATATCAAGTGGATCTTCCATTGTTTGAATATCCGTGTGTACAGTCTAGTTGTCACATATCAAGTGGATCTTCCATTGTTTGAATATCCGTGTGTACAGTCTAGTTGTCACATATCAAGTGAATCTTCCATTGTTTGAATATCCGTGTGTACAGTCTAGTTGTCACATATCAAGTGGATCTTCCATTGTTTGAATATCCGTGTGTACAGTCTAGTTGTCATATATCAAGTGAATCTCCCATTGTTCGAATGTCCGTGTGTACAGTCTAGTTGTCACATATCAAGTGAATCTTCCATTGTTTGAATATCCGTGTGTACAGTCTAGTTGTCACATATCAAGTGAATCTTCCATTGTTTGAATATCCGTGTGTACAGTTTAGTTGTCATATATCGAGTGGATCTTCCATTGTTTGAATGTCCGTGTGTGCAGTCTAGTTGTCACATATGAAGACCTACTTGAGATGTATTCTTCTGTTCCAGCCGCCCCCTCCACCACTGACCAGAATGGCTGGACACTCGCCGTTCCTCATTGCCTTGATGGTCGGCAACTTGGTGGCCTTCCTCGCCAACCAGTTCCTCAGCCTCCTGGGCAACACCAGAGAGTTTCTGGGGATCGACTTAAGTACGTCACCCTCACATGTATCATTTAAACACATGACAAGGTTCTATGTGGTTTCAAACAAAGAAACTATACGCATCACGTGACGAACGTTTTCATATTTACCAGCTGTAACCCAAGTACGGCATGCAGCTCTTTCTTCTATCTGTTTTTCATTAGCCCAATAATGTCTAACTTGCAAAATCCAGCGTAATAGTTAATTACCAAATGTGAGGCGAAAGTGTTGGTTTCCTTAGTAAAGTGTTATTCCTATTTATGGGGAATGTGGAAGCAAGTGTGGTATCGTTGCCTAAACCGCCGCAAAGATTTATGCAGAGTTGGACCCTTCTCAATGCCAAGATAAAACCATTCATCTCTCGCCCCCATAACTTTGGTTGTGTGCTTTCAAACAACTATACATAAGGCATAAAGTGTCAAACGTGCTCCTGTATAGCAAATTGCAACACTGAACTTTCTTCACTACATATCATCAACTTACAGGTAGTCTAAAGACCCGCTATTTATGGTGGGAACCGCTGGTCATGGGGTAGGACGATAGGGTAGTCTGTCGCCACCATACCTTTCGTTGTAGGTTTCATGGCATACACTTGTACTACTCCTAGCGTCCTTCCAGCTTTTCCTTATCACTTTTTAAGGACTTGTAACTCATCACTTTGAACAGTATTTTAGTTACATCACGACGTGTCAGATTAATGTGGGAGAAAAGCCCGAGTTTACTTACACGCCACGTTTCCCCCTTGTCTGACAACCCTTAAGACTGGTATTTTGCTGTCAACCCAAGGAACATTGCCACGGCGCAGGGGTACCTCTTACCGAAGGTAGCCATGACAGCCAGTGTCCGGCACTGATGAATTCACTTGGATTTGTAATATATACTACACAAATTAGATATTCGGGGGGTGAGGGGAGGGGGCTAGTATGTTTACAGCTAGTCTAAAGCATAATTACTTTTTTTCTCGACGGGCCGAGACCAAAAAGTTGTCAATATTGAAGCAGAAAACTGACATTGTGCTGTTGCTGTATATTTTAGAGCTCTACCCAAATACGATTGCAAACATCTCGGACAAGCTAATGCTCGAGATCACGCCCTCTGGTCCCACCTTTAGCATCTGGGGGGCCATCTACGTGTGGCAGGCTATCTGGACTATCTACGCCCTCGTCAACATCTGCCGCCGTGCCCCCGACGGCTACGTCTACAACAGCCCCGCCCTGCTCACATCGACCTTCTTCAGCCTCTCCATCCTCAACTGGTTTATCGTCATTTCTTGGACCTTCCTGTGGTGCTGGGAGCTAGTATGGGCGTCGTTTGTGTTTCTGGCTCTCGCCGCTATTTCCATATACACACTCATTGGTCTTTCTTGCAAAGCCCTGGCTGAGCACTCCGAGACACTCATCAAACAAGAGCGGAAAAAGGAGATCTGGCTCATCCGGGCATTTGTTCAAAACGGACTGGCGTTTTACGGAGCCTGGTGCACCATTGCTACTCTCCTGAACGTGGCCACTGCCCTGACCTACGGCGAACACCCCAGATTTGACCAGAGCACGTCCAGCACAATCGCATTAAGTATCCTGGCCGTGGAGCTTGTGGTATTCTCCATCTCAGACTGGACCGTATTGGACAGGTATACGAGGTATATATTCAGCGAGTACATCGTCGTGATTATCGCCCTTTCCGGGAGTATCATTAACAACTGGAATCCCGAGAAGCGGAACTCGATCTTCACTGCTGTATTGCTGGGTATGGCGGTGTTTTGTTTAGTCGTGAAGATGATCGTGATGTTGTGGCGTCACTTCCGGGACACAGGCAGACAGAAAGTGTTCATTCCAACGACAGAGTCAACGCAAGGCGGAACAGCGTGAAGTCACCAAGTTAAAACACACATGATGACAATATCTGAATATCTCCCTTTACCTCAAAACGGGCATTATCCCTTATGAGCGAGTACATCACCATGGACTTTGTTTTTTGTGCACTTCTAGGATTGATACAATCCCCGGCTGGTTAACCTTCTATGTTATAGTGAGGTTGCTATGGTGACCCATTGGACAATGATGCTCACCCTGTTGGACACTGGTGTGTTCCTGCACCGCCATTCCAGCCTCATTCACACTTCAAAAGACATTACTGCAATTACTGACTTTGTAATACTTGACTCAACACTCATCCATCCTGTAATGTGTGCCTGTAACTTGCCTGTGTTATGTGTTTTTCATGGTATTATTTTTTTTTCATTTTAATGTAAATATTACGTCAGCGTATATCACCTACCTTTGATAGAAATAAAGGTCTTATTTTTCCAAATGTTTCACAATTTGCGTTGTGGTGTTCTTCGTGGTAAACCCGTACTGCTTCCCTCCACTTGCGAGCCGCTACGGCCGATTACACATCACGGTTGTATATCAATTCGTACCAGATATAATCCGATTATAGATCTTTATGTAAGAACACACATCCTTCCGTTGCATTTAATTTGTACTAAAATCTCGAAAGCAAAAGGAAGGAAATGGCAACATACAGTTTAGTCTTACAAAGGGCCGTGTTCTGCATCGCTCCAGTGAATGCGATCAACCCAATTCCACCCAGAACAGATATTGTATTCAACTGCTACGACTGTGAGCTTAATGTCCTAGTTACATTATTGTCATATTGCAGGGTAACTTATTGTTAAACAATGTTACAATTGTAGTATATAAGTTACATTTACTGGAAGTTTACGGCATTGTGTTTGGACAATAATTAGTTGTCAGGAATGTAGCACTACGTAATCAGCGTTGTGGAAGTTGCTATATTTAGATGGTTGTGTGGTCAAGAGTGATCTAGAATCTTCTGTAATGTTCCAGTGCCTCTACACTGGTCTGGCACTTTGTGAAAATTTCCAGATTGGATTTTTGGAAATAAGAGAACAAGAACGTGCTTGACCACTGTTGCTGCTTGGTTAATATTATCATCACTGATATTTTCTATCACCACTGCTATCATATTTAATATTGCTATTGTGCTTGTACTGCCATTGAATTGTGTACTGTCTTTCAATTGTGTATAGTAGTTTTGTTCACGATGGCTGTCCATTATTACATGAACATAACATTGTTGCACTGTAGCAAGTACATTGTGTACGCCAGACAGTATATTGTGAATGACACAAACACTAACAAGGATCTCTCCGACAGTTTGCATGGGCGACAAACATGGCTATGTGTTGGATGGTGTTCACATTTGATGTTGATAAAAGAATATTAAAATTATGAACAGAGGGTTGCGCAACATAATTATTAGGTATACATATTTTACGAAGAGAATCATACTAATAAAAAAATAATGATCATCTTCTACATGATTATTTTACTATTGATACACAACCCTTTTTCCCGTGAACGAAATCTTTCTTGTGCAAATGTATATTTAGAAAGAGTTATACATTTTAAATAGAGCGTAAACACCAATTGAAATTGGCGAGGTTTAACGCTGCAGATATAGCTGAAAGGTCAGAAGTCTTCCCTTCGGCAAGTATCCTCTCCCTGGCAGACCCACGGGTGTGTATGTATGTTACAGCGGAGCATACTCCAAGACAACTGGCATCCGGTTTACTACTCTGGAAATCATTGCTGGATTGAGAATATTCACAGTACACAACCATACCATATTCATACGAAATGTCCACTAAAACCGGTCGCAAAACAGCTTGTTTGATTCTTCAGTCGTAAGCTGTAATCCCCACCTCAAAGCGAATGTTAGACAGTCCATCTGCCACCTGCTTCTCATCGTCTGCGGCCAGCAAACACAGGTAAGTTCCCAGTAGCCTGGTTCCCTGTCACGTATTGAAATAACCACAAACACAAATTTAGTTTTTAAAGATTTATTACATCCCTTAAGTTACGTTTAAACCCCAATAACAACACTTAAATGCAAACTAATTCTAAATTAACTAACACAACTAACTAAACTAGCTTAGTGGGAAGGCGCGGGGCTAGCAACCGCCTGGTGCTGAGATCATATCCCGCTGGTGGCCGGGTTGTTATTCAGCCTGGGCAAGTGACTTAGTTCAAATGTGCCTCTGTTCCCCCAGCAGGGAATGGGTACCCGATATGTGAGGTGGATGTAAAAACCTTCTGGCGATCCTGGCCAGCATGGGCTGATTTGTTTTCATGTGCAAGCAATAGCTGCAGATATTCACTCGTTCGGGATAATAACTTTCCTCACTTTATACACGATCCGTGAAGATTCCGGGGTAGAATAGGTCTTCAAAAACCCATACTTGCCGTAAAAGGCGACTAACGGGATCGGATGGTCAGGCTCGCTGACTTGGTTGATACATGTCATCGATCCCAATTGCGTGGATCGATGTTCATGATATCAATCACAGGATTGTCTGGTCCAGACTCGATTATTTACTGACCTCCGTCATATAGCTGGAATATTTCTGAGTGCGGCGTTAAACAACAAACCAACCAACCACTTTATACACTGTGTACAATTGAAAAAACATTGAGTAGAAATAGTCTTGCTCGGTGAGGAAAGTAATTATGGAGAAATGGGAGGAGAAAGAGAAGGAGGGTCGTAAGCAGGGCGAATATAAGATTTAAACTATTAATCAGTTGATCCTTGGGACCACTGTCCTGGTCACCTCTTCGTATGAGTCCACATTTGGAATAGTATATCAGTATATAGTATATTCCTGATGATAGTGATCCGGATGGCGGACTCGTTCCACCTTTCACATATACCCGTACTCTAATGTATTTCGTTTTAACTTACTTACTTACTTACTTTGGAGATTTAACGTGCGCTTTCCGACTGATGCGTATTTCGCACACGGGCCCGGCCAGGCCATTTAATGTGTTTCCGAAAGGGGCGAAAGTGGTGTGTGCAATCCAATAGGGGGCTTTAGGGGTTGCTTATATAGAATTTGGGAATTTTGAGATTTGGAATAGATGTCGATGGGATTGGGGAGGAGAACTAAGGGAGCTGGGTATGGTGGATGTTTGTTTGTTTATGTATTTTTGATTTGGTAGATTATAGTGTTTTTAGATGCGTTATATTAGTTCCGTTTTGATTAAGAATACGCCTAAGGCCTTGAAGTTTTCTAGTTTATTTTGTGGGTTTAGTATTGCTTCTAGAGTGAGAACCTTGTTTAGATTGAGGGTGGTTTGTAATGCGGTTCGATGTGTTAGGTAGTGTGTGCAGTTTTAAACGTTGAAGTCACATCTGTACCACCCGACATCTCGCGTTCACAAAGAATCGGAATCCCGGGCTATTGTTTGTACTTGATGTTTACACCGATAAACAATGACAACAATATAAACAATGTGGGTGTTTGTTCAAGAGGTGCTAATTAAGGAGATTACTGTGAGGGGTCCAACTCCACGAAGACAAGCTTTAGTTACTGTTGTTATTATACACAATTGTTTGGGAAACAATGAACTTACTGAAAAGGAAGTAAAGCGATTAAATACGACAAAGTGGGGCCAACCCAAATAACAAGGCACACACAAAAACGTAACTTAGGAATACCTGAACAAAAGAGTCTTAACGTCATTGTCTAATGACACTGTGTTGTTGTTCTGAAGACTCGCATACACAAACCACTAATTGACCTGGCGGGCCCGTGTGAGAAATACGCATAAAGTCGGGAAAACACCATCTCTCTCTAGCACTGGTCCATGACACCATACAAGCAGACACAGGTGACTAGTTACACAGTTTGGTTTGACGACCCGTGAAGATCCGGGGTAGAATTGGTGTTCAGCACCCCATGCTTGGCATAAGAGGTAATATTCTTGTCGTAAGCGACGACCAACGGGGCCGAGTGGTCAGACTCGCTGACTTGGTTGTTGCATGTAATTGTATCGCAGTTGCGTGGATCGATGCTAATGATGTCATTCACTGGATTGTCTGGTTCAGACTAGACGGGGGCGGTCGGGTAGTCTAGTGGTTAAAGCGTTCGCTCGTCACGCCGAAGACCCGGGTTCGAATCCCGACATGGGTACAATGTGTGAAGCCCATTTCTGGTGTCCCCCGCCGTGATATTGCTGGAATATTGCTAAAACCGGCGTAAAACCATACTCACTCACTCACTCAGACTAGACGATGTACAGACCGCCGACATATAGCTGCAATACTGCGGAGTGTGGCGTTCAACAACAAACAAACAAATATACCTGGTGCTGACGTTTTATATTTCATGATTATGGAAAAAAAAGATTTTTGTTACTAAGTTATTTGTTCGGTTACTGCTTTAGGATGTTGTTTTCATTAATAGAGAGAGCCAAACACAGTGTTCAGGACATCCAGACAATCATTATTATTATCGTTGTTGTTATTAATAAACCCGAGTAATTTTGCCATAAAGCACCATGTAAATATACTGAGTCAAATTAAAAACTTCACATTTTAAAAAGTAATCCCTTATATGATATACAATGGACAAATGTATCAGAGAAGGTAATTTTTAATCATTAATGTCCAAAGAAGGATTTTAATTAACGGTGGTAACCATAATTTGTTCCACGCACCTACGGTATTCGGTAATAACATCAACAGTTTAAATCATTAGTCCCAAGCACGAGAATCTGATGGCACACAAGTTCAGTAGCGTGTATGGCCACCATGTGCGTTGACAACTGCCACACAACGCCTCCGCATGGACCTTGTGATGCTTTTGAACACATGATTGGGAAGACACGCCATCGTTGCTGCAAAATGGTGCCAAGATCTTGCAAATTCTGTGGTTGGTTCTGGAGAGTACGCAGACTTCTGCCAAGAGCATCCCAGACGTGTTCGATGGGATTGAGGTCGGGAGACCTTGACGGCCAGTCCATGACGTTGACTCCCGCATTTTGAAGGAAATTCCTCGTCAAAATTGCTGTGTGGGGTCTGGCATTGTCGTGTTGGAAGATCGAACCGGGTCCATGTACTGCCATAAAAGGCAGAAGTTCTGGTGCCAGTACCTGGTCGCGGTAAGCAGCAGCGTTGAGGTTGCCACGGATGACAAGAAGCCTGGAACGTGCATTGCCACAGAAAGCACCCCACACCATTATGCTTCCGCCTTCGTCTGTGTAATTGAGTCAGAATCGGCCCGCAGTATGGCCGTCGTGCTTGAAGGTGAACAGTTCTCAGACGGTTTCGAACAGTTTGCGCACTCAGTCTACCCCTAAACAGTTCATTTCTGGTTGATGTAGCCGTCAAAAATCGGTTACGGGGGTGGCGTAAGACAATCTGACGATCCTCTGCATGTGACGTCACACGTGGTCGACCTGGCCGAGGGCGATCAGCGTTGGTACCCGTTTGCTGTAGACGCGTCTGTAAATCATAAACAGTCCGTCGACAGCCCATCGTCCTTGCGACTTCAGCTACGGACGTTCCCGTCTGCAACATGCCGATGGCACGTTCACGTTGCACATTTGAGAGGCGTGGCATGACAAATGGCCGTAAAGACTTTTGTTTTCTTGTGTTTTTCTTTTTTTGTTAATGACCGCTAACAAGTGTGGCTGAAAACACGTGCGGTATTATGGCCACGTGACCAGTTGCACGTGAAAAAACACCTTTGCCACTATAGTGCTGTGCACATGATTTTGATCGATTCACCTGCACAAAAACGGGTGTTATCTGAAGACAATACGTGGCCATTACTGTTTAAATACACAATAAGGGTCCACAATGATCACTGGTCAAAATGTTAAAATTTTAGGATTGTGAAGTTTTTAATTTGGTTCAGTATACATCATGCTTTAAAATAATATAACATAAATCTTTCCTCCGTCAGATTTCAAATCGAGAGCTTTCCTTTCAAACGTGTCAGTATTGGTAGCATAATATATGATTCTAAGACAATGATATGATATGTTTCTGTTATCTTCCAGGGTATCCAATTACCATGGTTACCGAGACGCGTGGACACTCTCCTGTTCTTATCATGAGCTTGCTGCTCAACTGGACAATGCTTATCCTCAACTTGTTGATTTTCTCCCTTGGACGGACGCCACAGCTGGTGGGTGGCTCCTATAGTAAGTAAACACTCCCACCTGTCTGGGTTGACAGCGACAACAAGAGGGAAACACTCCCACCTGTCTGGGTTGACAGCACCTATAATAGATAAACACTCCCACCTGTCTGGGTTGACAGCGACAACAAGAGGGAAACACTCCCACCTGTCTGGGTTAACAGGCCTGTAGTAAGTAAACACTCCCACCTGTCTGGGTTGACAGCACCTATAATAGATAAACACTCCCACCTGTCTGGGTTGACAGCGACAAGAAGAGGGAAACACTCCCACCTGTCTGGGTTAACAGGCCTGTAGTAAGTAAACACTCCCACCTGTCTCGGTTGACAACGCCAACAATAAGTAAACACTCCCACTTGTCTGGGTTGACAGAGCCTGTAGTAAGTAAATACTCCCACCTGTGCGGGTTGACAGAGCCTGTAGCAAGTAAACACTCCCACCTGTCTGGATTGACAGCGCCTGTAGTAAGTAAACTCGCACACCTGTCTGGGTTGACAGCTCCTGTAGTAAGTAAACACTCCCACATGTCTTGGTTGACAGCGCCTGTAGTAAGTAAACACTCCCACCTGTCTCGGTTGACAACGCCAACAATAAGTAAACACTCCCACTTGTCTGGGTTGACAGAGCCTGTAGTAAGTAAAAACTCCCACCTGTGCGGGTTGACAGAGCCTGTAGCAAGTAAACACTCCCACCTGTCTGGGTTGACAGCGCCTGTAGTAAGTAAACTCTCACACCTGTCTGGGTTGACAGCTCCTGTAGTAAGTAAACACTCCCACATGTCATGGTTGACAGCGCCTGTAGTAAGTAAACACTCCCACCTGACTTGGTTGACAGAGCCTGTAGTATGTAAACACTCCCACCTGTCTGGGTTTACAGCACCTGTAGTAAGTAAACACTCCCACCTGTCTAGGTTGACAGCACCTATAATAGATAAACACTCCCACCTGTCTGGGTTGACAGAGCCTGTAGTAAGTAAACACTCCCACCTGTCTGGGTTGACAGAGCCTGTAGTAAGTAAACACTCCCACCTGTCTTGGTTGACAACGCCTGCAGTAAGTAAACACTCCCACCTGTCTCGGTTGACAGAGCCTGTTGTAAGTAAACACTCCCACCTGACTTGGTTGACAGAGCCTGTAGTATGTAAACACTCCCACCTGTCTGGGTTTACAGCACCTGTAGTAAGTAAACACTCCCACCTGTCTGGGTTGACAGAGCCTGTAGTAAGTAAATACTCCCACATGTCTTGGTTAACATCGCCTGTAGTTAATAAACACTCCAACCTGTCTGGGTTGACAGAGCCTGTAGTTAATAAACACTCCCACCATTTCAGGTATACATCGCAAGTAGCGCCTTGTAAGCCCATCTGCATGGGTGGGTGATGCTTGTAAGATGTGAACACACATGGGAATCCCACCTTTATGGGTGTTAAATGCTTTTCTAGATGAACAACCACTGTGAATCCCATATTGCCTTCAGCAATGTTCAGCCTTCAGCAATGTTCACAGTCCTATCGCTTCATACAGTGTACCCATGTGGCGAATCGAACCCGGGACTTCGGTAAGAAGATCCGGGATAGAATAGATCTTCAACAACCCATGCTTGTCGTAAGAGGCGGCTAACGGGTATCCTGTGGTCAGGCTCGCTGATTCGGTTGATGCATGTCATTGTTTCCCAAATGCTTGGATCGATGCTCATGATGTCAATCACTTGATTGTCTATTCCAGACTCGATTATTTACAAACCACCATCATATAGCTGGAATATTACAAACAACACAATTCGGTATGATAAAGAATGCTTCAACCACTAGGTTAGGTTTTCATTTGTAGAGCCAAAATGTACCTCCTGTTTATTCACACATGACGATCTAATCTTGTGTGATGTTCCATAACAGAACTACTGATCTACGACATCAAAGACATATCTGACAAGTATGCTGTAGAGATTACTCCGGCCAGTCCGATGCTCGCTATCTGGTGGGTCATCTTTGTGTGGCAGGGACTGTGGATGGTGTTCGCCCTCATCAACATCTGCAGGTACGTCATCCCACGCGCTCCCAGAAATACACGCCCCATGACAGGATCCGCTGATAGGGGGTTCGAATCCAAATCTGTCCCAATTCAAAATTTGACAGTACCATACCCGTACTCGGGGGTTTCACCAAGGTGGTAAATGTCTGAGACCTTCACCATATTGGACCGTTTTCCTACATTAAGATTAAGTAATATTACTTAAATAATACAGTGATATTACTTAATATTACTTAAATAATGCTTGACAGATTTAAACTCACTCGCTCAGCAATACAGCGTAAATGTGCTACAAGCTGCCCTCTGCAATATACACCGTGTTAATGGAGGCACTATTGTTACGAGGCGATTTCCAAATTGAAACAGGAAAAGCCAGATTCGGTTCGTACAGAACTAAATTGTGAAATCAGTAAAGGATCACACAAGATCAATGAGAATCAGCACGTGATATTAAAACACAGGTTTAGGGTGACAATACAAAGGCAATACAATGGGTCCATTAAGTATAAGGGGCGGTCGGGTAGCCTAGTGGTTAAAGCGTTCGCTCGTCACGCCGAAGACCCGGGTTCGATTCCCGACATGGGTACAATGTGTGAAGCCCATTTCTGGTGTCCCCCGCCGTGATATTGCTGGAATATTGCTAATGGCGGCGTAAAACCATACTCACTCACTCACTCACATTAAGTATAATTACGAATGTTCCTGGGTTTTTTCTGTGGAATGTCTTGAACCTGACTCTTGAGTCCCAAATAGTGTTGGAAGCTTGCAGGAATTCGAGGTTTTCTTATGAGTATCAAATCTGCACTTGAAAAGTACTTGACTCAAGTCGGGTCGAAAAAGACCTGGGTTCAGTGTCATGTAGCTCCTATCGGTACAGCCAGTCTTCTAGAACCACCTTAAACAAACCAGCAACAATCGCCACACCACACTATGCATTCATGGTCAGCAGTAAAGCTGATAATAAACCTGGCACAGCAGAGTGCTGTGCAAAGACTCGGTTGTGGATGGACTGTATTATAGCCGTGGTGTTGGCTCTTTTAATAGCTACGAAGACACAACAACAGTCTATGTACGATAACCTGGCCACATCTGGCCCCGGCAACACCTATTTTTCTTTTTTCTCATAACAATGATCGTCTAATGTATTTAAAATTCATATTATCTGTTTCGCCTGAATACGTCGCTCACTCACTCATAGCGGAAAACGCTTATACGAATATATTAATAACTTTCAATGAACATAAAATAATACATCAGTAAGTTGTTTGGCGCATCTACTCATGCACTGGAAATGAAACCGAATCTTTATTTTTTCAGGAAATCCCGCCACGGCCCAGTGTACGTCAGCCCGGTATTACTGAGTCCTACGTTATTCCTGACCTCCGCCCTCAACTGGGGCGTGGTCCTTGGGTGGAGCCTCCTGTTTGACCGGGAGTACCTATGGTTGGCCTTCGCGTTCCTGCTCCTCACATGCCTGTCCACGTACATCTGCCTGGGTCTGTCCTACCGGGACATGGCCGCCCACAGACCCACCCTCGTCAAAGAAGGCAGGAGGGTGGATGTCTGGCTGGTGCGGGTGTTAGTCCAGAACGGCCTTGCCATGTATGCAGCTTGGTGTACTTTTGCCACGTTGCTTAACCTTGCAGCAGCACTCGCCTATGCAAGAGACTTCGGAATCTCACCAAGAACGAGCTCAACCATTTCGCTTGGCATCCTCGCTGGTGAGCTGGTGTTATTTGCTATCTCTGACTGGACATTTCTTGATAAGTATTCCCGTTACACCGTTTCTCCCTACCTTGTGTTGATAGTGGCGCTCACTGGTAGCGTGGTCCAGAACTGGCAATTAGGGGCAGCTAACTCTATATTCACCGTGGTGTTGCTTGTCGTATCGGTGATCGCATTTTTGGTGAAGATTGGACTAACAATTCTCCGACATATTCGAGAGACCGACAGAAGAAAGGAAGCAGTGACAACGCTTGATGATAACTTTACATTTCGCTTCTGAACGTCAACAAGCTGTGGTACATTTTCATAACAATTGTCAATACGTGTTCATTTTACCTGTTTTTGTACGCTTTTGTAATAAAGCACATGATTGATTTTCCACCACTGTCCTTATGTCCTCCTGTAGTATCAAGATCTTAAATCGTTTTTGACTGAGCTCGTTGTTGTGGTAGATAAAAGTTAACTCTTCGTTTACTTGCCTTCAATCGTTGGACCAGATATATGATATTATGTATTGAGAGAGAGTCTATACAATTCTGTCAAGAGCTGAACCTATCTAAAAGTATAGCTCCTCCTTGTAACATGACAATCTGTACCATAACATATTACATAGAGGGTGTCGATACTTTTCAACAGCTGAACGTGTTATATTGAGGATATCGACCCTTGTCAACAGCTTAACGTATTATATAGAGCGTGTCGTTCCGTGTCAATAGCTGAACATGTTATATAGGGGGTGTTTGTCGTTGACAACGACTGGACACGTTATATTGAGGGTGTCCATCCTTGTCAACAGCTGAACATGTTATGTAGGGGGTGTCTGTCGTTGACGACGGCTGAGCAAGTTATATAGAGGGTCGATCCTTGTCAACAGCTGAACACGTTATATGGAGGGTGTCAGTCGATGTCAACAGCTGAATATGTTATATACAGGGTGTCAGTCAATGTCAACAGCTGAACACGTTATATAGAAGGTGTCAGTCGATGTCAACAGCTGAACACGTTATATAGAGGGTGTCAGTCGATGTCAACAGCTGAACACGTTATATAGAGGGTGTCAGTCGATGTCAACAGCTGAACACGTTATATAGAGGGTGTCGGTCGATGTCAACAACTGAACATTATATAGAGGGTGTCGATCCTTGTCAACAGCTGAACATGTTATAGAGGGGGTGTCTGTCATTGTCAACAGCTGAAGACGTTATATAGAGGGTGTCAATCGATGGCAACAGCTGAACACGATATATAGAGGGTGTCAGTAGATATCAACAGCTGAACATTTTATATAGAGGGTGTCAGTTGTCAACAGCTGAACGAGATAACAACACGTCTTCACCTAGCACAACAATAGCGTCGCACTGTCTCTGTCGCCAACCTGTCTCTTTGTGTTAAAAGAGTCGGTGTCAACACAAGTGAATAAATGGTGTGTAAATTACCTATTAAATATTTTCGTAAATTCGCATAATCCTTAAAAGCTATAAAATAATTTATCATACCTCCATATCAGAATGATTAGATCTGATTGGTCCACATGATCTTGATAAAATACTGTGTAACCCGCCTTGGAGGGTAAGAAATTTCTTATCGGTGAAATAATTCTTTTATAACCCACCACGAGCAATGCAGACTGCACTGCATTTCTGAGAGACCGAATAAATCCCTTACACCCCGGGGGGCACCGGTGGTCCAGTCGCCTAAGGCGCCGCAATTCGCTGTGCAGAGTTGCGTCCCTTGGGCTAGCCAGAAACCTATGATTGTGGGTTCGAATCCCGGTTCGCCCCGATTATGTTTCTAGGTTTGTCAGCACCATACCCGTGCTCGTGGGTTTCACCGAAGCGGTAAACGTCCGTGACCTGCACCACTTCGGGCTTTCCTCCCACATTAAGCTGACACGCCGTGATATAACTGGAATATTGTTAAAAGCGGCGTTAAACCCAACTCATTCACTCACCTTACACCCCGCTTCAAAGCAAAAAGCGTGTCACGTCACATCGCACAAGTTAACCTCAGCTCAATCGAAATCCGCGGTAGGATAATCCCCGTTTTTACATGGTATAAAACCTAACGAGGGAAGCATAAAACTCCATGTACCCGGAGTGATCTTCCTACAAAGAATTTATATTACCGACAAGATTTAATGTGACATTGTAAAGGAACTAACACAAATTTTAAAACTGAGAGAAAACAGCTGTTCGATTTTACATGGGATTTACCGCGTCCCTCGTTAGGTTTTATACTACTCGCCTCCGGCTCGTGTTATAAATCCTAACGCGGGACGCAAAACACCGTACCCATGTACCCCGAGTGATCATGCTACAACTTATAATATATATAATGCTGTGTTACAGAGGGTTACCTATAACAGACTCACATATTTATATTAGTAGATAAACCTTTGGCGAGAAAAAAAATCAGGTAAACATAATAAAACATTATGTATCCTTGTTCAGGGCTGATATTTCATAGAGTCATGTGCCATGTATTGTAAATATCAGCTCGCGGCGGAGCTTGGTGCACGTGCAACCGCGATAGAGAACGCATTCCTCGTGCATCACGCAATGACGACACACCTCGACAAATACATTTTTCAAACATTTTCTACAAGATAATGTTTTGTCAAAGTATAAGAGTTGGGATGTGTTTTAAATAGGGGAATATCCTCGTAACTCACCATTATTTGTAAGGAATGGAGAGCTTCTCGGACATTTCCCTCAACATACAGTCTGTCACGGTGACTATTGTATTTTTCGCCCTGACGAACGCTCTGTTCTGAACTAGCGCAGTTAGGTAACACGGCTCGGTGGTCACGTGATCTCGTATGCCGCTGCTTCTACCCTGTTTGCTTGTTTGTATCCACCTCGCCCAACTTAACCCATGGCCCACCAAGATGTAGGTCAGTGCACTGGGTTATGCAAGATCGGTTTTATAACTCATGTTGAAAGCACGTGCAGTATAATGTGTAAAACTCTTGTCCCAAGTGAATATGTAAAGATAAGCTTTGTTAAAACACAACATACAAATACATGTAAATAGGTATTTAATTTGACGATTTTCGGTTTAGCTGTAAACCAGGTGTTCGCGACAAGGTGAGCATATCCTGCCCAAACGGTGGCACCCGTCACAAACACTTGAAAATCAAGACAAAATAAAGAAATGCATCGGACATCATTTTCGTCACAATTGAGTCAAATTTGGAAATGCCCTTTACATCACTTCCATTAAACGTTTTGAAAGCTTTATTGAGGCCTTAAATGTTATAATCCTGATCCTATAAAGTTTTAGCAAAAGTCATGTGACGTACACGTGTGACGATGTTATATAAGCTGTATTAACCTTGTAACAATGGAGACGTTCAGGGAGTCAAACGCGTCAATCGTTCCTTGAATCGAGACGGGCACAAGACAAATGTTTTCTGACGTTAATATAAATAGTATTACTTCAATTTTTGGACACATACTATTAAGAAATGTACAGACACGAGAACGTTGTGTTACATTAGCCATCAAGACACACTTATATTTGAATTTATGATACCCTGATTACTGGCATGAATATTTTTCCTTTCAGTCTCATAGGTCTTGAAACTGTGTTTATTCTACACGTGTGAGGACACATGTCCTTATATCACCACGTGACCTGATGTCGTGACCCCGTTTCTCCAAAGTAAATACAACATCAAGACTGTTGCTGGCCCGGGCAGTGGGCGTAACCTGGTGCGTTTGGGAGATCTGCACACACACACAGAACAACGCAAGAACAGGGCAAGCGACGACGCCTAGTGATAACAAAACACCCTCTTTCAATAATAATGACGTGTAAGTATTGAATTAATGGTGCATATTCTTGTTTGGTGTGCTAGTGTCTGTTCATGTCGGACAAAACATGAAGTGAGATTCAAAGACGTCTGATGAAACTTATGGTTAGTGAATTTGGTTCAGTTAATACTGCCGTGTAAACAGTAATAATAATAATTTGTACTTCACTGATCAATAGAAGGATAATGGTGGCAGGCATTTAGCACAGTGTCATCCATGAACATCCATCATTTTAGCATGGACTACCATATATAAGAGACGAACAATGACGAACACACACACACACACACACACACACACACACAAATACCGAGGAAAATGCATGTACCTGATATTTTGTTTAATATTTTATTTTCATTTACATCACAAAAGACTTCTTCAGATGTATATATAAATATATAAAATGTACCTGGTGTAATAAAGAAGTTGCTCATCCATAACAATTTTGTCTTATTTACTATGTATGTTAGTGACACGCGAACAGCTCACCCAAACGCAGCCCATAGAAGCTGAATTCTTCCCGAATTGGCTGTGACTGAACTAGGGGTGGGCTTGTTCAACAGTGCGGATCACACACGAAGTCACGTTGCATCTCGTGCTCGAGTACATGCACCGACGGAGGTTCAGAGTTTAGGAGCGTTGTGTAAGCGCTGACTTTAAGAACGCAGGACGCCACAAGTCGCCACAATTGTATCAACACTGCTGCATGTACAACGTTGATTAGTGTGAAAGGTGAGTAGAGTATTTCGGCGCTACTTCAGAGGGATAATGTAAAGCGACCAATTTAATATTGAGTTTATTCGTTTAATAATGTGGCCAAAAAAGTTCATTGTTACTGCCCCCAACAATCACCTGATGTGATTAATTACCACTACCGATATTAGTTAATAGATGGTTTTCCAGTATATGTGACTATGCGGAATGATGTCTGAGAAAGCAGATGTGTTGTAATTTCTTCTTTTAAGTCAGGATAAGAATTTATGGATGAACAACTTCTTTATTACAATTGAGAGCGACGTTTCGGTGTAGGTTCTAACACCGTTATCAAGCAACACACAAATTCTTATCCTTACTTAGTACTCCAACTTCTAAATGCCCATCAAAGAAGTTCTTTTAAGTCATTAGGATTCCGATGTCTTGTCAGTCAAGCTGATTACTTCACTTAGGTTTGGTTGCAAAATAAGATACATAAAATCACTCCGATGCATGTTGGTAGCAATGATAAAATCACTACACTGATAACGACTTTGTTTACAAGGTAAGCGTCAGTATGCTGAGATCAGGGCGGTAACGACACACTTCACTGCATACACTGGATGCATCGCGTCAGTGATGTTGTTCACACCCAGTCAGTAATGGTGTTCACACCCTGATAGACACGTGTATAGCAGGTAAATACTGACAGATAAATAGTTTATTTATGTCTCAGGTTACATAAGCTAGGTATATGCCCAAAATAGAATGGACATGTAATTTAAAAGTAACGTTCAGCCACAATATCCTACATACATTGTAATATACATGGTACGCCAGTATACTGTTCATGAATTAAATAGTTGTTTTCATTTATAAATTTTATAAAGCGTTCTTGCTTATAATACTTGACTTAAATACAAGTTGGTTTAAATCAGTCAATAAAAGTAGGATGTAATAACATACATTATTACTCTGTCGCCGAAATACCTCTGTTCAGGTATTCCCTGTATAATGGGCAGTGTTGAATATCATGAAACACTTTCTTTTATTATATCATCTACATCCTTCCCTGGATTTAATTCTAAAGTTTTATCAGTATTTACCTTTCAGTTAATCTGTTTCATTAAACAGCAGGGAAACCATGTAAGTTTATAAATATAAGCAGTAAATTCAATGCAGAAGTAGTTTATTGAGGCATTCAACATGTGAACTTGTATTTAGACTTTAGAAATGCTTGTTTTTTCCATGTCTATCTTCAATTGAGACAGTGTTGTTATTGCTCTGGAAGTACAAACAAGACACAGAGATATGAAAACACTTCTCTAAAAACGTCTGAAGTGACTATAAAATAAAAACAAGACATAAGAAAAACAATTTACCATTATTTATTAGTATTATGACCCCAATCCTAATAACCCCCCCCCCCCCCCCGTGTGTTTGCAGCAGTTCACATAAAAAAACACACCAAGTCTCGTGTGTCATTTCACCCCGGAAATGTTATAATATTGCAGCATGGAATGAAGATAAAGATTAAATGAATAATACATGTGAGAATTACATATTATTTACTTCAAATAAAGAAAATCTCTCACAAAGCACTTGGATTTTCCCCCTGTATTCTCAACTTGTGAAAAATTGTCCTTTACGATAATGACAATACTACTCAAGAATGTGAAGTTGTGGGGATTATTTTGGAAAATTACACAATTGAAATGTCAAACCCATGTACATGTCAACGAGTTTTTTCTACTAATCGAGATAAAATGATTAAACTTAACTTTGAAAGCAAAATCTTTGAAATTGAACAAACCACCAAGAGATGGATGAAAAGAATTATAACCCCATTAGGCAAAATTACAATTATCAAATCAATGCTCATTTCAAAACTTAATTTCCTTTTCCTTACCCTTCCTAGTCCCCCAGATGAATTCCTTAGAAAGATAAATACTATTCTTTTCAAGTTTTTATGGGATAATAAACCAGACAAAATAAAGAGAACAGTTGCTTGTAAACCTATTTCCCTTGGAGGACTTGGTATGATAAATATTTTTGCATATGTTGATGCTTTGAAAATAATCTGGATAAAAAAGGTTACTAAATGTTGATTTGGAAAAGAAATGGAAAATTTTAATGACTAATACTACTCCTGAATTTCCTGATTTACTATTTATGGGAAGTGATTTTCCACTTAAGCTTGCTAAAAAAAAAAAAAACAATTTTGGAAAGATTGTTTTACTGCCTTTTCTAAATATAGCAATAAAATAAAACCCAATAATTATGAAGAGTTCCTGAGGGAACCTCTGCTATACAATAAAAATATTATTATAAATGGCAAATCATTAGATAACAAAACCTTTCATCTCAATAACATACACAGCATACATTGCTTGCTAAGCAATGATGGAAATTTTATGACATTGCAACAATTCTGTAAGAAATACTTCAATATAAATTTTCTTGAATTTTATGGTATTACAAGATCAGTAAATACATACAGGATACAATTAGGCATTAATAAAGACCTGCATCTGGAAACAACAAACAATACAAATATATCTATTGCCAATCTCTTTTCATGTAAAAAAGGCTCAAAGAAATACTACTATGTAATAAGTCAAACCGATGAAAGCTTAAAAGTTATTGACAAGTGGGAAGAGGAACTTTTAATGGATATGAACTGGCCTAGCTTATTTATCAGAGCACACAAAACTACTCCAGGCCCTAAACTTAGATGCTTTCAGCTTAGATTGCTCCACAGAATTCTACCTGTTAATACTTATCTACTCAAGATGCATATTGTTGACAACTGTCTATGCACTTTCTGTAATGCCGAGCCAGAATCTATCCAACATCTGTTTTGGGACTGTAGGCTAAGCAAAAACTTCTGGAAAAGATTTTCACAATGGATTGAATCCAAGTGTCCACATACTGGCAAGATAAATCTTACTTCAGACCTAATTCTTTTTGGCTTTTCAAAACATTTCCATACCGATGATATTTTTTATCTGATACTCTTATTGGCCAAATTTCACATTTATAGATGAAAAATAACCAACCAACCATTACACATTTCCAAAATGAGGTTAAATATTATTACCAAATAGAAAAATATAGACACTTTAATAAAGCCAAACAGACTGAATTCTATACGGAATGGGCTCCTTATGAAAACCTTTTGAAAATATAAACATTTGCTATTCCAAAACGTTACTAAATATATATCCTGCATTCTGTCTTCATAAGTACTAAAGCTTCTAGTGAGTGTGAATGTGTGTATGGATGTGTGTGAATGATATGTACTTTCATAAAAAACCCTGGTCATGTATTTTGACTCTTACCAAAACATGATGTACTTTTACCAGTAACAATGAGTCATCTCTAATAAAGATATGAATGAATAAATACATTTCTGTATTACTAACAGATTTGAAAGTGAAGATGATAGATAGACAAATACACTCTTTACAACACATTATCTATATTACGTGACCATATACACTGAAAGCATGCAATACAGTACTCATGAATACACAATTTACAATGTACAAATTGGGAGCAGAAGAGCGTATGTGTCTAGTACATATATATACATAAGGTGTTTCTCTAAAATTCAAAGAGACAGTATCATGTATTCCCAAGTATCATAATCACCTTTTTTTGGTCATGAACATCTGCACCCAGAGACAACAAAAGCATGTCGTCAAGCATTTCTATTTTCACATATACATCAACATCAAGTTTATCAGTCAGACCTGCACAGAAACAATTTCTGACTAACATAACCATCAGAAGATGACAAATTTGAAAGAACAAATCATCTGTTTCCATTTAATGTGTCTGTCCGTATAAAAGAGTAGTTATTGTGCTATCAAAACAATAAGATGGAATTGGGATTCGGAACTTTGTATTTCTGTGTCAGGTACACACCACTATGAGTCAAAATCAAACTTGTTGCCATGGAAACAAAAAATATATAAAAAAATAAAAAAGGTTTATTAGAAAAAGGCACCTGTTGACAACCTGGTCTTTGTGTGTGCACAGTTTTAAGCCTAGTTTTTTACCTATTAGTTTTAGAGATATGGGCTGCACAAACAAACCACCATAAACCATGCTAAACAGAGTCAAAGTAAAAAAACGTGAAAACAGGAACAAAAAATTTTTTAAAATAATTATTCCCTAAATAGCAAAAGGCAGCACTTAATCCCCTTGTTAATACTTGAACCAAATTCGAATAAAACATATCTCACAGTCTTCAAGTATGCTCCGAAAATATGGATGGACAGACAGATCAGATGACAATATCCAACCGCATTATATGCAGAGGGGATAAAAATGAATATGTGTACTATAATGAGAACAATACATGTATCAAATGCATGTCACCAAACCATCCCTTACACACAACCAGATTGTAAGCTTGGTATAGTCCTTGTTGAGAAAGAGGACTAATTTCGGAATGACATCCGCAAGGGTTTTCTTTACATCTGTATTGCCAAGACCATCTTCTCTATCACGCTGAAAATTTTTGCGCAGGTGACCAAGATTCAGTCCTGATCTGGCAATTTTCTCGGCAATTGACATTTTCATGACCCCTTCGGCTAAGAGAGAATGGAGTGTTTTGATGTGTTTGGCCTTTTCTTTGTTGAAGAGAAGTAGATTGTGGACTGCTGATGGTGGGAAACTAAACCTAGCAAGTTCCTGAATTTTCATCTTTGTATGAGATTCAAGCTTACCAAGGACCTTTACATCTTCTATGGCATTGTGTGCTTCATATGATGAGTGCAAAAAGGTCTTGGCTAGATTTTCTTGCTTGTATGATGATTGTCCAGGAACGGCCTTGAAGACAGGTAGGCTATCAATAAGACCTGATACAGTTGAAAAATTGTGCTTCACACTGGATGTTTAGCAATGCAGATGAAAATACAGGAACATCAAATCTTCTTCCATTATGTGCCACAAGGAATACATTGGGAAACCCACTGAGCCATTTACAAAACTTGTCAACTGCAAACTGAACAGTTTCAGGCTGAACTTGTTTCCTATTGACCGTCATTGTATACTACTCAAAAGAAGTTACGGATCAGCAGATTCTTTCAAATTACTATAGTTAATCTGTAATGGCATGAGAGATTAACTATAGTAATAGAAAAGAATTGGGTGATCCTTAACTTCTTTTGTCTAGTATACCACTATACCAGTAACCTGTTGAGATTGGTACTTTTGGAAGTACATTTCATTAACCGAGCACTACCGAAGTGATTTAGGATACATCTGTACTTTCGGATTGGTAGTCTAGGTCTATTCCTCATCCACCACCACTTGCATGTGCCCCATGTTTTGGTGATTATACCTGGTTTCCATGGTGCTAATGGGATAAGGTCCTCCCGCTTGGACGTTACACCAGTGCACCATTGCACCATTGCAGGTAAACCTGCAGTCTAAGTTGATGGCTATATACAACGGGCTGGGCTGGGCTGGGCTGAGACAATGCAGATAAAGTGACTTGTCTTAGGACACAACAAGCATCATCAAGTGGGTTTGCTAGGATTCGAACTGGCAACTTTTTGATTGATTGCCTAGTTGGTTAAACTCTCAATCATGCACTTGGCTACATGATCAAATAAAACTATTAGTTGAATTTTTTCAAAATTCTCACCTGTTTGAAGATGAGACTGGTAGACTTTCAATGTTAGATGCTTAAGGAGTCTGGTCAGAATGTCCACTTTCATCATCAGAACTAGCATCAGCTACTGGTACAGTAGAGGAATGGGATGACATCAATCATCTGAAAAATGAAAAATTGAAATCCAAATTGTTTTCATGTATTATACCCGAATTAATATTGGTTCTTTTATGTGCTGAAACAATTTCAGTCATGGAACAACTTATTCTACAGTCCCATCTGATGGATTGATCTTCCATGTCCCACAGAAATATTTAACCTATGGAAAAGTGTCTTGTTGTTTCTAAATGATATACAATAGTTGCATATACATTGTACAATGGAATATTTTCAAAATAATCTTATTTCCATCTGAACATATCTCCCACTATTCAACACAAGCTATACATGTACATACTAAAAATATATAGAAAAGAATAAACCTAATTTCAGGAGGTGCATCTGGTAGAGAAATAAACCTGATGGGTTAAAGCCAGACCAGGAGCAACAATGAGAAACAGGAATTCCAAATTCAATTTTTTTTTTTTTGAATATCCGACACCTATACAAGATGATATTCTTTGTTTATATTTGACGATTTCCAGTATCTACACACACGGTCGTCATTAAACAATGAATTCATTTGATTCAGAGTATCCACCATGTCTATTGTATCATTGTGTTATTAACAATTGGTTTGAACACAAATGACTAGTTTCATAAACAAACATTGTTATGACATTGTATAGAACTTACTCCATCTCCATTCTAAATGAATCATTTGCAGCCTGTTGAGTCGACTCTTTGGCAACAGCTTCAACATAGCCTCCATCCCTCCGTTCCATGCTTTTTAAACTTCTCTGGTTTGATATTTAATGTTGAAAGGAGATTATTCATCCTGTCTGGTCCCCCAACGCTATCGATCATAGCTGTAAATAGATATTAGCCACAATATAATCATGATAATTATAAGAATGTATCTAATATTATTTTTAGGAATGAGGGAGGGATGTGTGCCTGTTCATATAGTTGGCAGTAAAAATTCTAAGTTTAATCAATACTTTTTATAAATCGGGCATAGCTGTCTGGGAGCAATACTGACTTAAATTTCACCCCCACCCCCTAGACACAAGGACAACTGTCACAAGCGTGCAATGTCTGACCCTTTTCCCATGTTGAAGCATACTGGAAAAAAGCCTTACTATACTTACTTACCTTTTGTTGAAAAAACAAGACAACATAAGACATTAATAAAACATGATATCGTGACATGAACAATAAGAAAGGCATGACGCTGAAATATATGATCGAAAACAGGACAATATTTGTGCTTTACATCATCGGAATGCCAAAACTTTGAGAGCATTTTATTGGTCAATTAAATGTAAAACAAAAATAAAAATTTACCTGTTCCAAGCTTTGTGTTGATAACAAAACATGGCATCCCTGACTTCCCCTTCTTCTCCCTGTGCGTCTTCCCGTATGGAACCATGTTTATTTGCCCACATTGTCTGACATTTCACGCACAAACAGCCGCTAAGTCCTTTCCTCATCTCGCCGACAATATTCCCATACGTTAATGGAATAGGGCCCAATTTGCAAGCGACGAGATTGGAGAGAAGTTCCCCGAGCTCGACCATCCTTCGCTCTTCCTTCCATCTCTGCTTGCGTATTTGCCGAGTTTGGTGTTTCGAAAAAGAGGACAGTCGTCGTCCTTGCAAGGATCACCAAAGTAAACATGGCAAGCTGGGTAGTTGTGGTGGATGAGCACGTTTGATTTTAATATTTTGGTGTGATTACCGGTCTTTCACCTTTTTGAATCGACCACAGCTGTCTGCCAGTCGCCATGATTGTTTACAATAAGGGGCGTAATTCTTACTCGGTATTACATCACCCCAACATTGCCGATGTTGGAAACATCGGCAAAAGTCGTAGTTTTCACCGGAAGTGTCCCATTATACAGGGGATACCTAAATAACAATAAGCTGGTTTTACACATTGTTTAATCCCAAAGCGCGTGTATATGTACCACCGGAACTAGGTTAACAAATATAGAAAACTCTCAACATCGATGTTATACGTGTAGAGATGACAGATAAGACCGTTATGCACGCACACTCGATGACTCCACGCAGGCTGACGTCACATGGCATTGTTCGCCTATGTATCTTTCAACAAACTGTAACAATTTACGTCATAGTGTATTGTGACGTTTCGGGGCGGAAATCTAAAGGTGTGTAGGCCGTTGTTAGGTTTGTATGTTTGATGTTTACAATGGTCACGTTTACGATGGTCTGTTAATAATCGAGTCTGGACCAGACAATCTAGAGACTGACAACACTAGCATAGATCCACGCAAATGGGATACGATGACATGCATCAACCAAGTCAGCGAGCATGTCCATCCGATCCAGCTGGTCTCTTTTTCCGTTGTACAGTAGTAATTGAAGACGTTTTATTCTGATAAACTCAAATGGAGTATGCCGTGTGTCACACACTATGGATACATACTGTCATCCGCTTGACCTAGTTAAGACGGGGACTCCCACAGTTCCATCAAATGAAGTTTTAAAAGGTTATAAGCGGTAAGTAATAAATGAAACACAAAAACTCGCCCCTTGTAATATCAATTTTAGAAAACTCGATTAGTATTCAGCATATAGTTAAAATGCGTGTGTTAAATCTTCATAGAATGTCGTACTCAAAATGTTTATTTTTCTTTGTTCCACTTCAAAACATTCCAGAAACTATCATAAAAATGTTAACGTGTATACTTACGAGGAGCCGAGTCATACCGCAACGAGTCAAGTGAAGAAGTATCCTGCTCAGAATTACATAAGAAAACAATCGACAGGTGATGTGGATTACGAAATGTACCGATACCGCGATACCATAGTCATGCTATAATTCGTTTTCAATATTACTGTTATTTAACTGTTTAACCCATTCTAGACTAGACAAATTCATATACTAACCTGTCAGTCCTTGTGTTTCCCAGAGAATAAATTAAAAACAAATTTGGCAAGTCTTGACTGCCTCACCCCTGAAATTAACCATTGTCCCCGGCTCCATTTTGATTATAGTTTGGATTTTGTACATATATATTTTTAAATAAGATCACCTTAATTCTGGGACTAAATGTTTGTTTACTGATCTATTCGTTACTATAGTTACCTCATTTAGTATAATTGACCTCTTACTCCAAATATGCTATACAGATACATCCCAGGATATACATCGGAGTGAGGGAGTATGGTTTTACGCCGCTTTAAGCAATATTTCCACAATATCCCAGCGGGGAACACCAGAAATGGGCTTCACACATTGTACCCAAGGATATACATGGATGTAGACAGATAGGTGTACGGGATTTCACTAGCTAGATGGACCGATCATTTGGCTAATGTTGCAGCAAATTGTATGATAAAGCTATACATAATCAGAAGGTGTTGTGTTTCAGGTGTGGTTGTGATCGCCCATGATGAAGTCGGTCCCGCCAATGTTGTTGCAGGCCCTCAATGTAGGGGCTCTCCTCGCCTTCATACTCACCGCCGCCTTCAACGGACTGGCGTCAGATACTAGCATAGGTAGGTCAGTGACGACTGTGGGCGCATGGTATGTCTTTCCTATGTGCTGTAGACAAGCATGAGTCTTTGGTGGTGATAATTTTGGACTATTGGGATTAGGGGAAATTTCCATGAGAAATATATGCATTTGGTAAATTTGTTTGAGTGTGTTTATCTTTTGATTTAACGTGAAATGTGTTGTATAATAACGCTGATGAGGAGAGTAGGCTATTACTTCTGACAAGAACATTATAAAGATATTCTACGTCCGCTTCAGTGACCATTGAAGAAATAATGTGGAAAGTTATAATTTCTTGAAATGTTGAAATGTCAAATAGCAGTTGAGCAAAATTTGTATTTCTGTGTTTACACCAATAAATGTGGTAGTATGTCCATGTTTATTTTACTATGTAAGTGGTATGTTTAATGTTAGACCTGCATCACTACGGGCTTCCCCCACCCCCACCACCCCCACCACCCCCACCACTACATTGCTGAAACGTCATGATATGACTGGAAAACTGTTCAAAGCGCCGTTAAAATCAACTCACCTTTACAGGGCGAACATATATCACGTATTATGAAAATATAGTGATGTGCGACTCTTTAAGATTTGTCTCTAATTTTTGTCTTTAATCTTTCACTCTCTATCGCTCCTAAGTGGGTCTTATATTGTGCTGATGCCACAGACGGGTGATGTGGCTGCGTGTTGAAGCCTCGCATCATGGATTTCTGTTAATTTCGTTGCCATCAGATATTAGTCATCCGACTGAGACGTAAAAAGCGTCCAATGATCATCTCATCTGATGTGGCTATTTGAAGTAGTTAATCTTTCGGATAAAGCGTTAAAGTAACAAGATCAGTATTTGTTTGAATTGTGCTCAGTGCACTCCTGTGCGAACCCGTTATGGGTTGTTATTTTGAATATAAGACTCATTAATCAAGCTGTGGATGTTTTTACTTTGTGTTTCTTGCAGGCGTCTTCCTAAATTCCACAGGGGACATCTCGGACGTATTCTACATCGAGATCACTCCCGCCGGCTGGACCTTCAGCATATGGGGCCTCATCTATGCCTGGCAGGCTGTCTGGATTGTCTACTCATTGGTCCGCATCTGCAGGAAGAGTCCAGAAGGACCTCTCTACCTCAACCCCGTTCTTCTGCCCCCCGCCTTCTTCGGAATGTACATCCTGAACATGTTCCTCAACATCAGCTGGCTCCTGCTGTTTGACCGCCAACTCATCGAGCTGGCTTTCAGCTTCCTGTTCGCCATTGCCTTCACCCTGTACATCTGCCTGTGGATCTCCTACACCTCCCTGGATAACAACATGGAGGTCCTGGCTAAACTCAATCTTAAGATTGAGGACACTTTAGTGCGTGCATTCGTCCACAACGGGCTTGGAATCTATGCGGCTTGGACCACCATTGCTTCCTTCCTCAACATGGGCTTTGTGATTGCCTACAGAGCTAACCCCGCCATCGACCAGAGCACCGCGTCCTCCATCTCCCTCGGCTTCATCACCGCCGCCTTGTTCCTCTTCGTCATCACCGACCTCTTCCTATTCGACAGATACAGTCGGTATACCATCACGCCTTATGGCGTCATCGTGTGGGCTCTCTCAGGCAGCCTGGCCAAGAACTTTGACGCTGCTCGCGGGAACTCTATCTTCACCATTGTACTCATAGTGATAGGCGTGTTAGCTCTCATTGCCAAGATAGTCTTCGTCATCATCAGAAGCAAGTCCAAACCTGTGTTTACCTCATCCACGAACATTACCATGCCGGAGAAGCAGGACACTGTCGGCATGGCCTGACGTCATCAACACGTTTCATAAACTGGTGAAACCCGTGAAGATCAGTATCAGTATTGGTGTTCAGCAACCCATGCTTGTCCTAAGGGTCGACTATCGGGATTGGGTGGTCAGGCTGTCTTACTTGGAGGATGCATGCCACGTATCCAGTAGATCGATGGTCATGAATGTAATCACTGGATTGTCTGTTCCAGACTCGATTATTAACAGACCGCCGTCACATAACTGGACTATTGTTGAGTGCAGCGTTAAACAAGAAAACACTCATAAGCTGGAGACGATGTATTTAAACATTTTTATGCTGGCGAATTGCCAAAGTCGCATTTATATCATATTCCCAGTGTTGTGAACACATTGTTCACAAGATCGGATTCGTTTCGCATTTGTCCCTATTAACGAGTAACGTGTCAAATACAAATCTCAACAACACGAGTTATCGCCCTTCTTTGAAGCATGTTCTGTTATCAGAACAAGCCTGACAACACAATAACATATACATGGTACATATTTAGATGTGCGTAATATGCAATGCAGTCAATGATTTGAAGTGTGACTATCTCCCAGGTGTTCAACTCATGATCAAGAATTGATTTTCTTGTTTGATTTATTTCTCGACATTTTTACATATTGTATTGTATTTTGTAATAGAAGCGTGTTATTATTTATATTTAACTTTGAAAAGCAATGATGCTCTAATCTGTATATATAAATATAACTTATTTGATTAAAATCTTAACTCATAATATTCTGAGTCTTTTCTTCATTGAACGTTTCGTGAGGAAAAATGGGGTTTAACGTTGCGTCCAATATCATTGCACTTATATAGCGATGTGTGCCTCTGTGCCTGTGTGCGTGCGCGCGCTATACCGGAAGTATGCTGAATTGAAAGTGCTAGGCCACTGAGATACCATGCTACAGTTTAACATGAAACCCCACTCAGACACAGTATACTGATTCCTAGCCGACCAGTCCTTGTTTTAGCCCTTTAATGCGCCAGGCAGGGTAACAAGTACTATATTTTAATGTATTTTGGTATGATGCGGCCGGGGAAGTGTCAGGTTAAGATTCAGTGAGTTTAAAAAGAAGATATCCCAACATCTCAACGTTATGAGATCGAAACTCAAAGAACGCAGATCATAGACGTTACGTCTCTGGTAAGGTTTGATATTCAGCTGCAAAATCTCTGATGTTGGATTCGGAAGAACGGTCAGCGAGCCAATAAGGTAACTCGGCACAACGAATGTGTCACCCTCAATCACTCGGCAATCCCTGCTCTATGTTCAAGGCCACAAAGACATTGCCGTTTATCAGTTGTAACAGTGCTTACGTCGAATATAAACTACAAAGGACATTCATATCTAAATACACAAAAGCTCACATATACATAAGTGTATGACCGTTGTTTTTCGCCCCAATCAGCAATGTCATAGCTATTTTGCGGGGGTCTGTTATGATTAGTGAGTGACTGAATACATCAGCAACGACTTGTGGTCGTACGATGACACGTTTTGAACAGCCACCGAAACTGACCAGCCGATCCTCTCTTGTAGTTGCGGCCTCCTCCCGTGACGCGCATGGGAGGGAGGGGACTAATTCTTCCCTGAATCTCAACCGGAATGAATACATTAAGGGACACAAATAATGTTTAAAAACAAGTACAGTCCGTTTGATTCTATCTGAGACCGATGAATTGCTCACTAACTCAAAATCAATAATTGCAACAAAACCAAAATGTGCACAGCGACATGAATTGGACAGACCAACTCTGATGGTTTGTCTCATAATTTTGGACAACCGAATAAAACAACTGTTCAACAAACGATCATCATATTGTTGACATTTATCGCCATCCCACACCAGGGAGGACCAGTCGCTCATGGAGCAGCCAGGTAATGAACAACCATGTGCACCGTATATGGGGGTCATCTCAAAAGACGTTTTGGGTGTTCAATCTGAGTCACTGTTGCAGGTTTCTGAAGCCGTGACAGTGCATTCGGAATCGGTGTCGCTGTTGTCCGAATCGCTACCGCCGCTGTCCGAGTCTACCCTGATGATCACTGGCTTGATTGTGGCATGGTCCAATCCACTATGATCCCAATATTGTCTCTCTATTTCATTCTCAACTTTCTCAACACACTTTTGCCACGTTTCCTGCGTGATGGTGTCTATTGATTGTTGAACCAGTTTCTGTACATCCCACAGTTTGAATGTTGTATTTTGCCTGGCAACATCCGATTTAATGGTACCCCAAATTAGTTCTATTGGGTTTAAATCGCAATGATAGGGCGGCAATCGCAAAACTGAATGGCCATGTTCTTTAAGATACTCGTCATCTTTAAAGACAGGTGAGGTTTTATTAGACTTTATAATATCATACAGAACAGGTTTCGTTGCCTTTTGTGGATACGGTATTGCTTTGTGTGTCAACCATTCTATCATATCATGGAGATGGAGATGAAAAGGCCAAGGCACAAGTTGTAGTATTCTCAGTTGGAATATTGATGGATTGTACAAACACGCGAGCTCTTCATTTAGTGATTTTAAACAGTTCTGCAGTAGATGCGACATTATTAGTTTCTGTGAGTCGTTTGTTAAGCAGGAAGATGACTTGATCTATTGTCCGTTTTCAATCATTTAACTTTTGTCGACCTAAACATAAACAACGTGGGCGTTACAGTAGTGGTGTAACCGTATTGGTGAAAGATAATTTAATCAAGAACAATCTTATTCGTCGAATATGTCATTCATTTATCGACTGTGTTGTGTTGCACTTTCAAAGAAGTTATTTTGGATTACAAAAAAGATTCAGTTTCAATATGTGTTTATATCTCGCCTGAAAACTCCCCTGTTAATAATGAGGCTAACATTGATCCAATAAGTCGTCTTGAGGGATATATTGAGACAATCAAAAATATCTATAACAATCATAACCCACTACTTGCTGGAGATTTCAATGCAAGGATGCGTACATTTCTGGATTATATCCCAGCTGATGACCTCAACTTCATCCATGAGAACAGTGATGACTATCCAACTGCTGGGTTCGATATTCCCCGTAAAACAAAGGATGACACTCGACACAACAGTTACGGTGTCAAACGAGCAAAATTATGTTGCACACGTGATGTCCATGTACTAAACGGGCGGTTATTTGATGATATGGATTAAAACTTGACTTGTATCACACATTAGAATGATTTTATTCCAGTTTGGATTTGGTTTTGTTTGGCTAAACCAAGACATTGGTAATATTCAACATTTCATGACATATTTTAAACGAAGATTTTACGACTGCCTCAATCAATATTGGCACTTTTCCCTGTCATCATCTACGAAATGCAATTACTACTCACAGTTCAATTCATTACTAAATGTGGAATCATATATTACTTGTGTTATGTCTTCTTACCAACGTAGACTTATAGCCATGTTCCGGTGTAATAATTTCAGACTTGCTGTTGAACTGGGGCGTCACAACAACATCCCATATAATGAACGTGTATGCACTTTCTGTTTTTCAAAGGGACATAACCATGCTGAAGATGAATTCCATGTTCTCATGATTTATGACCAGTATTCTAGAGCAAGAAGAAACTCTTTTCCCAAGCGTCTCGTTACCCCTCCCTCTATTGAGAATTTTATAAGACTTTTGTCAGCTGAAAACGAACAAATTATAAAAAAGCTTAGGTAAATTTCTCTCCCAAGTCATGAATATCGAAAGGAAACGGTAAATCATTATTAAATCTATTCAGCATGCAAATATATATACAGTATATTTCCATTGTATTATGGGCCGGTGGCCTAAAGTATCGAATAAATTTATCTGTCTGTCTGTCTGTCATATCGCCCTTCCTACTGTTAGACGTTGGGGCTTTTGTGTTAGGTACCTGAACGCCATGATATGGAGCATTGTCCATGACAACCAGACTCTTGGGGAGCAATACCGGTAGCAGTTGAGTTTTAACACATTCTAGGAATACCGCTCCGTTCATTTCGGTATGATAGTCTCGGTTGTCCTTGGATTTTGCCTTGAAGACTAGCGAACAGCCTGGTAGGAATCCCCGACTCTTGCAGCCAGCATGGAGCACAATAAGCCGCTCACCCTTGCCAAGTGGCAATTTCCTGCACAGAAATCAGAGGAGGAGCTAGGGAACCATTGTGTTCCTGTGGTATGGGAAGCGTTTACCCACGTTTCGTCCAAGTATACGGGCTCATAACCCTCGTAACGTTTTTCTCGTATTGTGCGTAAGAAATGGTTCCTTAGGCGAACAATCAGACCTCTCGCATAATGCATGTCTATTGTCGGAGCCTACTTTTTTGTAACGGAAACCAAATTGGTGTAGCAATTTCCATAACTGATATTTTGAAATGGTCAAAGAATGATTTGTCTCCATATATGTTTTTAGAGTACGGAGAGATTCATAGATATTTTGTTTATACAGAGTCTTAATGGCGTTTCTAACCATCTCTTGTTGAAATGAATCGACTTTAAAACATCGCATGGGTTTTGAGATGGTCCCCTCAGGTGTGTCACTGCAGGTTGAAGAAAGTGGAGCCTCGGTCCTAAATTAAATATTAAAACACCTGGCTGAAGTTATTAGTAAGTTGATAGCAGTATTCAGACACATCCTAGAACATCGATATGTATCTGGTATCGCCATGTATTCCCGCTCAAAACAAGAACAAGACTACGTAGTATTCCGGAGACTATGAACGGGGTGGGGGTCCGGCATTTATGGGGAGGTGGATATTTGGTAGAGACAGAAAACGGTTCGGGAAAAACCAGACACTGAACTATAAATGTACTGGTTTTGGGAACAGAATCAAATTTTCAGGGTGGTTACTTTGTCCCCCGTCATGTGTGTACTCGTCATATGACTGTTTACAAAGATGTCCTATTGACCACCTGACTGTCTCCAAAGATGTCCTACTGAACATCCGACTGTCTACAAAGATGTCCTACTTACCACCCGACTGTCTACAAAGATGTCCTACTGACCACCCGACTGTCTACAAAGATGTCCTACTGACCACCCGACTGTCTCCAAAGATGTCCTACTGAACATCCGACTGTCTACAAAGATGTCCTACTGACCACCCGACTGTCTACAAAGATGTCCTACTGTCCACCTGGTTGTCAACAAAGATGTCCTACTGACCACTCGACTGTCTACAAAGATATCCTACCGACCACCTGACTGTCTACAATGATGTCTTACTGACCACCTGACTGTCTACAAAGATGTCCTACTGACCACCTGGCTGTCTACAAAGATGACCTATTGACCATCTGACTGTCTACAAAGATGTCCTACTGACCACCTGGCTGTCTACAAAGATGTCCTGCTGTCCAAATCACTGTCTACAAATATGTCCTGCTGTCCAACTCACTGTCTACAAAGATGACCTACTGACCACCTGACTGTCTACAAAGATATCCTACCGACAACCTGGCTGTCTACAAAGATATCCTGCTGACCACCTGACTGTCTACAAAGATATACTGCTGACCACCTGACTGTCTACAAAGATGTCCTACTGACCACCTGACTGTCTACAAAGATGTCCTGCTGTCCACCTGACTGTCTACAAAGATCAAAGATATCCTACTGTCCACCTGGTTGTCCACAAAGATATCCCACTGACCACCTGGCTGTCTACAAAGATATCCTTCTGACCACCTGGCTGTCTACAAAGATATCCTTCTGACCACCTGACCGTCTACAAAGATATCCCACTGTCCACCTGGTTGTCCACAAAGATATCCTACTGACCACATATGGCTGTCTACAAAGATATCCTTCTGACCACCTGGCTGTCTACAAAGGTATCCTTCTGACCACCTGACCGTCTACAAAGATGTCCTGCTGTCCACCTGACCGTCTACAAAGATATCCTACTGACCACATGGCTGTCTACAAAGATATCCTTCTGTCCACCTGGCTGTCTACAAAGATATCCTACTGTCCACCTGGCTGTCTACAAAGATATCCTACTGTCCACCTGACCGTCTACAAAGATATCCTACTGACCACATGGCTGTCTACAAAGATATCCTTCTGTCCACCTGGCTGTCTACAAAGATATCCTACTGTCCACCTGGTTGTCCACATAGATATCCCACTGTCCACCTGGTTGTCCACAAAGATATCCTACTGACCACATGGCTGTCTACAAAGATATCCTTCTGACCACCTGGCTGTCTACAAAGGTATCCTTCTGACTACCTGACCGTCTACAAAGATGTCCTGCTGTCCACCTGACCGTCTACAAAGATATCCTACTGACCACATGGCTGTCTACAAAGATATCCTTCTGTCCACCTGGCTGTCTACAAAGATATCCTACTGTCCACCTGGCTATCTACAAAGATATCCTACTGTCCACCTGACCGTCTACAAAGATATCCTACTGACCACATGGCTGTCTACAAAGATATCCTTCTGTCCACCTGACTGTCTACAAATATGTCCTTCTGACCACCTGGCTGTCTACAAAGATATCCTACTGTCCACCTGGTTGTCCACAAAGATATCCCACTGTCCACCTGGTTGTCCACAAAGATATCCTACTGACCACATGGCTGTCTACAAAGGTATCCTTCTGACTACCTGACCGTCTACAAAGATGTCCTGCTGTCCACCTGACCGTCTACAAAGATATCCTACTGACCACATGGCTGTCTACAAAGATATCCTTCTGTCCACCTGGCTGTCTACAAAGATATCCTACAGACCACCTGACTGTCTACAAAGATGTCTGACTGGCTACAAAGATGTCCGCCTGTCCACCTGACTGTCTACAAAGACGTCCTACTGACCACCTGGCTGTCTACAAAGATGTCCTGCTGTCCAAGTCACTGTCTACAAATATGTCCTGCTGTCCAACTCACTGTCTACGCAGATGTCCTGCTGTCCACCTGTGCTTCGGCGACCACAGACAACGTTAAAAAAAAAAGCTTCAATCTCCTGATGAATCACTGGTGACACTTTGATTACATTGCAAATCTGTGCAACACTAAAACAACAGAATGGTAATGAACTGTCAATGAAAATATCAGGCTGAATTACCAGGTGAGCTACAGCACCGTCGGCCATTATTATTCATCTGCAAAATAAAGGTGTAAAATTGCTCGAAAATACCGATCCATTATCATAGCGATATGTTTGTTAATGGCATTCATATTTATCATATATTACGATAATATATTTAATAAATGCAAGTGAGTGAAAATGTCTTTCAAGATGGTGGCAAATATAACTATATAATCAACATTAAAATATCTATATGCAGAGCCATATTAAAGAAAAAGCGTAGATCTAAATGTGAGGTTCATTCACGTGAGCTATCACCACTCATGATGGCAACCCTGTCAAAAAGAACGTCCCCGTTCGTGTTCACTTGATCAAGACTTAGTGTCTTATCTTATCGTGATATCAAAGGGCACCTGCACTGAGAAACGAATATATACCACCACCCGACACGACTGGTCTTGGGACTATTTTAGTCATCTGAATCGTGAGACTTGGATGTTGCCGAAGTCAAGTTAGCAGAAATTGTCATGGATAATCCTTAAAACTGGTTTCAAGTCATCAGTTCCATGTTCACTCTACTCATGTTCAACCTCATTCGTTGTGACCGAGGGCTCCACAGTGGTGGTCGCCTTCTCCATGTCTTCCTCCGGAGTCACCTCTTCTCCCTTGGTCTCATCGGGCCCGGACCCAGGAGGAGGAAACAGCGGCTGTGTCATTGCTCTGTAGATGGCTAATGCGATCTTCACAAGGAAAGCCACCACAGTCAGCGCCAACAGGACAAAGATAAAGATAGTATTAGCGTCAAGCAAATTATAGCCTCTTGCAATGATGCCCACAAACGCCCAGATGACGACAGGATAGGGCGTGAAGGTGTAGCGGGTATACTTGTCAAATACGGAGAGGTCGACGACCACGTAGATGATGATGACAGCAGCCAGGAAGCCGAGAGCAATGGTTGAGGCAGTACCCGGGTCAATTGGGGGCAGAGACTGGTAGGTGATGACGATGGCCATGTTGATGAAGGTGGCCACAGTTGTCCATGCGGCGTACAGGGCCAGACCATTGTGGACAAATATAGAGATGAGGACAATATCTACCCTCCGACTTTGATTGGACAGGATGAACCTGTTCTT
Organism: Haliotis rufescens; assembly: GCF_023055435.1. Taxonomy (NCBI): domain Eukaryota; kingdom Metazoa; phylum Mollusca; class Gastropoda; order Lepetellida; family Haliotidae; genus Haliotis; species Haliotis rufescens. Next base: position 5,440,614 of record NW_025964013.1, read on the forward strand.
GTACATAGCTAGGTAGGACAGGCCGAGGCAGATGTAGAGAGTGACTGAGATGCCAGCCAGAACCACGAATGCCAGTCCTATTAACTCTCGGTCGAACATGAACAACCAGAACACATTGAGGACGAGGCTGAGGATGTAGATGCCGAAGAATGCTGTCGTCAGGAGGATCGGTTTCAGAAAGAGGGGTTCCCCCGAGGCCGACTTCCGGCAGAGAAGGGTCAGCTCGTAGATGATCCACACGAGCTGCCAGACGTATATCAGGCCCCAGATGATGAATGTGAAGCCGGCGGGGGTTATTTGTGAGATGAACCGGTCAGAGATTGCGGCAGTTGTGGTCAGAAACACGAAAGCACCTGAAATTGAGGTATATTGGTTACAATCAAAGTGATATAAGGAACGTATTTACGTGTTTCTTTGATGATGTAATTAATTACATATCACTAGTAAATCATATAACATACATTATGTCTGTAAAGGTTTGGCCCATTTGTAAAAGACTAATATTGAATATATGAACACAAGGTAGCAAGAGGCAGAAGTAGGTCTACTAGATCGTGCTTCACAACTGCATGGCACTGACATCTTAATGTGGAAGAAAATCCAAAACTGACAAAAGCCAAAAAAGTAAACGGCCGGGGAACAAAAATTCAGCACCTGAAAATTGGATTTGATAAAAAATTATAAACGTTATCCAAACGCTGCTGGGCATCGAGTCGCCGCAACACTGCCAACATGTCCGAAACAAAACTGTAATACCCTGTCATATACATCATCGTCGAATAACCATTTGTTGTTTGTGTCAGCTTTAGCCACCATCAAATATTGGTGTATACTTTCTTTTGCCCAGCAGTTTCGTAGACCACACACTTTTTGTCCCGCGGTTGCAGTTCTAACAGACCACAGATCAAGATGAGGTCGAATTTGGAATTGGAACCAATGAACATCGGATCCCGCCAGGCCTAGGACGCAACTCTGCACCCTGCTCACATGCCCTGTTGTGATGCCCCATGTTTACCTGTGCCTGGGAGACCGGCGAGGATGTTGAAGATCACTGTCACCAAAAACACCGGAAGCACCAGAATGGCGAAGGCTTGGAGGAGAGTGGTCTTGTTCACCATCTTCAGTCTACTGTATAACACAGAGAGTATCAAATACACATCAAATACTCACAACTGATTTGAAATACAATTACATGCAGCCGCCATATATTTCCATGTTTGGACTAATCACAGTTGACCTAATTCGTTTTCATAAAAACGTTGAGGCTGTGTTTACGTTTCTCATTTTCATCCAAACATTAAACAGCGAAATAACTATCAAAATCTAAACCAGTTTGTATTTACCTTGAACAGCATGCAACGTACCCTGTAGTTGTAGACCTAACCAGATATAATACTTTTCGACTCATTAATATATTCTTCCAGTCACCCCCTCCCCTGAAGCCGAACACAGGACACCTCCGTGGTCCAGTGGATAGAGCATTTGCCCAGTTCCCTGATTGTGTAATGCGACAGGACTTTAACAGATGTACTTGTTTTACCCTGCCATACAACATACCCTTAAAGACATACAACAAGTCTGAGGTCTGAGTAGAGGATCCATGTTAAACTGCGGTGTGGTATCTCAGTGGGTTTGCACCATAACACTGGCATAAGTCCGGACTAGTACAAACGACAACAAATATTGTTATGTTTTCAAGTACTATGAAGGTTCACATTTGATCAGTCAGTTAGTAATATACTGTGAGAAATGGAAACTTAATGTTAATATGGATAAAACTGGTCTTTCGAAGGAAACAATTGTAACTGTCACATTATATAAATACCTTGGGGTTTCATTTTCAAGCAAGTTATCCAGGAATACTAGTGTACTTGTCATGCAGCACCGTAAGCTTAGAAAATATTATTAAGAATATTACAAAATTTAAAAACCGGAGTGATCTTTCTAATAACACATTATTAAAGATAAACGATGTAAAACTATGTGCTATACTTTTTAATTATGCCTCAAAGTGAGATTGACCAATCAGAGAGCAGAACGACTAACCCCCATATGAGCCCGTATACCGTCAGTAACAGCCATTTTAGATTTTGCAAAACCTGCCTGATATATTTCACATGAAAATTCTGGTACAGAAATTCTTTATTCGACACTGTCTTTTGTTTTACTATCATAAATTGTGATGCACAAGGACATTTGTGTTTAAAGAAACCACGTTCGTGACTTTATTAATAAACAGTATAAAGAAAAAAAAATTACAACGGAGGTCACTGAGTTACAAATAGCATAAACATAATATTGGATGACGTCACAATCAAGAAACGTGACGCCAATGACTTCACATAGCAATAGAATTGATAGCAGCCCGTCGTTAGAGGTAAGCGGACTGCTGTAAGTTACAGTTGCCCGCAGATTTCTGTTAACATGCGAGTATTTTTATGAAAATTCGATACATTTTACCTATAAAACTTGTTTAAACATTCACATAATATCTTCCATTGTTAACGTTTATGTTTACATTAAATCGGAAACATATGAACTGGTCCTGTCGTTTGTACCGGTTGTACGTTTTGACTTGACATGTGCCATAAAGATACCAAATAGTGTACACTTTTCGGAAACATATGGCCAAATATTTTTCTTCTAACCCAATATAACACCGTATACGGCCACTAAAGACCCAATAACTAATGATATGGCTCAGAGATACGGGGCTTCTATGGGTACAGGGCGATTGGACTAGTACACTTGTATGCATGTAAAAGATTTCTTGGTGTCAAACAGTGTACTGTGTACAGTGTAGTGTTATGATCTATGGCGAAAGTGGGCGGGTACCTTTTTGTGTTTCAGTACATTAGAATAAATAAAATCTTGGTTTAAAATTTTAAATATGCCTTTTACAGATTGACAAGAAAATGTGAAAATATGATGTTGTTATATTAAAGCCATGGAGTTCAAAATTTGGTTTATTAATATGTAAAACGTTTGTTAAACGAATGTGGATACAGTTATGTATGGAATGAACAATGTGTACCAGAAAGCCCAGATAAAGTATTGTTGTCCATTAGGCAAACACTTAAAGATATATACCTTCACAAAAACGCTTTCTATTGTAGACTCTTCTAGTAAATGTAATTGCAATAAGTTTTTAAAATCTCATACACACACCAGCTTATTTATTTATTTCAATCTTAGAAAATATAGAATTACATAATTTCGATGAAATTCCCACAAACTAATTGAATGTACACAATTAAGATTTTGTAATCAGTGTAATCCAGATCTTATTGAAGATGGATATCACTTCCTGTTAATTTTCCATACATGTCATAATCTAAGAAGTCTGTACTTAAAAAATGAGAGCTTTTTGTGTACCAGTACCACAGACTTGTCACTCTAAAAGCTTCAGTTAAACTTGATGTCATACGCAATTTGTCAATATATATATCATGCTATGTCTGTTAGAAATAAGTTTATGTTGTATAAAACTGCTTCCTAAACGCTGTATACTATGGGCCTGTGGCCTCACAGTTTTGAACGAATAAATTATCTATCTATCTAACTGAAAAAGTTAAAAATACCAATAAATTTAAGACCACGCGAGCAGGCGTTGATGATGTCAACTGTTTGGTGTGACACCACGTCCTGCTACACCTGTACCGTGTCTTAAAGTGTGACCTTACATCAGTGTTAACTGGTTTCAATGAGTCGATGTCTAATTCTACGGTTCGTTAAGTTTAGATTTGATGATAATGCGTTTGGATGACGTTCAAGTCCCGATGGCGCCGATGACTGAACGAGGCAGAGACGAGGATCACCCAACTCGTATCTTCTCAATAGTTGTCGCTGATCCCCAGGCGCTTGTGTGTACTAGAACGAATTCTGTTCATTTTCAGTACCATTTACACATCTGTAATATTCAATAAAAAGAAACAGGTGCTTACCTTTTGTGTTATAATCAAGCATTGAAGGTACCGGAGAAAGCCGGACTCAGTCAGTTGGTAAACGTGACGTGCCTCTCAAACGTGCTATGCGGGGTTACTGTATATGTGTAATTCGTATCCCTCGTTAAGCATCGCCTCGGTACATTACAAACATTCATGTCACAATCAACTCGAAATCCACAGTAAATCACAACGTACAGTGTTTTATGACGAAAGCACTATTATAGTAGTTGTTTATAAAACCATAAATACTCATGTGCGTCGTAGTGAAAATTACATTGTCTAAATCTGTTGGATTTTGTTAAATGGAAATAATAACGTCAATATTTTGTAGTACAGATGATATTGGCGTCAACGGTTTCCAGTACAGATAATGTTGACTGTCAATGTTTTCTTGTACAGATACTATGGACCGTTAATGTTTTCTTGTACAGATAATATAGACCGTTAATGATATCTAGTACAGATAATATAGACCGTTAATGTTATCTAGTACAGATAATATAGACCGTTAATGTTATCTAGTACAGATAATAAAGACCGTCAGTCTTTTCTTTTACAGATAATATGGACCGTCAGTGGTATCTTACAGAGATACTTTGGACCGTCAATGTTTTCTCGTACAGATAATATGGACAATCCATGTTTTCTAGTACATATGATATAGACCGTCAATGTTTTCTCGTACAGATAATATGGACAATCCATGTTTTCTAGTACATATAATATAGACCGTCAATGTTTCCAGTACAGATACTATGGACCGTCAGTGTGTTCTTGTACAGATAGTATGGACTGTCAATGTTTTATTGTACAGAACATATCACAATACGATTTCAAAAACAGGTCAAGCAAGTGTAGCACGCAAGGCACATCGCTGGCCCTGGACTTTCGCATGACGTGAATGTCTACCATACGTGCTCGGCATCAAGTATGTTACTGATGTTGGTATGTATATCTATATTTTGCTCTGATTCACCTCAACTTCCACATCTGAGAAAATCAACGCCCAGCAAACTTACTAACATAACAAGAAACTGTATCGGAGGGGCAGTACTACTGAAGCAGAAAGATTCCTGTTATAGAGAAAAAAAACACGGGACTCTGTTGATCCTGAAGATGAATCATCTAGCCTTTTTCATATTCGAGTCATTCCCCCCATGGTTGATTCATAATTTCTGTATGTTTCTGCATACAGACCTATAGCTGCGTTAGTTTTATGTGTTAGAATACACGTTCGGAATGGCCAATGAGTTCCTGGCTCAGAATCAGCTGCATCAACAATAACGAGATGTCGACATTATGTTTAATTCAGGCGAGATCCATGGCATGACAGTTTATCCAGCGTTTGGCATCACCTGACAGACGCAGTCCTACCGTCACAGATCTAACGTTGATGATTGGTCGATGAAATTATCCCCGGGATAGGCGGTGTCACCTGTTTATACCATAGCACTCGGCAGCCACGAGGTTCTATCTATCTTCAATCTTCATGACAATTCATTGTGTGAGGTAAGCCATAGTTCATTGATACAATTTGCAACATCTGTGTACACTGTATACATACCTCTATAAGCTACCTGTAGATGTAACAACATCTCTGTTAATTAACTGTATCTGTTACAACATCTCTATAAACTATCTGTAGATGTAACAACATCTCTGTTAACTAACTGTATATGTTACACAATCTCTAAAGACTACCTGTATATGTTACAACATCTCTATAAACTACCTGTAGATGTAACAACATCTTTGTTAACTAACTGTATATGTTACAACATCTCTATAAACTACCTGTAGATATAACAACATCTTTGTTAACTAACTGTATATGTTACAACATCTCTATAAACTACCTGTAGATGTAACAACATCTTTGTTAACTAACTGTATATGTTACAACATCTCTATAAACTACCTGTAGATGTAACAACATCTTTGTTAACTAATTGCATTATGTTACAAAATCGCTATTAACTACCTGTATATGTAACAACATCTCTATAAACTACAAGTGTATGTACAATCTCTATAAACTACGTGTATGTGTTACAACATCTCTATAACCTCCCTGTATATGTTAAAACATCTCTATAACCTCCCTGTATATGTTACAACATCACTATAACCTCCTTGTATATGTTACAACATATCTATAACCTCTCTGTATATGTTAAAACATCTCTTTAACCTCCCTATATATGTTACAACATCTCTATAACCTCCCTGTATATGTTACAACATCTCTATAACCTCTCTGTATATGTTAAAACATCTCTTTAACCTCCCTATATATGTTACAACATCTCTATAACCTCCCTGTATATGTTACAACATCTCTATAACCTCCCTGTATATGTTACAACATCTCTATAACCTCCCTGTATATGTTACAACATCTCTATAACCTCCCTGTATATGTTACAACATCTCTATAACCTCCCTATATATGTTACAACATCTCTATAACCTCCCTGTATATGTTACAACATCTCTATAACCTCCTTGTATATGTTACAACATCTCTATAACCTCCCTGTATATGTTAAAACATCTCTTTAACCTCCCTATATATGTTACAACATCTCTATAACCTCCCTGTATATGTTACAACATCTCTTTAACCTCCTTGTATATGTTACAACATCTCTATAACCTCCCTGTATATGTTAAAACATCTCTTTAACCTCCCTATATATGTTACAACATCTCTATAAACTACCTGCAGGTGTTACATAGTTATAACCACACTATGTATTGCGTTGACATATGCCGATTTATGGACATGTTTATTTTTGAAATGATGTTTTCAATGTGGTTTGTGTGGGGTCATCTTTAGCCGAGCTGATCATTACTCACGTATGTTTATTGCCGTTTCTCATAATCTGTTCTACGGTGACCTTGCCCTTCTTTTCAAGGCGTTGCCAGCAATGTCCAAGCGTTCGAGAAACATTAACGTCATAGATGATGAAACCGATTTTCCTTTATGAACCGCCAGACAGTCCTATGACAGTAAATAAGAGCGACCAAACCATACAATCCACACCAAAATAGGAACTTTTCCGACTATTTGATAAGAATGAGTTTACAGACCGCCGTCATATAGCTAAAATATTGCTGAGCGCGGCGTTAAAAAACCAACCAACCAACAACCAACTAAGTGGAGGATGTATCATCACCCCGTTTAATTAAATTACAGTTACAGAATTCAAACCGTCAACGTCAGATACAATCCGACTCGGATATCCTATTTTTAACTCTCTGCCTGCAATGTCTATTGATGTTTAGAATAATCTGTCACATGTCATTACGTGGTTATATTGATTTCCCATTTCGAAAATGACAAGGACAGACAGACTCTTGCTCAAAATATTTTTTGGTCGGGGTTATAGCGTACAATGCCCCAATATAGCTTTCAAAAGGATACGCTCAAATATATTCGAAAACATGTTGTCATCACTGTTTGATAGTGATTCATAAACACATGTTCATGATATAGTCGGAATCGTACCATCGACTTTGCCTTTGACTGAGATTTCTATGAATATGGACAAGGGGCTTTGTCACTTATATTTACGTACAGAGTTGTTGTTTTCAGTATCACACAGTGCTGACGGCGTCGCCACTGTAGACTCGAATACGTGGCTTCAAACCAACATGTTTCTTGTAAGTTCCTCAGTCCGCACACTTTACCAACATGTTTCTTGTAAGTTCCTCAGTCCGCCCACTTTACCAACATGTTTCTTGTAAGTTCCTCAGTCCGCCCACTTTACCAACATGTTTCTTGTAAGTTCCTCAGTCCGCCCACTGTACCAACATGTTTCTTGTAAGTTCCTCAATCCGCCCACTTTACCAACATGTTTCTTGTAAGCTACTCAGCCCACTCACTTTACCTTGTAAGTTCCTCAGTCCGCACACTTTACCAACATGTTTCTTGTAAGTTCCTCAGTCCGCCCACTTTACCAACATGTTTCTTGTAAGTTCCTCAGTCCGCCCACTTTACCAACATGTTTCTTGTAAGTTCCTCAGTCCGCCCACTGTACCAACATGTTTCTTGTAAGTTCCTCAATCCGCCCACTTTACCAACATGTTTCTTGCAAGCTACTCAGCCCACTCACTTTACCAACATGTTTCTTGTAAGCTACTCAGTCCACTCACTTTGCCAACATGTTCCTTGTACATTCCCCAGCACACTCACTTTACCAACACGTTTCTTGTACATTCCCCAGTCCACTCACTTTACCAACATGTTTCTTGTACATTCCCCAGTCCACCCACTTTACCAACATGTACCTCGTACATTCCCCAGCCCACTCACTTTACTAACATGTTCCTTGTACATTCACCAGCCCACTCACTTTACCAACATGTTCCTTGTACATTCCCCAGTCCACTCACTTTGCCAACATGTTCCTTGTACATTCCACAGTCCACTAACTTTACCAACATGTTCCTTGTGCATTCCCCAGTCCACCCACTTTACCAACATGTATCTGAAACAGGCCCCAGCCCACTCACTTTGCCAACATGTTCCTTGTACATTCCCAAGCCCACTCACTTTACCAACACGTTTCTTGTAAGTTCCTTAGTCCACTCACTTTGCCAACATGTTTCTTGTACATCCTCAAGTCCACTCACTTTGCCAACATGTTACCACTTCACTTTACCAACGGCATCTAATTGAAGTCTCTCTTTTTGGAAGTTAACGTGATTGTGCCTCTGTGTGACATGCAATACCTATCATGATCGAGGTAACTATCGTCAGCTATTGTTTTAATCCAACGCACTGGTGAGCTTTGTTGTACTGAAATATTGTTATTAAATCAGTGATGTATCTTTTTGGCGTGCTTTGGATATTGAAACGTGTTGTCGTCGCTATATGACTGAATTTAACTCACTCGCTCACTTAAATGTTTGTTCCTCTACGTGTTCTCTTTTGTTACTTAGTGAGCCTCAGTTACAATGAAGTGGTCGGGCACCTCCCTGATTCTTCTCAACGTCTTGACCCTGCTGGTGTTTGTGGTGACAGTCATACTCACCTTCTTTGCCGAGCTTGGAGGATCAGGTAATTGCACTCATTCCACCCATTGTACCATCTCTTGGTACTTGTAAGAAATTATTATACCGTATACTCAAGGATCCCATGCATGCTGTACATTTTTGTGTAAAAAATTGAATTCTTTGATATCAAATTTCAGACATTTTCCTGGATACAACAAACAATGTGTCCAACCTTAATAACAACGTGTTCAGGAAAGCCCGATGGTCTATCTACGTCTTTGCCTTCATATTTGCTCTTCAAATTCTCTGGCTCATCTTTTCGCTGACCCTGATCTGTAGGAAGGGCCCCGAGGGGCCTCTCTACCTCCACCCCGTCCTCTTCACCCCCGCCTTCTTCTGGGTGCACATCCTGGGTGATCTACTCTACATCGGCTGGCTGTTTCTCCTCGATAGACAGGCTCTGGAACTAGCCTTCGTCTTCCTCCTAGGTTCGGAGCTCTGTTACTACGCGTGTCTCGTCCTCAGCTACAGAACCAGGTTCGAACACAAGCTCGAGCTACAGAAGCAGGGACGGCATGTTGACAACGTGCTGTTCATACTATTTGTTGAGAATGCCATTGGTGCCTTTGCGATCTGGATTCTTGGTAATGCACTGTTCACCCTAGCTATGGTGATGACCTCCCTGTCCAGTACGCCACTGGGCCCAGTTGCAGGCGGATGTGTATCATTAGGGTTTCTTATTGTCCTATTGACAACGCTTGACATTGTTGACATTTTTGTGGTCAGGAAGTTTAGTGAGTACACCTTTAGTACTTACATTGCAAAATTAATTATTATTGTTTCAGTAGTGGATGCAAACATTGGACGGACAAACCTAAACACAATCTTAACGTTAATTCCCCTTGGGATGGAGATCAGCTTTTTTCTTGTTAAGATTATCATTGTAGCTATGGACAAAATTAAACATTCTGTAGTGCCCAACACTGAGACTGAACTGTTAATGTAGAGCCATATTGCCTGTAGGTTTGATGTTGTGATTTTTATTGTGTAATCAATAGTATAATGCAAGCTTTAGTTTTCAAAAAGCTTCTTGGGTAATTTGTGCAACTGCACAGATTGGTGGACTGACTGATTTTTCACTCAATCCCTGAAGCACGTCCAAGTGTTGTATTTCTTTGGCCAAAACATTGGTACATTTTCCTTTTTTACAGATTTGCTTGAATATAAAAACAACGTAACACTTATTTACAGTCCACGGTTCGTTATGTTTTCACATTCTACCTCGCTCATGCATTGTTTACAACTAATAAATACTGGCAGTATTACCAGAGCTATCATTATCGTTATTCCACCCACACATCGAAAAAAGACTCAAATGACAGGTAGTTGTCATTAGGTGAAATTCAGCCATATAAGTTTAGATTGAGAATTGTTTTATCCTTTTTGACAAATTATTCTTGACTTGAAACGCTGTAAACACTGCATCCCATACACGGAATATAACACGGTTCAGTTGTTTATGTGTTACGGATCACTTGCTGTCAAAACAGTACATACATGTAGTTTAGATTTTGTGACAAATAGATGTGTCTATCCCAACTTACCGATTGGTAATAATACTGAATCAACCGACACAATTTAACTAGAGTGAGTGAGCTTTCAGTATTACTTCAACAATATCAGGGTGGGGGACACCAGAAAAGGGCATCACACATTGTACCTATGTAGGGGATCGAACCCGGGTCTTCGGCGTGACGAGCGGACGCTTTAACTACTGGGCTACTTGAATTTAACAAAAACAGAATTACACTACACGTTCTTGAAATAAGACTGATCAAGCGAAAAAGTATTTTGTTCGTCAATGACCGCAAGAAAATGAACACAACTTTACTTTACTTTTCTAAGCAAACTACAAACAAAACCTCAATTATCCACAAAATGTGTCCGGAAAAAATACGTTTTCTCTGCAATTAAAATCTCGAAAAACAGACATATCTTCCACCCGTTTCTGATTCTACTGTTGATTTATTAAGAATATGAAGAACAGAGAGTTCAGCCTCCAACCCTGACTCCAAAAGAAGTACAGAATATATATCTGTGATTGACTCGCACTGCGGCTGACCGCCTCCGTGGTCTATTGGTAGAGCGTCCGCCTGGAGAGCGGAAGGTCCGGGGTTCGATCCCCGCTCGCAACAAACCAAAAGACGTTGAAAGAATGTACTTGTTGTATATGGCGTCGTTTCCCTGTCACACGTGCATGCAAGTCGCTATATAAGTGCAATAATCTTTGGCGTAACGTTAAAGCCCATTTCAACTCTCCTCACATTACTGGGGTGGAGTGGCCGAGCGGTCTAAAGCGCGAGACAAGCAGGTCTTCACGGTACCGTCAATACCCCGAGTGTACGTTACATTCACTATGTGCACTCCAAACAAAACTACTCATCTGTTGGTTAAAACACGAATAGGAACATACACCCGTAGCACAAGTGTCAAAACGGTGTCATTTTACTATGGGCAGGTTACTTAGTTAAACGTACCCCTGTTTACCTAACAGGGACGGGTACCCGATATATGTTTGTTTGTTTATTTGTCGTTTAAAGCCGCACTCAGCAATATTCCAGCTTTATGACGGAGGTTTATGAATAATCGTGTCTGGACCAGTCAATCATGAGAATCATGAGCATTATGAGCATCGATCCACGCAATTGGGATACGATGACATGCATCAATAAAGTCAGTGAGCCTGACCCCCCGGTCACGTTAGTCGCCTCTTACGAGAAGCTTAGTCACCTTTTACGGCAAGCATGGGTTGCTGACGACCTATTCTACCCCGGATCTTCACGGCTACCCCGATATATGAGACTATATACACCCGAGGGAGTTGAGAATGACGACCGGAATGAATACGGATCCACTGATCGAGGAACACATATAACATCAACGCCTTTGGGCAGATATGTTTGGATAAGTACGGTATATAAATGAATGATATAATAATTAATTATACATATTTTCACATTTCCACTCTGCATCAAGTAAGAACAACAGTTTATTCTTCTCAACTGAATCAAAAGCCTTGCAAAAAATGAATGAATTCCGCGTAGAAATGATGCTTAGTTTTCAAATCAAAGACATTTACAACTGAGCTAACGACTGTATATACAAGCGACAAAACCCTTTCCATTACCATTTGACGTACCTAAATCTAAGCACTGTTACCATTGTGCGATTCTGACCATAGCATAGGCAATACAAAATCATTGTTTATAATTACTATAAAATAAGACAAATTGTCATGTCTGACACCAGTTTGTGACACTGTTATGACTTATCAGTAACTTCTACCGTACCCACTATCCAATATGTTTGGCCGGGATTCTTGTTTAACACAGGCTAGTGTATCGGCCCCTGCTTCAAAACACGCACTTTGTGTCCCAAGAGTCCCACTATTTGAGTTTACTTCACCAGACATTATTTCAGAACATCCAACCACAAGTTACTTTTAGGGCTAAAACCTGGGGATAAATTAGTTTTTTAAATCCTTGGCAGCCCATCCCACTCCCTCCAAATAGCAAATGCTCGATCCCAAACCAAGCGCGAAGATATATGAGAGTAGTACAAGTAAAACGTTTACCTGCTACATCTAATAGCGAAATAAGCTTGTTATCCCAATGTCCCTTTCTCAAATAAAAGCAATATCATCCCTATACTACAAGAGAATACCAACTTATGTATTGAATTTAACAATAAATATATATACTTTGGAAATATATGTAAGACCGAATAACCACACATGACTGAAAAGCTGAGGCATTCACGTTTACATTCTCAATACTTTGTTTATTTCTTTGTTTCTTTGTTCGTTGTTTGTATGTAGCTGTATTGCAGCTATATGACGGCGGTCTGTAAATAATCGAGTCTGGACAAGACAATCCAGTGATTGATATCATGAGCATCGATCCACGCAATTGTGATACGATGACATGCATCAACCAAGTCAGCGAGCCTGACCACCAGATCCCGTTAGTCGTCTCTTACGACAAGCATAGTCACCTTTAACGGCAAGCATGGGTTGCTGAAGATCTATTCTACCCCGGATCTTCACGGGTCTTCTCACTAGTAAGAAACCTATGAATAATTAACTGCTTCGTCAAAAAACCGTTCATGATATAGCTAAACATTCCTTCATCGGGCCATGCATATCCGTCAGTGCCGCTGGTATTGAATCCGATACATGAATTTTAAACATTGCATAAGCTTTGATGTATGGGAACTGACAAGACATATGTAATATATTTAAAAAAACATTCTCGTCTGTATGTGCATACGTATGCGGGGGCAGGTGCGGGTGCGTGTGCGCGTGCGTACTTGTGTGTGCGTGTGTGTGTATATCATAAACATAAAACGGCTCGCTGAATTGGTTGATGCATGTCATCGTATCCCACTTAAGTAGATCAATGCTCATGATGTCAGTCATTTTGAATTGTTTGGTCCAGACTCGATTATTAACAGACCGCCGTCATATAGCTGCAATACAGCAGAGTGCGGCGTTACATAAACAAACAAAACTGTTTACAGTCTGTTCGGATGTGTTCTTGTCAGACTTTGGTCTGAATAAGTAAAGGACACACAACTGAATACTGAATCTTTATTCACTGAAACAATCGTAGATACGTAGGTCAGATACACATGTTCACCCTGAATACATAAACGAAACACAATAAAAACAATCACACATAGAATATATCAGTGACAGTGTTGAAATACAAACGTGACAGTCATTCATCAATGTCTGAAGAATAACCCATCTAACTCGAATATCAAGGAAATTGCAACAGACTAATTTGAACAACTTTATAGATGACAACTTATTAATTCTATTACAATCAATCAATCCTTGTTTCTAAATACAGAGAAGGCCATAGGCCTATATTACATGCATACAAAGTAGTTTAGGTGAGGTGAAATGGGGTTTAACGTCGCGTCCAAGATAATGGCAAATTATGTAGCGACGTGCATGCACGTGCGTGTGTGGCTGCTTGTGCTAGTCCGGAATGTTTATAATGAAGCCAACTGAGATACCATGCCGCTGTTTAACATGAATTCCCCACTCAGACACAGAATACTGACTCCGAGCCGACCATTGTTTTAGCCCATCAATGTCGAGCACCAGGCAGGGCAACAACAAGTACAATTACTGTCTTTTGGTATGACGCGGCCGGCGATCTGTGCGGACTAGACCTTGGAGACGGTCACAAAGTAGTTGAAGGTACATTTATTTATACAATATACAACAATAGCCATGGTAACTGATAAATAACATCAAGTCGTTGAATAAGTGCATGCTTTCTAAGATTCATGGCATTGAAGATGAACACTGACAAATGTTTAATTGTAGTAGTATTTGTAGTCTTCATTGGTAAATAAAATGTATACAATTGAGGACCTTGAAAAAATAATCATAAATGTTTTGTTTGTTTGTTGTTTAACGCCGCACTCAGCAATATTCCAGCTATATGACGGCGGTCTGTAAATAATTGAACAGACAATCCAGTGATTGACATAATGAGCATCGATCCACGAAATTGGGATCAATGACATGCATCAATCAAGTCAGCTAGCCTGACCACCCGATTCCGTTAGTCACCTCTTACGGCAAGCATAGTCGCCTGTCACGGCAAGCATGGGTTGCTGAAGACCTATTCCACCCCGGATCTCCACGGTTCTTTTGTTATGATTCAGGAATTATTTGGTTTTGCAACTAGAGAAATACCTACTCATGTTTTATTAAAAGTGTTGAAATACGAATAAATACATTCATAAATTTGGCTCTATATTTAGTGACATAATTACTATGAAAATTAAAATAAAAAATAATATTATGACCTAATAAAATAACACGTATTGTATGATCGTCATCTATTTGGAAGAGCTTTTCGTAAAATCCTAAATATACCCTTATGTTTTCGTTTCGCTGCTGTAACAAACATTGTTATGAATACCGTTTCAAAACACAGAAAGACGGGGGATAGACGAGAAATAAGACTAATAAATAATACTTCGAGAAAGCAGTTGTTTTATGTTCACTGGACATTCATTATATTCATAATTATTTTGAAAATGTGTGAATTTTACGTTTGCTATTTATGGGATATTTTACGCAAATTTAAAATGTCTCATCGTGTGTATTTGCTTGTTTAATGAATACTTGTAATTTTTCTCTCTTAAATTCAGATATTAAAACCGCTCATCCCCGTCCCACTTGATTTTAGACTTAAACATGTATGATTTTACACTTCAACTTGTATTTGTAGTTTAATTAATGATAAACTAAAGAGGTGAGGTGAGGTGAGGTGAAATTGGGTTATGTGTGTGTGTGTGTGTGTGTGTGTGGCTGCTTGTACTAGTCCGGACTGATGCCGATTTATAGTGCTAGCTCACTGAGATACCATGCCGCAGTTTAACATGAATACCCCACTCAGACACAGTATACTGACTCCGAGCCGACCAGTCCTTGTTTTAGCCCCTTAATGCCGAGCGCCAGACAGGGTAACAACAAGTACATTTTTTTAACGTCTTTTTGTATGACGCGGCCCGGGATCGAACCCCGGACCTTCCGCTCTCCGGGCGGACGCTCTACCACAAGACCACGGAGGCGGTCGATAAACTAAAGACAACATAACTGACACGAATGTAAACAAAAAGAAACACAGGGGGATTCTACAACATTAATACACTGGGCAAGGTAGATTCTACGCTACTGGCTTATACAAAAGGAAACCACTACCACCTAGAGTATATATTACGATTAGCTGCCTTTGAGTTATCCAAAAGGTCAATGACGTTACTAATCGCTTGCAAGCGAAAAGGTATGTTGTTCCACACTTCTTTCAGCATTGGGTCGGGTAGGGTCGGAATAGTACTTTTGGCTATCGAATCGATAGTTATGTGGTTCACTATCGATATTAACTATATGTATGACGTTAAATCTGTGGTGCATTCTTCGTGTTGTTGAAGTGTCGATTCGAGTCATAAAGTTAGTGTGAGTGAGTGCGTTAGATTTTACGCCGCTTTTAGCAATATTCCAACAATATCACACCAGACACCAGAAATGGGCTTCACATAATGTACCCATATCGGGAATCGAACCCGGGTCTTCGGCGTGACGAGCGAACGCTTTAACCACATAAAGTTAACAAAATAAAGAGGCAATGTGTGAACGTAAAGCAGATTATTTGTGTGAACGATCTAAGCTATTTAGGGTCCGTACCAAGTTTCGATTGTAGCTTACAATGATCTTAACCAACATTCGCTTTGTGCAAGTGGATGGCGATTGTAGCCGAAGCCTAAGATCGCGATCTTAAGAATTTACAATAATTGTAGCGCTAAGATTGTTCTGTGCAAGTGGACGCTGGGCTTTTTAGCTATGCTTGGTGTTTTGTGCAGTGGGTTTTTACAGAGTATGGCAGCTCTGTGAGCTCGCTGATATTGTTTATGTTGTTTGTGAGTTATGGGTGTGGTTGTGGCTGATGGGGCAGTTGTAAGCTTTTGTATTTCGTTGGCAAGAAAAGCTGCACTGAGCTGATGATGTGGTGTGGGTACAGGGTCGTTGGCAGGGGAGGGGTTGAAGGAAGTGGGCCTGGGAGGGATGACCTTTATTGGTTCGGGGCTTGGATATGTTGCTTGTGATGCATGGGTTTGGGAAGTAGGGGTGGTTGTGGTGTGTAGTGATTGTAGTTTTAAATACAATGTAAACTGGCGCCCAAAGGAAACTTTACCAACTGAAAATATAAATTTTAGACAAAGTATAAAATCTTTTTCGATGAAGTCTATCTAAAACACATAACCTAAATACAACAATAGTGTATGCTGAAAATGTTAATCGTCTCTTACATGTTTGCGAGATAACACGCGAAAAAGTGAAAAACACGTGCACCACGGACAACTGCAAATGCACGTACGGGTAAGGGTATAAAACGATTGCAACGGCAAGTCAGACATCCACAGTGATAAAAAACACACAAAAGAAATGACACGACTCACATTCGAACAACGTGAACGAGCCTTGGGTATGGTACAGATGGGAGCCACCCACGCCCATATTGCAAGAACCTTCGGTTGCTCCCGTGTTGCCGTTACCAACTTGATGCAACGTTACAGACAGACAGGGCGGACCGCTTACAGTCCAAGAACAGGCAGACCCAGGGTGACCACGCCCCATGATGACCGGTACTTGCGTACTTTGCACCTCCGAAATCGCTTCCTGACAGTGACGTCATCGGCGACAAATGCCTTAGGTCACAGGGTTAGTCGACAGACAGTGGCCAGGAGACTCCGGGCTCATGGAATCAGGGCTTTTAGACCATACAGAGGACAGCTATTGACAGTGCAACATCGTCGTCTGCGATTGAGATCGGCCCGGACTGTACGACGTTGGCAACGACGTGACTGGCAGTGGGTTGTCTTCACTGACGAAAGTCGATTCTGTATGTTTAGGGCTGATGGAAGACAACGTGTTTACCGCCGAAGGGTTGAACGAACGGCGGCGTGTTGCGTGCAGGAGGTCGTACCATATGGTGGAGGGAGTGTCATGGTGTGGGGAGGGATCTGTGGGCAGGAGAGGACACCGCTGGTCATCGTTGACGGAAACTTGACAGCTCAGCGGTACATGGATAACATTCTTCGTCCAGTTGTCCTACCATTTCTCCAACAGCAGCCACGTGGCGTCATTTATCAGCATGACAACGCTAGAGCCCATACAGCCAGAATTGTCACTAACTTCCTCGCAGCCAACAACGTCAACGTCCTGCCGTGGCCTGCACGCTCACCCGACATGTCCCCCATAGAACACCTCTAGGACTTGATGGATCGTCGTGTTCGACAACGACCACACTCTCCAGCCAACCGGAAAGAACTGATCTTGGCCCTCCAAGAAGAATGGCGTCAAATCCCACGTGACCTCATCAGACGACTGACTTTTTCTGTGCGTCGAAGAGTTTTTGAGTGTTTTGAGGCATTTGGTGGTTTCACACGCTACTAATGACTTGTTATTGAACGTGAGCGATTGTTTATGTACTCTGCCTATTGACCCTGATTCTGAAAGCTCGAGTTTTGTACCACACCCAACTTTGGGAGCTCTGACGTCATTCTCGGCCGCGGTATGATGTCATTTTCAGTGTTGATTATGTTGATATATTGATCTTCTCAATACATTTTACTTCATGCATGTATGTTTTGTTGTTTTTGAGCAAGAGTGATTTCAAACTCTGGTAAAGTTTCTTTTGGACGTCAGTTTATATAACACTGCCAAAACCTGCTTCATAGTTCTACCACGTAGACAACATATGTCTATCATCAACGGATGCCAAGAGAGAAGGACGAGCCCTTATCAACTACATAAAAAGGTTTATCTAAGATATATTCATTTATATGTAAAAGGAGTTATTCTTAACATTCGTGACCGCTTCAGTGGTCTAGTCGTAGAGCGTCCGCCCGGAGAGCGGAAAGTCCGGAGTTCGATCCCCGGCCGCGTCATACCAAAATACGTTAAAATATGGTACTTGTTGTTACCCTGTCATTTAGCATTAAGATGCTAAAACAAGGACTGGTCGGCGCTGTGTCAGTCATACTGTGTCTGTGTGGGGTATTCATGTTAAACTGCGGCATGGTATCACAAAGAGCTATCACTATAAAATCGACATTACACCGGACTAGTACAAGCAGCCAAACACACGTGCATGCACGTCGCTATATAAGCGCAATAATAGTGGACGCGACGTTAAACCCCATTTCATCGAAGCTCACTTAACGCACGTTCCCAAAGTCGAATGATCGATTGTTTAAATGTATTTTCAGTGGTGTCTGGTCATCACAGCCTCATATTTTGTTCATAGCATGATATTCATCTCACACACATAGCTATACTGTAACCTTAGCAACGTCAGCGGTACGTGGATTGGTTTGAAACAGCTGTCAACGCGCATGTTGACGGGGAATTAGCTCTCGGGGGAATAAAGGCAAAAAATCGACATCACTGTCAACTGCACAACATCACTGCACAACATGTGAACAATAAACAACAATTGTACATTGAGCGGAATACCTGCTCTGACAACACAAACAAGGCGATGTGCGGACCTTCCAGCTCAGGCATACATGAGGTGAGCGGAGCTCCAGCTCAACCTCAGGACGTTTCCTACGAGCGGCACATCCTGATCGAGGTCGTCCTTACACCCATGTCCGGATTCCAAGCTTGACTAACACCATATAATAATAACACATATATAGAACAACAATATATATAATGAACAACAATGGACAGACAAAGAGACAACGACGTTGCTTTGGACATTGGACATATGGGCGTGATTAACCGACACAGTTAGGGGAAGATCAATTAGGGCAATAAATGTCATACTATAAAAAGCAGTAGTTAAAGGGAAGTGATATGGTAGTCCAGGCTGACTGACAGTCACAATACAATGAAATGTTGGTGAAGATTAACACCGGGGATTCCAATTTGGAATGAACGTTGGAATGCTTTAGAAAGATCGCTCATTCCAAACTTTCCAAAGCTTGGAAGGATCGATCTTTCCAGAAAATCCCAAATTGGAATGGCAACATTTCCAAACATATTTCCAACACAGGAAATGTTTGGAATGACTTGGAATGGTTTCGAATGGTTTGGAATTGTTTGGAAATATGGTTAGAAGGAACAAGTTAAAATATGTTTTATCAGTAATTTGAACAATAAAAAGACTATGAATTAATTTTTGAGGTTAAACTATATATAATAAATAATAAATTTATCTCAAACATTCACTACTTGTCTGTCTAGCGAGGGGCTTTTACAGTCGCATTCTCCCTAAGGTGAGAGAGAGACCCGCACTTGACTCGAAAAGACACTTACTTACTTACTTAAATTGGATATTTAACGTGCGCTTTCCGACTGCAAGCGTATGTCGCACACGGGCCCGGCCAGGCCATTTAATGTGTTTCCAAAAAGGGGAAAAGTGAGTTTGTGCAACCCAGGAGGGGGGGGCTTTAGGGGTTGCTTATATAGTAATTTTGAAATTTTGAGATTTGGAAAGAATGCCAAGAATGGGTGGGGGACGAACTAAGGGAGCTAAGTGTGTCGGGTGGTTGTTAGATAAGGTAGTTTTGGTTTTAATATTTTATTTGAGGTTTAAATGCGACTAATTAGTCCTGTTTTAATTAGGTATAAACCTAAGGCTTTGAATTTTTCTAATTTATTTTGTGGATTTGGGATTGATTCTAGTGTAAGTCCGGTTTTAAGATTTAGGGTGGTCTGTAGTGTTGTTCGGTGTGTTTGGTAGTGTGTGCAGTGAATGAGTACGTGTTCTGGTGTTTCTTGTTGTTTGCAATGTGGGCAGTTTCCTGTTGTGTGTAGATTAGCTATTTTACGGTGGTTATTTAGTTTGGTGTGGCCTGTTTGTAGTTTAGTAATTATTCTGTCGATTTTTTTGGATGGGTGTAGTATTTTTGGTTTATTTAGGTTTTTTTGGTACTTTCCTGATTTGTCTGTTTAATTTTTGGTATATATTTTGCCATTTTTTGTTTTTTTTGTTTAGTGAGACTTTTGATTTCTGATTTTGAGCTGGGTAAGTTTAAGCTTATTTCTGGGAGTTTAAGGGATAATTTTGCTGCTTTATATGCCTTTTCATTTCCAAAGATTCCTACGTGGGCGGGGGTCCAAATGAACTCTATTTGTTTACCTGCCCTAGTTAAGTTGTTTGAGCTATTGAGTATTTGATTTATTAGTTTGGGGTGGTTTTTAGTGTTTTTATTTTTGAGGGCTTGTAGTCCACCGAGGGAGTCGGTTAGGATGAGAATTTTTTTTTGTTTTTTAGATTGCTGATTGTGTAGTGCTGAGACAACTAATAGGTCTCAAGATTAAGTATTCGGCTGGATGGCAGCTGCCATTGAATTACAAAACAGACAGTTGTCTAGACGGCTCACATGTAACTGCGCCGACATGTGCCTAAGATCATAAAATGGACAATCTTTGGTAACATCTAATTTATTGTTGTCTCACGCCAGAGCTGTGAATAATTCTGTTCATTGAACAATTGGAATTCAGGAAGTTATCAATGATTGTTTTACTTAACATAAGATAAGATAAGTTGTTTACAACATAATATTATGATGTCAGGACGTTCTACAGTCAAAACCATATATTTTAAAATCAATTTAATGACAGACTATGATTTCCAAGTCCCGATTAGCAAATCAATGAGGTATCAGTTTCACCACATGTGCACAGACCGCCTATACTTATATATATATTTTTCATAACTATTCTCCAGTTAAAGTCCTATCCTCTTATCAAAAAATCTGTGAGAGTGATCATCATTATCGAAACTCATTCTCGTCAAAGAATACAGAACAAATGAAGAATCAGATGCATACATTTATTGCCATGCTTCATTCATCACGAAGTAGATTTACATACATTTGTGAATAGCACTTAAACTGTGATAATGAATTTTACCATTGTCCATATTATATTATAAATATTAACCATAATATGGATTTCCGAATATATAAACGACTCCAACGTTGATATTTCAGACAAAAACAAAGTCAGCTGTCTTTTAACGTTCAGGGGAAAAGGATTTGCTTTCACAATTGAACATTTGTTTTCACCAAATCAAGCCAAAAACACGAAAAATACACATATATGGTTAGCGACCGTCATTATACAGAAGAAGAAGAAGAAGAAAATATTTATTTTCGTGTCACACACTGTACAGCAGTGACAATAAAAAAAATTTTCGGGTGTCCAAAATTATGAGACAAACCATCAGAGTTGGTCTGTCCAATTCATGTCGCTGTGCACATTTTGGTTTTGTTGCAATTATTAGATTTTGAGTTAGTAAGCAATTCATCGGTCTCAAATGTACCTTGGAACCGTACTTGTGCAACAGTCTACATTTTGTAATCTCTACGTAGATAATACCTTCATCTACGTAGATGGTATTTTTAGACTAATACGTTTCCATGCATAACTACGTGAATATGTAGGGAAAGTAGTATTTGGTGTTGCTTATTGACTAGACCCCGCCTCAGTATTGTCATAGCGACTGATTTACGACTACCATTGTCTGAAGTACATTTGACTCCAAAGGCAAATTACCCTGTAGCCATGTCTCCATAACTTAATTGTCATTACGTTTTAGGCGCTAATACCCGTTGTTAATCCTCACCAACATTTCATTGTATATTGACTGAGAGCCAAACTGGGCTACTTTATCACTTCCCGTTAATTACTGTTATTTATAGTATGACATTTATTGCCTTAATTGTTCATCCCCTGAGTTGTGTCGGTACGTCGCCCCCGGAAGTCCCATGTCCAGAGCAACGTTATTGTATTTCCATTGTTCAGTACTATATATGTGCTACCATTACACAGTTACTACGGTGTTAGTCAGGCTTGGTATTCCGAGTGCTGGTGTAGGGACGACCTCGAGCAGGATGTGCCGCTCGTAGAAAACGCCCTGAGGTTAGCTGGAGCTCCGCTCACCTCTTGTACACCTAAGCTGGAAGGTCCGCTCATCCATGTGTTGGTGTTGTCAGAGCAGGTATTCCGCTCATTGTGCAATTGTTGTTTATTGTTTACATGTTGTGCATAAAGCGTTCCGGGACAGTGATGTCGATTTTGTCCTTTATTCCCCCAAGAGCTAATTCCCCGTCAACATGCGCGTTGACATTATTATATCGGCCCTGTGATGGTAGTAAGTACGTTTAACTAGTGAGTTACGTCGGTGCAATGACTAGTTCCTACTCTCCATTGGCCGTAGCATCAATACATGCGACAAAACTCTCTTCATTAGCCCAAGAAACGTCTACTAAACACGTCTAAGGTATGTGCCATTTCTCTTCCCCATTTACCTGACACGCAAATATTGTCTAAAGCAGCGTTAAACACAACGCACAACCACTCCTTCTTTGTGAAGGGGGCACGGGTGGCCCAGTCGTCTAAGGCGCCGCGATTCGCTGTGCAGAGTTGCGTCCCTTGGGCACCCCAGAAACCTATGATTGTGGGTTCGAATCCCGGTTCGCCCAGATTATGTTTCTAGGTTTGTCAGAACCATACCCGTGCTCGTGGGTTTCACCGAAGTGGTAAACGTCTGAGACCTGCATCACTTCGGGCTTTCCTCCCACATTAAGCTGACACGCCGCGATATAACTGGAATACTGTTAAAAGCGGCGTTAAACCAAACTCACTCACTCACTCTTTTGTGAAGGCGCAACACCTCATAGGTACATAGGTCAGTACAACATCTCATAGGTATTAGTTAAAGTTATTGAAATATTTAATAATTTACTTCTTTTTGGAAAGTTTGGGATTTAATGACTCTAATCCAATCGAACACTTGCTTGTGAGCAAATACTGTATCAATCACTGCCACATGAGAGCAATATGCGGTTTCGATTCATATTGTTGCAGTAGCACGCTGCCAAAAATGTATCTGCTTCAAATATCACAAAATCATGCATTCTCAAAACGTATCATAGCATGTTGTCTTTACAACATATATATGGAGGGTACCATCACTCAAAAAAAGTTATTGGTGAATTAGAATTCGGTGGCCTATGGGGTAACCAGTTTTTCTACATTGAGGCCAATCTTCATCGGGATGACCACATCCATATCCTATGCCTATACACATAGCTGGATAAATGTCAGGGTTATTTAGGATTTATTATATTAATACATTCAAAACAAGGCGTTAACATTCCACATCATTCCAAGCATGCATAAATATGAAACATTATTTGGTTCATTAATTAAGCATATGTAAAGTTTCTCTTATTTAAATTTGCAAATGAGGAAAGATCTTTTGTCCCATGAAAATATTGTAAGCCTTTTTTTGTGAAGTATTCTTTTGTTTTTATCTTTCACTGTATGTACAAAAAGACCAGCTACTACATCCATAAATATACGACTGACCAATATATGACAGAAACGTTCACTGTTGAATACGTGTAAACAATACAGATAATGAGTGTTTAATGTGCAGTTCACGTGTACGTCGCATTTCAAAACCTCCTGTCGTGTCCATGCAGAACTATTTCAGGAGCGTCCCCACCAGAATGTGGTCCCGGAGATGTCAATGAATGTACTGAAAACAGTCTCCTTACGCAAGTGACGTGGTTGAAATGTAAGTCTACCTACGCAATCACCACATGTTGCTCTCTGTCCACTGGTTGTGAAGTCGGTGTAACGGTATATACTGTATATTTCATTTTGAAATTTCAGGGTGAGTGTGAGTGAGTGAGTGAGTTTATTTCAGCAAAAGAGGCCACTGGCCCATTATACAATATGGATACAGTGGATTACAACGATAGTAGGCGCCAGATAATACAAGTGATATACATAGTGAAACAATTGAATTATTGCATACATTTGAAAAACTGTTGTCGTTTCTTAAAAGCAAGAAAAATATATCTAGCTAATTTATTAATAACATGTTCATTTTGGCAAGACATAAGCGTGGCAGAATTTATCATATGAAGGTTTTGAATGGTAATTCTTTGGTATAAGACTATTTCTCAGATCTGAGTAAAATTGACATTCAATGCAGAAATGATACTCAGTTTCAATTACACGGACTAGACAAAATGGACATAAGCGTTCATCTCTAGAAAGACCAATTTTTCTACCTTCTTTCAGCATTAGGTTATGGCTAGAACAACGGAAAGAACTAAGAGCAAATTGACATACTCTAACAGGTATTGATGTTAAATATCTTTCTAATACAATGCATAGTTCAATTTGTGAATTCATTGTAACTTTGAAAAATGTTTTTATTTTACTTAACCAAGTTTGCTGATCTATATCTATACATCTTTGCTTAAAACAAACAATAAACATATTTACATTTGGAACATCTTGATTACACCAAACAGAACCAAAACCATATGATGATAATAATTCTTTTAAATTAAAAGCCCAACATTCAATACCTTTATCCGCCAAGGACACTTTGTAATCATAAACATGTTTAAAAATAGGATTATCAGTTTGAAATAACAATCTAGTCCAATAATAATTTTCATATATTGGTTTACTTTTAGTGAATAACAACCTATCTCCCCCCTTGCAACAATATTAGGTGTACTCCGTCTTAAATGTAAAAGCTCTTTACAGAAATTGTCATGGACTGTATTAATATCAGGTGAAGGATGAACCCCCCAGACTTCACTGCCATACAACAAGATTGGTAGAAGCTTGACATCAAATACATGAGTCAAAACATGTAAAAGTAACTTCTGAAAATCGATAATGTTTGTTTTTAGTGACTGAAAAACTTTATTGGCCTGGAGAGTTTTCTGTGTATTAAACCATGAACCAGAGCTTGAAAGATAGTCACCTAAATATTTATACACTGAAACAATTTCAAACGGACATGTATTTAGAGAAAGAAATGCATATGTCTTTAATGGACCGTCTTTGCGAAAGACAATTACCTTGCTCTTGACATTATTTATTTGCAGCTGCCATTTATCACAATATTGGGAAAGTTTATTTAATCTCCTTTGAAGACCAACAACTGAACTATCTATTACTACAATGTCATCTGCAAAAAGCAGCATAAATAACTGTACCTATACTAATACACTAATACAGTCAAAGAATTTAGTAAATCCAGAATTCAGAGATACGCATGTTTTCACATTTTCATACATATTTCTAAGTAATCTAAAACAGAACCTTTAATATTACCAGTCCAAAGTTTGTACATCAGAGCACTATGTGACACAGAGTCAAAGGCTGCTTTTAAATCAATAAAGGCACAGTATAGTCTACCTTTATGTAATCTTAGATATTTATCAATAATAGTTTGAAGTAGAAATATATTATCCACAGTTTGAAACCCCTTTCTGAAACCTGCTTGTTCAGGGATAATAACATTTCCATCAGTTGCCCAATTGGTGAGCCTAGTACATATAATTTTACCAAAGATTTTACCAGATATTTCTAAAAGAGTAAAAGATCTGTAATTACTAGGGTCATTTACATTACCCTTTTTATGCAAAGGAAGAATGACACCTAAAGTCTACTCCTCTGGATAAGTACCTGTCAATAAGATTTTATTAAACAAGGATAACAGCATTTCAAAACACATGGGAGGGGCATATTTAAAATATTCAATGGGTACACCACTAAACCCTGGGGCTTTCTATTTGGCATATCATTTACAGCTTTAAATATTTCATCTAAAGTTATTCAACTATCTAACCCACTGTCATCTACAGAAGAGTTATTCAACTCTTCACTAATAGATTCTACAAAATGTTGAACATCTGTATAAAACTGTTTCTCACATTCAGCAAAATTAGTGCCTTGGAACAGATGATTGAAATCCAATAACCAAGAATCCGGTGAACTTGAATTACTTTTAAATTACCTTTTTTTAACAAAAAGACCAGAACTGTCTACTATTATGCGTTGATAAAGCATTGTTAATGTCTGTGATATAACACTGAAACACAGATGTCGATTTCTGTTTGCATAGGCTTCTGTACGACTTCCACGAGTCAATATACCGTTGTCGGTTGTTGTCACTGCTAGAATCATGATATGCACGGAGAAGACGGCGAGCGGTTGCACGTGCGTCCCAACATTCTTGATCAAACCAGTTATGCCCCATCCTTATGCGTTTTCGAATTTATCTTGGTGTTTTTTTTACAAAAGTCTGCACAACATTCAATCAAATTTTGAAATGTTGAAAAGGCATTTTGATTGTCATCATTGGATATACATGAATTGAAAGTACTTACAAGGTTTTCTGGTAAACAATCCCAGTTTTGACGGTAACGTATCTAGGTTGAAGTGGTATTTCTGCCAGCGGAATGTCATCGTGACCCCGTGTCAACTCCAAAGAGTAGGTCAATGGCATGTGCGAACTTTCAACTCGACTGTAAAGTACTTCAAAATTAGTGATGAAGTTAAAGGTGTTTTCAAGGCACAAAACGTAGTCCACAACACTATTGCCATCATTTACAAAACATGTGAAAAGACCGATATTTTTATCTTTACCCAGTCTGCCGTTGCATAATCTTAGACCTGTTAGTTTACACATATCAATTAGGAAACGTCCACGCTTATTGATGCTCTTGTCTTGAGAAACTCGTGGAAGTTTGATATCCTCAATACATCCCACATCTTCATCAACTGGCAAATATGTGGTATCGTCATCAACAATGTAGTCACAAAAGGAGCCATCACCTGTCCGCGCATTTAAATTGCCCTGAAGAATGATGTCACAATCCTGATATGCCGTTTTAAACTTGGCAACGTCAGCTATTAGTATTTCAAACAAACGATTCGTCTGCATGCTAACTCGATCCTTCGGGTGAATAGTAAACAGTTGCATGGTAAACATTTCTATGATCTGGAATGTCAATTTCTAACCAAATTATATTACAAGAGTCACCTTTAAGGAGATTACAAAAGTTTACAATAGATTTCTTTATGTAAACTTGGATTCCACCAGTTTCTAATAGCACCGTGTGTTTTAGCACGTATTGAACTAAATCCTGTATAATCCTGAATGTCCACACAGTCATTATCACATCATGTTTCCACAAATGAAATTAGATCATATTTGTTGATAAAATTAATAAAGTCGGATTTCTGTAAATGCTTACTCAAACCTTCAATGTTCCATGACATACATTTGACGAAAGGGATAATATTTACGTTGTTAGGACCTTGGACACACCTTTATTCTTTAGCTTTACGTGTTTTTGAGAATGTTTTTACGAGCTTAGTTGTGTTGGATTCATCGTCCCATGTTTACATTTTGTTGTCAATAATCAGACTATCAGACCTCAACACAGAGAAACCATTTTCACGAGCTTCATCCTTGAAGTCTTTCAATTTGGCGCTAGATTCTCTCACTTTCTTCGTGAAATCATCTGCAACCCCAATCTTAGTTCCCTTAAGTTTTTCCTGTTGATTTCAGCACTGTAGACTTCGACTTAAAGTCTTTGAACTTCACAAGAATGGGTCTTGCCCCTAGTGATTTACTCGGTAGTCTCTTCACACTCAATCCCGGCGTCCTCGTCTATTTTCATCGTCCTTTCAATGATGTTAGTAATCTTATTTTCAATATCCGACGGCTTTTCTTCAGAAGTCTCACTTACATTGAAAAACAGCAGGTTGTTCCTCCGACTGCTTGCTTCGAGAAAATCAATCCTTTCTGTCAGTTCTGTATCTGTTCACTGTCGTCTGCTAGTGAAGATAATTCACGTTCCATTTTCCCTATTCTCGTAGACAGCATACTGAAATTCTCATTCATTTCACATCTCATTTCACGTATTTCTTTCAAAAATTCGTTAGGACTCAACTCGTCACCAAGAGTCACTTGTCTTTTAGGAGGTCCTGGGTATTTCTCGACATCGCTGCTTATCAGAATGAAAAGCAACGAAAAGACGAACACACCTCGTAGCTCGGTCCCCGAGCCTGCCGGAACGTGCAGCACGTGCTTGAACAAGGTTGACTGGAAACAGCAGATTCTGGATCTATAAAGTTCATTATCACATCCCATCCTGTTTACTGGCTTGAAGTATGGTAAGGGTTAGAAGATATATGTTGAAACTTGCGATTTAAACTTTGTATTTTACCAGTTTCAACGGAGCTCATGTGTTGCACGTCTGAACCCGACATTCGCTAGGTGGCGCCCCCTCTTTCAGGGTGAGTTGTATTGAACAGAAAATCAGCCTGGAACTCGAATAATTAGCAAATCAGATTGTAAACATCATGTTTAAAAATCGAGTCTTGATATATCAATTATGTTGTACAATGCTCCGTATATTGTCCTCAACCCAAATGTTCAAATCAACTTATAGAAATTAGTGATGATCACTCCAGCAAATCCTCAACTTGATGTTTTGCTACTAGACGATTGCAACGCCCCTCTCTGGCAAGGGAAGTAAGTCGTCATAGCTGACCTAGGTAATGTGTAACCACCAGGGTTACCTGCAACTCATCGTTTACTCCCCGGGGCGGTCGGGTAGCCTAGTGGTTAAAGCGTTCGCTCGTCACGCCGAAAACCCGGGTTCGATTCCCGATATGGGTACAATGTATGAAGCCCATTTCTGGTGTCCCCCACCGTGATATTGCTGGAATATTGCTAAAAGCGGCGTAAAATCAAACTCACTCACTCACGTTTACTCCCCAAGGTCTGGCCACACAATGAAGGATGATCACGCCACCAGATCGGCTCTCCACGCCATCGTTGTCGTGGTCTTCATCTCTGCAGCGGTGTTCGGTGCAGCGTTTCAGCAAGGTGTACCAGGTAACAACAGTAGCCACAGCACAACACTTCCAGTTCCACATGACCAGTTTACAGATATGATTGCAGAATTATTCAGAATCCTGCTTGTATCTAGCAAAGGCAGTATTACTAACAACAAACCTTCATTTTCCCTAACGCTGTTATATACCTTAGAAACGGTAAACAGTCTTGAAAAGGACTTAGATTTGAAAGTAATTGCCAAAGCAGTATATTACATGAAAAATAACTCTTTTGAATTCTTTATATAAAGTAATCAATACTTGCATTACAAACAGGCTAAAAGTTACTTCTGATATTCTTGTTCATGAAAATCAAACTGGTTTTATTCCTAGGACAACTATTAGTGAAAATACGCGACTTTTTTATGATTCGATTTTTGAACAAGAAAAATAATGTTATTACTACTTATTGATTTCGAAAAGGTATTCGACACTGTCTCTAAACAGTTTATTCTTAGTACTTAGGAAATATAGAATACTAAACGTGCTCCCGTGTATGTCTTGGACCATTTACAAACATCCTGAAGGACATATTCAGGGTTGAGAAATACATAGCAATGGATAATAATAGCATTCCCAATTTCAACAATAGGTGGCAAGCACTGATGAACAGATTATAATGCCTGAGTATATATCTAGTATAAAACAACATTCTATCATGCTATAATTTAACATCTATTGCACTAGATCGTATAAGATGATGTCTACAATGTACAGTATCACATGCCATGCTTGTTCTGTAAATGTAACATATTGCTGGAATGAATAAACAAAGTGAAAATAACCTGTAACATAGCTGTAACAGACCTCAGGTTAAAAATCAGACATGATCACTCACTGAACTTTTCTTTACGTTATGTCAGAGTATTCGGTGTGAACATTTAACACATGAAGATCCGGGTCAGAATAGGTCTTCAGTAACCCATGCTTGCCGTAAAAGGCGACTATGCTTGTCGTCAGAGGAGACTAACGGGATCGGGTGGATAGGATCGGTGACTTGGTTGATGCATGTCATCGTATCCCAATTGCGAGTATCGATGCTCATGATGTCAGTTAATGGATTGTCTTGTCCAGACTCGATTATTTACAAACCGCCGTCATAGAGCTGGAATATTGCTGAGTGCGGCGTTAAACAACAAACAAACAATAAACAAAAAAACAATTGCATAGTTGTGAGTTCCCTTATAGGTGTGCAAACTTTGCCGTCTGTGTGCTAGGGCATCACGTACGCGTGCTGTTCATGCATGATGTGTAATTTCATTGTTATTGGATGATGAGTTCAGTTGCAATGCCACGTTTTTATATTGTAAATGTACCCCTTAACGAAAGTCACATTCAAATAATTTTTCCCTTAGTCTTTGTCTGTAGTTTGCATAATAGTTACTGAATACACAAACTGTTCCAATCACAACTCGGACAAAACACAGATACACATAATATGAAATGAAATATATACAGTCATTTATTAATTACCTACTGTGATTTATATATCATACTGCATAAATACAACACAATAATAACTTAAAAATACTGATCTTGTCTCTTCCAAGAGTGCGTGAGTTGGATTGAACGCCGCTTTTAACTGTATTCCAGTTATATCACGGCGTGTCAGCTTAATTTGGGAGGAAAGCCCGAAGTGATGCAGGTCTCAGACGTTTACCACTTCGGTGAAACCCACGGGCACGGGTATGGTGCTGACAAACCTAGAAACATAATCTGGGCGAACCGGGATTTGAACCCACAATCATAGGTTTCTGGCGTGCCCAAGGGACGCAACTCTGCACAGCGAATCGCGGCGCCTTAGACAACTGGGCCACCAGTGCCCCCCTCTTCCAAGATGAGCGTGTGGTGTGAGTGGGAGGTACAGTGAATCTACTCCACCAAACTTCAAGATTACCACGAGCAGAGCTTAAGAAAAGACTTCACTAATGATGCTTAGGTAACAACCACTCGAACATTTACGCAGCCTGAATGAGAAATACAGTTGGTGTAGGTTCATCAGTGAAGATGATTGCTTCATAAATCTGAAATAAATGCAATAAATAAGTTTTTGCATTATCTGAAATATACATAATAGCAGTATTTACAACATACTGAAGTGAAACAACTAATCAATAAATCCAGAAAATACTATCTTCCACAATATCACACTGTCAGGGAGAAAGCGGCAATACTTGGTGTACTTGTGCCCAATCCCCTTGTCTTTATGAACAATAAATTATGTTTAATATAAGACTGTTGACAACCTTTCTCGGTTATAGGCTTATTCCTGGCGCCCTTCCAACCTGAAATGTTCCGGACTGAGTTGACACAGGGAACGTGGTCAGCGTACATCTTCATCGCTGTCTTTGCCTGGCAAGCTTTGTGGATCCTCTATTCTCTAACCCTCCACTGCAGGAAGGGTCCTAACGGTTCACACATCGACCACCCTTACCTCTTCTCCACTCTTTTCCTCCTAGTCTACATACTGGGGCTTCTCCTCTACATCAGCTGGCTCTTCCTCCTGGATAGAGAAGCTTTAGAGTTGGCCTTTATTGTTATTTTGGGGTCCACTGTTTGTTTTGCTATTTGCATTGGAAGGGCCCACCTGCAACTCTACAGATCCAGGTTTGATCTGGCGAAACAAGGCAGGCGATATGATGATGTCCTGTTCCGATTGTTTGTAAGCAATGGAGTGTCTGCGATGTTTACATGGAGTCTTAGTCATGCAGTTAACTCGTTGAGTAAAGTTATTGCTTTCAGGTCCGTTTCACCTCTTGGTCCTAGCACCGCCTCGACAATTGCATTTAGTATTATGATACTGACAGTTGTCGTCCTCAGTATGATTGACGTTGCTTGTAATGAGCTGTACACCCGTTATACCTTTGGGTCAGATATCACAAGAATAATTATATACAGTGCCATCACCGACAACAATTTCGGTATTACAAAGGTAAACACTATCATGTTTATTCTAATTCTCGGGATCACATTGGGAATTGTAGCAATTAAGATCGCGCTCATATTACTGAGGTACAAGACTGACCCGGTATTCCCATCCGAGAAATATGTCCTCGAGAAGGATACATCCTTGTGCGAGATTTAAACTTTTGAGACATGCATCACTTCGGGCTTTCCTCCCACATAAAGCTGACACGCTGTGATATAACTGGAATACTGTTAAAAGCGGCGTTAAACCCAGCTCACTCACCATCTTGTCCTACAGGAAAACTAAGGAGAATACAACATAGCCTTTCTTAGCCAGCAGAAACCGAATAAAAATTACTTATGCTGAAACACTACATACCGCCACGATTGGTCAAACATTTGTTCATACGGAATGGCATGGTCCAAATCAATCTTCCAATGACAAATTGAGAGAGTCCTGTCAACTCCTCTTGCAGCGCCTGGCCAAGTTCTGCTAACGTAGCGGATGGCCTTTGACATCACCGCGCACGTCTCCGGATCATGTCCCAGGCATACTCTGTTTGGGAAAGGTGAGGACTCTGGCTGGCCATTGCATCCTAGTAATGTTTCGCTGCTGGAGGTACTCAGTTATTTGCGCCTTGTGCGGAGCCGATTGTTAACATATTGTAACTGCAGAAACCTGTTCCAAATTCCAAGGATAGAACTAATGTGTTGCTGTGTATAATAAAAGTTTACAATACCAATTGCTCAGAGCAATTGGACGATTTTCTCTTAAGTGTCAAAATTAAGAATGACCGCCTAACAGGGTGCACGGAGGAAGTGCATGGTCCATGTGTAATGTTAAGATTTGGTTCCGAAACCGTCCTCTGGTAGTCGTTTTTCAAAGCCGATCTTCCTTCTGATGACTGATCATAAAATTTATATCTGAACATCCCCTACATTTTGTAGGAGTATATGTTTAGCATTCTATCTACAATCTAAACACATTATCAAATCTAAATGTGTTTAAAACTTAAATAGGACTCCGTAGCTCGGTGGTAGAGCGTTTGTCGGGAGAGCGGAAGGTCGGGGATCCGAAACCCGGACGCCTCATTCCAAAAGATGTTAAGAGATGGTACTTGTTGTTACCCTGTCTGGCGCTCGTCATTAAGGGACTAAAACAAGGACTGGCTGCTTGGAGTCAGTATACTGTGTCTGAGTGGGATATTATGTTACACTGCGGCATGGTATCTCAGTGGTCTAGCACTATAAAACCGGACTAGTACAAGCAGCCACACATACGTCATGTAAGTGGCTAAAGTCAGAAATCAGGAATGCGACGTTACACTCCATACCACCTCACGTCTTTGTGTGATAGCATTTTCAGTGATTAATCGGATAACCATATGTTAATCACATCTTCCAGTCGAAATACGTTTATGCATTAAAACTTAAGACACTGAATGTGTTTGGTTTTTATTTCGCTTTGTTAACTACAGATGCACGCACGTGTCATGGTTCACTGAAGTGGTACATGGTGAAACTCTTATTGTCTTACACAACCTAGCAGAGAAAATATACGTGTCGGTGACGTCAAGTGCCATTATATCCTGGTAGTGTTAACAAACTTTACACTTATCACGTCAGTGTTATATATACCTGGAGAACAACACAGGCGCCGGGACCCCGTTTGACGACGCGATCGCAGGGGTAAGTTAGTCTATGTAAGCCTGTGTTGAGCTATGGGAGTAACGGCAGCCGTAACTTTACGATTGCTTCGTGAAACGGGCCCAAGGCCGTTGGTTCGTTGGCCTTGAGTGGATACTGAAAAGTGCCGTTTGTTCGAGTTGTTCACAATATACACTGATATAATATCCACGGAACTCCAACATTCGGCTGTGATTTGAGACAGAGAGAGGACTCGTGACAGTACGTCATCAAATGGAACAACTGTGACAACAATAGGGCTCGGCCTTGCATCGCCCTTTGATCTCGCTCTGCACCTTTGTCAAGATAAAGTATTGCTGCGGTTACCGTGTCACTGTGCTGCTGCCCATAGACGAGTTTGACCTGACTTGTTGCTTCACAGACCTTACGATTGTAAGGATAAAATATATAGATGAACAGCTTATTTATTACAATTAGGAGCGAGGTTTTTGAGTAGGTTCTAACACCATTATCAAGCATGTACATGTACAGAGTATATTACGATTGTGAATACGTTGAGCCTAAACACGTTTAAATCCTAAGCACATTTATGAACGTGTCATTGATTGACATTAAACATCACAAGGTGTGTATGTTTGTGGTGATGTTGATCACTTCCATAGCTCGATGTCATCTCTCACAAACGTTGAGTGACTCAACAACACAGAGTATCCTTGCTCGGGAACAACGTTTTTTTCCAGTTTTCTATGAATACACGATGCCGTTTAGAAAGTGGTCAGATGTAACTGATGTTACATTGGGATAACACTTCCTTAGTAAAGTACAATCCTCAAAAGTATTAGAGTGTGTACTTTACTAAGGAAGTGTTATCCCAATATAACATTTGTTACAGTTTTCTTTGTTCACAAGAAACATTCAGAACAGAACTGTATTTTACTCAGGTCGAGAATCTCGGTATTTGGCAGACATTCATGTCCGTGATTGGCAGACAGTAGTTAACAGGAAAGTATACATATTACATACCAAAAACATCAGAATTTACCTTATTTCTATTAATTGAAATAGGTGTTGAAATCATACCACGTTAGCATGTCGTCGCCATTGCCCCAAACTGCACATCAAGATACTCGGGTGAACAATTGACTTGCCTTTGCATGTGTTTGTGACGGGTGCCACCGGTGGGGCAGGATACGCATACCTTTTCGCGAACACCTGGTATCATTACTCTTTGATAGTGATTAATAAACACATGCTCATGATATAGTCGGAATTTTACAATCGACTCTGCTTAATGCAGTGTTTTCCATTGATTATGGAAAGGGTTTTGTCGCTTTATTTTTATGAATATGGAAATGGTTTTGTTGCTGCTTTTTTTTTATATGGCGACAAACAATTATAACCATTATAATATATTAAGTAAATAAGTAAACAAACTTTGTGTTATATAACACACATTGTTTTTGTTACTCACTGACACAACCCCTTTACTTATCTGAAAGTGACAAACACTTTCCAAATATGAGTCCATTGTTTGGTTCCGACTGTGCCTTGAGCATGTGTTTATGAAGCATAATCAAATTGTGAGGATACCAAGTGTTCGTGAAAAAGTGAGCGGGCACCGGTCACAAACACAAACAGTGGCAAATCAATTGATCACGGAAAAATATCAGGCACCAATGATTAGTTCACAGGCTGTTTATTTAATCATAAACACGAAACACAATGTAGACAACGAAACGAAATGAGTGACGTTCAGTGCAGTAATCTAATTTTATCAATTTATATAGCGCTGAAGTTTCTGAGTACCTGTTCACAGGCGCTTTTAGTTCCCCGACCAGTGAATCCGTTTGTATTACCGCCTCCGTGGTCTAGTGGTAGAGCGATCACCCGGAGAGAGCAAGGTCCGGGGATCGATCCCCGGCCTTGTCATATCGAATATACGTTCAAAGATGGTACTTGTTGTTACCCTGTCTGGGGCTCGGCATTAAGGGGCAAAAACAAGGACTGGTCTGTTCGAAGTCAGTATACTGTGTCTGAGTGGGGTATTCATGTTAAACTGCGACATGGTATATCAGGGTGCTAGCTGTATAAAATCGGCATTTGTATATAAGTGCAATAATCTTGGACGCGACGTTACACCTCACATCCAGTTATCGTTCTCAACTCCCTGGGGAGTATGCACACCTGTGCAGTCAGTCGGGTGCTAGACATTTGCACGCAAATCACCATCTCTTGCCTGCGTGGACGCCTCGCTATCAACACCGTCACCACGTGACCATCATGTGACAGGAAGTTACTAAACGGTTTGATGTGAGGTTCCTATCAACAGAGTTAGGAACGTCATGATGACATTGCTTCATCAACATAACTGCTGATCAATCAAACACGGCTTCACTTCCACAGCTAAATGTGCTCAGTGATGTGTGGATTCCAGAAGCGTGAGGGTATCTTGGATTACTGCTTGTTTAGCTGGACATAATCCAACATGAGATTGCACATATTGTACCCATGTGGGGAATAGAACCCGGCCCGCGAACGCTTTAACCTTCAGGCTACCCTACCGCCAATCACGAAGTGAAGACAAAACACAAATTGCTGGAACATCAGTTTATTTACATTTAGGTATAGGAAGGAGAAGAATCTATATCCAACTGATATGTAACATTTTGTGTACAACCGTGATAATTGATAATTGTGCATACTATTAATATTGACAGTACCTTCGCAGAGAATCTTAACTAAACTGTTACCAAGGGCAACTGATGCCCTGTTAACCATTATAATCGATCTACCACACACAGGGGTTGAACTTGGATTCCCCTCCATACCAAGACACTATTTCACCGAGTTCCGTATGCAGTGGAGATGTTGCGACGTCCGCTAAAATATAAAAACAAAACTGTGTCTGAAATTACGCTGGTGGTAAGTCATGGATTGTTGTATACCTACTTGATTGGGCACAAAGGGCCCATGTCGTGGCGTCAGGCAATAAATACTTACATTTCTATGCAAATTGTTTGAATGGCGGATGCTTACCCTTTTCGGTAGCACCAGTGGTCATCCCTAATTTTCAATTGTTCATTCATATAATTTTCAAATGGAATCTGTTTCGTTGGATAATCCGGTTATTCTCTTGCATTGACAATTTATATTTGTGAACTAATTGAATTACTCTATATGGGCATCAACATATTGGTGTTAAATTTACTGGCAAAGCCATAAATACTCTATAAGTCGTTGTTTAACATGGCGCTATTTCAGCTGTCTGAATTGTTTGAACTGATACACTGATGCAAGTATTGTTTAGATAATGTGTTGAAACAGAAACAGTTCTATCCAATTTACGAAAGGAATGTGTTTGCCGGCATCACAATTATGTAAACATTTGCAATAAGGTCTGAGGCTTACCTGTATTAACCTGAACAGCAGGTATACGAGCCCACATAGTCTGCAACAAGAAGATTGTCACATTTCGCCGCCAGCGTCCCAGTACTACACAGTGAAGCCACTAGGTCGCTGCGGACACATCGTTGCGTGCACCCAGTTACTGAAATCAAGATAAAAAACAATTCAATAAACACCAGTATGCATTCAACATTCTCACTGTAAGACTTCTACCTCTCAAAGGAACACTTCTCTATTGTGAAATACCTACAGGCCTACAGTTCTAAATAAGTGTCATGAAACCAAAACCATTTATAAGATTATATTTGAGATTATGACCTGTCTTATTGCACCACACCAAGGCTCTTAATATCATTACACGTGGAACAAATACTAGTGTATCGAAGACCGACCCAACACAAACGTCTCCACGTTTCTAAGGACTCAAACCATCTGACATAATGTCTACATGTACAGCATTGATATCAAGGGAAAGGAAAGGTTCATACAGAAGGTTTTATCCGCGACTGTCGGCATTGTTGATTCTGCTGGTGGTGGGGTCGGTGGTGCTGTGGTCGGTGGTGGGGTCGGTGGTGCTGTGGTCGGTGGTGGAGTCGGTGGTGCTGTGGTCGGTGGTGGGGTCGGTGGTGCTGTTGTCGGTGGTGGAGTCGGTGGTGCTGTGGTCGGTGGTGGGGTCGGTGGTGCTGTTGTCGGTGGTGGGGTCGGTGGTGCTGTGGTCGGTGGTGGGGTCGGTGGTGCTGTGGTCGGTGGTGGAGTCGGTGGTGCTGTGGTCGGCTCTGGTTCCTTTGATTTGGGTTTCCTTGATTTGGGTTTCCTTGATTTTGGATTCCTTGACCATGGTTTCCTTGGTCCTCGTGTCTGCTTCCCGGGGTTTCGGACTGGTGCGGGTCCTGACGCTTGGTTGACTTGACAGTAGTCAGAATAGTACTTTTTAGCCAGTGTACACATGAAGTTAATATCGTATTTGTCGACGTATGTCGGACGTCCATGCGAGTACGATAGTTGGACTGAGCACGCGAACAGCAGGAGAACAAGCACGAAGGACGCCATCTTGGATCCAAAGAACAAGTAGTGATATTCTCCTGTCGACATTCTCTTTTATAGACGTGTCCTGAAACACATTTGTCTTATTGCTGACACCGATACAAGTGATAGTCTCTAATCTGTTATTGAATGTATCTCACATGTCTTTAATATCAGAGAATTAGAATATTCGGTTACAGAGGTAACCTTCTCAATGGCAAGCACCCAGTAATAGATGCCTATGCGATTAATTCATGCAACTTATTAAAAATACAGGAAATTAAGTTAATATGAGAGGATTGTCTTTTGACAACCGATTGAAGATGAGTTAATCGTCAGCATTTGCTCTTGATGGTAACCTCAATGTTTGACACTAGTTCATAGTTCTCAAAACGAGATACGTCCCTCCATGTGTAATAAAAAGGACAATCAGTCCAAACCCTTCCACAATGTCAGCTCAAACGCTAAAACCACATTTTGGGGTTTAGTATTGACTTCGTCGAGCTGGCGGTTCATTTTATCCACATAGTGTCACGTGACACCTGCCATACTCTACATTCATTTCAAATTAGCTGAATTTCATTTGAGTTACAGTTCAAATTAATATTTCCAATATGTAACTCATTCTAACAAATGATGCGTATTTGAACCAACTTCAACGTAGCAAAAAGAGGACATAAGATAATCTGGGCAGCAAAAGAAAGTATAGGTATAGGTCGAGTTCCATGATCAACCAGAGTTTGAATGAAATTGTGCAATCACAGGTAATGTAAGCTCGAGCAAAACAATGGTGGGGTAAGAAAATTCATTTTCAAAAGTTGTCTGAAATGTCACCAAACAATTGTCAGACACACTACAAGTTCATTGCCAACACAGTTGCCTTTAATAGCGTGTATGACCTCCAGCTGCCTCAATGAATGCTGTGATACGCCGCCTCATCGATGACGTGGACTGTAATCCGTTGCCACTCGTCTCTAAGGACCTGCTGCAATTCTTGTCTGTTGACGGGAGACGGATGGCGTGCTCTAATCTGTCTTTCAGATAGTCCCACGGCATTGTCGTGTTGAAACAATGTCCCCTGCTGTTGGTTTTGTAAGAACGGAAGCACAACTGGCTGCAACACTTGGTCTCTGTACTGCACAGCGTTCAGGTTTCCCTGTATAATCACCAACTCAGTCTTCTGATCTCCACAAATACCGCCCCACACCATGACACCTCCCCTGCCGAATGGATGGACCTCTAGAATACACGCCGGAGCCAAACGTTCCCTTCTGCGTCGATAAACTCGTTCACTGCCGTCATTTCGAAACAAGTTAAACCGACTTTCATCAGTAAACAGCACCCGACGCCAATTTCTCACTTGCCAGCGTCGAACCTGCCTCGCCCATCGTAGTCTCAGGCGCCGATGTTTAGCAGTCAGTACCATTCCTCGGAAAGAAGTCGTCGTAGTACTGTACGTTGGCTTATGGGATTTCCAAACGCTGTTGCTGCCGTCGCCGTCGCCGTTACGAATCGGTTTCGCAGGTGAATGAGACGTATCTGACCGTCTTCCGGTGGTGTTGTCACTCGGGGTCGTCCGGTTCTAGGCCTGTCCTCCCTGTCTGCCTGTACCGTTGAATCAGCCTGGCTACTGTCAGTGGTTTACAACCAAACCTTGCAATTTGGACCTGTGTTGCCCCAATTTCGGCCATACCGATGGCTCTCTCTCTCTCTCTCTCTCTCTCTCTCTCTCTCTCTCTCTCTCTCTCTCTCTCTCTCTCTCTCTCTCTCTCTCTGCTCCTGTGACAGTCGTGGTATTTATTTTGTGTGCTTTCGTCAAGTGTGGTTTTACCCTGCAGACGAACGCATTTATATAGCTAACATGCACGTGCAGTTTATGCCATAGGCGGGAAACCTGTTTCACCACTTTATTGTCAACGCACGAGCGCCGTCAAAAGTGACGCGCACGGGTGAGATGTTTTTTGGTACCCGTTCCTAGGCAGTCATATTCCCAATACCCACTTTCCACCAGTTATCGCTGTTTTTTTGGAAAATTACAAATTGCCAACCTATACTTTCTTTTGCCGCTTAGTTTACTTAAATGTTTCTACATAATTGTATAGATGCAGATGAACACGCTGATACTGAGATGAATACATAACAGCTAACTGTTAAGAACGTGAAACATAATTCTTTTACTCTGTTTCTGAACGCGGCACTCGACATTATTCAAGAAACAGGAAAATTTCATTAAACTTAAATAAAATACTGCGTTGGTTCATAATTTTGAATTATGTTCCAAGATTGAAAGTATTGAGGGAAATTAACCAATGTCCAGATACATACGTTAATTAGTAATATATAGTAGTTTGGATAAAACACTTTAATTGTCAAGCGGGTTAAATGTGTTCTTATTTTCCTGTCAATGATCCAAGTCACTTATTTGAGATGACTTCATGATCAACTGTACGATTAATCCCTGGTAGAATGTCAAAAACGGCAGCTTCAGCTCTTTCACAATTTCCGAGGTACAATCGAGCATGCTCCTTGTACCAAGATTCCAAAGAGCCTGAGACGTTGTTTAATCAAGATTACAGTAAGGCCTCAGTAAAGCTTTCAAAACGTTTTAGTGTTGACATGTTTGTCACTTTCATTCACGCCACTTTGAACAGCATTTCATTTTTGTCACGGAAAGGTCTGCGTAATGTGGGAGAAATGCCTGAAGTAATGAAGGTCGTAGACGTTCAGCATTTTAGTGGATTCCATGAGTACCGTTAGGCACTGGAGAACTTCCCTGGAGGGATGTGACCCTGTGATGATCAGATTCTGAAATGACTGAGGGATGCACCTGTTCACGCGATCTACCAATCAATAAGCGGGTATAGAGTTTCTTAATAATGAAAGGTTGTCCAGGCGAACACTGTCCATAGACCTAGTTTCCCTTTGCACTTAAGATTAAATAGTTTGTTATTTGTTTTCTATTTATAACTTATTCACTAATTAAGTACTGGGTAACTGATAGCGAGGTCGGGAGCGACATGACAATACTGGTGAGTGACACACTCATATGACTAATCTTGTCATCTCATTCTCGCTCACAGTAACGCGGCGAAGCCAGGAAACGTCCAACCATCCTAAAGTAAGTTTATTTATTTAAAATTGGAAATGTCGAATCGCCAGTTTGTTCATTATGTACTGACAGTTGTCGTCCTCAGTATGATTGACGTTGCTTGTAATGATCGTGTTTATTCTAATTCTCGGGATAACAAATTAGATTGTAGCAATTAAGATCGCGCTCATATTACTGAGGTACAAGACTGACCCTATATTCCGATCCACGAAATATGTCCACCAGATGGATACATCCTTGTGCAAGATTTAAACTTTTGAGACATTCATCTCTTCGGGCTTTCCCCCCACACAAAGCTGACACGCTGTGATATAAGTGGAATACTGTTAAAAGCGGCGTTAAACCAAACTCACTCACTATCTGGTCCTTCAGGAAAACGATTTTAAAATAGTTCCTTTGATGAATGTATACATCCAGCGTGCTTGCAGGATACGTCCGGCAATTTCGGACAATACATTAAATAAGGAAAATACAACAAAGCCTTTCTAAGCCAGCAGAAACCGAATAAAAATTACTTATGCTGAAACACTACATACCGCCACGATTGGTCAAACATTTGTTCATACAGAATGGCATGGTCCGAATCAATCTTCCAATGACAAATTGAGAGAGTCCTGTCAACTTCTCTTGCAGCGCCTGGCCCAGTTCTGCTAACGTAGCGGATGGCCTTTGACATCGCCGCGCACGTCTCCGGATCATGTCCAAGGCATACTCTGTTGGGGAAAGGTGAAGACTCTGGCTGGCCATTGCATTCTGGTAATGTTTCGCTGCTTGAGGTACTCAGTTATTTGCG
Source organism: Haliotis rufescens (assembly GCF_023055435.1). Taxonomy (NCBI): domain Eukaryota; kingdom Metazoa; phylum Mollusca; class Gastropoda; order Lepetellida; family Haliotidae; genus Haliotis; species Haliotis rufescens. Next base: position 5,482,775 of record NW_025964013.1, read on the forward strand.
CCTTGTGCGGAGCCGATTGTTAACATTTTGTAACTGCAGAAACCTGTTCCAAATTCCAAGAAAAGAACTAACGTGTTGCTGTGGATAATAAAAGTTTACAATACCAATTGCTCAGAGCAATTGGACGATTTTCTCTTAAGTGTCAAAATTAAGAATGACCACATAACAGGGTGCACGGAGGAAGTGCATGGTCCATGTGGAATTTTATGATTTAGTCCCGAAACCGTCCTCTGGTAGTCGTTTTTCAAAGCCGATCTTTCTTCTGACGACCGATCATGAAAACAACACAGGCGCCGGGACCCCGTTAACAGGAAAAGTATACATATTACATACCAGAAACATAAGAATTTACCTTATTTCTATTAATTGAAATAGGTGTTGAAATCATACCACGTTAGCATGTCGTCGCAATTGCCCCAAACTGCGCATCAACGTACTACGGTGAACAACTGACTTCCCTTTGCATGTGTTTGTGACGGGTGCCACCGGTGGGGCAGGATACGCTTACCGTTTCGCGAACACCTGGTATCATTACTTTTTGATATTGATTCATAAACACGTGCTCATGATACAGTCGAAATTCTACAATCGACTCTGCTTTATGCAGTGTTTTCTATTGGATATGGAAAGGGTTTTGTCGCTTTATTTTTATGAATATGGAAGGGGTTTTGTTGCTTATGTTTTATATGGCGACAAACAATTATAACCATTATAATATATTAAGTAAATAAGTAAACAAGCTTTGTGTAGTATAACACACATAATTTTTGTTACTCACTCACACAACCCCTTTACTATGAAAGTGACAAACCCTTTCCAAAATCATGTCAAAAATGAGTCCATTGTCTGATTCCGACTATGCCTTGAGCATGTGTTTATGAAGCATAATCAAATTGTGAGGATACCAAGTGTTCGTGAAAAAGTGAGCGTGCACCGGTCACAAACACAAACATGGGCAAATCAATTGATCACGGAAAAATATCAGGCACCAATAGTTAGTTCACAGGCTGTTTATTCAATCATAAACACGAAACACAATGTAGACAACGAAACGAAATAAGTGACGTTCAGTGCAGTAATCTAATTTTATCAATTTATATAGCGCTGAAGTTTCAGAGTACCTGTTCACAGGCGCTTTTAGTTCCCCGACCAGTGAATCCGTTTGTATTACCACCTCAGTGGTCTAGTGGTAGAGCGTTCGCCCGGAGAGCGCAAGCTCCGGGGATCGATCCCCGGCCTTGTCATATCGAATATACGTTCAAAGATGGTACTTGTTGTTACCCTGTCTGGGGCTCGGCATTAAGGGGCAAAAACAAGGACTGGTCTGTTCGAAGTCAGTATACTGTGTCTGAGTGGGATATTCATGTTAAACTGCGACATGGTATATCAGGGTGCTACCTGTATAAAATCGGCATTTGTATATAAGTGCAATAATCTTGGACGCGACGTTACATCTCACATCCAGTTATCGTTCTCAACTCCCTGGGGAGTATGCACACCTGTGCAGTCAGTCGGGTGCTAGACATTTGCACTCAAATCACCATCTTTTGCTTGCGTGGACGCCTCGCCATCAACACCGTCACCACGTGCATAAAGTGTCAAACGTGCTCCTGTATAGCAAATTGCAACACTGAACTTTCTTCACTACATATCATCAACTTACAGGTAGTCTAAAGACCCGCTATTTATGGTGGGAACCGCTGGTCATGGGGTAGGACGATAGGGTAGTCTGTCGCCACCATACCTTTCGTTGTAGGTTTCATGGCATACACTTGTACTACTCCTAGCGTCCTTCCAGCTTTTCCTTATCACTTTTTAAGGACTTGTAACTCATCACTTTGAACAGTATTTTAGTTACATCACGACGTGTCAGATTAATGTGGGAGAAAAGCCCGAGTTTACTTACACGCCACGTTTCCCCCTTGTCTGACAACCCTTAAGACTGGTATTTTGCTGTCAACCCAAGGAACATTGCCACGGCGCAGGGGTACCTCTTACCGAAGGTAGCCATGACAGCCAGTGTCCGGCACTGATGAATTCACTTGGATTTGTAATATATACTACACAAATTAGATATTCGGGGGGTGAGGGGAGGGGGCTAGTATGTTTACAGCTAGTCTAAAGCATAATTACTTTTTTTCTCGACGGGCCGAGACCAAAAAGTTGTCAATATTGAAGCAGAAAACTGACATTGTGCTGTTGCTGTATATTTTAGAGCTCTACCCAAATACGATTGCAAACATCTCGGACAAGCTAATGCTCGAGATCACGCCCTCTGGTCCCACCTTTAGCATCTGGGGGGCCATCTACGTGTGGCAGGCTATCTGGACTATCTACGCCCTCGTCAACATCTGCCGCCGTGCCCCCGACGGCTACGTCTACAACAGCCCCGCCCTGCTCACATCGACCTTCTTCAGCCTCTCCATCCTCAACTGGTTTATCGTCATTTCTTGGACCTTCCTGTGGTGCTGGGAGCTAGTATGGGCGTCGTTTGTGTTTCTGGCTCTCGCCGCTATTTCCATATACACACTCATTGGTCTTTCTTGCAAAGCCCTGGCTGAGCACTCCGAGACACTCATCAAACAAGAGCGGAAAAAGGAGATCTGGCTCATCCGGGCATTTGTTCAAAACGGACTGGCGTTTTACGGAGCCTGGTGCACCATTGCTACTCTCCTGAACGTGGCCACTGCCCTGACCTACGGCGAACACCCCAGATTTGACCAGAGCACGTCCAGCACAATCGCATTAAGTATCCTGGCCGTGGAGCTTGTGGTATTCTCCATCTCAGACTGGACCGTATTGGACAGGTATACGAGGTATATATTCAGCGAGTACATCGTCGTGATTATCGCCCTTTCCGGGAGTATCATTAACAACTGGAATCCCGAGAAGCGGAACTCGATCTTCACTGCTGTATTGCTGGGTATGGCGGTGTTTTGTTTAGTCGTGAAGATGATCGTGATGTTGTGGCGTCACTTCCGGGACACAGGCAGACAGAAAGTGTTCATTCCAACGACAGAGTCAACGCAAGGCGGAACAGCGTGAAGTCACCAAGTTAAAACACACATGATGACAATATCTGAATATCTCCCTTTACCTCAAAACGGGCATTATCCCTTATGAGCGAGTACATCACCATGGACTTTGTTTTTTGTGCACTTCTAGGATTGATACAATCCCCGGCTGGTTAACCTTCTATGTTATAGTGAGGTTGCTATGGTGACCCATTGGACAATGATGCTCACCCTGTTGGACACTGGTGTGTTCCTGCACCGCCATTCCAGCCTCATTCACACTTCAAAAGACATTACTGCAATTACTGACTTTGTAATACTTGACTCAACACTCATCCATCCTGTAATGTGTGCCTGTAACTTGCCTGTGTTATGTGTTTTTCATGGTATTATTTTTTTTTCATTTTAATGTAAATATTACGTCAGCGTATATCACCTACCTTTGATAGAAATAAAGGTCTTATTTTTCCAAATGTTTCACAATTTGCGTTGTGGTGTTCTTCGTGGTAAACCCGTACTGCTTCCCTCCACTTGCGAGCCGCTACGGCCGATTACACATCACGGTTGTATATCAATTCGTACCAGATATAATCCGATTATAGATCTTTATGTAAGAACACACATCCTTCCGTTGCATTTAATTTGTACTAAAATCTCGAAAGCAAAAGGAAGGAAATGGCAACATACAGTTTAGTCTTACAAAGGGCCGTGTTCTGCATCGCTCCAGTGAATGCGATCAACCCAATTCCACCCAGAACAGATATTGTATTCAACTGCTACGACTGTGAGCTTAATGTCCTAGTTACATTATTGTCATATTGCAGGGTAACTTATTGTTAAACAATGTTACAATTGTAGTATATAAGTTACATTTACTGGAAGTTTACGGCATTGTGTTTGGACAATAATTAGTTGTCAGGAATGTAGCACTACGTAATCAGCGTTGTGGAAGTTGCTATATTTAGATGGTTGTGTGGTCAAGAGTGATCTAGAATCTTCTGTAATGTTCCAGTGCCTCTAGACTGGTCTGGCACTTTGTGAAAATTTCCAGATTGGATTTTTGGAAATAAGAGAACAAGAACGTGCTTGACCACTGTTGCTGCTTGGTTAATATTATCATCACTGATATTTTCTATCACCACTGCTATCATATTTAATATTGCTATTGTGCTTGTACTGCCATTGAATTGTGTACTGTCTTTCAATTGTGTATAGTAGTTTTGTTCACGATGGCTGTCCATTATTACATGAACATAACATTGTTGCACTGTAGCAAGTACATTGTGTACGCCAGACAGTATATTGTGAATGACACAAACACTAACAAGGATCTCTCCGACAGTTTGCATGGGCGACAAACATGGCTATGTGTTGGATGGTGTTCACATTTGATGTTGATAAAAGAATATTAAAATTATGAACAGAGGGTTGCGCAACATAATTATTAGGTATACATATTTTACGAAGAGAATCATACTAATAAAAAAATAATGATCATCTTCTACATGATTATTTTACTATTGATACACAACCCTTTTTCCCGTGAACGAAATCTTTCTTGTGCAAATGTATATTTAGAAAGAGTTATACATTTTAAATAGAGCGTAAACACCAATTGAAATTGGCGAGGTTTAACGCTGCAGATATAGCTGAAAGGTCAGAAGTCTTCCCTTCGGCAAGTATCCTCTCCCTGGCAGACCCACGGGTGTGTATGTATGTTACAGCGGAGCATACTCCAAGACAACTGGCATCCGGTTTACTACACTCTGGAAATCATTGCTGGATTGAGAATATTCACAGTACACAACCATACCATATTCATACGAAATGTCCACTAAAACCGGTCGCAAAACAGCTTGTTTGATTCTTCAGTCGTAAGCTGTAATCCCCACCTCAAAGCGAATGTTAGACAGTCCATCTGCCACCTGCTTCTCATCGTCTGCGGCCAGCAAACACAGGTAAGTTCCCAGTAGCCTGGTTCCCTGTCACGTATTGAAATAACCACAAACACAAATTTAGTTTTTAAAGATTTATTACATCCCTTAAGTTACGTTTAAACCCCAATAACAACACTTAAATGCAAACTAATTCTAAATTAACTAACACAACTAACTAAACTAGCTTAGTGGGAAAGCGCCGGGCTAGCAACCGCCAGATGCTGAGATCAATCATATCCCGCTGGTGGCCGGGTTGTTATTCAGCCTGGGCAAGTGACTTAGTTCAAATGTGCCTCTGTTCCCCCAGCAGGGAATGGGTACCCGATATGTGAGGTGGATGTAGAAACCTTCTGGCGATCCTGGCCAGCATGGGCTGATTTGTTTTCATGTGCAAGCAATAGCTGCAGATATTCACTCGTTCGGGATAATAACTTTCCTCACTTTATACACGATCCGTGAAGATTCCGGGGTAGAATAGGTCTTCAAAAACCCATACTTGCCGTAAAAGGCGACTAACGGGATCGGATGGTCAGGCTCGCTGACTTGGTTGATACATGTCATCGATCCCAATTGCGTGGATCGATGTTCATGATATCAATCACAGGATTGTCTGGTCCAGACTCGATTATTTACTGACCTCCGTCATATAGCTGGAATATTTCTGAGTGCGGCGTTAAACAACAAACCAACCAACCACTTTATACACTGTGTACAATTGAAAAAACATTGAGTAGAAATAGTCTTGCTCGGTGAGGAAAGTAATTATGGAGAAATGGGAGGAGAAAGAGAAGGAGGGTCGTAAGCAGGGCGAATATAAGATTTAAACTATTAATCAGTTGATCCTTGGGACCACTGTCCTGGTCACCTCTTCGTATGAGTCCACATTTGGAATAGTATATCAGTATATAGTATATTCCTGATGATAGTGATCCGGATGGCGGACTCGTTCCACCTTTCACATATACCCGTACTCTAATGTATTTCGTTTTAACTTACTTACTTACTTACTTTGGAGATTTAACGTGCGCTTTCCGACTGATGCGTATTTCGCACACGGGCCCGGCCAGGCCATTTAATGTGTTTCCGAAAGGGGCGAAAGTGGTGTGTGCAATCCAATAGGGGGCTTTAGGGGTTGCTTATATAGAATTTGGGAATTTTGAGATTTGGAATAGATGTCGATGGGATTGGGGAGGAGAACTAAGGGAGCTGGGTATGGTGGATGTTTGTTTGTTTATGTATTTTTGATTTGGTAGATTATAGTGTTTTTAGATGCGTTATATTAGTTCCGTTTTGATTAAGAATACGCCTAAGGCCTTGAAGTTTTCTAGTTTATTTTGTGGGTTTAGTATTGCTTCTAGAGTGAGAACCTTGTTTAGATTGAGGGTGGTTTGTAATGCGGTTCGATGTGTTAGGTAGTGTGTGCAGTTTTAAACGTTGAAGTCACATCTGTACCACCCGACATCTCGCGTTCACAAAGAATCGGAATCCCGGGCTATTGTTTGTACTTGATGTTTACACCGATAAACAATGACAACAATATAAACAATGTGGGTGTTTGTTCAAGAGGTGCTAATTAAGGAGATTACTGTGAGGGGTCCAACTCCACGAAGACAAGCTTTAGTTACTGTTGTTATTATACACAATTGTTTGGGAAACAATGAACTTACTGAAAAGGAAGTAAAGCGATTAAATACGACAAAGTGGGGCCAACCCAAATAACAAGGCACACACAAAAACGTAACTTAGGAATACCTGAACAAAAGAGTCTTAACGTCATTGTCTAATGACACTGTGTTGTTGTTCTGAAGACTCGCATACACAAACCACTAATTGACCTGGCGGGCCCGTGTGAGAAATACGCATAAAGTCGGGAAAACACCATCTCTCTCTAGCACTGGTCCATGACACCATACAAGCAGACACAGGTGACTAGTTACACAGTTTGGTTTGACGACCCGTGAAGATCCGGGGTAGAATTGGTGTTCAGCACCCCATGCTTGGCATAAGAGGTAATATTCTTGTCGTAAGCGACGACCAACGGGGCCGAGTGGTCAGACTCGCTGACTTGGTTGTTGCATGTAATTGTATCGCAGTTGCGTGGATCGATGCTAATGATGTCATTCACTGGATTGTCTGGTTCAGACTAGACGGGGGCGGTCGGGTAGTCTAGTGGTTAAAGCGTTCGCTCGTCACGCCGAAGACCCGGGTTCGAATCCCGACATGGGTACAATGTGTGAAGCCCATTTCTGGTGTCCCCCGCCGTGATATTGCTGGAATATTGCTAAAACCGGCGTAAAACCATACTCACTCACTCACTCAGACTAGACGATGTACAGACCGCCGACATATAGCTGCAATACTGCGGAGTGTGGCGTTCAACAACAAACAAACAAATATACCTGGTGCTGACGTTTTATATTTCATGATTATGGAAAAAAAAGATTTTTGTTACTAAGTTATTTGTTCGGTTACTGCTTTAGGATGTTGTTTTCATTAATAGAGAGAGCCAAACACAGTGTTCAGGACATCCAGACAATCATTATTGTTATCGTTGTTGTTATTAATAAACCCGAGTAATTTTGCCATAAAGCACCATGTAAATATACTGAGTCAAATTAAAAACTTCACATTTTAAAAAGTAATCCCTTATATGATATACAATGGACAAATGTATCAGAGAAGGTAATTTTTAATCATTAATGTCCAAAGAAGGATTTTAATTAACGGTGGTAACCATAATTTGTTCCACGCACCTACGGTATTCGGTAATAACATCAACAGTTTAAATCATTAGTCCCAAGCACGAGAATCTGATGGCACACAAGTTCAGTAGCGTGTATGGCCACCATGTGCGTTGACAACTGCCACACAACGCCTCCGCATGGACCTTGTGATGCTTTTGAACACATGATTGGGAAGACACGCCATCGTTGCTGCAAAATGGTGTCAAGATCTTGCAAATTCTGTGGTTGGTTCTGGAGAGTACGCAGACTTCTGCCAAGAGCATCCCAGACGTGTTCGATGGGATTGAGGTCGGGAGACCTTGACGGCCAGTCCATGACGTTGACTCCCGCATTTTGAAGGAAATTCCTCGTCAAAATTGCTGTGTGGGGTCTGGCATTGTCGTGTTGGAAGATCGAACCGGGTCCATGTACTGCCATAAAAGGCAGAAGTTCTGGTGCCAGTACCTGGTCGCGGTAAGCAGCAGCGTTGAGGTTGCCACGGATGACAAGAAGCCTGGAACGTGCATTGCCACAGAAAGCACCCCACACCATTATGCTTCCGCCTTCGTCTGTGTAATTGAGTCAGAATCGGCCCGCAGTATGGCCGTCGTGCTTGAAGGTGAACAGTTCTCAGACGGTTTCGAACAGTTTGCGCACTCAGTCTACCCCTAAACAGTTCATTTCTGGTTGATGTAGCCGTCAAAAATCGGTTACGGGGGTGGCGTAAGACAATCTGACGATCCTCTGCATGTGACGTCACACGTGGTCGACCTGGCCGAGGGCGATCAGCGTTGGTACCCGTTTGCTGTAGACGCGTCTGTAAATCATAAACAGTCCGTCGACAGCCCATCGTCCTTGCGACTTCAGCTACGGACGTTCCCGTCTGCAACATGCCGATGGCACGTTCACGTTGCACATTTGAGAGGCGTGGCATGACAAATGGCCGTAAAGACTTTTGTTTTCTTGTGTTTTTCTTTTTTTGTTAATGACCGCTAACAAGTGTGGCTGAAAACACGTGCGGTATTATGGCCACGTGACCAGTTGCACGTGAAAAAACACCTTTGCCACTATAGTGCTGTGCACATGATTTTGATCGATTCACCTGCACAAAAACGGGTGTTATCTGAAGACAATACGTGGCCATTACTGTTTAAATACACAATAAGGGTCCACAATGATCACTGGTCAAAATGTTAAAATTTTAGGATTGTGAAGTTTTTAATTTGGTTCAGTATACATCATGCTTTAAAATAATATAACATAAATCTTTCCTCCGTCAGATTTCAAATCGAGAGCTTTCCTTTCAAACGTGTCAGTATTGGTAGCATAATATATGATTCTAAGACAATGATATGATATGTTTCTGTTATCTTCCAGGGTATCCAATTACCATGGTTACCGAGACGCGTGGACACTCTCCTGTTCTTATCATGAGCTTGCTGCTCAACTGGACAATGCTTATCCTCAACTTGTTGATTTTCTCCCTTGGACGGACGCCACAGCTGGTGGGTGGCTCCTATAGTAAGTAAACACTCCCACCTGTCTGGGTTGACAGCGACAAGAAGAGGGAAACACTCCCACCTGTCTGGGTTGACAGCACCTATAATAGATAAACACTCCCACCTGTCTGGGTTGACAGCGACAACAAGAGGGAAACACTCCCACCTGTCTGGGTTAACAGGCCTGTAGTAAGTAAACACTCCCACCTGTCTGGGTTGACAGCACCTATAATAGATAAACACTCCCACCTGTCTGGGTTGACAGCGACAAGAAGAGGGAAACACTCCCACCTGTCTGGGTTAACAGGCCTGTAGTAAGTAAACACTCCCACCTGTCTGGGTTGACAGAGCCTGTAGTAAGTAAACACTCCCACCTGTCTCGGTTGACAACGCCAACAATAAGTAAACACTCCCACTTGTCTGGGTTGACAGAGCCTGTAGTAAGTAAAAACTCCCACCTGTGCGGGTTGACAGAGCCTGTAGCAAGTAAACACTCCCACCTGTCTGGATTGACAGCGCCTGTAGTAAGTAAACTCGCACACCTGTCTGGGTTGACAGCTCCTGTAGTAAGTAAACACTCCCACATGTCTTGGTTGACAGCGCCTGTAGTAAGTAAACACTCCCACCTGTCTCGGTTGACAACGCCAACAATAAGTAAACACTCCCACTTGTCTGGGTTGACAGAGCCTGTAGTAAGTAAAAACTCCCACCTGTGCGGGTTGACAGAGCCTGTAGCAAGTAAACACTCCCACCTGTCTGGGTTGACAGCGCCTGTAGTAAGTAAACTCTCACACCTGTCTGGGTTGACAGCTCCTGTAGTAAGTAAACACTCCCACATGTCATGGTTGACAGCGCCTGTAGTAAGTAAACACTCCCACCTGACTTGGTTGACAGAGCCTGTAGTATGTAAACACTCCCACCTGTCTGGGTTTACAGCACCTGTAGTAAGTAAACACTCCCACCTGTCTAGGTTGACAGCACCTATAATAGATAAACACTCCCACCTGTCTGGGTTGACAGAGCCTGTAGTAAGTAAACACTCCCACCTGTCTGGGTTGACAGAGCCTGTAGTAAGTAAACACTCCCACCTGTCTTGGTTGGCAACGCCTGCAGTAAGTAAACACTCCCACCTGTCTGGGTTGACAGAGCCTGTTGTAAGTAAACACTCCCACCTGACTTGGTTGACAGAGCCTGTAGTATGTAAACACTCCCACCTGTCTGGGTTTACAGCACCTGTAGTAAGTAAACACTCCCACCTGTCTGGGTTGACAGAGCCTGTAGTAAGTAAATACTCCCACATGTCTTGGTTAACATCGCCTGTAGTTAATAAACACTCCAACCTGTCTGGGTTGACAGAGCCTGTAGTTAATAAACACTCCCACCATTTCAGGTATACATCGCAAGTAGCGCCTTGTAAGCCCATCTGCATGGGTGGGTGATGCTTGTAAGATGTGAACACACATGGGAATCCCACCTTTATGGGTGTTAAATGCTTTTCTAGATGAACAACCACTGTGAATCCCATATTGCCTTCAGCAATGTTCAGCCTTCAGCAATGTTCACAGTCCTATCGCTTCATACAGTGTACCCATGTGGCGAATCGAACCCGGGACTTCGGTAAGAAGATCCGGGATAGAATAGATCTTCAACAACCCATGCTTGTCGTAAGAGGCGGCTAACGGGTATCCTGTGGTCAGGCTCGCTGATTCGGTTGATGCATGTCATTGTTTCCCAAATGCTTGGATCGATGCTCATGATGTCAATCACTTGATTGTCTATTCCAGACTCGATTATTTACAAACCACCATCATATAGCTGGAATATTACAAACAACACAATTCGGTATGATAAAGAATGCTTCAACCACTAGGTTAGGTTTTCATTTGTAGAGCCAAAATGTACCTCCTGTTTATTCACACATGACGATCTAATCTTGTGTGATGTTCCATAACAGAACTACTGATCTACGACATCAAAGACATATCTGACAAGTATGCTGTAGAGATTACTCCGGCCAGTCCGATGCTCGCTATCTGGTGGGTCATCTTTGTGTGGCAGGGACTGTGGATGGTGTTCGCCCTCATCAACATCTGCAGGTACGTCATCCCACGCGCTCCCAGAAATACACGCCCCATGACAGGATCCGCTGATAGGGGGTTCGAATCCAAATCTGTCCCAATTCAAAATTTGACAGTACCATACCCGTACTCGGGGGTTTCACCAAGGTGGTAAATGTCTGAGACCTTCACCATATTGGACCGTTTTCCTACATTAAGATTAAGTAATATTACTTAAATAATACAGTGATATTACTTAATATTACTTAAATAATGCTTGACAGATTTAAACTCACTCGCTCAGCAATACAGCGTAAATGTGCTACAAGCTGCCCTCTGCAATATACACCGTGTTAATGGAGGCACTATTGTTACGAGGCGATTTCCAAATTGAAACAGGAAAAGCCAGATTCGGTTCGTACAGAACTAAATTGTGAAATCAGTAAAGGATCACACAAGATCAATGAGAATCAGCACGTGATATTAAAACACAGGTTTAGGGTGACAATACAAAGGCAATACAATGGGTCCATTAAGTATAAGGGGCGGTCGGGTAGCCTAGTGGTTAAAGCGTTCGCTCGTCACGCCGAAGACCCGGGTTCGATTCCCGACATGGGTACAATGTGTGAAGCCCATTTCTGGTGTCCCCCGCCGTGATATTGCTGGAATATTGCTAATGGCGGCGTAAAACCATACTCACTCACTCACTCACATTAAGTATAATTACGAATGTTCCTGGGTTTTTTCTGTGGAATGTCTTGAACCTGACTCTTGAGTCCCAAATAGTGTTGGAAGCTTGCAGGAATTCGAGGTTTTCTTATGAGTATCAAATCTGCACTTGAAAAGTACTTGACTCAAGTCGGGTCGAAAAAGACCTGGGTTCAGTGTCATGTAGCTCCTATCGGTACAGCCAGTCTTCTAGAACCACCTTAAACAAACCAGCAACAATCGCCACACCACACTATGCATTCATGGTCAGCAGTAAAGCTGATAATAAACCTGGCACAGCAGAGTGCTGTGCAAAGACTCGGTTGTGGATGGACTGTATTATAGCCGTGGTGTTGGCTCTTTTAATAGCTACGAAGACACAACAACAGTCTATGTACGATAACCTGGCCACATCTGGCCCCGGCAACACCTATTTTTCTTTTTTCTCATAACAATGATCGTCTAATGTATTTAAAATTCATATTATCTGTTTCGCCTGAATACGTCGCTCACTCACTCATAGCGGAAAACGCTTATACGAATATATTAATAACTTTCAATGAACATAAAATAATACATCAGTAAGTTGTTTGGCGCATCTACTCATGCACTGGAAATGAAACCGAATCTTTATTTTTTCAGGAAATCCCGCCACGGCCCAGTGTACGTCAGCCCGGTATTACTGAGTCCTACGTTATTCCTGACCTCCGCCCTCAACTGGGGCGTGGTCCTTGGGTGGAGCCTCCTGTTTGACCGGGAGTACCTATGGTTGGCCTTCGCGTTCCTGCTCCTCACATGCCTGTCCACGTACATCTGCCTGGGTCTGTCCTACCGGGACATGGCCGCCCACAGACCCACCCTCGTCAAAGAAGGCAGGAGGGTGGATGTCTGGCTGGTGCGGGTGTTAGTCCAGAACGGCCTTGCCATGTATGCAGCTTGGTGTACTTTTGCCACGTTGCTTAACCTTGCAGCAGCACTCGCCTATGCAAGAGACTTCGGAATCTCACCAAGAACGAGCTCAACCATTTCGCTTGGCATCCTCGCTGGTGAGCTGGTGTTATTTGCTATCTCTGACTGGACATTTCTTGATAAGTATTCCCGTTACACCGTTTCTCCCTACCTTGTGTTGATAGTGGGGCTCACTGGTAGCGTGGTCCAGAACTGGCAATTAGGGGCAGCTAACTCTATATTCACCGTGGTGTTGCTTGTCGTATCGGTGATCGCATTTTTGGTGAAGATTGGACTAACAATTCTCCGACATATTCGAGAGACCGACAGAAGAAAGGAAGCAGTGACAACGCTTGATGATAACTTTACATTTCGCTTCTGAACGTCAACAAGCTGTGGTACATTTTCATAACAATTGTCAATACGTGTTCATTTTACCTGTTTTTGTACGCTTTTGTAATAAAGCACATGATTGATTTTCCACCACTGTCCTTATGTCCTCCTGTAGTATCAAGATCTTAAATCGTTTTTGACTGAGCTCGTTGTTGTGGTAGATAAAAGTTAACTCTTCGTTTACTTGCCTTCAATCGTTGGACCAGATATATGATATTATGTATTGAGAGAGAGTCTATACAATTCTGTCAAGAGCTGAACCTATCTAAAAGTATAGCTCCTCCTTGTAACATGACAATCTGTACCATAACATATTACATAGAGGGTGTCGATACTTTTCAACAGCTGAACGTGTTATATTGAGGATATCGACCCTTGTCAACAGCTTAACGTATTATATAGAGCGTGTCGTTCCGTGTCAATAGCTGAACATGTTATATAGGGGGTGTTTGTCGTTGACAACGACTGGACACGTTATATTGAGGGTGTCCATCCTTGTCAACAGCTGAACATGTTATGTAGGGGGTGTCTGTCGTTGACGACGGCTGAGCAAGTTATATAGAGGGTCGATCCTTGTCAACAGCTGAACACGTTATATGGAGGGTGTCAGTCGATGTCAACAGCTGAATATGTTATATACAGGGTGTCAGTCAATGTCAACAGCTGAACACGTTATATAGAAGGTGTCAGTCGATGTCAACAGCTGAACACGTTATATAGAGGGTGTCAGTCGATGTCAACAGCTGAACACGTTATATAGAGGGTGTCAGTCGATGTCAACAGCTGAACACGTTATATAGAGGGTGTCGGTCGATGTCAACAACTGAACATTATATAGAGGGTGTCGATCCTTGTCAACAGCTGAACATGTTATAGAGGGGGTGTCTGTCATTGTCAACAGCTGAAGACGTTATATAGAGGGTGTCAATCGATGGCAACAGCTGAACACGATATATAGAGGGTGTCAGTAGATATCAACAGCTGAACATTTTATATAGAGGGTGTCAGTTGTCAACAGCTGAACGAGATAACAACACGTCTTCACCTAGCACAACAATAGCGTCGCACTGTCTCTGTCGCCAACCTGTCTCTTTGTGTTAAAAGAGTCGGTGTCAACACAAGTGAATAAATGGTGTGTAAATTACCTATTAAATATTTTCGTAAATTCGCATAATCCTTAAAAGCTATAAAATAATTCATAGCTCCATATCAGAATGATTAGATCTGATTGGTCCACATGATCTTGATAAAATACTGTGTAACCCGCCTTGGAGGGTAAGAAATTTCTTATCGGTGAAATAATTCTTTTATAACCCACCACGAGCAATGCAGACTGCACTGCATTTCTGAGAGACCGAATAAATCCCTTACACCCCGGGGGGCACCGGTGGTCCAGTCGCCTAAGGCGCCGCAATTCGCTGTGCAGAGTTGCGTCCCTTGGGCTAGCCAGAAACCTATGATTGTGGGTTCGAATCCCGGTTCGCCCCGATTATGTTTCTAGGTTTGTCAGCACCATACCCGTGCTCGTGGGTTTCACCGAAGCGGTAAACGTCCGTGACCTGCACCACTTCGGGCTTTCCTCCCACATTAAGCTGACACGCCGTGATATAACTGGAATATTGTTAAAAGCGGCGTTAAACCCAACTCATTCACTCACCTTACACCCCGCTTCAAAGCAAAAAGCGTGTCACGTCACATCGCACAAGTTAACCTCAGCTCAATCGAAATCCGCGGTAGGATAATCCCCGTTTTTACATGGTATAAAACCTAACGAGGGAAGCATAAAACTCCATGTACCCGGAGTGATCTTCCTACAAAGAATTTATATTACCGACAAGATTTAATGTGATATTGTAAAGGAACTAACACAAATTTTAAAACTGAGAGAAAACAGCTGTTCGATTTTACATGGGATTTACCGCGTCCCTCGTTAGGTTTTATACTACTCGCCTCCGGCTCGTGTTATAAATCCTACGCGGGACGCAAAACACCGTACCCATGTACCCCGAGTGATCATGCTACAACTTATAATATATATAATGCTGTGTTACAGAGGGTTACCTATAACAGACTCACATATTTATATTAGTAGATAAACCTTTGGCGAGAAAAAAAATCAGGTAAACATAATAAAACATTATGTATCCTTGTTCAGGGCTGATATTTCATAGAGTCATGTGCCATGTATTGTAAATATCAGCTCGCGGCGGAGCTTGGTGCACGTGCAACCGCGATAGAGAACGCATTCCTCGTGCATCACGCAATGACGACACACCTCGACAAATACATTTTTCAAACATTTTCTACAAGATAATGTTTTGTCAAAGTATAAGAGTTGGGATGTGTTTTAAATAGGGGAATATCCTCGTAACTCACCATTATTTGTAAGGAATGGAGAGCTGCTCGGACATTTCCCTCAACATACAGTCTGTCACGGTGACTATTGTATTTTTTGCCCTGACGAACGCTCTGTTCTGAACTAGCGCAGTTAGGTAACACGGCTCGGTGGTCACGTGATCTCGTATGCCGCTGCTTCTACCCTGTTTGCTTGTTTGTATCCACCTCGCCCAACTTAACCCATGTCCAACCAAGATGTAGGTCAGTGCACTGGGTTATGCAAGATCGGTTTTATAACTCATGTTGAAAGCACGTGCAGTATAATGTGTAAAACTCTTGTCCCAAGTGAATATGTAAAGATAAGCTTTGTTAAAACACAACATACAAATACATGTAAATAGGTATTTAATTTGACGATTTTCGGTTTAGCTGTAAACCAGGTGTTCGCGACAAGGTGAGCATATCCTGCCCAAACGGTGGCACCCGTCACAAACACTTGAAAATCAAGACAAAATAAAGAAATGCATCGGACATCATTTTCGTCACAATTGAGTCAAATTTGGAAATGCCCTTTACATCACTTCCATTAAACGTTTTGAAAGCTTTATTGAGGCCTTAAATGTTATAATCCTGATCCTATAAAGTTTTAGCAAAAGTCATGTGACGTACACGTGTGACGATGTTATATAAGCTGTATTAACCTTGTAACAATGGAGACGTTTAGGGAGTCAAACGCGTCAATCGTTCCTTGAATCGAGACGGGCACAAGACAAATGTTTTCTGACGTTAATATAAATAGTATTACTTCAATTTTGGGACACATACTATTAAGAAATGTACAGACACGAGAACGTTGTGTTGCGTTCGCCATCAAGACACACTTATATTTGGATTTATGATACCCTGATTATTTGCATGAATATTTTTCCTTTCAGTCTCATAGGTCTTGAAACTGTGTTTATTCTACACATGTGAGGACACATGTCCTTATATCACCAAGTGACCTGATGTCGTGACCCCGTTTCTCCAAAAGTAAATACAACATCAAGACTGTTGCTGGCCCGGGCAGTGGGCGTAACCTGGTGCGTTTGGGCGATCTGCACACACACACACACACAGAACAACGCAAGAACAGGGCAAGCGACGACGCCTAGTGATAACAAAACACCCTCTTTCAATAATAATGACGTGTAAGTATTGAATTAATGGTGCATATTCTTGTTTGTTGTGCTAGTGTCTGTTCATGTCGGACAAAACATGAAGTGAGATTCAAAGACGTCTGATGAAACTTATGGTTAGTGAACTTGGTTCAGTTAATACTGCCGTGTAAACAGTTATAATAATAATTTGTACTTCACTGATCAATAGAAGGATAATGGTGGCAGGCATTTAGCACAGTGTCATCCATGAACATCCATCATTTTAGCATGGACTACCATATATAAGAGACGAACAATGACGAACACACACACACACACACACACACACACACACACACACACACACACAAATACCGAGGAAAATGCATGTACCTGATATTTTGTTTAATATTTTATTTTCATTTACATCACAAAAGACTTCTTCAGATGTATATATAAATATTTAAAATGTACCTGGTGTAATAAAGAAGTTGCTCATCCATAACAATTTTGTCTTATTTACTATGTATGTTAGTGACACGCGAACAGCTCACCCAAACGCAGCCCATAGAAGCTGAATTCTTCCCGAATTGGCTGTGACTGAACTAGGGGTGGGCTTGTTCAACAGTGCGGATCACACACGAAGTCACGTTGCATCTCGTGCTCGAGTACATGCACCGACGGAGGTTCAGAGTTTAGGAGCGTTGTGTAAGCGCTGACTTTAAGAACGCAGGACGCCACAAGTCGCCACAATTGTATCAACACTGCTGCATGTACAACGTTGATTAGTGTGAAAGGTGAGTAGAGTATTTCGGGGCTACTTCAGAGGGATAATGTAAAGCGACCAATTTAATATTGAGTTTATTCGTTTAATAATGTGGCCAAAAAAGTTCATTGTTACTGCCCCCAACAATCACCTGATGTGATTAATTACCACTACCGATATTAGTTAACAGATGGTTTTCCAGTATATGTGACTATGCGGAATGATGTCTGAGAAAGCAGATGTGTTGTAATTTCTTCTTTTAAGTCAGGATAAGAATTTATGGATGAACAACTTCTTTATTACAATTGAGAGCGACGTTTCGGTGTAGGTTCTAACACCGTTATCAAGCAACACACAAATTCTTATCCTTACTTGGTACTCCAACTTCTAAATGCCCATCAAAGAAGTTCTTTTAAGTCATTAGGATTCCGATGTCTTGTCAGTCAAGCTGATTACTTCACTTAGGTTTGGTTGCAAAATAAGATACATAAAATCACTCCGATGCATGTTGGTAGCAATGATAAAATCACTACACTGATAACGACTTTGTTTACAAGGTAAGCGTCAGTATGCTGAGATCAGGGCGGTAACGACACACTTCACTGCATACACTGGATGCATCGCGTCAGTGATGTTGTTCACACCCAGTCAGTAATGGTGTTCACACCCTGATAGACACGTGTATAGCAGGTAAATACTGACAGATAAATAGTTTATTTATGTCTCAGGTTACATAAGCTAGGTATATGCCCAAAATAGAATGGACATGTAATTTAAAAGTAACATTCAGCCACAATATCCTACATACATTGTAATATACATGGTACGCCAGTATACTGTTCATGAATTAAATAGTTGTTTTCATTTATAAATTTTATAAAGCGTTCTTGCTTATAATACTTGACTTAAATACAAGTTGGTTTAAATCAGTCAATAAAAGTAGGATGTAATAACATACATTATTACTCTGTCGCCGAAATACCTCTGTTCAGGTATTCCCTGTATAATGGGCAGTGTTGAATATCATGAAACACTTTCTTTTATTATATCATCTACATCCTTCCCTGGATTTAATTCTAAAGTTTTATCAGTATTTACCTTTCAGTTAATCTGTTTCATTAAACAGCAGGGAAACCATGTAAGTTTATAAATATAAGCAGTAAATTCAATGCAGAAGTAGTTTATTGAGGCATTCAACATGTGAACTTGTATTTAGACTTTAGAAATGCTTGTTTTTTCCATGTCTATCTTCAATTGAGACAGTGTTGTTATTGCTCTGGAAGTACAAACAAGACACAGAGATATGAAAACACTTCTCTAAAAACGTCTGAAGTGACTATAAAATAAAAACAAGACATAAGAAAAACAATTTACCATTATTTATTAGTATTATGACCCCAATCCTAATAACCCCCCCCCCCCCCCCGTGTGTTTGCAGCAGTTCACATAAAAAAACACACCAAGTCTCGTGTGTCATTTCACCCCGGAAATGTTATAATATTGCAGCATGGAATGAAGATAAAGATTAAATGAATAATACATGTGAGAATTACATATTATTTACTTCAAATAAAGAAAATCTCTCACAAAGCACTTGGATTTTCCCCCTGTATTCTCAACTTGTGAAAAATTGTCCTTTACGATAATGACAATACTACTCAAGAATGTGAAGTTGTGGGGATTATTTTGGAAAATTACACAATTGAAATGTCAAACCCATGTACATGTCAACGAGTTTTTTCTACTAATCGAGATAAAATGATTAAACTTAACTTTGAAAGCAAAATCTTTGAAATTGAACAAACCACCAAGAGATGGATGAAAAGAATTATAACCCCATTAGGCAAAATTACAATTATCAAATCAATGCTCATTTCAAAACTTAATTTCCTTTTCCTTACCCTTCCTAGTCCCCCAGATGAATTCCTTAGAAAGATAAATACTATTCTTTTCAAGTTTTTATGGGATAATAAACCAGACAAAATAAAGAGAACAGTTGCTTGTAAACCTATTTCCCTTGGAGGACTTGGTATGATAAATATTTTTGCATATGTTGATGCTTTGAAAATAATCTGGATAAAAAAGGTTACTAAATGTTGATTTGGAAAAGAAATGGAAAATTTTAATGACTAATACTACTCCTGAATTTCCTGATTTACTATTTATGGGAAGTGATTTTCCACTTAAGCTTGCTAAAAAAAAAAAAAACAATTTTGGAAAGATTGTTTTACTGCCTTTTCTAAATATAGCAATAAAATAAAACCCAATAATTATGAAGAGTTCCTGAGGGAACCTCTGCTATACAATAAAAATATTATTATAAATGGCAAATCATTAGATAACAAAACCTTTCATCTCAATAACATACACAGCATACATTGCTTGCTAAGCAATGATGGAAATTTTATGACATTGCAACAATTCTGTAAGAAATACTTCAATATAAATTTTCTTGAATTTTATGGTATTACAAGATCAGTAAATACATACAGGATACAATTAGGCATTAATAAAGACCTGCATCTGGAAACAACAAACAATACAAATATATCTATTGCCAATCTCTTTTCATGTAAAAAAGGCTCAAAGAAATACTACTATGTAATAAGTCAAACCGATGAAAGCTTAAAAGTTATTGACAAGTGGGAAGAGGAACTTTTAATGGATATGAACTGGCCTAGCTTATTTATCAGAGCACACAAAACTACTCCAGGCCCTAAACTTAGATGCTTTCAGCTTAGATTGCTCCACAGAATTCTACCTGTTAATACTTATCTACTCAAGATGCATATTGTTGACAACTGTCTATGCACTTTCTGTAATGCCGAGCCAGAATCTATCCAACATCTGTTTTGGGACTGTAGGCTAAGCAAAAACTTCTGGAAAAGATTTTCACAATGGATTGAATCCAAGTGTCCACATACTGGCAAGATAAATCTTACTTCAGACCTAATTCTTTTTGGCTTTTCAAAACATTTCCATACCGATGATATTTTTTATCTGATACTCTTATTGGCCAAATTTCACATTTATAGATGAAAAATAACCAACCAACCATTACACATTTCCAAAATGAGGTTAAATATTATTACCAAATAGAAAAATATAGACACTTTAATAAAGCCAAACAGACTGAATTCTATACGGAATGGGCTCCTTATGAAAACCTTTTGAAAATATAAACATTTGCTATTCCAAAACGTTACTAAATATATATCCTGCATTCTGTCTTCATAAGTACTAAAGCTTCTAGTGAGTGTGAATGTGTGTATGGATGTGTGTGAATGATATGTACTTTCATAAAAAACCCTGGTCATGTATTTTGACTCTTACCAAAACATGATGTACTTTTACCAGTAACAATGAGTCATCTCTAATAAAGATATGAATGAATAAATACATTTCTGTATTACTAACAGATTTGAAAGTGAAGATGATAGATAGACAAATACACTCTTTACAACACATTATCTATATTACGTGACCATATACACTGAAAGCATGCAATACAGTACTCATGAATACACAATTTACAATGTACAAATTGGGAGCAGAAGAGCGTATGTGTCTAGTACATATATATACATAAGGTGTTTCTCTAAAATTCAAAGAGACAGTATCATGTATTCCCAAGTATCATAATCACCTTTTTTTGGTCATGAACATCTGCACCCAGAGACAACAAAAGCATGTCGTCAAGCATTTCTATTTTCACATATACATCAACATCAAGTTTATCAGTCAGACCTGCACAGAAACAATTTCTGACTAACATAACCATCAGAAGATGACAAATTTGAAAGAACAAATCATCTGTTTCCATTTAATGTGTCTGTCCGTATAAAAGAGTAGTTATTGTGCTATCAAAACAATAAGATGGAATTGGGATTCGGAACTTTGTATTTCTGTGTCAGGTACACACCACTATGAGTCAAAATCAAACTTGTTGCCATGGAAACAAAAAATATATAAAAAAATAAAAAAGGTTTATTAGAAAAAGGCACCTGTTGACAACCTGGTCTTTGTGTGTGCACAGTTTTAAGCCTAGTTTTTTACCTATTAGTTTTAGAGATATGGGCTGCACAAACAAACCACCATAAACCATGCTAAACAGAGTCAAAGTAAAAAAACGTGAAAACAGGAACAAAAAATTTTTTAAAATAATTATTCCCTAAATAGCAAAAGGCAGCACTTAATCCCCTTGTTAATACTTGAACCAAATTCGAATAAAACATATCTCACAGTCTTCAAGTATGCTCCGAAAATATGGATGGACAGACAGATCAGATGACAATATCCAACCGCATTATATGCAGAGGGGATAAAAATGAATATGTGTACTATAATGAGAACAATACATGTATCAAATGCATGTCACCAAACCATCCCTTACACACAACCAGATTGTAAGCTTGGTATAGTCCTTGTTGAGAAAGAGGACTAATTTCGGAATGACATCCGCAAGGGTTTTCTTTACATCTGTATTGCCAAGACCATCTTCTCTATCACGCTGAAAATTTTTGCGCAGGTGACCAAGATTCAGTCCTGATCTGGCAATTTTCTCGGCAATTGACATTTTCATGACCCCTTCGGCTAAGAGAGAATGGAGTGTTTTGATGTGTTTGGCCTTTTCTTTGTTGAAGAGAAGTAGATTGTGGACTGCTGATGGTGGGAAACTAAACCTAGCAAGTTCCTGAATTTTCATCTTTGTATGAGATTCAAGCTTACCAAGGACCTTTACATCTTCTATGGCATTGTGTGCTTCATATGATGAGTGCAAAAAGGTCTTGGCTAGATTTTCTTGCTTGTATGATGATTGTCCAGGAACGGCCTTGAAGACAGGTAGGCTATCAATAAGACCTGATACAGTTGAAAAATTGTGCTTCACACTGGATGTTTAGCAATGCAGATGAAAATACAGGAACATCAAATCTTCTTCCATTATGTGCCACAAGGAATACATTGGGAAACCCACTGAGCCATTTACAAAACTTGTCAACTGCAAACTGAACAGTTTCAGGCTGAACTTGTTTCCTATTGACCGTCATTGTATACTACTCAAAAGAAGTTACGGATCAGCAGATTCTTTCAAATTACTATAGTTAATCTGTAATGGCATGAGAGATTAACTATAGTAATAGAAAAGAATTGGGTGATCCTTAACTTCTTTTGTCTAGTATACCACTATACCAGTAACCTGTTGAGATTGGTACTTTTGGAAGTACATTTCATTAACCGAGCACTACCGAAGTGATTTAGGATACATCTGTACTTTCGGATTGGTAGTCTAGGTCTATTCCTCATCCACCACCACTTGCATGTGCCCCATGTTTTGGTGATTATACCTGGTTTCCATGGTGCTAATGGGATAAGGTCCTCCCGCTTGGACGTTACACCAGTGCACCATTGCACCATTGCAGGTAAACCTGCAGTCTAAGTTGATGGCTATATACAACGGGCTGGGCTGGGCTGGGCTGAGACAATGCAGATAAAGTGACTTGTCTTAGGACACAACAAGCATCATCAAGTGGGTTTGCTAGGATTCGAACTGGCAACTTTTTGATTGATTGCCTAGTTGGTTAAACTCTCAATCATGCACTTGGCTACATGATCAAATAAAACTATTAGTTGAATTTTTTCAAAATTCTCACCTGTTTGAAGATGAGACTGGTAGACTTTCAATGTTAGATGCTTAAGGAGTCTGGTCAGAATGTCCACTTTCATCATCAGAACTAGCATCAGCTACTGGTACAGTAGAGGAATGGGATGACATCAATCATCTGAAAAATGAAAAATTGAAATCCAAATTGTTTTCATGTATTATACCCGAATTAATATTGGTTCTTTTATGTGCTGAAACAATTTCAGTCATGGAACAACTTATTCTACAGTCCCATCTGATGGATTGATCTTCCATGTCCCACAGAAATATTTAACCTATGGAAAAGTGTCTTGTTGTTTCTAAATGATATACAATAGTTGCATATACATTGTACAATGGAATATTTTCAAAATAATCTTATTTCCATCTGAACATATCTCCCACTATTCAACACAAGCTATACATGTACATACTAAAAATATATAGAAAAGAATAAACCTAATTTCAGGAGGTGCATCTGGTAGAGAAATAAACCTGATGGGTTAAAGCCAGACCAGGAGCAACAATGAGAAACAGGAATTCCAAATTCAATTTTTTTTTTTTTGAATATCCGACACCTATACAAGATGATATTCTTTGTTTATATTTGACGATTTCCAGTATCTACACACACGGTCGTCATTAAACAATGAATTCATTTGATTCAGAGTATCCACCATGTCTATTGTATCATTGTGTTATTAACAATTGGTTTGAACACAAATGACTAGTTTCATAAACAAACATTGTTATGACATTGTATAGAACTTACTCCATCTCCATTCTAAATGAATCATTTGCAGCCTGTTGAGTCGACTCTTTGGCAACAGCTTCAACATAGCCTCCATCCCTCCGTTCCATGCTTTTTAAACTTCTCTGGTTTGATATTTAATGTTGAAAGGAGATTATTCATCCTGTCTGGTCCCCCAACGCTATCGATCATAGCTGTAAATAGATATTAGCCACAATATAATCATGATAATTATAAGAATGTATCTAATATTATTTTTAGGAATGAGGGAGGGATGTGTGCCTGTTCATATAGTTGGCAGTAAAAATTCTAAGTTTAATCAATACTTTTTATAAATCGGGCATAGCTGTCTGGGAGCAATACTGACTTAAATTTCACCCCCACCCCCTAGACACAAGGACAACTGTCACAAGCGTGCAATGTCTGACCCTTTTCCCATGTTGAAGCATACTGGAAAAAAGCCTTACTATACTTACTTACCTTTTGTTGAAAAAACAAGACAACATAAGACATTAATAAAACATGATATCGTGACATGAACAATAAGAAAGGCATGACGCTGAAATATATGATCGAAAACAGGACAATATTTGTGCTTTACATCATCGGAATGCCAAAACTTTGAGAGCATTTTATTGGTCAATTAAATGTAAAACAAAAATAAAAATTTACCTGTTCCAAGCTTTGTGTTGATAACAAAACATGGCATCCCTGACTTCCCCTTCTTCTCCCTGTGCGTCTTCCCGTATGGAACCATGTTTATTTGCCCACATTGTCTGACATTTCACGCACAAACAGCCGCTAAGTCCTTTCCTCATCTCGCCGACAATATTCCCATACGTTAATGGAATAGGGCCCAATTTGCAAGCGACGAGATTGGAGAGAAGTTCCCCGAGCTCGACCATCCTTCGCTCTTCCTTCCATCTCTGCTTGCGTATTTGCCGAGTTTGGTGTTTCGAAAAAGAGGACAGTCGTCGTCCTTGCAAGGATCACCAAAGTAAACATGGCAAGCTGGGTAGTTGTGGTGGATGAGCACGTTTGATTTTAATATTTTGGTGTGATTACCGGTCTTTCACCTTTTTGAATCGACCACAGCTGTCTGCCAGTCGCCATGATTGTTTACAATAAGGGGCGTAATTCTTACTCGGTATTACATCACCCCAACATTGCCGATGTTGGAAACATCGGCAAAAGTCGTAGTTTTCACCGGAAGTGTCCCATTATACAGGGGATACCTAAATAACAATAAGCTGGTTTTACACATTGTTTAATCCCAAAGCGCGTGTATATGTACCACCGGAACTAGGTTAACAAATATAGAAAACTCTCAACATCGATGTTATACGTGTAGAGATGACAGATAAGACCGTTATGCACGCACACTCGATGACTCCACGCAGGCTGACGTCACATGGCATTGTTCGCCTATGTATCTTTCAACAAACTGTAACAATTTACGTCATAGTGTATTGTGACGTTTCGGGGCGGAAATCTAAAGGTGTGTAGGCCGTTGTTAGGTTTGTATGTTTGATGTTTACAATGGTCACGTTTACGATGGTCTGTTAATAATCGAGTCTGGACCAGACAATCTAGAGACTGACAACACTAGCATAGATCCACGCAAATGGGATACGATGACATGCATCAACCAAGTCAGCGAGCATGTCCATCCGATCCAGCTGGTCTCTTTTTCCGTTGTACAGTAGTAATTGAAGACGTTTTATTCTGATAAACTCAAATGGAGTATGCCGTGTGTCACACACTATGGATACATACTGTCATCCGCTTGACCTAGTTAAGACGGGGACTCCCACAGTTCCATCAAATGAAGTTTTAAAAGGTTATAAGCGGTAAGTAATAAATGAAACACAAAAACTCGCCCCTTGTAATATCAATTTTAGAAAACTCGATTAGTATTCAGCATATAGTTAAAATGCGTGTGTTAAATCTTCATAGAATGTCGTACTCAAAATGTTTATTTTTCTTTGTTCCACTTCAAAACATTCCAGAAACTATCATAAAAATGTTAACGTGTATACTTACGAGGAGCCGAGTCATACCGCAACGAGTCAAGTGAAGAAGTATCCTGCTCAGAATTACATAAGAAAACAATCGACAGGTTATGTGGATTACGAAATGTACCGATACCGCGATACCATAGTCATGCTATAATTCGTTTTCAATATTACTGTTATTTAACTGTTTAACCCATTCTAGACTAGACAAATTCATATACTAACCTGTCAGTCCTTGTGTTTCCCAGAGAATAAATTAAAAACAAATTTGGCAAGTCTTGACTGCCTCACCCCTGAAATTAACCATTGTCCCCGGCTCCATTTTGATTATAGTTTGGATTTTGTACATATATATTTTTAAATAAGATCACCTTAATTCTGGGACTAAATGTTTGTTTACTGATCTATTCGTTACTATAGTTACCTCATTTAGTATAATTGACCTCTTACTCCAAATATGCTATACAGATACATCCCAGGATATACATCGGAGTGAGGGAGTATGGTTTTACGCCGCTTTAAGCAATATTTCCACAATATCCCAGCGGGGAACACCAGAAATGGGCTTCACACATTGTACCCAAGGATATACATGGATGTAGACAGATAGGTGTACGGGATTTCACTAGCTAGATGGACCGATCATTTGGCTAATGTTGCAGCAAATTGTATGATAAAGCTATACATAATCAGAAGGTGTTGTGTTTCAGGTGTGGTTGTGATCGCCCATGATGAAGTCGGTCCCGCCAATGTTGTTGCAGGCCCTCAATGTAGGGGCTCTCCTCGCCTTCATACTCACCGCCGCCTTCAACGGACTGGCGTCAGATACTAGCATAGGTAGGTCAGTGACGACTGTGGGCGCATGGTATGTCTTTCCTATGTGCTGTAGACAAGCATGAGTCTTTGGTGGTGATAATTTTGGACTATTGGGATTAGGGGAAATTTCCATGAGAAATATATGCATTTGGTAAATTTGTTTGAGTGTGTTTATCTTTTGATTTAACGTGAAATGTGTTGTATAATAACGCTGATGAGGAGAGTAGGCTATTACTTCTGACAAGAACATTATAAAGATATTCTACGTCCGCTTCAGTGACCATTGAAGAAATAATGTGGAAAGTTATAATTTCTTGAAATGTTGAAATGTCAAATAGCAGTTGAGCAAAATTTGTATTTCTGTGTTTACACCAATAAATGTGGTAGTATGTCCATGTTTATTTTACTATGTAAGTGGTATGTTTAATGTTAGACCTGCATCACTACGGGCTTCCCCCACCCCCACCACCCCCACCACCCCCACCACTACATTGCTGAAACGTCATGATATGACTGGAAAACTGTTCAAAGCGCCGTTAAAATCAACTCACCTTTACAGGGCGAACATATATCACGTATTATGAAAATATAGTGATGTGCGACTCTTTAAGATTTGTCTCTAATTTTTGTCTTTAATCTTTCACTCTCTATCGCTCCTAAGTGGGTCTTATATTGTGCTGATGCCACAGACGGGTGATGTGGCTGCGTGTTGAAGCCTCGCATCATGGATTTCTGTTAATTTCGTTGCCATCAGATATTAGTCATCCGACTGAGACGTAAAAAGCGTCCAATGATCATCTCATCTGATGTGGCTATTTGAAGTAGTTAATCTTTCGGATAAAGCGTTAAAGTAACAAGATCAGTATTTGTTTGAATTGTGCTCAGTGCACTCCTGTGCGAACCCGTTATGGGTTGTTATTTTGAATATAAGACTCATTAATCAAGCTGTGGATGTTTTTACTTTGTGTTTCTTGCAGGCGTCTTCCTAAATTCCACAGGGGACATCTCGGACGTATTCTACATCGAGATCACTCCCGCCGGCTGGACCTTCAGCATATGGGGCCTCATCTATGCCTGGCAGGCTGTCTGGATTGTCTACTCATTGGTCCGCATCTGCAGGAAGAGTCCAGAAGGACCTCTCTACCTCAACCCCGTTCTTCTGCCCCCCGCCTTCTTCGGAATGTACATCCTGAACATGTTCCTCAACATCAGCTGGCTCCTGCTGTTTGACCGCCAACTCATCGAGCTGGCTTTCAGCTTCCTGTTCGCCATTGCCTTCACCCTGTACATCTGCCTGTGGATCTCCTACACCTCCCTGGATAACAACATGGAGGTCCTGGCTAAACTCAATCTTAAGATTGAGGACACTTTAGTGCGTGCATTCGTCCACAACGGGCTTGGAATCTATGCGGCTTGGACCACCATTGCTTCCTTCCTCAACATGGGCTTTGTGATTGCCTACAGAGCTAACCCCGCCATCGACCAGAGCACCGCGTCCTCCATCTCCCTCGGCTTCATCACCGCCGCCTTGTTCCTCTTCGTCATCACCGACCTCTTCCTATTCGACAGATACAGTCGGTATACCATCACGCCTTATGGCGTCATCGTGTGGGCTCTCTCAGGCAGCCTGGCCAAGAACTTTGACGCTGCTCGCGGGAACTCTATCTTCACCATTGTACTCATAGTGATAGGCGTGTTAGCTCTCATTGCCAAGATAGTCTTCGTCATCATCAGAAGCAAGTCCAAACCTGTGTTTACCTCATCCACGAACATTACCATGCCGGAGAAGCAGGACACTGTCGGCATGGCCTGACGTCATCAACACGTTTCATAAACTGGTGAAACCCGTGAAGATCAGTATCAGTATTGGTGTTCAGCAACCCATGCTTGTCCTAAGGGTCGACTATCGGGATTGGGTGGTCAGGCTGTCTTACTTGGAGGATGCATGCCACGTATCCAGTAGATCGATGGTCATGAATGTAATCACTGGATTGTCTGTTCCAGACTCGATTATTAACAGACCGCCGTCACATAACTGGACTATTGTTGAGTGCAGCGTTAAACAAGAAAACACTCATAAGCTGGAGACGATGTATTTAAACATTTTTATGCTGGCGAATTGCCAAAGTCGCATTTATATCATATTCCCAGTGTTGTGAACACATTGTTCACAAGATCGGATTCGTTTCGCATTTGTCCCTATTAACGAGTAACGTGTCAAATACAAATCTCAACAACACGAGTTATCGCCCTTCTTTGAAGCATGTTCTGTTATCAGAACAAGCCTGACAACACAATAACATATACATGGTACATATTTAGATGTGCGTAATATGCAATGCAGTCAATGATTTGAAGTGTGACTATCTCCCAGGTGTTCAACTCATGATCAAGAATTGATTTTCTTGTTTGATTTATTTCTCGACATTTTTACATATTGTATTGTATTTTGTAATAGAAGCGTGTTATTATTTATATTTAACTTTGAAAAGCAATGATGCTCTAATCTGTATATATAAATATAACTTATTTGATTAAAATCTTAACTCATAATATTCTGAGTCTTTTCTTCATTGAACGTTTCGTGAGGAAAAATGGGGTTTAACGTTGCGTCCAATATCATTGCACTTATATAGCGATGTGTGCCTCTGTGCCTGTGTGCGTGCGCGCGCTATACCGGAAGTATGCTGAATTGAAAGTGCTAGGCCACTGAGATACCATGCTACAGTTTAACATGAAACCCCACTCAGACACAGTATACTGATTCCTAGCCGACCAGTCCTTGTTTTAGCCCTTTAATGCGCCAGGCAGGGTAACAAGTACTATATTTTAATGTATTTTGGTATGATGCGGCCGGGGAAGTGTCAGGTTAAGATTCAGTGAGTTTAAAAAGAAGATATCCCAACATCTCAACGTTATGAGATCGAAACTCAAAGAACGCAGATCATAGACGTTACGTCTCTGGTAAGGTTTGATATTCAGCTGCAAAATCTCTGATGTTGGATTCGGAAGAACGGTCAGCGAGCCAATAAGGTAACTCGGCACAACGAATGTGTCACCCTCAATCACTCGGCAATCCCTGCTCTATGTTCAAGGCCACAAAGACATTGCCGTTTATCAGTTGTAACAGTGCTTACGTCGAATATAAACTACAAAGGACATTCATATCTAAATACACAAAAGCTCACATATACATAAGTGTATGACCGTTGTTTTTCGCCCCAATCAGCAATGTCATAGCTATTTTGCGGGGGTCTGTTATGATTAGTGAGTGACTGAATACATCAGCAACGACTTGTGGTCGTACGATGACACGTTTTGAACAGCCACCGAAACTGACCAGCCGATCCTCTCTTGTAGTTGCGGCCTCCTCCCGTGACGCGCATGGGAGGGAGGGGACTAATTCTTCCCTGAATCTCAACCGGAATGAATACATTAAGGGACACAAATAATGTTTAAAAACAAGTACAGTCCGTTTGATTCTATCTGAGACCGATGAATTGCTCACTAACTCAAAATCAATAATTGCAACAAAACCAAAATGTGCACAGCGACATGAATTGGACAGACCAACTCTGATGGTTTGTCTCATAATTTTGGACAACCGAATAAAACAACTGTTCAACAAACGATCATCATATTGTTGACATTTATCGCCATCCCACACCAGGGAGGACCAGTCGCTCATGGAGCAGCCAGGTAATGAACAACCATGTGCACCGTATATGGGGGTCATCTCAAAAGACGTTTTGGGTGTTCAATCTGAGTCACTGTTGCAGGTTTCTGAAGCCGTGACAGTGCATTCGGAATCGGTGTCGCTGTTGTCCGAATCGCTACCGCCGCTGTCCGAGTCTACCCTGATGATCACTGGCTTGATTGTGGCATGGTCCAATCCACTATGATCCCAATATTGTCTCTCTATTTCATTCTCAACTTTCTCAACACACTTTTGCCACGTTTCCTGCGTGATGGTGTCTATTGATTGTTGAACCAGTTTCTGTACATCCCACAGTTTGAATGTTGTATTTTGCCTGGCAACATCCGATTTAATGGTACCCCAAATTAGTTCTATTGGGTTTAAATCGCAATGATAGGGCGGCAATCGCAAAACTGAATGGCCATGTTCTTTAAGATACTCGTCATCTTTAAAGACAGGTGAGGTTTTATTAGACTTTATAATATCATACAGAACAGGTTTCGTTGCCTTTTGTGGATACGGTATTGCTTTGTGTGTCAACCATTCTATCATATCATGGAGATGGAGATGAAAAGGCCAAGGCACAAGTTATAGTATTCTCAGTTGGAATATTGATGGATTGTACAAACACGCGAGCTCTTCATTTAGTGATTTTAAACAGTTCTGCAGTAGATGCGACATTATTAGTTTCTGTGAGTCGTTTGTTAAGCAGGAAGATGACTTGATCTATTGTCCGTTTTCAATCATTTAACTTTTGTCGACCTAAACATAAACAACGTGGCCGTTACAGTAGTGGTGTAACCGTATTGGTGAAAGATAATTTAATCAAGAACAATCTTATTCGTCGAATATGTCATTCATTTATCGACTGTGTTGTGTTGCACTTTCAAAGAAGTTATTTTGGATTACAAAAAAGATTCAGTTTCAATATGTGTTTATATCTCGCCTGAAAACTCCCCTGTTAATAATGAGGCTAACATTGATCCAATAAGTCGTCTTGAGGGATATATTGAGACAATCAAAAATATCTATAACAATCATAACCCACTACTTGCTGGAGATTTCAATGCAAGGATGCGTACATTTCTGGATTATATCCCAGCTGATGACCTCAACTTCATCCATGAGAACAGTGATGACTATCCAACTGCTGGGTTCGATATTCCCCGTAAAACAAAGGATGACACTCGACACAACAGTTACGGTGTCAAACGAGCAAAATTATGTTGCACACGTGATGTCCATGTACTAAACGGGCGGTTATTTGATGATATGGATTAAAACTTGACTTGTATCACACATTAGAATGATTTTATTCCAGTTTGGATTTGGTTTTGTTTGGCTAAACCAAGACATTGGTAATATTCAACATTTCATGACATATTTTAAACGAAGATTTTACGACTGCCTCAATCAATATTGGCACTTTTCCCTGTCATCATCTACGAAATGCAATTACTACTCACAGTTCAATTCATTACTAAATGTGGAATCATATATTACTTGTGTTATGTCTTCTTACCAACGTAGACTTATAGCCATGTTCCGGTGTAATAATTTCAGACTTGCTGTTGAACTGGGGCGTCACAACAACATCCCATATAATGAACGTGTATGCACTTTCTGTTTTTCAAAGGGACATAACCATGCTGAAGATGAATTCCATGTTCTCATGATTTATGACCAGTATTCTAGAGCAAGAAGAAACTCTTTTCCCAAGCGTCTCGTTACCCCTCCCTCTATTGAGAATTTTATAAGACTTTTGTCAGCTGAAAACGAACAAATTATAAAAAAGCTTAGGTAAATTTCTCTCCCAAGTCATGAATATCGAAAGGAAACGGTAAATCATTATTAAATCTATTCAGCATGCAAATATATATACAGTATATTTCCATTGTATTATGGGCCGGTGGCCTAAAGTATCGAATAAATTTATCTGTCTGTCTGTCTGTCATATCGCCCTTCCTACTGTTAGACGTTGGGGCTTTTGTGTTAGGTACCTGAACGCCATGATATGGAGCATTGTCCATGACAACCAGACTCTTGGGGAGCAATACCGGTAGCAGTTGAGTTTTAACACATTCTAGGAATACCGCTCCGTTCATTTCGGTATGATAGTCTCGGTTGTCCTTGGATTTTGCCTTGAAGACTAGCGAACAGCCTGGTAGGAATCCCCGACTCTTGCAGCCAGCATGGAGCACAATAAGCCGCTCACCCTTGCCAAGTGGCAATTTCCTGCACAGAAATCAGAGGAGGAGCTAGGGAACCATTGTGTTCCTGTGGTATGGGAAGCGTTTACCCACGTTTCGTCCAAGTATACGGGCTCATAACCCTCGTAACGTTTTTCTCGTATTGTGCGTAAGAAATGGTTCCTTAGGCGAACAATCAGACCTCTCGCATAATGCATGTCTATTGTCGGAGCCTACTTTTTTGTAACGGAAACCAAATTGGTGTAGCAATTTCCATAACTGATATTTTGAAATGGTCAAAGAATGATTTGTCTCCATATATGTTTTTAGAGTACGGAGAGATTCATAGATATTTTGTTTATACAGAGTCTTAATGGCGTTTCTAACCATCTCTTGTTGAAATGAATCGACTTTAAAACATCGCATGGGTTTTGAGATGGTCCCCTCAGGTGTGTCACTGCAGGTTGAAGAAAGTGGAGCCTCGGTCCTAAATTAAATATTAAAACACCTGGCTGAAGTTATTAGTAAGTTGATAGCAGTATTCAGACACATCCTAGAACATCGATATGTATCTGGTATCGCCATGTATTCCCGCTCAAAACAAGAACAAGACTACGTAGTATTCCGGAGACTATGAACGGGGTGGGGGTCCGGCATTTATGGGGAGGTGGATATTTGGTAGAGACAGAAAACGGTTCGGGAAAAACCAGACACTGAACTATAAATGTACTGGTTTTGGGAACAGAATCAAATTTTCAGGGTGGTTACTTTGTCCCCCGTCATGTGTGTACTCGTCATATGACTGTTTACAAAGATGTCCTATTGACCACCTGACTGTCTCCAAAGATGTCCTACTGAACATCCGACTGTCTACAAAGATGTCCTACTTACCACCCGACTGTCTACAAAGATGTCCTACTGACCACCCGACTGTCTACAAAGATGTCCTACTGACCACCCGACTGTCTCCAAAGATGTCCTACTGAACATCCGACTGTCTACAAAGATGTCCTACTGACCACCCGACTGTCTACAAAGATGTCCTACTGTCCACCTGGTTGTCAACAAAGATGTCCTACTGACCACTCGACTGTCTACAAAGATATCCTACCGACCACCTGACTGTCTACAATGATGTCTTACTGACCACCTGACTGTCTACAAAGATGTCCTACTGACCACCTGGCTGTCTACAAAGATGACCTATTGACCATCTGACTGTCTACAAAGATGTCCTACTGACCACCTGGCTGTCTACAAAGATGTCCTGCTGTCCAAATCACTGTCTACAAATATGTCCTGCTGTCCAACTCACTGTCTACAAAGATGACCTACTGACCACCTGACTGTCTACAAAGATATCCTACCGACAACCTGGCTGTCTACAAAGATATCCTGCTGACCACCTGACTGTCTACAAAGATATACTGCTGACCACCTGACTGTCTACAAAGATGTCCTACTGACCACCTGACTGTCTACAAAGATGTCCTGCTGTCCACCTGACTGTCTACAAAGATCAAAGATATCCTACTGTCCACCTGGTTGTCCACAAAGATATCCCACTGACCACCTGGCTGTCTACAAAGATATCCTTCTGACCACCTGGCTGTCTACAAAGATATCCTTCTGACCACCTGACCGTCTACAAAGATATCCCACTGTCCACCTGGTTGTCCACAAAGATATCCTACTGACCACATATGGCTGTCTACAAAGATATCCTTCTGACCACCTGGCTGTCTACAAAGGTATCCTTCTGACCACCTGACCGTCTACAAAGATGTCCTGCTGTCCACCTGACCGTCTACAAAGATATCCTACTGACCACATGGCTGTCTACAAAGATATCCTTCTGTCCACCTGGCTGTCTACAAAGATATCCTACTGTCCACCTGGCTGTCTACAAAGATATCCTACTGTCCACCTGACCGTCTACAAAGATATCCTACTGACCACATGGCTGTCTACAAAGATATCCTTCTGTCCACCTGGCTGTCTACAAAGATATCCTACTGTCCACCTGGTTGTCCACATAGATATCCCACTGTCCACCTGGTTGTCCACAAAGATATCCTACTGACCACATGGCTGTCTACAAAGATATCCTTCTGACCACCTGGCTGTCTACAAAGGTATCCTTCTGACTACCTGACCGTCTACAAAGATGTCCTGCTGTCCACCTGACCGTCTACAAAGATATCCTACTGACCACATGGCTGTCTACAAAGATATCCTTCTGTCCACCTGGCTGTCTACAAAGATATCCTACTGTCCACCTGGCTATCTACAAAGATATCCTACTGTCCACCTGACCGTCTACAAAGATATCCTACTGACCACATGGCTGTCTACAAAGATATCCTTCTGTCCACCTGACTGTCTACAAATATGTCCTTCTGACCACCTGGCTGTCTACAAAGATATCCTACTGTCCACCTGGTTGTCCACAAAGATATCCCACTGTCCACCTGGTTGTCCACAAAGATATCCTACTGACCACATGGCTGTCTACAAAGGTATCCTTCTGACTACCTGACCGTCTACAAAGATGTCCTGCTGTCCACCTGACCGTCTACAAAGATATCCTACTGACCACATGGCTGTCTACAAAGATATCCTTCTGTCCACCTGGCTGTCTACAAAGATATCCTACAGACCACCTGACTGTCTACAAAGATGTCTGACTGGCTACAAAGATGTCCGCCTGTCCACCTGACTGTCTACAAAGACGTCCTACTGACCACCTGGCTGTCTACAAAGATGTCCTGCTGTCCAAGTCACTGTCTACAAATATGTCCTGCTGTCCAACTCACTGTCTACGCAGATGTCCTGCTGTCCACCTGTGCTTCGGCGACCACAGACAACGTTAAAAAAAAAAGCTTCAATCTCCTGATGAATCACTGGTGACACTTTGATTACATTGCAAATCTGTGCAACACTAAAACAACAGAATGGTAATGAACTGTCAATGAAAATATCAGGCTGAATTACCAGGTGAGCTACAGCACCGTCGGCCATTATTATTCATCTGCAAAATAAAGGTGTAAAATTGCTCGAAAATACCGATCCATTATCATAGCGATATGTTTGTTAATGGCATTCATATTTATCATATATTACGATAATATATTTAATAAATGCAAGTGAGTGAAAATGTCTTTCAAGATGGTGGCAAATATAACTATATAATCAACATTAAAATATCTATATGCAGAGCCATATTAAAGAAAAAGCGTAGATCTAAATGTGAGGTTCATTCACGTGAGCTATCACCACTCATGATGGCAACCCTGTCAAAAAGAACGTCCCCGTTCGTGTTCACTTGATCAAGACTTAGTGTCTTATCTTATCGTGATATCAAAGGGCACCTGCACTGAGAAACGAATATATACCACCACCCGACACGACTGGTCTTGGGACTATTTTAGTCATCTGAATCGTGAGACTTGGATGTTGCCGAAGTCAAGTTAGCAGAAATTGTCATGGATAATCCTTAAAACTGGTTTCAAGTCATCAGTTCCATGTTCACTCTACTCATGTTCAACCTCATTCGTTGTGACCGAGGGCTCCACAGTGGTGGTCGCCTTCTCCATGTCTTCCTCCGGAGTCACCTCTTCTCCCTTGGTCTCATCGGGCCCGGACCCAGGAGGAGGAAACAGCGGCTGTGTCATTGCTCTGTAGATGGCTAATGCGATCTTCACAAGGAAAGCCACCACAGTCAGCGCCAACAGGACAAAGATAAAGATAGTATTAGCGTCAAGCAAATTATAGCCTCTTGCAATGATGCCCACAAACGCCCAGATGACGACAGGATAGGGCGTGAAGGTGTAGCGGGTATACTTGTCAAATACGGAGAGGTCGACGACCACGTAGATGATGATGACAGCAGCCAGGAAGCCGAGAGCAATGGTTGAGGCAGTACCCGGGTCAATTGGGGGCAGAGACTGGTAGGTGATGACGATGGCCATGTTGATGAAGGTGGCCACAGTTGTCCATGCGGCGTACAGGGCCAGACCATTGTGGACAAATATAGAGATGAGGACAATATCTACCCTCCGACTTTGATTGGACAGGATGAACCTGTTCTTGTACATAGCTAGGTAGGACAGGCCGAGGCAGATGTAGAGAGTGACTGAGATGCCAGCCAGAACCACGAATGCCAGTCCTATTAACTCTCGGTCGAACATGAACAACCAGAACACATTGAGGACGAGGCTGAGGATGTAGATGCCGAAGAATGCTGTCGTCAGGAGGATCGGTTTCAGAAAGAGGGGTTCCCCCGAGGCCGACTTCCGGCAGAGAAGGGTCAGCTCGTAGATGATCCACACGAGCTGCCAGACGTATATCAGGCCCCAGATGATGAATGTGAAGCCGGCGGGGGTTATTTGTGAGATGAACCGGTCAGAGATTGCGGCAGTTGTGGTCAGAAACACGAAAGCACCTGAAATTGAGGTATATTGGTTACAATCAAAGTGATATAAGGAACGTATTTACGTGTTTCTTTGATGATGTAATTAATTACATATCACTAGTAAATCATATAACATACATTATGTCTGTAAAGGTTTGGCCCATTTGTAAAAGACTAATATTGAATATATGAACACAAGGTAGCAAGAGGCAGAAGTAGGTCTACTAGATCGTGCTTCACAACTGCATGGCACTGACATCTTAATGTGGAAGAAAATCCAAAACTGACAAAAGCCAAAAAAGTAAACGGCCGGGGAACAAAAATTCAGCACCTGAAAATTGGATTTGATAAAAAATTATAAACGTTATCCAAACGCTGCTGGGCATCGAGTCGCCGCAACACTGCCAACATGTCCGAAACAAAACTGTAATACCCTGTCATATACATCATCGTCGAATAACCATTTGTTGTTTGTGTCAGCTTTAGCCACCATCAAATATTGGTGTATACTTTCTTTTGCCCAGCAGTTTCGTAGACCACACACTTTTTGTCCCGCGGTTGCAGTTCTAACAGACCACAGATCAAGATGAGGTCGAATTTGGAATTGGAACCAATGAACATCGGATCCCGCCAGGCCTAGGACGCAACTCTGCACCCTGCTCACATGCCCTGTTGTGATGCCCCATGTTTACCTGTGCCTGGGAGACCGGCGAGGATGTTGAAGATCACTGTCACCAAAAACACCGGAAGCACCAGAATGGCGAAGGCTTGGAGGAGAGTGGTCTTGTTCACCATCTTCAGTCTACTGTATAACACAGAGAGTATCAAATACACATCAAATACTCACAACTGATTTGAAATACAATTACATGCAGCCGCCATATATTTCCATGTTTGGACTAATCACAGTTGACCTAATTCGTTTTCATAAAAACGTTGAGGCTGTGTTTACGTTTCTCATTTTCATCCAAACATTAAACAGCGAAATAACTATCAAAATCTAAACCAGTTTGTATTTACCTTGAACAGCATGCAACGTACCCTGTAGTTGTAGACCTAACCAGATATAATACTTTTCGACTCATTAATATATTCTTCCAGTCACCCCCTCCCCTGAAGCCGAACACAGGACACCTCCGTGGTCCAGTGGATAGAGCATTTGCCCAGTTCCCTGATTGTGTAATGCGACAGGACTTTAACAGATGTACTTGTTTTACCCTGCCATACAACATACCCTTAAAGACATACAACAAGTCTGAGGTCTGAGTAGAGGATCCATGTTAAACTGCGGTGTGGTATCTCAGTGGGTTTGCACCATAACACTGGCATAAGTCCGGACTAGTACAAACGACAACAAATATTGTTATGTTTTCAAGTACTATGAAGGTTCACATTTGATCAGTCAGTTAGTAATATACTGTGAGAAATGGAAACTTAATGTTAATATGGATAAAACTGGTCTTTCGAAGGAAACAATTGTAACTGTCACATTATATAAATACCTTGGGGTTTCATTTTCAAGCAAGTTATCCAGGAATACTAGTGTACTTGTCATGCAGCACCGTAAGCTTAGAAAATATTATTAAGAATATTACAAAATTTAAAAACCGGAGTGATCTTTCTAATAACACATTATTAAAGATAAACGATGTAAAACTATGTGCTATACTTTTTAATTATGCCTCAAAGTGAGATTGACCAATCAGAGAGCAGAACGACTAACCCCCATATGAGCCCGTATACCGTCAGTAACAGCCATTTTAGATTTTGCAAAACCTGCCTGATATATTTCACATGAAAATTCTGGTACAGAAATTCTTTATTCGACACTGTCTTTTGTTTTACTATCATAAATTGTGATGCACAAGGACATTTGTGTTTAAAGAAACCACGTTCGTGACTTTATTAATAAACAGTATAAAGAAAAAAAAATTACAACGGAGGTCACTGAGTTACAAATAGCATAAACATAATATTGGATGACGTCACAATCAAGAAACGTGACGCCAATGACTTCACATAGCAATAGAATTGATAGCAGCCCGTCGTTAGAGGTAAGCGGACTGCTGTAAGTTACAGTTGCCCGCAGATTTCTGTTAACATGCGAGTATTTTTATGAAAATTCGATACATTTTACCTATAAAACTTGTTTAAACATTCACATAATATCTTCCATTGTTAACGTTTATGTTTACATTAAATCGGAAACATATGAACTGGTCCTGTCGTTTGTACCGGTTGTACGTTTTGACTTGACATGTGCCATAAAGATACCAAATAGTGTACACTTTTCGGAAACATATGGCCAAATATTTTTCTTCTAACCCAATATAACACCGTATACGGCCACTAAAGACCCAATAACTAATGATATGGCTCAGAGATACGGGGCTTCTATGGGTACAGGGCGATTGGACTAGTACACTTGTATGCATGTAAAAGATTTCTTGGTGTCAAACAGTGTACTGTGTACAGTGTAGTGTTATGATCTATGGCGAAAGTGGGCGGGTACCTTTTTGTGTTTCAGTACATTAGAATAAATAAAATCTTGGTTTAAAATTTTAAATATGCCTTTTACAGATTGACAAGAAAATGTGAAAATATGATGTTGTTATATTAAAGCCATGGAGTTCAAAATTTGGTTTATTAATATGTAAAACGTTTGTTAAACGAATGTGGATACAGTTATGTATGGAATGAACAATGTGTACCAGAAAGCCCAGATAAAGTATTGTTGTCCATTAGGCAAACACTTAAAGATATATACCTTCACAAAAACGCTTTCTATTGTAGACTCTTCTAGTAAATGTAATTGCAATAAGTTTTTAAAATCTCATACACACACCAGCTTATTTATTTATTTCAATCTTAGAAAATATAGAATTACATAATTTCGATGAAATTCCCACAAACTAATTGAATGTACACAATTAAGATTTTGTAATCAGTGTAATCCAGATCTTATTGAAGATGGATATCACTTCCTGTTAATTTTCCATACATGTCATAATCTAAGAAGTCTGTACTTAAAAAATGAGAGCTTTTTGTGTACCAGTACCACAGACTTGTCACTCTAAAAGCTTCAGTTAAACTTGATGTCATACGCAATTTGTCAATATATATATCATGCTATGTCTGTTAGAAATAAGTTTATGTTGTATAAAACTGCTTCCTAAACGCTGTATACTATGGGCCTGTGGCCTCACAGTTTTGAACGAATAAATTATCTATCTATCTAACTGAAAAAGTTAAAAATACCAATAAATTTAAGACCACGCGAGCAGGCGTTGATGATGTCA
Organism: Haliotis rufescens; assembly: GCF_023055435.1. Classification (NCBI taxonomy): domain Eukaryota; kingdom Metazoa; phylum Mollusca; class Gastropoda; order Lepetellida; family Haliotidae; genus Haliotis; species Haliotis rufescens. The sequence continues at coordinate 5,523,118 of NW_025964013.1, forward strand.
ACTGTTTGGTGTGACACCACGTCCTGCTACACCTGTACCGTGTCTTAAAGTGTGACCTTACATCAGTGTTAACTGGTTTCAATGAGTCGATGTCTAATTCTACGGTTCGTTAAGTTTAGATTTGATGATAATGCGTTTGGATGACGTTCAAGTCCCGATGGCGCCGATGACTGAACGAGGCAGAGACGAGGATCACCCAACTCGTATCTTCTCAATAGTTGTCGCTGATCCCCAGGCGCTTGTGTGTACTAGAACGAATTCTGTTCATTTTCAGTACCATTTACACATCTGTAATATTCAATAAAAAGAAACAGGTGCTTACCTTTTGTGTTATAATCAAGCATTGAAGGTACCGGAGAAAGCCGGACTCAGTCAGTTGGTAAACGTGACGTGCCTCTCAAACGTGCTATGCGGGGTTACTGTATATGTGTAATTCGTATCCCTCGTTAAGCATCGCCTCGGTACATTACAAACATTCATGTCACAATCAACTCGAAATCCACAGTAAATCACAACGTACAGTGTTTTATGACGAAAGCACTATTATAGTAGTTGTTTATAAAACCATAAATACTCATGTGCGTCGTAGTGAAAATTACATTGTCTAAATCTGTTGGATTTTGTTAAATGGAAATAATAACGTCAATATTTTGTAGTACAGATGATATTGGCGTCAACGGTTTCCAGTACAGATAATGTTGACTGTCAATGTTTTCTTGTACAGATACTATGGACCGTTAATGTTTTCTTGTACAGATAATATAGACCGTTAATGATATCTAGTACAGATAATATAGACCGTTAATGTTATCTAGTACAGATAATATAGACCGTTAATGTTATCTAGTACAGATAATAAAGACCGTCAGTCTTTTCTTTTACAGATAATATGGACCGTCAGTGGTATCTTACAGAGATACTTTGGACCGTCAATGTTTTCTCGTACAGATAATATGGACAATCCATGTTTTCTAGTACATATGATATAGACCGTCAATGTTTTCTCGTACAGATAATATGGACAATCCATGTTTTCTAGTACATATAATATAGACCGTCAATGTTTCCAGTACAGATACTATGGACCGTCAGTGTGTTCTTGTACAGATAGTATGGACTGTCAATGTTTTATTGTACAGAACATATCACAATACGATTTCAAAAACAGGTCAAGCAAGTGTAGCACGCAAGGCACATCGCTGGCCCTGGACTTTCGCATGACGTGAATGTCTACCATACGTGCTCGGCATCAAGTATGTTACTGATGTTGGTATGTATATCTATATTTTGCTCTGATTCACCTCAACTTCCACATCTGAGAAAATCAACGCCCAGCAAACTTACTAACATAACAAGAAACTGTATCGGAGGGGCAGTACTACTGAAGCAGAAAGATTCCTGTTATAGAGAAAAAAAACACGGGACTCTGTTGATCCTGAAGATGAATCATCTAGCCTTTTTCATATTCGAGTCATTCCCCCCATGGTTGATTCATAATTTCTGTATGTTTCTGCATACAGACCTATAGCTGCGTTAGTTTTATGTGTTAGAATACACGTTCGGAATGGCCAATGAGTTCCTGGCTCAGAATCAGCTGCATCAACAATAACGAGATGTCGACATTATGTTTAATTCAGGCGAGATCCATGGCATGACAGTTTATCCAGCGTTTGGCATCACCTGACAGACGCAGTCCTACCGTCACAGATCTAACGTTGATGATTGGTCGATGAAATTATCCCCGGGATAGGCGGTGTCACCTGTTTATACCATAGCACTCGGCAGCCACGAGGTTCTATCTATCTTCAATCTTCATGACAATTCATTGTGTGAGGTAAGCCATAGTTCATTGATACAATTTGCAACATCTGTGTACACTGTATACATACCTCTATAAGCTACCTGTAGATGTAACAACATCTCTGTTAATTAACTGTATCTGTTACAACATCTCTATAAACTATCTGTAGATGTAACAACATCTCTGTTAACTAACTGTATATGTTACACAATCTCTAAAGACTACCTGTATATGTTACAACATCTCTATAAACTACCTGTAGATGTAACAACATCTTTGTTAACTAACTGTATATGTTACAACATCTCTATAAACTACCTGTAGATATAACAACATCTTTGTTAACTAACTGTATATGTTACAACATCTCTATAAACTACCTGTAGATGTAACAACATCTTTGTTAACTAACTGTATATGTTACAACATCTCTATAAACTACCTGTAGATGTAACAACATCTTTGTTAACTAATTGCATTATGTTACAAAATCGCTATTAACTACCTGTATATGTAACAACATCTCTATAAAGTACAAGTGTATGTACAATCTCTATAAACTACGTGTATGTGTTACAACATCTCTATAACCTCCCTGTATATGTTAAAACATCTCTATAACCTCCCTGTATATGTTACAACATCACTATAACCTCCTTGTATATGTTACAACATATCTATAACCTCTCTGTATATGTTAAAACATCTCTTTAACCTCCCTATATATGTTACAACATCTCTATAACCTCCCTGTATATGTTACAACATCTCTATAACCTCTCTGTATATGTTAAAACATCTCTTTAACCTCCCTATATATGTTACAACATCTCTATAACCTCCCTGTATATGTTACAACATCTCTATAACCTCCCTGTATATGTTACAACATCTCTATAACCTCCCTGTATATGTTACAACATCTCTATAACCTCCCTGTATATGTTACAACATCTCTATAACCTCCCTATATATGTTACAACATCTCTATAACCTCCCTGTATATGTTACAACATCTCTATAACCTCCTTGTATATGTTACAACATCTCTATAACCTCCCTGTATATGTTAAAACATCTCTTTAACCTCCCTATATATGTTACAACATCTCTATAACCTCCCTGTATATGTTACAACATCTCTTTAACCTCCTTGTATATGTTACAACATCTCTATAACCTCCCTGTATATGTTAAAACATCTCTTTAACCTCCCTATATATGTTACAACATCTCTATAAACTACCTGCAGGTGTTACATAGTTATAACCACACTATGTATTGCGTTGACATATGCCGATTTATGGACATGTTTATTTTTGAAATGATGTTTTCAATGTGGTTTGTGTGGGGTCATCTTTAGCCGAGCTGATCATTACTCACGTATGTTTATTGCCGTTTCTCATAATCTGTTCTACGGTGACCTTGCCCTTCTTTTCAAGGCGTTGCCAGCAATGTCCAAGCGTTCGAGAAACATTAACGTCATAGATGATGAAACCGATTTTCCTTTATGAACCGCCAGACAGTCCTATGACAGTAAATAAGAGCGACCAAACCATACAATCCACACCAAAATAGGAACTTTTCCGACTATTTGATAAGAATGAGTTTACAGACCGCCGTCATATAGCTAAAATATTGCTGAGCGCGGCGTTAAAAAACCAACCAACCAACAACCAACTAAGTGGAGGATGTATCATCACCCCGTTTAATTAAATTACAGTTACAGAATTCAAACCGTCAACGTCAGATACAATCCGACTCGGATATCCTATTTTTAACTCTCTGCCTGCAATGTCTATTGATGTTTAGAATAATCTGTCACATGTCATTACGTGGTTATATTGATTTCCCATTTCGAAAATGACAAGGACAGACAGACTCTTGCTCAAAATATTTTTTGGTCGGGGTTATAGCGTACAATGCCCCAATATAGCTTTCAAAAGGATACGCTCAAATATATTCGAAAACATGTTGTCATCACTGTTTGATAGTGATTCATAAACACATGTTCATGATATAGTCGGAATCGTACCATCGACTTTGCCTTTGACTGAGATTTCTATGAATATGGACAAGGGGCTTTGTCACTTATATTTACGTACAGAGTTGTTGTTTTCAGTATCACACAGTGCTGACGGCGTCGCCACTGTAGACTCGAATACGTGGCTTCAAACCAACATGTTTCTTGTAAGTTCCTCAGTCCGCACACTTTACCAACATGTTTCTTGTAAGTTCCTCAGTCCGCCCACTTTACCAACATGTTTCTTGTAAGTTCCTCAGTCCGCCCACTTTACCAACATGTTTCTTGTAAGTTCCTCAGTCCGCCCACTGTACCAACATGTTTCTTGTAAGTTCCTCAATCCGCCCACTTTACCAACATGTTTCTTGTAAGCTACTCAGCCCACTCACTTTACCTTGTAAGTTCCTCAGTCCGCACACTTTACCAACATGTTTCTTGTAAGTTCCTCAGTCCGCCCACTTTACCAACATGTTTCTTGTAAGTTCCTCAGTCCGCCCACTTTACCAACATGTTTCTTGTAAGTTCCTCAGTCCGCCCACTGTACCAACATGTTTCTTGTAAGTTCCTCAATCCGCCCACTTTACCAACATGTTTCTTGCAAGCTACTCAGCCCACTCACTTTACCAACATGTTTCTTGTAAGCTACTCAGTCCACTCACTTTGCCAACATGTTCCTTGTACATTCCCCAGCACACTCACTTTACCAACACGTTTCTTGTACATTCCCCAGTCCACTCACTTTACCAACATGTTTCTTGTACATTCCCCAGTCCACCCACTTTACCAACATGTACCTCGTACATTCCCCAGCCCACTCACTTTACTAACATGTTCCTTGTACATTCACCAGCCCACTCACTTTACCAACATGTTCCTTGTACATTCCCCAGTCCACTCACTTTGCCAACATGTTCCTTGTACATTCCACAGTCCACTAACTTTACCAACATGTTCCTTGTGCATTCCCCAGTCCACCCACTTTACCAACATGTATCTGAAACAGGCCCCAGCCCACTCACTTTGCCAACATGTTCCTTGTACATTCCCAAGCCCACTCACTTTACCAACACGTTTCTTGTAAGTTCCTTAGTCCACTCACTTTGCCAACATGTTTCTTGTACATCCTCAAGTCCACTCACTTTGCCAACATGTTACCACTTCACTTTACCAACGGCATCTAATTGAAGTCTCTCTTTTTGGAAGTTAACGTGATTGTGCCTCTGTGTGACATGCAATACCTATCATGATCGAGGTAACTATCGTCAGCTATTGTTTTAATCCAACGCACTGGTGAGCTTTGTTGTACTGAAATATTGTTATTAAATCAGTGATGTATCTTTTTGGCGTGCTTTGGATATTGAAACGTGTTGTCGTCGCTATATGACTGAATTTAACTCACTCGCTCACTTAAATGTTTGTTCCTCTACGTGTTCTCTTTTGTTACTTAGTGAGCCTCAGTTACAATGAAGTGGTCGGGCACCTCCCTGATTCTTCTCAACGTCTTGACCCTGCTGGTGTTTGTGGTGACAGTCATACTCACCTTCTTTGCCGAGCTTGGAGGATCAGGTAATTGCACTCATTCCACCCATTGTACCATCTCTTGGTACTTGTAAGAAATTATTATACCGTATACTCAAGGATCCCATGCATGCTGTACATTTTTGTGTAAAAAATTGAATTCTTTGATATCAAATTTCAGACATTTTCCTGGATACAACAAACAATGTGTCCAACCTTAATAACAACGTGTTCAGGAAAGCCCGATGGTCTATCTACGTCTTTGCCTTCATATTTGCTCTTCAAATTCTCTGGCTCATCTTTTCGCTGACCCTGATCTGTAGGAAGGGCCCCGAGGGGCCTCTCTACCTCCACCCCGTCCTCTTCACCCCCGCCTTCTTCTGGGTGCACATCCTGGGTGATCTACTCTACATCGGCTGGCTGTTTCTCCTCGATAGACAGGCTCTGGAACTAGCCTTCGTCTTCCTCCTAGGTTCGGAGCTCTGTTACTACGCGTGTCTCGTCCTCAGCTACAGAACCAGGTTCGAACACAAGCTCGAGCTACAGAAGCAGGGACGGCATGTTGACAACGTGCTGTTCATACTATTTGTTGAGAATGCCATTGGTGCCTTTGCGATCTGGATTCTTGGTAATGCACTGTTCACCCTAGCTATGGTGATGACCTCCCTGTCCAGTACGCCACTGGGCCCAGTTGCAGGCGGATGTGTATCATTAGGGTTTCTTATTGTCCTATTGACAACGCTTGACATTGTTGACATTTTTGTGGTCAGGAAGTTTAGTGAGTACACCTTTAGTACTTACATTGCAAAATTAATTATTATTGTTTCAGTAGTGGATGCAAACATTGGACGGACAAACCTAAACACAATCTTAACGTTAATTCCCCTTGGGATGGAGATCAGCTTTTTTCTTGTTAAGATTATCATTGTAGCTATGGACAAAATTAAACATTCTGTAGTGCCCAACACTGAGACTGAACTGTTAATGTAGAGCCATATTGCCTGTAGGTTTGATGTTGTGATTTTTATTGTGTAATCAATAGTATAATGCAAGCTTTAGTTTTCAAAAAGCTTCTTGGGTAATTTGTGCAACTGCACAGATTGGTGGACTGACTGATTTTTCACTCAATCCCTGAAGCACGTCCAAGTGTTGTATTTCTTTGGCCAAAACATTGGTACATTTTCCTTTTTTACAGATTTGCTTGAATATAAAAACAACGTAACACTTATTTACAGTCCACGGTTCGTTATGTTTTCACATTCTACCTCGCTCATGCATTGTTTACAACTAATAAATACTGGCAGTATTACCAGAGCTATCATTATCGTTATTCCACCCACACATCGAAAAAAGACTCAAATGACAGGTAGTTGTCATTAGGTGAAATTCAGCCATATAAGTTTAGATTGAGAATTGTTTTATCCTTTTTGACAAATTATTCTTGACTTGAAACGCTGTAAACACTGCATCCCATACACGGAATATAACACGGTTCAGTTGTTTATGTGTTACGGATCACTTGCTGTCAAAACAGTACATACATGTAGTTTAGATTTTGTGACAAATAGATGTGTCTATCCCAACTTACCGATTGGTAATAATACTGAATCAACCGACACAATTTAACTAGAGTGAGTGAGCTTTCAGTATTACTTCAACAATATCAGGGTGGGGGACACCAGAAAAGGGCATCACACATTGTACCTATGTAGGGAATCGAACCCGGGTCTTCGGCGTGACGAGCGGACGCTTTAACTACTGGGCTACTTGAATTTAACAAAAACAGAATTACACTACACGTTCTTGAAATAAGACTGATCAAGCGAAAAAGTATTTTGTTCGTCAATGACCGCAAGAAAATGAACACAACTTTACTTTACTTTTCTAAGCAAACTACAAACAAAACCTCAATTATCCACAAAATGTGTCCGGAAAAAATACGTTTTCTCTGCAATTAAAATCTCGAAAAACAGACATATCTTCCACCCGTTTCTGATTCTACTGTTGATTTATTAAGAATATGAAGAACAGAGAGTTCAGCCTCCAACCCTGACTCCAAAAGAAGTACAGAATATATATCTGTGATTGACTCGCACTGCGGCTGACCGCCTCCGTGGTCTATTGGTAGAGCGTCCGCCTGGAGAGCGGAAGGTCCGGGGTTCGATCCCCGCTCGCAACAAACCAAAAGACGTTGAAAGAATGTACTTGTTGTATATGGCGTCGTTTCCCTGTCACACGTGCATGCAAGTCGCTATATAAGTGCAATAATCTTTGGCGTAACGTTAAAGCCCATTTCAACTCTCCTCACATTACTGGGGTGGAGTGGCCGAGCGGTCTAAAGCGCGAGACAAGCAGGTCTTCACGGTACCGTCAATACCCCGAGTGTACGTTACATTCACTATGTGCACTCCAAACAAAACTACTCATCTGTTGGTTAAAACACGAATAGGAACATACACCCGTAGCACAAGTGTCAAAACGGTGTCATTTTACTATGGGCAGGTTACTTAGTTAAACGTACCCCTGTTTACCTAACAGGGACGGGTACCCGATATATGTTTGTTTGTTTATTTGTCGTTTAAAGCCGCACTCAGCAATATTCCAGCTTTATGACGGAGGTTTATGAATAATCGTGTCTGGACCAGTCAATCATGAGAATCATGAGCATTATGAGCATCGATCCACGCAATTGGGATACGATGACATGCATCAATAAAGTCAGTGAGCCTGACCCCCCGGTCACGTTAGTCGCCTCTTACGAGAAGCTTAGTCACCTTTTACGGCAAGCATGGGTTGCTGACGACCTATTCTACCCCGGATCTTCACGGCTACCCCGATATATGAGACTATATACACCCGAGGGAGTTGAGAATGACGACCGGAATGAATACGGATCCACTGATCGAGGAACACATATAACATCAACGCCTTTGGGCAGATATGTTTGGATAAGTACGGTATATAAATGAATGATATAATAATTAATTATACATATTTTCACATTTCCACTCTGCATCAAGTAAGAACAACAGTTTATTCTTCTCAACTGAATCAAAAGCCTTGCAAAAAATGAATGAATTCCGCGTAGAAATGATGCTTAGTTTTCAAATCAAAGACATTTACAACTGAGCTAACGACTGTATATACAAGCGACAAAACCCTTTCCATTACCATTTGACGTACCTAAATCTAAGCACTGTTACCATTGTGCGATTCTGACCATAGCATAGGCAATACAAAATCATTGTTTATAATTACTATAAAATAAGACAAATTGTCATGTCTGACACCAGTTTGTGACACTGTTATGACTTATCAGTAACTTCTACCGTACCCACTATCCAATATGTTTGGCCGGGATTCTTGTTTAACACAGGCTAGTGTATCGGCCCCTGCTTCAAAACACGCACTTTGTGTCCCAAGAGTCCCACTATTTGAGTTTACTTCACCAGACATTATTTCAGAACATCCAACCACAAGTTACTTTTAGGGCTAAAACCTGGGGATAAATTAGTTTTTTAAATCCTTGGCAGCCCATCCCACTCCCTCCAAATAGCAAATGCTCGATCCCAAACCAAGCGCGAAGATATATGAGAGTAGTACAAGTAAAACGTTTACCTGCTACATCTAATAGCGAAATAAGCTTGTTATCCCAATGTCCCTTTCTCAAATAAAAGCAATATCATCCCTATACTACAAGAGAATACCAACTTATGTATTGAATTTAACAATAAATATATATACTTTGGAAATATATGTAAGACCGAATAACCACACATGACTGAAAAGCTGAGGCATTCACGTTTACATTCTCAATACTTTGTTTATTTCTTTGTTTCTTTGTTCGTTGTTTGTATGTAGCTGTATTGCAGCTATATGACGGCGGTCTGTAAATAATCGAGTCTGGACAAGACAATCCAGTGATTGATATCATGAGCATCGATCCACGCAATTGTGATACGATGACATGCATCAACCAAGTCAGCGAGCCTGACCACCAGATCCCGTTAGTCGTCTCTTACGACAAGCATAGTCACCTTTAACGGCAAGCATGGGTTGCTGAAGATCTATTCTACCCCGGATCTTCACGGGTCTTCTCACTAGTAAGAAACCTATGAATAATTAACTGCTTCGTCAAAAAACCGTTCATGATATAGCTAAACATTCCTTCATCGGGCCATGCATATCCGTCAGTGCCGCTGGTATTGAATCCGATACATGAATTTTAAACATTGCATAAGCTTTGATGTATGGGAACTGACAAGACATATGTAATATATTTAAAAAAACATTCTCGTCTGTATGTGCATACGTATGCGGGGGCAGGTGCGGGTGCGTGTGCGCGTGCGTACTTGTGTGTGCGTGTGTGTGTATATCATAAACATAAAACGGCTCGCTGAATTGGTTGATGCATGTCATCGTATCCCACTTAAGTAGATCAATGCTCATGATGTCAGTCATTTTGAATTGTTTGGTCCAGACTCGATTATTAACAGACCGCCGTCATATAGCTGCAATACAGCAGAGTGCGGCGTTACATAAACAAACAAAACTGTTTACAGTCTGTTCGGATGTGTTCTTGTCAGACTTTGGTCTGAATAAGTAAAGGACACACAACTGAATACTGAATCTTTATTCACTGAAACAATCGTAGATACGTAGGTCAGATACACATGTTCACCCTGAATACATAAACGAAACACAATAAAAACAATCACACATAGAATATATCAGTGACAGTGTTGAAATACAAACGTGACAGTCATTCATCAATGTCTGAAGAATAACCCATCTAACTCGAATATCAAGGAAATTGCAACAGACTAATTTGAACAACTTTATAGATGACAACTTATTAATTCTATTACAATCAATCAATCCTTGTTTCTAAATACAGAGAAGGCCATAGGCCTATATTACATGCATACAAAGTAGTTAAGGTGAGGTGAAATGGGGTTTAACGTCGCGTCCAAGATAATGGCAAATTATGTAGCGACGTGCATGCACGTGCGTGTGTGGCTGCTTGTGCTAGTCCGGAATGTTTATAATGAAGCCAACTGAGATACCATGCCGCTGTTTAACATGAATTCCCCACTCAGACACAGAATACTGACTCCGAGCCGACCATTGTTTTAGCCCATCAATGTCGAGCACCAGGCAGGGCAACAACAAGTACAATTACTGTCTTTTGGTATGACGCGGCCGGCGATCTGTGCGGACTAGACCTTGGAGACGGTCACAAAGTAGTTGAAGGTACATTTATTTATACAATATACAACAATAGCCATGGTAACTGATAAATAACATCAAGTCGTTGAATAAGTGCATGCTTTCTAAGATTCATGGCATTGAAGATGAACACTGACAAATGTTTAATTGTAGTAGTATTTGTAGTCTTCATTGGTAAATAAAATGTATACAATTGAGGACCTTGAAAAAATAATCATAAATGTTTTGTTTGTTTGTTGTTTAACGCCGCACTCAGCAATATTCCAGCTATATGACGGCGGTCTGTAAATAATTGAACAGACAATCCAGTGATTGACATAATGAGCATCGATCCACGAAATTGGGATCAATGACATGCATCAATCAAGTCAGCTAGCCTGACCACCCGATTCCGTTAGTCACCTCTTACGGCAAGCATAGTCGCCTGTCACGGCAAGCATGGGTTGCTGAAGACCTATTCCACCCCGGATCTCCACGGTTCTTTTGTTATGATTCAGGAATTATTTGGTTTTGCAACTAGAGAAATACCTACTCATGTTTTATTAAAAGTGTTGAAATACGAATAAATACATTCATAAATTTGGCTCTATATTTAGTGACATAATTACTATGAAAATTAAAATAAAAAATAATATTATGACCTAATAAAATAACACGTATTGTATGATCGTCATCTATTTGGAAGAGCTTTTCGTAAAATCCTAAATATACCCTTATGTTTTCGTTTCGCTGCTGTAACAAACATTGTTATGAATACCGTTTCAAAACACAGAAAGACGGGGGATAGACGAGAAATAAGACTAATAAATAATACTTCGAGAAAGCAGTTGTTTTATGTTCACTGGACATTCATTATATTCATAATTATTTTGAAAATGTGTGAATTTTACGTTTGCTATTTATGGGATATTTTACGCAAATTTAAAATGTCTCATCGTGTGTATTTGCTTGTTTAATGAATACTTGTAATTTTTCTCTCTTAAATTCAGATATTAAAACCGCTCATCCCCGTCCCACTTGATTTTAGACTTAAACATGTATGATTTTACACTTCAACTTGTATTTGTAGTTTAATTAATGATAAACTAAAGAGGTGAGGTGAGGTGAGGTGAAATTGGGTTATGTGTGTGTGTGTGTGTGTGTGTGTGGCTGCTTGTACTAGTCCGGACTGATGCCGATTTATAGTGCTAGCTCACTGAGATACCATGCCGCAGTTTAACATGAATACCCCACTCAGACACAGTATACTGACTCCGAGCCGACCAGTCCTTGTTTTAGCCCCTTAATGCCGAGCGCCAGACAGGGTAACAACAAGTACATTTTTTTAACGTCTTTTTGTATGACGCGGCCCGGGATCGAACCCCGGACCTTCCGCTCTCCGGGCGGACGCTCTACCACAAGACCACGGAGGCGGTCGATAAACTAAAGACAACATAACTGACACGAATGTAAACAAAAAGAAACACAGGGGGATTCTACAACATTAATACACTGGGCAAGGTAGATTCTACGCTACTGGCTTATACAAAAGGAAACCACTACCACCTAGAGTATATATTACGATTAGCTGCCTTTGAGTTATCCAAAAGGTCAATGACGTTACTAATCGCTTGCAAGCGAAAAGGTATGTTGTTCCACACTTCTTTCAGCATTGGGTCGGGTAGGGTCGGAATAGTACTTTTGGCTATCGAATCGATAGTTATGTGGTTCACTATCGATATTAACTATATGTATGACGTTAAATCTGTGGTGCATTCTTCGTGTTGTTGAAGTGTCGATTCGAGTCATAAAGTTAGTGTGAGTGAGTGCGTTAGATTTTACGCCGCTTTTAGCAATATTCCAACAATATCACACCAGACACCAGAAATGGGCTTCACATAATGTACCCATATCGGGAATCGAACCCGGGTCTTCGGCGTGACGAGCGAACGCTTTAACCACATAAAGTTAACAAAATAAAGAGGCAATGTGTGAACGTAAAGCAGATTATTTGTGTGAACGATCTAAGCTATTTAGGGTCCGTACCAAGTTTCGATTGTAGCTTACAATGATCTTAACCAACATTCGCTTTGTGCAAGTGGATGGCGATTGTAGCCGAAGCCTAAGATCGCGATCTTAAGAATTTACAATAATTGTAGCGCTAAGATTGTTCTGTGCAAGTGGACGCTGGGCTTTTTAGCTATGCTTGGTGTTTTGTGCAGTGGGTTTTTACAGAGTATGGCAGCTCTGTGAGCTCGCTGATATTGTTTATGTTGTTTGTGAGTTATGGGTGTGGTTGTGGCTGATGGGGCAGTTGTAAGCTTTTGTATTTCGTTGGCAAGAAAAGCTGCACTGAGCTGATGATGTGGTGTGGGTACAGGGTCGTTGGCAGGGGAGGGGTTGAAGGAAGTGGGCCTGGGAGGGATGACCTTTATTGGTTCGGGGCTTGGATATGTTGCTTGTGATGCATGGGTTTGGGAAGTAGGGGTGGTTGTGGTGTGTAGTGATTGTAGTTTTAAATACAATGTAAACTGGCGCCCAAAGGAAACTTTACCAACTGAAAATATAAATTTTAGACAAAGTATAAAATCTTTTTCGATGAAGTCTATCTAAAACACATAACCTAAATACAACAATAGTGTATGCTGAAAATGTTAATCGTCTCTTACATGTTTGCGAGATAACACGCGAAAAAGTGAAAAACACGTGCACCACGGACAACTGCAAATGCACGTACGGGTAAGGGTATAAAACGATTGCAACGGCAAGTCAGACATCCACAGTGATAAAAAACACACAAAAGAAATGACACGACTCACATTCGAACAACGTGAACGAGCCTTGGGTATGGTACAGATGGGAGCCACCCACGCCCATATTGCAAGAACCTTCGGTTGCTCCCGTGTTGCCGTTACCAACTTGATGCAACGTTACAGACAGACAGGGCGGACCGCTTACAGTCCAAGAACAGGCAGACCCAGGGTGACCACGCCCCATGATGACCGGTACTTGCGTACTTTGCACCTCCGAAATCGCTTCCTGACAGTGACGTCATCGGCGACAAATGCCTTAGGTCACAGGGTTAGTCGACAGACAGTGGCCAGGAGACTCCGGGCTCATGGAATCAGGGCTTTTAGACCATACAGAGGACAGCTATTGACAGTGCAACATCGTCGTCTGCGATTGAGATCGGCCCGGACTGTACGACGTTGGCAACGACGTGACTGGCAGTGGGTTGTCTTCACTGACGAAAGTCGATTCTGTATGTTTAGGGCTGATGGAAGACAACGTGTTTACCGCCGAAGGGTTGAACGAACGGCGGCGTGTTGCGTGCAGGAGGTCGTACCATATGGTGGAGGGAGTGTCATGGTGTGGGGAGGGATCTGTGGGCAGGAGAGGACACCGCTGGTCATCGTTGACGGAAACTTGACAGCTCAGCGGTACATGGATAACATTCTTCGTCCAGTTGTCCTACCATTTCTCCAACAGCAGCCACGTGGCGTCATTTATCAGCATGACAACGCTAGAGCCCATACAGCCAGAATTGTCACTAACTTCCTCGCAGCCAACAACGTCAACGTCCTGCCGTGGCCTGCACGCTCACCCGACATGTCCCCCATAGAACACCTCTAGGACTTGATGGATCGTCGTGTTCGACAACGACCACACTCTCCAGCCAACCGGAAAGAACTGATCTTGGCCCTCCAAGAAGAATGGCGTCAAATCCCACGTGACCTCATCAGACGACTGACTTTTTCTGTGCGTCGAAGAGTTTTTGAGTGTTTTGAGGCATTTGGTGGTTTCACACGCTACTAATGACTTGTTATTGAACGTGAGCGATTGTTTATGTACTCTGCCTATTGACCCTGATTCTGAAAGCTCGAGTTTTGTACCACACCCAACTTTGGGAGCTCTGACGTCATTCTCGGCCGCGGTATGATGTCATTTTCAGTGTTGATTATGTTGATATATTGATCTTCTCAATACATTTTACTTCATGCATGTATGTTTTGTTGTTTTTGAGCAAGAGTGATTTCAAACTCTGGTAAAGTTTCTTTTGGACGTCAGTTTATATAACACTGCCAAAACCTGCTTCATAGTTCTACCACGTAGACAACATATGTCTATCATCAACGGATGCCAAGAGAGAAGGACGAGCCCTTATCAACTACATAAAAAGGTTTATCTAAGATATATTCATTTATATGTAAAAGGAGTTATTCTTAACATTCGTGACCGCTTCAGTGGTCTAGTCGTAGAGCGTCCGCCCGGAGAGCGGAAAGTCCGGAGTTCGATCCCCGGCCGCGTCATACCAAAATACGTTAAAATATGGTACTTGTTGTTACCCTGTCATTTAGCATTAAGATGCTAAAACAAGGACTGGTCGGCGCTGTGTCAGTCATACTGTGTCTGTGTGGGGTATTCATGTTAAACTGCGGCATGGTATCACAAAGAGCTATCACTATAAAATCGACATTACACCGGACTAGTACAAGCAGCCAAACACACGTGCATGCACGTCGCTATATAAGCGCAATAATAGTGGACGCGACGTTAAACCCCATTTCATCGAAGCTCACTTAACGCACGTTCCCAAAGTCGAATGATCGGTTGTTTAAATGTATTTTCAGTGGTGTCTGGTCATCACAGCCTCATATTTTGTTCATAGCATGATATTCATCTCACACACATAGCTATACTGTAACCTTAGCAACGTCAGCGGTACGTGGATTGGTTTGAAACAGCTGTCAACGCGCATGTTGACGGGGAATTAGCTCTCGGGGGAATAAAGGCAAAAAATCGACATCACTGTCAACTGCACAACATCACTGCACAACATGTGAACAATAAACAACAATTGTACATTGAGCGGAATACCTGCTCTGACAACACAAACAAGGCGATGTGCGGACCTTCCAGCTCAGGCATACATGAGGTGAGCGGAGCTCCAGCTCAACCTCAGGACGTTTCCTACGAGCGGCACATCCTGATCGAGGTCGTCCTTACACCCATGTCCGGATTCCAAGCTTGACTAACACCATATAATAATAACACATATATAGAACAACAATATATATAATGAACAACAATGGACAGACAAAGAGACAACGACGTTGCTTTGGACATTGGACATATGGGCGTGATTAACCGACACAGTTAGGGGAAGATCAATTAGGGCAATAAATGTCATACTATAAAAAGCAGTAGTTAAAGGGAAGTGATATGGTAGTCCAGGCTGACTGACAGTCACAATACAATGAAATGTTGGTGAAGATTAACACCGGGGATTCCAATTTGGAATGAACGTTGGAATGCTTTAGAAAGATCGCTCATTCCAAACTTTCCAAAGCTTGGAAGGATCGATCTTTCCAGAAAATCCCAAATTGGAATGGCAACATTTCCAAACATATTTCCAACACAGGAAATGTTTGGAATGACTTGGAATGGTTTCGAATGGTTTGGAATTGTTTGGAAATATGGTTAGAAGGAACAAGTTAAAATATGTTTTATCAGTAATTTGAACAATAAAAAGACTATGAATTAATTTTTGAGGTTAAACTATATATAATAAATAATAAATTTATCTCAAACATTCACTACTTGTCTGTCTAGCGAGGGGCTTTTACAGTCGCATTCTCCCTAAGGTGAGAGAGAGACCCGCACTTGACTCGAAAAGACACTTACTTACTTACTTAAATTGGATATTTAACGTGCGCTTTCCGACTGCAAGCGTATGTCGCACACGGGCCCGGCCAGGCCATTTAATGTGTTTCCAAAAAGGGGAAAAGTGAGTTTGTGCAACCCAGGAGGGGGGGGCTTTAGGGGTTGCTTATATAGTAATTTTGAAATTTTGAGATTTGGAAAGAATGCCAAGAATGGGTGGGGGACGAACTAAGGGAGCTAAGTGTGTCGGGTGGTTGTTAGATAAGGTAGTTTTGGTTTTAATATTTTATTTGAGGTTTAAATGCGACTAATTAGTCCTGTTTTAATTAGGTATAAACCTAAGGCTTTGAATTTTTCTAATTTATTTTGTGGATTTGGGATTGATTCTAGTGTAAGTCCGGTTTTAAGATTTAGGGTGGTCTGTAGTGTTGTTCGGTGTGTTTGGTAGTGTGTGCAGTGAATGAGTACGTGTTCTGGTGTTTCTTGTTGTTTGCAATGTGGGCAGTTTCCTGTTGTGTGTAGATTAGCTATTTTACGGTGGTTATTTAGTTTGGTGTGGCCTGTTTGTAGTTTAGTAATTATTCTGTCGATTTTTTTGGATGGGTGTAGTATTTTTGGTTTATTTAGGTTTTTTTGGTACTTTCCTGATTTGTCTGTTTAATTTTTGGTATATATTTTGCCATTTTTTGTTTTTTTTGTTTAGTGAGACTTTTGATTTCTGATTTTGAGCTGGGTAAGTTTAAGCTTATTTCTGGGAGTTTAAGGGATAATTTTGCTGCTTTATATGCCTTTTCATTTCCAAAGATTCCTACGTGGGCGGGGGTCCAAATGAACTCTATTTGTTTACCTGCCCTAGTTAAGTTGTTTGAGCTATTGAGTATTTGATTTATTAGTTTGGGGTGGTTTTTAGTGTTTTTATTTTTGAGGGCTTGTAGTCCACCGAGGGAGTCGGTTAGGATGAGAATTTTTTTTTGTTTTTTAGATTGCTGATTGTGTAGTGCTGAGACAACTAATAGGTCTCAAGATTAAGTATTCGGCTGGATGGCAGCTGCCATTGAATTACAAAACAGACAGTTGTCTAGACGGCTCACATGTAACTGCGCCGACATGTGCCTAAGATCATAAAATGGACAATCTTTGGTAACATCTAATTTATTGTTGTCTCACGCCAGAGCTGTGAATAATTCTGTTCATTGAACAATTGGAATTCAGGAAGTTATCAATGATTGTTTTACTTAACATAAGATAAGATAAGTTGTTTACAACATAATATTATGATGTCAGGACGTTCTACAGTCAAAACCATATATTTTAAAATCAATTTAATGACAGACTATGATTTCCAAGTCCCGATTAGCAAATCAATGAGGTATCAGTTTCACCACATGTGCACAGACCGCCTATACTTATATATATATTTTTCATAACTATTCTCCAGTTAAAGTCCTATCCTCTTATCAAAAAATCTGTGAGAGTGATCATCATTATCGAAACTCATTCTCGTCAAAGAATACAGAACAAATGAAGAATCAGATGCATACATTTATTGCCATGCTTCATTCATCACGAAGTAGATTTACATACATTTGTGAATAGCACTTAAACTGTGATAATGAATTTTACCATTGTCCATATTATATTATAAATATTAACCATAATATGGATTTCCGAATATATAAACGACTCCAACGTTGATATTTCAGACAAAAACAAAGTCAGCTGTCTTTTAACGTTCAGGGGAAAAGGATTTGCTTTCACAATTGAACATTTGTTTTCACCAAATCAAGCCAAAAACACGAAAAATACACATATATGGTTAGCGACCGTCATTATACAGAAGAAGAAGAAGAAGAAAATATTTATTTTCGTGTCACACACTGTACAGCAGTGACAATAAAAAAAATTTTCGGGTGTCCAAAATTATGAGACAAACCATCAGAGTTGGTCTGTCCAATTCATGTCGCTGTGCACATTTTGGTTTTGTTGCAATTATTAGATTTTGAGTTAGTAAGCAATTCATCGGTCTCAAATGTACCTTGGAACCGTACTTGTGCAACAGTCTACATTTTGTAATCTCTACGTAGATAATACCTTCATCTACGTAGATGGTATTTTTAGACTAATACGTTTCCATGCATAACTACGTGAATATGTAGGGAAAGTAGTATTTGGTGTTGCTTATTGACTAGACCCCGCCTCAGTATTGTCATAGCGACTGATTTACGACTACCATTGTCTGAAGTACATTTGACTCCAAAGGCAAATTACCCTGTAGCCATGTCTCCATAACTTAATTGTCATTACGTTTTAGGCGCTAATACCCGTTGTTAATCCTCACCAACATTTCATTGTATATTGACTGAGAGCCAAACTGGGCTACTTTATCACTTCCCGTTAATTACTGTTATTTATAGTATGACATTTATTGCCTTAATTGTTCATCCCCTGAGTTGTGTCGGTACGTCGCCCCCGGAAGTCCCATGTCCAGAGCAACGTTATTGTATTTCCATTGTTCAGTACTATATATGTGCTACCATTACACAGTTACTACGGTGTTAGTCAGGCTTGGTATTCCGAGTGCTGGTGTAGGGACGACCTCGAGCAGGATGTGCCGCTCGTAGAAAACGCCCTGAGGTTAGCTGGAGCTCCGCTCACCTCTTGTACACCTAAGCTGGAAGGTCCGCTCATCCATGTGTTGGTGTTGTCAGAGCAGGTATTCCGCTCATTGTGCAATTGTTGTTTATTGTTTACATGTTGTGCATAAAGCGTTCCGGGACAGTGATGTCGATTTTGTCCTTTATTCCCCCAAGAGCTAATTCCCCGTCAACATGCGCGTTGACATTATTATATCGGCCCTGTGATGGTAGTAAGTACGTTTAACTAGTGAGTTACGTCGGTGCAATGACTAGTTCCTACTCTCCATTGGCCGTAGCATCAATACATGCGACAAAACTCTCTTCATTAGCCCAAGAAACGTCTACTAAACACGTCTAAGGTATGTGCCATTTCTCTTCCCCATTTACCTGACACGCAAATATTGTCTAAAGCAGCGTTAAACACAACGCACAACCACTCCTTCTTTGTGAAGGGGGCACGGGTGGCCCAGTCGTCTAAGGCGCCGCGATTCGCTGTGCAGAGTTGCGTCCCTTGGGCACCCCAGAAACCTATGATTGTGGGTTCGAATCCCGGTTCGCCCAGATTATGTTTCTAGGTTTGTCAGAACCATACCCGTGCTCGTGGGTTTCACCGAAGTGGTAAACGTCTGAGACCTGCATCACTTCGGGCTTTCCTCCCACATTAAGCTGACACGCCGCGATATAACTGGAATACTGTTAAAAGCGGCGTTAAACCAAACTCACTCACTCACTCTTTTGTGAAGGCGCAACACCTCATAGGTACATAGGTCAGTACAACATCTCATAGGTATTAGTTAAAGTTATTGAAATATTTAATAATTTACTTCTTTTTGGAAAGTTTGGGATTTAATGACTCTAATCCAATCGAACACTTGCTTGTGAGCAAATACTGTATCAATCACTGCCACATGAGAGCAATATGCGGTTTCGATTCATATTGTTGCAGTAGCACGCTGCCAAAAATGTATCTGCTTCAAATATCACAAAATCATGCATTCTCAAAACGTATCATAGCATGTTGTCTTTACAACATATATATGGAGGGTACCATCACTCAAAAAAAGTTATTGGTGAATTAGAATTCGGTGGCCTATGGGGTAACCAGTTTTTCTACATTGAGGCCAATCTTCATCGGGATGACCACATCCATATCCTATGCCTATACACATAGCTGGATAAATGTCAGGGTTATTTAGGATTTATTATATTAATACATTCAAAACAAGGCGTTAACATTCCACATCATTCCAAGCATGCATAAATATGAAACATTATTTGGTTCATTAATTAAGCATATGTAAAGTTTCTCTTATTTAAATTTGCAAATGAGGAAAGATCTTTTGTCCCATGAAAATATTGTAAGCCTTTTTTTGTGAAGTATTCTTTTGTTTTTATCTTTCACTGTATGTACAAAAAGACCAGCTACTACATCCATAAATATACGACTGACCAATATATGACAGAAACGTTCACTGTTGAATACGTGTAAACAATACAGATAATGAGTGTTTAATGTGCAGTTCACGTGTACGTCGCATTTCAAAACCTCCTGTCGTGTCCATGCAGAACTATTTCAGGAGCGTCCCCACCAGAATGTGGTCCCGGAGATGTCAATGAATGTACTGAAAACAGTCTCCTTACGCAAGTGACGTGGTTGAAATGTAAGTCTACCTACGCAATCACCACATGTTGCTCTCTGTCCACTGGTTGTGAAGTCGGTGTAACGGTATATACTGTATATTTCATTTTGAAATTTCAGGGTGAGTGTGAGTGAGTGAGTGAGTTTATTTCAGCAAAAGAGGCCACTGGCCCATTATACAATATGGATACAGTGGATTACAACGATAGTAGGCGCCAGATAATACAAGTGATATACATAGTGAAACAATTGAATTATTGCATACATTTGAAAAACTGTTGTCGTTTCTTAAAAGCAAGAAAAATATATCTAGCTAATTTATTAATAACATGTTCATTTTGGCAAGACATAAGCGTGGCAGAATTTATCATATGAAGGTTTTGAATGGTAATTCTTTGGTATAAGACTATTTCTCAGATCTGAGTAAAATTGACATTCAATGCAGAAATGATACTCAGTTTCAATTACACGGACTAGACAAAATGGACATAAGCGTTCATCTCTAGAAAGACCAATTTTTCTACCTTCTTTCAGCATTAGGTTATGGCTAGAACAACGGAAAGAACTAAGAGCAAATTGACATACTCTAACAGGTATTGATGTTAAATATCTTTCTAATACAATGCATAGTTCAATTTGTGAATTCATTGTAACTTTGAAAAATGTTTTTATTTTACTTAACCAAGTTTGCTGATCTATATCTATACATCTTTGCTTAAAACAAACAATAAACATATTTACATTTGGAACATCTTGATTACACCAAACAGAACCAAAACCATATGATGATAATAATTCTTTTAAATTAAAAGCCCAACATTCAATACCTTTATCCGCCAAGGACACTTTGTAATCATAAACATGTTTAAAAATAGGATTATCAGTTTGAAATAACAATCTAGTCCAATAATAATTTTCATATATTGGTTTACTTTTAGTGAATAACAACCTATCTCCCCCCTTGCAACAATATTAGGTGTACTCCGTCTTAAATGTAAAAGCTCTTTACAGAAATTGTCATGGACTGTATTAATATCAGGTGAAGGATGAACCCCCCAGACTTCACTGCCATACAACAAGATTGGTAGAAGCTTGACATCAAATACATGAGTCAAAACATGTAAAAGTAACTTCTGAAAATCGATAATGTTTGTTTTTAGTGACTGAAAAACTTTATTGGCCTGGAGAGTTTTCTGTGTATTAAACCATGAACCAGAGCTTGAAAGATAGTCACCTAAATATTTATACACTGAAACAATTTCAAACGGACATGTATTTAGAGAAAGAAATGCATATGTCTTTAATGGACCGTCTTTGCGAAAGACAATTACCTTGCTCTTGACATTATTTATTTGCAGCTGCCATTTATCACAATATTGGGAAAGTTTATTTAATCTCCTTTGAAGACCAACAACTGAACTATCTATTACTACAATGTCATCTGCAAAAAGCAGCATAAATAACTGTACCTATACTAATACACTAATACAGTCAAAGAATTTAGTAAATCCAGAATTCAGAGATACGCATGTTTTCACATTTTCATACATATTTCTAAGTAATCTAAAACAGAACCTTTAATATTACCAGTCCAAAGTTTGTACATCAGAGCACTATGTGACACAGAGTCAAAGGCTGCTTTTAAATCAATAAAGGCACAGTATAGTCTACCTTTATGTAATCTTAGATATTTATCAATAATAGTTTGAAGTAGAAATATATTATCCACAGTTTGAAACCCCTTTCTGAAACCTGCTTGTTCAGGGATAATAACATTTCCATCAGTTGCCCAATTGGTGAGCCTAGTACATATAATTTTACCAAAGATTTTACCAGATATTTCTAAAAGAGTAAAAGATCTGTAATTACTAGGGTCATTTACATTACCCTTTTTATGCAAAGGAAGAATGACACCTAAAGTCTACTCCTCTGGATAAGTACCTGTCAATAAGATTTTATTAAACAAGGATAACAGCATTTCAAAACACATGGGAGGGGCATATTTAAAATATTCAATGGGTACACCACTAAACCCTGGGGCTTTCTATTTGGCATATCATTTACAGCTTTAAATATTTCATCTAAAGTTATTCAACTATCTAACCCACTGTCATCTACAGAAGAGTTATTCAACTCTTCACTAATAGATTCTACAAAATGTTGAACATCTGTATAAAACTGTTTCTCACATTCAGCAAAATTAGTGCCTTGGAACAGATGATTGAAATCCAATAACCAAGAATCCGGTGAACTTGAATTACTTTTAAATTACCTTTTTTTAACAAAAAGACCAGAACTGTCTACTATTATGCGTTGATAAAGCATTGTTAATGTCTGTGATATAACACTGAAACACAGATGTCGATTTCTGTTTGCATAGGCTTCTGTACGACTTCCACGAGTCAATATACCGTTGTCGGTTGTTGTCACTGCTAGAATCATGATATGCACGGAGAAGACGGCGAGCGGTTGCACGTGCGTCCCAACATTCTTGATCAAACCAGTTATGCCCCATCCTTATGCGTTTTCGAATTTATCTTGGTGTTTTTTTTACAAAAGTCTGCACAACATTCAATCAAATTTTGAAATGTTGAAAAGGCATTTTGATTGTCATCATTGGATATACATGAATTGAAAGTACTTACAAGGTTTTCTGGTAAACAATCCCAGTTTTGACGGTAACGTATCTAGGTTGAAGTGGTATTTCTGCCAGCGGAATGTCATCGTGACCCCGTGTCAACTCCAAAGAGTAGGTCAATGGCATGTGCGAACTTTCAACTCGACTGTAAAGTACTTCAAAATTAGTGATGAAGTTAAAGGTGTTTTCAAGGCACAAAACGTAGTCCACAACACTATTGCCATCATTTACAAAACATGTGAAAAGACCGATATTTTTATCTTTACCCAGTCTGCCGTTGCATAATCTTAGACCTGTTAGTTTACACATATCAATTAGGAAACGTCCACGCTTATTGATGCTCTTGTCTTGAGAAACTCGTGGAAGTTTGATATCCTCAATACATCCCACATCTTCATCAACTGGCAAATATGTGGTATCGTCATCAACAATGTAGTCACAAAAGGAGCCATCACCTGTCCGCGCATTTAAATTGCCCTGAAGAATGATGTCACAATCCTGATATGCCGTTTTAAACTTGGCAACGTCAGCTATTAGTATTTCAAACAAACGATTCGTCTGCATGCTAACTCGATCCTTCGGGTGAATAGTAAACAGTTGCATGGTAAACATTTCTATGATCTGGAATGTCAATTTCTAACCAAATTATATTACAAGAGTCACCTTTAAGGAGATTACAAAAGTTTACAATAGATTTCTTTATGTAAACTTGGATTCCACCAGTTTCTAATAGCACCGTGTGTTTTAGCACGTATTGAACTAAATCCTGTATAATCCTGAATGTCCACACAGTCATTATCACATCATGTTTCCACAAATGAAATTAGATCATATTTGTTGATAAAATTAATAAAGTCGGATTTCTGTAAATGCTTACTCAAACCTTCAATGTTCCATGACATACATTTGACGAAAGGGATAATATTTACGTTGTTAGGACCTTGGACACACCTTTATTCTTTAGCTTTACGTGTTTTTGAGAATGTTTTTACGAGCTTAGTTGTGTTGGATTCATCGTCCCATGTTTACATTTTGTTGTCAATAATCAGACTATCAGACCTCAACACAGAGAAACCATTTTCACGAGCTTCATCCTTGAAGTCTTTCAATTTGGCGCTAGATTCTCTCACTTTCTTCGTGAAATCATCTGCAACCCCAATCTTAGTTCCCTTAAGTTTTTCCTGTTGATTTCAGCACTGTAGACTTCGACTTAAAGTCTTTGAACTTCACAAGAATGGGTCTTGCCCCTAGTGATTTACTCGGTAGTCTCTTCACACTCAATCCCGGCGTCCTCGTCTATTTTCATCGTCCTTTCAATGATGTTAGTAATCTTATTTTCAATATCCGACGGCTTTTCTTCAGAAGTCTCACTTACATTGAAAAACAGCAGGTTGTTCCTCCGACTGCTTGCTTCGAGAAAATCAATCCTTTCTGTCAGTTCTGTATCTGTTCACTGTCGTCTGCTAGTGAAGATAATTCACGTTCCATTTTCCCTATTCTCGTAGACAGCATACTGAAATTCTCATTCATTTCACATCTCATTTCACGTATTTCTTTCAAAAATTCGTTAGGACTCAACTCGTCACCAAGAGTCACTTGTCTTTTAGGAGGTCCTGGGTATTTCTCGACATCGCTGCTTATCAGAATGAAAAGCAACGAAAAGACGAACACACCTCGTAGCTCGGTCCCCGAGCCTGCCGGAACGTGCAGCACGTGCTTGAACAAGGTTGACTGGAAACAGCAGATTCTGGATCTATAAAGTTCATTATCACATCCCATCCTGTTTACTGGCTTGAAGTATGGTAAGGGTTAGAAGATATATGTTGAAACTTGCGATTTAAACTTTGTATTTTACCAGTTTCAACGGAGCTCATGTGTTGCACGTCTGAACCCGACATTCGCTAGGTGGCGCCCCCTCTTTCAGGGTGAGTTGTATTGAACAGAAAATCAGCCTGGAACTCGAATAATTAGCAAATCAGATTGTAAACATCATGTTTAAAAATCGAGTCTTGATATATCAATTATGTTGTACAATGCTCCGTATATTGTCCTCAACCCAAATGTTCAAATCAACTTATAGAAATTAGTGATGATCACTCCAGCAAATCCTCAACTTGATGTTTTGCTACTAGACGATTGCAACGCCCCTCTCTGGCAAGGGAAGTAAGTCGTCATAGCTGACCTAGGTAATGTGTAACCACCAGGGTTACCTGCAACTCATCGTTTACTCCCCGGGGCGGTCGGGTAGCCTAGTGGTTAAAGCGTTCGCTCGTCACGCCGAAAACCCGGGTTCGATTCCCGATATGGGTACAATGTATGAAGCCCATTTCTGGTGTCCCCCACCGTGATATTGCTGGAATATTGCTAAAAGCGGCGTAAAATCAAACTCACTCACTCACGTTTACTCCCCAAGGTCTGGCCACACAATGAAGGATGATCACGCCACCAGATCGGCTCTCCACGCCATCGTTGTCGTGGTCTTCATCTCTGCAGCGGTGTTCGGTGCAGCGTTTCAGCAAGGTGTACCAGGTAACAACAGTAGCCACAGCACAACACTTCCAGTTCCACATGACCAGTTTACAGATATGATTGCAGAATTATTCAGAATCCTGCTTGTATCTAGCAAAGGCAGTATTACTAACAACAAACCTTCATTTTCCCTAACGCTGTTATATACCTTAGAAACGGTAAACAGTCTTGAAAAGGACTTAGATTTGAAAGTAATTGCCAAAGCAGTATATTACATGAAAAATAACTCTTTTGAATTCTTTATATAAAGTAATCAATACTTGCATTACAAACAGGCTAAAAGTTACTTCTGATATTCTTGTTCATGAAAATCAAACTGGTTTTATTCCTAGGACAACTATTAGTGAAAATACGCGACTTTTTTATGATTCGATTTTTGAACAAGAAAAATAATGTTATTACTACTTATTGATTTCGAAAAGGTATTCGACACTGTCTCTAAACAGTTTATTCTTAGTACTTAGGAAATATAGAATACTAAACGTGCTCCCGTGTATGTCTTGGACCATTTACAAACATCCTGAAGGACATATTCAGGGTTGAGAAATACATAGCAATGGATAATAATAGCATTCCCAATTTCAACAATAGGTGGCAAGCACTGATGAACAGATTATAATGCCTGAGTATATATCTAGT
This sequence comes from Haliotis rufescens, assembly GCF_023055435.1. NCBI lineage: Eukaryota > Metazoa > Mollusca > Gastropoda > Lepetellida > Haliotidae > Haliotis > Haliotis rufescens. Next base: position 5,549,413 of record NW_025964013.1, read on the forward strand.
ATAAAACAACATTCTATCATGCTATAATTTAACATCTATTGCACTAGATCGTATAAGATGATGTCTACAATGTACAGTATCACATGCCATGCTTGTTCTGTAAATGTAACATATTGCTGGAATGAATAAACAAAGTGAAAATAACCTGTAACATAGCTGTAACAGACCTCAGGTTAAAAATCAGACATGATCACTCACTGAACTTTTCTTTACGTTATGTCAGAGTATTCGGTGTGAACATTTAACACATGAAGATCCGGGTCAGAATAGGTCTTCAGTAACCCATGCTTGCCGTAAAAGGCGACTATGCTTGTCGTCAGAGGAGACTAACGGGATCGGGTGGATAGGATCGGTGACTTGGTTGATGCATGTCATCGTATCCCAATTGCGAGTATCGATGCTCATGATGTCAGTTAATGGATTGTCTTGTCCAGACTCGATTATTTACAAACCGCCGTCATAGAGCTGGAATATTGCTGAGTGCGGCGTTAAACAACAAACAAACAATAAACAAAAAAACAATTGCATAGTTGTGAGTTCCCTTATAGGTGTGCAAACTTTGCCGTCTGTGTGCTAGGGCATCACGTACGCGTGCTGTTCATGCATGATGTGTAATTTCATTGTTATTGGATGATGAGTTCAGTTGCAATGCCACGTTTTTATATTGTAAATGTACCCCTTAACGAAAGTCACATTCAAATAATTTTTCCCTTAGTCTTTGTCTGTAGTTTGCATAATAGTTACTGAATACACAAACTGTTCCAATCACAACTCGGACAAAACACAGATACACATAATATGAAATGAAATATATACAGTCATTTATTAATTACCTACTGTGATTTATATATCATACTGCATAAATACAACACAATAATAACTTAAAAATACTGATCTTGTCTCTTCCAAGAGTGCGTGAGTTGGATTGAACGCCGCTTTTAACTGTATTCCAGTTATATCACGGCGTGTCAGCTTAATTTGGGAGGAAAGCCCGAAGTGATGCAGGTCTCAGACGTTTACCACTTCGGTGAAACCCACGGGCACGGGTATGGTGCTGACAAACCTAGAAACATAATCTGGGCGAACCGGGATTTGAACCCACAATCATAGGTTTCTGGCGTGCCCAAGGGACGCAACTCTGCACAGCGAATCGCGGCGCCTTAGACAACTGGGCCACCAGTGCCCCCCTCTTCCAAGATGAGCGTGTGGTGTGAGTGGGAGGTACAGTGAATCTACTCCACCAAACTTCAAGATTACCACGAGCAGAGCTTAAGAAAAGACTTCACTAATGATGCTTAGGTAACAACCACTCGAACATTTACGCAGCCTGAATGAGAAATACAGTTGGTGTAGGTTCATCAGTGAAGATGATTGCTTCATAAATCTGAAATAAATGCAATAAATAAGTTTTTGCATTATCTGAAATATACATAATAGCAGTATTTACAACATACTGAAGTGAAACAACTAATCAATAAATCCAGAAAATACTATCTTCCACAATATCACACTGTCAGGGAGAAAGCGGCAATACTTGGTGTACTTGTGCCCAATCCCCTTGTCTTTATGAACAATAAATTATGTTTAATATAAGACTGTTGACAACCTTTCTCGGTTATAGGCTTATTCCTGGCGCCCTTCCAACCTGAAATGTTCCGGACTGAGTTGACACAGGGAACGTGGTCAGCGTACATCTTCATCGCTGTCTTTGCCTGGCAAGCTTTGTGGATCCTCTATTCTCTAACCCTCCACTGCAGGAAGGGTCCTAACGGTTCACACATCGACCACCCTTACCTCTTCTCCACTCTTTTCCTCCTAGTCTACATACTGGGGCTTCTCCTCTACATCAGCTGGCTCTTCCTCCTGGATAGAGAAGCTTTAGAGTTGGCCTTTATTGTTATTTTGGGGTCCACTGTTTGTTTTGCTATTTGCATTGGAAGGGCCCACCTGCAACTCTACAGATCCAGGTTTGATCTGGCGAAACAAGGCAGGCGATATGATGATGTCCTGTTCCGATTGTTTGTAAGCAATGGAGTGTCTGCGATGTTTACATGGAGTCTTAGTCATGCAGTTAACTCGTTGAGTAAAGTTATTGCTTTCAGGTCCGTTTCACCTCTTGGTCCTAGCACCGCCTCGACAATTGCATTTAGTATTATGATACTGACAGTTGTCGTCCTCAGTATGATTGACGTTGCTTGTAATGAGCTGTACACCCGTTATACCTTTGGGTCAGATATCACAAGAATAATTATATACAGTGCCATCACCGACAACAATTTCGGTATTACAAAGGTAAACACTATCATGTTTATTCTAATTCTCGGGATCACATTGGGAATTGTAGCAATTAAGATCGCGCTCATATTACTGAGGTACAAGACTGACCCGGTATTCCCATCCGAGAAATATGTCCTCGAGAAGGATACATCCTTGTGCGAGATTTAAACTTTTGAGACATGCATCACTTCGGGCTTTCCTCCCACATAAAGCTGACACGCTGTGATATAACTGGAATACTGTTAAAAGCGGCGTTAAACCCAGCTCACTCACCATCTTGTCCTACAGGAAAACTAAGGAGAATACAACATAGCCTTTCTTAGCCAGCAGAAACCGAATAAAAATTACTTATGCTGAAACACTACATACCGCCACGATTGGTCAAACATTTGTTCATACGGAATGGCATGGTCCAAATCAATCTTCCAATGACAAATTGAGAGAGTCCTGTCAACTCCTCTTGCAGCGCCTGGCCAAGTTCTGCTAACGTAGCGGATGGCCTTTGACATCACCGCGCACGTCTCCGGATCATGTCCCAGGCATACTCTGTTTGGGAAAGGTGAGGACTCTGGCTGGCCATTGCATCCTAGTAATGTTTCGCTGCTGGAGGTACTCAGTTATTTGCGCCTTGTGCGGAGCCGATTGTTAACATATTGTAACTGCAGAAACCTGTTCCAAATTCCAAGGATAGAACTAATGTGTTGCTGTGTATAATAAAAGTTTACAATACCAATTGCTCAGAGCAATTGGACGATTTTCTCTTAAGTGTCAAAATTAAGAATGACCGCCTAACAGGGTGCACGGAGGAAGTGCATGGTCCATGTGTAATGTTAAGATTTGGTTCCGAAACCGTCCTCTGGTAGTCGTTTTTCAAAGCCGATCTTCCTTCTGATGACTGATCATAAAATTTATATCTGAACATCCCCTACATTTTGTAGGAGTATATGTTTAGCATTCTATCTACAATCTAAACACATTATCAAATCTAAATGTGTTTAAAACTTAAATAGGACTCCGTAGCTCGGTGGTAGAGCGTTTGTCGGGAGAGCGGAAGGTCGGGGATCCGAAACCCGGACGCCTCATTCCAAAAGATGTTAAGAGATGGTACTTGTTGTTACCCTGTCTGGCGCTCGTCATTAAGGGACTAAAACAAGGACTGGCTGCTTGGAGTCAGTATACTGTGTCTGAGTGGGATATTATGTTACACTGCGGCATGGTATCTCAGTGGTCTAGCACTATAAAACCGGACTAGTACAAGCAGCCACACATACGTCATGTAAGTGGCTAAAGTCAGAAATCAGGAATGCGACGTTACACTCCATACCACCTCACGTCTTTGTGTGATAGCATTTTCAGTGATTAATCGGATAACCATATGTTAATCACATCTTCCAGTCGAAATACGTTTATGCATTAAAACTTAAGACACTGAATGTGTTTGGTTTTTATTTCGCTTTGTTAACTACAGATGCACGCACGTGTCATGGTTCACTGAAGTGGTACATGGTGAAACTCTTATTGTCTTACACAACCTAGCAGAGAAAATATACGTGTCGGTGACGTCAAGTGCCATTATATCCTGGTAGTGTTAACAAACTTTACACTTATCACGTCAGTGTTATATATACCTGGAGAACAACACAGGCGCCGGGACCCCGTTTGACGACGCGATCGCAGGGGTAAGTTAGTCTATGTAAGCCTGTGTTGAGCTATGGGAGTAACGGCAGCCGTAACTTTACGATTGCTTCGTGAAACGGGCCCAAGGCCGTTGGTTCGTTGGCCTTGAGTGGATACTGAAAAGTGCCGTTTGTTCGAGTTGTTCACAATATACACTGATATAATATCCACGGAACTCCAACATTCGGCTGTGATTTGAGACAGAGAGAGGACTCGTGACAGTACGTCATCAAATGGAACAACTGTGACAACAATAGGGCTCGGCCTTGCATCGCCCTTTGATCTCGCTCTGCACCTTTGTCAAGATAAAGTATTGCTGCGGTTACCGTGTCACTGTGCTGCTGCCCATAGACGAGTTTGACCTGACTTGTTGCTTCACAGACCTTACGATTGTAAGGATAAAATATATAGATGAACAGCTTATTTATTACAATTAGGAGCGAGGTTTTTGAGTAGGTTCTAACACCATTATCAAGCATGTACATGTACAGAGTATATTACGATTGTGAATACGTTGAGCCTAAACACGTTTAAATCCTAAGCACATTTATGAACGTGTCATTGATTGACATTAAACATCACAAGGTGTGTATGTTTGTGGTGATGTTGATCACTTCCATAGCTCGATGTCATCTCTCACAAACGTTGAGTGACTCAACAACACAGAGTATCCTTGCTCGGGAACAACGTTTTTTTCCAGTTTTCTATGAATACACGATGCCGTTTAGAAAGTGGTCAGATGTAACTGATGTTACATTGGGATAACACTTCCTTAGTAAAGTACAATCCTCAAAAGTATTAGAGTGTGTACTTTACTAAGGAAGTGTTATCCCAATATAACATTTGTTACAGTTTTCTTTGTTCACAAGAAACATTCAGAACAGAACTGTATTTTACTCAGGTCGAGAATCTCGGTATTTGGCAGACATTCATGTCCGTGATTGGCAGACAGTAGTTAACAGGAAAGTATACATATTACATACCAAAAACATCAGAATTTACCTTATTTCTATTAATTGAAATAGGTGTTGAAATCATACCACGTTAGCATGTCGTCGCCATTGCCCCAAACTGCACATCAAGATACTCGGGTGAACAATTGACTTGCCTTTGCATGTGTTTGTGACGGGTGCCACCGGTGGGGCAGGATACGCATACCTTTTCGCGAACACCTGGTATCATTACTCTTTGATAGTGATTAATAAACACATGCTCATGATATAGTCGGAATTTTACAATCGACTCTGCTTAATGCAGTGTTTTCCATTGATTATGGAAAGGGTTTTGTCGCTTTATTTTTATGAATATGGAAATGGTTTTGTTGCTGCTTTTTTTTTATATGGCGACAAACAATTATAACCATTATAATATATTAAGTAAATAAGTAAACAAACTTTGTGTTATATAACACACATTGTTTTTGTTACTCACTGACACAACCCCTTTACTTATCTGAAAGTGACAAACACTTTCCAAATATGAGTCCATTGTTTGGTTCCGACTGTGCCTTGAGCATGTGTTTATGAAGCATAATCAAATTGTGAGGATACCAAGTGTTCGTGAAAAAGTGAGCGGGCACCGGTCACAAACACAAACAGTGGCAAATCAATTGATCACGGAAAAATATCAGGCACCAATGATTAGTTCACAGGCTGTTTATTTAATCATAAACACGAAACACAATGTAGACAACGAAACGAAATGAGTGACGTTCAGTGCAGTAATCTAATTTTATCAATTTATATAGCGCTGAAGTTTCTGAGTACCTGTTCACAGGCGCTTTTAGTTCCCCGACCAGTGAATCCGTTTGTATTACCGCCTCCGTGGTCTAGTGGTAGAGCGATCACCCGGAGAGAGCAAGGTCCGGGGATCGATCCCCGGCCTTGTCATATCGAATATACGTTCAAAGATGGTACTTGTTGTTACCCTGTCTGGGGCTCGGCATTAAGGGGCAAAAACAAGGACTGGTCTGTTCGAAGTCAGTATACTGTGTCTGAGTGGGGTATTCATGTTAAACTGCGACATGGTATATCAGGGTGCTAGCTGTATAAAATCGGCATTTGTATATAAGTGCAATAATCTTGGACGCGACGTTACACCTCACATCCAGTTATCGTTCTCAACTCCCTGGGGAGTATGCACACCTGTGCAGTCAGTCGGGTGCTAGACATTTGCACGCAAATCACCATCTCTTGCCTGCGTGGACGCCTCGCTATCAACACCGTCACCACGTGACCATCATGTGACAGGAAGTTACTAAACGGTTTGATGTGAGGTTCCTATCAACAGAGTTAGGAACGTCATGATGACATTGCTTCATCAACATAACTGCTGATCAATCAAACACGGCTTCACTTCCACAGCTAAATGTGCTCAGTGATGTGTGGATTCCAGAAGCGTGAGGGTATCTTGGATTACTGCTTGTTTAGCTGGACATAATCCAACATGAGATTGCACATATTGTACCCATGTGGGGAATAGAACCCGGCCCGCGAACGCTTTAACCTTCAGGCTACCCTACCGCCAATCACGAAGTGAAGACAAAACACAAATTGCTGGAACATCAGTTTATTTACATTTAGGTATAGGAAGGAGAAGAATCTATATCCAACTGATATGTAACATTTTGTGTACAACCGTGATAATTGATAATTGTGCATACTATTAATATTGACAGTACCTTCGCAGAGAATCTTAACTAAACTGTTACCAAGGGCAACTGATGCCCTGTTAACCATTATAATCGATCTACCACACACAGGGGTTGAACTTGGATTCCCCTCCATACCAAGACACTATTTCACCGAGTTCCGTATGCAGTGGAGATGTTGCGACGTCCGCTAAAATATAAAAACAAAACTGTGTCTGAAATTACGCTGGTGGTAAGTCATGGATTGTTGTATACCTACTTGATTGGGCACAAAGGGCCCATGTCGTGGCGTCAGGCAATAAATACTTACATTTCTATGCAAATTGTTTGAATGGCGGATGCTTACCCTTTTCGGTAGCACCAGTGGTCATCCCTAATTTTCAATTGTTCATTCATATAATTTTCAAATGGAATCTGTTTCGTTGGATAATCCGGTTATTCTCTTGCATTGACAATTTATATTTGTGAACTAATTGAATTACTCTATATGGGCATCAACATATTGGTGTTAAATTTACTGGCAAAGCCATAAATACTCTATAAGTCGTTGTTTAACATGGCGCTATTTCAGCTGTCTGAATTGTTTGAACTGATACACTGATGCAAGTATTGTTTAGATAATGTGTTGAAACAGAAACAGTTCTATCCAATTTACGAAAGGAATGTGTTTGCCGGCATCACAATTATGTAAACATTTGCAATAAGGTCTGAGGCTTACCTGTATTAACCTGAACAGCAGGTATACGAGCCCACATAGTCTGCAACAAGAAGATTGTCACATTTCGCCGCCAGCGTCCCAGTACTACACAGTGAAGCCACTAGGTCGCTGCGGACACATCGTTGCGTGCACCCAGTTACTGAAATCAAGATAAAAAACAATTCAATAAACACCAGTATGCATTCAACATTCTCACTGTAAGACTTCTACCTCTCAAAGGAACACTTCTCTATTGTGAAATACCTACAGGCCTACAGTTCTAAATAAGTGTCATGAAACCAAAACCATTTATAAGATTATATTTGAGATTATGACCTGTCTTATTGCACCACACCAAGGCTCTTAATATCATTACACGTGGAACAAATACTAGTGTATCGAAGACCGACCCAACACAAACGTCTCCACGTTTCTAAGGACTCAAACCATCTGACATAATGTCTACATGTACAGCATTGATATCAAGGGAAAGGAAAGGTTCATACAGAAGGTTTTATCCGCGACTGTCGGCATTGTTGATTCTGCTGGTGGTGGGGTCGGTGGTGCTGTGGTCGGTGGTGGGGTCGGTGGTGCTGTGGTCGGTGGTGGAGTCGGTGGTGCTGTGGTCGGTGGTGGGGTCGGTGGTGCTGTTGTCGGTGGTGGAGTCGGTGGTGCTGTGGTCGGTGGTGGGGTCGGTGGTGCTGTTGTCGGTGGTGGGGTCGGTGGTGCTGTGGTCGGTGGTGGGGTCGGTGGTGCTGTGGTCGGTGGTGGAGTCGGTGGTGCTGTGGTCGGCTCTGGTTCCTTTGATTTGGGTTTCCTTGATTTGGGTTTCCTTGATTTTGGATTCCTTGACCATGGTTTCCTTGGTCCTCGTGTCTGCTTCCCGGGGTTTCGGACTGGTGCGGGTCCTGACGCTTGGTTGACTTGACAGTAGTCAGAATAGTACTTTTTAGCCAGTGTACACATGAAGTTAATATCGTATTTGTCGACGTATGTCGGACGTCCATGCGAGTACGATAGTTGGACTGAGCACGCGAACAGCAGGAGAACAAGCACGAAGGACGCCATCTTGGATCCAAAGAACAAGTAGTGATATTCTCCTGTCGACATTCTCTTTTATAGACGTGTCCTGAAACACATTTGTCTTATTGCTGACACCGATACAAGTGATAGTCTCTAATCTGTTATTGAATGTATCTCACATGTCTTTAATATCAGAGAATTAGAATATTCGGTTACAGAGGTAACCTTCTCAATGGCAAGCACCCAGTAATAGATGCCTATGCGATTAATTCATGCAACTTATTAAAAATACAGGAAATTAAGTTAATATGAGAGGATTGTCTTTTGACAACCGATTGAAGATGAGTTAATCGTCAGCATTTGCTCTTGATGGTAACCTCAATGTTTGACACTAGTTCATAGTTCTCAAAACGAGATACGTCCCTCCATGTGTAATAAAAAGGACAATCAGTCCAAACCCTTCCACAATGTCAGCTCAAACGCTAAAACCACATTTTGGGGTTTAGTATTGACTTCGTCGAGCTGGCGGTTCATTTTATCCACATAGTGTCACGTGACACCTGCCATACTCTACATTCATTTCAAATTAGCTGAATTTCATTTGAGTTACAGTTCAAATTAATATTTCCAATATGTAACTCATTCTAACAAATGATGCGTATTTGAACCAACTTCAACGTAGCAAAAAGAGGACATAAGATAATCTGGGCAGCAAAAGAAAGTATAGGTATAGGTCGAGTTCCATGATCAACCAGAGTTTGAATGAAATTGTGCAATCACAGGTAATGTAAGCTCGAGCAAAACAATGGTGGGGTAAGAAAATTCATTTTCAAAAGTTGTCTGAAATGTCACCAAACAATTGTCAGACACACTACAAGTTCATTGCCAACACAGTTGCCTTTAATAGCGTGTATGACCTCCAGCTGCCTCAATGAATGCTGTGATACGCCGCCTCATCGATGACGTGGACTGTAATCCGTTGCCACTCGTCTCTAAGGACCTGCTGCAATTCTTGTCTGTTGACGGGAGACGGATGGCGTGCTCTAATCTGTCTTTCAGATAGTCCCACGGCATTGTCGTGTTGAAACAATGTCCCCTGCTGTTGGTTTTGTAAGAACGGAAGCACAACTGGCTGCAACACTTGGTCTCTGTACTGCACAGCGTTCAGGTTTCCCTGTATAATCACCAACTCAGTCTTCTGATCTCCACAAATACCGCCCCACACCATGACACCTCCCCTGCCGAATGGATGGACCTCTAGAATACACGCCGGAGCCAAACGTTCCCTTCTGCGTCGATAAACTCGTTCACTGCCGTCATTTCGAAACAAGTTAAACCGACTTTCATCAGTAAACAGCACCCGACGCCAATTTCTCACTTGCCAGCGTCGAACCTGCCTCGCCCATCGTAGTCTCAGGCGCCGATGTTTAGCAGTCAGTACCATTCCTCGGAAAGAAGTCGTCGTAGTACTGTACGTTGGCTTATGGGATTTCCAAACGCTGTTGCTGCCGTCGCCGTCGCCGTTACGAATCGGTTTCGCAGGTGAATGAGACGTATCTGACCGTCTTCCGGTGGTGTTGTCACTCGGGGTCGTCCGGTTCTAGGCCTGTCCTCCCTGTCTGCCTGTACCGTTGAATCAGCCTGGCTACTGTCAGTGGTTTACAACCAAACCTTGCAATTTGGACCTGTGTTGCCCCAATTTCGGCCATACCGATGGCTCTCTCTCTCTCTCTCTCTCTCTCTCTCTCTCTCTCTCTCTCTCTCTCTCTCTCTCTCTCTCTCTCTCTCTCTGCTCCTGTGACAGTCGTGGTATTTATTTTGTGTGCTTTCGTCAAGTGTGGTTTTACCCTGCAGACGAACGCATTTATATAGCTAACATGCACGTGCAGTTTATGCCATAGGCGGGAAACCTGTTTCACCACTTTATTGTCAACGCACGAGCGCCGTCAAAAGTGACGCGCACGGGTGAGATGTTTTTTGGTACCCGTTCCTAGGCAGTCATATTCCCCATACCCACTTTCCACCAGTTATCGCTGTTTTTTTGGAAAATTACAAATTGCCAACCTATACTTTCTTTTGCCGCTTAGTTTACTTAAATGTTTCTACATAATTGTATAGATGCAGATGAACACGCTGATACTGAGATGAATACATAACAGCTAACTGTTAAGAACGTGAAACATAATTCTTTTACTCTGTTTCTGAACGCGGCACTCGACATTATTCAAGAAACAGGAAAATTTCATTAAACTTAAATAAAATACTGCGTTGGTTCATAATTTTGAATTATGTTCCAAGATTGAAAGTATTGAGGGAAATTAACCAATGTCCAGATACATACGTTAATTAGTAATATATAGTAGTTTGGATAAAACACTTTAATTGTCAAGCGGGTTAAATGTGTTCTTATTTTCCTGTCAATGATCCAAGTCACTTATTTGAGATGACTTCATGATCAACTGTACGATTAATCCCTGGTAGAATGTCAAAAACGGCAGCTTCAGCTCTTTCACAATTTCCGAGGTACAATCGAGCATGCTCCTTGTACCAAGATTCCAAAGAGCCTGAGACGTTGTTTAATCAAGATTACAGTAAGGCCTCAGTAAAGCTTTCAAAACGTTTTAGTGTTGACATGTTTGTCACTTTCATTCACGCCACTTTGAACAGCATTTCATTTTTGTCACGGAAAGGTCTGCGTAATGTGGGAGAAATGCCTGAAGTAATGAAGGTCGTAGACGTTCAGCATTTTAGTGGATTCCATGAGTACCGTTAGGCACTGGAGAACTTCCCTGGAGGGATGTGACCCTGTGATGATCAGATTCTGAAATGACTGAGGGATGCACCTGTTCACGCGATCTACCAATCAATAAGCGGGTATAGAGTTTCTTAATAATGAAAGGTTGTCCAGGCGAACACTGTCCATAGACCTAGTTTCCCTTTGCACTTAAGATTAAATAGTTTGTTATTTGTTTTCTATTTATAACTTATTCACTAATTAAGTACTGGGTAACTGATAGCGAGGTCGGGAGCGACATGACAATACTGGTGAGTGACACACTCATATGACTAATCTTGTCATCTCATTCTCGCTCACAGTAACGCGGCGAAGCCAGGAAACGTCCAACCATCCTAAAGTAAGTTTATTTATTTAAAATTGGAAATGTCGAATCGCCAGTTTGTTCATTATGTACTGACAGTTGTCGTCCTCAGTATGATTGACGTTGCTTGTAATGATCGTGTTTATTCTAATTCTCGGGATAACAAATTAGATTGTAGCAATTAAGATCGCGCTCATATTACTGAGGTACAAGACTGACCCTATATTCCGATCCACGAAATATGTCCACCAGATGGATACATCCTTGTGCAAGATTTAAACTTTTGAGACATTCATCTCTTCGGGCTTTCCCCCCACACAAAGCTGACACGCTGTGATATAAGTGGAATACTGTTAAAAGCGGCGTTAAACCAAACTCACTCACTATCTGGTCCTTCAGGAAAACGATTTTAAAATAGTTCCTTTGATGAATGTATACATCCAGCGTGCTTGCAGGATACGTCCGGCAATTTCGGACAATACATTAAATAAGGAAAATACAACAAAGCCTTTCTAAGCCAGCAGAAACCGAATAAAAATTACTTATGCTGAAACACTACATACCGCCACGATTGGTCAAACATTTGTTCATACAGAATGGCATGGTCCGAATCAATCTTCCAATGACAAATTGAGAGAGTCCTGTCAACTTCTCTTGCAGCGCCTGGCCCAGTTCTGCTAACGTAGCGGATGGCCTTTGACATCGCCGCGCACGTCTCCGGATCATGTCCAAGGCATACTCTGTTGGGGAAAGGTGAAGACTCTGGCTGGCCATTGCATTCTGGTAATGTTTCGCTGCTTGAGGTACTCAGTTATTTGCGCCTTGTGCGGAGCCGATTGTTAACATTTTGTAACTGCAGAAACCTGTTCCAAATTCCAAGAAAAGAACTAACGTGTTGCTGTGGATAATAAAAGTTTACAATACCAATTGCTCAGAGCAATTGGACGATTTTCTCTTAAGTGTCAAAATTAAGAATGACCACATAACAGGGTGCACGGAGGAAGTGCATGGTCCATGTGGAATTTTATGATTTAGTCCCGAAACCGTCCTCTGGTAGTCGTTTTTCAAAGCCGATCTTTCTTCTGACGACCGATCATGAAAACAACACAGGCGCCGGGACCCCGTTAACAGGAAAAGTATACATATTACATACCAGAAACATAAGAATTTACCTTATTTCTATTAATTGAAATAGGTGTTGAAATCATACCACGTTAGCATGTCGTCGCAATTGCCCCAAACTGCGCATCAACGTACTACGGTGAACAACTGACTTCCCTTTGCATGTGTTTGTGACGGGTGCCACCGGTGGGGCAGGATACGCTTACCGTTTCGCGAACACCTGGTATCATTACTTTTTGATATTGATTCATAAACACGTGCTCATGATACAGTCGAAATTCTACAATCGACTCTGCTTTATGCAGTGTTTTCTATTGGATATGGAAAGGGTTTTGTCGCTTTATTTTTATGAATATGGAAGGGGTTTTGTTGCTTATGTTTTATATGGCGACAAACAATTATAACCATTATAATATATTAAGTAAATAAGTAAACAAGCTTTGTGTAGTATAACACACATAATTTTTGTTACTCACTCACACAACCCCTTTACTATGAAAGTGACAAACCCTTTCCAAAATCATGTCAAAAATGAGTCCATTGTCTGATTCCGACTATGCCTTGAGCATGTGTTTATGAAGCATAATCAAATTGTGAGGATACCAAGTGTTCGTGAAAAAGTGAGCGTGCACCGGTCACAAACACAAACATGGGCAAATCAATTGATCACGGAAAAATATCAGGCACCAATAGTTAGTTCACAGGCTGTTTATTCAATCATAAACACGAAACACAATGTAGACAACGAAACGAAATAAGTGACGTTCAGTGCAGTAATCTAATTTTATCAATTTATATAGCGCTGAAGTTTCAGAGTACCTGTTCACAGGCGCTTTTAGTTCCCCGACCAGTGAATCCGTTTGTATTACCACCTCAGTGGTCTAGTGGTAGAGCGTTCGCCCGGAGAGCGCAAGCTCCGGGGATCGATCCCCGGCCTTGTCATATCGAATATACGTTCAAAGATGGTACTTGTTGTTACCCTGTCTGGGGCTCGGCATTAAGGGGCAAAAACAAGGACTGGTCTGTTCGAAGTCAGTATACTGTGTCTGAGTGGGATATTCATGTTAAACTGCGACATGGTATATCAGGGTGCTACCTGTATAAAATCGGCATTTGTATATAAGTGCAATAATCTTGGACGCGACGTTACATCTCACATCCAGTTATCGTTCTCAACTCCCTGGGGAGTATGCACACCTGTGCAGTCAGTCGGGTGCTAGACATTTGCACTCAAATCACCATCTTTTGCTTGCGTGGACGCCTCGCCATCAACACCGTCACCACGTGACCATCATGTGACAGGAAGTTACTAAACGGTTTGATGTGAGGTTCCTATCAACAAAGTTAGGAACGTCATGATGACATTGCATCATCAACATAACTGCTGATCAATCAAACACGGCTTCACTTCCACAGCTAAATGAGCTCAGTGATGTGTGACATCACGGGACATGTTGGATTCCAGAAGCGTAAGGCCATTTTGGATTACTGCTTGTTTAGCTGGACATAATCCAACATGTGATTGCAGATATTGTACTCATGTTGGGAATAGAACCCGGCCCGCGAACGCTTTAACCTCCAGGCTACCCCACCGGAAATCACGAAGTGAAGACAAAACACAAATTGCTGGAACATCAGTTTATTTATATTTAGGTATAGGAAGGAGAAGAATCTATATCCAACTGATATGTAACATTTTGTGTACAACCGTGATAATTTATAATTGTGCATACTATTAATATTGACATTACCTTCGCAGAGAATCTTAAGTAAACTGTTACCAAGGGCAACTGATGCCCTGTTAACCATTGTAATCGATCTACCACACATAGGGGTTGAACTTGGATTCCCCTTCATACCAAGACACTATTTCACCGAGTTCCGTATGCAGTGAGTGTTCCGACGTCCGCTAAAATATAAAAACAAAACTGTGTCTGAAATTACGCTGGTGGTAAGTCATGGATTGTTGTATACCTACTTGATTGGGCACAAAGGGCCCATGTCGTGGCGTCAGGCAATAAATACTTACATTTCTATGCAAATTGTTTGAATGGCGGATGCTTACCCTTTTCGGGAACACAAGTGGTCATCCCTAATTTTCAATTGTTCATTCATATAATTTTCAAATGGAATCTGTTTCGTTGGATAATCCGGTTATTCTCTTGCATTGACAATTTATATTTGTGAACTAATTGAATTACTCCAAATGGGCATCAAAATAGTGGTGTTAAATTTACTGGCAAAGCCATAAATACTCTATAAGTCGTTGTTTAACATGGCGCTATTTCAGCTGTCTGAATTGTTTGAACTGATACACTGATGCAAGTATTGTTTAGATAATGTGTTGAAACAGAAACAGTTCTATCCAATTTACGAAAGGAATGTGTTTGCCAGCATCAAAATTATGTAAACATTTGCAATAAGGTCAAAGGCTTACCTGTTTTAACCTGAACAGCAGGTATACGAGCCCACATAGTCTGCAACAAGAAGATTGTCACATTTCGTCGCCAGCGTCCCAGTACTACACAGTGAAGCGACTAGGTCGCTGCGGACACATCGTTGTGTGCACCCAGTTACTGAAATCAAGATAAAAAACAATTCAATAAACACCAGTATGCATTCAACATTCTCACTGTAAGACTTCTACCTCTCAAAGGAACACTTCTCTATTGTGAAATACCTACAGGCCTACAGTTCTAAATAAGTGTCATGAAACCAAAACTCAGTGTGATACCATGCATGTCCAAATGAGCTGCCATTTATAAGATTATATTTGAGATTATGACCTGTCTTATTGCACAACACCAAGGCTCTTAATATCATTACACGTGGAACAAATACTAGTGTATCGAAGACCGACCCAACACAAACGTCTCCACGTTTCTATGGACTCAAACCATCTGACATAATGTCTACATGTACAGCATTGATATCAAGGGAAAGGAAAGGTTCATACAGAAGGTTTTATCCGCGACTGTCGGCATTGTTGATTCTGCTGGTGGTGGGGTCGGTGGTGCTGTGGTTGGTGGTGGAGTCGGTGGTGCTGTGGTCGGTGGTGGAGTCGGTGGTGCTGTGGTCGGTGGTGGGGTCGGTGGTGCTGTGGTCGGTGCTGGGGTCGGTGGTGCTGTGGTCGGTGCTGGTGGAGTCGGTGGTGCTGTGGTCGGTGGTGGTGGGGTCGGTGGTGCTGTGGTCGGCTCTGGTTCCTTTGATTTGGGTTTCCTTGATTTGGGTTTCCTTGATTTTGGATTCCTTGACCATGGTTTCCTTGGTCCTCGTGTCTGCTTCCCGGGGTTTCGGACTGGTGCGGGTCCTGACGCTTGGTTGACTTGACAGTAGTCAGAATAGTACTTTTTAGCCAGTGTACACATGAAGTTAATATCGTATTTGTCGACGTATGTCGGACGTCCATGAGAGTACGATAGTTGGACTGAGCACGCGAACAGCAGGAGAACAAGCACGAAGGACGCCATCTTGGATCCAAAGAACAAGTAGTTATATTCTCCTGTCGACATTCTCTTTTATAGACGTGTCCTGAAACACATTTGTCTTATTGCTGACACCGATACAAGTGATAGTCTCTAATCTGTTATTGAATGTATCCCACATGTCTTTAATATCAGAGAATTAGAATATTCGGTTACAGAGGTAACCTTCTCAATGGCAAGCACCCAGTAATAGATGCCTATGCGATTAATTTATGCAACTTATTAAAAATACAGGAAATTAAGTTAATATAAGAGGATTGTCTTTAGACAACCGATTGAAGATGAGTTAATCGTCAGCATTTGATCTTGATGGTAACCTCAATGTTTGACACTAGTTCATAGTTCTCAAAACGAGATACGTCCCTCCATGTGTAATAAAATGTACAATCAGTCCAAACCCTTCCACAATGTCAGCTGAAACGCTAAAACCACATTTTGGGGTTAAGTATTGACTTCGTCAAGCTGGCGGTTCATTTTATCCACATAGTGTCATGTGACACCTGCCATACTCTACATTCATTTCAAATTAGCTGAATTTCATTTGAGTTACAGTTCAAATTAATATTTCCAATATGTAACTCATTCTAACAAATGATGCGTTTTTGAACCCACTTCAACGTAGCAAAAAGAGGACATAAGATAAACTGGGCAGCAAAAGAAAGTATAGGTATAGGTCGAGTTCCATGATCAACCACAGTTTGAATGAAATTGTGCAATCACAGGTAATGTAAGCTCGAGGTAAACAATGGTGGGGTAAGAAAATTCATTTTCAAAAGTTGTCTGAAATGTCACCAAAAAATTGTCATACACACTACAAGTTCGTTGCCAACACAGTTGCCTTTAATAGCGTGTATGACCTCCAGCTGCCTCAATGCATGCTGTGATACGCCGCCTCATCGATGACGTCAGTCTTCCGATGACGTGGACTGTAATCCGTTGCCACTCGTCTCTAAGGGCCTGCTGCAATTCTTGTCTGTTGACGGGAGACGGATGGCGTGCTCTAATCTGTCTGTCAGATAGTCCCACGGCATTGTCGTGTTGCAACAATGTCCCCTGCTGTTGGTTTTGTAAGAACGGAAGCACAACTGGCTGCAACACTTGGTCTCTGTACTGCACAGCGTTCAGGTTTCCCTGTATAATCACCAAATCAGTCTTCTAATCTCCACAAATACCGCCCCACACCATGACACCTCCCCTGCCGAATGGATGGACCTCTAGAATACACGCCGGAGCCAAACGTTCCCTTCTGCGTCGATAAACTCGTTCACTGCCGTCATTTCGAAACAAGTTAAACCGACTTTCATCAGTAAACAGCACCCGACGCCAATTTCTCACTTGCCAGCGTCGAACCTGCCTCGCCCATCGCAGTCTCAGGCGCCGATGTTTAGCAGTCAGTACCATTCCTCGGAACGAAGTCGTCGTAGTACTGTACGTTGGCTTATGGGATTTCCCAACGCTGTTGCTGCCGTCGCCGTCGCCGTTACGAATCGGTTTCGCAGGTGAATGAGCCGTATCTGACCGTCTTCCAGTGGTGTGACACTCGGGGTCGTCCGGTTCTAGGCCTGTCCTCCCTGTCTGCCTGTACCGTTGAATCAGCCTGGCTACTGTCAGTGGTGTACAACCAAACCTTGCAATTTGGACCTGTGTTGCCCCAATTTCGGCCATACCGATGGCTCTCTCTCTCTCTCTCTGCTCCTGTGACAGTCGTGGTATTTCTTTTGTGTGCTTTCGTCAAGTGTTGCTATACCCTGCAGACGAACGCATTTATACAGCTAACATGCACGTGCAATTTATGCCATAGGCGGGAAACCTGTTTCACCATTTTTTTGTCACCGCACGAGCGCCGTCAAAGGTGGCGCGTACGGGTGAGATGTTTTTTGGTACCCGTTCCTGTGCAGTCATATTCCCCATACCCACTTTCCACCAGTTATCGCTGTTTTTTGAAAAATTACAAATTGCCAACCTATAATTTCTTTTGCCGCTTAGTTTACTTAAATGTTTCTACATAATTGTATAGATGCAGATGAACACGCTGATACTGAGATGAATACATAACAGCTAACTGTTAAGAACGTGAAACATAATTCTTTTACTCTGTTTCTGAACGCGGCACTCGACATTATTCAAGAAACAGGAAAATTTCATTAAACTTAAATAAAATACTGCGTTGGTTCATAATTTTGAATTATGTTCCAAGATTGAAAGTATTGAGGGAAATTAACCAATGTCCAGATACATAGGTAAATTAGTAATATATAGTAGTTTGGATAAAACACTTTTATTGACAGGCGGGTTAAATGTGTTTTTATTTTCCTGTCAATTATCCAAGTCACTTATTTGAGATGACTTCATGATCAACTGTACGATTAATCCCTGGTAGAATGTCAAAAACGGCAGCTTCAGCTCTTTCACAATTTCCGAGGTACAATCGAGCATGCTCCTTGTACCAAGATTCCAAAGAGCCTGAGACGTTGTTTAATCAAGATTACAGTAAGGCCTCAGTAAAGCTTTTAAAACGTTTTAGTGTTGACATGTTTGTCACTTTCATTCACGCCACTTTGAACAGCATTTCATTTTTGTCACGGAAAGGTCTGCGTAATGTGGGAGAAATGCCTGAAGTAATGAAGGTCGTAGACGTTCAGCATTTTAGTGGATTCCATGAGTACCGTTAGGCACTGGAGAACTTCCCTTGAGGGATACGACCCTGTGATGATCAGATTCTGAAATGACTGAGGGATGCACCTGTTCACGCGATCTACCAATCAATAAGCGGGTATAGAGTTTCTTAATAATGAAAGGTTGTCCAGGCGAACACTGTCCATAGACCTAGTTTCCCTTTGCACTTAAGATTAAATAGTTTGTTATTTGTTTTCTATTTATAACTTATTCACTAATTAAGTACTGGGTAACTGATAGCGAGGTCGGGAGCGACATGACAATACTGGTGAGTGACACACTCATATGACTAATCTTGTCATCTCATTCTCGCTCACAGTAGCGCGGCGAAGCCAGGAAACGTCCAACCATGCTAAAGTAAGTTTATTTATTTGAAATTGGAAATGTCGAATCGCCAGTTTGTTCATTATGTACTGACAGTTGTCGTCCTCAGTATGATTGACGCTGCTTGTAATGAGCTGTACACCCGTTATACCTTTGGGTCAGATATCACAAGAATAATTATATACAGTGCCATCACCGTAAACAATTTCGGCATGACAAAGGTAAACACTATCATGTTTATTCTAATTCTCGGGATAACAATAGGAATTGTAGCAATTAAGATCGCGCTCATATTACTGAGGTACAAGACCCTGTATTCCCATCCACGAAATATGTCCACCAGATGGATACATCCTTGTGCGAGATTTAAACTTTTGAGACATGCATCTCTTCAGGCTTTCCTCCCACATAAAGCTGACACGCTGTGATATAAGTGGAATATTGTTAAAAGCGGCGTTATACCCAACTCACTCACCATCTGGTCCTTCAGGAAAACGATTTTAAAATAGTTCCTTTGATGAATGTATACATCCAGCGTGCTTGCAGGATACGTCCGGCAATTTCGGACAATACATGAAATAAGGAAAATACAACAAAGCCTTTCTTAGCCAGCAGAAACCGAATAAAAATTACTCATGCTGAAACACTACACACCGCCACGATTGGTCAAACATTTGTTCATACAGAATGGCATGGTCCAAATCAATCTTCCAATGACAAATTGAGATAGTCCTGTCAAATCCTCTTGCAGCGCCTGGCCCAGTTCTGCTAACGTAGCGGATGGCCTTTGACATCGCCGCGAACGTCTCCGGATCATGTCCCAGGCATACTCTGTTTGGGAAAGGTGAGGACTCTGGCTGGCCATTGCATTCTGGTAATGTTTCGCTGCTTGAGGTACTCAGTTATTTGCGCCTTGTGCAGAGCCGATTGTTAACATTTTGTAACTGCCGAAACCTGTTCCAAATTCCAAGAAAAGAACTAACGTGTTGCTGTGGATAATAAAAGTTTACAATACCAATTGCTCAGAGCAATTGGACGATTTTCTCTTAAGTTTCAAAATTAAGAATGACCACCTAACAGGGTGCACGGAGGAAGTGCATGGTCCATGTGTAATTTTATGATTTAGTTCCGAAACCGTCCTCTGGTAGTCGTTTTTCAAAGCCGATCTTTCTTCTGACGACCGATCATAAAAACAACACAGGCGCCGGGACCCCGTTAACAGGAAAAGTATACATATTACATACCAGAAACATAAGAATTTACCTTATTTCTATTAATTGAAATAGGTGTTGAAATCATACCACGTTAGCATGTCGTCGCCATTGCCCCAAACTGCGCATCAACGTACTACGGTGAACAACTGACTTCCCTTTGCATGTGTTTGTGACGGGTGCCACCGGTGGGGCAGGATACGCTTACCTTTTCGCGAACACCTGGTATCATTACTCTTTGATATTGATTCATAAACACGTGCTCATGATACAGTCGAAATTCTACAATCGACTCTGCTTTATGCAGTGTTTTCTATTGGATATGGAAAGGGTTTTGTCGCTTTATTTTTATGAATATGGAAGGGGTTTTGTTGCTTATGTTTTATATGGCGACAAACAATTATAACCATTATAATATATTTAGTAAATAAGTAAACAAGCTTTGTGTAGTATAACACACATAATTTTTGTTACTCACTCACACAACCCCTTTACTATGAAAGTGACAAACCCTTTCCAAAATCATGTCAAAAATGAGTCCATTGTCTGATTCCGACTGTGCCTTGAGCATGTGTTTATGAAGCATAATCAAATTGTGAGGATACCAAGTGTTCGTGAAAAAGTGAGCGTGCACCGGTCACAAACACAAACATGGGCAAATCAATTGATCACGGAAAAATATCAGGCACCAATAATTAGTTCACAGGCTGTTTATTCAATCATAAACACGAAACACAATGTAGACAACGAAACGAAATAAGTGACGTTCAGTGCAGTAATCTAATTTTATCAATTTATATAGCGCTGAAGTTTCTGAGTACCTGTTCACAGGCGCTTTTAGTTCCCCGACCAGTGAATCCGTTTGTATTACCACCTCAGTGGTCTAGTGGTAGAGCGTTCGCCCGGAGAGCGCAAGCTCCGGGGATCGATCCCCGGCCTTGTCATATCGAATATACGTTCAAAGATGGTACTTGTTGTTACCCTGTCTGGGGCTCGGCATTAAGGGGCAAAAACAAGGACTGGTCTGTTCGAAGTCAGTATACTGTGTCTGAGTGGGATATTCATGTTAAACTGCGACATGGTATATCAGGGTGCTAGCTGTATAAAATCGGCATTTGTATATAAGTGCAATAATCTTGGACGCGACGTTACACCTCACATCCAGTTATCGTTCTCAACTCCCTGGGGAGTATGCACACCTGTGCAGTCAGTCGGGTGCTAGACATTTGCACTCAAATCACCATCTTTTGCCTGCGTGGACGCCTCGCCATCAACACCGTCACCACGTGACCATCATGTGACAGGAAGTTACTAAACGGTTTGATGTGAGGTTCCTATCAACAAAGTTAGGAACGTCATGATGACATTGCATCATCAACATAACTGCTGATTAATCAAACACGGCTTCACTTCCACAGCTAAATGTGCTCAGTGATGTGTGACATCAGGGGACATGTTGGATTCCAGAAGCGTAAGGCCATTTTGGATTACTGCTTGTTTAGCTGGACATTATCCAACATGAGATTGCAGATATTGTACTCATGTTGGGAATAGAACCCGGGCCGCGAACGCTTTAACCTCCAGGCTACCCCACCGGAAATCACGAAGCGAAGACAAAACACAAATTGCTGGAACATCAGTTTATTTGCATTTAGGTATAGGAAGGAGAAGAATCTATATCCAACTGATATGTAACATTTTGTGTACAACCGTGATAATTGATAATTGTGCATACTATTAATATTGACAGTACCTTCGCAGAGAATCTTAAGTAAACTGTTACCAAGGGCAACTGATGCCCTGTTAACCATTGTAATCGATCTACCACACATAGGGGTTGAACTTGGATTCCCCTCCATACCAAGACACTATTTCACCGAGTTCCGTATGCACTGCAGATGTTCCGACGTCCGCTAAAATATAAAAACAAAACTGTGTCTGAAATTACGCTGGTGGTAAGTCATGGATTGTTGTATACCTACTTGATTGGGCACAAAGGGCCCATGTCGTGGCGTCAGGCAATAAATACTCACATTTCTATGCAAATTGTTTGAATGGCGGATGCTTACTCTTTTCGGGAACACCAGTGGTCATCCCTAATTTTCAATGGTTCATTCATATAATTTTCAAATGGAATCTGTTTCGTTGGTTATTCTCTTGCATTGACAATTTATATTTGTGAACTAATTGAATTACTCTATATGGGTATCAACATATTGGTGTTAAATTTACAAGTCGTTGTTTAACATGGCGCTATTTCAGCTGTCTGAATTGTTTGAACTGATACACTGATGCAAGTATTGTTTAGATAATGTGTTGAAACAGAAACAGTTCTATCCAATTTACGAAAGGAATGTGTTTGCCAGCATCAAAATTATGAAAACATTTGCAATAAGGTCTGAGGCTTACCTGTATTAACCTGAACAGCAGGTATACGAGCCCACATACTCTGCAACTAGAAGATTGTCACATTTCGTCGCCAGCGTCCCAGTACCACACAGTGAAGCCACTAGGTCGCTGCGGACACATCGTTGTGTGCACCCAGTTACTGAAATCAAGATAAAAAACAATTCATTTAACACCAGTATGCATTCAACATTCTCACTGTAAGACTTCTACCTCTCAAAGGAACACTTCTCTATTGTGAAATACCTACAGGCCTACAATTCTAAATAAGTGTCATGAAACCAAAACTCAGTGTGATACCATGCATGTCCAAATGAGCTGCCATTTATAAGATTATATTTGAGA
Source organism: Haliotis rufescens (assembly GCF_023055435.1). Classification (NCBI taxonomy): domain Eukaryota; kingdom Metazoa; phylum Mollusca; class Gastropoda; order Lepetellida; family Haliotidae; genus Haliotis; species Haliotis rufescens. The sequence goes on from NW_025964013.1 coordinate 5,572,404, forward strand.
TTATGACCTGTCTTATTGCACCACACCAAGGCTCTTAATATCATTACACGTGGAACAAATACTAGTGTATGGAAGACCGACCCAACACAAACGTCTCCACGTTTCTAAGGACTCAAACCATCTGACATAATGTCTACATGTACAGCATTGATATCAAGGGAAAGGAAAGGTTCATACAGAAGGTTTTATCCGCGACTGTCGGCATTGTTGATTCTGCTGGTGGTGGGGTCGGTGGTGCTGTGGTTGGTGGTGGGGTCGGTGGTGCTGTGGTCGGTGGTGGAGTCGGTGGTGCTGTGGTCGGTGGTGGGGTCGGTGGTGCTGTGGTCGGTGGTGGAGTCGGTGGTGCTGTGGTCGGTGGTGGGGTGGGTGGTGCTGTGGTCGGTGGTGGGGTCGGTGGTGCTGTGGTCGGTGGTGGGGTCGGTGGTGCTGTGGTCGGTGGTGGAGTCGGTGGTGCTGTGGTCGGTGGTGGAGTCGGTGGTGCTGTGGTCGGCGGTGGGGTCGGTGGTGCTGTGGTCGGTGCTGGTGGAGTCGGTGGTGCTGTGGTCGGTGGTGGGGTCGGTGGTGCTGTGGTCGGTGGTGGAGTCGGTGGTGCTGTGGTCGGTGGTGGGGTCGGTGGTGCTGTGGTCGGTGCTGGGGTCGGTGGTGCAGTGGTCGGTCGTGGTGGAGTCGGTGGTGCTGTGGTCGGTGGTGCTGGGGTCGGTGGTGCTGTGGTCGGAGGTGGTGGGGTCGGTGGTGCTGTGGTCGGATGTGCTGGGGTCGGTGATGCTGTGGTCCTTGATTTGGGTTTCCTTGATTTGGGTTTCCTTGATTTGCGTCTCCTTGATTTGGGTTTCCTTGATTTGGGATTCCTTGATTTGGGTTTCCTTGATTTGGGTTTCCTCGATTTTGGATTCCTTGATTTGGGTTTCCTTGATTTGGGATTCCTTGATTCGGGATTCCTTGATTTGGGATTCCTTGATTTGGGTTTCCTTGATTTGGGTTTCCTTGATTTGGGATTCCTTGACCATGGTTTCCTTGGTCCTCGTGTCTGCTTCCCGGGGTTTCGGACTGGTGCGGGTCCTGACGCTTGGTTGACTTGACAGTAGTCAGAATAGTACTGTTTAGCCAGGGTACACATCGTATTTGTCGACGTATGTCGGACGTCCATGCGAGTACGATAGTTGGACTGAGCACGCGAACAGCAGGAGAACAAGCACGAAGGACGCCATCTTGGATCCAAAGAACAAGTGGTGATATTCTCCTGTCGACATTCTCTTTTATAGACGTGTCCTGAAACACATTTGTCTTATTGCTGACACCGATACAAGTGATAGTCTCTAATCTGTCATTGAATGTATCTCACATGTCTTTAATATCAGAGAATTAGAATATTCGGTTACAGAGGTAACCTTCTCAATGGCAAGCAGTCCAAACCCTTCCACAATGTCAGCTCAAACGCTAAAACCACATTTTGGGGGTAAGTTTTGACTTCGTCGAGCTGGCGGTTCATTTTATCCACATAGTGTCATGTGACACCTGCCATACTCTACATTCATTTCAAATTAGCTGAATTTCATTTGAGTTACAGTTCAAACTAATATTTCCAATATGTAACTGATTCTAACAAATAATGTGTATTTGAACACACACACACAGCAAAAAGAGGACATAAGATAAACTGAGCGGCAAAAGAAAGTATAGGTCGAGTTCCATGACCGATAAAAAAATAACATGAAGAGGTTTTGTTGTGAATTATAATATAATCTAGGGAGGGGTAACAAATGATTGATCAACCACAGTTTGAATGAAATTGTGCAATCACAGGTAATTTAAGTTCAAGTTAAACAATGGTGTGGTAAGAAATTTCATTTTCAAAAGTTGTCTGAAATGTCACCAAAAACTTCAATAGTGTGTATGACCTCCAGCTGTCTCAATGCGTGCTGTGATACGCCGCCTCATCGATGACGTCAGTCTTCCGATGACGTGGACTGTAATCCGTTGCCACTCGTCTCTCAGGGCCTGCTGCAATTCTTGTCTGTTGACGGGAGGCTGATGGCGTGCTCTAATCTGTCTGTCAAGATGGTCCCACAGATGTTCAATAGGATTCATATCGGGTGAGTGGGAAGGCCGGGACAAAACGTCAGCGTTCTGCTGGTTTAGAAAGTTCCGAGTCAGTCTTGCAGTATGGGGCCTGGCATTGTCGTGTTGAAACAATGTCCCCTGCTGTTGGTTTTGTAAGAACGGAAGCACAACTGGTTGCAACACTTGGTCTCTGTACTGCACAGCGTTCAGGTTTCCCTGTATAATCACCAAATCAGTCTTCTGATCTCAACAAGTACCGCCCCACACCATGAAAACCTCCCCTGCCGAATGGATGGACCTCTCGAATACACGCCGGAGCCAAACGTTCCCCTTTGCGTCGTCAAACTCGTTCTCTGCCGACATTTCGAAACAAGTTAAACCGACTTTCATCAGTAAACAGCACCCGACGTCAATTTCTCACTTGCCAGCGTCGAACCTGCCTCGCTCATCAGGCGTCGATATTCAGCAGTGAGTACCAATCCTCGGAACGAAGTTGTTGTAGTACTGTACGTTGGCTTATGGGATTTCCCAACGCTGCTGTCGCTGTCGCCGTCGCCGTTACGAATCTGTTTCGCAGGTGAATGAGCCGTATCTGACCGTCTTCCAGTGGTGTTGTCACTCGGGGTCGTCCGGTTCTAGGCCTGTCCTGTGTCCTCCCTGTCTGCCTGTACCGTTGAATCAGCCTGGCTACTGTCAGTGGTGTACAACAAAATCTTGGACCTGTGTTGCCCCAATTTTGGCCATACCGATGGCTCCCCCTCTCTCTCTCTCTCTCTCTCTCTCTCTCTCTCTCTCTCTCTCTCTCTCTGCTCCTGTGACACTCGTGGTATTTCTTTTATGTGCTTTCGTCACGTGTGGTTATACCCTGCATTTATACAGCTAACATGCACGTGCAGTTTATGCCATAGGCGGGAAACCTGTTTCGCCATTTTATTGTCACCGCGAGAGCGCCGTCAAAGGTGGCGCTTACGGATGAGATGTTTTTTGGTACCCGTTCCTAGGCAGTCATATTCCCCATACCCACTTTCCACCAGTTATCGCTGTTTTTAGGAAAATTACAAATTGCCAACCTATACTTTCTTTTGCCGCTTAGTTTACTTAAATGTTTCTAACAAATTGCATAGATCCAGATGAACACGCTGATACTGAGATGAATACATAACAGCTAACTGTTAAGGACGTGTAAAATCATTCTTTTATTCGGTTTCTAAACGCGGCACTCAATTTTATTTAGGAAACAGGAAAAATTCATTAAACTTAAATAAAATACTGCGTTGGTTCATAATTTTGAATTATGTTACAAGATTGAAAGTATTGAGGGAAATTAACCAAGAAAGACCGTCACCAATGTTCAGATACATACGTAAATTAGTAATATATAGTAGTTTGGATAAAACACTTTTATTGACGGGCGGGTTTAATGTGTTCTAATTTTCCTGTCAATGATCCAAGTCACTTATTTGAGATGACTTCATGATCAACTATACGATTAATCCCTGGTAGAATGTCAAAAACTGCAGCTTCAGCTCTTTCACAATTTCCGAGGTACAATCGAGCATGCTCCTTGTACCAAGATTCCAAAGAGCCTGAGACGTTGTTTAATCAAGGTTACAGTAAGGCCTCGGTTAAGCTTTCAAAACGTTTTAGTGTTGACATGTAGGGGTCATTAGCAAATTCAGAAACAAAAATGGATGTCTGATCCAATTCTTTATTCTAACTATGGTTCGTGTTTTGTTCTTCTGGTTAACAACTGACTTGCTTTGGTATGTGTTTACGTCGGGTGCCACCGGTGAGGCAGGAAAGGCACACCTTTTGGAAAGTGATGCATAAACACATGCTCATGATATAGTCGACATCGTATTATCCACTCTGACTTTGGCAGAGTTTTGATAAAAAATAGAAAGGGGTTTGTCACTTTCATTCCCGCCACTTTGAACAGCATTTCATTTTTGTCACGGAAAGGCCTGCGTAATGTGGGAGAAATGCCTGAAGTAATGTAGGTCGTGGGCGTTCAGCATTTTAGTGGATTCCATGAGTACCGTTAGGCACTGGAGAACTTCCCTGGAGGGATACGACCCTGTAATGATCAGAAATGACTGAGGGATGCACCTGTTCACGCGATCTACCAATCAATAAGCGGGTATAGAGTTTCTTAATAATGAAAGGTTGTCCAGCCGAACACTGTCCATAGACCTAGTTTCCCTTTGCACTTAAGATTAAATAGTTTGTTATTTGTTTTCTATTTATAACTTATTCACTAATTAAGTACTGGGTAACTGATAGCGAGGTCGGGAGCGACATGACAATACTGGTGAGTGACACATTCATATGACTAATCTTGTCATCTCATTCTCGCTCACAGAAACGCGCCGAAGCCAGGAAACGTCCAACCATGCTAAAGTAAGTTTATTTATTTAAAATCAGATTTGTTAAATCGCCAGTTTGTTCAATGTGTAATGAACCATCTGAAACAATTACTCATGAAGTTAGGGGTCACATCATTTCGAGAGTATGAAAATGTCAATCATTGTGTACACCCAGTTGGTTGTATTTTGAGAAATGTTTTGAAAAGAATTGATGATACGCGAATCAAATTGAAGGACCATGTGCAAATCATGGAGATTGAACGAGTTTGTGGGTGCATCAGGAGGTGCTTTGAGAAATGTCAAATTCAAACAAAAAATGACATCCATTGACGTCGATCATGGCTATCGAACACAACTTTTACTTATCCTTGTCTCATCAAATGCACGTGCATCATGTGCCGTTTTTGCTTAAATTCCGCCAACGATTCTGTACGAGTCACATGTTTCATCCGACTTGAATGTTGAACATGCCTCGACGTCAGCTAAGCCTTGTTGATCGTGGAAGAGCCATTGCATGGCTTCAGGACGGTCTCAGTCAGAGAAATGTTGCCCAGAGAATCAGTTGTAGCCAAAGTGTGATTGGTAAACTGTGGCAGAGATTTCAAATGACCAATTCCATTCAAAATCGCCCTCGTTCTGGAAGACCCAGGTCAACTTCACAACGTGAAGACCGGTATGTCACAAACCTGGCATTGCGTCAACGAACTGTCACAGCAAGACATCTTAGAGATGCACTGCGCTTTGCAACAGGAACCCAAGTGTCTGACCAGACAATCCGTAACCGACTACGGGCCAACAACATCCGGTCACGGCGCCAAGCAGTTCGGCCACCTCTTCTGCAACATCATCGTAGAGCACGTGCAGACTGGTGTAGACGTCACAGACGCTGGACACACCCTGAATGGCAGAGAGTGCTCTTCACAGACTAATCCCGGTTTGCACTGCAGTTCAACGATGCCAGAATTCGTGTCCACGTCGTCCTGGGGAACGGTTGCCGACGTCAACGTCAGACAACGTCACAGATATGGTGGAGGCTCAGTGATGGTGTGGGCTGGAATTTCTGTTCACCACAGGACATCTCTTTACGTCGTTCAGGGTAATCTGACAGGAATCCGGTATAGGGACGAGATTATTCAACCCCTTGTTCTTCCTGCACTTCGTCAAATTGGACGTGGCGCCATTTTGCAGGACGACAATGCCAGACCTCATCGGGCTCGGGTGGTAGCTGATTTCTTGGCACAAAACGGTGTGCAACGAATGGATTGGCCAGCGTACTCACCAGATTTGGCACCGATTGAACACGCCTGGGACGACTGTGGTAGACGTGTCGCAAACAATCAACGGCAACCTGTAAATCTGCAAGAACTGACACAATTCCTTCAAGCAGAGTGGCAGGCTATCCCCCAACAGTTCTTTCGACGCTTAATTGACAGTATGCGACAACAAGGGGCGGTTTTACTCGCTATTGACATGGCATGACGTGTGTTTTTGACCCCCTGTTATTCACAAGTGGTGGGCCGTTTGTACCGATGTCGCCACTGTTGAATGATTTTGCCGCTCTTGTTCAGCAGTGATTGGCAACTGTTACTGTGTCTTTTATTTACACCAGCATATGAAATCTGAAATTTTACAGACAATAAATTATTTGACCCTTAACTTCTTTTGAGTAGTATATTATGTGAATGTCACTATGTTGCAGATATATGGACGAAACTTTCAGATTGGCCTGGAAACTACACAGTTAATTTTAGTAATAAACACAAACTGTTTGGATTGAAAGAGAAGAATAACAATTCACGCAATGTAGATATTATGGTAACAAAATCTCTGCTGTACACATTTAATAGAAAAAAAAGTTAAACCAATCTTCTCACTAATTCAAAACGAAAATCGTAGATATTGTGAAATTACAAAACATGTTGCATATTCAAATTGTAATGATGCAAGTATCCATGGCGTTGTATTGTTTACAAAACCCGTATAACTGTGAAATATGATTAGTCCATGCTACAAACATGCACATGTCACAATTACTCCATGCACACTCTATGTATGACATTGACATGTACGATTTGATGGGAAATGAAATATGGAATAAAAAGAAAATGAGATAAATGATAAAGTATGTGATGCCAGGATTAGGCAATCCGCGTTCTCGTAAATCCACGTAGTTATTACTGCGTTACGTTCATGTTGGTGTGTCATGTCATTGATTAAGTAGCGCAAAATTACAATATAAAACGCCAAAGCCAGAGAATAAAAAGACTCGATTATCCGGCGAAACAGATTCCATTAGGCGGAAAAGACCAAATAACGGTGAAAACACTGTTTATTCTCTAGCGTTATTATCATTGCTATTTTGCAGACTTCAATCAATGAAATTAACTATAAGTGAATCGACATCAGTGAAACATGCAGAGGAAGCTTCCTTCACATCGTCATGTACATCACTATCATTAATAGAATTGGTAAATGCAACATCATTCGAAAACAATTTTCTTAAAGTCATCTTTGGGCATGTATTATGTATTTGACCAAGTTCTAATGTTCGTAATTATCTCAAATATAAATTATTTAGAAGGGCAGTGGACAGTCACTGGGTTTTTAGCCACATACGCGTAACAGATTTATACTTTCTGCAGATTGCTTTGTATTCATTTTTCTCTTTGCAACAAATATTTCTGTATGAATCAGTACGTTATACCCCCATTCCACTAAGCCGCGCTCTGTGACGCTCTTACAAATCGCCATAGATCGCCATTTAGAGCGCTAAGATCTCCAAAAGCGTTAAAGGATCGCTGTCTGATCTCCATGATCGTCAAGGTCGCCGTCTGTCGACGTCCCTGCACAAAGACCTGTGGCGCTCTGCCCAGAATGCCGTCAGATCGTTTCTTGATCGCCCATATCGCCATCGGAGCGCTACGTGATCGCCAAGGTCGTATTTAGAGCGCTATCGTATCACCTTATAGCGCCGCCGGTCGCCACGAAAGACTGGGACCTACCCCTCTTCTACCAAGCGTAGATCTGATGAGCGCCTCAGAACGCTACGGATCGGACCCAAAATTCGGCGATCAGGTCGCAATAGGATCCCATAGAGCGAATGGATCTCCATAGGACGCTAGATCGCTCTCGGATTGGAGTAGAGTGCATTAGATCGCCATCGGAGCGTAAATAGAGCGCCATCGGAGCGCTACGTGATCGCCAAGGTCGTAACCAGAGCGCTATCGTATCACCTTAGAGCGCCGCCGATCGCCACGAAAGACTGGGACCTACCACTTTGCTACCAAGCGATATGACGCTAGATCGCTCTCGGACTGAGTAGAGTGCATTAGATTGCCATCGGAGCGTAAATAGAGCGCCATTGGATCGCATCCTGATCACCTTGGATCGCAAAAGGAGCGGGAACTGATCGTGCAAGATCGCCACATTTTGAGTTGTTTGGTTACGAGCAATGGGGGTATTCAGTGCTGTCAATGTTTTTCGAACACTTCGTCTAACAATCGTACATTCGACATTAAATATGCTTCATTATTTTGGTCAGTCACACGTCTTGTTCCGTCTTTCATATTATCTGTATAATCTAAACAAACAAGGAGCGAGCTTGCTCAGAAGTATTTTATTAGATGACAACATCACGGTCCCCTATATTCAACATGTTAATATATTGACGTTTCATGCCAAGACGATGGGCACGGATAACGTCAGCTGGTTGGCACGTTTCACACGTTACATGTTCCTGACAAAGTTACGTAACCTATTCCTTGCAGGGTTGCCGTCCTTGCCAATGAGTTCATCTGATGAAGGTTCGACCTGAAATAGCCTTGACGCATCTTTACAAAGAATAAAAATGTTGTAAGGTCTACATGTTCTTTATCCGAAACAGCATCAATATATATCAGCGTACAGCAGCCAAAGAAATAATTCTTCTCAGTTTATCTTATCATGTATTTACTATTCAGTTGAAAATATAGGGATATTTTATCCAAAATATTAACTGTAATTACGCTCAGTCAGCACTCAGAATATTTCTACATGATATTATTCTAAAAGATATAGGGGCGGTCGGGTAGCCTAGTGGTTAAAGCGTTGGCTCGTCACGCCGAAGACCCGGGTTCGATTCCCGACATGGGTTCAATGTGTGAAGCCCATTTCTGGTGTCCCCCGCCGTGATACTGATGGAATATTGCTAAAAGCGGCGTAAAACCATACTCACTCACTCGCTTAAAAATATAACTTGATTAACATCTTTCAAAAATTATAAATAATCACAACTGCTGATGACAGTTTATTTTTGAATAAAATTACTCAGCCACAGTTTACTTATTTGGAAATGTTGCAGGAATGAGTGATAGTTTAATAGAAATAATCAAATCTAACAATAGTTTGGTTTAATTTTTAATTACATAAAAAAGAAACTCGGTATACTTTCGTCTGCCCCTCAATAAAGTTGAATTTCATATCACCGACATGAGGTCTGAGACTGCAGGTTGTCAGAGGAGGTAGCAATCACATTATGTTTCAAAACTGTTGTTGCTAATTCCGATTTGACGTCACGAAACCCATTCACTGTAGCGTTCCTTACTTCTTCTAGGTTAGAGGTTAGTTTCAAGATCATTCGAACACAAAGATCTGTGTGATGAAACCCACGGGCAGGGCGTTCACGTGCAACCAAAATAACCCAATGCATGGACAAACGTAGTTTACAATCCAATGCCGTGACGTTTCATGACACACACATGAGGATAATTATTTTGGCAAATACTGATCAAAATTATTTTTCCCTGCTGTGCCCTCGGATAGGTTAAAGAGGCGATTCTCGCTCCATACACATTAATCAATATCATGTTTTAGTCAGGAGTACGATCACATTGCTATTTTCATTCTTAGCGTCGGCAGAGTAGTGTATGTTTACTGACTCGGCGTATATTTTAAACAAAACATTCCACGGCATAAATGGTGTTATCACAGCCAAGGGTACGTCATGTGTGCTCAAACTTAACAGTAAGGCTTCTGACGAGTCAGAGTCAACAACTTGAAGGAACTATTCTCAGACCTTCCTCTGATTCCAGTTCAACTCGGCGTTGTGTGTTCAAGAACAGGGCACTGATGACCATGTTGATTCTGGCAGCTGTGTCCATGACAGCAACCCTAGTCCTCCTTAGTAAGTATGCTGATATAATACATTGTCGTATTGGAGACAAACCAGTGTCCATGACAGCAACCCTAGTCCTCCTTAGTAAGTATGCTGATATAATACATTGTCGTATTGGAGACAAACCAGTGTCCATGACAGCAACCCTAGTCCTCCTTAGTAAGTATGCTGATATAATACATTGTCGTATTGGAGACAAACCAGTGTCCATGACAGCAACCCTAGTCCTCCTTAGTAAGTATGCTGAAATAATACATTGTCGTATTGGAGACAAACCAGTGTCCATGACAACAACCCTAGTCCTCCTTAGTAAGTATGCTGATATAATACATTGTCGTATTAGAGACAAACCAGTGTCCATTACATCAACCCTAGTCCTCCTTAGTAAGTATGCTGATATAATACATTGTCGTATTGGAGACAAACCAGTGTCCATGACAGCAACCCTAGTCCTCCTTAGTAAGTATGCTGATATAATACATTGTCGTATTAGAGACAAACCAGTGTCCATTACATCAACCCTAGTCCTCCTTAGTAAGTATGCTGAAATAATACATTGTCGTATTAGAGACAAACCAGTGTCCACTACCTTTTACTTGCGTTGCTAGGGCAGCCACTCGACCTAATGTTGCTGCATTCGATACTTTAAATCTATGTTCGGTTTCCTGGCGTAACAGGTGGAGCAAGAACGATGTGCAAAGTCGACAACAGAGTTCCTTTTGCTATATAAATTCAAGCGTACTTATGTTGATTTCAAGATACTCGAAATCAGAAACTGTTTGGTTATTGTGATGATCAGGATTATAACCACACTGTCTAAACGTCAACAGAAAAACACGTTTTGTGTGACTCCTATGTTTATCATTCAGAAAAGTGATAGTAAATTTCAGGATACACTGAGGGAAACCCGCAGCACCGATTGAAAACATTGACTCAAATTGGATCTAGTATTAACGGTATGTATATGTGTATATGTGTCTATCCTGAATCAGCTGTCTCTAACTCCACTACCGATTGTTGTTTGAGCCAGTGTACCTATGTTGTCCCCCCATACTCCTGATCGTCACTACCGTCTAAAATTGGAACGGTACCTTATTTCAACGATTTCTTGGACTATATAGATAAACTTGCGATATATCGATGGTACATGGCTCCGAGTTAAGAAAGCTCTACTGTAAGTGTTGATGTATTTATATTTCCGGAGGACATGGAGAAATTGTCAAAACTCACAACAGCATTTATAGAGAAGTATTTATGAAAATAATGTATCAATGATCTATGCCATTCTCAAGTGATATACATGTATATTATATATTATATATATATATATATATATATATTATTATGATAAAAACTTTTTCGGAGGAAATTGTTTTAAAAAGGTATATAATTTATAAATTCATTTAACAAAACCAAGAGGGCTCCATGGAAGGGTCTTTCATATTCGAATCTCTAATAGGGATCAGTAAAGATGTGACACACACCAAAACCTTAACTCACGGTCACTTTTAAAGTGATGGCTCCAAGTGCCCTTTTAGTAGCATCTGCTCTGTTCTATGTACAGTAAAATACGGTTATAACGAACACGCTTATATCGAACTGACGGATATAACGAACTTACTTTTTTGGTCCCGACCATTTGCTGTAGTTATGCTTATAACGAACTACGGTTATAACGAACTAAAATTAGTAGTCCCTTTGAGTTCGTTATAACCGTACTTTACTGTACGTGAAAACAACAAAGGTAACGATAGATGTAAGAGTCAATGCGTGCTCCAGATTCTGAACTCTCTGTAACACCGTGAGGACCCGGGTTACAGCAGCACTCCATCACCGTGCGGCTTGTCGTGATCTCTGGATCGGTTTAGATTCTGTGACGTGTGTGGTCTGGGGTGGTGCTCATTCTCTAAGTCATGGTTTTGCTTGGTGCAGACTCAAACATCTTCATCACTCTGTGATGTAGCATGACTATTGCTGGTTCCGGCGCCAAATTCCAGGGAGACATCTCATTGCGGGTGTGATCCTGAATAATGTATCTATGGTGGTTGAGAATGCCACTTGACGATCCTCATTTGACAGTCTTGGGCGGTCTCTCGCGAGTAGGGGGCACGGGTGGCCCAGTCGACTCAGCCGCGGCGATTCGCTTTGCAGAGTTGCGTCCCTTGGGCACGCCTCAAACCTATGATTGTGGGTTCGAATCCCGGTTCTCCCCGAATATGTTTCTAGGTTTGTCAGTACCATACCCGCGCTCGTGGGTTTAACCAAACTGGTAAACGTCTCAGACCTGCTTCACTTCGGGCTGCCCTCCCACTTTAAGCTGGCACACTGCGATACATCTGTAATACTGTTAAAAGCGGCGTTAAACCAAACTCACTCACTGCCCGGGGTGTTGCATGCTTGGAGTAAGTGGGATCTGCATTCTCCTTTAGAAAGAAAGAAAGCCACGAAGCTTTGAATCGATAACTAACTTCTCGGGTATACTCACCTTGAACGAGTACGTTCATTCCTTAATCATCCCTTGACGTAGATAAGTGAATTTACGCCCCAGTCAGCAATATTTTATCAATCAGTGTGGATCAGAGTCTATCCGAAATATGTCTACCTCGTTTTGAGGTACTTGATTTCAGGTCATATGCTGGCGGAAGGTCAGAAGACTATGGTGGTCATTCTGACGTACATGCGCAGTGGGTCATCTTTCACCGGTGAAATCATCCAGAGGAGCCCGGATGTGTTCTACGTCTTTGAGCCGTTGTATTCCTATTCAAGATTAATCAATCAGAGCTCACTTGATGCCCTTGAGTATTCTAAAACGTAGTAGGTACCAATGTTGCTTTAACCGTAATAAAGCTAAGCTAAAATGTGTTTGATGATATTATGTTGCTGTTTTAACCATACGACAGGTCAAACTCAGTAACTCAGAATTGCGATAGGTGGGACATAGACCAGGTTTTGAAAAGTTAAATACTGTTAAAAGCGGCGTTAAACCCAACTCACTCACTCACTCATACTATTTTATAGATTGCCCATACATTTGATGGGCGATAAATGATATTACTGCAGCCCCCATTTACATACAATGTTATGAATACTGCACTTAAAATATAGGTCTATTAAATCATGTTTGGTTTATGTGCGGAACAGCATTACTCATCCTAAGTGAGTTGCGGAACCTACAACAACATACGTAACAGCTGTATTAGAGGTGACTCTTTACCATGTTACCACCTCATCTCGTCCTTGCTTTCAGTGAATCGACGCTGGAGGATTTCCTGGTCTGCAACCTGACTGAGATAGACACTCACACTTTACACCAACACCATATGATTGACAGTTTGGACACAATGAGTTACTACTTTTGCACAATGGAACAACGCCGAAATTCGGAAGCCTGCCTTCATTTGCTGGAAAAGGCGTGTGTCAGGTCACGTGTATCATGTGTAAAAACGATCCGATACAACATGAACGATATGACGCACCTCATGGGGAAACATGACCATATGAAAATACTACATTTGATACGTGACCCAAGGCCAACTCTACTTTCTCAGGGCAAACTCGACGAATTCACGGTCGAGAGCCTAGGTACATTTGCAGCGGTGCTTTGTAACAGGGCAAAGAGGGATTTTGACCAAGCCCTGTTCATGAAGAAGCAGTATCCAGGCCGTATTGCCACGATTCGGTACGAAGATTTAGCCGACAAGCCCATGTTAATTGCTGAACAGATGTACAGTTTCATTGGCCTTGACTTAACTGACGAGATCAGACATTACATCCACCGTATCACAAACGGAAGCAGTGACTGCGGTTCCTATTGCACACAAAGGAACTCTAAGGACGCGATTTCCCGCTGGCGGCAGGGTTTGACATACACGCAGGTATCCCTCATTGACAAAATATGTCAGCCTCTGTACCGGGTGATGGGGTACTTACCCGCACAGAACGAAGACCACCTACATAATCTGTCGGTACCCCTTTATACAACTGTACCCATATAAAGTAGCGTTGTGGATTATAATTCAATAAATTCTAGATTATAACTTGGGTTTTTTTACCCGTGAAGATCCCGAGTAAAATTGGTTTTCAGCAACCCTTACTTGTCGTAAGAGGCGACTATCGAGATCGGGAGATCAGGCTCGCTGACTAAACTTATGCAAGCCATCGTATCACAATTGTTCAAATCGATGCTCATGATGCCATTCACTGGATTGTTTCGATGTTTTTACAGGCCGTCGTCTGTCAGCTGGAATATTTCGGCAAAATTGTTTGGGGCCTTAGATGTATGGGACGATTATGTACTTACCGGGGCAGCTATTGAAATAAAGTAAACACATCTTTTGCTTCATTAACTCATTTAAACTCAAAGGCAAATAGCTAACCATAAAAACATAGAAGGTAGTCTCTGTTATTTTCGTATCGCGCAATTCCTTCACATTACGCAATTCCGTGTGGCCATGGAAAGAGTTTTGTCGTGTTTGGTAGGTAGGTTGGATCAAGCTTTTATCATACACATCCAAAGGGTGTATATAGGATTTATAGCCCGTAGCCGAAAGATGTAACCGATGGGCTTAGCCGGAGATTTTTTCCGAGGATGAGGATTTAAAATCTCAGAAAATACGAGAAGTGTTTTCTCTATCTTATAAATCGGAAACAAATTCTGAAACAACATCTATTGATAGTTTTATGTTTCAAACATTATTTTCCATGAACGTTGGGAAACGGGCGTAAAATATTTGTTCTCCTTACTCACAAGACGACAGTTATGAAGGTTGCAAGTTGGAACCACTGAACTCTGCAGAAAACATTTGATTTTACATCATTCCGCCATTTACTTATGTTCCTTGTGTTCAAAATCCAAAATATATCTCAAGCGAGGGACATTCACATTTTACAATATCACTGAAACTGGTATATTTAAAGTACAGGGGTTAATGCAACATCCCGTGAATGAGATTTAACCTGACGAAGAACAACAGAATACGTCACTAGAAGTTTATATTCAGTGAAGTATTACGCACGTCCTAGGTTTTTTTGCGATTTAAAACCCGCACCCGAGAGATAAAACCGAGGTTCTCATCTCATAACAACTGAAGGAAAGTGCTTTACATAAGTTATAAACAGACTTTTGCACTTTAAACTAATTTACCCTATACATGACTTTCAGCTGCCAGGTACTTCCGTGTCCGTCCGCGCATGCGTATCGTTCGTAGGGCAAAATAACACGGAAGTAGCCGTGACGTCGGCAACATCAGTCTACAAGTTTAACTGTGCTATCTTCCAAATACCGATGAGCGCTTACTACAAAAGTCTATCAACCCCAGACAGACTTTGTTGCGAAGAGAAATATAATGTTCTCGGATTTTCTTTGGACGATGAATCAGACATTATTAGCAAGCGCTGGATTGTGATAAAATGGCAAAGTCTACAATATGGTGATCTGTACACTTACCTCATCGATTCACCCTGCGCCTATTCCATTCTTTGGAGGCTTTTATTATTCCCACCGATCTAAAAGCGTAGGGGAATATAGTAATACCAAGGCATTCAATTTCTATTTGAGACCTATAACATAAAAGCAACTATATATTCAGTTCAAACTGAACACTTTCTTTATCAATATATGAGGTGCAGTGCGAAGTATGATTAAATAAATTGATTTTCAGAAGAACATAGAGTTATTATTATTATTTTTACTAATATATGTCTCAGAATTATTTTACTTCAACATTCAAAATTACCTTTCAAATTTAAGGAGGGGCGGTCGGGTAGCCTAGTGGTTAAAGCGTTCGCTCGTCACGCCGAACACCCGGGTTCGATTCCCGACATGGGTACAATGTGTGAAGCCGATTTCTGGTGTCCCCCGCCGTGCTATTACTGGAATATTGCTAAAAGCGGCGTAAAACCATACTCACTCACTCACTCAAATTTAAGGAACATGTTCTCAACTAACAGGAGAGATGCAGTGCAAAGTTTGATTTGGTATGTGTACTTTCTGAAAGAAATAATGAATCTTTACATGTTTTGAACTTATTTATGTGTTTTATTTCAACATTCGTGTGAGCTATAACTTCATGGATTCCTTCCAATTTGGGGTCCAGTGTCTATACCAATAGGAGACGTGTAGTGCAAAATTTGCATTCCATTTGTGAAAATATTGCTTTTTACGCGTTTTGAACTTAGAAATATTTTCTATACGCCCAACTAAAGGGGAAAAGCTTGCCGATGATGCACCGGTGCATCTTTGAAACATGTGATTACATTGTTATATTGTTGTGCGTTTTAGGAGAAACTGGCTCAAACGTTAAAGCATCAGTTTATCTCTGATATCCAAACTGATCTTCAGCTGATGTTGAAGTCGAGGTCGAGGGTTTCAGTGAGCCCTACTCACTTGTTTCCTTGCTTTATTTGAATGTGGATGGGTTCAGAGAAATTCTATCAGACAAATGCTACAAACACCGAGGGTACTTTGAAGGTATCTTGCTCAGTGCTCGCGTCACGTGAATGTGTAAAACGTTTTCATGGAGCTCATTTTCACGAGGCAAGCGTGTCCACTAGCCTATATCAAAGCCTAGTTGCTTCCCTTGCCACACCAAGGCCACCTTTCTTGGCTTGACCCTGGCGCCACATCGCGTAGATCCTGAGTTGTGAACTTTGTACTGAAAACACGATATCCAATCAGATCGCTGTTCTTATCTGGTATTGCTACACAAAAGATGACGACTACCATAGTCGACGACCAAGTCTATCAGACTACGAAAACATTCGCGATTTAATCCCTGAAACAAAAACATAGGCAATAGTTGGGGGGTTTAAAAGATGGAAAAGACATATTCCAGACATAAATCACTTTCATACGAAGGTGTGCCACTCGTGGATGTTGGTTTTGTGAAACGATGTCTGACTGGACTGAAACAACGATCTCTGATTGGACTGGACCCGTGAAGGTCCGGTGTAGAATAGGTCTTCAGCAACCCATGCTTGCCGTAAAAGGCGACTATGCTTATCGTAAAAGGAGATTAACGGGATCGGGTGGTCAGGCTCTCTGACTTGTTTGCTGCATGTCATCTATTCCCAATTGCGTGGATCGATGCTCATGATATCAATCACTTGATTGTCTGGTATTTACAGACCGCCGTCATATAGATGGAATATTGCTGAGTGCGGCGTAAAACAACAAACAAACAAACAATCTGATTGGACTGTCGATACATGCGATCCAAGGGGGGAAACAAGACTTTGATAAAAGGGCTAATGGACGCTCTTACCTCAGGAAGATGCATGCAGCTGGGCTATCGACCACACAGTTTTATGACAAGTTATCTGTATGTTCACAGTGTGAAAATATTAGTTGTATTGTCGAGATCTTGGTGTTATTTTATTCGCTGGAATATTGCGGCGTTAAACAACAAATAAATAAACTCAAATGATTTGGGGTCCCAGATGTATGCGCAGAAATTCAAAAACTGAAGAAGTAATTGCATGTTTACCTATGCTTCGTGCTTTGTAACAAAGCCGACTATCACCCGTACAGCTTAGTGCATTTCTCGAACAGTTATGTGACTAGTAAGAATCCCTTCGAATTCGAATTCGTGCGTGCGTGCGTGCGTGCGTGCGTGCGTGCGTGCGTGCGTGCGTGCGTGCGTGCGTGCGTGCGTGTCGAAATACATTGTTTTGTAAGTTTACAGGTGACAGGTTGTAAGTGAAAACCCACATGAAGCCTGGATTGGACTTGATCAATGTTGTAAAGTTGAGTGTTCACATTGCACATGCATGGCAGGGTGAGTGAATTAGTTTGATATTATGGTTCTGTATTCGAAATTCATTTATAAAAAAACTCACATTTGAGGGGAAATGATTGAAATCAGACATGACAGTGTTTTTGAACTGGGCAAATGCAAGCAGCGAAAATTATGGTACTGTATTTGGCAATCACATTCAGGTTTGTATTCGGTGAAATAAAATATATGTCATAAATATTAAATATGTGAAACTTGTTTGCAGACTTGGAAAAGTAGAGGCCAGTGTTCGTCTTGAATTCAACAAAGTTGCTTTCCTGTGCATGCAATCAAACCATGAGTAAGATGATATGAAGCAGGGCCAGAGCCTGATGATGTCATCCCATTCTAACATTGCCTTGAGCAGTTCAAGTTTAGCTATGGACCAAGACTTTCCTCATTTGGGTACAGCTCCAGATTCTTACGTCTCATATGTTTGCTGTGGGTGAGAACCACTTGAGGTCAAATATCGTAATAAACAGGCCGATGAACATCCATGCTAGGTATCACAATTCGACCTCAACCCGCGCACTGTTTAACAATACTCTCTCTCAAAGCTCACCCACAACCATGACTATCAAGTCCAAATGTCACGGAGCTGTTCTCCAGGGGTGTCATTCAAAAAGAACAAAGTAATAATGAAAACGTGGAAATAGGTTCTCCGGCTTATTACTAACAACTAACTGTACCAATAGATGACAATAAAAGGATCAAATAAGCCAATTCTGCACTGACAAGGATCACTAATTAATTACATCAGAGCAAATACATAAGCGACTTAGCTAAGCGGTTACAGGCCGGCAACGCCACATTTCGAAAATAGATAGCCCAAATTGATGTGGCTCTCCCGGCAATGGTTATGGTTGCGTGATTGTATAATGTGGCTCTCACGGCTATGCTGTCAAAACATGCTTTGTGATTCTAACAGGTTACCGTATATAACAAAACAAGTCTTGTTTTCTCATTTCTTATTCAACAAGGATATATATTGAATAGCATATGAATATCATAATGGATCATAACTGCAGATGAAGGAGGTCGCCCACGTGGTCAGCATATTCCATCTCACTCAGGTGTTGGTTCAGGAGCTGGATCTTGAGAGACGCAATACGTGCATCGATTGCCTTGTACTTCTTTCTTCGCGAAGGTTCTGACCACTGGTGAGAGAGTCTCAGGACTGCAACCTCTTTGAGTGACTGCTCTCGCTGAAATAGCTTCACTACCTCGTAGATGTTCGGGTGGCACTTCTTGGCAAGTTTCTTTATCTTGTTGTGCCATCCTTCCAGGTGATTGTTGGTACGGTGGCCTTGGTTTTCGAAGTGATTCCACCCAGAGTTGTGATCCTTGCAGTGCACTCCTTGACAATACAAATGTGAGATACTCATTTAAAGGTATCTCTAAAGAACACCACGCTTAGTAATTTAAATGTGAGATACTCATTTAAAGGTATCTCTAAAGAACACCACGCTTCGTAATTTAATATGTGAGATACTCATTTAAAGGTATCTCTAAAGAACACCACGCTTAGTAATTTAAATGTGGGACACTCATTTAAAGGTATCGGTAATCGGATTAATTAATTACCCGCTAGAATAGGTGAAATGCACTCAGCTGGAAATGTGGCCCTACCGGCGGCAATAGCCATTTCTGAAATGTGGCGCTCCCGGCTAGACACCAGCTAAGCACCTGCATTACAGTAATAAAATGAGAGTTGCTAAAACAACACTTTGACAAGATATAGACAAGATGCTTAGACAGCCAAATTAGTCGGATGCGACCAATTAACATCTAAGTTTATTAACTCAACACTTTCAAAAGTGAATTACCTCGGCTGGGTAAAAAAAACGAGAAATAAACACAGAGGGCATATCCCTAAAATAAGTCATTTGGGTCATAAAATTTAAAACAAGTCTAATAGACTACAGAGTCAGGTACTTTGACTGAGCAAGGAAATACTAAAATCTCCAAAAAAACTAGACAATCACTGGGACGACCACCCAGTAGCAAACCGACCAGTAAAACAGCCTAACGAATCCTGGGGGTGAAGACGCAAGACTCTGACAAAGTTTATATACACTGCGCGCGGCCCCGAGGGTGGTCAGTCCCTCTTGGACAGCAAGGAATATGATAGCCTTACGCTTAGCTGACGTGTGTTTTAAACCGAATAGCAAACTAACAACTATATCCATTCGGAAGATGTAAGGATCACAATAAAGCGCTGAACTTGAGCTATCCAATGGTATCATTAAAGATTTACAACAACCTATGTACAATTTAAGATCCAGTTTAGAATTGGTTTTCAGCAACCCACGCTTGTCACCCCCCGTAAAGATCCAGGTTAAAATTGGTTTTCAGCAACCCATGCGTGTCACCCCCCGTAAAGATCCAGGTTAAAACTGGGATTTTGTATTGAAACCTGATATTTATTCAGCTGCAGACTCAAAACCAGTTATTTATTTCATTAAAACTATGAGCCAAAGTATTTTATTCTCAAACACACTTTGCAGAAATGTATTTTTGTGGCAGACAATTTCTTGTATGTCCCAACAATATGAAGCATAATTATTGTTTATTGTTTTCAATAACATCCGCCTCCTTCCCCGCAACTGAATATCCAATGGTCGGCCCCTTGCATGTCGACAACGTTTTAACTAAGTACGTGGGTATCCAATTTTGAATTGCAGTTTATTCACGAAACAGGATTGAGCGGCACTGCTGTTATTTGTTTATGACACAGAGAATATACATCCTATGATATATTACAAATGTATATTTCCGTACAATTACAATGGTTGTGCGTATCGACCAGCAGCCAGTCTTCCCTATTAAACTAGGTGTAACTGATACCCAGGAGGCAGGAGCACCATTACGTATTGCCGAGTGACTGTATTCCTCTCGCTCACAGTAACGCACCGAGACAGGAGCATTGTGAAACTAGACAAGGAATCGTTCCACCATGTTAAGGTAGTTAATATCCAGGTCAGGCAATCGAGTTCACCAATGTGGCTGTCTTTCAACTGTAACCTGACTGCACAGATATTTCTCTCACAAGGAACGACCTTAAGGATGGGTTGGCCAATACAAATACTCATTAATAAATACCCATATATATATATATATAAAAACTGAAATGCGATTTATATGTTATGTATTTCATATATTTTCATATTGATGTTATAGTCGTAGAGATAGTTCAGGCTGTGTCATTGCAAGGGGGTGGTTGGTTGGTTTGTTGTTTGACGCCGCCGGCACTCAGCAATATTCCAGCTTTATGACGGCGGCCTGTAAGAAATCGAGTCTGGACCAGACAATCCGGTGATTGACATCATGACCATCGACCCACACAATTGGGGTCGATGACATGCATCAACCACGTCAGCGAGCCTGACCACCCGATCCTGTTAGTCGCCTCTTACGACCAGCATAGTCGCCTTTTACGGCAAGCATGGGTTGCTAAAAACCTCTTCTACCCCGGATCTTCACGGGTACATTTCAAGGGGTAGTGTAACGTTAGGGTTCCCATTAGTATGTCCTATCCCCTCAACGTACTTTTCATCTCTTTGTCGTCTTTTGATATCTGAGCAATTGTCAATGTTTCAGAATTTGAATTGGTTAGGGTTATTTTTTCTTCTTCGGGGCTACATAGAGGATATTGGGTTTTCTGTCAAGTAATGTTACCCTCCATAAGTGGCCTGACAAAAGTGACACTTTCATAGCATATCGGGTCACAAGATAAACATTTGATTTGCCACGAAATTCTCTCATACTGTGTATTTTCTTATTGATCTTCATGTATCATTAGTGAAGATTAAAATTTTCTGCTGGATAAATTAATACATTTCTAACATGTTACTGTCGCTGTCATACACTGTTAGAAAATTAACAACTGTACAATTTTAACTCAAATTAATTTTATTAAAATATATTTCAAAACTCCTAATTGACGATTAAGGTAACAGTATTGCTTTGACACATTTGTAGTGTAACCTGTGTCTTTGGGTCTGTGTATACTTTAGCAGATCATGCTGGGAGTGTACGCACTAACTAAGCGACGCCACCAGCAAATCTTACAGAGTGTGTAACACCAACATACCACAGTCGTAATGGACATCAGAAGTAGGCAAGGAAATGAAATCATTCAAGCACTTTTACAAGTTCAACCAGTTACAGTGTTTCTGTGTCTGAAACCTCAATATATACACGTGGTGGGGTATGACATGGTTTTGTACAGTGATTTTCAATTACCTTACAACAAGGTAATAGCGAAGTCTTTGAAAGGCTTTTAGAAGTGATACACATAAGGAAGTGAAGTTATGGATGTCAACTTCTTTATTATGAGGAACCCAACGTTTCGGAGTAGAGGCTTACTCATTTATCAGGTGAATGAAACGTTGTGTTCCTCATAATAAAGAAGATGCCCGCAATAAATTCGCTTCCTTATGGGGTAATAGCTAGCTGTTACAAGTTGCGTACTAAGTCTGTCCTTATCATTGACACGCAGCGATTCGTCCCACGCTCTAAGGCGCCGCAATTCAGTGTAGATCCGGAATCTCGTGGGTTAGAACCTTACAATAAGGCTGACAATGATGTACTTACTTGAACAGCTTATTACATATCTCTCTCTGGCTACAGGGGACGACGACACAAAGTCACCCACGGACCACAAGATTCCTATAGCCCCCTTGAGGTTGCTGGGGATCGATTCAAACAAGGAAACATTTATACATACCCTGAATGCTGGCTTCCTTTTGACTCAATGATGTCGGGTGTTGACGTGACATCCGGCAAAGGTTTCCATCAGTGTATCCTAAAACACAAACATGGTTGAATGATAAACCGTGTACAGTCACATGAAACGTGGTATTCTTTTCCGCGTTGTGGTTCTTGTCCTGACCATGGCAGCAACTAACAGTTTCTGATTTCGAGTATCTTTAATTTGACATGATCCAAGTTTGAATTCACGTATCAATGAAACATACAAAGATAAAACAATAGGGAATGTCGTGAACTGTCAAGAGCGTTCATGCTAAACACATTGTAGCTTTGTAGCATAAGATATATGGATGAAAAACAGTTACAATTAGCTGCGACGTTTTTGCTTTGTCACTTATACTAATTTTATTTTATCAAACAATTAATGTAGTGATGCTTACATTTAATAATATATACACCAGGATTCAGAGTGACTGAAAACTTGTATGACAAGAGCGATGACTTTTTAAATAGTCAACGCTCCCTTCATATCGAGCAATATTCCAGCAGCTCCAGCCTTTGGTGTTCACAATTCACTGCTTTGGAGGTACAGTCGAGCATGCTCTATCTTCCAAGATTTCAAAGAGTGTCAAGGTTACAAAATTCATGGCCTCAGTAAAGCTTTGAAAATGTTTCATGATAGACATGTGGAGGACATATGTCTACCATAAAATATATTTGTCATTGCTGTCTGAACATATTTGTCATTGCTGTCTGAACATATTTGTCATTGCTGTCTGAACATATTTGTCATTGCTATCTGAACATATTTGTCATTGCTATCTGAACATATTTGTCATTGCTGTCTGAACATATTTGTCACTAACAAAAAAAAGGTGAATTCCCAATTTGGACTCAGTTATTTCATGACGTGTCTAGAGATAGTTTGATCAGGTTTACAACATCCAATGCCTCAGTAAAGCTCTCAAGACGTTTTATTGTAGACATGTGGAGTACTATGTACCATGTTTCAGGCGAACAATTGATTTGCCTTTGCATGTCATTGTGACGGATGCCACCGGCGGGGCAGGATACCCTAACCTATTCGCGAACATCTGGTATCATCACTATTTGATAGTGATTCATAAACACATGCTTATGATAAGTCGGAAACGTACAATCGGCACGGCTTTTGGTAGAGATTTGTTTTTTGAATACGGAAAGGGTTTGGTATTGTTATGTATTTGTTATTTAGCAAAAATAATGATCATATTATCAGTATTTAAATACCATACATGTAGGTTATGCAACCTAATCACTAAAGGGATTGCATGTACAAATAATATAATTTGTATAAGAGTTGTTAATTCCATTCATGCAACTGATTCCTTCTATATACAGTAAACTACGGTTATAACGAACTCAAAGTGACCACTAATGTTAGTTCGTAATAACCGTAGTTCGTTATAAGCATATACACAGCAGAACAACCAAAAATAGTCGGGACAATAAAGTAAGTTCCTTATTTTCTTCAGTTCGTTATAAGCGTGTTCGTTATAAACGTTGTTTACTGTATTTTATCATCCAAAACGGGCTCCCACAGGAGATATCGATTGGGTGAGATCACAATGAAATTGCTACAATCAAATTGCATCACAATGCTTTGCAGAACATTGTGACGTCATTGGTTACCATGACGTCACAATCAAATGACATCACTAATGGCTCTGCTACTGAAGCTGTTAGCAGTACTTTTTACACTGAAGACACTGCTTATTACTGTCTACAAACTGAAAAAGTTGGAAGAATGATGTTGGATGATAAATAAAATCTCATCCTCGTGTCTTTTGATATCAAATATATCAACTCGTTTTGATATAATTGATATCAAAACACATTTGGGTGAGATTCTCTATTTACTTACAGTTTCAGACTGATCAAGATGTTTCTGACTCGGATAAAGAGCTCCAAGGATTTACACATTGTTTTCTCAACTATACTTTTCATCAAGATGCCACTATGAAAGGCTCCATTAAGTCATTCCAG
The DNA here is from genome assembly GCF_023055435.1 of Haliotis rufescens. NCBI lineage: Eukaryota > Metazoa > Mollusca > Gastropoda > Lepetellida > Haliotidae > Haliotis > Haliotis rufescens. Next base: position 5,596,493 of record NW_025964013.1, read on the forward strand.
AATAGTTTTAGTTACATAGAGTTTTCACAGTCCATTACTCATTGGCACTTCTGTATTTAATCAAATTGAGTTAGTGGCGGATGTCACCGGCAGTCCAACTTTCATCCTTTTAACGTCAGTTTCAGGGGTCCATTCATGTAACGTCCATCTGCACTACTTTGCCTGTATGCCTGTGGAATCTGTTAAGTAAGTAAGTTTATTTCTGTTTTGTAGGCCATCGGCCCATGTGCACAGTTGATACAACAATATCATATATATATATGACAAGTAAGCGGTAGTTGACACAATATACTTACTATCAAGTGCATATTTACATTTCAGAGCTTCTTTAATGAACTTAGCACATTTAAGGATTGACACATCATTAGAAGTCAGTAATTTAGGAAATTTACAAATGTTTGATGAAATATGAAACTTCGGCATGTACTTATTTCATCTTCAGTGTTATTAGTATTACACATCCTACAAATTCGGTTAACAGTTATAGCTTCTTTACATGTGATATTACAACGCAACGGCAGATCATGCAATCTCAACAAGCATATACATCTTCTTAATTCCCTAACATTGATGTTTGTAACATAATATTCAACAGTCAGCAACGACTTAATATTCTTATAATGTGCAGGTCGTTTTGAATCATTGATAATACCAAAAATGTTTTGTTTTCAACAATCTTCTAATCTCTGTCTGAACATCGACAGAAAATATTAAATATCTCAAATATCTTGACTAACCCATGCATATCCAAAACCATACGTGTATAACAACAATCTTACACAGGATGCCCATGTCTTCCTTCCTGCTGAATCTAACTTCTTAATATGTAGGTAGCATTGTTGTGGATAACGATCATCTGACATTCTTTACAATTTACACCAGTACTTTACACATTTTTGGTAGTAATATATATAAAGTCCATGTCTACCGCAGTCGGCTAAAGCTGCTCTACTCGGTACATGTTTACCAACACCCAATACATATTCACAATAATTATTATGAAATCTTTAAGTAACAGCTTTTTCATGGAAGCCCCACACCTCCGCCCCATATAACAAAATAGGTTTTATTTTATTATCAAACAACTTAAATAACATATTTACATTAATATTTGGGTATTCATGCTGTAATTGCTTTATAACAGAGCTTTACTGGCTTTTGAAACAAGACTATTTGTGGACACTGTCCATGACAACCTGGTAGAAAACACAATACCTAAATAATTATAATAAGTTGATGTCTTTAGTTGCTCTCAATCAAAATACCACTTCTCATAATGTCGTAAATTACCACTATTTCGAAACACTAATATTTCTGTCTTAACCATATTTATCTGTAAGCCCCATGATTTATAATATTCATCAAAATATATATACATAAATCATCAGCATACAATGATAACAGTAGTTCAAACCTATGAATATACCTCTTACATCTGCATCTTCCATCATGGATTGAAATTCTGAAATTAACATTGCAAATTAAAACGGGCCGATAACACAACCTTGTCTGACTCCACTTAAACTATCAAAATAATCAGTAATAGTAGCGTTGGATACTCTTACAGCTGCTTTTATATTCGAATACATATTTCACAGTACAGTGAATAATTTACCATGAACACCTTTATTCATTATTGAATACCACAGTAATTTCCTATTAACAGAATCAAATGCTTTCTTAAGGTCTACATACATGTAAATACAGTAAAAACGTCCACCAATTCTCGATAAATACTTTTGTACAAGACATAGCAGAGTAAATAAATTTCGTTGTGCATTAGCCTGTCCTGAATCCTGCCTGGGCCTCAGGTATACTGTTAAAGTGATCAGAAAAAAACGTTTAAGACGCGCATTTAGAATAGAGGAGAATAACTTCCCAAAAATATCCATCAAAGATATGCCTCATCAACACTATTATAACAATTATCAACACAGTCAAAGCTTCCCTTTTATGGAATGGTACAATAACACTCTTAGCCCATTCGGATGGAAAATTACCCGTTGACAAAATAGTATTATACATAACTAACAAATATGGAATTAAAACAATACTGCAACATTGGATCATCTCAGCCTTAATACCATCTGGTCCTGCAGATTTACTCTGCTTCAGATCTCTTATGGATGATTCGATCTCTTCCTGTGTAATATCTCCATTAAGAATATTATTTACATCATCATCAGTACAGAAATCACACAATTGTTTATTATGGTTATTTATAACATTATCTACCTGCTCAATAATATCCCAGTCCACAAGTATATCAGTATGGTTTAAAATATTCTTAAAATACTCAAACAAATCGTCTTGGCAAATCTTGTTGGAAACAGGACAACAACTTGTCTTCTTTGTCAATGCACTTATCTTTTTCCAGAATGATTTACTATCTCCACTACTGTCTACAAGTTCATGAACACAAGTCTCTTCGTATTCTAATCTTTTGTTCCTGCATAAAGACCTGTAACAATTCCTTACTGTAGAATATTTAGAGAGAATCTAAACTTTAGAATCTAACACATTTAACTTTTTAGTCTTCATATTCTCCCAGTCTTTATGGTACCATTTTTCTATAGATGTACGTTTTGATTTTCTAGCTCTAGAAAGTAATCCACATGAAATAGAGCCATTATGTACAGCATTGGTCAAAGCTTCAACAGCTAAATCAACATTCAAAGACAATAAATGCATCAACTCATCCATGTGAAGTGCAGACAATGACTCAGAAACATTATGTTTAAAGGCACCACAACTTTCATTTCTCCATGTATAGCTAGGAATATTATTTACATGCATTTCATTACCATTACCGACCTGTCTATCACCTCAGTGGAGGGTAAGTATGATAGGAAAGTGATCTGATTCACATCGAGTATGTATGCCAAAGTCGGAAATGTTGTCTAATAAACTAGTTGAGCGCAGTACATAATCAACCAAACTAGCGCCACCATCCTTAAAACAAGTAAATGATCCTTCCTTATCCCCAGCAAATCGTCCATTTACAATATGGACAGAAACGTACAACACAAAGTCTACCAGATCCCTCCCGTCTTCTTTACACACACACACACATCACACATTGTGGTGGCACGTGGTCCTGTGCACAGCACACAGATTACAAATGAGGTGAAGTTAAGCAAAGCCGGTCGCGGAGAGTAGTTGGATGGGTGACCACGTTCAGCAGCTTGACTCCTGAGAGTTTCCAGGGTTTCGGTCCTGCCCCACACTGAAGCGCATATACCACATGTGGTGTCTCCTTAGGCAAGTGACTTTGTTCGAAATGTGCCTCTGTTCACCCAGCAGTGAGTGGGTACCCGGTAGGATGAGATGGTAATGTGGCTGTTAACCTTCTAGCGCCTCACAGGCAGCTTGGGTTGTATACTCCCCAGGGAGCTGAGAATGAAAATCGAGTGCTCACTGATCCATTGACAAAGTAGCGCTATGAGCATCCACTTGGTGAATAGAATCTGGCGCATTATATTATTATTAATTATTATCATCGCTGGTACTGCTGGGTACGTCAAATACGTCCGATACATGTCGTCTAAACATGTAATACATCTGTTGCTGTCGTCGATAATAAAATTAATTTCGCAATCTGGATGTTCATATAGCACAGCAGACAAGCTTTTATCTAAATAATCTATACCCATATGGATTCTATTTTCTGTCATTGTCTGTTTTGGCAGATATTCGAAATTTGTTATTCTCTGGCGTTGACGTTTTAGCCTCCAGATTTGATATATAATTTACAGCCGCCTGTTTTTCTATCGGTGAAATTGATTAAAACTTGTAGGAGTTTAATATCAGAGGACCAGAATATTCGGTTACACGGTACCGTTTGCACATGTGACCTTCTTAATGTGACACCTGTGACTGATGCGCGCGCACTGCTATCGCCGACAGTCTGATCACTTACAGAAGGGCAGCAGGGAAGAGCGAAAATGTGAGTACAATTCACTTTGTTTGGCAATGCTACCTCAACATATTTGTCACGTATCGCTTGTTGTTTGAACGGTCAAGTTAACACTTTGAAATGTGATCTTCAAATTCGATCTCAGGATAGATAGATACATGTAGATAGATAGATAGATAGATACATGTATGTAGATAGATAGATAGATAGATAGATAGTCAAGCAAGAATGACACAACACGAATTGGGTTCCTTCATGTTATGACGTTTAACATCAGAGAGAAGTCTAATCAGGACGATTATACCTTCAGCTCGTGTATTGTTATATTAGCATGTAAATTTCTTCATATGAGTGATACTGTACATCAGTGAATCTCACATCTTTATAAATGTGCTACTGTACACTTGTAAATCTCGCTAATCTAGCGAATCTTTGACATACACATGAAAACGTTTCCCAGTAAATTGTTCCTATGGTCATCTTGATGACGGTGAGTAGTCAGTTTGTCCTAGGTACATGTATGATATGGTCGGAATCGTACAATGGACACGGTTTTGTCGCTTCAGTTTAAAGGAAGTAAATGGTAAGTGTTAGTTTTTTTCCCGTAACCCAAACACGCCGTTTTATGTGTATTTGTGTTACAGTGGGACAGTTATTTCATCATGTGGCGACTTCGGCAGCTGAAGATAGTGGTGGTTGTGTTGTGTTGTGCAGTAGTATTTGTTGTTCACGGTGAGTATGTTGCCCCCTCCCCTCCCCACCCCACCCCCAGTTGCTGTATACTTCCACTAGATACAGACGGAGACAACGCAACTCTTGCAACAATGAATATAATTCCTGCCTTACAGTGAGACCCCGCGCATACCGACGCCGAAACCGAAAATATCCATCCCAACTACGTTACCAAAGACAATCGTCTGGAAAGCTGGACTTCTATGTGCGTTCCGTGGTTTCCCAAAAATGTTAAAATGTTGGGGCCTTGAGACAGTAACACCTGACACCCCCCCCCCCCCCCCCCCCCCCCCTCCCACACACACGAACCCATCCCCCAACTCACCCCCAATCCACACACACATATACAATGAAACAAACACATTCTTAAGTGATTCTCTTTCTAGTAGGCAAAAGTTAAATTTTCGTTTTAGTTTTAACTAAATTAGCAAACGTGCTATATATTATGTCACTAGATTATCTTGTCCAGACACGCTATCACTGGATTGTCGAGTCCACACTCGCTTGGTGGTAGGTGCGGCGAATGACAACAAACACATACGTTTTATGCAAATTGTGTTAGTGGCGGGTGCAGCCGGCAGAGCAGGATATGCTTACCCAATGCCGAACACCGGGTGTCGTCACTGATGTTCTGTGATCATTCAAATAATTTTTATCTTAATTTTACCTGTTACGCCGAGTGGAATCTATTTCTGCTAATAATCTATAGACTGAGCTTTCTCTGGCGTTGACGTTTAAAAGTCAATGTAATACGTAACCATGCCTATTTCAGAGATAAGTGACCACCTTGTTGGAAAGGACATCAAGCACATCGACAAGTCTCAAAGACACAGTTTAACTGGTAAGCACATTATATTCTACCTTTAACCATTACTTATTATTCAGGAAAACTTCTCGTTTGGTTGAAAGGTGCACGGATGACCCACTCGTCTGAGGCGCCGCAATTTGCTGTTCAGAGTTGCGTCCCTTGGGCACGCCTGTAACCTAGGATCGATGGTTCGCCCCGATTATGTTTCTGGGTTTGTCAGCACAATACCAATGCTTGTGGGCTTCACCGAAGTGGTAAACGTCTGAGACCTGCATAACTTCGGGCTTTCCTCCCACATTAAGCTGACACGCCGTGATATAACTGGAATACTGTTAAAAGCTGCGTTAACCCCACTCACTTGAAGGTTGAATGGTAATGCTGATGTGGCTATTAGACCTTCAAGTTTGAAATTTAAGCTGTTTGGAGTACAGATCGTTATCGACCTGATAAGTTAATTAAGGTGAGGTGAAATTGGGTTTAACGTCGTGTCCAAGATTATTGCACTTATATAGCGACTTGCATGTACGTGTATATGTTTGTGTTTGTGTGGCTGCTTGTACTAGTCCGGAATGATGCCGATTTATAGTGCTAGCTCACTGAGATACCATGCCGCAGTTTAACATGAATACCCCACTCAGACACAGTATACTGACTCCGAGCCGACCAGTCCTTGTTTTAGCCCCTTAATGTCGAGCGCCAGACAGGGTTACAACAAGTACCGTCTTTTGGTATGACGCGGCCAGGGATCGAAACCCGGACCTTTCGCTCTCCGGGCGGACGCTCTACCACTAGACCACGGAGGCGGTTGATAAGTTAATTAAATACATGAGTTGATGAGAGAACGAGACCGTCTGATGAAAGTATGATTGAAAGCATAAGCATGTAGGGACCGCATCCGGTCATCATGACCTGCAAGCAGTGCGGCCAATGAGATTCACGACCCGATCCGCCTTGACACCTCTTGTAGCAAAAGTACTGTTTAATATATAAGACTAGCACATGGGTACACCACATGTGTATTCTCGCATGCAGGTTACACATTCCCATCTTCCTGAGGCAGGGACATTTTATCAAAGTCTTGTTTCCACCCTTGCCACATCAAGCCCACTTTCCTGTTCTAAATATGATTGGACTATCGCACATATCGATAGTCCAATCAAAGAACGTTTCACAACATCAACATCCACGACTAACACACCTTCGTATGAATGTGATTCAACGCTGTCTTTATATGTTGACACGAATATGTTTTGTTTTTTCATTTTTAAACCCCCAACGGTTTGTGTCGGGGATGAAATCGCGAATGTTGTTGTTATCGGATCGACTCGGTCGTCGCCTTTCGTTTTTGCCATCTGTGTGAAGCGACGAGATAAGAACAGCGATCTGGTTGGATCTCGCATTATCATTGCAAGGGGCACAACTCCTGACCTACGCGAGGTGGCGCCAGGGTGGAGCCAGGAAAAGAGGCCTTTATGTGCCAAGGGTAGAAACTAGGCTTTGGTATAGGCTAGTGGACACGCTCGCCTCGGGAAGATGACACATTACATGATACACCAGACTCTCTGTGTAAAACTGTCAGTAATTACCCGTGCTCGGGGGTTTCACCAACATGGTGAACGTCTAAGTGAAAGCGAAAGTATCAAATGTCTGCGAAAAGGGCAAAATAGTGATGAAAAAAAGTTTGAATGGGTCACTTGAAATATCTCTTAAAAAGCCTATGGTATGAGCATGTGTTTATGAGTCACTATCATAGTGATGATACCAGGTGTTCGCGAAAAGGTGAGCGTATCCTGCGCCAGCTGTTGCACCCGTCAAAAACGTTTTATCCTGAACCAACAACCCTTCCGATCTAAGCGGTGGTCAATAAACTCACTCATTCACCCACTGTGTAAACGTGAACTAAACTGCATGGCAATAGGAAGTATACACTTGGAAATTGGATTTGACCAACAAACATGATCAAAACAGTCGCTGAAACACTCCAGACTTAGGGTTCAAAACAAAACCATGTTACCCGTATAAACATGCCTTGTTTGTGTCATTTAGCCACCATCAAACATGGGTGTTGTTGTGTATGTGTGTTTCGCTCTGTTATTTCCGAAATTCAAGGACCGCCTCCGTGGTCTAGTGGTAGAGCGTCCGCCCGAAAAGCGGAAAGTCCGGGGTTCGATCCCCGGCAGCGTCCTACCAAACGACGTTAAAATATGGTACTTGTTGTTACCCTGTCTGGCGCTCGGCATTAAGTGGCTAAAACAAGAACTGGTCGGCTCGGAGTCAGTATACTGTGTCTGAGTGGGGTATTCATGTTAAACTGCGGCATGGTATCTCAGTGAGCTAGCACTATAAATCGGCATCAGTCCGGACTAGTACAAGCAGCCACACAAACACACACACGTACATGCACGTCGCTATATAAGTGCAATAATCTTGGACGCGACGTTAAACCCCATTTCACCTCACCTCCGAAATCCAAGTATATGTCCGTGGAATGTTGAAGCCTCTGTTGTTATTTTCACTGGTCAAATGACAAATGGAAACATCAATTTTCAATTTATATCTAGCAACAACATACAACGTAAGAGTGTATGTCGCTGGGTGATGTCGTTAAACACAAATATTGTATTTCGTCAGGTGTAGCGAATTTGCATAGAAATTCTACTTTTATTTCGGGTATTTGTTTTCTATGAAGACTGACGTGCGGTGATCAAGGCCAATAACATGTTTCTCTCATCTCGTGATCTGACAAAGTGGATATCGATAAAGTTGTATCAAGAGAAAAATATTCACCATCGAGTCCATCGGGATATTTTATACACCTTTCTTTATTTCCTTTAAATATTCCACACCAACTTGTAGCTCGTACTGTTAATTCTCAAATTCTACTACCGCCATTGTTGCAGGTGTTGTCAAGGGGACGAAGCAGAGCACGATGCTGATCATTCTGACGTACATGCGCAGTGGGTCTTCTTTCACCGGTGCTATTGTCCAGAGGCACCCGGATGTATTCTATGTGTTTGAGCCGCTTCATGACGTGGAACGCCAGAACAGACTGGCGGGGGAAAAACAGGATTACTTACAGAAACAGTAAGCATGTTTACAATAGTCTCATTAGGCCACTATGAAATCGGCATCAGTCCGGACTAGTACAAGCAGACAGACACACACACACACACACACACACACACACACACACACACACACACACACACACACATGCACGACGCTATATAAGTGCAATTATCTTGTTTGCGACGATAAATCCCAGTTCACCTCACCTCTGAAATCATGGTTATCTGAAGGCTACAAAACAAACACACAATTGAGAGGGTTTATTACAGTTAGAGGCCGACCATTTGATATTCTGGCGGGGGTGGTATCAAAGAAAGAAATTCTTGAAAAAATATCATCACCTAAACTTTAGGCTAAAGTTGACAACGTGTCTGCATGGATGGCTGTTGGAGCTAGATATATTTCATGACACCACGGTAGCCAAGTTTGTCCATTTACATCAACAGAGAACACCTACATCAACTTTGATGGCTGCAGACATGTGCGCCTGGTGGTTGTGTCCAATGGTTCAGATGCATCCTGTAAGCAGGACCATACGTGTACTTAATACATACAAACTGTTAAGGGTGTACAAAACATCTTTTGTAGTTTGGCCCAGAACTATTCCGCCACTCTCATATTGGTCATGTGAAGGGAGGACGGAAAAGAGAGCTAACGATGCGTCCGTAAAATAGACGTTGGCAGAACGGTGTTATCGCACGAGGCAAGCTGGACGATTAACGAGGAAAAGTAGCAAGTACACGTCAATGTGACGCTGAAGGACTCCTTGAATTGGCTTCGAACATTGTCAGTAATCTTCGGCACGATGTGCGAGTTTTAACCATAGGCGGATCCAGAGGGGAGGGGGAATGTGGGAACAACGTCTTTAATAACTCTGAAGCCGACGTTTCGGTATAGCTCTTTATACCGTTGTCTATACCGAAACGTCGCCTTCAGAGTTATTAAAGAAGTTGTTATCCATAAATTGTGTCTATTTTGTCATCCGTCACTTCTAAGTAATGCCTATCAAACAATTCTAGTATACAAATAACAATAATTGTATTATAAATCAATACAAGTTACTGCACGGCGATTATAATGGCAGTACACAATAAAGTGGCAATACAAATTTCGGTGGCAGTATAACATACAGTAAACTACGGTTATAACGAACTCAAAGGGACCACTAATTTTAGTTCGCAATAACCGTCGTTCGTTATAGGCATATATACAGCATTTATACAACAAATGGTCGGGACTAAAAAAAAAGTTCGTTATAAAGGTCAGTTCGTTATAAGCGTGTTTTACTGTGAATCTAACAGAGAAAAGTATTCAGCGAGTCCTACTTTCAGGTTGTCAACCCTTGAGGGATTTCTCACGTGCAACACGAGCATGACGGATGCGTCGACTCTTGCCCAGGCCCACATGAAACACAGTCCCGACACATACCCTTACTACATCTGTTCTCGCGATAAGCGGTATGAATCGAAGATTGAAAAGTGCACCATGCTACTGCAAAATGCATGTAAGAAGTCGCGAGTGTCCTCTGTGAAAGTCATCAGGATAGGAGTGAAAAACGTGACTCACCTAATGAGTAAATATGACAACATGAAAGTTTTGCATTTGATACGGGACCCAAGGGCGACCATGTTGTCGCAGAATAGTGTCGGGTACCTTCCATGGGCTGACCTGGGTCCATCCGCAAAACAGTTCTGCACAAGAGTTAAGCAGGACATTGAAGACTCAAAGGAAATGAAAAGAAGATTTCCTGGACGTATCGCCACGATGCGTTACGAAGACTTGGCTGAAAGACCTCTCATCATGGCAAAAGAGATATTTGACTTTATAGATCTTGAACTTACAGACAAGATAAAAAGTTACATAAAAAATATCACTCATAAGACAAATGACGTCTGTGACGCTTTGTGCGTAAAACGAGACTCTAAGAAAATAATTTCAAAATGGCGACTAGACTTGTCCTTCGCCAAAGTGTCCTTCATTGACAAGATATGTCAGCCCGTGTGTGATGTTATGGGATACCTGCCTGCTGTGAGTGATGTCAGTCTCCGCAATCTGTCTATCCCACTGTATAATCAAATTTCCAGTAAAGTTCATATATATTGACATGGCAGTGTAATCGTAAACAGACTGACACGTGCATCTGATCATCAGTAATCTCTCCAGCGTTTACAGGGGCGGTCGGGAGGCCTAGTGGTTAAAGCGTTCGCTCGTCACGCCGAAGACCCGGGTTCGATTCCCGACATGGGTACAATGTGTGAAGCCCATTTCTGGTGTTCCCCGCAGTGATATTGCTGGAATATTGCTAAAAGCGGCGTAAAACCATACTCACTCGCTCACTCCAGCGTTTACAAGTCATGATATTTTTACACAACACAAGGTGGGATGAATGTTTTTTGTTTGTTTGTTTGTTGTTTAACGCCGCACTCAGCAATATTCCAGCTATATTACGGCGGTCTGTAAAATAATCGAGACTGGACCAGACAATCCAGTGATTGACATCATGAGCATCGATCCACGCAATTGGGATCGATGACATGTATCAACCAAGTCAGCGAGCCTGACCACCCGATCCCGTTAGTCGCCTCTTACGACAAGCATGGTCGCCTTTTACAAGTATGGGTTGCCGAAGACCTATTCTACCCCGGAATCTTCACGGGTCTGGTGGGATGAATGTACGAAGATAACAATTTAATGACAAAGCCAGTGACATAGGATTAATGTACAAAGATAAAAATGTAATGACGGGGCCAAATACATTAATAGGATTATGGAAAGGATTAGTTAGGTTCTCTGGAGGTTACAAGGATCTGGCTATTGTGACACAAACAGTGAGGCAGTCACAATGTCCTTTGAGGTTGTTGAGGAGATTTCCTGAAAGTGGGGAACACACTGGGTAGGCACATACCTTGGTCTCTGTTAATGTACAGCACAGTGGAGTACACACTGGGTAGGTAGATACCTTGGTCTCTGTTAATGTACAGCACAGTTGAGTACACACTGGGTAGGTAGATACCTTGGTCTCTGTTAATGTACAGCACAGTGGAGTACACACTGGGTAGGTAGATACCTTGATCTCTGTTAATGTACAGCACAGTGGAGTACACACTGGGTAGGCAGATACCTTGGTCTCTGTTAATGTACAGCACAGTGGAGTACACACTGGGTAGGTAGATACCTTGATCTCTGTTAATGTACAGCACAGTGGAGTACACACCGGGTAGGTAGATACCTTGGTCTCTGTTAATGTACAGCACAGTGGAGTACACACTGGGTAGGTAGATACCTTGATCTCTGTTAATGTACAGCACAGTGGAGTACACACTGGGTAGGCAGATACCTTGGTCTCTGTTAATGTACAGCACAGTGGAGTACACACCGGGTAGGTAGATACCTTGATCTCTGTTAATGTACAGCACAGTCGAGTACACACCGGGTAGGTAGATACCTTGGTCTCTGTTAATGTACAGCACAGTGGAGTACACACCGGGTAGGTAGATACCTTGGTCTCTGTTAATGTACAGCACAGTGGAGTACACACTGGGTAGGTAGATACCTTGGTCTCTGCTAATGTACAGCACAGTGGAGTACACACCGGGTAGGTAGATACCTTGGTCTCTGTTAATGTACAGCACAGTGGAGTACACACTGGGTAGGTAGATACCTTGATCTCTGTTAATGTACAGCACAGTGGAGTACACACCGGGTAGGTAGATACCTTGATCTCTGTTAATGTACAGCACAGTGGAGTACACACCGGGTAGGTAGATACCTTGATCTCTGTTAATGTACAGCACAGTGGAGTACACACCGGGTAGGTAGATACCTTGATCTCTGTTAATGTATAGCACAGTGGAGTACACACCGGGTAGGTAGATACCTTGGTCTATGTTAATATATGGCACAGTGGAGTACACACCGGGTAGATAGATATCTTCGTCTCTGTTAATGTACAGCACAGTGGAGTACACACCGGGTAGGTAGATACCTTGGCCTCTGTTAATGTACAGCACAGTGGAGTACACACTGGGTAGATAGATACCTTGGTCTCTGTTAATGTACAGCACAGTGGAGTACACACTGGGTAGGTAGATACCTTGGTCTCTGTTAATGTATAGCACAGTGGAGTACACACCGGGTAGGTAGATACCTTGGTCTATGTTAATATATGGCACAGTGGAGTACACACCGGGTAGATAGATACCTTGATCTCTGTTAATGTACAGCACAGTGGAGTACACACCGGGTAGATAGATACCTTGGTCTCTGTTAATATACAGCACAGTGGAGTACACACCGGGTAGGTAGATACCTTGGTCTCTGTTAATGAGAAGCCAGCCATTAAGCTATAAGCATTCATTTGATGAAGGAGCTAGAAGTAGCTCTGAAACGTCTTGACAAAGAATACAAGAAGTTGTTATCTATACAAAACGTCATGTATTCTTGTTATCCCGACTTCTAAATATCTATCAAAGACTTTATACAAGGGCAGTTTTTAGTAATATTAATACAACATGCAAGGCACAGAGAGAGAGAGAATAAGTATTAACACACACAAGACACTACCAATCGAATAGCAGCGACTTAGGTGACTAGGCCTCCCGTGTCCTGGAACACACAAAGACTTGTTATCAGTTCATTCATCAGCTGGAGTAAATGTAAAACATACCACGAATTACTTCAAAAACCATACCTCATTTGTGGTGCATGCTTCTTGGCGTACAATTCATTGTGGCATATATAACAATGTATGTATTGTTGATGTTATATAATAATATTATGAAATGATATATGCTCCGTGTATTGGTGTTATTGTGAGGGCTGCAGTATTAACAATGAAACCTCGTTGTCCCTGTACTTTATTCTTCATTAAACGGATGTGGAACGTTATAAAACTTTATTGGACGATATAGTAAGATATCAGGTGGTATGGAACGTTATACAACTTTGTTGGACGATATAGTAAGATATCGGGTGGTATGGAACGTTATAAAACTTTGTTGGACGATATAGTAAGATATCAGGTGGTATGGAACGTTATAGAACTTTGTTGGACGATATAGTGAGATATCGGGTGGTATGGAACGTTATAAAACTTTGTTGGACGATGTAGTAAGATATCAGGTGGTATGGAACATTATACAACTTTGTTGGACGATATAGTGAGATATCGGGTGGTATGGAACGTTATAAAACTTTGTTGGACGATATAGTAAAGTAACAGGTGGTATGGAACGTTATAAACTTTTGTTGGACGATATAGTAAGATATCAGGTGGTATGGAACGTTATAGAACTTTGTTGGACGATATAGTAAGATATCAGGTGGTATGGAACGTTATAAAACTTTGTTGGACGATATAGTGAGATATCGGGTGGTATGGAACGTTATAAAACTTTGTTGGACGATATAGTAAGATATCGGGTGGTATGGAACGTTATAAAACTTTGTTGGACGATATAGTAAGATATCAGGTGGTATGGAACGTTATAAACTTTTGTTGGACGATATAGTGAGATATCGGGTGGTATGGAACGTTATAAAAATTTGTTGGACGATATAGTAAGATATCGGGTGGTATGGAACGTTATAAAACTATGTTGGACGATATCAAAATGTTCATGAGTTCTAAGGAAATGCTATCTTGAATAACTTATAGATTGTCGTTGCTTAGATAAAGACCAGTTGTTTTCCTCGGACATATAGACGGAAAAATACAAGCGTGCAGGGATGAAAAACACTATATTTCGGTATTTTGTTAATACTCAAACTTTACTAGTTAGATAAATGTTCATATTTGTTAATGGCCGTAGGCAAAATTGCGTGATATTTGTGTGTTGTGAAGAACGCTACCAAATGAATATCTCGTTATCTGTGACGTCCATCACCCACGTAGCATTAGAATATCTACATGCTCTTGTGGGGAGAAGCGATAGTGCTTGGTGTAAGGTCATCCGTAAAACAAGATACACGACCACAAACTACATTTATAAACAGTAACGTCGACTAGGTTTACATTGTCCTGACATTGACGTGCATGCTGACGATAAGCCTGAATTAACACAATCCAACTTTTGCCCTTCTATACGGCGGCACCCCACCCCGACAACCGCCGCCACCCTGACTGTTGTTCGCAATGCTCGCTAGGTAGGAGGGCTGTCAATGATCGATACCTGCCCCGCCAATCTATGACCAGCCACGGGGATAAATATAGCTGGTATAAAAGGAGAATGCGTTTGGCTCAGCACCCTGAAATGAGCAGTTCCAGTGCGAGTACACGTCGGAAACAGCTTAGTGTCAGAGATGACAAGTGCTGATATGTCAGTTGGTTGCTTTTTATGGATGAATTCCGAGTCTCTTTAGATTTTGTAATTCCTCTATCATATTAACATTAACGTTAATTCCTCAGATAGTAATGTTTGTTCCAGTTGTGCACATACCTTCACACCTTTTCAATATTTCGTCTCAGTTCACAATAAGTTTGAGTTTCTTTATGTATAGAAGACATGACAATAAGACATCGGTTCCAACGACGTTTTCTGTGCTACCTCTTGTCCCTTCACCAGGCTACATACACGGGGTACATATAACTCTCGGGTTTTTCCATGCGTGTCAGTCGGCGTGACATTCGAGTGTCAACTCGATTCATTGGTTTGCAATACTGCACCCGTTAGCGTAAACTTCACTAAAATCGCAAACGTTTGTATATATCTTTAGCTTAACGCCTACTTGGAACATCAATGCATGGATGACGGTCTGTTAAATAGTGCTAACCCCACAATCACTCACACTCCGAGTGACTACAGACACGGTGTTTCTGCCTAGTAAAATAAAGTATACACCCATGTCTGGTGGTGATGTAGGTGGCCCAGTCCCCGGGTCAAATCACTCTAGAATATCTGGCCAAAGTGTGTTCAGCAGGGGATTGAATCGATACTAGACGTTTTTATCAGCTACCCAGCTACATGGAGGTGGTCGACAGCGTTCCACCACACAGAGGGAAGACAGGTTTCTCTTTATTGTAGCAAAACACCACACTCGTGACTGCCACCACATTCAGAAATGACCCGCGGAACGCCAGTGGCGTTAACGTTTCTTCTCAGACAATGTTATAGTCACGTACGGATAGGGCTGAGGATCACGTCATTGGACAGAAAAGGACTTGGCTCCAGCACTTTTCACTGATGAATCGAGATACCATCCAGGCTTCACAGATCGTCGTGCCCGAGTGAGGCAGATTTTAGGATTCCGACGTAGCCGAACATAACCGCTATGGAAGGGGTTCAATCATGATTTGGAGTGGGATCAGTAGAGCTGGAAGAACCGATCTCCATGTCCTTCAGCGGGCACAGTGACAGGTGTGTGATACAGGGATGGCATTCTGGATGTGTACGTAAGACCATATGCTGGTGCAATCGGACCAGTTTTCATCCACATGGACGTTTACGCACAGCATCATCGTGTCAGGGTCGTTGATGCCTACTCAGACCATTGTTCGCATTGAGTGGCCAGCCCGGTAACCAGACCTCAACGCTATCGAACGCGTATGGAACGAGCTGCAGATCCACGACGCCCAGTCCTTCAGGCAACTCTACAGGAACTTGGCGATGCTCTTACTGAAGAGTGGAACAACCTTCAATTGGCAACCATCCAGATACTTATTGGGAGCATGAGACGATGGTGCCAGGCTGTGGTCGCATCACAATGTTTGGCAAATGACAGCGGATGTTTGTTCATTAAACATGTCGTCACGCAATATTGTCTTTGGCTATTTCAACAGATGTACATACTTTGACATGTTACCTTTTAAAGTGGTTTCCCTTAGCAAACTTTGAGTCGTATATATGATACCTTTCCTATCGCCTGTGTATATGTTGGGTTGACAATTCGAGATAGAAGTGCATGTTTCAACAAACACAGGCAAACTTTACAAAATAAAACAACAGCGTATCCATAATTAAAATCCCAAATGTATACTTCGTGTGCAGAAATCGTTCCAGATATCAATACTCTCTGTTAATGCGTTCTGCATGTACAAACATTTTACACAGGAAATACTGACAAGGTTTAAGATTGCAGACAAGAATTCTAAGAGCTCATGGTTTCCTCGCTGTTTTGCATTTTCGCAACAATGATTCCTTCCCCCAGGAGTATTGATAGATAACTTCCTGGAGTTAAACATCATATGATATGTCTGGATTCGGGCGTTCAGGCGGGATTCGCGAATTGTTTTTAATAAGCCCACGAAGTCGCCGTATACATGAAAACAGGTAAATGTTGTGTACAGTACTGTGGGGAATTGAATACGACATTGCAATATTTAACGTGTTCATTAGGCGAGACATTTCAAAAACACTATGCAATATAAGGTGTTGTTGACGATGTTGACTACAAATATAGTGCATATTTACACGTGCAAATACCTTTAGCTACATGAGACATTTTTTATTTTATTTTATTTTTAAATATCCGATCAATCAGACACTACAAGACATAATAATTCTTCATAAGGAAATGTTTGCGATCGGATTATTTCATGACATGACATAGGACATATGTAACTAAGGCTGGACAATAAGTGAAACGGGGATTGGCAGAAGATCGAAGCTACATACAGTACCAGGAAGTGTGTTGAGTTTACATGTATATGCTATGTAAAGATCATACAGTGTTCAATTATAATATCCTCTGATTTCTAGTTTAAATCTAAATTATTAATTTATCCCCAAAAAGAAGGACCAGGAGAAATATAACTTACATTTATTGTTTATAGGTATACATAGTTGTATAAGACGTATCGTATTTTTTTCATTCATCGAAGGTGGTCGGAGCACAGATATAGTTATAATGACAAGAAAAAAAACTAATCAAAGTGACTTTTGACCAAACTAGTAAAACGTCCACCTCGACATGTAACGGGCGATTGATGTTATGTGTTGATTTAATAGAAATATATATAGATCACATCATGCACACCTACCTACTGTCAACAATAATGTACGTCGACAATTGAACAATCAGCATCTACCTTTTCAGATAAGAGGAAGCTTTAGACCTGTATGCCAAATTGAACAGAAGTAGAATACTGTACAAATGTTGGGGATTGATTTGAGCCCAACGGGGTGTGATCTCAGCGTGACGTCAGTGTTTTGGGCCTAGGAGAGGGGAATGATCTCAGCCTAGCCTCAAATCTAAGTGTATACTTACTTTTACCCGTCAGTTAAGTTGAATATATAAATTTTAAGAAAACGTTAATTGCCCTGCTGGTGCTATGGAATTGTTCATTAATGTTAATGCTCTCATTCAACTGTTCCCTGAAGTGTGTGTCTACTATTACAGGTAACTGCCCCGTGCACTACGTGCCCGGTCGTATAACCCACTCCAGCATACTAAGCTCAATCACTTTCATTCAGCACCTCCAAACCATATCACTCTACATATCGCGGAGACGCCCTTCCATATGAGGGAAATTTGAAACCGGGTGCTTTCACCTGTGCAGTCGCGTTGTTTGTTCACAATTGTGTTTTCTCAATTAATACTGTAGAGTAATAGCGTAAGTCAACCAATGCACCTGAATGTCCCTCTGTGTAATTTTAATCACATTCACATATAAACGGGCGCACATTGTGTCAGAACTTCATAACATTTTCAAAATGACACACAATTCTCCAGAGGTTGCATGAACATCGGATAGTGAGGATATTGGTATGGGCTGACGCTACATACAGGCGCTGTTAATGGATGGTTTTACATTGATTCGTGTGTCTGCGAACAGGTAAGTCGTTATGCATGTCCGGTGCTATTTCTGATTAGTAGTAGTGAGGTGAGGTGAGGTGAGGTGAAATTGGGTTTAACGTCGCGTCCAAGATTTTTGCACTCATAAAGCGTCGTGCATGCACGTGTGTGTGTGTGTGTGTGTGTGTGTGTGTGTGGCTGCTTGTATTAGTCCGGACTGATGCCGATTTATAGTGCTAGTTCACTGAGATACCATGCCGCAGTTTAACATGAATACCCCACTCAGACACAGTGTACTGACTCCGAGCTGACCAGGCCTTGTTTTAGCCCCTTTATGCCGAGCGCCAGACAGGGTAACAACAAGTACCATCTTTTAACGTCGTTTGGTATGACGCGGTCGGGGATCGAACCCCGGATCTTCCCCTCTCCGTGCGGACGCTCTACCACTAGACCACGGAGGCGGTCGATTAGTAGTAGTAGTAGTAGTAGTAGTAGTAGTAGTAGTAGTAGCAGTAGTTGTATTAGTAGTAGTAGTAGTAGTAGTAATATAAATAAATGCAGCAAAGGGGGTTTAGGTGATCCTGGAAAAAAAAGGGTGGTTAGGCTCATAATCAGGTCAGGGCCCTTGCCCCTCTACACGCAGAGGTAGATACGAATGGGACTCCCAGGAAGCGCTGCCTTGTTGAACCCACCCAGAACGTTTCGCATTATGATTATGATTATGATTATGATTATTATTATTGTTATTGTTGTTGTTGTTGTCGTCGTCGTCGTCGTCATCGTCGTTGACATTCTTCTTACCTTGATCATGTCAAAAGTCCAAAACACTGTAAGAAAGAGATTTCATTGGCCAAATGGGCCGAATATCGTTGGTGCTGACAATACACCCCAGACACGGATGTAACAGAATATTTTATGAAATATTCCTGAAAATAATAAACAACACACTTGTAAGCATTGTGCAAACTCTTTACCAAATAAGTGTTTTCTCTGAACAGAACAATCATGGATTCTATATACCAGCTTGTTGTATGCACAATGACATTTCTTGTGTTGCTCATATAACAATCCAAATACGTGCACTCGGTGCGCCATTTCCAAACACATCCATAACACATAGATTGTACTACGTATCCTTCCACTGAGTATTTTCTCACAATAAAACGTTATGCACACTGGCAATAGGCAAATCGCACAAAACGTTAATGTATGCCCACAATCGCATGTACACAAGCTGCGTCTCGCATCAGACGCCTGTACGTGCAGATTTCTGATTAGGTCAAATTCCTCTTCATAGGCTCTACTATACAATGTTTCCTATTTCAAGTTATTACATACCTTAAGCTTGGATATGTGTAGGCGTAAATTGAATTGTATTTCATTGTAGAAATATACCGTATCGGTATTAAATTGGTAAAACGACTGTTGAATTATTTCGGTTTATTTCTTTATGACAGTCATCCACAGCCTGATATGTATTATGAACTTTATCGAGTAATGTACCGTTTCACTCACGAGACGTCCCGCCCGAAATCTACTTTATGAAGATTCTGACGACGAATGATCTGTGTCAACGTGGTGGGCCATTCATAAACGAAACAAAAAAATATACCTAACCACTTACTGCTACCACAACAGCAAAAACACCTACATTTGAAATTCTTCTATTTAAAACATGCCTCAACTGCACCAGTGAGTGAGTGAGTTCAGTTTAACGCCGCTTTTAACTGTTTTCAAGTTATATCACGGTGTGTCAGCTTAATGTGGGAGGAAAGCCCGAAGTGATGCAGGTCTCAGACGTTTACCACTTCGGTGAAACCCATGAGCACGAGTATGGTGCTGACAAACCTAGAAACATAATTGGGGCGAACCGGGATTCGAACCCACAATCATAGGTTTCTGGCGTGCCCAAGGGACGCAACTTTGCACAGCGAATCGCGGCGCCTTGGACGACTGGGCCACCCGTGCCCCCCTCAACTGCACCAACCATGGGTGGACATAATCATGTTACAACGTGTGTGGTGATATCAGTACATGTATGCACACCACTTAGGTGCTAAGTGGGTGTTTGTTACAACAACAATTTACACCTATGAGGGAATGCCCAGTATCCAGCATACTTTTCGTCATAGGCGGGTAAGTGGATCGATTGGCCGGTTATATATACGCGATAAATCGCAAAGTATTTGAAGAACGAAGTGTGTTTATTTAAGAAATAAACGACTATTGGGCATACCATCTTGAAGGATGTTAATAAAATATACACTCTCTTTTAACTATTTACCCATATTTAATAAATGATGACACCCTGAAGACAATCCGACCTCGGCAATGTCGGAAGTAGTTCATTTTATGAACAGGGGAGTTATGTTTGGTATTTCCCAGATATTCTAAAAAAATTCACGTCGATTACCTGTACCTTTCCTCCCAATACCGATTGTCATATCGCTCCCGCTTTTGGGTCAGATAGTTCGACCATCACGTTTATCTGCGTTGCCAAGCTACATCTATGGGGAACAACTCATCAGTCACTTCCCTTTAAAAGATAACGTCGTCCAACATACGACGTCGTCAAGTTGCGAGGGCATGTTGGAATCTCCAGAAATGACGTCATGACAGAACGATGTTTAATCATGAAATAAAGATTTCGCAAAGAACAATAAAGAACGAGGCGTGGTTTATTTCACGATAAAACATTGTTCTATCAGCCGTTTATATCTATATATCTATATATATTCATGGACGTGTCAGCACGCAATCGAAACTATAGTATCAGTGGACGTTTTTGAAAATCATAAGTTTAACTTTCAAAACATAAATTTAATCATTCCTTGTAGGGCTCCGCATTGGTCACTGTCTGTTTGTTTACACATGTACAACAAATCTAATTTGAATGAAACCTTCATTTCAGTAAACATTGTTGACGTCCATGAGACCAATGAAAATCTGGTTAGAATTGATCTTCAGCAACCCATATCATAAGAGTGTGAGTGTGTGAGTTCGGATTTAAGCCGCTTTTAGCAATATTCCAGCAATATCACGGCGGGGGACACCAGAAATGGGCTTCACACATTGTACTCATGTCGGGAATCGAACCCGGGTCCTTCGGCGTGAAGAGCTAACGCTTTAACCACTAGGCTACCTGACCGCCCCCCCCCCCCCCCCCCCCCCCCCCTCCCCATTTCATAAGAGGCGACTAAGGGTATTGGGTGGTCAGGCTCGCTGACTTGACCGATGCTGTCATCGTATGCCACTGCGTAGAATGATGCTCATGATATTAATCACTGTATTATCTGGTCCAGACTAGATTATTTACAGATCGCCGTCATATAAGTGGAATATGGATGAGTGCGGAGTTAAACAAACAAACATTTAACAAACTATACACTTGCAAACACTTCTACCCTGACATCGTCATTGCCGCTACAGGTGACTGTCAGAAAGATATCAGGATAAATAGTTTCTGATAAGGCCAGAAATAGGAAAACCAGTCCTAGACGTTAGGCCGTGTGGGCGTGTGTATTAACCAGATTACTATGAATGGAGCACCATGGCCACGCCCTGATATGTCGGTGGCGTTGTTAAAGCGAGATGATCGCATACGCGCCATTAGTCTCCACAAACATCTGGACTAAACAAGACATTTTCGAAAAAACAATAACAGGAAACGAACGACTTATATATACACTAAAACACGGTTACGCGCGTACAGCTGAAGAAGAACATTTCAAACTGTATTGTACATGACTGGATACTCGGATTAAAACAGATCTGGTTTGGATCCCCTGAAACAAACGAAAACATTCCGAAGGAGGTGTTCTGTCCTTCAGATAGTTATCCACCTGCTACACACACTACGAGAGCCGTTCTTTTCCTGTTATAAGGTATGTCATTGTTTTATGTCTATTTTTAAGTTTGTTTTATTCCACTTTTACTTAAACTTCAGCACTTGGCTTCAATGATGCAGATGGCCTACTGCATTTTATGTTTAGAGTCTTTCAAATTCACAGAAAACGTGCCCGAGAAAAAATCTATTATTATGTATATAAGCACCCTAGCTTAATGTATTCACACAATTTATTCTAAATCCGAAAGTGGACTTTCGTGTTTATCGCATACTTTCTGTGACGCATATGATAAGAAATATTTATATAAGTGATTACATGGAATTCAAACTTAAAACTAGGAAAAACCATTTACATATTTCAATACTTTGTAGGAAGATTAGACTATTTGATAAATGTTATAGTAATTTGGAAAGATGGTTGTGGGCTTTTTGACTTCATATACAACCTGTACATGTGAGGAGGTTGTCATTCATTCCCAGAGGATCAGTTTTCCGGTTGGTGGGGGGGGGGGGGGGGGGGGGGGGAGGGTCCGGGACATGTTTTGGCTTGGGAATCAACTTTTCAGGTGGGTGGGGTCGGGGCCCATTGCCTAGTGGATCCGTTACCGGTAAGGGGGTAGGGTAGCTATTTGCTTAAGGGTCAGTTTTCCTATAGCAATTGTCTGGGGACAGTCGTCCGTTGAGCAGAGGGTGGATACGAGGTGGGGGAAGAGCCGCTAGGTGTTGATGGTAGGTGTGTGTTGTTATGGGGAGGGGTATTAGAGTTTGAGGGATAGTTGTTGGTTTGGTTGTTCAGCTTCAGTGCCTTCTCCACAACACGAATAGTGAGAGTCCATCTTGACATCATTACTGTTCGCTCTCGATGTCTCTACATCAACCATTCATCTACATACGTACTGGCACCCGCATCGTTTATGTCATTTAGCGTGTCTCCCAACCCATAAGCATATAAATACATCGAAACTTCAAACGACCAACATTTCAATTCACACCAAATCCATTCACGATATTTTAACACGGTTGATTACATGTAATGATTATGTTGTGCAAATTACACCGTTTACCAATCTTCGTCAAACATGGCCCTAAACAGTTCATGTTCAGATGGTGAAGATATCTGTTAGCGAGATCCTGGTGTCAGTGTGCTATACATGAGTCTGGATAGGTAGACTGTCTGGGGGCGTGAGTGTAGTAGGTAAAGTCATGTTTATTTACAGATAGTTACTGTCAGTAGTCAGGGTAACTTCAACATATTAACCATGTAATAATGAAGCTCATAGCACCAAGTCAGATAGCCTTTGTGATAAGTACCTTTTCAAACAGCAATTTGTCAAGGCAAGGAATCTTATCTGTTGATAGTCAATAGATCAGCAAGCTCCTGCTCGCATTAGTAAACTTCCATGACGACCCCGCACCAGGCCAGATAGCTGGTCGCTGAAACATCAGTCATATTAATTAAACAAGTCCTTCATATTTACTAAATAATGTAAATCAGGTATTATTAAGTACTTGCGTGCAACAATATATTAAGTAATGGCGTGCAACAATATATTAAGTAATGGCGTGCAAAAATATATTAAGTACTTGCGTGCAAGAATATATTAAGTAATATGTTAAATAATTGAGTGCAACAATATATTAAGTAAAGGAGAGCGGCAATATAATAAGCAAACGGGTGCAAGAATACATAATGTAACTGAGTGCAACAAAGTACTAAGTTATGGAGTGCAACAAAATACTAAGTTATGGAGTGCAACAAAATACTAAGTTAAGGAGTGGCAATATATTAAGTTAAGGAGTGCAAGAATATATTAAGTAATACGTTAAATAATTGAGTGCAACAATATATTAAGTAAAGGAGAGCGGCAATATAATAAGCAATCGGGTGCAAGAATACATAATGTAACTGAGTGCAACAAAATACTAAGTTATGGAGTGTGGCAATATATTAAGTTAAGGAGTGCAAGAATATATTAAGTAATATGTTAAATAATTGAGTGCAACAATATATTAAGTAAAGGAGAGCGGCAATATAATAAGCAAACGGGTGCAAGAATACATAATGTAACTGAGTGCAACAAAATACTAAGTTATGGAGTGCAACAAAATACTAAGTTAAGGAGTTTGGCAATATATTAAGTTAAGGAGTGCAAGAATATATTAAGTAATATGTTAAATAATTGAGTGCAACAATATATTAAGTAAAGGAGAGCGGCAATATAATAAGCAATCGGGTGCAAGAATACATAATGTAACTGAGTGCAACAAAATACTAAGTTATGGAGTGTGGCAATATATTAAGTTAAGGAGTGCAAGAATATATTAAGTAATATGTTAAATAATTGAGTGCAACAATATATTAAGTAAAGGAGAGCGGCAATATAATAAGCAAACGGGTGCAAGAATACATAATGTAACTGAGTGCAACAAAGTACTAAGTTATGGAGTGCAACAAAATACTAAGTTAAGGAGTGTGGCAATACATTAAGTTAAGGAGTGCAAGAATATATTAAGTAATAGCGTGCACAATATTTTAAGTAATGGGACTGTTGTCAGCACCATACCCTTGCTCGTGGGTTTCACCGAAGTGGTAAAATCACCGACAATAATTTCGGCATGACAAAGGTAAACACCATAATTTGTATTTTAATTATCGGGATAGCAATAGGAATTGTAGCAATTTAGATCGCGCTCATATTACTGAGGTACAAGACTGACCCTGTATTCCCATCCACGAAATATGTCCACGAGAAGGATACATTCTTGTGCGAGATTTAAACTTTCCCCCCACATAAAGCTGACACGCCGTGATATAACTGGAATACTGTTAAAAGCGGCGTTAGACCCAACTCACTCACTCACTCTAAAGGTACAACCATTTTCTAGGAATAATGATAACAATCAAGACATAGTTTATATGACGTGTCCCTAAACAGTTCTTGTTCAGATGGTGGAGATATCTGTTAGCGAGATCCTGGTGTCAGTGTGCTATACATGAGTCTGGATAAGTAGACTGTTGATGTATGGGGGCATGCGTGTAGTAGGTAAAGTCATACCTATTTACAGATAGTTATTGTCAGTAGTCTGGGTAACTTCTACTTGAAATTAAAGAAAATAGCCTTGCCTTCGTCATCGACGAAGATTTCATAGTTCCAAGTGTTGATTCAGAACTTAACGCATTAAGTTCACGATTTCCAGTATTTAGCTGGGTTGTTTGAATTTCTTTCTCGTGTTACGTTAATTGTGGGCTAAATAGAAAGTCTTCCTACTCTAGCATTGTGACCTCGCAGAACGTATAGGAGCCTAGCGGCCAAAGCGCTGGGTTTCGAATCTCCACATGGGCACACATGAAACCCATGTGCGGTGTTGGATGTAAGGATTGAATGTTGCCAAAAGCGGTGTAGCATAAAACACACTCACTCAATAATTTACCTGGATTCGAATTAATCCGACGTACCATCATGTCCGATAGATTCATTATCATCGGGTCACGGTTTTTTAATTGATTTTAAAAAAATTAATTGTTTTGATTGATTGACTGAAATGCACAGACAAACTGCACCCGACTAGTCTTAAAAGTAAAGGCGTGCAACAATAAGTAAAGTAATGGGATGCAACAATAAGTTGAGTTATGGAGTGCAACAATATGTTAAACATTGGAGTGCAATAATATTTTAAGTAATGGAGTGCAACAAGTAATGGAGTGTGGCAATATATTAAGTAATGGAGTAATCAATATATTAAGTAAAGGGGTTCAACAATATCTTAAGTAACAGAATTCGACACTATATTAAGCAATAAAAGGTTGTAGAGCGTCTGCCCGGAGAGCGGAAGTTATGGGTTCGATCCCCGGCCGTGTCATACCAAAAGACTTTTAAAGATGGTACTTGTTGTCACACTGTCTGGCGTTCGGCATTAAGGGGCATGATATCTCAGTGATCTAGAACTATTTACTAGGCACTGAAATCAGCCACACACATACACACACACACACACACACACACAAACACACAAACACACGACACACACGCGCATGCACGTCTCTATATAAGTGCGGTAACCTTGAACGCGACGTTAAACCCCATTTCTCCTCATCTCACCTTAAATAACGGAGTGCAACAATTATTCAGTATTGTCGTGTGACGATATATTAGGTAATGGCGTGCAGCAATATACTGAGTAATAGAGTGCTACAAAATACCAAGTAATGGTGCGCAAAAACATATCAAGTAATGGAATGCAACAATATATAATATATATATATAAGTGATGGAATGCAAAAATATTTAGTAATGCAGTGCAACAATATATTAGGTGAGGGAGTGCACCAACACATTAAGTAATGGAGTTATTGTGATATACAAATATTTGCAGATGTAAGATAAAATGAAGTTATGATTTAATTACATTATCACCTACAAAGCGTAAAAGGTTGAAGGCTGTAACATGCAAGAGTTTCATAACAGTAACGTGACATAACTTCAGTACCTTCATGTCAAGTCAGGTGATAATGTTTTGACAAAGTGATCTAATATACATCTATATCTATCTTGGGGAGTGTTGTGTTTAACGATTTGATAAAACGGACTTTTATCTGACTTAATTAGTGAGAGGAGCTAGGACCTCTGCTTCGCCCTAACGCCTTGAAGGATTTACATTGATCTCCACCACTCTCGCTACCCAGCTACCACACATCTACACAGGGCAATACCTACACGTACACTGGGGAGGGTGCAGTCATGCTGACCTACCACACATCTACACAGGGCAATACCTACACGTACACTGGGGAGGGTGCAGTCATGCTTACCTACCACACTCCACCCTTATATCAGCTCACTACACAACACGTGACACCTGCACAGAACATTAGACATATTATCACCAACTGACGTTAGTCTGTTACAGGTTAAGTTGGTCCCTATTGCTTCCTATCGACCTTGAAATGTTGCGTGAGATATGTAAGTTTGAAACACGGAATTCATAGACCCATTAATGTTTAAGAACCTACGTTGAAAACAAGCATGGGCGTGTTATATAAACTATATCTTGATTGTTATCATTATTCGAAGAAAATAGTTGTACCTTTAGAGTGAGTGAGTGAGTTGAGTCTAACGCCGCTTTTAACAGTATTCCAGTTATATCACCGCGTGTCAGCTTAATGTGGGAGGAAAGTTTAAATCTCAAGAATGTATCCTTCTCGTGGACATATTTCGTGGATGGGAATACAGGGTCAGTCTTGTACCTCAGTTATATGAGCGCGATCTTAATTGCTACAATTCCCATTGTTATCCCGAGAATTAGAATAAACATGATAGTGTTTACCTTTGTCATGCCGAAATCATTGTCGGTGATTTTACCACTTCGGTGAAACCCACGAGCACGGGTATGGTGCTGACAGACCTAGAAACATAAACGGGGCGAACCGGGATTCGAACCCACAACCATAGGTTTCTGGCGTGCCCAAGGGACGCAACTCTGCACAGCGAATCGCGACGCCTTAGACGACTGGGCCACCCGTGCCCCCTGTACCTTTAGATATAAACTGTCAAAGCCAGGGAAATAAAGCGTCTTGATCATCCGCCGAAACCGATTCAGAAGAGAGCAAAAGGCAGCAGTGAAAATCATATGAGTGGATCAATCATATCAGTCATGACACCATGTGTTCATGAAAAGGTGAGCAAGTCCTACTCTACAGTAGCACCCACCGCTTACATACTTTCCTTAAAAAGTAAGTGTTTGCCGATGCGTTGTTCAAACAATGTATTGGAAAAGATAGTATAACTAGTCTAACTAGTGAATTAGGTATTTGTTTCCCCATTTCAACATATCCGTGTGATAACAAATGACAATATATTAATTCAGGCTTATTCAGAGATAAACAAGGATTCATCTCCATATCTTGCTAATCGTTATAGATTTGTATTCGTATCGACGCTTGAGTGAAACCTATCTTAAACTTGCCCTTATCATTAATGTATAGGTCAGCGTGATCCATGTTATCGTTGACTGATATTCCTTTGTTGGTACTCCAGAGTCTGATAACACAGTCAAAGCAATCGTTGAACGCGTGGAATTCAAATGACCCGTGGCGTTAAGTTCTATCGTCAGTCTGTTAACATACGGATGTTGTATACAATGAGTGGATTGTTTATGCTGCTCTTAATAACATTATTCCACCTATATCATCACTGGAAACAGGGAGGATGGCCTTCACTATTTTATATTGAGAATGGAAACCGTGCCTTCTACCTGGCGTGTGAACACTTTATCCTCTAGGCTCCCCGTTCAATCTTGCAACTTTTCAGTTTGTAATAACAGTGATAACCAGTGTAGTTAGTGTAAAAAAGTACACTAGTCATAGTCAGTGGCAGAAAGAGTAGTGATGTCATATGATTATGACGTAATGTAATCGATGACGTCACAATGGTCTTATCTCACCCATTCGTCACCACCCGCCCCTTTCTGTAACCTGGTATTCGGCTTGTCCCGCGCGCACGCAAGCACGCACCCACACGCACTCACGCACACACACATGCACACACAGACACAAACACCACACACACACATACACGCGCGCACACACACTAACGCACGCCCACGCGCGCGCGCACACACACACACACACACACAACCGCGCGTATGTAAGTGCAAAACTAATGACTGGCAAATCAATTTGAGAATATACCGACTACATTATTACTGTGTGTGATGTTTTAATGTTGCAGGACCGGTCTACCTGCCCAGATGATTCAAAGGGGAACTGAATAGTGCGGAATGAATCATGACGTCATCAGTTTGTGTGTATGTCGTCACGCCGTGATGCTGTGTAGACTGGTTCTCCTTCTCCTCAGCGCAGGTTAGTCACATTCGGTACTTCAATACAGCAATCATGTACGCAATAATGTTATTTCTGTGTAGAAAAGGGTACATTTTATTCACAAAACATTGACGGAACATGTCCTTATCCAAGGGTCACTAACATATTTATAAAAAGAATAAATCAGCAATAGGTTTCAAACCTCGCCCGTCTTCAAAGCAAAATACAATTTCCACTCAGTAAAACTATACTCAAAATGAAAACGACGGTACGGTATGAATAGGTATGTTTGTGTGTTTTTGTGTTTGTTTGTTGTTTAACGCCGCATTCAGCCATATAATCAGATAACCCAGTGATTGACGCAGATGGGATGCGATGACATGCATCAGCGAGCTTGACCATCCCATCCCATTAGGTGCGTGGTACAAGCATGGGTTGCTGAGGACCAATTCTAACCCAGAATCTTCACAGGACATATGACCAGGTTGATTAAAGTTAATAACCAGATGTATATTACTCTAACACAGAATTCTCCAACTTACAGAAACTGCTGGACAACAGCGTGAGGAGAATGTACCTATACATATTGAAGGCTCCAATATCACTTGGATGCGAGCACTATCAAACACCTCTGAGGTAATAGCCAATTTCTTCCCAACATCAATGTGAAACATACGGATCCTAATTAAGTTAACATGAGAAACATTTCATAATTACCACTTTCGGATATTAACTACCATGGTCAAACCACGTGGGTTCTCATTTTGAAAGTGTATTCAAAGTATGCTAGTGTAATTGTACAACGCAATAGTCCCATCTCTTCAGATTAAAATGTGCGGAATGCGTGTTTTAAATCTAATATAAAACGATGAAACCAAATTTCTTCCAGATTTTCGAAGTGCGAAGTTCTCTATCGACCCGTGCAAACAACGATAAAAATACCAAAGAAAATATAAATATGCTGAAAATGGAAAACATAATAAAGTTGGATGTATCAGAACCAAGGTCTGAAGCAAATGACACAAACAACTACGCAAACACTACGATGGAAGCCACCTCAACAATGTCCACTCTGGAATCTACAGAAGCAACGTCGACCACAGAAACAAGTGAAACGTTGACTGTTTCCACTGAATCGGCACCCACAGACACTGCCTCTCTTGCTACTGCATCTTCATCTTCCTCAGTGGAGCCAACGACGCAAGAAACCACAGCGACTGGGGCGTCTTCAACCTCTACTGCTTCAACAACAGAGGAAAGCTCGACGTCAGAAATGGTGACTGTCGCATCCTCAGCTGTAACAGAAACTACATCTACCACAACCATTTCTTCTGCCATAGAGACATTAACCGAGACCTCCACGCTTTCAACTCTGTTGACACCCACCACGAGAGAGACTATCACACCATCAATCGAACCGACAACAGCTGCTTCCACTCGGACAACAGAGCTCTCCACTGATACAACAATGGGAGAAGCGTCCACGGTATCAGAAGCTAGCACTGAGTCTACCCCCTCGGAAACAACCTTCCAAGTCACAAACACAGGATCTACTCTTTCTCAGCAATCCACCACCTCAACATCAGCTTCAGAGAGTACTACTGAAGCAATGACCTCTTCAGTGTTTAGCTCGATCAGTGAAGCAAGCACCTCCGAGTCCACGTTCAGCAGCCAAGCCCAATATACCACTCAAGGCTCAACAGAGGAATCTTCAACACAGACGGTTTCACCCCCTGCAGTGGCCACTGCTACAGCCACAGAGGAAACGTCAAGTACAATAACTCATGGCCCTTATCAAGCATCAATTTCAACAGAAAGGCAGCTGACTGACGTTTCCGCCACCAAGTCCACTACGATGGAAGCCACCTCAACAATGTCCACTCTGGAATCTACAGAAGCAACGTCGACCAGAGAAATAAGTGAACCATTGACTGTTTCCACTGAATCGACCTCCACAGACACTGCCTCTCTTGCTACTGCATCTTCATCTTCCTCAGTGGAGCCAACGACGCAAGAAACCACAGCGACTGGGGCGTCTTCAGCCTCTACTGCTTCAACAACAGAGGAAAGCTCGACGTCAGAAATGGTGACTGAGGCATCCTCAGCTGTAACAGAAACTACATCTACCACAACCATTTCTTCTGCCACAGAGACAAACACAGGATCTACTCTTTCTCAGCAATCCACCACCTCAACATCAGCTTCACAGAGTACTACTGAAGCAATGACCTCTTCAGTGTTTAGCTCGATCAGTGAAGCAGGCACCTCCGAGTCCACGTTCAGCAGCCAAGCCCAATATACCACTCAAGGCTCAACAGAGGAATCTTCAACACAGACGGTTTCACCCCCTGCAGTGGCCACTGCTACAGCCACAGAGGAAACGTCAAGTACAATAACTCATGGCCCTTATCAAGCATCAATTTCAACAGAAAGGCAGCTGACTGACGTTTCCGCCACCAAGTCCACTACGATGGAAGCCACCTCAACAATGTCCACTCTGGAATCTACAGAAGCAACGTCGACCACACAAACAAGTGAACCTTTGACTGTTTCCACTGAATCGGCACCCACAGACACTGCCTCTCTTGCTACTGCATCTTCATCTTCCTCAGTGGAGCCAACGACGCAAGAAACCACAGCCACTGGGGCGTCTTCAACCTCTACTGCTTCAACAACAGAGGAAAGCTCGATGTTAGAAATGGTGACTGACGCATCCTCAGCTGTAACAGAAACTACATCTACCACAACCATTTCTTCTGCCCCAGAGACATCAACCGAGACCTCCACGCTTTCAACTATGTTGACACCCACCACGAGAGAGACTATCACCCCATCAATCGAACCGACAACAGCTGCTTCCACTCGGACAACAGAGCTCTCCACTGATACAACAATGGCAGAAGCGTCCACGGTATCAGAAGCTAGCACTGAGTCTACCCCCTCGGAAACAACCTTCCAAGTCACAAACACAGGATCTACTCTTTCTCAGCAATCCACCACCTCAACATCAGCTTCAGAGAGTACTACTGAAGCAATGACCTCTTCAGTGTTTAGCTCGATCAGTGAAGCAAGCACCTCCGAGTCCACGTTCAGCAGCCAAGCCCAATATACCACTCAAGGCTCAACAGAGGAATCTTCAACACAGACAGTTGCACCCCCTGCAGTGGCCACTGCTACAGCCACAGAGGAAACGTCAAGTACAATAACTCCTGGCCCTAATCAAGCATCAATTTCAACAGAAAGGCATCTGACTGACGTTTCCGCCACCAAGTCCACTACGATGGAAGCCACCTCAACAATGTCCACTCTGGAATCTACAGAAGCAACGTCGACCACACAAACAAGTGAACCGTTGACTGTTTCCACTGAATCGGCCTCCACAGACACTGTCTCTCTTGCTACTGCATCTTCATCTTCCTCAGTGGAGCCAACGACGCAAGAAACCACAGCGACTGGGGCGTCTTCAACCTCTACTGCTTCAACAACAGAGGAAAGCTCGACGTCAGAAATGGTGACTGACGCATCCTCAGCTGTAACAGAAACTACATCTACCACAACCATTTCTTCTGCCACAGAGACATCAACCGAGACCTCCACGCTTTCAACTCTGTTGACACCCACCACGAGAGAGACTATCACACCATCAATCGAACCGACAACAGCTGCTTCCACTCGGACAACAGAGCTCTCCACTGATACAACAATGGGAGAAGCGTCCACGGTATCAGAAGCTAGCACTGAGTCTACCCACTCGGAAACAACCTTCCAAGTCACAAACACGGGATCTACTCTTTCTCAGCAATCCACCACCTCAACATCAGCTTCAGAGAGTACTACTGAAGCAATGACCTCTTCAGTGTTTAGCTCGATCAGTGAAGCAAGCACCTCCGAGTCCACGTTCAGCAGCCAAGCCCAATATACCACTCAAGGCTCAACAGAGGAATCTTCAACACAGACGGTTTCACCCCCTGCAGTGGCCACTGCTACAGCCACAGAGGAAACGTCAAGTACAATAACTCCTGGCCCTTATCAAGCATCAATTTCAACAGAAAGGCATCTGACTGACGTTTCCGCCACCAAGTCCACTACGATGGAAGCCACCTCAACAATGTCCACTCTGGAATCTACAGAAGCAACGTCGACCACACAAACAAGTGAACCGTTGACTGTTTCCACTGAATCGGCCTCCACAGACACTGTCTCTCTTGCTACTGCATCTTCATCTTCCTCAGTGGAGCCAACGACGCAAGAAACCACAGCGACTGGGGCGTCTTCAACCTCTACTGCTTCAACAACAGAGGAAAGCTCGACGTCAGAAATGGTGACTGACGCATCCTCAGCTGTAACAGAAACTACATCTACCACAACCATTTCTTCTGCCACAGAGACATCAACCGAGACCTCCACGCTTTCAACTCTGTTGACACCCACCACGAGAGAGACTATCACACCATCAATCGAACCGACAACAGCTGCTTCCACTCGGACAACAGAGCTCTCCACTGATACAACAATGGGAGAAGCGTCCACGGTATCAGAAGCTAGCACTGAGTCTACCCACTCGGAAACAACCTTCCAAGTCACAAACACGGGATCTACTCTTTCTCAGCAATCCACCACCTCAACATCAGCTTCAGAGAGTACTACTGAAGCAATGACCTCTTCAGTGTTTAGCTCGATCAGTGAAGCAAGCACCTCCGAGTCCACGTTCAGCAGCCAAGCCCAATATACCACTCAAGGCTCAACAGAGGAATCTTCAACACAGACGGTTTCACCCCCTGCAGTGGCCACTGCTACAGCCACAGAGGAAACGTCAAGTACAATAACTCCTGGCCCTTATCAAGCATCAATTTCAACAGAAAGGCATCTGACTGACGTTTCCGCCACCACGTCCACTACGATGGAAGCCACCTCAACAATGTCCACTCTGGAATCTACAGAAGCAACGTCGACCACACAAACAAGTGAACTGTTGACTGTTTCCACTGAATCGGCCTCCACAGACACTGCCTCTCTTGCTACTGCATCTTCATCTTCCTCAGTGGAGCCAACGACGCAAGATACCACAGCGACTGGGGCGTCTTCAACCTCTACTGCTTCAACAACAGAGGAAAGCTCGACGTCAGAAATGGTGACTGACGCATCCTCAGCTGTAACAGAAACTACATCTACCACAACCATTTCTTCTGCCACAGAGACATCAACCGAGACCTCCACGCTTTCAACTCTGTTGACACCCACCACGAGAGAGACTATCACACCATCAATCGAACCGACAACAGCTGCTTCCACTCGGACAACAGAGCTCTCCACTGATACAACAATGGGAGAAGCGTCCACGGTATCAGAAGCAAGCACTGAGTCTACCCCCTCGGAAACAACCTTCCAAGTCACAAACACGGGATCTACTCTTTCTCAGCAATCCACCACCTCAACATCAGCTTCAGAGAGTACTACTGAAGCAATGACCTCTTCAGTGTTTAGCTCGATCAGTGAAGCAAGCACCTCCGAGTCCACGTTCAGCAGCCAAGCCCAATATACCACTCAAGGCTCAACAGAGGAATCTTCAACACAGACAGTTGCACCCCCTGCAGTGGCCACTGCTACAGCCACAGAGGAAACGTCAAGTACAATAACTCCTGGCCCTAATCAAGCATCAATTTCAACAGAAAGGCATCTGACTGACGTTTCCGCCACCAAGTCCACTACGATGGAAGCCACCTCAACAATGTCCACTCTGGAATCTACAGAAGCAACGTCGACCACACAAACAAGTGAACCGTTGACTGTTTCCACTGAATCGGCCTCCACAGACACTGTCTCTCTTGCTACTGCATCTTCATCTTCCTCAGTGGAGCCAACGACGCAAGAAACCACAGCGACTGGGGCGTCTTCAACCTCTACTGCTTCAACAACAGAGGAAAGCTCGACGTCAGAAATGGTGACTGACGCATCCTCAGCTGTAACAGAAACTACATCTACCACAACCATTTCTTCTGCCACAGAGACATCAACCGAGACCTCCACGCTTTCAACTCTGTTGACACCCACCACGAGAGAGACTATCACACCATCAATCGAACCGACAACAGCTGCTTCCACTCGGACAACAGAGCTCTCCACTGATACAACAATGGGAGAAGCGTCCACGGTATCAGAAGCTAGCACTGAGTCTACCCACTCGGAAACAACCTTCCAAGTCACAAACACGGGATCTACTCTTTCTCAGCAATCCACCACCTCAACATCAGCTTCAGAGAGTACTACTGAAGCAATGACCTCTTCAGTGTTTAGCTCGATCAGTGAAGCAAGCACCTCCGAGTCCACGTTCAGCAGCCAAGCCCAATATACCACTCAAGGCTCAACAGAGGAATCTTCAACACAGACGGTTTCACCCCCTGCAGTGGCCACTGCTACAGCCACAGAGGAAACGTCAAGTACAATAACTCCTGGCCCTAATCAAGCATCAATTTCAACAGAAAGGCATCTGACTGACGTTTCCGCCACCAAGTCCACTACGATGGAAGCCACCTCAACAATGTCCACTCTGGAATCTACAGAAGCAACGTCGACCACACAAACAAGTGAACCGTTGACTGTTTCCACTGAATCGGCCTCCACAGACACTGTCTCTCTTGCTACTGCATCTTCATCTTCCTCAGTGGAGCCAACGACGCAAGAAACCACAGCGACTGGGGCGTCTTCAACCTCTACTGCTTCAACAACAGAGGAAAGCTCGACGTCAGAAATGGTGACTGACGCATCCTCAGCTGTAACAGAAACTACATCTACCACAACCATTTCTTCTGCCACAGAGACATCAACCGAGACCTCCACGCTTTCAACTCTGTTGACACCCACCACGAGAGAGACTATCACACCATCAATCGAACCGACAACAGCTGCTTCCACTCGGACAACAGAGCTCTCCACTGATACAACAATGGGAGAAGCGTCCACGGTATCAGAAGCTAGCACTGAGTCTACCCACTCGGAAACAACCTTCCAAGTCACAAACACGGGATCTACTCTTTCTCAGCAATCCACCACCTCAACATCAGCTTCAGAGAGTACTACTGAAGCAATGACCTCTTCAGTGTTTAGCTCGATCAGTGAAGCAAGCACCTCCGAGTCCACGTTCAGCAGCCAAGCCCAATATACCACTCAAGGCTCAACAGAGGAATCTTCAACACAGACGGTTTCACCCCCTGCAGTGGCCACTGCTACAGCCACAGAGGAAACGTCAAGTACAATAACTCCTGGCCCTAATCAAGCATCAATTTCAACAGAAAGGCATCTGACTGACGTTTCCGCCACCACGTCCACTACGATGGAAGCCACCTCAACAATGTCCACTCTGGAATCTACAGAAGCAACGTCGACCACACAAACAAGTGAACTGTTGACTGTTTCCACTGAATCGGCCTCCACAGACACTGCCTCTCTTGCTACTGCATCTTCATCTTCCTCAGTGGAGCCAACGACGCAAGATACCACAGCGACTGGGGCGTCTTCAACCTCTACTGCTTCAACAACAGAGGAAAGCTCGACGTCAGAAATGGTGACTGACGCATCCTCAGCTGTAACAGAAACTACATCTACCACAACCATTTCTTCTGCCACAGAGACATCAACCGAGACCTCCACGCTTTCAACTCTGTTGACACCCACCACGAGAGAGACTATCACACCATCAATCGAACCGACAACAGCTGCTTCCACTCGGACAACAGAGCTCTCCACTGATACAACAATGGGAGAAGCGTCCACGGTATCAGAAACAAGCACTGAGTCTACCCCCTCGGAAACAACCTTCCAAGTCACAAACACGGGATCTACTCTTTCTCAGCAATCCACCACCTCAACATCAGCTTCAGAGAGTACTACTGAAGCAATGACCTCTTCAGTGTTTAGCTCGATCAGTGAAGCAAGCACCTCCGAGTCCACGTTCAGCAGCCAAGCCCAATATACCACTCAAGGCTCAACAGAGGAATCTTCAACACAGACAGTTGCACCCCCTGCAGTGGCCACTGCTACAGCCACAGAGGAAACGTCAAGTACAATAACTCCTGGCCCTTATCAAGCATCAATTTCAACAGAAAGGCATCTGACTGACGTTTCCGCCACCACGTCCACTACGATGGAAGCCACCTCAACAATGTCCACTCTGGAATCTACAGAAGCAACGTCGACCACACAAACAAGTGAACTGTTGACTGTTTCCACTGAATCGGCCTCCACAGACACTGCCTCTCTTGCTACTGCATCTTCATCTTCCTCAGTGGAGCCAACGACGCAAGAAACCACAGCGACTGGGGCGTCTTCAACCTCTACTGCTTCAACAACAGAGGAAAGCTCGACGTCAGAAATGGTGACTGACGCATCCTCAGCTGTAACAGAAACTACATCTACCACAACCATTTCTTCTGCCCCAGAGACATCAACCGAGACCTCCACGCTTTCAACTCTGTTGACACCCACCACGAGAGAGACTATCACACCATCAATCAAACCGACAACAGCTGCTTCCACTCGGACAACAGAGCTCTCCACTGATACAACAATGGGAGAAGCGTCCACGGTATCAGAAGCTAGCACTGAGTCTACCCCCTCGGAAACAACCTTCCAAGTCACAAACACAGGATCTACTCTTTCTCAGCAATCCACCACCTCAACATCAGCTTCAGAGAGTACTACTGAAGCAATGACCTCTTCAGTGTTTAGCTCGATCAGTGAAGCAAGCACCTCCGAGTCCACGTTCAGCAGCCAAGCCCAATATACCACTCAAGGCTCAACAGAGGAATCTTCAACACAGACGGTTTCACCCCCTGCAGTGGCCACTGCTACAGCCACAGAGGAAACGTCAAGTACAATAACTCCTGGCCCTAATCAAGCATCAATTTCAACAGAAAGGCATCTGACTGACGTTTCCGCCACCAAGTCCACTACGATGGAAGCCACCTCAACAATGTCCACTCTGGAATCTACAGAAGCAACGTCGACCACACAAACAAGTGAACCGTTGACTGTTTCCACTGAATCGGCCTCCACAGACACTGTCTCTCTTGCTACTGCATCTTCATCTTCCTCAGTGGAGCCAACGACGCAAGAAACCACAGCGACTGGGGCGTCTTCAACCTCTACTGCTTCAACAACAGAGGAAAGCTCGACGTCAGAAATGGTGACTGACGCATCCTCAGCTGTAACAGAAACTACATCTACCACAACCATTTCTTCTGCCACAGAGACATCAACCGAGACCTCCACGCTTTCAACTCTGTTGACACCCACCACGAGAGAGACTATCACACCATCAATCGAACCGACAACAGCTGCTTCCACTCGGACAACAGAGCTCTCCACTGATACAACAATGGGAGAAGCGTCCACGGTATCAGAAGCTAGCACTGAGTCTACCCACTCGGAAACAACCTTCCAAGTCACAAACACGGGATCTACTCTTTCTCAGCAATCCACCACCTCAACATCAGCTTCAGAGAGTACTACTGAAGCAATGATCTCTTCAGTGTTTAGCTCGATCAGTGAAGCAAGCACCTCCGAGTCCACGTTCAGCAGCCAAGCCCAATATACCACTCAAGGCTCAACAGAGGAATCTTCAACACAGACGGTTTCACCCCCTGCAGTGGCCACTGCTACAGCCACAGAGGAAACGTCAAGTAC
This sequence comes from Haliotis rufescens, assembly GCF_023055435.1. NCBI lineage: Eukaryota > Metazoa > Mollusca > Gastropoda > Lepetellida > Haliotidae > Haliotis > Haliotis rufescens. The sequence goes on from NW_025964013.1 coordinate 5,635,098, forward strand.
AATAACTCCTGGCCCTAATCAAGCATCAATTTCAACAGAAAGGCATCTGACTGACGTTTCCGCCACCAAGTCCACTACGATGGAAGCCACCTCAACAATGTCCACTCTGGAATCTACAGAAGCAACGTCGACCACACAAACAAGTGAACCGTTGACTGTTTCCACTGAATCGGCCTCCACAGACACTGTCTCTCTTGCTACTGCATCTTCATCTTCCTCAGTGGAGCCAACGACGCAAGAAACCACAGCGACTGGGGCGTCTTCAACCTCTACTGCTTCAACAACAGAGGAAAGCTCGACGTCAGAAATGGTGACTGACGCATCCTCAGCTGTAACAGAAACTACATCTACCACAACCATTTCTTCTGCCACAGAGACATCAACCGAGACCTCCACGCTTTCAACTCTGTTGACACCCACCACGAGAGAGACTATCACCCCATCAATCGAACCGACAACAGCTGCTTCCACTCGGACAACAGAGCTCTCCACTGATACAACAATGGGAGAAGCGTCCACGGTATCAGAAGCTAGCACTGAGTCTACCCACTCGGAAACAACCTTCCAAGTCACAAACACGGGATCTACTCTTTCTCAGCAATCCACCACCTCAACATCAGCTTCAGAGAGTACTACTGAAGCAATGATCTCTTCAGTGTTTAGCTCGATCAGTGAAGCAAGCACCTCCGAGTCCACGTTCAGCAGCCAAGCCCAATATACCACTCAAGGCTCAACAGAGGAATCTTCAACACAGACGGTTTCACCCCCTGCAGTGGCCACTGCTACAGCCACAGAGGAAACGTCAAGTACAATAACTCCTGGCCCTAATCAAGCATCAATTTCAACAGAAAGGCATCTGACTGACGTTTCCGCCACCAAGTCCACTACGATGGAAGCCACCTCAACAATGTCCACTCTGGAATCTACAGAAGCAACGTCGACCACACAAACAAGTGAACCGTTGACTGTTTCCACTGAATCGGCCTCCACAGACACTGCCTCTCTTGCTACTGCATCTTCATCTTCCTCAGTGGAGCCAACGACGCAAGAAACCACAGCGACTGGGGCGTCTTCAACCTCTACTGCTTCAACAACAGAGGAAAGCTCGACGTCAGAAATGGTGACTGACGCATCCTCAGCTGTAACAGAAACTACATCTACCACAACCATTTCTTCTGCCCCAGAGACATCAACCGAGACCTCCACGCTTTCAACTCTGTTGACACCCACCACGAGAGAGACTATCACACCATCAATCAAACCGACAACAGCTGCTTCCACTCGGACAACAGAGCTCTCCACTGATACAACAATGGGAGAAGCGTCCACGGTATCAGAAGCTAGCACTGAGTCTACCCACTCGGAAACAACCTTCCAAGTCACAAACACGGGATCTACTCTTTCTCAGCAATCCACCACCTCAACATCAGCTTCAGAGAGTACTACTGAAGCAATGACCTCTTCAGTGTTTAGCTCGATCAGTGAAGCAAGCACCTCCGAGTCCACGTTCAGCAGCCAAGCCCAATATACCACTCAAGGCTCAACAGAGGAATCTTCAACACAGACAGTTGCACCCCCTGCAGTAGCCACTGCTACAGCCACAGAGGAAACGTCAAGTACAATAACTCCTGGCCCTTATCAAGCATCAATTTCAACAGAAAGGCATCTGACTGACGTTTCCGCCACCACGTCCACTACGATGGAAGCCACCTCAACAATGTCCACTCTGGAATCTACAGAAGCAACGTCGACCACACAAACAAGTGAACTGTTGACTGTTTCCACTGAATCGGCCTCCACAGACACTGCCTCTCTTGCTACTGCATCTTCATCTTCCTCAGTGGAGCCAACGACGCAAGAAACCACAGCGACTGGGGCGTCTTCAACCTCTACTGCTTCAACAACAGAGGAAAGCTCGACGTCAGAAATGGTGACTGACGCATCCTCAGCTGTAACAGAAACTACATCTACCACAACAATTTCTTCTGCCACAGAGACATCAACCGAGACCTCCACGCTTTCAACTCTGTTGACACCCACCACGAGAGAGACTATCACACCATCAATCAAACCGACAACAGCTGCTTCCACTCGGACAACAGAGCTCTCCACTGATACAACAATGGGAGAAGCGTCCACGGTATCAGAAGCTAGCACTGAGTCTACCCCCTCGGAAACAACCTTCCAAGTCACAAACACGGGATCTACTCTTTCTCAGCAATCCACCACCTCAACATCAGCTTCAGAGAGTACTACTGAAGCAATGACCTCTTCAGTGTTTAGCTCGATCAGTGAAGCAAGCACCTCCGAGTCCACGTTCAGCAGCCAAGCCCAATATACCACTCAAGGCTCAACAGAGGAATCTTCAACACAGACAGTTGCACCCACTGCAGTGGCCACTGCTACAGCCACAGAGGAAACGTCAAGTACAATAACTCCTGGCCCTTATCAAGCATCAATTTCAACAGAAAGGCATCTGACTGACGTTTCCGCCACCAAGTCCACTACGATGGAAGCCACCTCAACAATGTCCACTCTGGAATCTACAGAAGCAACGTCGACCACACAAACAAGTGAACCGTTGACTGTTTCCACTGAATCGGCCTCCACAGACACTGTCTCTCTTGCTACTGCATCTTCATCTTCCTCAGTGGAGCCAACGACGCAAGAAACCACAGCGACTGGGGCGTCTTCAACCTCTACTGCTTCAACAACAGAGGAAAGCTCGACGTCAGAAATGGTGACTGACGCATCCTCAGCTGTAACAGAAACTACATCTACCACAACAATTTCTTCTGCCACAGAGACATCAACCGAGACCTCCACGCTTTCAACTCTGTTGACACCCACCACGAGAGAGACTATCACACCATCAATCGAACCGACAACAGCTGCTTCCACTCGGACAACAGAGCTCTCCACTGATACAACAATGGGAGAAGCGTCCACGGTATCAGAAGCAAGCACTGAGTCTACCCCCTCGGAAACAACCTTCCAAGTCACAAACACAGGATCTACTCTTTCTCAGCAATCCACCACCTCAACATCAGCTTCAGAGAGTACTACTGAAGCAATGACCTCTTCAGTGTTTAGCTCGATCAGTGAAGCAAGCACCTCCGAGTCCACGTTCAGCAGCCAAGCCCAATATACCACTCAAGGCTCAACAGAGGAATCTTCAACACAGACAGTTGCACCCCCTGCAGTGGCCACTGCTACAGCCACAGAGGAAACGTCAAGTACAATAACTCCTGGCCCTAATCAAGCATCAATTTCAACAGAAAGGCATCTGACTGACGTTTCCGCCACCACGTCCACTACGATGGAAGCCACCTCAACAATGTCCACTCTGGAATCTACAGAAGCAACGTCGACCACACAAACAAGTGAACTGTTGACTGTTTCCACTGAATCGGCCTCCACAGACACTGCCTCTCTTGCTACTGCATCTTCATCTTCCTCAGTGGAGCCAACGACGCAAGAAACCACAGCGACTGGGGCGTCTTCAACCTCTACTGCTTCAACAACAGAGGAAAGCTCGACGTCAGAAATGGTGACTGACGCATCCTCAGCTGTAACAGAAACTACATCTACCACAACAATTTCTTCTGCCACAGAGACATCAACCGAGACCTCCACGCTTTCAACTTTGTTGACACCCACCACGAGAGAGACTATCACACCATCAATCAAACCGACAACAGCTGCTTCCACTCGGACAACAGAGCTCTCCACTGATACAACAATGGGAGAAGCGTCCACGGTATCAGAAGCTAGCACTGAGTCTACCCACTCGGAAACAACCTTCCAAGTCACAAACACGGGATCTACTCTTTCTCAGCAATCCACCACCTCAACATCAGCTTCAGAGAGTACTACTGAAGCAATGACCTCTTCAGTGTTTAGCTCGATCAGTGAAGCAAGCACCTCCGAGTCCACGTTCAGCAGCCAAGCCCAATATACCACTCAAAGCTCAACAGAGGAATCTTCAACACAGACGGTTTCACCCCCTGCAGTGGCCACTGCTACAGCCACAGAGGAAACGTCAAGTACAATAACTCCTGGCCCTAATCAAGCATCAATTTCAACAGAAAGGCATCTGACTGACGTTTCCGCCACCACGTCCACTACGATGGAAGCCACCTCAACAATGTCCACTCTGGAATCTACAGAAGCAACGTCGACCACACAAACAAGTGAACTGTTGACTGTTTCCACTGAATCGGCCTCCACAGACACTGCCTCTCTTGCTACTGCATCTTCATCTTCCTCAGTGGAGCCAACGACGCAAGATACCACAGCGACTGGGGCGTCTTCAACCTCTACTGCTTCAACAACAGAGGAAAGCTCGACGTCAGAAATGGTGACTGACGCATCCTCAGCTGTAACAGAAACTACATCTACCACAACCATTTCTTCTGCCACAGAGACATCAACCGAGACCTCCACGCTTTCAACTCTGTTGACACCCACCACGAGAGAGACTATCACACCATCAATCGAACCGACAACAGCTGCTTCCACTCGGACAACAGAGCTCTCCACTGATACAACAATGGGAGAAGCGTCCACGGTATCAGAAGCAAGCACTGAGTCTACCCCCTCGGAAACAACCTTCCAAGTCACAAACACGGGATCTACTCTTTCTCAGCAATCCACCACCTCAGCATCAGCTTCAGAGAGTACTACTGAAGCAATGACCTCTTCAGTGTTTAGCTCGATCAGTGAAGCAAGCACCTCCGAGTCCACGTTCAGCAGCCAAGCCCAATATACCACTCAAGGCTCAACAGAGGAATCTTCAACACAGACAGTTGCACCCCCTGCAGTGGCCACTGCTACAGCCACAGAGGAAACGTCAAGTACAATAACTCCTGGCCCTAATCAAGCATCAATTTCAACAGAAAGGCATCTGACTGACGTTTCCGCCACCACGTCCACTACGATGGAAGCCACCTCAACAATGTCCACTCTGGAATCTACAGAAGCAACGTCGACCACACAAACAAGTGAACCATTGACTGTTTCCACTGAATCGGCCTCCACAGACACTGTCTCTCTTGCTACTGCATCTTCATCTTCCTCAGTGGAGCCAACGACGCAAGAAACCACAGCGACTGGGGCGTCTTCAACCTCTACTGCTTCAACAACAGAGGAAAGCTCGACGTCAGAAATGGTGACTGACGCATCCTCAGCTGTAACAGAAACTACATCTACCACAACCATTTCTTCTGCCACAGAGACATCAACCGAGACCTCCACGCTTTCAACTCTGTTGACACCCACCACGAGAGAGACTATCACCCCATCAATCGAACCGACAACAGCTGCTTCCACTCGGACAACAGAGCTCTCCACTGATACAACAATGGGAGAAGCGTCCACGGTATCAGAAGCTAGCACTGAGTCTACCCCCTCGGAAACAACCTTCCAAGTCAAAAACACAGGATCTACTCTTTCTCAGCAATCCACCACCTCAACATCAGCTTCACAGAGTACTACTGAAGCAATGACCTCTTCAGTGTTTAGCTCGATCAGTGAAGCAAGCACCTCCGAGTCCACGTTCAGCAGCCAAGCCCAATATACCACTCAAGGCTCAACAGAGGAATCTTCAACACAGACGGTTTCACCCCCTGCAGTGGCCACTGCTACAGCCACAGAGGAAACGTCAAGTACAATAACTCCTGGCCCTAATCAAGCATCAATTTCAACAGAAAGGCATCTGACTGACGTTTCCGCCACCAAGTCCACTACGATGGAAGCCACCTCAACAATGTCCACTCTGGAATCTACAGAAGCAACGTCGACCACACAAACAAGTGAACCGTTGACTGTTTCCACTGAATCGGCCTCCACAGACACTGCCTCTCTTGCTACTGCATCTTCATCTTCCTCAGTGGAGCCAACGACGCAAGAAACCACAGCGACTGGGGCGTCTTCAACCTCTACTGCTTCAACAACAGAGGAAAGCTCGACGTCAGAAATGGTGACTGACGCATCCTCAATCGTAACAGAAACTACATCTACCACAACCATTTCTTCTGCCCCAGAGACATCAACCGAGACCTCCACGCTTTCAACTCTGTTGACACCCACCACGAGAGAGACTATCACACCATCAATCGAACCGACAACAGCTGCTTCCACTCGGACAACAGAGCTCTCCACTGATACAACAATGGGAGAAGCGTCCACGGTATCAGAAGCTAGCACTGAGTCTACCCCCTCGGAAACAACCTTCCAAGTCACAAACACAGGATCTACTCTTTCTCAGCAATCCACCACCTCAACATCAGCTTCAGAGAGTACTACTGAAGTAATGACCTCTTCAGTGTTTAGCTCGATCAGTGAAGCAAGCACCTCCGAGTCCACGTTCAGCAGCCAAGCCCAATATACCACTCAAGGCTCAACAGAGGAATCTTCAACACAGACGGTTTCACCCCCTGCAGTGGCCACTGCTACAGCCACAGAGGAAACGTCAAGTACAATAACTCCTGGCCCTTATCAAGCATCAATTTCAACAGAAAGGCATCTGACTGACGTTTCCGCCACCACGTCCACTACGATGGAAGCCACCTCAACAATGTCCACTCTGGAATCTACAGAAGCAACGTCGACCACACAAACAAGTGAACTGTTGACTGTTTCCACTGAATCGGCCTCCACAGACACTGTCTCTCTTGCTACTGCATCTTCATCTTCCTCAGTGGAGCCAACGACGCAAGAAACCACAGCGACTGGGGCGTCTTCAACCTCTACTGCTTCAACAACAGAGGAAAGCTCGACGTCAGAAATGGTGACTGACGCATCCTCAGCTGTAACAGAAACTACATCTACCACAACAATTTCTTCTGCCACAGAGACATCAACCGAGACCTCCACGCTTTCAACTCTGTTGACACCCACCACGAGAGAGACTATCACACCATCAATCGAACCGACAACAGCTGCTTCCACTCGGACAACAGAGCTCTCCACTGATACAACAATGGGAGAAGCGTCCACGGTATCAGAAGCTAGCACTGAGTCTACCCACTCGGAAACAACCTTCCAAGTCACAAACACGGGATCTACTCTTTCTCAGCAATCCACCACCTCAACATCAGCTTCAGAGAGTACTACTGAAGCAATGACCTCTTTAGTGTTTAGCTCGATCAGTGAAGCAAGCACCTCCGAGTCCACGTTCAGCAGCCAAGCCCAATATACCACTCAAGGCTCAACAGAGGAATCTTCAACACAGACGGTTTCACCCCCTGCAGTGGCCACTGCTACAGCCACAGAGGAAACGTCAAGTACAATAACTCCTGGCCCTAATCAAGCATCAATTTCAACAGAAAGGCATCTGACTGACGTTTCCGCCACCAAGTCCACTACGATGGAAGCCACCTCAACAATGTCCACTCTGGAATCTACAGAAGCAACGTCGACCACACAAACAAGTGAACCGTTGACTGTTTCCACTGAATCGGCCTCCACAGACACTGTCTCTCTTGCTACTGCATCTTCATCTTCCTCAGTGGAGCCAACGACGCAAGAAACCACAGCGACTGGGGCGTCTTCAACCTCTACTGCTTCAACAACAGAGGAAAGCTCGACGTCAGAAATGGTGACTGACGCATCCTCAGCTGTAACAGAAACTACATCTACCACAACAATTTCTTCTGCCACAGAGACATCAACCGAGACCTCCACGCTTTCAACTCTGTTGACACCCACCACGAGAGAGACTATCACACCATCAATCGAACCGACAACAGCTGCTTCCACTCGGACAACAGAGCTCTCCACTGATACAACAATGGGAGAAGCGTCCACGGTATCAGAAGCAAGCACTGAGTCTACCCCCTCGGAAACAACCTTCCAAGTCACAAACACGGGATCTACTCTTTCTCAGCAATCCACCACCTCAACATCAGCTTCAGAGAGTACTACTGAAGCAATGACCTCTTCAGTGTTTAGCTCGATCAGTGAAGCAAGCACCTCCGAGTCCACGTTCAGCAGCCAAGCCCAATATACCACTCAAGGCTCAACAGAGGAATCTTCAACACAGACAGTTGCACCCCCTGCAGTGGCCACTGCTACAGCCACAGAGGAAACGTCAAGTACAATAACTCCTGGCCCTTATCAAGCATCAATTTCAACAGAAAGGCATCTGACTGACGTTTCCGCCACCACGTCCACTACGATGGAAGCCACCTCAACAATGTCCACTCTGGAATCTACAGAAGCAACGTCGACCACACAAACAAGTGAACCATTGACTGTTTCCACTGAATCGGCCTCCACAGACACTGTCTCTCTTGCTACTGCATCTTCATCTTCCTCAGTGGAGCCAACGACGCAAGAAACCACAGCGACTGGGGCGTCTTCAACCTCTACTGCTTCAACAACAGAGGAAAGCTCGACGTCAGAAATGGTGACTGACGCATCCACAGCTGTAACAGAAACTACATCTACCACAACCATTTCTTCTGCCACAGAGACATCAACCGAGACCTCCACGCTTTCAACTCTGTTGACACCCACCACGAGAGAGACTATCACACCATCAATCGAACCGACAACAGCTGCTTCCACTCGGACAACAGAGCTCTCCACTGATACAACAATGGGAGAAGCGTCCACGGTATCAGAAGCAAGCACTGAGTCTACCCCCTCGGAAACAACCTTCCAAGTCACAAACACGGGATCTACTCTTTCTCAGCAATCCACCACCTCAACATCAGCTTCAGAGAGTACTACTGAAGCAATGACCTCTTCAGTGTTTAGCTCGATCAGTGAAGCAAGCACCTCCGAGTCCACGTTCAGCAGCCAAGCCCAATATACCACTCAAGGCTCAACAGAGGAATCTTCAACACAGACAGTTGCACCCCCTGCAGTGGCCACTGCTACAGCCACAGAGGAAACGTCAAGTACAATAACTCCTGGCCCTTATCAAGCATCAATTTCAACAGAAAGGCATCTGACTGACGTTTCCGCCACCACGTCCACTACGATGGAAGCCACCTCAACAATGTCCACTCTGGAATCTACAGAAGCAACGTCGACCACACAAACAAGTGAACCGTTGACTGTTTCCACTGAATCGGCCTCCACAGACACTGCCTCTCTTGCTACTGCATCTTCATCTTCCTCAGTGGAGCCAACGACGCAAGAAACCACAGCGACTGGGGCGTCTTCAACCTCTACTGCTTCAACAACAGAGGAAAGCTCGACGTCAGAAATGGTGACTGACGCATCCTCAGCTGTAACAGAAACTACATCTACCACAACCATTTCTTCTGCCACAGAGACATCAACCGAGACCTCCACGCTTTCAACTCTGTTGACACCCACCACGAGAGAGACTATCACACCATCAATCGAACCGACAACAGCTGCTTCCACTCGGACAACAGAGCTCTCCACTGATACAACAATGGGAGAAGCGTCCACGGTATCAGAAGCTAGCACTGAGTCTACCCCCTCGGAAACAACCTTCCAAGTCAAAAACACAGGATCTACTCTTTCTCAGCAATCCACCACCTCAACATCAGCTTCACAGAGTACTACTGAAGCAATGACCTCTTCAGTGTTTAGCTCGATCAGTGAAGCAAGCACCTCCGAGTCCACGTTCAGCAGCCAAGCCCAATATACCACTCAAGGCTCAACAGAGGAATCTTCAACACAGACGGTTTCACCCCCTGCAGTGGCCACTGCTACAGCCACAGAGGAAACGTCAAGTACAATAACTCCTGGCCCTTATCAAGCATCAATTTCAACAGAAAGGCATCTGACTGACGTTTCCGCCACCAAGTCCACTACGATGGAAGCCACCTCAACAATGTCCACTCTGGAATCTACAGAAGCAACGTCGACCACACAAACAAGTGAACTGTTGACTGTTTCCACTGAATCGGCCTCCACAGACACTGCCTCTCTTGCTACTGCATCTTCATCTTCCTCAGTGGAGCCAACGACGCAAGAAACCACAGCGACTGGGGCGTCTTCAACCTCTACTGCTTCAACAACAGAGGAAAGCTCGACGTCAGAAATGGTGACTGACGCATCCTCAGCTGTAACAGAAACTACATCTACCACAACAATTTCTTCTGCCACAGAGACATCAACCGAGACCTCCACGCTTTCAACTCTGTTGACACCCACCACGAGAGAGACTATCACCCCATCAATCGAACCGACAACAGCTGCTTCCACTCGGACAACAGAGCTCTCCACTGATACAACAATGGGAGAAGCGTCCACGGTATCAGAAGCTAGCACTGAGTCTACCCCCTCTGAAACAACCTTCCAAGTCACAAACACGGGATCTACTCTTTCTCAGCAATCCACCACCTCAACATCAGCTTCAGAGAGTACTACTGAAGCAATGACCTCTTCAGTGTTTAGCTCGATCAGTGAAGCAAGCACCTCCGAGTCCACGTTCAGCAGCCAAGCCCAATATACCACTCAAGGCTCAACAGAGGAATCTTCAACACAGACGGTTTCACCCCCTGCAGTGGCCACTGCTACAGCCACAGAGGAAACGTCAAGTACAATAACTCCTGGCCCTAATCAAGCATCAATTTCAACAGAAAGGCATCTGACTGACGTTTCCGCCACCAAGTCCACTACGATGGAAGCCACCTCAACAATGTCCACTCTGGAATCTACAGAAGCAACGTCGACCACATTAACAAGTGAACCGTTGACTGTTTCCACTGAATCGGCCTCCACAGACACTGCCTCTCTTGCTACTGCATCTTCATCTTCCTCAGTGGAGCCAACGACGCAAGAAACCACAGCGACTGGGGCGTCTTCAACCTCTACTGCTTCAACAACAGAGGAAAGCTCGACGTCAGAAATGGTGACTGACGCATCCTCAGCTGTAACAGAAACTACATCTACCACAACAATTTCTTCTGCCACAGAGACATCAACCGAGACCTCCACGCTTTCAACTCTGTTGACACCCACCACGAGAGAGACTATCACACCATCAATCGAACCGACAACAGCTGCTTCCACTCGGACAACAGAGCTCTCCACTGATACAACAATGGGAGAAGCGTCCACGGTATCAGAAGCTAGCACTGAGTCTACCCACTCGGAAACAACCTTCCAAGTCACAAACACGGGATCTACTCTTTCTCAGCAATCCACCACCTCAACATCAGCTTCAGAGAGTACTACTGAAGCAATGACCTCTTCAGTGTTTAGCTCGATCAGTGAAGCAAGCACCTCCGAGTCCACGTTCAGCAGCCAAGCCCAATATACCACTCAAGGCTCAACAGAGGAATCTTCAACACAGACGGTTTCACCCCCTGCAGTGGCCACTGCTACAGCCACAGAGGAAACGTCAAGTACAATAACTCCTGGCCCTAATCAAGCATCAATTTCAACAGAAAGGCATCTGACTGACGTTTCCGCCACCAAGTCCACTACGATGGAAGCCACCTCAACAATATCCACTCTGGAATCTACAGAAGCAACGTCGACCACACAAACAAGTGAACCGTTGACTGTTTCCACTGAATCGGCCTCCACAGACACTGCCTCTCTTGCTACTGCATCTTCATCTTCCTCAGTGGAGCCAACGACGCAAGAAACCACAGCGACTGGGGCGTCTTCAACCTCTACTGCTTCAACAACAGAGGAAAGCTCGACGTCAGAAATGGTGACTGACGCATCCTCAATCGTAACAGAAACTACATCTACCACAACAATTTCTTCTGCCCCAGAGACATCAACCGAGACCTCCACGCTTTCAACTCTGTTGACACCCACCACGAGAGAGACTATCACACCATCAATCGAACCGACAACAGCTGCTTCCACTCGGACAACAGAGCTCTCCACTGATACAACAATGGGAGAAGCGTCCACGGTATCAGAAGCTAGCACTGAGTCTACCCCCTCGGAAACAACCTTCCAAGTCACAAACACGGGATCTACTCTTTCTCAGCAATCCACCACCTCAACATCAGCTTCAGAGAGTACTACTGAAGCAATGACCTCTTCAGTGTTTAGCTCGATCAGTGAAGCAAGCACCTCCGAGTCCACGTTCAGCAGCCAAGCCCAATATACCACTCAAGGCTCAACAGAGGAATCTTCAACACAGACGGTTTCACCCCCTGCAGTGGCCACTGCTACAGCCACAGAGGAAACGTCAAGTACAATAACTCCTGGCCCTTATCAAGCATCAATTTCAACAGAAAGGCATCTGACTGACGTTTCCGCCACCAAGTCCACTACGATGGAAGCCACCTCAACAATGTCCACTCTGGAATCTACAGAAGCAACGTCGACCACACAAACAAGTGAAACGTTGACTGTTTCCACTGAATCGGCCTCCACAGACACTGCCTCTCTTGCTTCTGCATCTTCATCTTCCTCAGTGGAGCCAACGACGCAAGAAACCACAGCGACTGGGGCGTCTTCAACCTCTACTGCTTCAACAACAGAGGAAAGCTCGACGTCAGAAATGGTGACTGACGCATCCTCAATCGTAACAGAAACTACATCTACCACAACAATTTCTTCTGCCCCAGAGACATCAACCGAGACCTCCACGCTTTCAACTCTGTTGACACCCACCACGAGAGAGACTATCACCCCATCAATCGAACCGACAACAGCTGCTTCCATTCGGACAACAGAGCTCTCCACTGATACAACAATGGGAGAAGCGTCCACGGTATCAGAAGCTAGCACTGAGTCTACCCCCTCGGAAACAACCTTCCAAGTCACAAACACAGGATCTACTCTTTCTCAGCAATCCACCACCTCAACATCAGCTTCAGAGAGTACTACTGAAGCAATGACCTCTTCAGTGTTTAGCTCGATCAGTGAAGCAAGCACCTCCGAGTCCACGTTCAGCAGCCAAGCCCAATATACCACTCAAGGCTCAACAGAGGAATCTTCAACACAGACGGTTTCACCCCCTGCAGTGGCCACTGCTACAGCCACAGAGGAAACGTCAAGTACAATAACTCCTGGCCCTTATCAAGCATCAATTTCAACAGAAAGGCATCTGACTGACGTTTCCGCCACCAAGTCCACTACGATGGAAACCACCTCAACAATGTCCACTCTGGAATCTACAGAAGCAACGTCGACCACACAAACAAGTGAACCGTTGACTGTTTCCACTGAATCGGCCTCCACAGACACTGCCTCTCTTGCTACTGCATCTTCATCTTCCTCAGTGGAGCCAACGACGCAAGAAACCACAGCGACTGGGGCGTCTTCAACCTCTACTGCTTCAACAACAGAGGAAAGCTCGACGTCAGAAATGGTGACTGACGCATCCTCAATCGTAACAGAAACTACATCTACCACAACAATTTCTTCTGCCACAGAGACATCAACCGAGACCTCCACGCTTTCAACTCTGTTGACACCCACCACGAGAGAGACTATCACCCCATCAATCGAACCGACAACAGCTGCTTCCATTCGGACAACAGAGCTCTCCACTGATACAACAATGGGAGAAGCGTCCACGGTATCAGAAGCTAGCACTGAGTCTACCCCCTCGGAAACAACCTTCCAAGTCAAAAACACAGGATCTACTCTTTCTCAGCAATCCACCACCTCAACATCAGCTTCACAGAGTACTACTGAAGCAATGACCTCTTCAGTGTTTAGCTCGATCAGTGAAGCAAGCACCTCCGAGTCCACGTTCAGCAGCCAAGCCCAATATACCACTCAAGGCTCAACAGAGGAATCTTCAACACAGACGGTTTCACCCCCTGCAGTGGCCACTGCTACAGCCACAGAGGAAACGTCAAGTACAATAACTCCTGGCCCTTATCAAGCATCAATTTCAACAGAAAGGCATCTGACTGACGTTTCCGCCACCAAGTCCACTACGATGGAAGCCACCTCAACAATGTCCACTCTGGAATCTACAGAAGCAACGTCGACCACACAAACAAGTGAACCGTTGACTGTTTCCACTGAATCGGCCTCCACAGACACTGCCTCTCTTGCTACTGCATCTTCATCTTCCTCAGTGGAGCCAACGACGCAAGAAACCACAGCGACTGGGGCGTCTTCAACCTCTACTGCTTCAACAACAGAGGAAAGCTCGACGTCAGAAATGGTGACTGACGCATCCTCAGCTGTAACAGAAACTACATCTACCACAACAATTTCTTCTGCCCCAGAGACATCAACCGAGACCTCCACGCTTTCAACTCTGTTGACACCCACCACGAGAGAGACTATCACCCCATCAATCGAACCGACAACAGCTGCTTCCATTCGGACAACAGAGCTCTCCACTGATACAACAATGGGAGAAGCGTCCACGGTATCAGAAGCTAGCACTGAGTCTACCCCCTCGGAAACAACCTTCCAAGTCACAAACACAGGATCTACTCTTTCTCAGCAATCCACCACCTCAACATCAGCTTCAGAGAGTACTACTGAAGCAATGACCTCTTCAGTGTTTAGCTCGATCAGTGAAGCAAGCACCTCCGAGTCCACGTTCAGCAGCCAAGCCCAATATACCACTCAAGGCTCAACAGAGGAATCTTCAACACAGACGGTTTCACCCCCTGCAGTGGCCACTGCTACAGCCACAGAGGAAACGTCAAGTACAATAACTCCTGGCCCTTATCAAGCATCAATTTCAACAGAAAGGCATCTGACTGACGTTTCCGCCACCAAGTCCACTACGATGGAAGCCACCTCAACAATGTCCACTCTGGAATCTACAGAAGCAACGTCGACCACACAAACAAGTGAACCGTTGACTGTTTCCACTGAATCGGCCTCCACAGACACTGTCTCTCTTGCTACTGCATCTTCATCTTCCTCAGTGGAGCCAACGACGCAAGAAACCACAGCGACTGGGGCGTCTTCAACCTCTACTGCTTCAACAACAGAGGAAAGCTCGACGTCAGAAATGGTGACTGACGCATCCTCAATCGTAACAGAAACTACATCTACCACAACAATTTCTTCTGCCCCAGAGACATCAACCGAGACCTCCACGCTTTCAACTCTGTTGACACCCACCACGAGAGAGACTATCACCCCATCAATCGAACCGACAACAGCTGCTTCCATTCGGACAACAGAGCTCTCCACTGATACAACAATGGGAGAAGCGTCCACGGTATCAGAAGCTAGCACTGAGTCTACCCCCTCGGAAACAACCTTCCAAGTCAAAAACACAGGATCTACTCTTTCTCAGCAATCCACCACCTCAACATCAGCTTCACAGAGTACTACTGAAGCAATGACCTCTTCAGTGTTTAGCTCGATCAGTGAAGCAAGCACCTCCGAGTCCACGTTCAGCAGCCAAGCCCAATATACCACTCAAGGCTCAACAGAGGAATCTTCAACACAGACGGTTTCACCCCCTGCAGTGGCCACTGCTACAGCCACAGAGGAAACGTCAAGTACAATAACTCCTGGCCCTTATCAAGCATCAATTTCAACAGAAAGGCATCTGACTGACGTTTCCGCCACCAAGTCCACTACGATGGAAGCCACCTCAACAATGTCCACTCTGGAATCTACAGAAGCAACGTCGACCACACAAACAAGTGAACCGTTGACTGTTTCCACTGAATCGGCCTCCACAGACACTGCCTCTCTTGCTACTGCATCTTCATCTTCCTCAGTGGAGCCAACGACGCAAGAAACCACAGCGACTGGGGCGTCTTCAACCTCTACTGCTTCAACAACAGAGGAAAGCTCGACGTCAGAAATGGTGACTGACGCATCCTCAGCTGTAACAGAAACTACATCTACCACAACCATTTCTTCTGCCCCAGAGACATCAACCGAGACCTCCACGCTTTCAACTCTGTTGACACCCACCACGAGAGAGACTATCACACCATCAATCAAACCGACAACAGCTGCTTCCACTCGGACAACAGAGCTCTCCACTGATACAACAATGGGAGAAGCGTCCACGGTATCAGAAGCTAGCACTGAGTCTACCCCCTCGGAAACAACCTTCCAAGTCACAAACACGGGATCTACTCTTTCTCAGCAATCCACCACCTCAACATCAGCTTCAGAGAGTACTACTGAAGCAATGACCTCTTCAGTGTTTAGCTCGATCAGTGAAGCAAGCACCTCCGAGTCCACGTTCAGCAGCCAAGCCCAATATACCACTCAAGGTTCAACAGAGGAATCTTCAACACAGACGGTTTCACCCCCTGCAGTGGCCACTGCTACAGCCACAGAGGAAACGTCAAGTACAATAACTCCTGGCCCTAATCAAGCATCAATTTCAACAGAAAGGCATCTGACTGACGTTTCCGCCACCAAGTCCACTACGATGGAAGCCACCTCAACAATGTCCACTCTGGAATCTACAGAAGCAACGTCGACCACACAAACAAGAGAACTGTTGACTGTTTCCACTGAATCGGCCTCCACAGACACTGCCTCTCTTGCTACTGCATCTTCATCTTCCTCAGTGGAGCCAACGACGCAAGAAACCACAGCGACTGGGGCGTCTTCAACCTCTACTGCTTCAACAACAGAGGAAAGCTCGACGTCAGAAATGGTGACTGACGCATCCTCAGCTGTAACAGAAACTACATCTACCACAACAATTTCTTCTGCCACAGAGACATCAACCGAGACCTCCACGCTTTCAACTCTGTTGACACCCACCACGAGAGAGACTATCACACCATCAATCGAACCGACAACAGCTGCTTCCACTCGGACAACAGAGCTCTCCACTGATACAACAATGGGAGAAGCGTCCACGGTATCAGAAGCTAGCACTGAGTCTACCCCCTCGGAAACAACCTTCCAAGTCACAAACACGGGATCTACTCTTTCTCAGCAATCCACCACCTCAACATCAGCTTCAGAGAGTACTACTGAAGCAATGACCTCTTCAGTGTTTAGCTCGATCAGTGAAGCAAGCACCTCCGAGTCCACGTTCAGCAGCCAAGCCCAATATACCACTCAAGGCTCAACAGAGGAATCTTCAACACAGACGGTTTCACCCCCTGCAGTGGCCACTGCTACAGCCACAGAGGAAACGTCAAGTACAATAACTCCTGGCCCTTATCAAGCATCAATTTCAACAGAAAGGCATCTGACTGACGTTTCCGCCACCAAGTCCACTACGATGGAAGCCACCTCAACAATGTCCACTCTGGAATCTACAGAAGCAACGTCGACCACACAAACAAGTGAACCGTTGACTGTTTCCACTGAATCGGCCTCCACAGACACTGCCTCTCTTGCTACTGCATCTTCATCTTCCTCAGTGGAGCCAACGACGCAAGAAACCACAGCGACTGGGGCGTCTTCAACCTCTACTGCTTCAACAACAGAGGAAAGCTCGACGTCAGAAATGGTGACTGACGCATCCTCAGCTGTAACAGAAACTACATCTACCACAACCATTTCTTCTGCCACAGAGTCATCAACCGAGACCTCCACGCTTTCAACTCTGTTGACACCCACCACGAGAGAGACTATCACACCATCAATCGAACCGACAACAGCTGCTTCCATTCGGACAACAGAGCTCTCCACTGATACAACAATGGGAGAAGCGTCCACGGTATCAGAAGCTAGCACTGAGTCTACCCCCTCGGAAACAACCTTCCAAGTCACAAACACAGGATCTACTCTTTCTCAGCAATCCACCACCTCAACATCAGCTTCAGAGAGTACCACTGAAGCAATGACCTCTTCAGTGTTTAGCTCGATCAGTGAAGCAAGCACCTCCGAGTCCACGTTCAGCAGCCAAGCCCAATATACCACTCAAGGCTCAACAGAGGAATCTTCAACACAGACGGTTTCACCCCCTGCAGTGGCCACTGCTACAGCCACAGAGGAAACGTCAAGTACAATAACTCCTGGCCCTTATCAAGCATCAATTTCAACAGAAAGGCATCTGACTGACGTTTCCGCCACCACGTCCACTACGATGGAAGCCACCTCAACAATGTCCACTCTGGAATCTACAGAAGCAACGTCGACCACACAAACAAGTGAACCGTTGACTGTTTCCACTGAATCGGCCTCCACAGACACTGCCTCTCTTGCTACTGCATCTTCATCTTCCTCAGTGGAGCCAACGACGCAAGAAACCACAGCGACTGGGGCGTCTTCAACCTCTACTGCTTCAACAACAGAGGAAAGCTCGACGTCAGAAATGGTGACTGACGCATCCTCAGCTGTAACAGAAACTACATCTACCACAACAATTTCTTCTGCCACAGAGACATCAACCGAGACCTCCACGCTTTCAACTCTGTTGACACCCACCACGAGAGAGACTATCACACCATCAATCGAACCGACAACAGCTGCTTCCACTCGGACAACAGAGCTCTCCACTGATACAACAATGGGAGAAGCGTCCACGGTATCAGAAGCTAGCACTGAGTCTACCCCCTCGGAAACAACCTTCCAAGTCACAAACACGGGATCTACTCTTTCTCAGCAATCCACCACCTCAACATCAGCTTCAGAGAGTACTACTGAAGCAATGACCTCTTCAGTGTTTAGCTCGATCAGTGAAGCAAGCACCTCCGAGTCCACGTTCAGCAGCCAAGCCCAATATACCACTCAAGGCTCAACAGAGGAATCTTCAACACAGACGGTTTCACCCCCTGCAGTGGCCACTGCTACAGCCACAGAGGAAACGTCAAGTACAATAACTCCTGGCCCTTATCAAGCATCAATTTCAACAGAAAGGCATCTGACTGACGTTTCCGCCACCACGTCCACTACGATGGAAGCCACCTCAACAATGTCCACTCTGGAATCTACAGAAGCAACGTCGACCACACAAACAAGTGAACTGTTGACTGTTTCCACTGAATCGGCCTCCACAGACACTGCCTCTCTTGCTACTGCATCTTCATCTTCCTCAGTGGAGCCAACGACGCAAGAAACCACAGCGACTGGGGCGTCTTCAACCTCTACTGCTTCAACAACAGAGGAAAGCTCGACGTCAGAAATGGTGACTGACGCATCCTCAGCTGTAACAGAAACTACATCTACCACAACAATTTCTTCTGCCCCAGAGACATCAACCGAGACCTCCACGCTTTCAACTCTGTTGACACCCACCACGAGAGAGACTATCACACCATCAATCGAACCGACAACAGCTGCTTCCACTCGGACAACAGAGCTCTCCACTGATACAACAATGGGAGAAGCGTCCACGGTATCAGAAGCTAGCACTGAGTCTACCCCCTCGGAAACAACCTTCCAAGTCACAAACACGGGATCTACTCTTTCTCAGCAATCCACCACCTCAACATCAGCTTCAGAGAGTACTACTGAAGCAATGACCTCTTCAGTGTTTAGCTCGATCAGTGAAGCAAGCACCTCCGAGTCCACTTTCAGCAGCCAAGCCCAATATACCACTCAAGGCTCAACAGAGGAATCTTCAACACAGACAGTTTCACCCCCTGCAGTGGCCACTGCTACAGCCACAGAGGAAACGTCAAGTACAATAACTCCTGGCCCTTATCAAGCATCAATTTCAACAGAAAGGCATCTGACTGACGTTTCCGCCACCAAGTCCACTACGATGGAAGCCACCTCAACAATGTCCACTCTGGAATCTACAGAAGCAACGTCGACCACACAAACAAGTGAACCGTTGACTGTTTCCACTGAATCGGCCTCCACAGACACTGCCTCTCTTGCTACTGCATCTTCATCTTCCTCAGTGGAGCCAACGACGCCAGAAACCACAGCGACTGGGGCGTCTTCAACCTCTACATCTTCAACAACAGAGGAAAGCTCGACGTCAGAAATGGTGACTGACGCATCCTCAGCTGTAACAGAAACTACATCTACCACAACAATTTCTTCTGCCCCAGAGACATCAACCGAGACCTCCACGCTTTCAACTCTGTTGACACCCACCACGAGAGAGACTATCACCCCATCAATCGAACCGACAACAGCTGCTTCCATTCGGACAACAGAGCTCTCCACTGATACAACAATGGGAGAAGCGTCCACGGTATCAGAAGCTAGCACTGAGTCTACCCCCTCGGAAACAACCTTCCAAGTCACAAACACAGGATCTACTCTTTCTCAGCAATCCACCACCTCAAC
The DNA here is from genome assembly GCF_023055435.1 of Haliotis rufescens. Classification (NCBI taxonomy): domain Eukaryota; kingdom Metazoa; phylum Mollusca; class Gastropoda; order Lepetellida; family Haliotidae; genus Haliotis; species Haliotis rufescens. The sequence continues at coordinate 5,655,153 of NW_025964013.1, forward strand.
ATCAGCTTCAGAGAGTACCACTGAAGCAATGACCTCTTCAGTGTTTAGCTCGATCAGTGAAGCAAGCACCTCCGAGTCCACGTTCAGCAGCCAAGCCCAATATACCACTCAAGGCTCAACAGAGGAATCTTCAACACAGACAGTTTCACCCCCTGCAGTGGCCACTGCTACAGCCACAGAGGAAACGTCAAGTACCATAACTCCTGGCCCTTATCAAGCATCAATTTCAACAGAAAGGCATCTGACTGACGTTTCCGCCACCACGTCCACTACGATGGAAGCCACCTCAACAATGTCCACTCTGGAATCTACAGAAGCAACGTCGACCACACAAACAAGTGAACCGTTGACTGTTTCCACTGAATCGGCCTCCACAGACACTGCCTCTCTTGCTACTGCATCTTCATCTTCCTCAGTGGAGCCAACGACGCAAGAAACCACAGCGACTGGGGCGTCTTCAACCTCTACTGCTTCAACAACAGAGGAAAGCTCGACGTCAGAAATGGTGACTGACGCATCCTCAGCTGTAACAGAAACTACATCTACCACAACAATTTCTTCTGCCCCAGACACATCAACCGAGACCTCCACGCTTTCAACTCTGTTGACACCCACCACGAGAGAGACTATCACCCCATCAATCGAACCGACAACAGCTGCTTCCACTCGGACAACAGAGCTCTCCACTGATACAACAATGGGAGAAGCGTCCACGGTATCAGAAGCTAGCACTGACTCTACCCCCTCGGAAACAACCTTCCAAGTCACAAACACAGGATCTACTCTTTCTCAGCAATCCACCACCTCAACATCAGCTTCAGAGAGTACTACTGAAGCAATGACCTCTTCAGTGTTTAGCTCGATCAGTGAAGCAAGCACCTCCGAGTCCACGTTCAGCAGCCAAGCCCAATATACCACTCAAGGCTCAACAGAGGAATCTTCAACACAGACAGTTGCACCCCCTGCAGTGGCCACTGCTACAGCCACAGAGGAAACGTCAAGTACAATAACTCCTGGTCCTTATCAAGCATCAATTTCAACAGAAAGGCATCTGACTGACGTTTCCGCCACCACATCCACTACGATGGAAGCCACCTCAACAATGTCCACTCTGGAATCTACAGAAGCAACGTCGACCACACAAACAAGTGAACCGTTGACTGTTTCCACTGAATCGGCCTCCACAGACACTGCCTCTCTTGCCACTGCATCTTCATCTTCCTCAGTGGAGCCAACGACGCAAGAAACCACAGCGACTGGGGCGTCTTCAACCTCTACTGCTTCAACAACAGAGGAAAGCTCGACGTCAGAAATGGTGACTGACGCATCCTCAGCTGTAACAGAAACTACATCTACCACAACCATTTCTTCTGCCACAGAGACATCAACCGAGGCCTCCACGCTTTCAACTATGTTGACACCCACCACGAGAGAGACTATCACCCCATCAATCGAACCGACAACAGCTGCTTCCACTCGGACAACAGAGCTCTCCACTGATACAACAATGGGAGAAGCGTCCACGGTATCAGAAGCTAGCACTGACTCTACCCCCTCGGAAACAACCTTCCAAGTCAAAAACACGGGATCTACTCTTTCTCAGCAATCCACCACCTCAACATCAGCTTCAGAGAGTACTACTGAAGCAATGACCTCTTCAGTGTTTAGCTCGATCAGTGAAGCAAGCACCTCCGAGTCCACGTTCAGCAGCCAAGCCCAATATACCACTCAAGGCTCAACAGAGGAATCTTCAACACAGACGGTTTCACCCCCTGCAGTGGCCACTGCTACAGCCACAGAGGAAACGTCAAGTACAATAACTCCTGGCCCTTATCAAGCATCAATTTCAACAGAAAGGCATCTGACTGACGTTTCCGCCACCAAGTCCACTACGATGGAAGCCACCTCAACAATGTCCACTCTGGAATCTACAGAAGCAACGTCGACCACACAAACAAGTGAACCGTTGACTGTTTCCACTGAATCGGCCTCCACAGACACTGCCTCTCTTGCTTCTGCATCTTCATCTTCCTCAGTGGAGCCAACGACGCAAGAAACCACAGCGACTGGGGCGTCTTCAACCTCTACTGCTTCAACAACAGAGGAAAGCTCGACGTCAGAAATGGTGACTGACGCATCCACAGCTGTAACAGAAACTACATCTACCACAACCATTTCTTCTGCCACAGAGACATCAAGCGAGACCTCCACGCTTTCAACTCTGTTGACACCCACCACGAGAGAGACTATCACACCATCAATCGAACCGACAACAGCTGCTTCCACTCGGACAACAGAGCTCTCCACTGATACAACAATGGGAGAAGCGTCCACGGTATCAGAAGCTAGCACTGACTCTACCCCCTCGGAAACAACCTTCCAAGTCACAAACACGGGATCTACTCTTTCTCAGCAATCCACCACCTCAACATCAGCTTCAGAGAGTACTACTGAAGCAATGACCTCTTCAGTGTTTAGCTCGATCAGTGAAGCAAGCACCTCCGAGTCCACGTTCAGCAGCCAAGCCCAATATACCACTCAAGGCTCAACAGAGGAATCTTCAACACAGACGGTTTCACCCCCTGCAGTGGCCACTGCTACAGCCACAGAGGAAACGTCAAGTACAATAACTCCTGGCCCTTATCAAGCATCAATTTCAACAGAAAGGCATCTGACTGACGTTTCCGCCACCAAGTCCACTACGATGGAAGCCACCTCAACAATGTCCACTCTGGAATCTACAGAAGCAACGTCGACCACACAAACAAGTGAACCGTTGACTGTTTCCACTGAATCGGCCTCCACAGACACTGCCTCTCTTGCCACTGCATCTTCATCTTCCTCAGTGGAGCCAACGACGCAAGAAACCACAGCGACTGGGGCGTCTTCAACCTCTACTGCTTCAACAACAGAGGAAAGCTCGACGTCAGAAATTGTGACTGACGCATCCTCAGCTGTAACAGAAACTACATCTACCACAACAATTTCTTCTGCCACAGAGACATCAACCGAGACCTCCACGCTTTCAACTCTGTTGACACCCACCACGAGAGAGACTATCACCCCATCAATCGAACCGACAACAGCTGCTTCCACTCGGACAACAGAGCTCTCCACTGATACAACAATGGGAGAAGCGTCCACGGTATCAGAAGCTAGCACTGACTCTACCCCCTCGGAAACAACCTTCCAAGTCACAAACACAGGATCTACTCTTTCTCAGCAATCCACCACCTCAACATCAGCTTCAGAGAGTACTACTGAAGCAATGACCTCTTCAGTGTTTAGCTCGATCAATGAAGCAAGCACCTCCGAGTCCACGTTCAGCAGCCAAGCCCAATATACCACTCAAGGCTCAACAGAGGAATCTTCAACACAGACAGTTGCACCCCCTGCAGTGGCCACTGCTACAGCCACAGAGGAAACGTCAAGTACAATAACTCCTGGCCCTTATCAAGCATCAATTTCAACAGAAAGGCATCTGACTGACGTTTCCGCCACCACATCCACTACGATGGAAGCCACCTCAACAATGTCCACTCTGGAATCTACAGAAGCAACGTCGACCACACAAACAAGTGAACCGTTGACTGTTTCCACTGAATCGGCCTCCACAGACACTGCCTCTCTTGCCACTGCATCTTCATCTTCCTCAGTGGAGCCAACGACGCAAGAAACCACAGCGACTGGGGCGTCTTCAACCTCTACTGCTTCAACAACAGAGGAAAGCTCGACGTCAGAAATGGTGACTGACGCATCCTCAGCTGTAACAGAAACTACATCTACCACAACAATTTCTTCTGCCACAGAGACATCAACCGAGACCTCCACGCTTTCAACTCTGTTGACACCCACCACGAGAGAGACTATCACCCCATCAATCGAACCGACAACAGCTGCTTCCACTCGGACAACAGAGCTCTCCACTGATACAACAATGGGAGAAGCGTCCACGGTATCAGAAGCTAGCACTGACTCTACCCCCTCGGAAACAACCTTCCAAGTCACAAACACAGGATCTACTCTTTCTCAGCAATCCACCACCTCAACATCAGCTTCAGAGAGTACTACTGAAGCAATGACCTCTTCAGTGTTTAGCTCGATCAATGAAGCAAGCACCTCCGAGTCCACGTTCAGCAGCCAAGCCCAATATACCACTCAAGGCTCAACAGAGGAATCTTCAACACAGACAGTTGCACCCCCTGCAGTGGCCACTGCTACAGCCACAGAGGAAACGTCAAGTACAATAACTCCTGGCCCTTATCAAGCATCAATTTCAACAGAAAGGCATCTGACTGACGTTTCCGCCACCACGTCCACTACGATGGAAGCCACCTCAACAATGTCCACTCTGGAATCTACAGAAGCAACGTCGACCACACAAACAAGTGAACCGTTGACTGTTTCCACTGAATCGGCCTCCACAGACACTGCCTCTCTTGCTTCTGCATCTTCATCTTCCTCAGTGGAGCCAACGACGCAAGAAACCACAGCGACTGGGGCGTCTTCAACCTCTACTGCTTCAACAACAGAGGAAAGCTCGACGTCAGAAATGGTGACTGACGCATCCACAGCTGTAACAGAAACTACATCTACCACAACCATTTCTTCTGCCACAGAGACATCAAGCGAGACCTCCACGCTTTCAACTCTGTTGACACCCACCACGAGAGAGACTATCACACCATCAATCGAACCGACAACAGCTGCTTCCACTCGGACAACAGAGCTCTCCACTGATACAACAATGGGAGAAGCGTCCACGGTATCAGAAGCTAGCACTGACTCTACCCCCTCGGAAACAACCTTCCAAGTCACAAACACGGGATCTACTCTTTCTCAGCAATCCACCACCTCAACATCAGCTTCACAGAGTACTACTGAAGCAATGACCTCTTCAGTGTTTAGCTCGATCAGTGAAGCAAGCACCTCCGAGTCCACGTTCAGCAGCCAAGCCCAATATACCACTCAAGGCTCAACAGAGGAATCTTCAACACAGACGGTTTCACCCCCTGCAGTGGCCACTGCTACAGCAACAGAGGAAACGTCAAGTACAATAACTCCTGGTCCTTATCAAGCATCAATTTCAACAGAAAGGCATCTGACTGACGTTTCCGCCACCACATCCACTACGATGGAAGCCACCTCAACAATGTCCACTCTGGAATCTACAGAAGCAACGTCGACCACACAAACAAGTGAACCGTTGACTGTTTCCACTGAATCGGCCTCCACAGACACTGCCTCTCTTGCTACTGCATCTTCATCTTCCTCAGTGGAGCCAACGACGCAAGAAACCACAGCGACTGGGGCGTCTTCAACCTCTACTGCTTCAACAACAGAGGAAAGCTCGAAGTCAGAAATGGTGACTGACGCATCCACAGCTGTAACAGAAACTACATCTACCACAACAATTTCTTCTGCCACAGAGACATCAACCGAGACCTCCACGCTTTCAACTCTGTTGACACCAACCACGAAAAAGACTATCACACCATCAATCGAACCGACAACAGCTGCTTCCACTCGGACAACAGAGCTCTCCACTGATACAACAATGGGAGAAGCGTCCACGGTATCAGAAGCTAGCACTGACTCTACCCCCTCGGAAACAACCTTCCAAGTCACAAACACGGGATCTACTCTTTCTCAGCAATCCACCACCTCAACATCAGCTTCAGAGAGTACTACTGAAGCAATGACCTCTTCAGTGTTTAGCTCGATCAGTGAAGCAAGCACCTCCGAGTCCACGTTCAGCAGCCAAGCCCAATATACCACTCAAGGCTCAACAGAGGAATCTTCAACACAGACAGTTGCACCCCCTGCAGTGGCCACTGCTACAGCAACAGAGGAAACGTCAAGTACAATAACTCCTGGCCCTTATCAAGCATCAACTTCAACAGAAAGGCATCTGACTGACGTTTCCGCCACCACGTCCACTACGATGGAAGCCACCTCAACAATGTCCACTCTGGAATCTACAGAAGCAACGTCGACCACACAAACAAGTGAACCGTTGACTGTTTCCACTGAATCGGCCTCCACAGACACTGCCTCTCTTGCCACTGCATCTTCATCTTCCTCAGTGGAGCCAACGACGCAAGAAACCACAGCGACTGGGGCGTCTTCAACCTCTACTGCTTCAACAACAGAGGAAAGCTCGACGTCAGAAATGGTGACTGACGCATCCACAGCTGTAACAGAAACTACATCTACCACAACCATTTTTTCTGCCCCAGAGACATCAAGCGAGACCTCCACGCTTTCAACTCTGTTGACACCCACCACGAGAGAGACTATCACCCCATCAATCGAACCGACAACAGCTGCTTCCACTCGGACAACAGAGCTCTCCACTGATACAACAATGGGAGAAGCGTCCACGGTATCAGAAGCTAGCACTGACTCTACCCCCTCGGAAACAACCTTCCAAGTCACAAACACAGGATCTACTCTTTCTCAGCAATCCACCACCTCAACATCAGCTTCAGAGAGTACTACTGAAGCAATGACCTCTTCAGTGTTTAGCTCGATCAGTGAAGCAAGCACCTCCGAGTTCACGTTCAGCAGCCAAGCCCAATATACCAATCAAGGTTCAACAGAGGAATCTTCAACACAGACGGTTTCACCCCCTGCAGTGGCCACTGCTACAGCCACAGAGGAAACGTCAAGTACAATAACTCCTGGCCCTTATCAAGCATCAACAGAGGAATCTTCAACACAGACAGTTGCACCCCCTGCAGTGGCCACTGCTACAGCAACAGAGGAAACGTCAAGTACAATAACTCCTGGCCCTTATCAAGCATCAATTTCAACAGAAAGGCATCTGACTGACGTTTCCGCCACCACGTCCACTACGATGGAAGCCACCTCAACAATGTCCACTCTGGAATCTACAGAAGCAACGTCGACCACACAAACAAGTGAACCGTTGACTGTGTCCACTGAATCGGCCTCCACAGACACTGCCTCTCTTGCTACTGCATCTTCATCTTCCTCAGTGGAGCCAACGACGCAAGAAACCACAGCGACTGGGGCGTCTTCAACCTCTACTGCTTCAACAACAGAGGAAAGCTCGACGTCAGAAATGGTGACTGACGCATCCTCAGCTGTAACAGAAACTACATCTACCACAACCATTTCTTCTGCCACAGAGACATCAACCGAGACCTCCACGCTTTCAACTCTGTTGACACCAACCACGAAAAAGACTATCACCCCGTCAATCGAACCGAAAACAGCTGCTTCCACTCGGACAACAGAGCTCTCCACTAATACAGCAATGGGAGAATCGTCCACGGTATCAGAAGCTAGCACTGAGTCTACCCCCTCGGAAACAACCTTCCAAGTCAAAAACACAGGATCTACTCTTTCTCAGCAATCCACCACCTCAACATCAGCTTCACAGAGTACTACTGAAGCAATGACCTCTTCAGTGTTTAGCTCGATCAGTGAAGCAAGCACCTCCGAGTCCACGTTCAGCAGCCAAGCCCAATATACCACTCAAGGCTCAACAGAGGAATCTTCAACACAGACGGTTTCACCCCCTGCAGTGGCCACTGCTACAGCCACAGAGGAAACGTCAAGTACAATAACTCCTGGCCCTTATCAAGCATCAATTTCAACAGAAAGGCATCTGACTGACGTTTCCGCCACCACGTCCACTACGATGGAAGCCACCTCAACAATGTCCACTCTGGAATCTACAGAAGCAACGTCGACCACACAAACAAGTGAACCGTTGACTGTTTCCACTGAATCGGCCTCCACAGACACTGCCTCTCTTGCCACTGCATCTTCATCTTCCTCAGTGGAGCCAACGACGCAAGAAACCACAGCGACTGGGGCGTCTTCAACCTCTACTGCTTCAACAACAGAGGAAAGCTCGACGTCAGAAATGGTGACTGACGCATCCACAGCTGTAACAGAAACTACATCTACCACAACCATTTTTTCTGCCCCAGAGACATCAAGCGAGACCTCCACGCTTTCAACTCTGTTGACACCCACCACGAGAGAGACTATCACCCCATCAATCGAACCGACAACAGCTGCTTCCACTCGGACAACAGAGCTCTCCACTGATACAACAATGGGAGAAGCGTCCACGGTATCAGAAGCTAGCACTGACTCTACCCCCTCGGAAACAACCTTCCAAGTCACAAACACAGGATCTACTCTTTCTCAGCAATCCACCACCTCAACATCAGCTTCAGAGAGTACTACTGAAGCAATGACCTCTTCAGTGTTTAGCTCGATCAGTGAAGCAAGCACCTCCGAGTTCACGTTCAGCAGCCAAGCCCAATATACCAATCAAGGTTCAACAGAGGAATCTTCAACACAGACGGTTTCACCCCCTGCAGTGGCCACTGCTACAGCCACAGAGGAAACGTCAAGTACAATAACTCCTGGCCCTTATCAAGCATCAACAGAGGAATCTTCAACACAGACAGTTGCACCCCCTGCAGTGGCCACTGCTACAGCAACAGAGGAAACGTCAAGTACCATAACTCCTGGCCCTTATCAAGCATCAATTTCAACAGAAAGGCATCTGACTGACGTTTCCGCCACCACGTCCACTACGATGGAAGCCACCTCAACAATGTCCACTCTGGAATCTACAGAAGCAACGTCGACCACACAAACAAGTGAACCGTTGACTGTGTCCACTGAATCGGCCTCCACAGACACTGCCTCTCTTGCTACTGCATCTTCATCTTCCTCAGTGGAGCCAACGACGCAAGAAACCACAGCGACTGGGGCGTCTTCAACCTCTACTGCTTCAACAACAGAGGAAAGCTCGACGTCAGAAATGGTGACTGACGCATCCTCAGCTGTAACAGAAACTACATCTACCACAACCATTTCTTCTGCCACAGAGACATCAACCGAGACCTCCACGCTTTCAACTCTGTTGACACCAACCACGAAAAAGACTATCACCCCGTCAATCGAACCGAAAACAGCTGCTTCCACTCGGACAACAGAGCTCTCCACTAATACAGCAATGGGAGAATCGTCCACGGTATCAGAAGCTAGCACTGAGTCTACCCCCTCGGAAACAACCTTCCAAGTCAAAAACACAGGATCTACTCTTTCTCAGCAATCCACCACCTCAACATCAGCTTCACAGAGTACTACTGAAGCAATGACCTCTTCAGTGTTTAGCTCGATCAGTGAAGCAAGCACCTCCGAGTCCACGTTCAGCAGCCAAGCCCAATATACCACTCAAGGCTCAACAGAGGAATCTTCAACACAGACGGTTTCACCCCCTGCAGTGGCCACTGCTACAGCCACAGAGGAAACGTCAAGTACAATAACTCCTGGCCCTTATCAAGCATCAATTTCAACAGAAAGGCATATGACTGACGTTTCCGCCACCAAGTCCACTACGATGGAAGCCACCTCAACAATGTCCACTCTGGAATCTACAGAAGCAACGTCGACCACACAAACAAGTGAACCGTTGACTGTTTCCACTGAATCGGCCTCCACAGACACTGCCTCTCTTGCTACTGCATCTTCATCTTCCTCAGTGGAGCCAACGACGCAAGAAACCACAGCGACTGGGGCGTCTTCAACCTCTACTGCTTCAACAACAGAGGAAAGCTCGACGTCAGAAATGGTGACTGACGCATCCTCAATCGTAACAGAAACTACATCTACCACAACAATTTCTTCTGCCCCAGAGACATCAACCGAGACCTCCACGCTTTCAACTCTGTTGACACCCACCACGAGAGAGACTATCACCCCATCAATCGAACCGACAACAGCTGCTTCCACTCGGACAACAGAGCTCTCCACTGATACAACAATGGGAGAAGCGTCCACGGTATCAGAAGCTAGCACTGAGTCTACCCCCTCGGAAACAACCTTCCAAGTCACAAACACAGGATCTACTCTTTCTCAGCAATCCACCACCTCAACATCAGCTTCAGAGAGTACTACTGAAGCAATGACCTCTTCAGTGTTTAGCTCGATCAGTGAAGCAAGCACCTCCGAGTTCACGTTCAGCAGCCAAGCCCAATATACCAATCAAGGTTCAACAGAGGAATCTTCAACACAGACGGTTTCACCCCCTGCAGTGGCCACTGCTACAGCCACAGAGGAAACGTCAAGTACAATAACTCCTGGCCCTTATCAAGCATCAATTTCAACAGAAAGGCATCTGACTGACGTTTCCGCCACCAAGTCCACTACGATGGAAGCCACCTCAACAATGTCCACTCTGGAATCTACAGAAGCAACGTCGACCACACAAACAAGTGAACCGTTGACTGTTTCCACTGAATCGGCCTCCACAGACACTGCCTCTCTTGCTACTGCATCTTCATCTTACTCAGTGGAGCCAACGACGCAAGAAACCACAGCGACTTGGGCGTCTTCAACCTCTACTGCTTCAACAACAGAGGAAAGCTCGACGTCAGAAATGGTGACTGACGCATCCTCAATCGTAACAGAAACTACATCTACCACAACAATTTCTTCTGCCACAGAGACATCAACCGAGACCTCCACGCTTTCAACTCTGTTGACACCCACCACGAAAGAGACTATCACCCCATCAATCGAACCGACAACAGCTGCTTCCACTCGGACAACAGAGCTCTCCACTGATACAACAATGGGAGAAGCGTCCACGGTATCAGAAGCTAGCACTGAGTCTACCCCCTCGGAAACAACCTTCCAAGTCACAAACACAGGATCTACTCTTTCTCAGCAATCCACCACCTCAACATCAGCTTCAGAGAGTACTACTGAAGCAATGACCTCTTCAGTGTTTAGCTCGATCAGTGAAGCAAGCACCTCCGAGTTCACGTTCAGCAGCCAAGCCCAATATACCAATCAAGGTTCAACAGAGGAATCTTCAACACAGACGGTTTCACCCCCTGCAGTGGCCACTGCTACAGCCACAGAGGAAACGTCAAGTACAATAACTCCTGGCCCTTATCAAGCATCAACAGAGGAATCTTCAACACAGACAGTTGCACCCCCTGCAGTGGCCACTGCTACAGCAACAGAGGAAACGTCAAGTACCATAACTCCTGGCCCTTATCAAGCATCAATTTCAACAGAAAGGCATCTGACTGACGTTTCCGCCACCACGTCCACTACGATGGAAGCCACCTCAACAATGTCCACTCTGGAATCTACAGAAGCAACGTCGACCACACAAACAAGTGAACCGTTGACTGTGTCCACTGAATCGGCCTCCACAGACACTGCCTCTCTTGCTACTGCATCTTCATCTTCCTCAGTGGAGCCAACGACGCAAGAAACCACAGCGACTGGGGCGTCTTCAACCTCTACTGCTTCAACAACAGAGGAAAGCTCGACGTCAGAAATGGTGACTGACGCATCCTCAGCTGTAACAGAAACTACATCTACCACAACCATTTCTTCTGCCACAGAGACATCAACCGAGACCTCCACGCTTTCAACTCTGTTGACACCAACCACGAAAAAGACTATCACCCCGTCAATCGAACCGAAAACAGCTGCTTCCACTCGGACAACAGAGCTCCCCACTAATACAGCAATGGGAGAAGCGTCCACGGTATCAGAAGCTAGCACTGACTCTACCCCCTCGGAAACAACCTTCCAAGTCACAAACACAGGATCTACTCTTTCGCAGCAATCCACCACCTTATCAGCTTCAGAGAGTACCACTGAAGCAATGACCTCTTCAGTGTTTATGTCGACCAGTGAAGCAAGCACCTCCGAGTCCACGTTCAGCAGCCAAGCCCAATATACCACTCAAGGCTCAACAGAGGAATCTTCAACACAGACAGTTTCACCCCCTGCAGTGGCCACTGCTACAGCCACAGAGGAAACGTCAAGTACGATAACTCCTGGCCCTTATCAAGCATCAATTTCAACAGAAAGGCATCTGACTGACGTTTCCGCCACCACGTCCAATACGATGGAAGCCACCTCAACAATGTCCACTCTGGAATCTACAGAAGCAACGTCGACCACACAAACAAGTGAAACGTTGACTGTTTCCACTGAATCGGCCTCCACAGACACTGCCTCTCTTGCTACTGCATCTTCATCTTCCTCAGTGGAGCCAACGACACAAGAAACCACAGCGGCTGGGGCGTCTTCAGCCTCTACTGCTTCAACAACAGAGGAAAGCTCGACGTCAGAAATGGTGACTGACGCATCCTCAACAGAAACTACATCTACCACAACCATTTCTTCTGCCACAGAGACATCAACCGAGACCTCCACGCTTTCAACTCTGTTGACACCAACCACGAAAGAGATTTTCACACCATCAATCGAACCGACAACAGCTGCTTCCACTCGGACAACAGAGCTCTCCACTGATACAACAATGGGAGGAGCGTCCACGGTATCAGAAGCTAGCACTGACTCTACCCCCTCGGAAACAACGTTCCAAGTCACAAACACAGGATCTACTCTTTCTCAGCAATCCACCACCTCAACATCAGCTTCACAGAGTACCACTGAAGCAATGACCTCTTCAGTGTTAAGCTCGGCCAGTGCAGCAAGCACCTCCGAGTCAACGTTCAGCAGCCAAGCCCAATATACCACTCAAGGCTCAACAGAGGAATCTTCAACACAGACGGTTTCACCCCCGGCAGTGGCCACTGCTACAGCCACAGAGGAAACGTCTAGTACCATAACTCCTGGCCCTTATCAAGCATCAATTTCAACAGATAGGCAGCTGACTGACGTTTCCGCCACCAAGTCCACTACGATGAAAGCCACCTCAACAATGTCCACTCTGGAATCTACAGAAACAACGTCGACCACACAAACAAGTGAAACGTTGACTGTTTCCACTGAATCGGCCTCCATAGACACTGCCTCTCTTGCCACTGCATATTCATCTTCCTCAGTGGAGCCAACGACGCAAGAAACCACAGCGACTTGGGCGTCTTCAACCTCTACTGCTTCAACAACAGAGGAAAGCTCGACGTCAGAAATGGTGACTGACGCATCCTCAGCTGTAACAGAAACTACATCTACCACAACCATTTCTTCTGCCACAGAGACATCAAGCGAGACCTCCACGCTTTCAACTCTGTTGACACCCACCACGAAAGAGATTTTCACACCATCAATCGAGACCTCCACGCTTATATCATCTACAGAACAATGTAGCGCAAGTCAGTATCTTCCCATTATATATGGTATATTTAGAAGGTGTACTGCCTGTATGAGTCTTGGTCGGTCGCTTGGTATCCGGTGTATCCGTAGTTTAAATGTGTTAATATTTTTATGAATGTGTCTTGTAATACATTAAAACGTTTTCACTTAAGCTAAGTGTATTCAAGCACAAGTTAAACTGAAATTGCTAATAGAACAACCTTTTTAGTAGACGATGAATCTTGCCCTGCAAAACTTCACATTGTAACTCTGTGGACTCTTTTCCAGAATCAACAAAGGCAATGTTTTCATTAGATATACAGTGCAACAGTTCTTTGAAGAGTGAAAATGTCCAACAACTGGGGATGATGGTGAATGTATTTATATGTTATTCATGCTTTACTAACTTATTTGAGATTCATGTCAATATTTCTCATGGTGATCCCCATACTGTCACTTTAGTATGGACCTTGTTCATTAAAAGGGGGCGATGGGCTAGCCTAATGGTTAAAGCGTTCGCTCGTCACGCTGAAGGCCTGGGTTCGATTCCCCACATGGGTACAATGTGTGAAGCCTAATTCTGGTGTCCCCCGCCGTGATATTGCTGGAAAATGCTTAAAGCGGGGCAAACCCATACTCACTCTCTTCGTTAAAATCGTGTTCCGTACTAACTTCAACATCTGACACTGGCCAAACAGAATTTCAAAAGAACACATGGTTAAATAAATCCTAGGAAAGTCATTCTTCTAGCAATCATGAACACAGTGCATTCTAATTCCTATTTTTATTAATTCTCAAAATTTACTCAAACAAGTCACCTTTATAAGTTTCAGAATGAAGTGTTTGCAGATCTTCCTAACGTCACTGCAGTTGAAGTCTCGGTTGTGTAAGTAGTCAGTTCAGGTAACGTTTGCTAATAAATTAGTTGGCGGGCTACATCTTTTGGAACATGTCATGACAGCATAATGTTGGCTGTGATCGAAGCAAGTTTGTGTCTTGTCACATCTAACAATTCGACTGCATGAATTAAATTTACTCCTATGAATAAAAAATATCTTGAGGAGTTCATTTCCTGACATAAGTAACAGTAAAACAGTTATGTGTTCGCGTGGTTGCAACAAAACGAGAATATATCTTATCACTAATATCGGCAATCACGTTTGAAACATTTCTAGTTTAAATCTAGACCTCAAGATGGCGAGATTTGCATCTATACATGTTTGTCCTCTTGTATATTCTTTATACATCGAAGAAGACCGCCGCCGTGGTCTAGTGGTAGAGCGTCCGCCCGGATAGCGGAAGGTCCGGGGTTCGATCCCCGGGCGCGTCAAACCAAAAGACGTTAAAAGATGGTACTTGTTACTCTGTCTGGCGCTCGGCATTAAGGGGCTAAAACAAGGACTGGTCGGCTCGGAGTCAGTATACTGTGTCTGAGTGGGGTATTCATGTTAAACTGCGTCATGGTATCTCAGTGTGCTAACACTATAAATCGGCATCAGTCCGGGATAGTACAAGCAGGCACACACACGTGCATGCACGTCGCTATATAAATGAAATCATCTTTGACGCGACGTTAAACCCCATTTCACCTCACCTCACCTTGAAGAAATCATGCCAATGCTCAATCAAGCCAACAGAGAACAACATGAAGCGGTGTGTCTGTCTTGAGACTGGCGTCATTGTAGTTAGACTGATACTAAAATAGATGTGATGTAACAGTCTGTAGTGAAAAGTTCAAATAAAATACTCCCGTGAGTAACATTGCTTCGCGTTACATGAGCAATTTACATAGAGAGCAAATATGTGTAAATACGTCTTTGCAACACCTCCGAAATAGCTGCAAATTTAATCATGGGGTAATATTACTTTCGTAAAATAAATGCGTTCACAGTTTCATGAATATATTTAATCACTTAAATCAACATACATGATTAAAATAGTACATGCGTTCGGGGCAGCTGTGCATAGGGGACGGTGATGTAGTCTTGTGGTTAAAGTGCTAGCTCGTCAAGTCGTCGAAGTGCCGGGTTTGAAGCCCACATGGGTACAGTGTGTAAAACCACTAGCGCGTCACACTTCACCTCATTCCATGTTCAATGGAAATAGATTCTTCCGTTACATTAATATACCACTGAGTAGAAGTTAAAGTACACCCGATTTTTTCATAACTATAGTAATTTGAAAAAATTGGTTGTCCTTCAACTTCTTCTCAGTATTATGTATGTCCCAAGACGCGGGTTGCCAATAGTTTGACCTCTAATTATTGATACAGATATCTTACAACTTTCTTGCTGAATAATCATCTGCTAATACGAAAATAGACTGTGAAAAATGTGATTCCGTGTACCTCTTGTCTCCAGTGACAACGGTACCCTGCTCAAAGTACACCTGATATATGTGCCTGGACATAGACAAGACCCCCGCGACAAGCTCAGGTCAACCAACAGTTTAAGAAACTTTCTGGAATCCAAGGCACCCACGTTTCTTATTCCCAATACTTCCTGTGAAGTGAATGTCTTAACACCTCGTGTCTGTGACATCGACAAACAGACTTGTCAAGAAAAATGTGGTGAGTGGGGAGTAATCATTTCTTGTGTGATTCATTGGGTAGCGGGGCAAAATAATATGTTTATATATCCTATAACGGGTAGGTTTCTCGGCAGGAAAAAACAACGGATAAAAACGAAATCCGTTGGGGTCATATAGAGATGCGAAAATCAAAGGTCAAATGAGCCTCTTCCTCTGAAAAATATCAATAGCTTCTTCTCCTCTTGAAACATGTCCATAGCCTCTTCTCCTCTTGAAACATGTCCATAGCCTCTTCTCCTCTTGAAACATGTCAATAGCCTCTTCTCCTCTTGAAACATGTCAATAGCCTCTTCTCCTCTTGAAACATGTCCATAGCCTCTTCTCCTCTTGAAACATGTCCATAGCCTCTTCTCCTCTTGAAACATGTCCATAGCCTCTTCTCCTCTTGAAACATGTCAATAGCCTCTTCTCCTCTTGAAACATGTCAATAGCCTCTTCTCCTCTTGAAACATGTCCATAGCCTCTTCCCCTCCTGAAACATGCCTTTAGCCTTTCCCCCTGAGACATGTCAATAGTGTCTTCCCCTGAAAAATTAATCTTCTCCGTTCCTGTTGGCACCGACTCGTAAGTCATAACCGTTTGAACACACACTGTAGATCAGTTTTCTGTTTCAGTGGACATCGGGGTGAACGTCACCTACAACCCATGTTCCCTATACAACGCCACGGGGGACTGTAACGACGGGTACTGCATGGCTAACAACACTGACGCAATGTGCAGGTGACAACCACAGACTTCTCATAGACCTTTATATGCTGCTGATATCTCCAGGTTATATGTAACTGTTGATTTATACATATACATAAGACTTTATGGCCATAGTCAATATTCCATCTGGACTTACAATTTCAGATGCCCATCTACTCGCAATGGTGAGTTTTGTCAGTTCCTAGCAGTCCACGCCCCGAGACCCACCGTCCCTCCAAACGATGACTACCTTGTCTCCATCTTTGTTCCTGTCGCCATCATGGCCGTGGTCGCCCTTCTAGCATCGTGCTGTGGACTAGCAATGTACCGGAGACGTCGACGAAGACGCCGTCCTCCGCTTGATGACAGGTAAGGTTGGACATGCGTGTTCTGTGAGTGAGTGCATAGGTTGTCCCAACAGTATCTCAGTATGCGGTAGATTTACTTAACCTATTCAAAGCTTGGAAAAAAGTATTCTCGGTTCTCAAACACTTGGGTCCAGTTGTACAAAGCCATCTTAGCGCTAAGAGTATCTTAAGCTTATATGAAAGTATGGTTGTTTTCTTTGCCTGACATTATCAACACAATCTGGAATCTCAACTTTAAGTTACGGCTGGACCAAACGTCAGCCAATGTCCGATGTGATAATATTTTCGCTACCCATAGTGGACAGTGGACAGTAACAGAACCTCGTGTTGGTAAAGGACATCAGAGAAGTAATATAAAGACATTAGTTGTCACGGTAGGTCTATCCATTTATTTCAGAACTCATAGTCCATGTTTGTCGGGTGTTCTACTATAAATTTGGCACTCTTCTGTACTGTCCTCATTATTGTACTGTGTGTATAAGAGAATGTCTGTGGAGACACGGGTAGGAACAGTGCCCAAGAACACAACTGCCGACCGCAAGATAGTCCCCCAGAATGCAACTGCTGGCCGCAAGATACTCCCCAGAACAGTACTGCTGGCCGCAAGATACTCCCCAGAACACTACTGCTGGCCGCAAGATAGTCCCCAGAACACTACTGCTGGCCGCAAGATACTCCCCAGAACACTACTGCTGGCCGCAAGATACTTCCCAGAACATTACTGCTAGCCGCAAGATAGTCCCCAGAACACTACTGCTGGCCGCAAGATACTCCCCAGAACAGTACTGCTGGCCGCAAGATACTCCCCAGAACACTACTGCTAGCCGCAAGATGTGTCTACATTGCGTTGGGTGGTCAGACTCTAGGACTCCAAAAGGCAAGGGACGTTTTGTGTGTGGCGGGGGCTACCGGGAGGGCAGGACATGCTTACCCTTTACCCTGGTGCCATCGCCGATCTTCAGTGATCCATTCATATCTTTTTCACCACTATTTGGCCTTTCACGCCCAGTGGAATCTGTTTCTTCAGATAGTCGACCTGATTATTCGGCCTTTGCGTTTCCTATTATTCTTTCAGTCGTGTGTTGTCTGCCTGATTACTCGATTACTTACACGCCGCGCGGCGTAAAACAGGAAACACACACTAACCCGGATGTTGTTTCCTCCCTCTAGCGCCTCGTTCACCATGCCCACAAGTACCTTCCAACCTCGTTATACCCGCAACTGGCGCCAGTTCTCTAACTTCGGCAGCATGTCCAGCATGGGAGACGCCGACATCGAGGCACCTTCGTTCCGCGGCTTCGACTACCCCATCATCTACCCCCACGACGCCGACGATGACGACGTCACTGACGTGTTTTCCAGGCATAGCTCAGACGGTGAATAGCCATAGCATAACACGTTGAAATACGTAGAAGTCATTGACCGAGAAGGTGTTAATGTATAGTAATGTCAGGATGTATGTCCAAGGCAGGCACTACACCTCGCCTGTATACCCTAACATCTTTTGTTTGTTTGTTTATTTGTTGTTTAACGCCGCACTCAGCAATATTCCAGCTATATGACGGCGTCTGTAAATAATCGAGTCTGGACCAGACAATCCAGTGATTGGCATCATGAGCATCGATCCACGTAACTGGAATATGATGACATGCATCAACCAAGTCAGCGAGCCTGACCACCCGATCCCGTTAGTCGCGACAAGCTTAGTCGCCTTTTACGGCAAGCATAGGTTGCTGAAGACCTATTCTACCCTGGATCTTCATGGGTCCCCTAACATGTACACCCTTTTATCTCTGCAGCCTCCGCCATTAACCCGGTGTGGTACTTTGATGCTCTGGACCCGAATATTGATGTAAGTCTACCCGCCATGCTAAGCGTGAATAATATACATGTCATCTCGTGCCAATGAACTTACATACTGATATTTTGTTCTGATTTGCAGATACATTTGATTTAAAGACATCGTGTTTTCTTGATAATTATCGCACTTTGTATCCGACAAAAAGCAACTTCTCACTTAAATGTCAGGTTCTGTTTCACAAGTCACACACTTACGTAAGCCTGTGTGCAGTACATGATGTTGTATACTGTTCTTCAATGACTCTGTTTATCGTCATGCATTGGATATTTGGATATTTATATATTTATTTCAGTTTCGAATCGATAGGCCTGTAGTGCAGCCAACGCCCCTAATACCGTACCGTTAATGGTAAGTTTCACAATGCTCAGTATAATAATGAAAAACGAAAGCGTATTTTTAATCTCTTAACATTGCTCAAACTGTTACAGTACTTTACATGTTTCACGTATGATACAGAATTCAAACCCGCTGTCCATTCTATCACATAGGCTTCAAGCATAGGGTAAGTGAGTAGGGATAAGAATTTATGGATGAACAACTTCTTTATTACAATTAAGAGCTACGTTGAGGTGTAGGTTCTAACACCCTTATCAAGCAAGTGATATACAGAGTATGGTTGACAAGTATAAATACAGGTAGGAGGCAATGTTATAGGGTTAGTGGTAACACTTACACTCGTCAGTTAACTACATACAGATAGTGTAGACGATGGCATCAATCAAGGTCTTGAATGACAAGAATGTTGGGGGTTTTTGGGCGAATTTTTCGATAATTATTTATTGTTATACTATTGTTTTCATTGTAGAAATACAAACATTATGAATTTCCAATACTGACAAATACAGTGTCTAGATATCCATACAGTACAATCATATTGTATTTATTAATCCTGTTTATTCCACCAACAGTGTCTGACGTTATGACTGGTTGAATTCAAGAGATTTGTGCCAAGTATTTCGGTTTTCGTCAGGAAGGCTTAGAGACGGGTGTAGGTGAAGAAACGAGGTTTCATCTCCCGGAATTGTTTCAAGGTGAACTGACGCCCCCTACCGACGTGGTTCCCAGTCGATACAGGCTGAATATACACATTTCGCATGATCAGCCGGAGGAACGCAATAAAACATTGTCAGGACAGAAACAGTTCATATTCATCATTCAGAGTCTCATCACAAGTAGAAGATTCCGGTGACAAGGCAGACGTGGTACCAATTATATGTGGCTCAAGTCACATTGTGCGCCATGCTGTCCATTGAGTGTAATAGTAAATAGGTGTCTCCAAGCGCCAAAGGCAAAATAGTGGTGACGGTCATATGAATGAATCACTGAAAATCAGTGATGACACCAGGTGTTTGCGAAAGAGAAAGTATATCCGGTAATTAAGGAATATCATGATGTTTATTTTTATTTGTTGGGAGATCTGAAGGACTGTTAATCCATGCACACATCGGATGTTAACATCAATATGATTGTTCGGAAGTTGACATCGCAATCTGTTAATATAGCTATGGTATGGTAGGTTGTTGACGTAGCTGTGCCATGTTTGATGTTGATATCGACATGCTCATTGGTTGTTGGCATCGCTATGATCTGATTGGTTGTTATACGTTGCTGTGCTCTGATTGTTTTTTTTACATCACTATGCTTTAACTGGTTGTTGCACACCGCTATGCTCTGTTCAGAGGTTGTACATCGTTATGATCTGATTGGTTGTTATACATTGCTTTGCTCTGGTTGGTTCTTGTACATCACTATGCTCTAACTGGTTGTTGCACACCGCTATGCTCTGTTCAGAGCTTGTACATCGCTATGACTCCACGTTTTCGTACATGGACGGAACCTTTAATAAGAATGTATGTGCCAAAGTGCCAAAGTGCCCATGTGTTAACTGACTATCACTAACCAATACCATCATTTCCGTCAATTATCCAATAATATATCATAGCAAAAATCATACATTTGACCCAAAAAACATAAACAATACTTAATATATACAAACTCATCCTATTTGCATGATAGGAAATATATCATAATGATCAACTGATCCAGTAAAGTTGAGACCCAATAACTTTTGCTCTCTTTACTCAAATTATGTCAAATAACAAATACTTGGTAAATTGAGGGGTAATATATCTGGACCAAATACCTTACAAGGCACCATTGAGACAAATTACAATATTTATCTTCACATTGATGCATATATATATATATATATATATATATATATATATATACACACAAATAGGTACAACATCTTGATTCGGTGCACAAAGCAACGTCCTACTTCTATTGATGCAACGTGGTCCGTACAATAGCCTTTTGTTTTGTTGTTGCTTCATTGTAACAATGGAAGAAACAAACAGATACCTGGCAACTGAGAAATATATATTTTATACATTGTTAATATTTATAATATTTTACAATTCGGATGAATAAATGAATTATGTTTTTCGTGGCGTTCTGTGTTCAACAGTGGACTGCAATGTAATCATCACTCTTCCAACTCGCAGACTGCCATGCATATCTTTTCAGTATAAGGGATGGTGGGGTAGCATTGGGGTTAAAGTGTTCACTCGTCACGCCTGGATTCAATTCCCCACATGGATACAATGTTTGAAGCTCATTTCTGGTGTCCCCCACCCTGACACTGGTGGAATATTGCCAAAAGCGGAATAAACCAATACTCACTCAATATGGTCATCAGCAGAACATTGCTTAGTGCTGCGTTAACCAACCAACAAACAAGAATTCCTGCAATGGACGAGGCACGGAAAATTCAAACACGTCTGATGAATGCACTCTTGGACACCCCACGTAAGAGTAAAACACTGAAGCCTGGACATCTGGGTGCGGTCGATCAGAAAACCTTTCATGGTCAATGGCCCACGAGTGAACGCAAAACGTAGGCTTCTTGAAATCAACATTTAGAGATGATATGTACTGAATTTATTCCTACTACAGTAGATTCCCGACATGGGTACAATGTGTGAAGCTCATTTCTGGTGTCCCCCGCCGTGATATTGCTGGAATATTGCTTAAAGCAGCGTAAAACCATACTCACTCACTCACTCACTCCTACTACAGTAAGCATTTTATAAATTAAAAGAGCATAATACATCACTGAGTGTATGATCTTGAGAGAGGTGCTGCTTACATAATGTCCCGGAGGTGATTTATTATGGCTAAATTAAAAGTCCACAAAGCAGTCTCTCACCAAACTTGTCTATTCATGTGACCGACAGATTTGATTCCTAATCAAATATCACCAGGGTTCCTTTTAGGGATGAGCATAATGCAATGCCATTGTATAACCTTTTTTTAAATTAGTTGAAAACACAAATGACAAAAAATGTCATTGAACCTCTTGATTTTATTGATTTTTATAAACTTTTCTCTGCATAAAACAGCGGAAAATACAGCTTAATAGTAGAAATCAACAGTACTAGAGAGAACAGTACTGACACTGTATTCTCATCCTAGGTATCTCCAGGGCTCACATTCTGGTAAACCTATATTTTGTTAAATCATATCTCGATTTTCATTAACATTTTACCGACCAATCAAATGTCGAGAAAAGGAAAAAGAGAATGGGAATGCTTGGTGACAAGGGACATGTTTTAATTGGCATGGAAGACATGAAGACATCCTTTCCATCAAAAATAATTCTGGGGCTTTCTCTGTATGTCAGTCAGTTTTTCAATGTTGAATTTCTCACAAACTCTAATCCATGGGACTGGTCACCATGTTGATCATACCAACCATACACTGAGGTTGGTTTGTGACTTGCATTCTGATTGGTCCGTTAGACTGGCGAAATAGCAAATCATATTTGCTAAAGAAAATCAAGGGCAGGTCATTTAAGAATGGAGAACCATGGATTGGATCCAGGCGTCAGTGTAGGTTTACCGTAATATGAGCCCTGGAGATACAGAGGATGTTGTATTCTAAAAGTGTACAAAATATACGGCAACAAGAGAACAGAGCAAAATAACATTAGAGGGTCTTCAGTGAAGACAATATATCCTCATGCACTGTTACATCCTTCCTTGTCGGAGATAACAAAGATGTACCTGCTTTCAACACAGACCGCTGCAAACTCACAAAAAGTAATCTAAAAGGGTTTATTTAAAATTGCAGTAATACCTGAACGTTTCCATACAGAATATAGATAACCAGCTTTGTCTGCTTCACGCCTAAATGCTCACCTATAACAACTGTTAAAAATACCTATCTACAATATTATATGACAGCAGTTGTTGACATAATAAAACATTATACAACAAAACAAACTAATGACCACTTTCTAAAGGAATGAATCATACAACTTTACTATCGAAAGCACTGACCAAGAAAATAAAACCAAACCAGGTGTTTCTTTGGGTACAAAACTGGTAAAAACCATGTTGGATAAATGATCAAAATTCAATGAAAAGATCAATACATCATATCCATACAACCTATTTCTTAAACTGTCAGATATATATTTTTTAAATATCTACAATAGCAGGATAAATTTGTAAAAACTTCAAAAAATGTATTTTTATTCATGAATACCTTAAAAAAACTCAAATATTACATTACCATAAGCATCAAGACTGCAGGTAAGTTCACCTGGCTGTTCCACAGTAGGTTGTGGCAAATATGGTAACCATGACAATGTTAGTGAATATTGCGCCAAGATACAGTTGTTATATCAGCCTTGGGACCAAGTAAACGAAACATTGAGTTAGATACAATCATCTTACAACATCAAATTTGTAACGCATGAACAGTTAATGTGGCATGTGGAAGGGTAAGAATGTATCATCACAAATGCAGCGTCCAAGTGAAAAAAGTGAAATGTATACATTCTTCAAACTTACAACAAACTGTAGATTAATCAGGCTACTACGCCCATGGTGCCTGCCACTTCTTGAACATGGGCAGAGCGATGAA
Organism: Haliotis rufescens; assembly: GCF_023055435.1. Taxonomy (NCBI): domain Eukaryota; kingdom Metazoa; phylum Mollusca; class Gastropoda; order Lepetellida; family Haliotidae; genus Haliotis; species Haliotis rufescens. The sequence goes on from NW_025964013.1 coordinate 5,678,712, forward strand.
GTTTCGTTTTGTCTATATATGGCAGAGATGCCATGATGACACTAACACAAGGCAATACCACCTTGTGAAACAGTATTCAACAAGGATGAGAAAGAAAGTATGAAAATAGTTTGTTTTTTTCAAAGTGTACCATACACATTCCTGTAAGTTTTTTATCCTCATTATGATAGAAGAACAATACATAATCTAGTAAAACTCTATGTTAGGTCATCATTGGCTCAAACCTATGGAAACCTCTCCAACAAAAAAACAGAAAACATATTGGTTTAGTAACGCTTACTATTTTCACAGCCAACAAGAGCAGGCATAAACTGAAAAATCCTATTGTCCTTAAATCACAGGAGCATGAGTGCAGACAGAAACATTTGCTCAATTAAAGTCAAATTTAAACTTTGCCAAATACTTGTCTCTTATTCTGAGTCAATATATACATGTAGAAGTTTACATATTTTATCATTTTGATATACACAAACATACACTGATGGCACTAAAACAGGTTCTAGATCATTAATGACCAACTTGTGTTATTCCGTGACAGGCCGAATAACGACTCGTGCCCCTCTCATGGCCATTTTTGTGACCGGGTTCTGTCTTTGCGCAAACGGGCATACCTAAAACAATTGTCAACTTGTTGCGTAATGCTTCACATATATTTCCCCATATATTATATATATTTCAGATGGAATTTAAAGCACATCGGGACATGCGGAATTATACAGTATGATTAAACACATTTAACTGTATCTTGGGTATATTTTAGATGCAAAATATATGTAAAATAAAAAATTATTTCTGAGGGATTCTTTGACGAAGAACGTGAAGTCATTCTGATTGGTTTGTCATATTTTCGCACCTAACATTCATCAAAAGGGGGACCAGTCTTCTTGGTGGTTACGGAAAGGGGCGAGTGGTGACGAATGGTTCTAGATAATAGTTGCTTAGAGGCTATTGATTATTGAGGAGTCAGTTCTATCAATACTGAGACATTGTTGCCAAATGGCACCCACTACCTGGAATTGACAGCATGACAAGATTCAAGCGAAAACTGATACACCATTCACGATTAATAAAACAAACCAAACTAACGGGAATTCTTCATAAATCAATTTTCTCTTATCTTCCTTCCTCTCATGCGAATCTATATGAGCCACGAACATGATTTATTGTATATCCATATCAAATTGACAAACCATTATTATATAATATTAAATACATGTAAACAATTACTAAATACATACCATTCTTTTGTACAATTGAAATTATTCACATTACCAAGAAGATTACACGTTGATTGTATGATATGTCAACTTGAGATGATTGGGTGGATGTAACATACAATCTTGACCTTCAATAATGGTCACCTTGACCTTGTATCAGTGGTTCAGCTGGGAGTTAAGCTGCCGCAAGATGCCAAGGACAACTTCTCGAAGAGACTGAAAAATATATTGCATTGATATCAATGGAACCAACTGTGTCTGAGTGGAATATCCATATTAAACTGTGGCATGGTGCAATAAAACCAGCATAAGTCTGGACTACTACAAGCAGCAACACACACATTTACATACATGTCTCTATACAAGTGCCATAATCTTCAACGTGCAGTATCACGTACAAGTATCAATACAAGAAAAAGACGCTGCTTCAGAGCAATCCCCCTCGAGATGGATACGGCCTGAGCTGATCAACAATAAGGGTTAGGGGAGACTATTCAGTCTGGTCACAGCTGAGAGTTGTCTTCCCCTGTCTGATCCTCCCAGATGTCAGTGGCCATTGTGGCCTACTGATCCCTATGTTACTCTTCTTTATGCTAAGTACTAGTGATCAAGTGACCTGAAACCCTGACAGGTGCCCCTAAAATTACATTACAGAGATGCAACTGCATAACACACAAACATAAAGTTCATTTGTTAATATTTACTTTTTCAACTTGCTATATCAGCTCATGCTTCAAAATTGCATTCTACTGCATTATTATTTTCCATGTCTATTTTGGAACATTTGATAAAGGCATTAAATGGTACATGGTATCATAACTCCGGTAATATGCAATTTTCACAGACAGTCACAGGTCGGCCTGAGCGGTTTATTCTCCCTGCAGTGTTTTATTGTACGATAAACAAAAACCATGAGTCATTTATTTCTGATATAGCCAGCATGTAGGGAGGACTGTGGGTCCTGACACACTTTGGGTTGGGGAAACAGGGAGGACTGGGTGTCCTGACTCACCTGGGGCTGGGGAAACAGGGAGGACTGGGCATCCTCACTCACTTGTGGCCCGAGGAAACACAGAGGACTGGGCATCCTGACTCAGCTGGGGGCTGGGGAAACAGGGAGGACTGGGTGTCCTGCCTCACTTGTGGCTGGGGAAACAAGGAGGACTGGGCATCCTGACTCAGCTGGGGACTGGGGAAATAGGGAGAGCTTTGTGTCTTGACTCACTTGAGGGTGGGGAAACACAGAGGACTGGATGTCCTGACTCACTTGTGGCCGAAGAAACACAGAGGACTGGGTGTCCTGGCTCACCAGGGGCTGGGGAAACACAGAGGACTGAGCATCCTGACTCACTTGAGGCTGGGGAAATAGGGAGAGCTTTGTGTCTTGACTCACTTGTGGGTGGGGAAACACAGAGGACTGGGTGTCCTGACTCACTTGTGGCCGAAGAAACACAGAGGACTGGGTGTCCTGGCTCACCAGGGGCTGGGGAAACACAGAGGACTGAGCAACCTGACTCAATTGTGGCTGGGGAAATAGGGAGAGCTGGTTGTCTTAACTCACTTGTGGCTGGGGAAACACAGAGGACTGAGCATCCTGACTCACTTGTGGCTGGGGAAACACAGAGGACTGAGCATCCTGACTCACTTGTGGCTGGGGAAACACAGAGGACTGGGCATCCTGACTCAGCTGGGGGCTGGGGAAACAGGGAGGACTGGGTGTCCTGACTCAGCTGGGGGCTGGGGAAACACAGAGGACTGGGCATCCTGACTCAGCTGGGGGCTGGGGAAACAGGGAGGACTGGGCGTCCTGACTCACCTGGGGCTGGGAAAACAAGGAAGACTGGGCATCGTGACTCACTTGTGGCCGAGGAAACACAGAGGACTGGGCATCCTGACTCAGCTGGGGGCTGGGGAAACAGGGAGGACTGGGTGTCCTGACTCACCTGGGGCTTGCAGTACTCCTCCAGCCAACTGAACACACACGCTGACAGCTCCGCAAAGTTGGCCACAGAGATAGAGGCATTGAATGACTGGAACAGTGTGTCCATGATCTGCTGAAACTGGGAAAACAATAACCTGGTTAATATAAGAATGTTCAGGGTGAGTGAGGGAGTGAATGGATGAGGATGAATCATCAATACTCCAGACATATCATTGATTCCCTGCACACAACGGACTCACTGTCAGGCAAACCAGTGGTTGACAGCATGAACATTTCTCCACTCCAATGTGCTATGACACAATCAGCCAGATCACACATTGTAACCAGTTCATCCTAATTGATCTCCTGTCACAACAAGTATGGGTCCTAGGGATCAATGCTGCCTGGGAATCCAAAGGAATTAAAAGGCTCCGTCCTAGCAATCCCCATAGGGTTATTATTTCAAGGCTCTGTCCTAGCAATCCCCATAGGGTTATTATTTCAAGGCTCCGTCCTAGCAATCCCCATAGAGTTATTATTTCAAGGCTCTGTCCTAGCAATCCCCATAGGGTTATTATTTCAAGGCTATGTCCTAGCAATCCCCATTCGGTTATCATTTCAAGGCTCCGTCCTAGCAATCCCCATACGGTTATTATTTCAAGGCTCTGTCCTAGCAATCCCCATAGAGTTATTATTTCAAGGCTCCATCCTAGCAATCCCCATAGGGTTATTATTTCAAGGCTCTGTCCTAGCAATCCCCATAGAGTTATTATTTCAAGGCTCCGTCCTAGCAATCCCCATAGGGTTATTATTTCAAGGCTCCATCCTAGCAATCCCCATAGTTATTATTTCAAGGCTCCGTCCTAGCAATCCCCGTAGAGTTATTATTTCAAGGCTCCGTCCTAGCAATCCCCATAGGGTTATTATTTCAAGGCTCTGTCCTAGCAATCCCCATAGAGTTATTATTTCAAGGCTATGTCCTAGCAATCCCCATACGGTTATTATTTTAAGGCTCTGTCCTAGGAACACCCATAGGATTATTATTTCAATGCTCTGTGCTAGAACAATTTATGCCATCAGGGCATTGTGACAAGCACTTGGTGCTATAGTACCCGAACCACAATGTTGTCAGCTTTTTCAACAAGCATGAGGCACTGCAATGTGAAAGTAATACTGACCACTTGGAACTTGACCTCATCTGAAACCTGGTTCTGGCCGTGGACAGGAGTGTTCTGGTGTGTCTTCACAATGTGCTCATAGTTCCTGCAAACATAACCAGGTCTCTGTACATAATCCTGTGAAACATAGCAAGGTCTCTGTATATAATCCTGCAAACATAGCAACGCAACTTTACATAATCCTGCAAACATACGAAGCAACTTTACATAATCCTGCAAACATAGCCAGGCAACTTTACATAATCCTGCAAAACACAACCAGGCATAACAAAGCTGCAATCTTGTCTTCCCAACCAGCTATTGGTTTTTGTTTTCGATCTGGAATCCTTATTCAAACTTTACTTTTGGGTGAGACATGTATTTGGAAGCACGTGATTTACCATCTTCCCTAGGCAAGGGAGTTAACTGTCTGTAAAGGTCCAGTTTCCACCCTTGCCATATTCAGCTCCACCAATGGCTATTATGAGTTATATCCCTTTTACAGTGAGATATAGTCAGAAATAATGTGTCATGATCATGTCACATGACTTTTATTCGACCTGTGGCCTTTTGCTTCAAATCTATTATAAAGGATTTATTCTCCCTCTCAGAAATCCACATGCAGCCTGTCTTCTTAGGGCGGGATATAAGGGATTTATTCTCCCGTTCTGAAATGTATTTCCCTCCCAGGCAGGATACATAGTATTTTATCATGATCATGTGAACCAATCAGATCTAATCTGGAGGTATGATAAATCTTGTCGTCGACAGTTCAAGTCAGAAGCGTGCCAAGGATTCTCCATATGAATGTGGCAACTACAGCTGCATCACTGTGGCCTGAAAATAATCAAATCTGAATCAGGCAGACAGGTAGTGCCTGTGTGAGCAGCAGCTACGCTCCTGCCGAAGGGTGACACACAATCAGGCAGACAGGGAGTGCCTGTGTGAGCAGCAGCTGCGCTCCTGCCGAAGGGTGACACACAATCAGGCAGACAGGGAGTGCCTGTGTGAGCAGCAGCTACGCTCCTGCCGAAGGATGACACACAATCAGGCAGACAGGGAGTGCCTGTGTGAGCAGCAGCTACGCTCCTGCCAAAGGATGACACACAATCAGGCAGACAGGGAGTGCCTGTGTGAGCAGCAGCTACGCTCCTGCCAAAGGGTGACACACAATCAGGCAGACAGGGAGTGCCTGTGTGAGCAGCAGCTACGCTCCTGCCAAAGGATGACACACAATCAGGCAGACAGGGAGTGCCTGTGTGAGCAGCAGCTACGCTCCTGCCAAAGGGTGACACACAATCAGGCAGACAGGGAGTGCCTGTGTGAGCAGCAGCTACGCTCCTGCCAAAGGGTGACACACAATCAGGCAGACAGGGAGTGCCTGTGTGAGCAGCAGCTACGCTCCTGCCGAAGGGTGACACACAATCTGGCAGACAGGGACTGCCTGTGTGAGCAGCAGCTAAGCCCCTGCGGAAGGTCAAACATTGTAAACACATAACCATCATCACCCAATGAGTACTGGAACTATATATCGAGTTAATGGACTTCAAGTTAAGAGTGTCACTATATTTCATTACTTACGCCTTCATAATCTTGAGAGCCATCACTTCCTTCCTGAGGGAGTCCAGCTCATCCTCCTGCTTCTTCTTCTGCCCGATCAGCCACTGGATGTACTCAATAGCTGCAGACACAAACACAGGATGTACTCAATAGCTGCAGACACAAACACAGGATGTACTCAATAGCTGCAGACACAAACACAGGATGTACTCAATAGCTGCAGACACAAACACTGGATGTACTCAATAGCTGCAGACACAAACACTGGATGTACTCAATAGCTGCAGACACAAACACAGGATGTACTCAATAGCTGCAGACACAAACACAGGATGTACTCAATAGCTACACACACAAACACTGGATGTACTCAATAGCTGCAGACACAAACACAGGATGTACTCAATAGCTACACACACAAACACTGGATGTACTCAATAGCTACACACACAAACACAGGATGTATTCAATAGCTGCAGACACAAACACTGGATGTACTCAACAGCTGCAGACACAAACACTAGATGTACTCAATAGCTACACACACAAACACTGGATGTACTCAATAGCTGCAGACACAAACACTGGATGTACTCAATAGATACACACACAAACATTGGATGTATTCAAAAGCTGCAGATGCAAACACTGGATGTCTTCAACAGCTGCAGACACAAACACTGGATGTATACAATAGCTGCAGACACAAACACTGGATGTATTCAACAGCTGCAGACACAAACACTGGATTTACTCAATTGCTGCAGACACAAACACTGGATGTACTCAAAAGCTACACACACAAACATTGGATGTATTCAAAAGCTGCAGACACAAACACTGGATGTATTCAACAGCTGCATACACAAACACTGGATGTACACAATAGCTGCATACCAGTATGTTTGTGATTCGAGCCAATCTAATATCTCTTGAATATGAGTAATTCTTCCTATATTAACCAACATGTATGGTATTTGTGTTTCCCTTGTCAGTGAGTATAGTTGCACCCTATATCTTACATCTCTGCAGCACGGTGGCCTTGCTCATCTTCTGTCCACTCAGGGTGTCCGGCTGCTGGCATGTAGGCACGATACTCAGCAGCTCATCGTACCCTTTCTGTGGGTAGAGAAACTCTTCATCAAAATCTTTAAGTGGCAAAAAGTGTTTGTTTGTTTGTTTGTTTGTTTGTTGTTTAATGCTGCACTCAGCAATATTTCAGCTATACGAAGGCGGTCTGTAAATAATCGAGTCTGGACCAGACAATCCAGTGATTGACATCATGAGCATCGATCCATGCAGTTGGGATACAATGACATGCGTCAACAAAGTCAGTGAGCCTGACCACCCGATCCAGTTAGTCGCCTCTTCCCACAAGCATAATCGCCTTTTACGGCAAGTACGGGTTGCTGAAGATCTATTCTACCACGAGTCCATCTTTAAGTGAAACAGAATAGTATGGGTATCAACTTTAATCAAGCTTGTTTGATTACAGTGTCAGCAGTATGGGCCAAAAACATTTGAACCTCTTGGTACTACCCCAAACTTGTCTCTTGTCATCATGGTGACAATGTTCAGTGGAGGCTAGTGTTAGTATAAGGACGACTATTGGAGCAGCTGTTTCACTACTTGAGCTTTGGCCTTCGTGGCTCGAGTTGCACACTTGTCAGTATACATATTGAACCAAAACCAAAATTGCCTTGTGTTCCAATCTATATCAGATGTTGTTACAACTGTACAACAGAAGTTGATCATCCGGACTACTTCGTTAACTTCAAACAGTTCATACAGACCCTCCTGTGTTCTGTGAGGTAGTTTCATTAATAACAAGTTTCATAAAGTATTGATGAGTGAGTGAGTTTGGTTTTACATGGCTTTTAGCAATATTCCAGCAATATTACGGCAGGGGACACCAGAAATGGGCTTCACACATTGTACCCCTGTCGGGAATCAAACTCGGGTCTTCGGCGTGACAAGCGAATGCTTTAACCACTAGGCTACCCAACCAACCCCAAAGTATTGATGACTCATGGGAGTGTTCCCTTAGTAGCTCTATACTGTTCGCCAACACACAAGGTAAACACGGTGGTGCATGGCTGCCCTACTGTCCTTGAGGCAAGGTGTGGGGAAATGAGGTTTTACATCTTTTAATGTCTTTTGGAATGACGCTGCCGGGGATTCTCTGGGTAGATGCTCTATCCTCTAGACCACAAAGACAATACTACTACCCCTAAAGACACGATAATCTATTTGTGTGAATACTTCTAATTGTTGAATCAACTGCCCATTGGGCCTCTGCTATTTTTGCAGGCCACGGACCAAGGGACCAGCACATAAATCAATTAGGAGATAAACATATCCCGGTACTGTGTTTTCAATGTAGATCTAGGTTACCTGTGGTTTTAACTGCACTAAATTGAATTTGGAACCGAACATGTAGCGTGAGGTTTCAAATGTTAAATTCAGCGTGGTTAAATCTACAGATAACCTGGCTCTACATTGAAAACATGGCATGTTTATCTCCATTCTATCATGACAAAATAAAACGTTAACTCTTTGGTGTTAGCAAATATATTGAGTGAAGCGGCATGGGTTGAGTCCAGTATTTTGAGTGGGTTGTCGATCTGAATTATGGAATCACCGACAACAGCCTTTAAACAAAACATGGTACTGTATATGCTCAAGCAGTTTGTTTACACTGTGATACTGCACTCAAACATATGACAGGCATTGAAAACATATAAGCATGGCAACTTGGTAAGTTAACATGAGGTGGGCATCCTTAAAGAAAACTAAGAAAGCATTGCAAAGCTTTGTTCTACACCGCATGTCCCCATTATGACATCATATCGCTCATTGTGATGCAAAAGATATTATGTCACAGTCATATATAGAAAAGCCCCAATTAGCAAGCTCTGTTGTCCCAAAAACTTAAAATACATTCTCTTTGTAGATGTCTATCGTGTTTTCTACACAAAATGTACTGCTACACATCCCTTGAATATTGTAGTAACCGCAACTTTGTATTTTGTAACCTATAATTGTAGAAATTAATATATAAATATGCCTACCGACAATGAATATTAGCTTCCGACGTGATGAGGCCATCATATCAGCTGTTCCAATCAGAGGGGGTTTATTGTGATTTGACAACCTCTGATTGACCAATCAGAATCGAGTAACTTCCAAATTTATGGTAGAATAATCTATAAGTAAGCATTTAGGCTTCTTCCCCTTGATTTGTCCTGATATCTGTGGTGTACCAGCCTCTGGGAAGCCATCATATAACTTACAACTTTAACAACAGGATTTTTAATTAATTTTTTTAATTTGCGAACATTAACTGAACTTGCAGCAGTCTAGGGACAGAATATCATCCTTTGAGCAGGTCTTGACAAATTCCTTTAACCTACACAGATACAGTAAACTACAGTTATAACGAACTCAAAGGGACTACTAATTTATGACCATAATTCTTTATAAGCATATATACAGCATAACTACAGCATATAGTCGGGACTTAAAAGTTAGTTCATTATATCCGTTAGTTTGTTATAAGCGTGTTCGTTATAACCATAGTTTACTGTTATTGGCACTTAGATTGTATCTCAGTGTGCGAGCTTAGCCTCAATTTTGTAATTGATATCTTTTCCCGTAAAAACCAAGCCTCGTTCTCAAGTGCGACCTACAAACAGTAAATACAATTTGCTAGCAGATGACATATTCACTCTATAGTCTCTGTCAACTGGAGTTTTTAAACAGAGGTTTCTACTGAAACAACTTTTTTGTACTTTTATTAGCTTTCCATGTTACAAAATATATTCACTGGATATTAATGCTTTTCACCTGGATAATAAGGTTTATTCATTTCATGATGAGGATCATCTTTTTTTAAATTGTCCCAACTGTATGCATACCTGACAAGGACGACATTGGCTACCATTATGTTACGATGTCTTACATTTTTCTCAGGAGGAATGCCATTATTTTTTCTTTTGTTTCTATTTTTTCTGACTTGTTGGATGGCATAAATGCACATATATTCACAAGATGCAAAATTCTACTAGCGTTTAAACTTCTATATAATATTAATGCATACACAAGCCTTATTGGTATAAATGTACTCTTGATATTTTCCACTTGAAAATTCATTAGTTATAGAGGTGCCAGAATTCCAATATGTTCATACCTTTCTTGTCAAATCTCCAGTGGTGTCACTTGGAAGTTGCATCATGATAAATAGTAAGTAAGAGACTGGTATTCCAAGTGAGTTCCAAGAAAATAACAGTTGAAACACACAATTTAGCCATGACCGAGCATAAAAATGCAATAGCCAAGGTATAATCCAAAAGTAATCGTCCACCACAACAGTAAAAGAAGTATACTGCTACAGCAGACGATAGGTTTGAGCCAATCATTTTACTGATAGAGGTCACGTGACTAAAATCTTGACAACTTCCGGTGGTGTGAAGGGTTACTTTCCCTAATTAAAACTAACAAACCAATACATATTTGAGATTTAAGTTCTGATTTATTTAAGTGCAAATGGCTGTTCAGTGTGATAACACTGACAAACTATGTCCAGACAGCTTAAGACAGAAAGAACCAAATGTCAAACACCACAACCTGTAAACCATCAGTTTAGACCCCTGACACACACATTAGTCCCTCAATGACATACCAGTCAACTCAAATTTAAACAAACGGTGTTAAACTGCCCTAAAGTAACATATCTGTCACTAGAATGTGATGCTATCAGTAAGATGCCAGATTTATTTATGTTTCTGGCCGCTCTGTGTGGGACTTCTTGGTCACTTCGAGGGGGAAACTGGGGACTGTCTTTTATCCAATTAAAAACATGTTTACATTTGTAGCTCCTCCTGTTTTAAGTTGGATATAGTAAGCTTAGTGATCAGTGATTGCAGGAAACATAGGAATTGGCCCCTCCTCCTTCTAAGATAGATGGAACCCATATTTTTGTGAATGACTTCTACCCTGTGAGAGAATATTTTGAGGTCACGTGACTTCAATAAACATGTTCTCACAGCTTCTACAGTGCATGGATGGGTTATATTTAGGTATTATTTTGGTAAATTGACATATGTGGAAATGGGAAATATATGAAAACATTACATGTACATATAGGATTTGTAATAAAAGGTTTATATGAGGTAGGTGTAGAGCCCAGGATTTTTCACTTCCTGTGACAGGGGCTGTGACGTCACTATGGGGCCTTTAGCATTGAATCTATTTATAACCTGTGTGAAAGCGAGGCTTGGTTTTCATCTATAAGCGGTAACATAGCCTGAGCTCGCACACTGTCTGTCAAGCACAAAATGTTCTGTAAATAGAGTTTCATGAAGTAATTTTATAAGATCTCTTCTCTGTACAATCAATACCTTGATGGCGTCTCTGCGTTTCTGTTCTGCGACCGTGTGGGCTTCACGTCGCCTGTCCTTGTAACTCAGGGTCTTGCTGGTGTCACTGTCCTCATCGTCTGTAACAACAGAATCCTCACAACATCAATACAAGAACATGCCATTAGAGCCTGACTGATCAATTGAACAAAGTTCTCATGTAATTCTAGCCTATCAACTTATCTGAAAACAAAATAAACACATGTTACTTTTTAACTCTCCTATGTCATTTTGAAAATATATTGATCAATTTATCCTTTGTCTTACATTTGCGGCTAAGTTGTCCAGTTTCAGAATCAATACAACAATGAAAAAACAAAGCATAAAATCCTCTTCCTCTAAATCAGTCCTGTTCACACTGAAATACAAGTCAATTTACAAAGCCATATGATATAAGTTTTAAATATAACAGCATGAATTCCAAAATGTTGAATTCCAATTTGGGATTTTTTACTAACATTTGTTGACTGACATCTAGTCCCAGGAATAAAGTTATCTTATTTAAAAACATATACCTACAAAATAAAAAAATTAAATCCAAATGGAGCCCAGAACAATCCTTAATTTCAGGCTGAGGCAATCTAGACTTGTCAAATTATTCTAGACTTGAGTTTTTCACTGTGGTTTGGGGACAGACTATGACATTTGCTGCAGACTTAAGGCCAAATTTCAGCCTCTCATCAGGTCAATAGATAAACTCCTGACCTGTGTTTACATTTGGCTCACATCACATGGGGTAAAATATGCAGTACTTATTCACTGAACATCAAGTGCAAAGAGTCATCTTAAGAATCTTTGCATCGTCTTTTTTTATAGTGTCATCAACCAGTGGCGAAAGGGTAGTGGTTAAAGTGTTCACTAGTCAGGCCAAAGAACCGGGTTCAATTCTTAACATGGGTACAATGTGTGAAGCCCATTTTTGGTGTCCTGCGCCTTGACAGTGCTGGAATAATGCTAAAAGCGACGTAAAACCCAACTCACTCACTCACCCACTCACTCACTCATCATCCACCTGTGAACTCCAGCCTAACACTGTCTATACCAAGTATAATCACTCTGACCAACGACACCTGACTTCAGTCATCTCTAGGTATAAACATAATTACACTCGTGGGGAGAAAGAACTATAGTTTCATCCTCATTAATTACATATCTGTCTTCGCTGACTCTTAAAATTGTCAGTAGTGGACTTACATTAGGCTTGTACATATGTATGCTTATAACAATGCAAGTTCTAAGGACCCAGATCAAAATCTATAGACATAAATATTGGTTTACATTCTAATTTATTTGTCCATCCTAATCTTCAATTCAGTAAGACAATAGCATACACATCCTCAACTCCACACTATTGATCTCAGGGAGCGGAGTGATGCAATGGCAATGCCATGTGTGTTTGCTTATCCCTGTCACATGTGGAACAGAGAGCTGTCACCCGGCCAGCACGAGGGTGAGCACTGCCGTCCCTGCCCGTGCCACGTGACACACCACAACCGCCACGGCAACCAATTAGCATTCCTACTATTGCTCTGATTACAAATGACTCAGACTGGCCACTTAGTAGTAGGTGTTTGTTGATTCAACTTGTGTTGAAGAATGCTTGAGAAGGATGAACATTTGTAGAGCACAGCAGATCAATAACGTGTAAGACTCAGAAATACACATCCCTTTCACACATCGGGTAATCAATACCTCGACAGGTATCAGTGTTCAGGGCACATCTGGGTGGTCACTTCCAACACTGTCACCCTGCTACACACTAAAGCATGCACAGGATCAAATCATGGGACTCCGATAAAAAGTGATGAGGGAATTATGGACTGGCCAATTGTAGCCCTTGAAATAAAACATGTTACATATATTTTCACTTTCCATCACTATATATACCGTATTCGACGAAATAAGGGCCCCGCTCTAATAAGCGCCCACGGCGACATTTTCTAAGAATTTGGCTAGTGAACAATCCCAGTTAGCGCCCCATCCGATTGATCAATGTACACAAGACTTATTTATTCGCGTATAATACGCACTCATGTGTTACATGCACCCTTAAATATGGGCATTTAATTTGGAAAAATATATCTGTCGTACATAAACATTTCAGGCTGTCAGCATTAACCATGAAATTTATCTTTCAACTCTGTTTTTTCACCAAAATAATTTTCAAATAAGAGCCCCCTATTTCTAATTTTGAGAGCGCCCTGGGCGCTTATAACGTCGAATACGGTATATAATATTTGAATACCAATATCATCATTTTCTTTTAACATCATATGAATTGTTCATGAACCCCAGGATAGATAAGAACCATTCACTGCGATACACAGAGATTAATAAATGTGTCTATTTGCCCGAAACGACATGTGACATCATTTTCAGTAGATCTTAGTGTTGATGTATGAACTTTTATTAGCGAAGTTTACAAGACCACAAGAAATTTTACTAGACTCAGACTACGGACTGAAGTAACAGACTGCAAGGGTGCATTGAGAAGCTGATAGGTTGGACAGTTAACAGTTATACACAGTGATGTCATTAGAACTGTGAGTCATTCACAAGGCCTGTCTGTAGTCCCACAAATATATATTTGCATTTATTTTCATTGATTTTAAAAGTAAAAGAGATTCACAAATTGACAGACTGTTTTACTCAAAACTTTTTTCAGTGATCGAAATACAAATGAAACAAAAAGTTTGTTTTTTTTGCATTTTGGGTGGGATGAGCAAAAAATAATGACAAATTTTGTATTTTCCTTATGGGCATTATGGTGAAAATGTTGCAGGAATGTTTTAGCTTTACATGGGAACAAAATCACACACTGTTTTGGGTACAGGTGAAGCTATTAAAAGTATTAAAGTAAACAGATACAAATCACTGAGTAGGAACATAATAAAATATTCACCTAAGGAGATGAAATAAATGTCAGAATGTTTTGTTTTATTTATTCATATAAATTTATATACTTATAAATTTCAGTATAAATTATGAAATAAATGTCAATCTAAATGTTATATATACATCTGAGAACAAGTGTTGTGAAGTTCATTGGCTTTAGTGTGTCTTCTGAGGGGTGAACTTAATTTTTTTTGATGAAACGATGCAAATGTGCAAATGGAAGTAAAAGTCAATGAAAGGATATGCATAAACAATGTTGCAACTTAACCTTGTTTTACTAGAGCATATCACAGTATGTTATGTGGAATGGACTATACCCACATGCCCATTGTTTACGGACTATCAACCTTCCCGGTTTCTAAACAAGAGAACAATAGGAGCGGGGCAAGTGAGGGGGGCCCTTTCAAACATAACTCAGGGCTTTACACTGAAAATATGAACACACAGAACAAAACATGTGGTAAAGTCTAAATAAAAAATAAATAGTTTTGTTCCATATAATCTGGATGAAGGAGCATAGGTTTAGCTATAAATCATATGATTATTAATAATTTCTCATAATAAAGTATTTAATGAGATCCTGAAAGATAATAAAATTGAGTTCAACAGGTACATGATGTAACGACATGGTTCAAGGCCAGATGCTTCTGTTTACGTTGCCTTATAGATTTGTGCTGCAGCCAATATTATTTTGAAAAGTTTTGCTGATTCATTATTGTTTACATGAAGGATATAGAGAAAGAAGGGTATTATTGTATTATTTCTATGGTCGTTCATGTTCATTCATTAATCTATCAACAGCTGATATCTCAAACCAAACAAAACACAGGTAATATTAACCGACTCCAAACAGCAGTAAAAAGTACCAGTAATCTTCTACAACATAACAAACAGAATGGAGAAGAGGTATTGTCTGCAGCCCTGAGACTGTGTGTACACTGTCAGTGACAATCCCCAGGCAGTCAATAACCTTCCACAAGATAGACCCACCACACCAATCAAGAAATCATCAGCAGTCTCATCAAGTTCCAGGCCACAGATTCAACTCTTGATTCTATTTTCTACATGTCATAGATTTCTGGGGGAGGTGATGATGCAATCATATCTCAGGAACATACAGATGCCAACATTAAACTGATGCAATAAGGAACACGTGGGATAGAAACTGGAGTCGCATATTAGTAATTTGTGAGGAAAATAGTCACCATTTGAATGATATTTGATTTTGGAAAAATATGTAATCTTTATGGAAATATGTAAACCTTCCCACACAAGCTGAAACAAGACATTACCAGGGCACTTTATTATCAGTTGTTGTATACTACTCAAAAGAAGTTAGAGAGCACCTGAATTTTTCATATAAACTGTAGTTAATTTGTCATGGCATGGCAATTATAGTAATATGAAAGAATCTGGTATTCTTTAACTTCTTTTAGGTAGTATAAACAAGAGGACAATAGGGCCTGTATTGCCTACCTGGATATTTACGCAATCATGACAAATATACATTTGCATTGTGTACGTACAAAATACTGCAAATATTTCGTAATTTTGACTGTCAGCAATTAAAATGGGTGGATGGCAAATCTGGCAGCATGAATGTGTATTTCTCTAGATACAAAGATCTGAACCGTTTCCATGTTATGCTCCAGGATAAATCATATTAAAGGTATTATTCTCTTCATAAAAAACAAATGTAAACAATGTATATGTTTAATATCGGTTTGCATGTTATGGTCAAGGTAACTAGGGATGCTTCCAACCAAATATGGTTGATATCTATCTCTTAGTTCCCGAGAAGAAGTCGTTTAAAGCAATATAGCCAATTACCCCTATTTGGCCCTGCCCCTCAGCCCCTGGGGGGTCAGCCCCACCATTTGTACAATTTTAAATGCCCACCATCTAGGGATGCTTCCATTCAAATTTTGTTTATTTCCAATTAGTGGTTCAGAAGAAGAAGTTGTTTGAATAATTGTTGACGTATGGACGGATTGACGGACGACGGACCTTCGGACCCGGTGAGCTAAAAAAATTGTTCACTTAATCAATTTGGTGGAAGCTTCTTCAAAATATCTACATGAGTCTGCTCAAAATGGTAACGGTTTGCATCTGTGTAATATATTTAAGAAAGACGACTTGTTGTTATTTATCGTACAATAAAACACTTTAGGAAGAATAAACCATGAGGGAGTCAGCACCGAGTGGATAATTCTCCCTCCAGTGTTTTATTGTACAAATAAATAACGACCACGAGTCATTTATTACTCATATGTAATATCCAAATTATGGCTCTTTAAGGATGTCAAGAAAATGTACAAGCATAAAATATTTATCTGTATTTCAACAATGATGACTCCATGAAAACAATCAGTCAAGTCCATTCTATGTACAGGGGGTTAAAGATATTCTTTAGTATCTGTACCTTATCTCCCTATGCTGATTGTCATATCTCCTTCATTTTTGGATGCAATCGTTTAGCACCATTGCGTTTATCTATTTTGCCCAGCTTCATCTATGGGGAACAGCTCACTGGACACTCCCCTCTTGAAAATAATGTACAATAAAACACCAAATACAGCCTATGCACGTCTATAAAAGTTGGCAAGTCTAGATCACTGCACTGAAGAGGATATCTGGGCTCCTTTTTATTATATTTTATTAAGACAATTTAATAACTGTTTCTTCTGTAACATATTTTCATGTCAGAGACAAGTCAAACTGATCCCCAGATTCTGTGATTCATATATATACAAGGTCACCACAGTCTGTTAGACTAAATATACAAATATCTATCTTTTAGATAACAGAGATGGTTTCTAAGTAAAAGTAAAATACCGGTAGTTAGGGGTGAAACGATACATCGGTGCGCCAGTGCATCTTGAGTTTTCATGTGACGAAACAATACATGATACGTCTTTTTCTGTATCGATACAAGACAATACACTTGCTGAAATGAATTACTTCATACTCATTTAATGATTCCTGACATTTTTGTCAGTAAGATTTTGCAAAATGTGTTGTAATTTCACTACTAAAAATAGCCACTACGAACACATGTCTACAGCTAGCTTTTCCTTTTGAACTTGCTCTGAAATATTTATTGTCAAGAAGTTCCATCCGATTTGACGTAAATATGTGTATCGCGATACATATCGTATCGTGACCTATGTAATGTGATACGTATCATATCGTGACCTTGCTGTAACACCCTTAAAAATAATAGTTGCATTTAAAGTCACAAAGTTTGAGGAGTTTTCTCTACTTGAAAAAAAATGAAAGGGTGGTTAGGTCAAGTAACGTCCAATACCAATACAACATATCTTTTAGGGCCTTATTGTAAACTTATAGATCAAACAATTCCTTGGTTGTAGATTATTTTCCCGATGTATTAGTTATTAATTCCACTTCAGTGTTAAAGGCAAGCATGCTTACAAACACAACATGAAATCAGATGGATACAGGAATGTGGTTAAGGTTTACCTGTGTTATGTGCAGACGATGCTGAGGACGCACAGCCAGTGCTGTTGGTTCGCTGAAAGGAAAACTGCTGGTTGCTTGTCGGACTTGACTCAGTCTTCAGGTCCCCCTCCATCACTGAAAGCAATCACAGACCAACTCTCACACTGCCTGTACAAGTGCATGAGTCAGTGTGGCAGTCCCACATGAATTCTGCGATTCCGAGATTGTGGAAAGGATTACAGAAATTGTAAATTACCGCTGAATTGCAGAAAAATCAATACACTAATTTTCATTATTTTCAAAGTCTTCTATTCAATTTTACCACAGAATTTGTTGCAGGATTTTGGTAATTTTACTGCAGAATTTTATAATTATACTGCAGAAATCATCTGGGACTGGTGTGTTGGGTTTAATGCTGATACAGGCAATATATCAGGGGTGGTTACTCAGTCAGCACATGAGGCCTGGACACTACTGCAATGAGACTACTTCACAGTTTTCACAGTTCACAGGGACATAATGTCTAGGATTCTAATCTGAATACCCTTGGCTGGCAAATTTGTACAACTTTTCCTTTTTTGGCTCCATATTGGGCTTCCTTAAACAGCTTTGGTGTGCTTGTTCAAACCGTATTCACAACCACTGTTTTTAAACCAACAATCTATCGTAATCTCAAAGGGGAGCTATCAATGTCATATATTCCCTTTCTGAGTGATCTCCCTGCACAGCTCTCAACACACTTCAATCCAACACATACTGCATTCACAGGGCTGGCACCACAGCAGTCAGGTGCAGGGTGCAGGTGTGGGGTGAGGGGGTTCGTGCACTGAGGGGGAAGTACTTACACGTACTCTGGTCAAACGAATCAAATGAGTTGTCCGCCATCCTGCACTGAAAAATAAAGTAGAACATGGTTGGTGCTAACGAAGAATATGGAACAACTGCTAGTTTATAAAGTGTTTTCAACTGATCTGTAGAAACCTTCAACTTGTTGAGAACCAAAGCACATAGATTCTCATGTGTCAGAAAACTTGGAAAATTGGACTGATGAACTGATAAATATTTCCTCAGATATATGATATTTAATCATTTAATACCTGACCATCAGTTTCAGGGGTGTCATATTTTAGTACATGTATTGATATATATCAACTTAAAAGTACCACAATATAATTATTTTGTATGTTTACTGACAAAAATGATGTCGACCTGCAATTAATCAGTGTAATGCTAAATATGAACTGGGATGATCCATAAAATGTAAAAGTTTGAATTGTCTGCATTCTTGTCCCATCTCAACCATGATAATCTTAATAAATGTTAACGTTTCCGTGACAGCGCACTATTAATTTGGTATCAATATTCACAAATTTGCACTAGCACAGCATCAACATTAACAATTTACCGCAATATACCTAATATATCGTTTGCCACAATATGCAATGACATCTGCAGTTAAAAACTGCTACCATGCAAAAAAAAACCTTCTGTTCTAAAAAAGAGAGCTGTGTAACGTCTAAAAGACCAGTATATTTTTCGGCCTCAGTGATGAGAACCATTACCATACCCAGTTCTTTCATAAACCTACTGGCATTCATAACCTAACCCATGACAAACTAGAACCAATTACAACAACATGTTCAATATGTTTGACAACACAGTCTTAAAAACTTTTTTACAAAGGTTCACATGAAATTTCCTATTTTCAAGCCCTAAACAGATAATGCTCTGCAAACTCAACTGTGTTGGTGCCCCCAAACACATCTTCAATCCAACTTGGGATACCTCTCCTCTGCATTGTGAAAATGTGACACAAAGTCATTCCAAACAATTATCAGCATCAACAGTAATCCAATCATACAAGAAAGCACAGTCCCAGAGCCTTTAACACATTGTCCCACTTGTCATCTGGTTCTCTGAAGAGCATGTACTTCCACTAGTTTGCTACTCTCCCAACAAGCTGAGGTGACACATGCTGGTCTGAGAACTGATCAACATAATCAGGAGTAATACATTACCACTACCTGATATCTCAAATACAACGTAAACAACATCCTTTCATCAGGCAAGCATCATGCCATGCCTATAAACGTCAATAACAACTCAAGCTCCTCTGCTCACTGACAGTGCATGGAGTCTATCATGGTTCATCACAAGCCTTGCAGTACAAGGCAAACTCAACTATCAGTTCTCCACACAGCAACAGTTGAAGTTGGGAAAAGTGTCCTTTGTACTTTTACTCCATGATATATTTTGGCCATGAATATCAAGCATGACTTGAACACATGTGTGCATCTCAAGCCTAAAGGAGAAGTGTCCTCAGAAAACAGGTTATTATAATATGTAGATGGTATTGATCTGTGTCACATGTGGAGGTTCAGCAATTCACTTGTGCTGTCACTGCCACACAGACAAAACATCAGATGGCAAAGACTTGGTGCTGCTCAAAATAGACATAAACACTTCCTGCTTGAACTTGGCAAATTTATGAAACGCTTTACAGTAGTCAACCCAATAAATACTGTAAAATGTTGGGTAGCAGACATAAAATCTCCAAGTACCATGATGGGATTCGAACCACGGACATTCTGATCTGAGGTTGGACACCTTGTCCACATGACCAAAGAGGTTAACATGATGACAAGGTAAATTTGCACTTTATTTCACAGTGGGGACGTAGCTCAGGTCAGTTGGTTAGCTGTCAGGCAAACAATCTGAAGGCCGCGAGTTTGCACGGATTCTCACAAAAACTCCCATATATATGGCTTCTCATTTTAATCATCCGATAGGAGTCACTTCACACAGTGCCGTGTGAATAGCACCGAACACAAGTCAAACTATCAAAATATTAGTCCATAAAGAGCAAAGAATCAGCGAAGAAAAAGACAATACATATTTTAATTCTTTCAAACTTTAGTGTTATTTCCCTTAAAACACTGTTAAATCTTAAATCTTCTGAATAACTTATTACTCCCTTAACTTAAACATAGCCTCATAATGTTTATTTTCCAGTTAACCATGTTAACTTCTTAAGACTTGCCTCAACAACATTAGACATTTTGTACCTTATGTTTAAATTGTATCCCCTTCTAGGGGGCCTACCTCAGGACTTCTAGAATGGCACTGGGTGACATGTATTTTACCAACATTATCGCTGTTGAAGACAAACAATTCGCTGGCTGTAATGAAATCATCGCTTCATAGTATCATATATGTGGTCACTCACTGTTTATATCTCTACACCGTCAATACGCTGCCACTAGATCCCTTGGCCAATATACCAGAGAAAGAGAAATGTCTTTTACAAACCAAGTGCGTTCGAGCGGGGATGAAGTGTATGCTCTACAACAGTACATGCTACAAAACAATTGCCAACACATGTTTCACTGACAATACCAACCACTTTTCAATATTTGGCACTAGTCCTATAGTCATTGTCAAACTGCCCAATAGTTAATGTATCATAAGGACTAGTAGAAACTGCCATTTTTAAGGGTTTTGCTTTATGTTATCATTAATAGGACTAGTGGATTCGAACTGTTAGTTTCTAACACTGGTAAGGGACCAGTTCAAAAGTTCAATGTCGAACAAACAACTTAATTCCTTAAGTTTTGAGACCCCCCCAAAAATAATTTGTTGAATGTTGAATTCTAGAGTTAAGTTACCTCTTTTGTCACAAGTTCCTGTGTTTTGCCCTGCTTTTTCAAAACGCTCATCGACTGAAGTTTATTTTGCTAGGTGTTGAAAATTATTTGTAAGGTTTT
Organism: Haliotis rufescens; assembly: GCF_023055435.1. Lineage (NCBI taxonomy): Eukaryota > Metazoa > Mollusca > Gastropoda > Lepetellida > Haliotidae > Haliotis > Haliotis rufescens. The sequence continues at coordinate 5,700,102 of NW_025964013.1, forward strand.
CATAGATTGAACCTGCACGGCACTGTATGGACTTACAGCAATTGCCAGCCTTGATTAAAACCCTGCCTTGCGGAAAGACAGGATGTATTTTAAATGACATCTCCAATCAGCATATGAATGAAAAAAGGATAGGCTTAGTTTAGTTACCATAAAAAAACATTGAAAAATCAAGTTGATTTTGTCAGATGGAAAACGTGCAGAGCCATTCAACCCCCTCCCCAAAAATAAGGAGTTTCTAAGCTTTCCAAGAAGTAGTCTTCAAACGCCGTGTATTAGAAATACAAGATTTGAAACACATTTGTCGGGTGTCTCTATGAACTACATCTAAGGCCAATCCAAGATGAGTTTCTCCATGCTCTGTTGAGGCTGTTCAACAAAGCTCAGGGCAGTTATCTGCTTATGTATTGACCCAATAGGCTGAATGATACAAAACTGGTCAGTCATCTGACAAGTAGAGATGGTTGGTCTATGCAATCAATATATATCTATTGGCAGCAAAAACTGCATCAATATACATATGAGATACGGACATGGTGAATACAATAACTTCCATCAATTGATTACAGATATTAACTATTACTGGATTTAGTTGGTTGGTTTGTTGTTTAACGCCGCACTCAGCAATATTCCAGCTATATGACGGCAGTCTGTAAATAATAGAGTCTGGACCAGACAATCCAGTGATTAATATCATGAGCATCGATCCACGCAATTGGGATACGATGACATGCATCAACCAAGTCAGTGAGTCTGACCACCCGATCCTGTTAGTCGCCTTTTACGACAAGCATAGTCACCTTTTATGGCAAGTATGGGTTGCTGAAGACCTATTCTACCCCAGTGTCTTCACGGGCCACTGGATTTAGTAAACAATGATGCTCAGAACATGGTCAGTTATTAGGGGACACAGGTGGCCCTGTCATCTATGGTGCCTCAATTCTGTGCCGAGTTGCACCTATTCGGTACACCAGAAACCTATGATTGTGGGTTCGAATCCAGTCCAACACAAGTATGTTTCTAGGTATTTGTGCTGTGGGTTCGAATCCAGTTCACCACAAGTGTGTTTCTAGGTATTTGTGCTGTGGGTTTCACCAGAGTGGTATGATAGCTGGGTATGTATTTGCAAGTAATGATCCACAGGAGAGATTTTACATGTGCTTCTTTAGTTATTGTGTGCTCTCCATGTTCTTCCAGCCCAGCATTGTATTACAAGTAGATCAGACATGTCACCTATCACGAGTACATCAGACATGTCACAACTCTTAAACAAGTACAACAATCATCTGATAACTGTTTGATTGGCATTCTAGGAGTTGGTGAGAAACTTTATGGATAACAAACTGTGGTTTATTGCATATAGTGTTGTTCGATGTAGATTCTTACACTGCTATCAAGCTGGAGTGACAACAACCAAGCAGCGGTAGAAACTAACAGTTTTAGTCCACTAGTCTTTATAATGATAACACATAGCAAAACCCCTAAAAATGGCAAATTTCTACTAGTCCTTATGATACCTAACTATTGGGCAGTTTGGCAAGGACTACAGGACTAGTGCCAATTTCTACCGCTGCCAAGTGATGAGAGGTATCAGAGCTCTAGATAAGCTGTGTATCTGCGTGAAATACGCATCAGAAATGCAGAAATACGCAGTAAAATATAATCCAAGCGTATCAAATACACAACGAACATTACAGATACGCTACAAAAATAAAATTTGTGCGTATCATCAAAATATTGTGAAGTAACCCTGCATATTCGTTTAGCAAATCAGCAACTTATTTTGAAATTATAAACGGGCATTCCGTCAACCTTGCCAAACTCCACGATGACAGTCACATCATGATCATTTGCCATCACACTTTCGTGTGGAAGTATCGTTGTATTTTGGAGTCCTATAAAGCTCTCGAACCCACACGACACCAGTTTGCAGGGACTAGATGAATAGTGTTTTTAAATATTTAACTTAAATACCCACATGTGTAAAAACTAGTGGGTAACAGAAATTTGAATACGCAGATAGAATTACTGATACCCAATGATTTTAAAATGCATGGGTAAAATACCCACAACACCAAAAGCTTATCTGGAGCTCTGGGTATATTTGCAAATGTACAGTAAGAATAACAAATAGCACACAGGTAAGGAAGCACAAGGGCAATGAAGACAGATATACAGTAAGGATAAGGATTAAATGTTTAAATGTGTTGTGACAAGCTGATTGGATCCCAATTGAACAGTCTATAGCTTGATTCGATTTTCATAGGCGGACAAGATGTAATGAGTGAGGAACCATTTACTTGCTAGAGGTACAAAGTATTCGCACTAAACCAGTTTGAGGTGTCATTTTGACAAAGCTGCATTGTCGGTTGTGACATCAATGTGTCAAGGTCACAGAGTATGGCCACAACTGCGATAGAGAAAAATTTGGTTTAGTGACGAGTCACTTTTTATGCTTCGCCGTGCGGATAGTAGACCTCATGGCAGCCATCTCCTGCACTGGTAGAACAGACTTGGTGCAAGTTCTTGGGAACTTAACGGCACAACGTTACAAGGATGAGATTCTTCGGCCACACGTCCTTCCCATTATGCAACAAACAACAAGACTAACAACAGCCTTTTTCAGGAATCACAACATCCAGATTTAAACCCAATCGATTCAACAAGTGTGAGCATGTCAGCAACAAGCACAGAACAAGCACTGCAGGCAGAGTGGGTGAACATTCCCCAGGCTACAATTCGAGATCTCATTGCTTCCATACAATAACGATGCCACTCTAATGGTGGCCATACAAGATATTGAGAACAGATAACCTTCACCTTGAAAATCTACTGTTCCATGTGCACCATATGGAACCTGGGTCAATGACAATGATGTGTGCCAATTTTGAACAATTGATTACCATCTGTTGATTATTTAGTTGATATATAAACTTATATTAAAAATCACTTTTGCGTTTCTTGTTTGCAGAGTTTATTTTATTTCAATGTTGATCATTTTTTTTAAATATTTGTATGTAGTTAAACAACATAAATAGTATGAAATACTACAAACAAAGTTTCATCTTTAACACGGCAGAATGTTTCACCTATAGGATTGTCCATTTAATCAACTTTATAAACAACAACTTCAGGTTCTAGGGTTTTGGTGGGGTTTCTGCCATTGGCTCATAGTAGGGTATAGAGTTAGTGAGTATGGTTTTCGGCGCTTTTAGCAATATTCCAGCAATATATTTGCAACATTTTGTTGCAAAACAATGCCATGTGACATCAGCCAAGTAACAGAGTTGCTTGAGTCATCGGAGTGCATAAGCTCCTCTCTGTGTTCTGTCATCTCTACACACAATGTCATTGAATAATTCCAGCGATGCTGAGAGTTTTGAATATTTGTTAAGGAAATACAGCCTGCTGCGGTGCATTTAATATCAAGCATTAGTTTATGAAAGCACTTTTATTATTAATATATTTTATATTTCAGTTTCAACTTAATTCATTGGACTAAAAGGATCATAAATGGCAACTAATTTTCTTATATTATTTTTTATGCTGCACACATCCAATTGTCACCAGTCTGAACACTATCTACCATTGGACATTTTTTGCAATAAATCAATTATGTTTGTAGGCTCAGTTTTTGTGACTATGGCTCTGGCTTCAATGACTGTCTTCAGCTTCACTGTTCAGTAATGATTAAAAAAACAATCCACTCTTGTGTCATCACCTTATGCCTTCCTTGTTCCACACTATGATCCACATTCTCCTTACAGTGTTCCCTTCCACACTTTTCTGTCACTAAATCACCCCAGAGTTATTAAATACCATGTCATTCAAGCGCACCCGCGAATTTGACACCATGAGCTGTTTTCAGTTTTAGCCATATTGACTATTGATTACAGAATGGGATGAGTGTCCCAAATGGCATCGGGATCACTCGTAAGTGTCCATAGACTAAAGTCACTGGACACCATTGTAAGTATCCGTCACGTATACCACCCTTTCCGTTCAGTTCCCTAATGTCTTAGGTATGACAGTGATTGACTAGTTAAATTTGCACAAAGTTTAACAGTGTGGACGTAGCTCTGTTGGTTATCTGTCGGGCTAACGATCTAAAGTTCGTGAGTTCACGTCAAACGGATTCTCCCAAAAAGTGGTTGCTTGTCTTAGTGACATGTGACCTAAGGCAGTGATCATTCTCACAAGAAGTTGTAGTGCTGTATTGTAAAGGTGATCCCATTCCTCTATAGCTCCATCTCCTTGATGTTGTTGTTGCATTAAGTGTTTAAGAGGTCGCCTTCTGCCTAGGCAATTTCGGCTGAATATCTCCTCGATCAAACATCCAACCAATATATACTTAATCCTGTTTAATTGGCTTCCTCACCATGTGTTCTCTCTCCATCCCGTTGTCACAATAAAACTGTTTATACTGTAAGTGTTAATTCTTCACCAACCATGTATAATCCTGTACCATGCTCAGATTAGACAGTCTTGCTGGACAACAGTATAAGGATCCAAACCGAAATGTGACTATATATAATAGTATATCAAAGAAGTTTTTAGGCATTAATAAATGAATTCCTAGATTATCATCCCCTTCAGACACACAACTTAACCCCTGACAAATTCATTTTATTTGTCGGAGTGAAATGTTTAGATTACTGTAACAACTTCAGCTGTCAAATGACCATTTCATGTTTACAACATGCCTTAAACTGGTCTACAACTGACTCTTGGTAGGAGCCAGCCTATCGTCTGATTGCTGCCAGCTGTCAAGATGGTGCTCGCTATTTTGAAAATTAAAGACTGGTATGACCATTAACATGATTAAAGACTAGTATTCCAGTCCTTTGACAAAGTCCATGGCTCTTATGGAAATTTTCAACAAGTTTGCTTGTGGGAAACTTGACAAGTTAATGACAATTGAGAATAATTCATAAATGCATGAGTACAAGTTGAGGCATGGCAATCTAAAACAGGTTTGACACAGATACATCCAACTGCTAGTGTTAAAATCATTGTTTATTTATTATCTTTGTTATTTTGAAAGACAAGTGAATGATAATCTAGCAATTAGTTTATTATGACCTTACCCATAAATTGTGTCTACCTTGTCATCTGTCATCTCCTTAAAAAAAAGCCTATCAAACAATATAGGACAGCAGTTTGCAACCTAGTCAAGGTTATGACTAGCTGTTTACAGAATCAAATCTGATCAATGAGCTTCTTGGGCAACCCAGTACAGAATTGAGAAGTGTTATATCAAAGAGATCTAGCTGATTTAACAAGAAATGGGTGGTGTCTGTGTGTGTTGGGTGTGTGTGGGGGGGGGGGGGGGGGGGGGGGGGGGGGGTACGGTAACTTGGCTAGCGACCTTTAGAACAGGCAACTGGATTTCTGTGTCAACCTAAATAGATTTTACAGACGCTTCCACAATATTTACTTACAACACTTCCTCTTTCCCCTCCTATTTTTCAAACATTTAACTTGAAATGTTACAAAAAGTACAGGATTAACTACACACATCAGAAACTGGTGTCACTTCGTGCTGATCAGCATGCTGCGGGTACTTCTTTGCCGATCAGCACTCGTGGTTGGAGGTTTCGTCACTTGTGACAGCAGCTGTCTATTGATATCAATTCACGAACTCATTTTATCGCGTGCGATACCGATACGTCGCGAATGTTGATGCCAGACAAAACCATAGCCAGTCGAGAAAGTATCGGCTATGGTGTTGAAGGTTGATAGAGGATCTTAAAGGGTCAAGATTACTAAAAAAGTGAACCTACCAAGGATTTGTTGTGGTCCTACTCAAGCCGCCATGACACTGACGTCACGTCCTGTTAAAATCCGGACAATAACATTACAAGAGCAAATGGGTGTGCGCTGAGGTAACAGCTAGCTTATCGGCGTTACAAAATTAGGTTCCCCGTCCACAACTGCCCGATAGGGTGTAAAAATGAAATGGTTAATCTGCTTAAACTAATGTTAGAAGTTTCTTAATTACCTGATGGACTAGTTCAGCATAGAATAATTATGAGGTCTATGCCCAGTGCTAATTTTAAATGACTTCGTTATTTCTGCCATTATTTGTCTTATTTAGCAAATACAATTTTGATTTTTACGGAATAGTACCCGAACTGTGTTCTTATATATACAGATTTTATATTGTCATTATAGGCCTATATATAAAGATAGAAAAAGTGCACCACTTCTTGCACGGGCTTGTACAGTTCTACAGGTATGCAATATCAAACATGCAATGTTTATCACATAACTTTGTCCAAGATTAGTTCTTTTCAAACTGGTGATCTCAATATCGTGACCTTGGTGGTCAATTTCTTTGAAATTTGCACGATGACGTGTCGATTTCATGCATTGTGTTTTTTTTATGGTCAGGTACGTGTATTCTGCTCCGAGTTATTAAATGACATCATGGGGATGCCCCATTCAATTAATCTAAAAATATATATACATAATAATATTGAATATCATTGTCCCTGTAATGTAAACAACTAAATAATTGCTCTACACTACCAATCATTACAAGAATAAATATATGCTGGTTATTTTACACGTAAGCCGGCTGAACTGTCATTTACATATTTGACCGAAGTGACTATATATGGGTTTTTTCGAGGCTATGCTGGAACAAAGACGTATGTGCGTGCGTGCTGTGCTGTGTGTTTGTACAATACTATGCAATACAATATCATAATGACAGTGTGTATTAAATGTCGTGTGTTGTCCATGTCCCCCTCTAATATTTCTTTTCTTTCTAATTTCCAATTTCCATAAACACAGATATACTAAGTACAGGATATTCCAAAGAAGCATGCAAATACTACTGAGAGGACTCACTTATCTCAATTTTCCGCAGGTTTAAATAATCAATGTACGTAGAGTCTCCCCTTTTCATCGTAAAAGAAATGATCTATAACTCGAATGTTGCCCTTCAACATCGAAACAGTAGTTTATCTCAATACTCGCTCTCGCTCGGGAAATACCGGAATTTAGACAGTCGTGTCGTAAACATAGTATGACACGAACACTCATATAATATCCTCTTTCGGTCGTCACGCCGAAGACCCGGGTTCGATTCCCGACATGGGTACAATGTGTGAAGCCCATTTCTGGTGTCCCCCGCCGTGATATTGCTGGAATAGTGCTAAAAGCGGCGTAAAACCATACTAACTCACTATAATATCCTCTATTTATCATCATCATCTTTTTCTACGGACCATTGCAGACAAGTGTGACGTCGTCCGTTACCACTAATCGCTCTGCAACTATATCTGGCTTGCTTTAATTTTTACGACCGCCTCCGAGGTCTAGTGGTAGAGCGTCCGCCCGGGGAGCGGATATAAATGTTAAAAGATGGTACTTGTTGTTACCCTGACTGGCGCTCGGCATTAAGGGGCTAAAACAATGACTGGTCGGCTCGGAGTCAGTATACTGTGTCTGAGTGGGGTATTCATGTGAAACTGCGGCATGATATCTCAGTGAACTAGCACTATAAATCGGCATCAGTCCGGACTAGTACAACCGCGCATACAGGTCGCTATATATAAGTGCAATAATCTTAGACATGACGTTAAACCCCAATTCACCTCACCTCACCTTTAATTTTTACACCCAAGACACTTAACTGGTGATATTATTGTTTACAAACCGAAAGAGTTGGAAAAATAAGTGTAGCTATAGATTTATATAGGCCACTCCCGCTAAAGGTCTACTGTGTCCTGACTGGCTGAGCATACAATGGGAGGGTCTTTTGTTGCGTTCTTGCGCTGAGCGATGGCACTGATAACTGTTTGATTGGCATTCTAGAAGTTGGCAAATAATTAAGAAAAACGTACGTACAACTTTATAGATGAGAACTTTTGGTATATTGCATATACCGACGTGTGACGTTGTATATTCTGGAGTGACTCCAACTTGATAACGGTGCAGGAATCTACATCGAAACGTCGCTATATGCAATAAACCAGAAGTTGTTATCCATAAAGTTGTACGTTTTTTTTAATGATGTCACTGCCTTCGTACTGATTAAATGATCAGTCTGTGAAGTTAATATTGCTGACGTTTTTAGTTATAATTAAAATAGTTAGGCTTCAATATGTTGTTTGCCTTTTTGGAGTCATTATAAAAGTAAAAGCCTATGTGCGTAAATTTACTATCGCAGTATGCACCTATTATACCTAAATAACGCAAATAATATATTGAAGTCGACTGTTGATTAAAATTCGCGCCCTGAATGAACAGTGACCCTACTTCCACACGCATGCGCATTAGAACGAAAAACTTTGGGAGTAGCCGGAAGTTTTTAAGATGGCTGCCAGCGAGGTGTTCCAGCTGATTGACACAGACATCCCAAATGGCCGTCAGAATTTACAGGAAAACCATGCAAACCTTCAACGTCTCGCCGAACACTGCGAGGAACGATATAAAGAGGTACATTGCTATGACTATGGTGAAATGAGAACGTGATTCATATTCTGAATCAACAGGTGTCTGTTTACATTTCATTTTCATCATATTTCAGTTTTCAGTTCAATGCAGGAACTGGAATGCTGCTGACAGGTGATTATATTGTAACCAGTGGGTATCCTAGTGTCACCCCTTGTCTGTTACTTAGTGTACTCCAGTGTTGATAAAACTGTTTCAAGATAAGATGACTCGACATGTCCAATTCAACATCATGACATCAAAAGCAGCAGATTTCACAGAATTAGGCCTTTCGAGTTGGTATTGTCAGCATCCGAGTGCATTTTACTCTACATTTGTCCAATATGCAGTGGCAGTAGGCAAATATTGGTGAATTGAAATTCTATTTCTATATAAACAAACACAATTTATCACATGATCATTGAACTAACTTTGGCAACACTATTTTGATACATATTGTTTCCTAGTATTCAAATAGTTGATTTTTACTGAAGCAAATTGTTTTTGAGGAAAAGAACACTACAATATGACACCCTTGTTTAGAATTGTATGTTTATTGCTTCAAAGTGTGAAAACATCATGTGAACATGAAGATACTGTGTCATGAAATTATTATTTTTTTAAGTAGAAGTGATCATTCAGAGTTTCAGATTGGTTCATTTTCTCTGACGTTGACCGATTGTTATCCAAAATATCCTAAAGATATTAGTGATAATATGGAAGAATAACCCGTCATAATTTGCTAAAATCATGAATATATCTTTATGATGTTTGTCTCTAGCAACGTCACTGTCGTTTAACTATGACTTAAGACCAAGACCGCCTACTATTGGCTCTGTCCAGTAAGTCCCGTACTGCTCACTACTTATGCTGTGTTTTGTAACAGGCAGATGACAAGCAGCAGGTCCTGGAGGAGACAAAGAACTACACCACCCACTCTCTTGCCAGCGTGGCCTACCAGATCCACACCCTGGCAGCCAACTTCCTCAACCTGCTGGACATGCAGGGAAACCAACTCTCGGGGATGGAGTCCAGCATCAACCATCTCTCACAGGTACCTCATCAGCTATTGTATATGTAGTACTACCTGGTAGAGGCTAGCATCGACCATCTCTCACAGGTACCTCATCAGCTATTGTATATGTAGTACTAGCTGGTAGAGGCTAGCATCAACCATCTCTCACAGGTACCACATCAGCTATTGTATATGTAGGACGAGCTGGTAGAAGCTAGCATCAACCATCTCTCACAGGCACCACGTCAGCTTGTGGTGTATGTAGTACTAGCTGGTAGAGGCTAGCATCAACCATCTCTCACAGGTACCACATTAGCTATTGTATATGTAGTACTAGCTGGTAGAGGCTAGCATCAACCATCTCTCACAGGTACCACGTCAGCTATTGTATATGTAGGACGAGCTGGTAGAGGCTAGCATCAACCATCTCTCACAGGTACCTCATCAGCTATTGTATATGTAGTACTAGCTGGTAGAGGCTAGCATCAACCATCTCTCACAGGTACCACGTCAGCTTGTGGTGTATGTAGTACTAGCTGGTAGAGGCTAGCATCAACCATCTCTCACAGGCACAACGTCAGCTTGTGGTGTATGTAGTACTAGCTGGTAGAGGCTAGCATCAACCATCTCTCACAGGTACCACATTAGCTATTGTATATGTAGTACTAGCTGGTAGAGGCTAGCATCAACCATCTCTCACAGGTACCACGTCAGCTATTGTATATGTAGGACGAGCTGGTAGAGGCTAGCATCAACCATCTCTCACAGGTACCACATCAGCTAGTGGTGTATGTAGTACTAGCTGGTAGAGGCTAGCATCAACCATCTCTCACAGGTACCACATTAGCTATTGTATATGTAGTACTAGCTGGTAGCGGCTAGCATCAACCATCTCTCACAGGTACCACATCAGCTATTGTATATGTAGTACTAGCTGGTAGAGGCTAGCATCAACCATCTCTCACAGGTACCACATTAGCTATTGTATATGTAGTACTAGCTGGTAGAGGCTAGCATCAACCATCTCTCACAGGTACCACATCAGCTAGTGGTGTATGTAGTACTAGCTGGTAGAGGCTAGCATCAACCATCTCTCACAGGTACCTCATCAGCTTGTGGTGCATGTAGTACTAGCTGGTAGAGGCTAGCATCAACCATCTCTCACAGGTACCACATCAGCTAGTGGTGTATGTAGTACTAGCTGGTAGAGGCTAGCATCAACCATCTCTCACAGGTACCACATTAGCTAGTGTATATGAAGTACTAGCTGGTAGAGGCTAGCATCAACCATCTCTCACAGGTACCACATCAGCTAGTGGTGTATGTAGTACTAGCTGGTAGAGGCTAGCATCAACCATCTCTCACAGGTACATCAGCTATTGTGTATGTAGTACTAGCTGGTAGAGGCTAGCATCAACCATCTCTCACAGGTACCTCATCAGCTATTGTATATGTAGTACTAGCTGGTAGAGGCTAGCATCAACCATCTCTCACAGGTACCACGTCAGCTATTGTATATGTAGTACTAGCTGGTAGAGGCTAGCATCAACCATCTCTCACAGGTACCACGTCAGCTATTGTATATGTAGTACTAGCTGGTAGAGGCTAGCATCAACCATCTCTCACAGGTACCACGTCAGCTATTGTATATGTAGGACGAGCTGGTAGAGGCTAGCATCAACCATCTCTCACAGGTACATCAGCTATTGTATATGTAGTACTAGCTGGTAGAGGCTAGTATCAGCCATCTCTCTCAGGTACCACGTCAGCTAGTGGTATATGTAGGACGAGCTGGTAGAGGCTAGCATCAACCATCTCTCACAGGCACCACGTCAGCTAGTGGTGTATGTAGTACTAGCTGGTAGAGGCTAGCATCAACCATCCCTCACAGGTACAGTCGTGCCTCGTTTATACGGACACTTGCGTCATTTCACAATTCGTCCATATAACTGAAACCAGCTTCTTACTGGAAGAGTTACTTCCCTTCAATTATGCAACTCATGACAGATGACAGAGCAAACAGATACATCCACTCAATCTTTATTCAAGACATACACATTTAAAAAAATCTGTCATGGAAGTTTGAACTTTACCACATTTTGAGTCTGGATTTGAATCGAGTGAGCCACCCATGAGAATATGCCAAGTCAGAAATGTCCATTTTGCCACCAAAATCGCTAGCTTTCTCTATCAGTATTTCATCATTAACGGTCACATTACGACTTGTCATGTCACACAACCAAAGATATAATGCATCTTCCAGCTTCTGGTGTTTTGCTACACGGGATTGTGATAAGTCATTTGAATTTTCCAGGAGATTAAGCCATTTCTGTTTGTCTTTTAAAATGTCACCAATTGTCAATTCTCCTATGGTATGTCCAAATTCAGTGCCATAATGCTTACTGATGGTTTCCAAACTTGCTGACGGGTGTTTTTCCTTAAACAGACAAATTTCCCTTTTTTCGCGTGCTGTAACTGCTTGTCGCTTACGTTTCGCTGGTTGACTACCACCAGCGGAAGTGTATTGTCCGGGTAAGTGAGACAATTTTGTGTGCATTTTCAGTGTTTTGTGTATGAAAATGACCATCCGGTTCCGGAAACTGAATTTCCGTATATATATATACGGGTAAATTTATGTAGTAATTATTTCGTTTTGAATGAAAATCGCCCAACCGAGGTTTCCGGATATCTGAAGTCACTATAAGCGGGGCATGACTGTACCACATCAGCTATTCGTATATGTAGTACTAGCTGGTAGAGGCTAGCATCAACCATCTCTCACAGGTACATCAGCTATTGGTATATATGTCGTCCTAGCTGGTAGAGGCTAGCATCAACCATCTCTCAAAGGTACCACATCAGCTGGTTTGTAAGAAGGACTAGCTGGTAGATGTATTCCAACTCAATCTGTCAGTGAATATGTATTGGAAATGCCTTTGATCACTCACTCGAATATTTCTTTGGGCAGATGGCTTTGGGTGTAATGGCGCATGTTTTATATTCTTCTCTCAATAACAAGCTTCTCTTGACCATGTTGACAGTGGGTACAAGTCATGTGACATGATGGCATGAGCCCTTGACATTATCATTTGTCAAATTATTTTACATGAATGTTGGTGGCAAGAAAACCATGGCTGATGAAGTGATGTCCAACATGAGCTAACACCCATGCTGCTGAAGGACTAGTGTGTGTGCAGCAGTAATGTTTTCATTATTGTATTATTGTTGTTGTAATCTCTTGTTCTGTCTCTGTAGATTGTAAACATACACAAAGAGAAGGTGGCCAGACGAGAGATCGGTGTTCTCACGACCAACAGGACCTCACTGAGGGCAGTTGGAACCAAGAACGGCATCATATTCCCCGAGCAGGCTGAACGTCCAGTCAAATATCAGCGCAAACCCGTAGATTACTCGACACTGGACTCTACTGGACATGGAATCAAGGTGAAAGCAGTTGTTTCATTTGTATCATAACATTAGCTGTGAGGGTGATGTTATGGATAAGGCACAAGTAACTAGACATCGTTACAAAGAAGGTTCCAGTTACGCTTATGTTTTCTGACATAAAATACAAAGTAACAAAATCCTTTGAACTTTATAACATCATGGTCGGAGCAAAATATCTATCCTGTGGTCTTTCTTTCAGAATCATAGTCGACCGACATGTTGTTTTCTCCTTAAATCTAATAACGCTACATAAAGTCCAAATGATTTAATGACTAGCATATTTAAATCATTGGATATGATTACATCAAAGAACATCAGAAACATTTTGCGATTTCTCTGAAGTTTCTCTCTCTGACTTATGTTTCTTGCTATGTAGGCACCATCTGCTGCCCCCAAGAACAGCCGACCCCCTTCTATAGCCAGCCAGGGCTCCTCTCATGCTCCCACCACCAGACCCCCGACACCACCCATCTCGCGGTCCGGCTCCGTGTCAGGAGGATCCATCTCTGGGGTCTCCACATCGGGTACAATCTATGGAACCCTGGGAAGAAGCCATTACCGATCAGTGGCTCCCCCCGTCGCACCGCCATCTGTCCCAGTCGGTCAACAGTACGCCCCGGGTCAATCCCAGCATGGTGCCAGGGACAGATATGAAATGCTGTATGCCCCCAGTGTAATGGGTACAGTCCACTCACCCCCTCCTGTTGGAATGGCACGCCCCGTGTCAGACAGGGTGTCCTACCATCGGGAATCAACAGGTGGTAAGTAGAGATATATATAAATTTTTATTCATAGCTTTTGGCCAAGGGGGCTGATCTAGACTACCAGTTGTCAGACTTCCATTTTTGTGGAAGCCTAGTTGGCTGAGTGGGTTAGATCACAGACTTTGTGTGCTGGCAATTAGGTGCCACACTGTGAGAGTGCAGGTCCGAATCCTGGATGGGACTCAGCCTAGTGGTTAAAGCGTTGGCTCGTCACGCCGAAGACCCGGGTTCGATTCCTGACATGGGTACAATGTGTGAAGCCCATTTCTGGTGTCCCCAGCCGTGATATTGCTGGAATATTGCTAAAAGTGGCGTAAAACCATACTCACTCACTCACTCACTCACTCATTTTGTGGAACCGGGCCCAGGACCTTTGTTTTTTTCTGCTTTTTTTACTTGTATCTATTTAACACCAATTAGATTATTTTGTGAATAATTCATGACCATTTTTTCTGCTGTCAATTTTATCATGTTTATATTTCATCTGTTAAGTATCCGTTAATTTTCATATGACATGTTCTATCTTATCAACACAGCTCCGTTTTCATACATGGGTTACCAGAATGCAAGTAGGCGTGGTGAGACTTCCTGCATGGGAATGAATACTCCAGTATAATGCATGAGAATGGCATCTGTATGGTGCAGAGATTAGTCTATAGTCAGCTTTTAGTTAATACGTTGATGGGAAGCTAAGTTGTCTAAAGTGCCACATTTCTCTCTACAGAGTTGTGTCCCTTAGGCATGTCAGGAACCAAAGACCATGGGTTTAAATCCCAGATTCTCCTTGATCATGTTTCTTGGTTTGTCAGCACCATACCTGTACTCTATTTAGTATGAAGGCTGACAACAACTATGTCCATGTTAGTTGATGGCTTCCATGTAGTATGCTAGCATAAGACTATAGTGGTGCCAGGCTTCTGTACCTTGTGTCTGGTTGCTATGCCGATATTCGGGCTGCTGTTGCTGCTGTTGCTGTACCTTGTATGTCGCCAGATCTGCCTTGTTCTCCTCTCTTCAGATGTACCTCTCTGTTATCAGTGTATATTAGACCCGTGAAGATCCGGGGTAGAATTGGTCTTAAGCAACCCATGCTTGCCGTAAAAGGCGACTATGCTTGTCGTAGAAGGTGAATATGCTTGTCGTAGAAGGCTACTATGCTTGTCGTAGAAGGTGATTATGCTGTTCGTAAGAGGCGACTAACGGAATTTGGTGCTCAGGCTCCCTGACTTGGTTGATGCATGTCATCGTATCCCAATTGCCAGGATCGATGCTCATGATATCAATCACTCGATTTTTTATAGACTGTCGTCATATAGCTGGAATAATGCTGAGTATGGCGTTAAACAACAAACAACAACAACAGCGTATATTAGAGCTGAGTTTCGCCTGGTATCTTGCAATGCAATATGTATCACGATACAGACATGATACCGCTGCTATCACGATACACCAACAAATAGTAAGAAATGATGAAGTCACGGAAATTTAACTTTTAACCTTATGCTTACAAGTTGCACTATGCTTACAAGTTGCGCAATGCTTCTTCAGCCTTTACAGGAGGTAACTCTAGTCAGTTTCTGTTCTATTTATAGCGTGTAACGATCACACAGACTGACAATACAAGTATTGTTTGTGCCTTAGTATCGATGATATCGTAGGTGTCGTTGAATCGTTAGGCAGTTAGAGGTTCGTTAAACATAAAACATACAAATGCCTTGTTGTTGAGCTTCAGTGATATTCGGGTGTTTTTAGGAAAGATAAAACTTGAGTACGTAATCATGGTATAGTCATAGGCTTGAGATCATTTGTGTAGCAATAGGACATGTAAATATTTGGGAAGAAGTGGTCAATTCGGAACAGAATGATTAAAATTGATACAGGTGAACGATCATCTCATAACTTTGGCAACTTGGTCAGTCTGAATTTTTTTCTGATCTTTTTGAGCCAACATGTCCAGATCCTTGCTTTATGTTCAACTTCTGTTCAATTTTCCATCTGGTATTTTGCAAACCTCTGGATTATTGCAAGGATTATTTCCAAAGTGGACCGTTTTTGAAGTATCTCTTTTTTTTGTTCTATTCTCTTCATCAACTCTGAAGCATGAAAATTCAATTTTCCTAGGATTATTCTTGATTAAGGTTAATATACATGAAGGTGTTGTGCAGACAATGTGTCTGGGTGATAGGAGTATAGGAAAATATACTCAGGAGAGTCATGAATTAGGAGATCGAGACAGATGTACGGGTAAGTAGAAATAATGTCGGTTAATTACACATTTTTATGACTGACCATGTTCATGTTTCATTACTCTAGATATGTATGCAGCAGTAAAGCTGTTAGCGTATACATTGCAGTTATATAGTAGAATTAGTTGTAGTAAGCCAGCTTGCCAGGTAATGGGGTGTATGCTTCCTGCATGTTGTGTTGTCATGGTTACAGATGTGCCGCTGCCTCCTCCCCCTCCAGCCATGGACAATGAAGGTCAGGATGCCCTTGCTTCAACAGGTCGGCATGATTCAGCGCTATTGTCGCCACCCTTACCCTCTTTGCCCATCCCGCTTTACGCCCCTCTTTTAACCAACTATTATAATCGCAGTGTTAGTAGGTTCTTACAAAGATGCTTGTTCTAGAGAGCAGTGCTTCAGCTAGATGTAGATGTGCTGAGTAGGCACTTCCTGCTGACAACTATGTTGGAGGATTTATTTGCTGTGTTTAAAATAATTTTATAACCAAACAAGGCAGTTGGGCTGGTGACCCATAAGTGTTGCCTGCCCATCTTCAAAGTTACCTGCCCTCATTCAGACATTATAAATATGGAAAAATCACAAAAACTAAGAGATGAATCCTGTCTTGATTCAGTTAAAATAATGCAAACAATTACTAGAGAACCTACAAGGAATATATTTGAATAAGTCAATCTCGTTAATATCAGATCTTAGTTTCGCTACCACTAAACAATGATCTGAGGACATCCCATTACGGGTCACGTCAGAACGACCTTTCGTGAACTCTGACCAACCAATGGAATGACTAACAAGAAGTCGACATTATCCAATCAGAAGGCAGCCTTCTCATGCTTTATGGCAGTAATTTCTATGCTTCGAAACATGTTTTGACAAATTCTCGCTTAAAAATTTGAAACCTGAACAAAAGAACATTCTGGAATGGCTAACTAGATGGTCTAGATTGTATGGATTCAGTCGCTAAGTCTGTAACTATCGTTCGGAATAACCTGTGTTAAAGTTTTCGGGGTTGCATGATTAGAAATCACATTCAGACTGTCCTTTAAATGATCTGGTAAGTGACGCTCTGTTTGGACAGATGAAAGGTCGTTCTGACATGACCCCTAATGGAATGTCCTCAGATCTTTTTTAAGTGGTAGCGAGAACTAAGATCTGATTTTAATGAGATTGATAAGTAAGTAGTCTTAACATTATCTGCCAGACAGTCGGGCAGGTGAAGTAAAATTTCATGCAGCCGACAGAAAAGTTGCCAGGTACAGGCCGGCGGGCAGGCAGCTCTTTCGGACACTGCTTGTTTGTGTGGTATAACCAGGTCAGTAGGGTGTAAAACCTGATCCAAAATTCTGGGCATCACAATACTCTTACACAGTGTTACTGGCTCTCTCTTGGCAGTTTCGGTATGAAAAGATGACATACCCGTGTTCAAGCCTGAGGGGGGTGAAATTATTTACTTGGATGTTAAAGGTGATACTTGGTACATCGTATGTATAGTATCTAAGGGTGTCACAATATGCCAAGCGTACGTATCGATACAAATCACAATGCTTGATTCACTATGTATTGTGATACTTAATTTGCAACTTATTTGAGTGACATTCAGCTACAAGAGGTTGTTGTGATCAACCAGTTTGTGTCGAACACCATGACTGGTTAAGTAGGCTTTTTCCGCCAGCAATAGGCAATCAGATTTTGCGTGTTGTTTTGTGATCATGGTGATACCAGGATAGGTTATTGCAATACTGTTTGCAAATCACAAACGAACGATCATATGGATCGATATGCATGATACATAGGTAAGTGTATCCTAATGTCAAGGGTAACCATGGTAACATCAATACATCGGTGAATTGTGACACCACTAGTTGTATCATGTCATTATCCCCAGCAGCTTCAGGTGATAACATCTGATGATAATGATCAAATAATGATAATATACAAGGATAACATATACCTGACTAACTGAGTGACACTGATATTCACAATATATAAATAATACAATACTCTTGGCCAGGTCAATATGCAAAAACAAGGACTGGTGTGACTGCCGAAGGGGTCAGGTCTGAGGGTCCTTCTTTTTGCATATTGACCTCGTCAAGAGGAATCAATCGTTTTGTTATACCGAAATTCAATTTAGAGTTTATGAAGACTTTAAACCGTCCTGTTTCATTGTGGTAACATGAACCATGAAATGTTAGTATAAGACGCCACCTTGTATTCTATCAGATGAATCAATATTCATCACATGACAGTATCAGCACTGATCATGTGAAGAGTCAATATTCAAGGTCAGTGTCAGTCACAGAATCTTGGGGTCTTCATATAAATGTATTGTTTCGTCACGTGCTATGGATTAACCAATGGAATTGCTAGATTCTTAATAGAGGTATAACAATATAAAATTGATTATTTACAGACAGCCATCATATAGCTGAGATATTGCTGAGTGCAGCATTAAACAACAAACACAACCTGTGATGTGAAACAAGGGTTAATAACCAAAGTCCAGACTAACTGCTCTGCTCCAGACATATCTTTAGAGTCTATATGGTGGAAGCTGCAACTAAAATAACATGATATTGGAATGTTTTATTCCTGATAAAATAATAATTTCAGATACAATTTCTTCTGACCACTGCATCAAAATTCTTTGAAGTTGTATCATTGGGAACGTTTTAACTGAATCACCGGTAGATTGGGAGGAAACGTGTGCACAGCTGATTGCTATTTCCGGCTTAGTTTACGAGAAAATACTCATGTTAATCTTAATCTCTGCATATAAAACAATGCCTTGGAGAGCAGGAAATACATTTTAAATGCTAAATCATCATAACTAGTGATGTTTTATGTCAAATTTCATACGTTTATAGACCAAGTTTGTTATACCTGTTTATTCACCTGAATTCGCTGAAGGGATACGATAACGCTCATCAATTATTTGGACCCCGTTTGTTTTAAAAATTGTCCGAACAGAAAAATTTAAATGTCCGGTAAGCAATATTTTAAACCGGACATTTGAGATTCCCAATCGGACACGTCAGGCGCATATGAGCGTTTCCAGACCCCTGCTTTAGACACAGGCCTGTGCTAGTCGTATTAGTTGATACAGATGCAAGATACAGCTGCACTTGAAACATAAGCTGTCAGTCAAAAGTCTTACCAGGGATGCACAGCTCAGTTCATGCTAGTCTGCTAGCCTGGGACTACTAAATTGTGCTGAGGACTAGTAAAAATGCAATGATGGTCATCCTCATTGACTACTAGCATTTTATAGGGCTATAATACTTAACCAGTTCTCAATGATTTAATTTTGCTACTAATTGGAACTTCATATCGGATTTCATGATTGGTTGATTCATGTCACCGTATCCCAATTGTGCATGATGTCAGTTACTGGATTGTCTGGTCCAGACTTGATTATTTACAGACTGCCATCATATAGCTGGAATATTGCTGAGTGCGGTGTCAAACAACAAACAAACAAAAACATGACTGACAGAAAATGCAAAAATAGTAAACATTTCTGTCTTGTTCAAGCAGAACTAGCTACAAACTCTGAGGACTAGTGAAATAAGTTTACCCTAGTCATCAGGCTAGTCTTTGAAGAAAAAGTATTTCTAAGGCTGGATAAAGTGTCCCACTGGTCTAAGGTGTCATGAAGCCATGCCAGGATCCAATATGGTGGCTTTTCATCACAGGTTGGGCTTGACCCTTGGTCTATCTGCACCATGTCTCCGGGAGTCTGTGACCGTGGTCACTTTGAGCCTTCCTCTTGACTTGCTGTGAAAAAACTTCAAAGATTAATAAACCCAAATAATTCAATAATTGTGAAATTACGAATTATGATTATCTAATGACTGGCCTTTCTTCCATCACTAGTGTCGCCACCCCCACCCCCACCTCCCCAGGCTGCGTATCCCCATGGCAGTGACCCTCCTCCGCCACCCCCTGAGTTCAGTGACACAGACAGTCAGCCCCCGCCTCCACCCCCTGATGACCCCTACATGGAGACAGGGCCCCAGCTCACCACGCAGCCGGACTGGATCCCCAAACAGTACCAGGAAAAGGGTAACTAGTCATGCACTGTTAGACTGATGATGACCTAATAAAGATTTAATGATGTTCTAACGGTGATGATCTAATGTTGATAGAGAGAGGTGCTGATGGTCTTCTCTGCCAGCACTGCAGTTAATCCATGTTGGAACTACACCCAAATGTTCTTGTGACATACAAAACACAAAGAGGATCAGTCAAACAATTGTACTGCTGTGTATGGAAATATATACCATAGAAAGAACAATGAAGGTAGGCATGGTAGGGTAACAAACACAGTCCATATAAGGAGCACTCCTACCATATGCAAATGAGTCATGTCACCAGAGAGGGTTCAGAGGCAAGTTCATATAAAAACCTCTTCACAATAACTGTTCATTCCTGCAACAATCACAACACACCATCAGTGGAAGCCTTGGCTCTCATGTGCATGCTGAAAGCTGTGTGATAACGGTTTTTATCTTCAGCTATAGCAGTGTTAGATATATAAAGTATTGTTTTATCCCCCAATTTCTGCAATAGGTTTTGTTAAATATTAGGGCTGGGACAAGTCCAAATTTACTACCCGGGTACCCATACCCCTATTACCAGACCCAAGGACCTAAGTTATACGTCCCAGCCCTGTCTTATATGTTCTTTTTGCTTCAGTTTCAGCAATTAATGATCACTGATGTATAAATTATTGATTTTGTAGCCCAGTTATTGCAGTGTGTGATGTATAAATGTTGTCTGTGTCTTCAGTTATAGCCATCTATGACTACAAGGCAGAGAAGGAGGATGAGCTGACATTTTCGGAGAACTCGCTGATTTTTGTGCTGAAGAAGAATGAGGACGACTGGTGGGAGGGAGTGATGGACGGACAGCGTGGCCTGTTCCCATCCAACTACGTGGAACCCTGCATGTAGACTACACAAGTGTGTCACAACAAATATGCACACTTCAACACAGATGTATATCCCAATAGCTAGGCTCTCACCACCCAGGTCATTTGGCACACCCTGCACATTTGAATCAAGTCATTTTGAGTCACTTTGTTAGGTGTAGATTATTTGAGTGACTAGACCAGCTACCAGTTATTGATAATGGTGCCTTTATGCACTGGCCATACCTGGGCTTGACAAGTCACTAGTTACAACATCATGGGCCAAGATAGAAGTGCTAGACTGTAGAGCAAATTGATGTCTCATCATACACGTCATTGTTACAGTAACCTGTCAGGTTTCATCATTTTTGGTTAGTGTCATAATAGTGTCATAAGTACAGTTCAGTTCAACAGACTTCTTTATATCCAAAGTTAGATGGGGCCTTACTAGAGCATGTAATATATTGCATTAAGTCACATGCAGACTGTGTCATGACATTTATTATTTCTTATCATTCCATAGCTTCAGCATGTGTATGCACAGAATGAAGTGTTCAGTTTGCATCTTAGAAAAGACTAGCAATTAGCAAACTGTTTTGTTTATACAATTTATATTATTTTATTTGTGATGTTAATGGAAAACATAATCTATGCCATATACAGATTGTATCCCTTGAAGCACTTGTGTACATTGTGGCAAGTAGAAACTATCAACTGTTGTTGTTGGTTTGCTAGGTTGATATGTAATATATTTATGATGGTGTGTCATTGTCAGAATTTATTTTGTATCAGGTCTCGTCAGGTCTTGTTTCATGTATATGTTTGGTCAAAATTGAAGAGCCAATATGTTTTCAAATGAGCACAAATTCCATTGACCTTTCTCTAATGAGATTTATGCATATTTTCGTAACAAGGAGTTTGTGAATCCACATTGATAAATGACCACAGTTTCTCCGTGCCTTGTCACTTTCTTGCCTTACTCCAGCGATAGACATTGGCACTAGTCCTATAGTTCTTGCCAAACTGCCCGTTAGTTTAAGGTATCTCAAGGTCATGTAGAAATTTGTACTTTTTAAGGTTTTTGCTACCGGTATATGTTATCATTATAAGGACTAGTGGGCTAAAATTGTTAGTTTCTATCACTGTTACTCCATTTTGCCATAAGGTTTTAATAGTTTTATATATAAAATTATTTTAAGCTTGGTGCCAACAGCATGTTCAAGCAATGTTAAACATATTAATACCATACATGTAGATATTGGACCATTCCAATGATATGATTCATTCCAGAAGGCCTTCAAAAACTGTGATTATTGTTTATTTTCATGATAAATCACTCTCAAGGAAACTGTGTTTGTTATGTTTGTGTTATGGGTGCTAGGGTTTCAGTAGAACCTGACATATTGTTATTTGTATGTAGATGTATGTTTATAAGTGTTCTGACCTACAGGTGCACTAATATTGCTTTGCAGAGTTGTGTCCCTTTGCTGTGCCAATTGCTGATAATACTGGGTTTGTCAGCCCTGGTAATATAAGCATGATTATTATGTTAACTGACCAGCTACCTAGTTTTGAATCATGTATCTGACGAGCAGCATTGCTCATTGGTGTTGAGTACATGGTATCCAGTGATATATCTCTTGACCTGCTCAGGGCCTGATATTCAGCCCCAAGTCTGCAGCAATGTCAGAGAAAGAATTCCCAAAGTAGAATTAAAAACTTACCCAATTAGTTACCCAACAGTTAGCAGGACCAATAAAGAGGAACAGGATTAAATGCTTAGTTTTACATTGTTGCTTTGAATGCAACATTAATATAGCACTGAATTTAAGAAAATAACAACTTGAACAAAAATCCAAATTTGAACAAAAAGATATTTTCCCATTTTGCCTGCCCTGGGTACTTCTTTTGAAACCTTGGATAAATCTGTGTCATGTTATCTGGTCTTTTTATCCTAAGCCAGCCAAAATATGCTGATAAGTGGTTGGAATCCCATATTGTCCTGGTTAGCGGTTACCTTGGTCCCTCAGCACCATGTTTGCTGTACTGGTGAACATTTACAACCTGTGTAACTTAGGCTTGCAGTCCAGGGGACTAAATACTGTTCTAGGTGGAGTTGGGGGGGTCAGGTAGCCTAGTGGTTAAAGCGTTTGCTCGTCATGCCGAAGACCCGGGTTCGATTCCCGACATGGGTATGAAGGCCCATTTCTGGTGTCCCCCGCCATGATATTGCTGGAATATTGCTAAAAGCAGCGTAAAACCATACTCACTCACTCTAGTTGGAGTTAACCCGACTCACTCCTTTCATATTGAGGTGCATTGATGTTAGACTGGCGATTGTCTCATAGTCACTATTGCTCATTGTTTTCCAGAGAATAGATATTTCCATATGTACACCCGACACTGCACTGGTTGACATGGCATTATTTTCACCTGTGGTTCTTTTTTTTAGATTGATTATTTACATTGATCAAACAGATTATTCTTCTTCTTTTTTTTGTCTGTTTCTGTATTTAGATCTGATTTTGAGTTTTTTCATATTTATTTGTCAAATCTTGTCATATTTTGTGTTATTGTTAGGAAAATCATTTTGAATAATATCAATGTTTTGTTTTTATAAAATATACCAGTTCTAAGGATTCTGTTAAAGGGGCATTAGTTAATAAATCTGACAGTAAGGAGTATGGTAAAACTTAACTATGTCATTCATTTCTTTCCATTCATTCTGTTGTGTTAATTAAGCAATTTGTTTTATTAAGAATTCGTTCAAACAATATCCATCTGCCATAGTTTCTATTGTTAGGTGAGAATTTTGCAATATTTCTGAAGGACTAGGTTCATTACCATATTTGGCAAATGACAATCATGCACAACTACTTCCTGTTCCTGCAGTTGCTTGTCAGTCATGTCATGTACATGCTGTTGCCATGGCTACAATTCATTTCCTATCACACTGTGTTCACCAAGTGAAGTTCACTAGCTTGCCTTGTTGTAACTCTCATGCTGTATAAGATAGACAATGCACTCGGGCCTTGAAAAGGGTTCCGCACATTTTGAAATCCTAACTTCAACTGACCTTTACGGCAAGCATGGGTTGCTGAAGACCCCAGATCTTCACGGGTTGGTTAAATCAAAGTTAAATAGATAGTCATAATAAGCACCAACATTGAAAGAGATTCACATACCCTTAGTGTTTAGCATGTCATGTATGGTAATAACAGAGTGTAGTTGTTTGACACAGTTGCATTCATAAGATATAAGAAGTTAGTTTTAGGTGGACTCACAGACAGAGAAAGGGCCACTGGAGCATTTGTACAAGGGGATCGCCTCTATTCCGTTCATTAGAGGCAATAAAGTGGATCGGGTCGTCAAGCTCAGTGACTTGGTTGATTGCATTGATTGATTGATGCTCATGATGTCAGTCAATGGATTTTCTGGTCCAGACTTGATAATTTTCAAGCCGCTGTCATATAGCTGGAATATGTCTGAGTGCAGTGTTAAAGTCATTATTAAGTCTTCAGGATTATTTAGTGTAGCTTCAATGATTCACTAGAATAAATGTGCACTCACGCTCCTTGTTGGAAATGGTCCAAGTTAAGATTTTGTCATTTATTTCTGGTGTGTTTTAGGGGTTGGGTGAAAATTTAGTGACAGATGTGTAAAAGACATGTTTTTCTTAACTGCAAATATTAATGTGCCTTGATATGTGCATTAGTTATGTGTACAAAGTCATAGTATTTCCCTATTAATGAAATATTACCATGCGTGCCTCAACACTGTTGTCCTTGAACATTGTTGACCTGTGGTGCTGTGTGCTTTGACGGAAAACATTTTATAAGGGGCATAAAATCTCAACTCCTTGGGATGAATTTATTTTCTGTAAATTTTCAAAATCCATGGTCCATTGATGAATATATTTTTGAATGAGTTTTAAGATCTTTGTACTGTTTATCATGTTTATGGACTTGTGTGTTGAGGGACATTTCCTTAATTGTTGATGCACTGTTGTTATTTCAGCTCAGATGTCACACAGTTGTTGATTTCTTCACTTTACACAGAATTTGCTTTTGAAGATAGAGAAATTAGGGAAATTTAAACTCTTTTTTTCACTTACATGAGTTTTGTAGCTAAAACATTTGGGAGGGTTGTTTTTTTATTGACATGATGTTTTCGTGTTCATTAATTATTACTTTAAAAAATATTACTGATGTAAGAATTGATAGAATTCATGCCTAATTGTCTTCCTATATAATATTGCCATGGTGGTCACGGTTTACATACAGGTTGAAGTTTTGTCAAAGGTTTGGGTTTTTTTCAGTTTTGAATAGGCATTCTCAATTCTCTTATCCTAGAAATAACACTTGTGTTGCCATGGTGATTTTGAGTAGTGACTACAGAGTAGCCATTAGTGATAATACCGCTGATACTTTCCACCTGATAATGAACAAGATTTTTGTTTTACATTTATTATGCAGTATTACTTGTACAAATGCTCTTCCATTATCACACTTAAGAATAAAATCAAGTTGAGTGATATTGTATGTGATGTTGTTATTGGACCATATGCGAACCCGGTTACGAACGATATGACCCTGGGAATGGATATTTGAACTTGGATGAAGACCTAGAAGATTGTCTGTTTTACAATTTGGGTAGTAATTTATATTTTGGGAAGAAACCTATGATGGCAGTAGTTGATTTGGAAACCATCACCTGACAAGCATAGTAGTCCTATTTGTTATTTCAGCTGTTGGTACGTGAAGCAGTAACAACTCCTGAATGACAGTCAAGGCAATTTGGGTTCTACACACAGAATCAAATTCTGTAAAACAATTTCTGTTATGGAGACTCGAGGAATTTGGTTCATCACTACATTAAATAGTGTTTTATAGGATGTGTAAAAGGTCCTGATTTTAATATGTAAAGAGAGAGAAAAAAAAGAACAATTAAAAGAGAAAACAGCAAGCAATACGAAAAAAATCCCCAAAATTGATATTTATGCTTTATTAAATTTGGAGTGATTTTTACCCCCAAAATAGAGGAGTTAAAAAACTGATGATCACTTTAAATAATGTAACATAACAAATTATTAAATGAAGCGGCATAAAATCTTTCAGAAATACGAAGTATGATGCCACCAATAAATGAGTTGGTAGTATTGCAGCATCCAAGGTAGACTAACGCTATGTCTCTGAAAACATATAATATTGATAGAAACAAATAACTCCACTGAAATTGGAAAGGAGTCCCATTGAGATGAGTGATTAAGAACCTGAGGGAAATCTAGACTTGCTTCATTTAAGGCATGTGCATCACAGTTAGGGCTGAGTGGAACGGATAATATGGTTCAGGGAGACAGGCTACACCCAAGGACGCGAGCCTTGTGAACGTGCATGGTACCAAAAGCTCATCTCTTAAATTCAGCTGACTGATCACGGCTGATTCACTAATATTGTGTGGCGTCACAAAATATATGTTAGTCACTAGGTCACATCTACTTTTACGGAATACGCCGAAGTAACCCGAATGTCCTCGCGTTCGAAAAGCGCGACGTAATCCGCAGCTCGGCTACTGAAGGAGCGAGTGACAACGAAGTGATGAGGGAGTCGGAGGATAACGAGATGTTCTGAATGCGCTTACCGGAAGTCGGATACAAAAATGGCTGCAAACGAAGTGATGCAGTTGATTGAGGCAGAGCTTCCAGAGGGACGCCAGAGTTTACAGGACAGCCATGCCAACTTGGAAAGGGTTGCACAGTATTGCGAAGGAAACTACCTTCAGGTTGAGATAACTTTAATTGCTATTGCGTCCTAAATACAGACGACATCGTCCATGAACGCACCTGTCATTCAAAACATTGTTTTTCATAAACATCTCACATAGGCTAGATTATAATCGATGTCGTGTCTGTATCCTGGGCCGAGAGTGTTATACGATGCGTAAAATGGTCTGATTTTAATACGTAAAGAGGAAAAAAGAAAGAATAAATAAAAGAGAAAACAGCAAGCAGTACAACAAAATTCCCAACAATTGCTATTATATGCCGGCAAATGTCCGATCACTATTTTTATGTCTGGGACACTGACGACAGTGTTATGAAAAATATGGTGAAAATTGTCCTTGACGATAATAAACACAGAAATCGATTGTTTCGAGTACGAGTTGAGGTGCCCCTACTGTTGTATGTGCTTTGGATGTCCTGTTTATGAAGATACAGTATTATACGGGTACAGAGCAGTGGGGATGTCAAAGTGTCATATGTCATATCACTCGAAATCAGACTCCAGTGATAAAATTGATTGCAACTACCATATATTTAGCAAATTTAGGACATTGCTAGAAATGCAGTGGTGTGTAGTGAGTTGAAATAGTCTTATTGTGTCCACTTCCATTTTTTTCCAGTCTTTCACCAATAAAATAAAATAAATAAATAAAAAAAAAAATTATATACATACTTCTTAGCACCTGGTATTTTAAGTTAATGTGAGATATCTATGTGATAAATCATCAAGAACAATAAATAACGAAACATGGTTTATTTCATGTTAAAACATTGTTCTATCATTATGTCATTTCTCGAGATTCGGACACACACACACAACTTCGATGGCGTCAAAAATTGGACAACCTTAATTTTGAGAGGGTAGGGCACCCCTCATGGTTTATTCTCCCTGCAGTGTTTTATTTAAGAATTGGCTTTCCCTTTGTATGAGTACATACAATGTTTGGCCCTCACACTTTGAAGGTTCATACTCCAATGAACTCATAAAAAATTATAAGAATTGACTTTCACCTTGTATGAGTTCATTGGAGTTCATTTTACTAAATAAAATTGTGCATAGATCTCAACCTATATCCTTCGAGGTAAAAATTAGTGTGTTTGATAGGCATTACTTAGAAGTTGGTGGATGACAAGATAGACACAATTTTATGGTTAACAACTTCTTTAATACTGTAAAAAGCGACGTTTCGGTATAGATCCTTATACCGTTGTCAAGCAAGACTGAATGAGGGACATAGTGCAGAATATATATAGCAAGTGGAGGATTAACAGTAGAGGATTAACAGTAACAACAAGGGCATACATGAGTGGGATAACATAGGTAGGTGTGACAACAAGGATGATTTCCACCCTTACCAAACGTGCCATCAACCTTTCCTCTGCTGACCCCAAACCTGAGATCGCACACCTCCGCCAAGTCTTCACCCACCTCAACAATTATCCGGCCAAACTAGTCGACAAAGTCATCGCCTTTGTACTCTATCCCACACCCAGACCTGCGGCCCTTAAACCCGAATCAGCGCCCTTCCGCATCGCCCTCCCGTTCATAGGAGAAGCCTCCCACATCATCAGCCGCCTCCTCAAACAGCAAGCCAACATCGACACCCACTTCACCAGCTCCAACTCCCTCAACACCCTGCTAAGAGCCAACGGCAGGAACACATCTAAACCCCAAGAGGTTAAAGGTGTAGTCTACAAAATTGACTGCAACTGCGGCAATCTTACGTAGGTGAAACATCCCGCCCAATCAACACTAGAATCAAAGAGCATAAAACCTCCACCATCAAATCCGACAGCAAATCAGCCATCTCGGACCATATCAACTGTCCCAATCACATCATCAACTGGGACAACGTCCAAATCCTCGCCAACAACCTCCATGATTTCACCAAAAGAAAACTAACAGAAGCAGTCCACATTCGCTGCCACAACCCATCAATCAACAGAGATCAAGGCTATTTCATCCCATCCGCCTACTATGAACTCATCAAACAATAATCACCTGTTTATTGGCTTCATGCCCCATTGGCTTCTAGCTATGTGTTTTCTGTCCATCGTGTTGTGATAGCATCATCCTTGTTGTCACACCTACCTATGTTATCCCACTCATGTATGCCCTTGTTGTTACTGTTAATCCTCTACTGTTAATCCTCCACTTGCTATATATATTCTGCACTATGTCCCTCATTCAGTCTTGTTTGACAACGGTATAAGGATCTATACCGAAACGTCGCTTTTTACAGTATTAAAGAAGTTGTTATCCATAAAATTGTGTCTATCTTGTAAAAATTAGTGATATAAAAAATTATAAGAATTGACTTTCACCTTGTATATCACAAATGTTTACCTGGAAGGATGTAGGTTGAGATCTATACACAATTTTATTTAGTATCTAGTGTGACTAGAAGGCCGTACAACAACCATCTGTTTCATGGAATAAGATAGTTGCTCAAAAAGGGAGGTGACAATAGCGTATGTATGCTCAACTTGCTCCACAGAAAACTGTTGTAGTTTGTTTACAACAAATATATTCAAATAATATCGTCTTTGGATGAGAAAGTTGTGTAAAGAATGACCTCAGCAAATCAGTCAGAATGACAGCGTACTGTAATACATTTACATCAAGTACAAGACGTTAATACGGCCGACACGATAAACGTGTGACAGGAGAGATTTCCAAAGTTGTTAATAATGAACATGTGGCAGTTATATCTGTTGATCATCATTGATCAGTTAGCCGATCATTGAAGGGTGTTTATAGAGATGTGTCCTATAGATATTAAGGTAAAATCATCGATTTCTGTAGGCTGTCACTTGTCAGTCTAGACACGGATCGAGGCGATACTACGATAGTTACAATGTGCATTTCTTTTCTTTTTTCGCTAGTATGGGTCGTTGCAAGGATATTTGTGAACACTCATGCAGTCAAACTCTCTGACATTTCTCAATGTATGCTAATACTCTGAGTTCAAGATTTTTTAAAGGGTCTAATTGATCAGAAACAACACTTCTGTATGTATTCTGTATGTATTCTGTATGTATTCGTGCCAGTGAAAGCCAGGGGTTACCCGAGGAATGTGGAAGTAGTGTTTACATCACTTCCTGTAACCGTCTCGTGATAAACATATGAACGTCAACTTTTGTCATTCATACACTTATGAGTGTCAATTTCACGGTCATGTGACCGACCTCTCATCCAATGGAAAAGCCATATATCATGTAAACTTCACATCTAAAAAAATATTGTACGATAAACAAGTCCTCCTCATCGTTAATTTCTTATGACCATGGTAGCTTATAACACATCACTGCATAACACATGGGTACAATATGTGAAGCCCATTTCTGGTGTCCCCTCATATTGCTAAAAGTGGCATTAAAACATACATGTTGACATTGTTGCATCAGTGTGCTGTTACATCCTTAGTTTCAACATGTTCAACCAAATGTATCTTTGTTGTACCCAGCCATGTTGCTAATACTGAGCATTCTACATGTTTGTAGGCCAAGGACAAGCGCCATGCATTGGAAGAAACTAAAAACTATACAACACATTCTCTGGCCAGTGTGGCCTACCAGATCAACAGCCTGGCAACCAACTTCCTCAAGCTCCTCGACCTGCAGCAGAACCAACTGGCCGAGATGGAGTCCAGCGTCAACCATCTATCACAGGTAGTACATAGTCACTCAGCGTCAACCATCTCTCACAGGTACAATATAGTCCCTCAGTGTCAACAATCTCACACAGGTACAATATAGTCTCTCAGTGTCAACCATCTCTCACAGGTAGTACATAGTCACTCAGTGTCAACCATCTCTCACAGGATTGATGCTCATGATGCCAATCACTGGATTGTCTGGTCCAGACTCAATTATATACAGATGGCCATCATATACATGATATAGCTGGTATATTGTTGAGTGCGGCGTTAAACAACAAACAAACATCTCTCACAGGTACCACATAGTAACTGATTGTCAACCATCTCACACAGGTACAATAAAGTCTCTCAGTGTCAACCATCTCTCATAGGTACCATATAGTCTCTCATTGTCAACCATCTCACAGGTACCATATAGTCTCTCAGTGTCAACCATCTCACAGGTACCATATAGTCTCTCAATGTCAACCATCTCACAGGTACCATATAGTCTCTCAGTGTCAACCATCTCACAGGTACCATATAGTCTCTCAGTGTCAACCATCTCACAGGTACCATATAGTCTCTCAGTGTCAACCATCTCACACAGGTACAATAAAGTCTCTCAGTGTCAACCATCTCTCACAGGTACCATATAGTCTCTCATTGTCAACCATCTCACAGGTACCATATAGTCTCTCAGTGTCAACCATCTGTCACAGGTACCATATAGTCTCTCATTGTCAACCATCTCACAGGTACCATATAGTCTCTCAGTGTCAACCATCTCACAGGTACCATATAGTCTCTCAGTGTCAACCATCTCACAGGTACCACATAGTCTCTCAGTGTCAACCACCTCTCACAGGTACCATATAGTCTCTCATTGTCAACCATCTCACAGGTACCACATAGTAACTGATTGTCAACCATCTTACAGGTACCACATAGTCTCTCAATGTCAACCATCTCACAGGTACCATAAAGTCTCTCAATGTCAACCATCTCACAGGTACAATATAGTCTCTCAGTGTCAACCATCTCACAGGTACCATATAGTCTCTCAGTGTCAACCATCTCACAGGTACCATATAGTCTCTCAGTGTCAACCATCTCACAGGTACCACGTAGTCTCTCAGTGTCAACCGTCTCACAGGTACCATATAGCTTAGTTTGTGTTGTGATGTAAAATGGTGTTATTATTTTCATTATTATTTCAGATTGTAAACATCCACAAGGAGAAAGTTGCAAGAAGAGAAATTGGTGTTTTGACAACAAACAGAAGTTCAACCCGCCCTCTGGGAGTGAAGAGTGGTATTGTATTCCCTGAGCAGGCTGAACGACCAATCAAATATACCCGCAAACCCATTGACTACACAGTATTGGATGACATTGGCCACGGAGTTAGGGTAAAATCTACAAACATCATTATCGGTCATGTTTTCCCCTACCTCTTCAAAATGCTTAGAAAGAATGGCTGTTATAAAACTACAAAGCACAATATCACATGGATAAGAAATATTGCAGAGTTCTTTACTGTCACTTAGATTTCAGCAGCACCCGTGAAGATCGGGGTTAGAATAGGTCTTCAGCAACCCATGCTTGTTGTAAGAGGCGACTATGCATGTCATAAGAGGTGACTAACGGGATGGGGTGGTAAGGCTCTTTGACTTGGTTGATGGATGTCATCTTATCCCAATTGTGTGGATTGTAGCTCATGATGTCAATCACTGGTTTGTCTGGTCCAGACTCAATTATTTACAGGTCGCTGTCATTTAGCTGGAATATGGCAGAGTGTCGCATTGAACAACAAACAAACAAAAACAAAAAGATTTCAGCAGACTGAATTCTGTAACTAAATATCATGTCAGGATCTGAGAGATATCATGGTTTGCCAAATTGGCAGGATAGCAAATGTAATTTGAGTTCTTCACTCATATATATTTTAGTAATAACTGATTTCAGTGACTACCCAGTCATTTTCACCCCCGGTACAAATGACATCTTGACCTGCACTAAATTGCGTGGCACATCATAGAGAAAAATCTCAACAACAAACGGCTTTAGCATGTTTAGAATAAACAGTGATTCAGAGATGTTTTTGTCCATTCAACAGGTGGAAGTAAAGTGTTACTATGGTTACTGACATTTTATAATGTTTCTTAATTATTTTCAGTTGCATTCGTCTGTTCCACGGCCCAACCGTACACCATCCATCAGCAGCCAAGGCTCCCAAGCACCAACGACGAAACCACCAACCCCACCCATTACAAGGTCTGGCTCTACAGCTAGCTCCAACTCAGGAACCCTTGGGCGGAGCCAGGGAGGCCATTACCGCTCCGTCGCACCCCCAGTGGCTCCACCGTCTGTGCCAGCCAATCAGCATTCACATTTTGGCCAAGTGATCCACCACCCTCCTCAACCAGGTCCCAGGGAGCGGTACGAGATGAACTATGCCCCCAGTGTCATGGGGACAGTGCACTCACCCCCCCTTGTTGGAATGGCACGACCCATTTCACAAAGGCCTGGCCCCCCAGCATCTCCCAGTATGGTACGACCCACACAGCCACCATTGGCCTACCAAGATTCAGTTGGTATGTATATTTGTATGTATGTTCTGCATGTTTGTATGTGTTATGTATAGGTTCACTGACGAGTATGTAACTGTATACAACTTGAGACTTGACACTGGAAGTCTTCATGAAGAAAATTTGCTTTCCTCTTCAAAGTCCTTTTTTTTTAAGAACTAGAAATGTTGGTTTTGCTTCTGTAGTGAATACAAAACATCCTAGAGTACATGTTAATTTGAAAAGTTTTGTGCAAGTTCAAATTTTGTGTTCATAGTAACCCATGAACGCTGCAGCTACAGTGAAATTTGAGGTGATGTCATCAACATTTACTGTTGTAGCCTGGCTCATGTGGTGTCCTTGTTATAAGGTGCTCATACTGTCAACCACTGGTTTCCTTTATCCAGGCTAGATTAAACATGTTAAACCTTGAGGCTGATATAGCTGGGATATTGCATTCATTCACCTGTTTATGTGAACACTTTGTCTTGGTTTGTCCAGTTACCTGTAGACGTGTGTTGTACATGATCTGTCTCTTGTTCCCTACAGCTCAGCTCCGATATGCCAGCCATGGCTGGAAAGGTGAGATACTCCCCCTCCTCCTCCTCCTTCTCCATCCTGCATGGTCTCTCACCCTCTATCTTCTGTACCATAGACTATGGCAACCGTAGACTAGGACATATATCTTGATGTGTATATGTAGCAGTGTATTCAGCAGTAACATATCCAGCTTCCCAGGTTCCCCATGCTTGTTAGTAATAGACCATGCTCTTGGCCTGCAACCTGGTGGTCGTATGAGGCGAAGAAATGGATTGGGTGGTCATAATACCCCTATGTCATGGAGTGTTGCTCACAATATCGATCACTGGTTTGTCTGGTCCAGACTCCATGATTTACAGGCTGCCATCATATAGCTGGAATATTGCAAAGTGTGGTGTTAAACAAAAAAGTAACTAACAAATTCATTGCATCAGTTTTCATGGTTTTGTGATTGTGTGCCATCTTAACCAAGTTGCATGGAAGTTGGGTAACTGTCCTAAGTATTGTACTGGTGGAGAAGAATTTGTGTCAGTTTATTATATTATTATACTTTTTTGTAAAATTTGTCCTCATGTTTCTCTTACCCTGACTTAAGCTCAAAAGCAGAAACAATGTGTTTGATGATGTACCCATGTCTGGAACTGAGAATATCCTTGCTTAGTCTTAGAATCGCCATTTAGGGGAATGGTCGGAACAAATAGGTTCTGTGTCACCCAGGTAGGCGTTATCAGTGATAACTACCGGTTGTCATTTTAGGACGGTGGCAAAACAATGAAAGGTGCAGCCTTCGCCCTTTCTTCTACTGCACAATGTTTGGTGATGTTCTGCTTCCCTGTGCCTCTGGCATTCATTTCATCTTGACCACCTCTGTGTGTTAGACTAGTAGTAGTCCCACTGAATTTATCTAGGAACATTTCACAAAGCCATGTTAGCACACCGACACATGACACAGTGCTAACATTGCTTTATGAACATGGTGCCAGCCTTTGTCTCAGGAGAGATAGTTGCTTGTGCATATATTCACATATTGCAGTAGTCGCAATAGGAACTGCATGAATTGTGTACTGGATTCAGATTGTTTATGGTGCTATCCTTGTATGATTTCTTTTTTCTTCATGACTTTGACATCACACGCAAGAAAGTCTTAGGTGGTTGATCTTGTCAGTAGGATAACTTACTGAGATGTGGAAACGTGTGTGTTCCCTCACCACACTGAGGCTGTTTGATGTGCGCTGTCTGTGAAGGCCCTTGTACTCACTCACTGACTCACTGACTAACTCACTCACAGGGCAACAAGAACATGAATATCTGTAATAGAATAATCCATAGAAAAATTAGAAAATATGTAATTTTGTAGCCATATTGTTATTACTGGGTGTAAGTAGAACCTGCCCAGTAAACATGACATTGTTACCATGACTTTCCATGATCTACATCTATCAGGTCCATTGAAACCTCACACTTGGGTCTCACACTGGGGTCTTACACTTGGGTCTCACACTTGGGTCACACTTGGGTTTCACACTTTGGTGTCACTCTTGGGCCACACACTTGGGTTTCACACTTGGGTTTTACACTTGGGCCTTTTCACACTTGGGTTTCACACTTTGGTATCACTCTTGGGCCGCACACTTGGGTTTCACACTTGGGCCTCACACTTGGGTTTCACACTTGGGTTTCACTTGGGTTTCACACTTGGTCCTCACACTGAGCTGTGAAGTTGCCTTGATGGTATGGGATGACTACGGTCTGCTGTGACCTGGCTGGTAGTACTTTGGTGTCGTCATTCCGTGAGACATCCTCCATTGTCCAGTGTGTTATATCCCCGTTCCACTATGATAACTACCCTGGACCCGCTAGCTACCATAGCTTCTGTTGGGAAGTAATGTCTCCATCCCTCTTAGCTTGCCACAGATTTTCCCTCCATGTGAGTTTGAAGTCAACAACTAATCAAAATGAGTTTTCTCACTTGTCTGAATGAGAGTTTGGGAAAGATCTCCTCCGAATATGATGCAAGAGTTGCATCCCCTGTACAGGTTCTAGGGCTATTTTTAGTTTGTGTCATTCAAATCAGACCCAAAACAAAACTTTGTAAGTGATTGGCCCAGGGTATTTACCAACATAGACTTGATAGGACATTACACTGCATAATGGGGGATGCCCCAGACAGACTGGACGCATGTTTACACTGTCAGACACAAGTTTGTCTGTGTCAAGTCAGATCTCCTACTGTGACTAGTGTGTGATCTGTGTCTGACTCTCATTCAGTTGAACATATTTAGCCAGCCAGACTTTGTCTGTTTTCAGGGTTTTGGTATATATAATACTACTTTTCTATTCCTTTTGCTTGTAGGTGTTGTGAATGTTGCATGATTGTGTATATTACAGATCCCCCGCCTCCAGATGTCAACCGCTCGGTCGATGTCATGACAATACCAGGTTTGCATGCTTCTATTCTCATCATCATCAACTGGTGACTTTCTGTCTTCAAGTTACATGGATTTGTGTCCTTTACTGTTTAGCCTGGCATCATGTAGATTGATGTACAAAGTTAGTATTGTTTGTAGTTAGTGTGTCACTAAACATGTTTAGCCTAAAGATACATGCACATGTTGCTTGGTCAGTGACAAGGTATCTATATAGTACTGCTTGTCATAAGCAGCAACCAAGATAGTTGGGTGGTCATACTTGGTGATGTGGTTTATTACGTGTCCTTGTATCTGGACAGTGTGTGATGCTGCTCATGATATCAACCACTGGTTTTCCTCCAAATAAGATCCATAATTATCTTATCCACTTTAAGCTTGATGTATTGGCCTTGAAATTTAATATATGTTACCTAGATATGAACTGTTTGATTAACATCTTTAGAAGTATCAGTAAAGACAAGATATTTTTTTGGATGACGTCTTCTTTATTCTATTATGATGAGACGTTTTGGTATTGATCCCTATACTGTTATCAAGCAACTTTTGCTTGACAGTGGTATAAGAATCTTTACCTAAGGCTTCCAAACTTGGTTCTCAGGCACCACCTGCATCATCAGAAAGTCTGCAGCACATTTCTTTTTTGTTTCCATTTAAATAGTTTTTTTATCCCCCGCTGGGCCAGAATGGCCAAAGGGGGATTATGTCGTGCCACAGTCCGTCCATCTGTCCGTCCCACAGAGGGTACAAAGCTTGTGAAATCAACTCCTCCTACAGTTTCCAGAGAATATCCCTGACACTCTACACACAAGATGTCGACATGTTGATAATACGCATATCGCAGTCCCATTTCGTTTCGACTAATTTTGACAGAGTTACTGCCCCTGTTTTACTGAGCTTCATTTGCCTTATTGTGAGAGAGGGTACTAAGCTTGTGAAATCATCTTCTCCTACACTTTCCAGAGAATATCCCTGACACTCTACACACAAGATGTCGACATGTTGATGATACGCATATCGCAGTCCCATTTCGTTTTGACTAATTTTGACTGAGTTACTGCCCCTATTTTACAGAGCTTCATTTGCCTAATTGTGAGAGAGGGTACTAAGCTTGTGAAATCAACTCCTCCTACAGTTTCCAAAGAATATCCCTGACACTCTACACACAAGATGTTGACATGTTAATGATATGCATATCGCAGTCCCGTTTCGTTTCGACTAATTTTGACTGAGTTACTGCCCCTGTTTTACGGAACTTCATTTGCCTTATTGTGAGAGAGGGTACTAAGCTTGTGAAATCATCTTCTCCTACAGTTTCCAGAGAATATCCCTGACACTCTACACACAAGATGGTGACATGTTGATGATACGCATATCGCAGTCCCGTTTTATTTCGACTAATTTTGACTGAGTTACTGCCCCTGTTTTACGGAGCTTTATTTGCCTAATTGTGAGAGAGGGTACTAAGCTTGTGAAATCAACTCCTCCTACAGTTTCCAGAGAATATCCCTGACACTCTACAGTGTCTACACACAAGATGTCGACATGTTGATGATACGCATATCGCAGTCCCGTTTCGTTTCGACTAATTTTGACAGAGTTTACGGCCCCTGTTTTACGGAGCTTCGTTTGACTCGTTAAAAAAATTCATGCGGGGGATGTTGTGCTCTTAGAGCACTCTTGTTTACAAATCCTATTGCTTAAATACAATGTGATCCAATCAATATAGCACGAAGTTACTTCCCTTTACATGCGCACTGCTTTACTGTGCATCTCCTGTTATGGACATGGAGGCAATGGGAGTTTGTTTGCTTGTTTATGTTGGGAGGCCCTATCCCAGGTTGATGGTACACAACTGTTTATTATACCCCCAACAAAATGTCGGGGGTATATAGTTATACCAAGGTTCTGTCCGTCCGAAAACTTTGTCCGCGCAATTTCTCTTAAACTATTCAGGGGATTCATCTCAAACTTAGTAATCTGTGTCATATGGAGGGGTGCAGTCAAAAGAAAAAAAATGTTTTTATTAATTTTCCATTTTTTTATGAATTTTTCAAACCCTAACGTCTGTCTGAAAACTTTGTCCGCGCGATTTCTCTTAAACTATTCAGTGGATTCATCTCAAACTTAGTACATATAATATGTGTCATATGGAGGGATGCAGTCAAAAGTAAAATATTGTATTTATTAGTTTTCCATTTTTTTATGAATTTTTCAAACCCTAACCCTATCCTAGCTATTTAATTTGTAACTACTGACACACTAGGCAGGTCAGGGGTATTAGTGAGTCACGCTCACTTTTGCACTTGTTTGGTTACGTACTAGTTTGAAAAAGCAAAATATTGCCCACACTATATTTTCAAAAGTCATTGTCTGAGAACCAATTCTTTTATTTTTATTAGCCTAAACGTCGCAAAATAATTGAATAAGAAGTTGTCATCCATAAAATATCTTGTTTTACTTTGACCTAAGTATGAACATGATAAATAGACAGTCGTTTTATGAAACAGGCATTTATCTAGGACTAAGTGCCCAGAGACAAGAATAGTTGTTTTGTTGTTCAAAATTGATATTTTCATAAGTTCTTATGTTCTTAATAAAGGGTACGTTTACTTTAACACTTTATTTTAACATGGCATTGTAAGTCTAAGCAATACAGCCTGTTCCTCATTACTGATCATGATATCAGTGACAAACAAGTCACCTTTACAGCCTAACATTGGCTAAAACCATATTGACATTTTAATCCCAATCCAGGAATTTCTTTTTTCACATTTGCTGCATACAGGGCGCTGACTATCATCCTCTGAGTATGTTTAGATAAACCCCTGATAAATCACATTTGAGCTTACTGACATTTTTTACATAAAGTCCACACCTGTACACTTAGTCATTGATCATGTCTGCCACCAGTGATGTATGTAACCTACTATTTCAGCATCCCCACCTCTCCCCCCTCCCCCAGAGCATGCTCGACCTGGCCCTGGTCCCCCTAAGTTTGAATACGGAGGGTCGGCCCCTCCCCCACCCCACAACTTCAGCGACGACTATGAGGAGCATCCGCAGAACCACCAGCACAAGGAGGAGGATCCCTACGCCGCCACGGGGCCGCAGTTTACCGCCCAGCCAGCCTGGGTGCCCAAGGAGTACCAGGAGAAAGGTGGGTCACACTCCACGTCACACCCCACGTCACACCAGTATCAGCAAGTATAACTGGCATAGAGATTTCGGGGTAAGGTGGGTCACCCTCCACGTCACACCAGTATC
The DNA here is from genome assembly GCF_023055435.1 of Haliotis rufescens. Classification (NCBI taxonomy): domain Eukaryota; kingdom Metazoa; phylum Mollusca; class Gastropoda; order Lepetellida; family Haliotidae; genus Haliotis; species Haliotis rufescens. The sequence continues at coordinate 5,739,145 of NW_025964013.1, forward strand.
AGCAAGTATAACTGGCATAGAGATTCCGGGGTAAGGTGGGTCACACTCCACGTCACAGCAGTATCAGCAAGTATAACTGGCATGGAGATTCCGGGGTAAGGTGGGTCACACTTCACGTCACACCAGTATCAGCAAGTATAACTGGCATAGAGATTCCGGGGTAAGGTGGGTCACACTCCACGTCACACCAGTATCAGCAAGTATAACTGGCATAGAGATTCCGGGGTAAGGTGGGTCACACTCCACGTCACACCAGTATCAGCAAGTATAACTGGCATAGAGATTCCGGGGTAAGGTGGGTCACACTCCACTTCACACCAGTATCAGCAAGTATAACTGGCATAGAGATTCTGGGGTATGGTGGGTCACACTTCACGTCACACCAGTATCAGCAAGTATAACTGGCATGGAGATTCCGGGGTAAGGTGGGTCACCCTCCACGTCACAGCAGTATCAGCAAGTATAACTGGCATAGAGATTCCGGGGTAAGGTGGGTCACACTTCACGTCACACCAGTATCAGCAAGTATAACTGGCATGGAGATTCCGGGGTAAGGTGGGTCACACTCCACGTCACACCAGTATCAGCAAGTATAACTGGCATGGAGATTATGGGGTAAGGTGGGTCACACTCCACGTCACAGCAGTATCAGCAAGTATAACTGGCATGGAGATTCCGGGGTAAGGTGGGTAGAGGATGACCCAGGGAGAGAGAGGCCTGTTTAACACACCAGCTGTTGTCCCAGAGTTGTGTACAGTTGTGGGGGTGACCAATTCAACATACCAGCTGTTGGACCAGAGTTGTGCACAGTTGTGGGGGTGGCCCAGGTGTCCCAGGTAGATGTGCCGTCTGTGTTGCACCTTGCCACATTATTCTTTGTGGGTGCAATTTACTTCATAACTTTCGGGGAAGTGAACTATTGTTGTTTTATGCCGCAGTCAGCAATATTCCCGCTATGTCATGGCGACCCGTGAATAATGGGGTTTGGGCCATGGAACCTTCCACATCACAGAGTAGTCATAATGACACAGTCAGTCAGACTCAGAAATTAGTTTTGTTTTTCAACTGGTCCAGAGGAAGTATAATCTGATGTCACTGATCCTCAGATTCTGTAGCTAGGCCTGCTTGAACAAGACGTTTACAGTGTTTACATTTTCTGTCAGTTTCATTCTTTACCAATTCGTAGCAAAATTAAGTCATTGAGAACAGGTTAAGAATAATAACCCCTGGTAATGAGGCCTACTATCATTTGATTCTTGCTTGTCCACAACACAGGTTAGGTGTCGCAGGCTAGCAGACTAGCGTGAACTTCAAAGGCTGCACAATAAGCCAGGTCGCATTACCACTGGAACAAAGTCTCCTGTCAACTGTCTTGACCTATTCTGTCCCGGAATGGGAAGTACACTGAGAAGACACAGTGTTAGAAATTGGCACTAGTCCTGTAGTCCTTGCGAAACTGCCCAATAGTTAAGGTATAATAAAGACTAGTAGAAATTTGCCAATTTTGAAGGGTTTTGCTATGTTATCATTATAAGGAATAGTGGACTAAAAATGTTATTTGTCGCTGAGAAATGCAAATTAACGTGGCAATGGAATGTTTCAGTGGTTGCAATATTTGACTATGATGCTGACAAGGGCGACGAGCTGACATTTTCTGAGAATGCAGTCATCTATGTGATAAAGAAGAATGACGACGGCTGGTGGGAGGGTGTGATGGACGGCACCACAGGGCTGTTCCCCTCCAACTACGTGGAACCCTGCATCTGACCTGTCTAGCGCCACAATCACACAGACAACCAGCAGGGGAATCTCACCTTTATGTTCTGTAACATTCTCACCGAGTTGTTTTGTCCAAGGTGTAGAATCTAACCATTTGTTGGAACGCACATATTTATGTAATAACTACTTAAGATTATAGACACCTTAACAGCGTTAGTTGAGAGCTGAGACGCTCAACTTCAGTTTCACCCTCTTGATATTAGACAAAAGGCCATTTTTATGGTCAGTAATTTGTTCATACTCTTAACTCGATTAGTACGAAGGGTAGCTAGCTCCCTGTTGTGGCTGTCTTCCAGGTATTTGACATGACAAGTATTACACTGAATATTTCAGTCCTTACCATGAAGTTTATTACGTATTTCACCATTACATATTTAATCATAATTATATTTGGAATCAAGTGTTACTTTCAGAATATATTGCTTTATAAGGGTATACATGCTTTCATTGCTTTTTATGTGCATAAATGTGTTTTGTTATTTTCTGAGACTTTTTAGTCACAATTTATGTTTGTATTGATTTATATCTGTCAGCTTTTGTCAGTTGCATTTCATCTTGTCTTATAATAGAAATTGTTGGATGGTTATTTTATGTTTATTTTTACAATCACAAGTCAGTTTTATTGCAATATTCAAGATAATCCGATGGATATTGGTGTCATTGTTACATTAGATTGTCATTTCACTTAAATCAAAATTGTGCTCAATATCAACATGTGTACTCGGCATTGTGTTGGACGTGGTGATTGTAGTTGCCTTCAGCATGGGGCCCCCTCCTCCTCCCATACACCTGTGCATCTCCCCAGGACATATACACAACAATAAAAGTTGAGGCGTGAATATTTGGGGTGATACTTGATGAAATTGTGTGCAAAGTCTTCACTAAAAATATAATTTCCAAAAAAATATCCACGATCCCTAACTTTTTTTGTTCACTATACATTACTCTACAGGCTCACACTCGCACACATTCTCAGCCATGAACACAGGTTTACATAACATGCGGTATGGGGGCCCACCATCCAAAACATAGACTGAAGTACTTTGAAGCACATGTTTAATGTGGGTTTTAATGTGAGAATTTAGTTGAGAGAAGTAATGGCACGATTTTTTCAAAATAATAACATCCAAATTACATATTTTGAAAACTTATATTCATTTGAGGGAAATGCATCTTCTGATTGCAGCTTTGATGTCCAGTTATGAATAAGGGTATTGTGACCTCACATTCTTGCTGACGTCCAAGATATGTACCTAATAAGATCTTTTTGATATGTCCGAGAGACAGTTCAACACAAGCAATCTTTTTTAGAATCATTCAGTTGGTTGTTTTCAGCCATTGTTCTTCTCGGACTGTAAGCCAAAACTCCAAGGTTGTGTTATGATATAGAACTGGGTCCTGTTCCGTGTTCGATCACATAGAGCTATGACTGTCATAAACCTATGTTAAAGAATATGAGTTATGATCAACTTAAGATCACTGTTGCGGAACAGGACATGGGAGGACACGATGTTGTGAGAATTACTAAATACTATTTTCCAACAGTATCTTCAAGAGGTCTTAATTTGTTTCAGTTTACTTAATGTTTTACTGTAATATGGTTGGTCATGGTCATGGTCATTCTTTACATACTTGATGTTTTGGAAACTTTATCAGATCGTGAGACCAAACCAAGGTTATTGGATTAATTTATGGCATCGAGAATACTATCCGTTATATGACAAAGAAATGTCTTGTATTGCAGTAGGTGTATGGCTGTAGGCTGGAGCACAGCTTGATCCCCATACACATCACATTAACTGAATGTGCTTCAGCCTGCACCTATAGTTGGGGAGAGTTACCTCCCTTCATCAGTAATCCTTCAGAGTTAGTGGGATTAAGGGCCACGTACAACAGTCTGTTGTTAGTGTATGTTAAGTATGGAGGTCTTAGTGTGAAGATCCCCTTGTGGAATGCCAGACCATCTGCAGCAGGTGCCCCTGTATAGTGCTGTCATCAGTACTAGGCCCACAAGGGGCAGTCGGGTAGCCTAGTGGTTAAAGCATTCGCTCGTCATGCTGAAGACCCGGGTTCGATTCCCAACATGGGTACAATATGTGAAGCCCATTTCTGGTGTCCCCCGCCGTGATGTTGCTGGAATATTGCTAAAAGCGGCGTAAAACCATACTCACTCACTCACTCACTCACTAGGCCCACAAACGTTGTTTCTGATAAATCTGTGTGACATTTACCTAAAGCATAATAAGCATTATGTAGCTTAGACTGATAGCTTTGTAGATGTTTGCCGCATTTGATATTTGACTGAAATATGATGTAGTAATTACAGTTTAGTAAATATGTTTATGAACCGTGCAATATACAAATCAAAGATGTTTTTGTGCAAATGCAAGTCAAAACAGTTGATGGTATGTTTTCAACAATATTAGAAATGTAGTTTCCTGTTGCTGCTTATTAATCAAACTGATACCTTAGGAGATGAATGTTGGCAATGTAATTGCTTGATATAGGGTCCCCTGTAAATGGCATGTACACACTTCAAGTCACATTAGTTAGTTTATATATATCTCATCAGTAGTCGGGTGAGGACCACTGTTACTGGCTGTACCAGGTTGGATATACACAGTTGAACCTTGTTAATCTGGACCTTGTAAGTTTCACCTTCTGAAGATTTACTGTTTGGTCATGGATGGATGATATGTGTGTTTCTTATCTCCATCATCAGTTTCAGAGGCAGTAGTTGGGCTGGAAATATTTAAAAAAAATATATGAAAATGGCTTTGATTGAGAATACAAATGACAAGTTGTATGTTCGATATGTGTCCACAGTTTAGTTGTCATTGTGCTGTGTTCGACTTGCAACTGTTTCTGTAATGAAGTTAGAGTTTTATGAGTAGGAAGTGGAGGGTTCAAAAGCAATAAACAGAGTTACCTCCCTTTTGAATATTTCTATCAAGCTCCTTCCCAGCGCGTGACACCTTCGTTACACTCTCGGTAACATCGCTGCCACCAGTGTGGGCGCGGCCATTACAAGAATCTTGAAATTTGCCCTCCAACCCCATATGTAGTAACGTTTATACTTTTGTTTATGTCTTTGGGAATGCCATTATATTTCAATTTGAAAAGGTTTACGACTGACCATGTTTTCCAGATAAATTTACTTTGTTGTTTTGATAATCAGATTGGTTCGAGATTGCAGACTAATGGAAAATCAACCAACTTCTCCCTTACATTCTTACTATATCAATAACACGATAGTTTTAATGAAACAGAAATTCAAATCGACAAACTAAGAAAGTAATTTAGCAGCGATAAGTGTATTCGGCGTCACGACAGTCGTCACTTGTTTGTAAACATAACGGTCATTCGGTTGCGAATTCAACTCCAAGCATGGTTGTGGCCACCTTTTCACAGAGTTTTGACTGGTGGCAGCGATAGTATAGAGAGCTCCGGGAACGTACTATCGCTGTGAGGAGCTTGTATTTCTATAACAAAGCAGAATGTTTTTAATGAAAAATGGGAATTTCTATGTTTTATTTCAAGGGCATGACAATATATATTTCAAGTGGGCAAATGGTAGATATAAAAACGTTAACTACTTTTTAGCAGGACAGTATAGGGAGATGAGAAACACAAATATATACCAATAGCCTTGTAGTGTCTGAGTACATGATTACATACCCATGAGTCGTTACGTGAACTGTGTTGACCTGGCTGATCCCAGGGATGTTTATGTCCAGATTACCAAGGTTCCACTGTTTACATGTGGACATACCAATCAATGATGTGTGACATCTACACACACTGCTGGTAAACCTTTGAGAATGAGTATTTTGTTATTATTGTTATAACTACTCTGATCGTGTTTGTTAGTTTGCCGGTTTGTGCTGCTGTATCGCCTCTCTGAAGTAGAGTTGTTTCATATCGGAAGATAGTCGTTTACATCTCAGTTTAGTCAGTGCAAAATAGCTTTTGACAATTTCTGGATTGCAATTACATATGATATTGAATGATGTTTAAGTCTTATTTATGACGTTGAAATGGTGCATTATACGATCTAGTCAAGACCTGCTACTTACAGTGTAGTGTTTCAAATGTGTCCATTAGTTTGTTTAATTTTAGAAGTAAAGTTAACATACTAAAATTGTCCAAAGTTTGAAGAGTAATGAATTTATTGGAGTGCTGTACACATGGCAGACATGGTAAATATCACTTTTCATGGAGCACACCTAGTTTTACCTCTGTGCCATTTCTTATATTTTACCTTGAACTGAGTAATGTTTTTGTTATTTCAGTTTGTTTTGATTTACATATTTTGAAAGAGTCCCTGATACCGACTTGTGAGTATTTGACACATCTTTTGGAAGCATCAGTGCTTCAGTATCAGCGACAACCTGGGATTCCATCCTTACACTGTTGTTGACTGCAGTTTACTCAATACCTATACAATCACATGCATATTTATACTTGTGTAGCAGCTATCTTCTTGTTGTATTGTTCCCCATCTAAAACCTATTTGTTAACTTATTCCAGCAGTTACCATGGTTACATATAATCTTTAGACCATTATGATCTACTGGTATATGACTTACCTTGTCAAACAATTCAAGTGTAAATCTTCAACTCTTAATTTATTTTCTATCTTTTGTATTTTTCTAAAATGCATAAAATAGTTTCTATTTTATGTTTGTGTAGTTTGTTCCATCTTCGGGTCCTGAGACAGGTAGCATCACTTCGTAGTGTATGTGAAATTGTGAGATAGAGGATTTCTTGCTTTTATTGGCGTTGGTATATTACCTGATGTTAACTTTCAAGGTTTGTTGATACTGAGGCTGATAAGATTCACTCTGATTCACCTTGATATTATTCTGAAGGATGTGATACAGTATTTACTTCATTCTGTATACGCACTAGGGCTGGGACGGGTAACTCGTTACTCGGGTCGTGTGGGTACTGAGTAGGACCCGGGTACCCACAGGACTACCCAAGCCTGTGGTTAGTCTCGTGATTAATTGTTTAATGACAAAACTTATCTAGAAGGCCATGGTTACACTACAAGTCACTAATGTTCGCATTTCTTTGCAGTCAACTTCAGGGTATTCACATCCAGATCGTTTTATACACATATCTAAATATATTTGGCCAAGGCTAAGGTCAAACTGTTCCCAATCGGATATTTTGTACTGGCTAAGGTAGGGTTATAGGGGGCTGGGTACCCGGGTAGTAAATTTGGACTCGTTCCAGCCCTAATAGGGACCTACCATCCATAACTTGTTTGTACTTCAAATTTCAACTGTTTGACGTTTAGGCTTTGTCAGTTCTATTACTCTGTCTTATACTAGAATACCTTTGTCTTGAAATAACATCTGACATCATGAGCTGATGTAGACAAACATACCTGCTTTTGTTTTTCTGTGTTATAACAATAAAAGCATATATTAAGGCAGTATTATGAGGGCATCATGATGTCTTGTATCCTGACTTTCAGTATGTCCATCAACTCTAGTTCATACATGTCTAGAAATGTGATGGAAAACGCTGAATTTTTTTTTTTTTCATACAGATCTCATTTGAATACTGTTTGTATTTTGATTACTGTGTGGACACAATTAATCAAGTATCATTATGATTGATATGGATAGGTTTTACAATTTGAATAATTAATATCAAAAACTTAAGAGGTGGTAAATAATGCCATTGTTAAAATTAATAGCCAGTATTGTGAATAGATGGCCAATTTCAGATTCAACAAAGAATGAATGCATATTGTCAGCACTGTTGCAGCCTTTTGTGATGACCAAGAGTGGATGCCTGCATATAGGGCACACCTAGATAACAAGGCAGTGCTTCACAGGTGTAGCCTGTTTGTTAAAGCTTTTGGCCATCAAACCTGCTTTCTCATGGGTACAATGTGTGTAGCCATTCCGTGTCCCTCAGCCATGACATGACTGGGATATTGCTGAGTGACATCAACACACACTGCTGGTAAATCTTGGAGAATGAGTATTTTGTAATTATTGTTATAACTACTCTGAACGTGGTTGTTAGTTTGCCGGTTTGTGCTGCTGTGTCGCCTCTCTGAAGTAGAGTTGTTTCATATGGGAAGATAGTCGTTTACATCTCAGTTTAGTCTGTGCAAATAGCTTTTGACAATTTCTGGATTGCAATTACATATGATATTGAATGATGTAATAGGTAATTGGGGGCTGGGTACCCGGGTAATAAATTTGGACTCGTCCCAGCCCTAATAGGGACCTACGATTCATAACTTGTTCCTATTTTTGGACTTCAATTTTCAACTGGGATATTGCTGAGAACTCACCTCACTGTGTCAAAAGTATTTTCTTCTTCTCATTTTAGGTCTTGTAAACTGATAAAGTACATAAGGCCTAGCGTTGGCAGAGCATGTCCCTGTGCAGGTGATGTGATTTCCCATGTTGTTCAAACTGTATCAGCGCACTCTGGCATTGCTTCTGGTATGAGTCTAATATTGAACTATATTGATCTCGGAGCGGTTCAGAGAGTCCTTCATTGATGATAGCTGTGCAAGTTGCTGATGTTGTACACGGAAGCTGTTATAGACCACATTGCCGTGTACTGATATGTACCCTATATTGGGGTAATTAGCAGTATATGTATGTGATATTATCGTATTGTGACGCCCCTACTGTCTAGAAGTATCAAGTAAACTTACAGTCGTGAATGTCAGAAATAATACTCAATATTTTCACAGGCTATTGGCTATTTCCAGGAAAACTGTTTGTCCAGAGACGGACACCCAGTGATAAAGTTGTCTAAGTTTACAGAGTTACGTCCCTTAACATGCCAGAATCATGGTCATGGGTTTGAATCCCTGATTGTGATCCTTGGTTTGTCAGCACCGCAACCATGACAAACGGTACCACATGAAGCTGACACGCTCTGATATAACTGAAACACTGTTCAAAGCAGCTTTAGACATGACTGGCGCTCTCGTTATTACAGACATTTTTCTTTTTGATCCAGATTGCTTCATCTGAACTATCACGTTTTGCTGTACAGTTCATATTGAGGATATGCTTGAACATCTGCTTCACTGCGCATGGTACAATATGAACTAACTTGTTTCATTGTACAGTTCGTATTGAGGATATGATTGAACAAGTAAACAGGTTATCCCTAGACAGTGTTAAGTAATATGTTTACAGTTGTCAACAGTGTTGTGTCCGTCGCTGCAACCCGGTTGTGTTGACCTGTGTAGTCATATAAAGACACATTAACTCATGGCAGTTACTTGTGAACGTAAGTTGTGAATATATATTTACACCAGCTAGTTTATGCTGGGCATTTACCATTACCCTTGTATTGGCATCCCTTGATGTTACTTGTTGGTGATAACTCCCTACTGTGTGTAGGAGAAGTGCAATGTATCATTCAGTAGTGTCTATAGCATCACCCATCATACCTGTATTTACATTGGACAAGGAAAGGAACCTTTGGAATAAACATTACAAAGTCTAGATTTTGTATTTGTTTTTCAAGTTTGCCAGGTGGAGCCGTCACGCCCATTATGTCCATGTTAACCCACTATGGAAGATGAGGATCCGATGACACGTGACACCATACGACGTACAGCTGTCATTTGGAAGCCTTTGTTGGTCGCTGAAACAAGACGTGCTCACTCTCAGTATCCCGCTGTTTGTTTTTAAAGCTGTATACAACCATATTGTAGCCACTGACGACGGCCTGTAAAGAGTCGTCTGAGGACCAGATAGTCTAGTTATTGACATACGAATAACAATACACTTTGTGTACAATAACATGCAATCAATCGAGTCACCGAATCTGACCGCCAGATCCCTTTAGGTGCCCCTTGGGATCAGTACAGGTAGCTGGGGACACAAGTCTAATCCAGCATTCCCACAAGGTCAATGTCCAAAAGAGCTTCGAGCCCAAACAATAAGTTCATAATAGCACCTTTGTGCTGGATGGTCTCATTCAGCCTACCAGTAGATGAGTACCACAATTACTGAGAAACAAGGTTTTACTCTTGTACCGGGAGTTTATTTGACCCGAACTGTACCTGTACATGGACCAGTTATGTCGATTCTAGGTTTTGTTTGTTTTGTTAGCATCACTCGGCAATATTCCAGCTATATGACGGCCGCCTGAAACTAATCAAGTCTGGAGCAGACAATCCAGTGATTGACATCTTGAGCATCGACCCATGCAGTTGGGATACGATGACATACATCAACCAAGTCAGCGAGCCTGACCACCCGATCCCGTTAGTTGCCTCTTACGACAAGCATAGTCGCCTTTTACAGCAAGCATAGATTGCTGAAGACCTATTCTATCCCGGATCTTCTTGGTAGCCCATCTAGTGAGTATATTGTAAAAGGGACCCGCCTCAAAAAAGGTCCTTGGCAATCCTTTGCTGGTTGTAAGAGGCGGCTAAATTGGATCGGGTGACGGCTGATTGTGTGTCCTAGTGCCCGACGGAGTGGGACGTTTTAATGGTATCTGGTTTGTCTGGCCCATATTATTTTACAGGTAGTGATGCAGCTGGAATGGGCTGACTGTGGCTTAAAACAACTAATATCGGGTTTGCAGACTGGTTGCATGGTCCTGGTCTTGTCACATCAGTTGGAACCTCGACACGTTGCTGTGTTTAATAATACGCTAAGACTGACCATTACTAAGACCAATGCTTCCACAATGGACAGGTTCAAGTACCGCCCTAACTTTCCATTCAAGAGCGACCAGTGAAGATCCGGGTCAGAATATGTCTTCACCAACCCATTCTTTCCGTGGCGACTAACGGGATCGGGTGGTCAGGCTCGGTGACATGGTTGATGCATGTCATCGTAACCCAATTGCTCATGATTTCAATCACTAGAATATCTGGTCCAGACTCGGTTATTTACAGCCCGCCGTCATATAGCTGGAATATTGCTAAATACGATGTTAATCTACCAGCAAATAATCCAGTATCCCCAAAGTTCATTATGAAGTCATCAGTATTAATTAGTGTAGCTTCAGTGATTCACTAGTATAAATGTGCACTCACGGTCATAGTTGGACATGGTCCATATTAAGATTTTGTCATATATTTCAGGTGTGTTGGGGTTGTTTTGTTTTGTTTTGTTTGTTTGTTTGTTTTTTTTTTTGGGGGGGGGGGAATTTAGTGACATGTAAAAAAGAAATGTTAATGTGCGGCGTTAAACAACGAACCAAAAACAAACAAATTCATTCACGAACCATCGGCAACTCAACGTCAATAACTTTTACAATACTTTTACAATACGTTATCAAGAAATTGAACATTGAGATGCGATATGTTACCACGAACTGTTTAGTAGGGTGGGCGTTGTGTAGTTTTGCATACTCACCAAACAGAGACCCGGTGTATCCGAACCAGTCCCAACAGCCCTGAGAGTTCGTCGCCGTCGATATTACTTGAGGGTAGAGGATGATGATGTTGTTCAAGTCACCGACTTCGTTGTAGCCGGCGTCGCGGACATACGCCTCCCCCACAAACATCCTGTAGGAGATATACATTGATTTACAAATATAAATTCATGTGCACATTTTGTGAACATATATACATAAACGTAGCTGTATGGTTACTTTGGGCGACACTGTTGATATATTAGGATATATCAGAATGTTTTATCTGGTTGTATACTCTTAACTGAGTGACGGACTAACGGCACTTTGAACAGTTGGTTATTGTGTACACACAAACGCAGACAGGTACTCGCACACACAGTGAGACACGCGCACACACAGACGCACGCTCGCACGCTCGCACACTCACATAGACGCGCACACGCAGACATGCGCGCACACAAACACGCACGCACGTTCGCACCCTCACATAGAAGCGCACACGCATACAAGCACGCACTCACGCACACATAGACACGCACGCACGCACACACACAGACGCGCACACGGAGAGACATGGCCACACACACGCGCACACAAACACAGACGCTCACCCACACAAATACACACAGACTCGCACACACATAAACACACAAATACAGACACAGATACACACACAGACACATATACACGCGCGTGCACACACACATGCACGCACGCACACACACACACACACACACACACACACACGCACACACACACACAAACAAACATTTGTTGCACTGTATGCTCACCTTCCCATCTTACATCCATGGAACGCCACATGCAGTCTGCATTCTGAAACGACACTGTGGTGTATGAACCGGTAACAACGTTCATTCAGCTGTGTCTTAAGATGAAAGGACGCACGGTCAGTTTTCAAAACCATGACTTTACATAGTGTTACTTAATAAATACAGGGACACCTTCTATTCCTTCGAATTCGCGTGTTGTAACCAAACTTGACACGGGTAGACTTACTGTGTTGCTTGTTGGCACACCCTGTCGGGACATAGATATAGCCAACGCTATCCATGCTGTAGGCGGAGGGGAGCGCCAAATGGAAGAAATCATTTTGGTTGAACTGTAAAAACTGAAGATAGGACATGAGTTGAGTATGTGGCCAACCGAACATTGAAAATTATCAAAGTTCTTCAAAAGCCGTTATGTCAATTAAATTCCATGTTTGGACAATATCGTCCAATCTATGTTCAGTCCCTCCAGCGATTGGCTGAAGTTATTCCCGCCTGCTGCACCACCATACGAACACACAACCCTGTATACTGGGTGTTCCTTTGGGAGAAAACCTGAATAAAGCGACGTTGCTTATATTGCTTAATGTGGACAGTGGTTGAGTTCACAATATCTATTCCGAAGGAACGTTATTGGAAATCCCAGATGTCGCCTTGGTGTGAATCGTGTCAAGGTTATATTGGCAACGTTTGTGATGAGAGTCGTGTTGTTCTGTGTGCGTTCACTCACCTGTCCATTTGCCTGTGTCTTTGAGTTTGGTTCCTGTGGGCCAAATAGTAACAGTGGATCAATTTTCACAATAATGATACAATGATATCACATTTACCGTCAGCCAACAGTCAGAGGCACTGACAGTACCAGCGAAGTGTCTCAAAAAACTATTGCATCACTGATTACAGAAACATGACATAAATATGTATACATGTACACTCTGTGCGTGATTAAATGTTGATTTGGTAAGCAGTATGCCAGCTTGTAAAGAAGCGTGTCTGGACCAGCGTGAGAAATAACCCATGCTGTCGAGATACGATTCATACAATCAACCAGGCTACTCGCTGACCACCTAATCTTCACTAAAGTCGGATCTCGCGAGAACCATGGGGTACTAGGGATCTATTCCAGCCTTGAATGCCACAACGAGACAAGTATGGGGCACTGGAGATCTGTTCTAACCGTCACCTCCACGGGGAGACAAGCATATGGTACTTGAGATCTGTTCTAACTAGGATCTCCACGGCGAGACAAACATGGGGTACTTGAGATCTGTTCTAACCGGGATCTACACGGGGAGACAAACATGGGGTACTTGAGATCTGTTCCAACCGGGACCTCCACGGGGAGACAAACATAGAGTATTTGAGATCTGTTCCAACCGGGATCTCCACGGGGAGACAAGCATGGGGTACTTGAGATCTGTTCCAACCGCGAACTCCACGGGGAGACAAACATGGGGTACTTGAGATCCGTTCCAACCGCGAACTCCACGGGGAAACAAACATGGGGTACTTGAGATCTGTTCTAACCAGGATCTCCACGGGGAGACAAATATAGGATACTTGAGATCTGTTCCAACCAGGATCTCCACGGGGAGACAAGCATGGGGTACTTTAGATCTGTTCTAACCAGGATCTCCACGGGGAGACAAATATAGGATACTTGAGATCTGTTCCAACCGGGATCTCCACGGGGAGACAAACATGGGGTACTTGAAATCTGTTCCAACCGGGATCTCCATGGGGAGACAAGCATGGGGTACTTGAGATCTGTTCCAACCGCGAACTCCACGGGGAGACAAACATGGGGTACTTGAGATCTGTTCCAACCGGGATCTCCACGGGGAGACAAGCATGGGGTACTTGACATCTCTTCCAACCGCAACCCCACGGGGAGACAAACATGGGGTATTTGAGATCTGTTCCAACCGTGAACTCCACGGGGAGACAAACATGGGGTACTTGAGATCTGTTCTAACCGGGACCTCCACGGGGAGACAAGCATGGGGTACTTGAGATCTGTTCCAACCGGGATCTCCACGGGGAGACAAACATGGGGTACTTGAGATCTGTTCTAACCGGGATCTCCACGGGGAAACAAACATGGGGTACTTGAGATCTGTTCCAACCGCAAACTCCACGGGGAGACAAACATGGGGTACTTGAGATCTGTTCTAACCGGGATCTCCACGGGGAGACAAGCATGGGGTACTTGAGATCTGTTCTAACCGGGATCTCCACGGGGAGACAAGCATGGGGTATTTGAGATCTGTTCCAACCGGGATCTCCACGGGGAGACAAACATGGGGTACTTGAGATCTGTTCCAACCGGGATCTCCACGGGGAGACAAACATGGGGTACTTGAGATCTGTTCTAACCAGGATCTCCATGGGGAGACAAGCATGGGATACTTGAGATCTGTTCTAACCAGGATCTCCATGGGGAGACAAATATAGGATACTTGAGATCTGTTCTAACCGTGACCTCCACGGGAAGACAAACATGGGGTACTTGAGATCTGTTCCAACCGGGATCTCCACGGGGAGACAAGCATGGGGTACTTGAGATCTGTTCCAACCGCGAACTCCACGGGAAGACAAACATGGGGTACTTGAGATCCGTTCCAACCGCGAACTCCACGGGGAAACAAACATGGGGTACTTGAGATCTGTTCTAACCAGGATCTCCACGGGGAGACAAACATGGGGTACTTGAGATCTGTTCGAACCAGGATCTCCACGGGGAGACAAATATAGGATACTTGAGATCTGTTCCAACCGGGATCTCCACGGGAAGACAAACATGGGGTACTTGAGATCTGTTCCAACCGGGATCTCCACGGGGAGACAAGCATGGGGTACTTGAGATCTGTTCCAACCGCGAACTCCACGGGAAGACAAACATGGGGTACTTGAGATCCGTTCCAACCGCGAACTCCACGGGGAAACAAACATGGGGTACTTGAGATCTGTTCTAACCAGGATCTCCACGGGGAGACAAACATGGGGTACTTGAGATCTGTTCGAACCAGGATCTCCACGGGGAGACAAATATAGGATACTTGAGATCTGTTCCAACCGGGATCTCCACGGCGAGACAAACATGGGGTACTTGAGATCTGTTCCAACCGGGATCTCCATGGGGAGACAAGCATGGGGTACTTGAGATCTGTTCCAACCGGGATCTCCACGGGGAGACAAGCATGGGGTACTTGAGATCTGTTCTAACCGGGATCTCCACGGGGAGACAAGCATGGGGTACTTGAGATCTGTTCCAACCGGGATCTCCACGAGGAGACAGACATGGGGTACTTGAGATCTGTTCCAACCGGGATCTCCATGGGGAGACAAACATGGGGTACTTGAGACCTGTTCCAACCAGGATCTCCACGGGGAGACAAGCATGGGGTACTTGAGATCTGTTCTAACCAGGATCTCCATGGGGAGACAAATATAGGATACTTGAGATCTATTCTAACCGGGACCTCCACGGGAAGACAAACATGGGGTTCTTGAGATCTGTTCCAACCGGGATCTCCACGGGGAGACAAGCATGGGGTACTTGAGATCTGTTCCAACTGCGAACTCCACGGGAAGACAAACATGGGGTACTTGAGATCCGTTCCAATCGCGAACTCCACGGGGAAACAACCATGGGGTACTTGAGATCTGTTCTAACCAGGATCTCCACGGGGAGACAAACATGGGGTACTTAAGATCTGTTCCAACCAGGATCTCCATGGGGAGACAAGCATGGGGTACTTGAGATCTGTTCTAACCAGGATCTCCACGGGGAGACAAATATAGGATACTTGAGATCTGTTCCAACCGGGATGTCCACGGGGAGACAAACATGGGGTACTTGAGATCTGTTCCAACCGGGATCTCCACGGGGAGACAAACATGGGGTACTTGAGATCTGTTCCAACCGCGAACTCCATGGGGAGACAAACATGGGGTACTTGAGATCTGTTCCAACCAGGATCTCCACGGGGAGACAAGCATGGGGTACTTGAGATCTGTTCCAACCGCGAACTCCACGAGGAGACAAACATGGGGTACTTGAGATCTGTTCCAACCGCGAACTCCACGGGGAGACAAACATGGGGTATTTGAGATCTGTTCTAACCGGGACCTCCACGGGGAGACAAGCATGGGGTACTTGAGATCTGTTCTAACCGGGATCTCCACGGGGAGACAAACATGGGGTACTTGAGATCTGTTCTAACTGGGATCTCCATGGGGAAACAAACATGGGGTACTTGAGATCTGTTCCAACTGCGAACTCCACGGGGAGACAAACATGGGGTACTTGAGATCTGTTCTAACTGCGAACTCCACGGGGAGACAAACATGGGGTACTTGAGATCTGTTCCAACCGGGACCTCCACGGGGAGACAAACATGGGGTACTTGAGATCTGTTCTAACCGGGATCTCCACGGGGAGACAAGCATGGGGTACTTGAGATCTGTTCTAACCGGGATCTCCACCGGGAGACAAGCATGGGGTATTTGAGATCTGTTCCAACCGGGATCTCCACGGGGAGACAAACATGGGGTACTTGAGATCTGTTCCAACCGGGATCTCCATGGGGAGACAAGCATGGGGTACTTGAGATCTGTTCTAACTGTGATCTTCACGCCGAGACAAATATAGGATACTTGAGATCTGTTCCAACCGGGATCTCCACGGGGAGACAAGCATGGGGTACTTGAGATCTGTTCTAACCGGGATCTCCACGGGGAGACAAATATTGGGTACTTGAGATCTGTTCTAACCGGGATCTCCACGGGGAGGCAAGCAAGAGGTACCAGGGATCTATTCTAACCCAACAAGACTGTATAATGCGTACCGGGAACCCCAACGGGCTCTTTACGAGAGAACAGTGATGGATTCTAAGACAGCTAGAGGCCTTCACAAGCTCCCTACATTACCACATTACTACAAACTATATCATTACGTTACAACCATACTACATATTGCTACAAACTATATCATTACGTTACAACCATACTACATATTGCTACAAACTATATCATTACGTTACAACCATACTACATATTGCTACAAACTATATCATTACGTTACAACCATACTACATATTGCTACAAACTATATCATTACGTTACAACCATACTACATATTGCTACAGACTATATCATTACGTTACAACCATACTACATATTGCTACAGACTATATCATTACGTTACAACCATACTACACATTGCTACAGACTATATCATTACGTTACAACCATACTACACATTGCTACAGACTATATCATTACGTTACAACCATACTACATATTGCTACAGACTGTATCATTACGTTACAACCATACTACATATTGCTACAGACTATATCATTACGTTACAACCATACTACATATTGCTACAGACTATATCATTACGTTACAACCATACTACCTATTGCTACAGACTGTATCATTACGTTACAACCATACTACATATTGCTACAAACTATATCATTACGTTACAACCATACTACACATTGCTACAGACTATATCATTACGTTACAACCATACTACATATTGCTACAGACTATATCATTACGTTACAACCATACTACATATTGCTACAGACTGTACATTCCTGAGTTACAACGTGACTACTTCATCACTATGTTGTACATGGTTGTTACCTGCAGTCCGCCGTAGATGTGGTTGAGGAGTTGAAAGGCTGCGGAGTAGTTGCAGTTGTTGAGGTAGGTTTTCGAATTGAGCTGATCACATGCTCCACCGTAGTTCAAGGTCGGCTGTTGAACCCGCCATATATGATAAAATACTTATCTCTTAAACAAGTATCTTGTAATATTTATTTAAGAGCCAATTGTTGAGTGATTAAATATTTTGGCTTGACGTTTTTAAACATATGAGAGGATTCAGTACAATGTAAACGGACGTGGAAGTGCAGAGACGCCATAGTGCTGAGATCTAAGTACATACAGTTATCTACTCGATTGTGGTCTGCAAAAGGTGACAACTGATTTCCGTTTTCTTTTCCATTTGAATTATGACTCGAAACAATAAATCACATGATTTATAAACTGTGATTCCTATTTGTTAAAGTGGCAACAGTCGGCGGTGTGTAAAGACGACATAAAGAGTAACGGCTTCCACGTCATCTACAGCGACGATATAAAGAGTAACGGCATCCACGTCACCTACAGCGACGATATAAAGAGTAACGGTACCACGTCATCTACAGCGACGACATAAAGAGTAACGGCTTCCACGTCACCTACATCGACGATACAAAGAGTAACACCATCTATGTCATCTTCAACATCGACTTACCATGCCGTGTTCGGCGTTGATGTTGAAGACCGTCTTGATGTGGGAGCTGGACATATAATGGCCGTAGTACTGAGCCACCTTCTGTCCAGCAACTGGTGGAACACAAAGTAGTGGGGATGACATCCTAGCAATATCATGGCGGGCACACACATACCCTTGCGGCAGGTTGAACCCATGTCGTCGGTATGACTAGAGAACGCCACAATCGCTCAAAAGAAGAACGAAAAACCTTTCCTCACTCCATGTCGTCATTGTCTTTATAATATTTCCCAGCCCGTCCGGATATAACGTGTCGATATGTCATTTAGAGGGTAGTGAGGTAGGTCAGTGGTTAAAGCCTCACCTAAGGTATTGGCTTGTCGTCCCACATGGTTACAATGTATGAGGCGCATTTTCGGTACCTCCCCAGTGAAATTACTGACATATTCTCAAAGCAGGGTAAAACCTTACACACTCTACCATCTGTGTATTTCTTTGTTACTTCAGACCGCCTCCGTAGTAGAGCGTCCGCCCGGTGAGCGGAAGGTCCGGGGATCGATCCCCGCCCGCGTCATACCAATAGACGTTAAAAGATGGTACATGTTGTTACCCTGTCTGGCGCTCGGCATTAAGGGTCTAAAACAAGGACTGGTCGGCTTGGAGCCAGTATACTGTGTCTGAGTGGGGTATTCATGTTAAACTGCGGCATGGTATCTCAGTGAGCTAGCACTATAAATCGGCATCCGTCAGGACTAGTACAAGCAGCCACACACACACATACACGTGCATGCACGACGCTATATAAGTGCAATAATCTTGGACTCGACGTTAAACCCCATTTCACCTCACCTCACCTCACCTTTGTTACGTTATACGTGACACGTATTATAACTTGTAGCAGGATCAGGAGGGGTACATGGGGTTTAATGCAACCTGACTTGCTCGTGGCGGGGTGTAAGGGATTCTGAGGTATGATAATAATGCATACATTTACTGGCTGGCCCGATACCATCCGTTATGTACTCAGGAGCATGCGTTACCTGGGTTAACTACAGAGTCTTTGGTGCCGTCAAAGATGAACACCCGGTCGTTCCTCATGTGGTATGTGGCGTCGACGGTACCAAACCACGCCCCTGATGACGTGATGGACTCGAGGGCGGTGACGCTGATCAGGGACGGGGACGTCATGCACGTCCCCACCGCCGTGGCCACTAGTCCCCCGGAACACATGAAGGGCGCTGAGGGAGAGGGCGGTATACAACGTTCTTTGTTGAGAATTCTGATTTTGTTACGAGGCATTCCATGTTATGGTACAAGTATGACATGAATAACACGTGTTGGTGAATAACACGTGATGATGATTAACACGTGTTGGTGAATAACACGTGATGATGATTAACACGTGTTGGTGAATAACAAGTGATGGTAAATAACACGTGATGATGAATGACATGTGTTGATGAATAACATGTGTTCATGAATAACATGTGTTCATGAATAACACGTGTTCATAAATAACACGTGTTGATGAATAACGTGTGATGATGAATAACACGCGATGATGAATAACACGTGATGATGAATAACACGTGTTCATGAAAAACACGTGTTCATGAATAACACGTGTTGATGAATACCGTGTGATGATGAGTGAGTGAGTGAGTATGGTTTTACGCCGCTTTTAGCAATATTCCAGCAATATCACGGCGGGGGACACCAGAAATGGGCTTCACACATTGTACCCAGTGTAATGATGAATAACACGTGATGATATATAACACGTGTTGATGAATAACACGTGATGATAAATAACAAGTGTTGATGAATAACATGTGTCAGTGCCACTCATTTATATCAGTGTCTAAAACAAGGCAAGCAGTGTAGTTCTCTCGAAATATTGTGCTCGATGAACGTAAGCATTCTCCGATCCCAGCAACAATTTCACATGGTGCAAACGGTAATGCTGAGTGGTGTTTGTTTCATACATGACAACACACCTAAGATAATGGTATGCGAGTAATAACAACCACCATTACCACATAATGACATGCATGTTCGTATTACAGAATCTGTCAGCAACAACCAGTCCATTTAGCCTCGACCTGATAATGACTTCTTTGGTGCAATGAGATAACGTAATTTTGATGTTCGGAACCATCCGCTTGACATTTTGCTTGTGTACTGGTCTTGGCGCCCTGGACATGGATTCCATCGGTTTCATAACGGTTCCAAACTTTCAACTCTCTGCCCTGCGATGTTTGCTATATCTATACTGGTTAGGGCGATATGGCTCGCCATCAGGAAATGTACAGTAGTTTTAAATGGAACGAAAGTTTAGCCCCATACGCATATAAAATACACCAAGCTACCTCAATATGTCTTGTACAAAGTTAAAAGGGGAAAAAAGTTTGACGGTGATTATAAATAAAATAAATATGAAATTGTTATTCGATGGTGATGTATTTGATACGAGTATCATAGTTGTGTTTTGAACAATAAGTTTGCAGTGTTTCAGAGACTATTTCAGCCCAGTCTTGCTTTGAGTAATTTTTTGTCAAATCCAATATTAAGTGTATACATTCGTTTGCCCGGCAGTGTATAACCAATATATACCAAATACTCATATCATATATCAGTTATCAATCAATCAGTATGGTCACAGTCACTGCCAGGTTGTCATAATATTATAACATGACAATATGCGCTACGTCAAGCTGCTCAGGCTGGAGTTGATGTCACTGATGACGTTACCTCCAGCTATGATGCCGGCGCCCATGACCTCCCTGGAGTGGACCACGTGGTACTGGGTGGCCATGCACGCGCCAGAAGAGATGCCGGACACGGACACCTTGGCCGTGTCCACATTGTAAGACGCTGAAACATACTACTGCTGGCAGAACACACGAATAACACTTGGAATAATAATAATAATCATCATCATCATAATAATAACAACAACAACAACAATAAACATCATAATCATAATAAATATATTATTTTAAATATATGACCCTCTTTTGAAAAATCTGCGTTGCCCCCATTCTTAACCATAGATTTGTGGAACAGTCTTGATCAGTACATGATATTGCACGAAGTGATGTCTATGCTGAATACAACATATACATGGGGTAAAAGTGGCCTAGTCGTCTAAATCCCTGTGCAGAGTTGCGTCCCTTGCAAGACACCATGATCGGAGGTTCGAATCCCAGCTTCGCCGTGATTATATTTCTGCGTGTGTATGTGCTCGCTGATTTCACCGATGTGGTAAACGTCTAAGACCTGCATCTCATCCTCCAGACACGCCATGATAGAGCTGGCATACTGTTCAAAGCGACGTTAAATCAAACTCACTCACCACAACCAATGTATACCGTAGTTTGATGGTATCAGGTTTACTTACCAAGCTTCGGTACCGCATGTAACAATGTACAACAGACGCCGAGTACAAGGTAGTGTACCAGTCTGCCCGTCAATGACCACGCCATTGTCGTAGAGAATCGGAATAAGGTTAGGCCCTTGAGATTAAAATTGCGATAAGATATAAACAAGATTGCCACTCATGATATATGACGTCACCGTGATTATGGCGTTAGCTTGTTCCGTGTTCCGATTGATAAATGTAATAAGGCTGCAAATATCATTTCACATTCATACTGAGAAGGTGTAGAGCGACACTTCAATGGTTATTTGCATTGTTGGGTGATACTCATATTCGAAAGAAACGTTATACGAAACATCTGAGGAGTGAGTGAGTGAGTAAGGTTTAATGCCGCTTTGAACAATATTCAAGTTGTATCACGGCATGTCAGCTTAGTGTGGGAGGAAAGCAGGTCTTAGACGTTTCCCACCATGAGCACTGTGTGTGTGCGTGCGTGCGTGCCTGCCTGCGTGCGTGCCTGCGTGCCTGCGTGCGTGCGTGTGACTGCCGATAGTAGTCCGTCCTAATACCGGTTTTAAAGTGCTAGCCCACTTAGGCATGGTATACTGACTCCGAGCCGACCCGTCCTTGTTTTGTGGTATGTGTGGTAAGTTTGGTAAGCGAAGAGAGGGATATAGCAAAGGGTGTGGTAAGGGAAGAGAGGGATATAGCAAAGAGTGCGGTAAGGGAAGAGTGGGATATTAAAGGGTGTGGTAAGGGAAGAGAGGGATAAAGCAAAGAGTGTGGTAAGGGAAGAGAGGGATATAGCAAAGAGTGCGGTAAGGGAAGAGAGGGATATAGCAAAGGGTGTGGTAAGGGAAGAGAGGGATATAGCAAAGGGTGTGGTAAGGGAAGAGAGGGATATAGCAAAGAGTGTGGTAAGGGAAGAGAGGGATATTAAAGGGTGTGGTAAGGGAAGAGAGGGATATAGCAAAGGGTGTGGTAAGGGAAGAGAGGGATATAGCAAAGAGTGCGGTAAGGGAAGAGTGGGATATTAAAGGGTGTGGTAAGGGAAGAGAGGGATAAAGCAAAGAGTGTGGTAAGGGAAGAGAGGGATATAGCAAAGAGTGCGGTAAGGGAAGAGAGGGATATAGCAAAGGGTGTGGTAAGGGAAGAGAGGGATATAGCAAAGGGTGTGGTAAGGGAAGAGAGGGATATAGCAAAGAGTGTGGTAAGGGAAGAGAGGGATATTAAAGGGTGTGGTAAGGGAAGAGAGGGATATAGCAAAGGGTGTGGTAAGGGAAGAGAGGGATATAGCAAAGAGTGCGGTAAGGGAAGAGTGGGATATTAAAGGGTGTGGTAAGGGAAGAGAGGGATAAAGCAAAGAGTGTGGTAAGGGAAGAGAGGGATATAGCAAAGAGTGCGGTAAGGGAAGAGAGGGATATAGCAAAGGGTGTGGTAAGGGAAGAGAGGGATATAGCAAAGGGTGTGGTAAGGGAAGAGAGGGATATAGCAAAGAGTGTGGTAAGGGAAGAGAGGGATATTAAAGGGTGTGGTAAGGGAAGAGAGGGATATTAAAGGGTGTGGTAAGGGAAGAGAGGGATATAGCAAAGGGTGCGGTAAGGGAAGAGAGGGATATAGCAAAGGGTGTGGTAAGGGAAGAGAGGGATATAACAAAGGGTGTGGTAAGGGAAGAGAGGGATATAGGAAAGAGTGTGGTAAGGGAAAAGAGGGATATAGCAAAGGGTGTGGTAAGGGAAGAGAGGGATATAGCAAAGAGTGTGGTAAGGGAAGAGAGGGATATAGCAAAGGGTGTGGTAAGGGAAGAGAGGGATATAACAAAGAGTGTGGTAAGGGAAGAGAGGGATATAGCAAAGAGTGTGGTAAGGGAAGAGAGGGATATAGCAAAGGGTGCGGTAAGGGAAGAGAGGGATATAGCAAAGAGTGTGGTAAGGGAAGAGAGGGATATAGCAAAGGGTGCGGTAAGGGAAGAGAGGGATATAACAAAGAGTGTGGTAAGGGAAGAGAGGGATATAACAAAGAGTGTGGTAAGGGAAGAGAGGGATATAGCAAAGGGTGTGGTAAGGGAAGAGAGGGATATAGCAAAGGGTGTGGTAAGGGAAGAGAGGGATATAACAAAGGGTGTGGTAAGGGAAGAGAGGGATATAACAAAGGGTGTGGTAAGGGAAGAGAGGGATATAGCAAAGGGTGTGGTAAGGGAAGAGAGGGATATAGCAAAGGGTGTGGTAAGGGAAGAGAGGGATATAACAAAGGGTGTTGTAAGGGAAAAGAGGGATATAGCAAAGGGTGTGGTAAGGGAAGAGAGGGATATAGCAAAGGGTAAGGTGAGCAAACGTTGAATTAGCATCTTACAAAAACGGCATTTAAGTGATTCAAGGCATACCTACATACCACGGTTACAGGGTACTTAGCATTTGGAATTAAGAGCACATAGAGTGCGATTCTTTTTGTGAATCACGAATTTTGGATGTAGCTGGAGAACTTTGCCTCTTGAGTAACTTAGGTCTGCACTGATAATTCTGTCACGTTGTCTGTATAAAGAACACAGTACACACACGTACTGATCTGCCGACTTCAGCAACCTATGCTTGTGAGAGACGACAACCGGGATCGGGTGGCCAGGCTCGCTAATTTGGTTGATGCATGTCATCCTATCCCAATTGCGTAGATCGATGCTCAGGATGTTTATCACAGGATTGTCTGGTCCAGACTCGTTCATCTAAAGACTGCTGTTATATAGCTGTAATATTGCGGAGTGCGTCGTTAAATAACAAACAAACAAACAGCAAACAAACACACTGCACATGCGTTCACATGGATATGGCCTGGCACCTGGAAATACAAAACAGGACAACTGCTCATCGATATATTTTAAACTCAACTATTTAAAAAAAACAAATAAGTTGTGGACATGCACAGCGACACATTCCTTGATTTAGTGCCGGGTTCTGCTGCTAAATCACATGATACGATGTGTGTCTTTGCTAATATGGTAATTTACACGAACAGGTTACATGCATGAATGCAGTTGGACATGTGCTGATGTAACTGATCCAGTTGTGTTATAGACTGTGCAGGTCAGCTGTGCAATCTGACCTACATATCAAAGCGTTAATTCAACAACCAGTCGGCTGTTCGTGATTTGTCCTTGAACAGATTAGTACCTGTGATCATAGGTTAGTTCAAGATATTCAAAGCCATATCAATAAATACAAATTCTAAAACATGGAGTTTGATTGAAAAAATATGTGTTCCAGAAGATATTGTGAAACTTATTTTGTCTCAGGTTTTACAATAGAGTGAGTGAGTGAGTGGCTGAGTGAGTGGTTGAGTGAGTGGTTGAGTGAGTGGTTGAGTGGTTGAGTGGTTGAGTGAGTGAGTGAATTGGTGGTTGAGTGAGTGAGTGAGTGAGTGAGTGAGTGAATGTGAGTGAGTTGGTGAATTGGTGGTTGAGTGAGTGAGTGAGTGAGTGAATTGGTGGTTGAGTGAGTGAGTTGGTGAATTGGTGAGTGAGTGAGTGAGTGAGTGAGTGAGTGAGTGAGTGAGTGAGTGAGTGAGTGAGTGAGTCTTAACGTGGCTTTTAACAATACTCCAAACCGCAGTTTCGCCTGTTTGTGGATTCATCCGTGTGTCAGACCAGGGACTCCATCTGTACAGCGACTCACAGGTTAGACTGAGCGGCGGTGTGCTGCATGTCAAGACAAACACAGTGTCCTAATATATGCATGTGTGGTAGGGGTGGACACCAGCTCTCCCGGGCGAGAGATGGATTTCTAACCCGACCTTCATACTTATACTGAGTGTATTTGTACACACCCTAATCTGTCTTGTAAAGAATGACTGAACTCTTCCCGCTGAAAATGCGGGACAAATCATCTAGGAACACTTTTGAACTGCGTTTATTTGAAGGTGGCATGACATAGTATTCGAATTTGGAAGTTTCGTGTAAAGTAAAAAGTGACTTCATATCAGGTTCATTGCAGAGAGCAGCACAAATAAATAGGACTGGCTCGGTTCAAATATCTTAATATTCACTAACAACGCACAGATTCAGTTGTCTAAAAAGGACTATGCACAGCGGCCGTTTGTGGGGTGAGCCATCGGACCAGCCTCGACCCTTCAACTCTCGGGTTAAGACATATTTGCCTAAATATTCAAGGTGCGAAACTAGCCTGCTAGGTTTCCAAAGCAAATTTGTCAATGGCTCTGAAGCAGTGCTGCGTAGAACTGCTTGAGGCGATATTTCTCACACTGCGACACAGTGAGTGTGTTTGCCCTTGCAGTATCACATAACGAAGACCGTTCGCCTTCCAGCCCCCCTCTCTTTATCTAACCTTGTTAAGATGCTCAAAGTCACGAAGTGTCTTCCATTCAAGTTTATTTTTGAAGAACGGAATGGGAACATGGTGTTTGCAGTACTTCAGGTAAATAACGAGGCGTCGAGGGGTCCACGCACGAGCTCAGTTGTACTAGACCTGGCATCTAAACTCGCCGTCAGCCGCGTGGGCAGGTAGTTAACAGGTAAGCCTATTATCTATTTTTATGTTTTATCATAGAAAGGATAGATTGTTGTAATTGTTTTGTCCTCAGTGAATCAGGTGCAATGGCAGCGTGCCACGTAAGTTCACACATGTCCGGTCAGGAAACACAGAATAACGTGTTTCCTTCATCACTGAATGACAGAAACGTGTGTATCTTCCTGTTCATATGAAGCTACAAAGTCTGGTGTATGCACGAGATTAGCACGCACTGCATACATATATAGCATAGGTCATCATAAAAATTACTAAGGTTGTATCGACCCTATACCATTGGATATGTGTCACCAGAAGGCCGGCTATTCCCCTGACTGTGTCATAAGAACCAATGACTGTGTTATCAAGACACGTAACAGCGCGTTAGTGTGACGTTGATTCATGTTATTTTCATACTCGTATATGCACTGGTTCGGTAGGAAGTGATAACATCAAGTTAATGGCTCTCCCTCTCTCTCACTCTCTCTCTCTCTCTCTCTCTCTCTCTCTCTCTCTCTCTCTCTCTCTCTCTCTCTCACTCTCTCTCTCTCTCTCTCTCTCTCTCTCTCTCTCTCTCTCTCTCTCTCTCTCTCTCTTTTTTTTCTCTCTCTCTTTCTCTCTCTCCCTCTCTCTCTCCCTCTCTCTCTCTTTCTCTCTCTCTCTCTCTCTCTCTCCCTCTCTCTCTCTCTCTCTCTCTCTCTCTCTCTCTCTCTCTCTCTCTCTCTCTCTCTCTCTCTCTCTCTCTCTCTCTCTCTCTGTGGACCAAGGCCTATATAGCCAAGGTCGCATGACATGAATTAATTCATGAACACAAACAACAGTAATTAATCGGTGACGTAGTCGCACAGCCCGTTGCAGACAGGTAATGTACCGTACAGTGGGGAATAACACGTTTGATTAGCATCTTATAAAAACGGCATTTAAGTGATTCAAGGCATACCTACATACCACGGTTACAGCGTACTTAGCCTTTGGAATTAAATGTTCATTCAGACAATGGTTGTCCCAAATCGGTCGCTATGATAGACAGACAATCCTATGTCATCGGAAGAGTTGCTGTGTTATCAGTAGACGGGCAATACCCATGGTTGTGTCATCAATACGCCTGGCTGTGTCATCAATACCCCTTGCTGTGTCATTAATACCCCCGGTTGTGTTATCAATAGACGGGCAATGCCCTTGGTTGTGTTATCAATACCCTTGGTTGTGTTATCAATAGACTGGCAATACCCAAGATTGTGTTATCAATAGAGGGACAATACCCTTGGCTGTGTCATCAATACCCTAGGTTGTGTTTTAAATAGACGGGAAATAGCCTTGGCTGTACCATCAATACCCAATGCTGTGTTATCAATAGACGGGCAATATGCTTGGTTGTGTTATCAATAGACGGGAAATATCCTTGGCTGTGTCATCAATAGACGGGCAATATGCTTGGTTGTGTTGTCAATAGACGGGCAATATGCTTGGTTGTGTTATCAATAGAAGGGCAATATGCTTGGTTGTGTTATCAAAAGACGGGCAATATGCTTGGTTGTGTTGTCAATAGACGGGCAATATCCCTTGTTGTGTTGTCAATAGACGGGCAATATGCTTGGTTGTGTTGTCAATAGACGGGCAATATGCTTGGTTGTGTTATCAATACCCTGGTTGTTATCAATAGACGGGAAATATCCTTGGCTGTACCATTAATATCCAATGCTGTGTTATCAATAGACGGGCAATATGCTTGGTTGTGTTATCAATAGACGGCCAATACCCTTGGTTGTGTTATCAATAGACGGGAAATATCCTTGGCTGTGTCATCAATACCAAAGTTTGCGTTATCAATAGACGGGCAGTACCCTTGATTGTGTCATCAATACCCCTGGTTGTGTTATCAATAGAAGGGTAAAACCCTTGTTTGTGTCATCGATTTAACTGGCTGTGTTATCAATAGACAAGGGACACCCCAGGTTGTTTCACCGATAGACAGATTATTAATGTTACCACAATGTTGAGGCAGACAGGAAGTAGTTGACTGGCTTCAGTGTTACTTCAACCGGAGTGAGAGTCAAGCAGACATGTTAAACTTGTGTCGGTCTGTACATTGTGGTGACACGGACGCTAGCCAGCTAGTCGTATATGTATGTCTCTTCATAGAGGTAACTATGCGTTGTAAGTCATTGACGTGGTCAGCTTCGAACATGGACACCAGTCGGTTTTCGTCAGGCCCTTGGGGCGTCTGGGTAACGGTATAGGTCTAGAGCAACCCGTTTTGTCGTAAGAGGCGATGACTCGCTGATTGTATGGCGCCGTATCCCACTTATCGGTGATCGGTGCCCATGATGTCAGTGACTGGATTGTCTTTTTCATTATTTACAGATCACGGTCATATTGGTGGAATATAGCCAAGTAAGCTTGTACAGACACAGTGTTTGCCTCAGAGTAATTCGCTGTTCTGTTTAGTGGTGACATGTAATATGCTTTTATATACAGTAAGTGAGTGAGTGAGTCTTGGTTTGACGCCGCTTTAAACATTAGTACAGTTATATGACGACGTGTCAGCCTCACCCGGGAGGAAAGCCCGAAGTGGTGAAACCCACGAGCATGGGCATAGTGCTGCAAAACCTAGACACATAACCAGGGCGAACTGGGATTCGAACCATTTAAAGGTGAATTAGTTATAACATGACACATATGAAAACAAAAGTGTAGTCATAGATATCTGTTACTTATTTGGCATTTGGTAGATAGAAATATACGACAAACAAATGTTAAGATATATGTCAGACTATATGACAGAGTGACAGCTACATCGTGTTCTCTTCACCCTCAACACTTTCATACATTTCCAAACCACCTCCGTGGTCTAGTGGTAGGGGAGCGGAAGGCCCGGGGTTCGATCCCCGGCTGCGTCGTATCAAATGAGGTTAAAATATATTACTTGTTGTTACCCTGCCTGGCGCACGGCATTAAGGGGCTAAAACAAGGACTGGTCGGCTCGGAGTCAGTATACTGTGTCTGAGTGGGGTATTCATGTTAAACTGCGGCATGGTATCTCAGTGAGCTAGCACTATAAAGGCGGCATTAGTCCGGACTGGTACAAACAGCCACACACACGCGTGCATGTCGCTATATAAGTTCAATAATCTTGTACGCGACGTTAAACCCCATTTCACCTCACCTCATAATTTCCAAGAGTACTGATATATTCATTGTACCCTGTAGGTATTGTGGTAGGTGTATCTTTCCAGTGACGTCAACTGGTGCATGGGCGTGTCGCCGAGATCGACGTCACCGACAGCGTATGGAAACCAACTCCCTGTAGAAACTACGTGACATGAACGTACTTGTTTGACTCACTCAAATCAAGCATGTTGTGAGTGAGTGAGTGAGTTTAACGCTTTGAACAGTATTCCTGATTTATCACGGCGTGTCAGCTTAATATGTGTTGCTTGTTGTTGAAACTGACCGACAAGGGTATAGTGCTGACAAATCAGGACACAATCAGGGGGAATCCGAAATTCGCAAAAAGTTCTTAATTGGCATAAGATCCTGAAACGCCCAAGGGACGCAACTCTGCACAGCGAATTATAACTGCCTGAGAGCCCTGTACTATATCTGGCGGACTGACCTCATATTCTTCCGCGGTTGTGATAAAAAGAAGGGGTATGGGGCCGAACGTTTTATACTACTGCGTTGTTCCTTTCTCTTGAATTAGCTTCATGGTGTCTCACAACGCTGTAAACCCAACCACATCGGTATATGATCTCTGACCGAATCGTTCATCTATTTGGTTTATTGTAAAACCGGACATGTCTTAGGCTATCCTACGGTCGCACCTGTCTTGATCGGCCTACACCGGTCGTTCCGCCCAATTGTGAGCGTATTTGATCTCGTCACGAAAGACAAGGGAATAGGTTTGAATGGTAATAGATTGTCACAGCATGTTAAGTTACAAAGGAAGCGATTAGCATCTTATCTACCACTCTCACTTGGCCTCGGATCTCATTACATGGCCCTGCTGACGCAAGCCTCGTTGTCTCAGGCTGTGGAGACAAGGAATAGACCGTTTAATATTTCCAACATATACGGGATAATTTTCTCAAAACAATCCCATCTCAGCTTTGTTTGGTTACAGGGTGTGTACTCATAACCCGATAAACATTTCTTATCGTCTCCTGTGTAAATATTGTTCTTAATTATTGTCACGTTCTGTATACTAGAATTAGCCCTAATGTCATGTATTAACGATCAACCTCTAAACTAACGTCATGTCTTAACGATCAACCTCTAAATAATGTCATGTATTAACGATCAACCTCTAAACTAATGTCATGTATCAACGATCCACGTCTAAACTAATGTCATGTATCAACGATCCACCTCTAAACTAATGTCATGTATCAACAATCCATCTCTAAACTAATGTCATATATCAACGATCAACCTCTAAACTAACGTCATGTATTAACGATCAACCTCAAAACTAATGTCATGTATTAACGATCAACCCCTGAACTAATGTCATGTATTAACGATCCACCTCTAAACTAACGTCATGTATTAACGATCCACCTCAAAACTAATGTCATGTATTAACGATCCACCTCTAAACTAACGTCATATATCAACGATCAACCTCTAAACTAATGTCGTGTATTAACGATCAACCTCTAAACTAATGTCATGTATCAACAATACATCTCTAAACTAATGTCATGTATCAACGATCCATCTCTAAACTAACGTCGTATATCAACGATCAACCTCTAAACTAATGTCATGTATCAACGATCCAACTCTAAACTAATGTCATCTATCAACGATCCATCTCTAAACTAACGTCATATATCAACGATCCATCTCTTAACTAACGTCATATATCAACGATCAACCTCAAAACTAACGTCATGTATCAACGATCCACCTCTAAACTAATGTCATGTATCAACGATCAACCTCTTAACTAATGTCATGTATCAGCAATCCACCTCTAAACTAATGTCATGTATCAACGATCCATCTCTAAACTAACGTCATGTATCAACGATCCATCTCTAAACTAACGTCATGTATCAACGATCCACCTCTAAACTAATGTCATGTATCAACGATCAACCTCTAAACTAATGTCATGTATCAACAATCCACCTCTAAACTAATGTCATGTATCAACGATCCACCTCTAAACTAATGTCATGTATCAACGATCAACCTCTAAACTAATGTCATGTATCAACCATCCACCTCTAAACTAATGTCATGTATCAACAATCCACCTCTAAACTAATGTCATGTATCAACGATCAGCCTCTAAACTAATGTCATGTATCAACCATCCACCTCTAAACTAATGTCATCTATTAACGATCAACCTCTAAACTAACGTCATGTATTAACGATCCACCTCTAAACTAATGTCATGTATTAACGATCAACCTCAAAACTAATGTCATCTATTAACGATCCACCTCTAAAGTAATGTCATCTATTAACGATCAACCTCTAAACTAATGTCATGTATCAACGATCAACCTCTAAACTAATGTCATGTATCAACCATCCACCTCTAAACTAATGTCATGTATCAACAATCCACCTCTAAACTAACGTCATGTATTAACGATCCACCTCTAAACTAGTGTCATGTATCAACGATCAACC
This sequence comes from Haliotis rufescens, assembly GCF_023055435.1. Taxonomy (NCBI): domain Eukaryota; kingdom Metazoa; phylum Mollusca; class Gastropoda; order Lepetellida; family Haliotidae; genus Haliotis; species Haliotis rufescens. The sequence continues at coordinate 5,770,915 of NW_025964013.1, forward strand.
TCTAAACTAACGTCATATATCAACAATCCACCTCTAAACTAATGTCATATATCAACGATTCACCTCTAAACTAACAACTTGTAACAACGATAAACCTCTAAACTAATGTCATGCATCAACGATTCACCTCTAAACTAATGTCATGTATCAACGATCCACCTCTAAACTAATGTCATATATCAACAATCCACCTCTAAACTAATGTCATGTATTAACGATCAACCTCTAAACTAATGTCATGTATCAACCATCCACCTCTAAACTAATGTCATGTATTAACGATCAACCTCTAAACTAACGTCATGTATTAACGATCCACCTCTAAACTAATGTCATGTATCAACGATCCACCTCTAAACTAACGTCATATAACAACGCTCCACCTCTAAACTAACGTCATGTATTAACGATCAACCTCAAAACTAATGTCATCTATTAACGATCCACCTCTAAAGTAATGTCATGTATTAACGATCAACCTCTAAACTAATGTCATGCATCAACCATCCACCTCTAAACTAATGTCATGTTTCAACGATTCACTTCTAAACAAATGTCATGCATCAAAGATCCACCTCTAAATTTATGTCATGCAACAACGATTCACCTCTAAATTAACGTCAAGTAAGAACGATCCACCTTTAAACTAATGTCATACATCAACGATCCACCTCTAAACTAATATCATACCATCAATCTCTAAACTAATGTCATGTAACAATGACTCACTTCTAATCAAATGTCACGTAACAACGATCCACCTCTAAACTAGTATCATGTATCAACGATCCACCTCTAAACGAATGTCACGTAACAACGATCCACCTCTAAACTAACGTCTTGTAACAACGATCCACCTCTAAACTAATGTCATGCATCAACGATCCACCTCTAAACTAATGTCATGCATCAACGATCCACCTCTAAACTAATGTCATGCATCAACGATTCACCTCTAAACTAACAACTTGTAACAACGATAAACCTCTAAACTAATGTCATGCATCAACGATTCACCTCTAAACTAATGTCATGTATCAACGATCCATCTCTAAACTAATGCCATGCGTGAGTAAGTGAGTGTTTTGAACGACTTTGAGGATTCTTTCATCAATGTCACAGGGGCAAGTGTGACTCGAATAGTCCACTCTGAGACAAACCCGCTCACGTGATTTGTTTGTTTGTTGCTTAGCGCCACACTCAGCAATATTCCAGCTATATGACGGCGCTCTGCAAATAATCGCGCCTGGACCAGACACGCCAATGATTGATAGCATGAGCATCACCGTTAGTCGCCTCTTGCGGCCGGCATAGATTTCTGAAGACCTATTCTACCCCGGAACGCTCACATGAAATATGGACTATCTGAGGCAGGCCTATACTGTGTATGGAATCTGAAGTTACTTTCACCATACAAAGCGACGATTCCAGGACCGTCATGCGTGTCAGACAATACACGTCCATGACCACATACATATTGAGACACACACATCTCTCGCCACGCTGCATGTCACGGACAGTGCGTAATGCTGACTGCAGTTTGTTAATCACGCCTTGAAGTGATTTGTAATTTTATGAGCTGCTTTAAATGGCTTAATCTGTGTCTGGGTGGCTCTAAAACACTGCAAGTAGCCATTAGAGAACACGCTCACCACTGTCCTGGAATATTCCGCCAGCCTGACGTGTCAGTTCGTCTAATGGCAGAGGGAGGGGGAGGAGGGTGCTTCTCAGTATACATAATCAGGGCACAACGGTTTCAGTTACTGGCCCGAAACTAGATCGAAACAGTTTGTGTTTGTGAATGGCGACATTTTCAGAATCTCAAGTTATGCTTGACCCTGCCATCAGGTCGGCCTCGAATGAGACGTGTTGCAGTATTATGCACTATGACGGCCACATGGATCGATGCTTGTTTTAATTACGTATGAACACATCCACCGACCCCAAACTTCACATTCTTCAAATTTTTCTTCTAACCGAGCCTGTTTAATAAATTCAGAAATGAAAACATCTTGACGGTAAGCCATGAAGGAGGAAGTCACCCATGTACGTCATATTGCCCTGAATCGCTATTTATTTATTTCTATCGCCCGGCCGATAATACCTTTTATAAAAAAAACACCTATTATAATTTTTTTATAGGCATTACTTAGAAGTTGACGGATGACAAAGGAAACACAATTTATGGATAACAGTGAGTGAGTGAGTAGGTTTGGTTTTACGCCGCTTTTAGCAATATTCCAGCAATATCACGGCGGGGGACACCAGAAATGGGCTTCACACATTGTACCTATGTCGGGATTCGAACCCGGGTCTTCGGCGTGACGAGCGAACGCTTTAACCACTAGGCTACCCGACCGCCCCTTATGGATAACAACTTTTTTAGTTACTGTTTACGCGACGTTACGGTGTAGATCCTTATGCCGTTCCCCTTGTTTGGCAGCGGTATAAGAATCTGTACCGAAACGCCGCCTGTACAGTAAATAAAGACGTTGTTATCCTTACATTGTGTCTACTTTGACATCTTTTATAAGTCGGATTAATAAATATGTTTATGTCGACCACTTGTGTTTTTTTTTTAAAGAATTCCGCAAACCAAATAAATATAGACAACCAAAGCGCAACATTCAGCAAAAGAGATCTGACATTGCAACTTAAAGGCAAGTTCAACATAAAGTAAGTTTTAAGTTGTTCTATGTGAGAGAGAGAATGAGAGAGTGTGATTTTACGCCGCTTTTAGCAATATTCCAGCAATATCACATCGGGGGACAGACCCGTGAAGATTCCGGGGTAGAATAGGTCTTCAGCAACCCATACTTGTCGTAAAAGGCGACTATGCTTGTCGTAAAAGGCGACTAACGGGATCGGGTGGTCAGACTCGCTGACTTGGTTGATGCATGTCATCGATCCCAATTGCGTGGATCGATGCTCATGTTATCAATCACTGGATTGTCTGGTCCAGACTCGATTATGTATACAGACCGCCGTCATATAGCTGGAATATTGCTGAGTGCGGCGTTAAACAACAAACCATCCAACCAACCAACATCGGGGGACACCAGAAATGGGCTTCACACATTGTACCCATGTGGGGAATCGAACCCTGGCCTTCCACGTGGTGAGCGAACGCTTTAACCACTAGACTTCCCCACCGCCAACGCCCCTTCAAAAATCAAAAGAAGACATCTGCCTGATTGTATCAAGTTTTTCTGCGACAAAGACACTTAGCTCCAAGATAACGCAGCCTATATGTAGCAACAATAGGCCAGTAAATCTCTGGAATGTATCCAAACACACTTTCTTATTTTAAGAGAAAAATTCAAGATAATTATCGCAAATATGTATGATAAACCCATTTTCTCTTTCTTGGGAGAACAGTATCCTTCCATTGTTTATGCAATGTCGCTGCAGGTCAAAGAGATCGTATATCGCTAGGCCCGAGTCAATGTCAGCCTGTATCACTGTCTAATTAGAACGGCTTCACCTTTCGCCTTTCTGATAGACTTATTAACATTTCGACCAGCCTTAATTATCCGTGACGTTTTATAAACACGCGCCCTGGCTTTGTGCCGTGAGAAGTGAATGCATGTCGCTGCACGATCGAGTCGAGCAGCCACGTTGTGTGTATTCCTGCGCACGACCAAATTACTAACGTGACGGTCGGTCGTGGCGAGGAACTATATAACGGGGTGGGTCGAGACACCCCTCCAGTTCAGGCTAGCGTTACATAGCGAGCGTGATGAGATGTCCCGGGGAGAGAGTGGACGGAGAGGGAACGCTGGAGGATGAGGGACATCAATGCCACATGTATGTATGTATATGTACACTCTATGGGGTATATATCTGAATATATATACTGATATAAGGGTATGGTGTTCAGGAATAGTTTCTGAGCGTGCCATATGTCGACATAGGTACTAACTGAGATATGACACGTACAATGCTTTATTGTAAAGAGACTATATAACCTTTGAAATGCAAGGCGTTAACAATTATGTTAAGATTTTCTGAGTTCGTTAAAGAATTCCTTAAAGATCTTCATCATTGCACTCTTAAAATTAGTATATCTCTTACATCGTACGTGTAGGATCAATTTTGTAACCCCCTCATCTGGAGTTTTCCGACTCCAAATAACTTTAACGTGAATATATATAATTGTCTTAAAATTCAAGTTTCTTATGCTGAGGCTATGGACAATGCATTTGGAGGACCAGATTTTGTAATTGCTTAACAATAATCACAGCAATACGTAGCTGTACTCAAAATAATATTTTTATAGACACTCGTAAAATAAGTTCATTAAAACATTTGTGTGTGTTGCTGTGCATTAATTCAAATTATAGTAGCCACGCCTCTGGATACTGTCTGTAGTCATATAGAGGTGCAGCTGCGTGTCATACGGGCCATAGAATTCATATTTTTAATCCAAACGAGAGTAGAAAGTATTTGTGTACACATCCTATGGACTAACGGTACACGGGACAGAGTTCAGTCTACACTCCGGGGTGAAACTCGATCCCCTCCTTGCTGGGGTTACAATGCAGAAGACAAAGCTGTTTATCTGCCCGCGTGATAGAGAGGGGGTGACGCCCCTTTAGTGATCCCGTGTGTGCTCGGTGACGACTGTACAGTGTGGGGGTGGTGGTGGTGGTGGGGTGGGGGTGAGGGTGGGGTATATGAGTTCTTGTAACTTCCATTGTTGGTTTCTTGGATTATTAAATACTAGTGTTAGTTCAACACAGGTGGTCGAAGGATTGGAACTATGAATCATAAATCTCAGTTTCAAATAAAAGGGGAAATCTATCGCCTTGAATGTACTGGTGGATGGATGTTCCGCTGCTGTTGGTGGATATGCTCTCTGTGGTACACTAGTACTGTTACAATGCCATCCCAACTTGAATCTGTCATTCCCGACATACCAATAGACGAAATAGATCTTCTCTATAAATCACATGACGTTCATCCTGAATTTTCTTTCTTCTAAAGGACACCGACAAGTCTGGATTAATGAGGTTCTATTGTACATTTTTTTTTAATTTGGTACTTCTCACACTTGGTTGACAATCTGGTTCGCACACGTCATTATTATAAGGAACTCGTCGATGTACTACACCTTCGTAGCCTCCTATATATGGGTGTTAAGTGTATTGCTAACATTATCGTGTCAGCATACAGTATATGACCAAAGAAGACGAGTACACCCCCACCCCACCCCCACCACCCCTAACACACACCACACCATACAGTTCCTATGTGTATGTCTCTATGGCACAGTAGTAAGAGGTGAAACAAGGTGCTAGTTGTCGTCTTTGTCTATGTACTATATATCTGTAGATTATATGGCGGAAGCCCCATGGTTTAAGTCTTCGCTCGTCACGCCGGAGGCCCGGTTCGATTCCCACATGGGTACAATATGAGAAGCCCATTTCTGTGTCCCCCGCCGTGATATTGCTGGAGTATTGCGAAATCGACGTAAAACAATACTACTCAGTCGAATCCCCTTATCACCTATAGGAGAGTCACATCAACATAAAAGCATTATGATTGCTATTTCAGTGTTGCCAATCCCAACGTGGGTAAATAATGTATTTACTATGTAACAGTTGACGAGTCATTGGTGGTAAACGTCTTCAACGGATAGAGGCATTAGAGATGTTTTACCTCAATTTCAAATTCATCATCACCACTAGTATTGGTGTCATGCAGCTAGGTCACAACCAGTCCTTATGTTTTTTCAAAGATATGTTTAACTTTCTACGTGAGTGGTGACATCAACTAGGCCATGCCGTTCTCTATAGACGCGAACAGCGGTTTTTAATTCCAACAATGGTTTTCACGCTGATTACCACAACAAACAGAGTCAGATAGCCGGACAGTCCTCGAGCTTAACCAGCACCACGTGGGGGGAGGATTCAGTGTGGGGTGATGGTCTCTGCCTTGCCCCTCGCGTGTAACCCGACCTATTTTATCGCGCCTTGGCATGCATTGTTTGTTCTCCACCATCAGGCAATTTGGACTCGGTGTTATAGATCAAGTGATAACTGTTTATGGCCTAGCAGCCACATTTTATACACAGCCAACCCATTGTCATGAAGTTATTAGTAGAAATAGAGTGTTTTACAGCGTGGCACTGCGATACAGAGACTCAGGCACATTCTGGGAGACATCAAACTGTAACTTCCTGTCAAATCCTTTTCGCTGGTTGTAACAAGTTTATTGGAAAACTTTATTAGCGTGACGATCTAGTTTCGGTGTGCGTTTGAAGGTTAACGTTTTTAAATCTATGAGTTTAAGCTTGTGGTTGTTTCAGAACACAGTTTGTGTATCGGTGTATAATACCAGATTAACACCCGGCTTAATCCGACGTCCTGTATGCTGCGCAGCGTAGAGTTGTTTATTCTGCTACTTAACGCGCTGAATAAACAGACACTTGGTAAATATTCATACCTTTAACCTATCTGATATAACTAATGTTACAAGTACCGTTATTATTTCTTGTTTGTAGCATGACACGGCATGTAGTCGGTGTTACCACGTCATAAAGCCCAAGTCTGTTAACCGTTGTATATCAAATTTGACATTGTCAGCACATTTGTAAACAGAGGTAGCCTGTATCTAATATATCACCCCGCTGTGGCCGGTCTCTTTCCCTCACGGAGTGCAAACACTTCAAAGGACGTTCTCATATTATTACCCTGCCTGTAAGTGGCATACCCGGGTATGCTGCACCCGACACCACTGACTGGGGCTGGTCTTACCCTCAAGTTAGTGTCGACCATGATGTTTCTCTGGGCTGCGTCATGCCGCTAAGCCCACTCTCGACAACGTTGCAGCTGTTTCTTCTAATTAGGGAATTTAAAACAGGAATTTCTGTCGGGGGTTAGTGTGTGTGTGTGTGGGGGGGGGGGGGGGGGGGGGGGGAGCGGGGGACACTTGCTTCACCTTTGCATAACATATAGTTGTCTGATAATGGAGTAATCTACGTAAATTGACTTAACACTCGGTTGGTTAAAGAAGTTTCAATTGTTGCCATAACTACGAAACAGTAATTGTCACAATTTCAAAGACTATCTCTTACATAAATTGCCCGCATCTTATATGTCAGCAGACACGATGTGATTCAGTTGTCTTACATTGATGAACACGTGCATTCCCATCCAGATCGTTGTTCATCGTTGACGATGAGGAGGATCTAGGTACATGTCCGTATCCTGCTACAAGTGGCAGGTTTGGTTTTGTGTTAAAATTCAACTTGCAATAAGTGTAAAGACGGGTAAAGTTAGTGAGTGACTTGGATTAAAACCCTTTGAACAGTTTTTCGGTTATATTACTGGTTAATAAAGGAAAACAAACATAATGCTTATCTAAGTAAGTTTAACACTTGGAGACATCCACGAGTACGGTGATGGTTCTGATACACCAAGAATCATAATGGTTCTGGGATTCGAACTCACGATCACACTCTCTTGGCACTGTAGCAGGCAGAAAGTTGAGATAAGACACAGCCTGATTCCTTTTGCTGTTAGGAAGGTAGACATCGTTTACATGCTGACCATTCCAATGTTATTTTTTTCAGGTCTGGAGTCATGCGATCGAGTTTGCTGACGGAATACGCCGAGATTTACCGAGACCTCACGATGAAGGGAGCATCCGTCGACAGTCAGACAAATGACACTGTCATGGAGTTGCTCTCTTTACCGGTCGGGTCACTAACGTCACAGATCCAACTCCGCAGAGCTAACATCACAGACCGAACACCACAGATCGAACCTGCAGTTCGAGCATCACAGATCAAACACCTCTCTTCGATGACAGTTAATCAGTGTCAACAACATCATCATGATCATCGTCATTATTTATTTATTTTATTTTTTTATTTATTTATTTTTTTTTTTCATTATTACTATCATCATCATCATCATCATTGTTATTATTTTTATTTTTATTTTTATTATTATTATTATTATTATGTGTCTACTTGTTCTTCCACCACTACTTTACCCTAACAACAAAGACGATACAGATGCCGTCTGAACAAAGACCTTAAAATCGTGATTATCGTATTGTCAACTATTCCATGTAAGTTAGCTGTATATTTTTTTAATAAACGTATATAATTGTATCCTAGTTTCTTTGTAATCATTTTCCCGCATGTGCTGAAATTTGCTGGACTAGTCTGACCAGGCACTCCCTAGTCCCCCTCCCTGGTTGGTGAGCACCATGCCATTGTTGGTGGTGAACGCGTGTACGACATTATTGTCATTCCAACATATTAAGCTGGCAAGCAGTGATATACATTGCAGAGGCAGACCAACGATTTGAGAGGGGGATGAGTGCATATGATACTCGAGTCACGAAGTTGCTCCCCTTGGGCACGCCAGAAAACTACGATCGTGGGTTCGAATCACAGTTCGCCCAAATTACGTTTCTCGGTTTGTCAGCACCATGTCCATGCTCGTGGGTTTCACCGAAGTGATAAACGTCTGAGACCTGCATCACCTGCATCGGGCTTTCCTCCCACATTAAGCTGACACGCCGCGATATAACTGGAATACTGTTAAAAGCGGCGCTAAATCCAACTCGCTCGCTCACTCACTGACTTGGCCGATGGCGCATTTAACATGTAAAGTGTTTGCTGAAAGGGTGAGTGCGCACCCGGCACAAGCCCTGGACACGCAAGCGGACTGAAGTAGCGTCACTACCCCCAGATTCTCGCTGTATTCTAACATAGGAAACGGAATGTGTTCATCCCATGGAGCTGTGCGGGAGTTGCTTCCCTTAGGCGTGCGAGAATCCTACAGGTGAGGTATGTGTGGTACAGATGAGGTATGTGTGGTACAGATGAGGTCTGTGGGGTACAGGGGCGGTCTATGTGGTACAGGGGAGGTATGTGTGGTACAGGTGAGGTCTGTGTGGTACAGGTGAGGTCTGTGTGGTACAGGTGAGGTATGTGTGGTACAGGTGAGGTATGTGCGGTACAGGTGAGGTATGTGTGGTACAGGTGAGGTCTGTGTGGTACAGGTGAGGTATGTGCGGTACAGGTGAGGTATGTGTGGTACAGGTGAGGTCTGTGTGGTACAGATGAGGTCTGTGTCGTACAGGTGAGGTCTGTGTTGTACAGGTGAGGTATGTGCGGTACAGGGGAGGTATGTGTGGTACAGATGAGGTCTGTGTGGTACAGGTTAGGTCTGTGTTGTACAGATGAGGTCTGTGTGGTACAGGGGAGGTCTGTGCGGTACAGATGAGGTCTGTGTGGTACAGGTTAGGTCTGTGTGGTACAGGTTAGGTCTGTGTTGTACAGGTGAGGTATGTGCGGTACAGGTGAGGTATGTGTGGTACAGATGAGGTATGTGTGGTACAGGTGAGGTATGTGTGGTACAGATGAGGTATGTGTGGTACAGATGAGGTATGTGTGGTACAGGTGAGGTCTGTGTGGTACAGATGAGGTATGTGTGGTACAGGTGAGGTCTGTGTGGTACAGATGAGGTATGTGTGGTACAGATGAGGTCTGTGTGGTACAGGTTAGGTCTGTGTTGTACAGATGAGGTCTGTGTGGTACAGGGGAGGTCTGTGCGGTACAGGGGAGGTATGTGTGGTACAGGTGAGGTCTGTGTGGTACAGATGAGGTCTGTGTCGTACAGGTTAGGTCTGTGTTGTACAGGTGAGGTCTGTGTGGTACAGTTGAGGTCTGTGTGGTACAGATGAGGTCTGTGTGGTACAGGTTAGGTCTGTGTTGTACAGATGAGGTCTGTGTTGAACAGGTGAAGTCTCTTTGGTACAGATGAGGTCTGTGTGGTACAGATGAGGTCTGTGTGGTACAGTTGAGGTCTGTGTGGTACAGTTGAGGTCTGTGTGGTACATGTGAGGTCTGTGTGGTACAGTTGAGGTCTGTGTGGTACAGTTGAGGTCTGTGTGGTACAGGTCATACAGGTGAGGTATGTGTGGTACAGGTGAGGTATGTGTGGGACAGTTGAGGTCTGTGTGGTACAGGTGAGGTATGTGTGGTACAGATGAGGTCTGTGTGGTACAGATGAGGTCTGTGTGGTACAGGTTAGGTCTGTGTTGTACAGGTGAGGTATGTGCGGTACAGGTGAGGTATGTGTGGTACAGTTGAGGTCTGTGTGGTACAGATGAGGTCTGTGTGGTACAGATGAGGTCTGTGTGGTACAGATGAGGTCTGTGTGGTACAGATGAGGTTTGTGTGGTACAGGTGAGGTCTGTGTTGTACAGGTGAGGTATGTGTGGTACAGGTCATACAGGTGAGGTATGTGTGGTACAGGTGAGGTCTGTGTGGTACAGGTCATACAGGTGAGGTATGTGTGGTACAGGTGAGGTATGTGTGGTACAGGTCATACAGGTGAGGTCTGTGTGGTACAGTTGAGGTCTGTGTGGTACAGTTGAGGTCTGTGTGGTACAGTTGAGGTCTGTGTGGTACAGGTGAGGTCTGTGTGGAACAGGTCATACAGGTGAGGTATGTGTGGTACAGGTGAGGTATGTGTGGTACAGTTGAGGTCTGTGTGGTACAGGTGAGGTCTGTGTGGTACAGATGAGGTCTGTGTGGTACAGATGAGGTATGTGTTGTACAGGTGAGGTATGTGCGGTACAGGTGAGGTATGTGTGGTACAGTTGAGGTCTGTGTGGTACAGATGAGGTCTGTGTGGTACAGATGAGGTCTGTGTGGTACAGATGAGGTTTGTGTGGTACAGGTGAGGTCTGTGTTGTACAGGTGAGGTATGTGTGGTACAGTTGAGGTCTGTGTGGTACAGGTCATACAGGTGAGGTCTGTGTTGTACAGGTGAGGTATGTGTGGTACAGTTGAGGTCTGTGTGGTACAGTTGAGGTCTCTTTGGTACAGGTGAGGTCTGTGTGGTACAGATGAGGTCTTTGTGGTACAGGTCATACAGGTGAGGTCTGTGTGGTACAGATGAGGTCTGTGTGGTACAGGTCATACAGGTGAGGTATGTGTGGTACAGGTGAAGTTTCTTTGGTACAGGTGAGGTCTGTGTGGTACAGGGGAGGTCTGTGTGGTACAGGTGAGGTCTGTGTGGTACAGGTGAGGTCTCTTTGGTACAGGTGAGGTCTGTGTGGTACAGTTGAGGTCTCTTTGGTACAGGTGAGGTCTGTGTGGTACAGATGAGGTCTTTGTGGTACAGGTCATACAGGTGAGGTCTGTGTGGTACAGATGAGGTCTGTGTGGTACAGGTCATACAGGTGAGGTATGTGTGGTACAGGTGAAGTTTCTTTGGTACAGGTGAGGTCTGTGTGGTACAGGGGAGGTCTGTGTGGTGTAGGGGGGGGGGGGGGGGTCTGTGTGGTACAGGTGAGGTCTGTGTGGTACAGGTCATACAGGTGAGGTCTGTGTGATACAGGGGAGGTCTCTTTGGTACAGGGGAGGTCTGTGTGGTGCAGGTGAGGTCTGTGTGGTACGGATGAGGTATGTGTGGTACAGGTCATACAGGTGAGGTCTGTGTGGTACAGGTGAGGTCTGTGTGGTACAGGGGAGGTCTGTGTGGTACAGGGGAGGTCTGTGTGGTACAGGTCATACAGGTGAGGTCTGTGTGATACAGGTGAGGTCTCTTTGGTACAGGGGAGGTCTGTGTGGTACAGGGGAGGTCTGTGTGGTACAGATGAGGTCTGTGTGGTACAGATGAGGTCTGTGTAATACAGGTTAGGTCTGTGTTGTACAGGTGAGGTATGTGCGGTACAGGTGAGGTATGTGTGGTACAGTTGAGGTCTGTGTGGTACAGATGAGGTCTGTGTGGTACAGATGAGGTCTGTGTGGTACAGGTGAGGTCTGTGTTGTACAGGTGAGGTATGTGTGGTACAGGTCATACAGGTGAGGTCTGTGTTGTACAGGTGAGGTATGTGTGGTACAGTTGAGGTCTATGTGGTACAGGTGAGGTCTGTGTGGTACAGATGAGGTCTGTGTGGTACAGATGAGGTCTGTGTGGTACAGGTTAGGTCTGTGTGGTAGAGGTGAGGTCTGTGTGGTACAGGGGAGGTCTGTGCGGTACAGGTGAGGTCTGTGTGGTACAGGTGATACAGGTGAGGTATGTGTGGTACAGGTAAGCTCCGTGTGGTACAGGTGAGGTCTGTGTGGTAGAGGGGAGGTCTGTGTGGTGCAGGTGATACAGGTGATGTCTGTGTGGTACAGGTGAGGTCTGTGTGGTGCAGGTGAGGTCTGTGTGGTACAGGTAAGGTCTGTGTGGTGCAGGTGATACAGGTGAAGTCTGTGTGGTACAGGTAAGGTCTGTGTGGTACAGGGGAGGTCTGTGTGGTACAGGTGATGTCTGTGTGGTGCAGGTGATACAGGTGAGGTCTGTGTGGTGCAGGTGATACAGGTGAGGTCTGTGTGGTGCAGGTGATACAGGTGAGGTCTGTGTGGTACAGGGGAGGTCTGTGTGGTACAGGTGATGTCTGTGTGGTGCAGGTGATACAGGTGATGTCTGTGTGGTACAGTGATACAAGCGAGGTCTGTGTGGTACAGGTGTTGTCTGTGTGGTACAGGTGGGGTCTGTGTGGTACAGGTGGGGTCTGTGTGGTACAGGTGGGGTCTGTGTGGTACAGGGGAGGTATATGTGGTACAGGTGATGTCTGTGTGGTACAGGTGAGGTCTGTGTCGTACAGGTGTTGTCTGTGTGGTACAGGGGAGGTCTGTGTGGTACAGGGGAGGTATATGTGGTACAGGTGATGTCTGTGTGGTACAGGGGAGGTCTGTGTGGTACATGTGATGTCTGTGTGGTGCAGGTGAAACAGGTTAGGTCTGTGTGATACAGGTGATGCAAGTGAGGTCTGTGTGGTACAGGTGATGTCTGTGTGGTGCAGGTGATGTCTGTGTGGTACAGGTGATGTCTGTGTGGTACAGGCGAGGTCTGTGTGGTACAGGTGATACAGGTGAGGTCTGTGTGGTACAGGTGATGTCTGTGTGGTACAGGTGATGTCTGTGTGGTACAGGTGATGTCTGTGTGGTACAGGGGAGGTCTGTGTGGTAGAGGGGAGGTCCGTGTGGTACAGGTGATGTCTGTGTGGTACAGGGGAGGTCTGTGTGGTACAGGTGAGGTCTGTGTGGTACAGGTGAGGTCTGTGTGGTACAGGTGATACAGGTGAAGTCTGTGTGGTACAGGTGATACAAGTGAGGTCTGTGTGGTACAGGTGATACAGGTGAGCTCTGTTTAGTGGAGGTGAGGTATATGTGGTGCAGGTGAGGTCTGTTTGGTGAAGGCGATACAGGTTCAGGTCTGTTTGGTGCATAAGGGCTTTAATTGGTGCAGTTGATTGCTATTCTAAAAGTGCTTAACAACCAGAACTGAGTGAGTGAGTGAGTTTGGTTTAACGACGCTCACTCACTTACTGTATATAAAAGCATATTACATGTCACCACTAAACAGAACAGCGAATTACTCTGAGGCAAACACTGTGTCTGTACAAGCTTACTTGGCTATATTCCACCAATATGACCGTGGTCTGTAAATAGTGAGTGAGTGAGTGAGTTGGGTTTAACGTCGCTTTTAACAGTATTCCAGTTATAACACGGCGTGTCAGCTTAATGTGGGAGGAAAGCCCGAAGTGATGCAGATCTGAGACGTTTACCACTTTGGTGAAACCCACGAGCACGGGTATGGTGCTGACAAACCTAGAAACATAATCGGGGCAAACCGGGATTCGAACCCTCAATCACAGGTTTCTGGCGTTCCGCAAGGGACGCAACTATACACAGCGAATCGCGGTGCACTGGACGACTGGGCCACCCGTGCCCCCCGACCAGAACTGAGTCAATGGGAATAGTGGTGGGAGATGTGTGTTTTAAACCCTGATTAAAACGACTGAAGCGTTGGCGCTCATTGTGAGAGGGAATGATTTTCACACAGAAGCGACAGCGGCACTGAAAGATGGAGGTTTTTAACTCTTATCGTGGAATCAACAGCAAGAAAAGTATATACGTGAAGGATAAAGCACGACTCCGAGGTTATGTTCGAGGAAGTAAGATCTCGGCAATCGGGTATCGGCGATGTAAGACCAAGGAGCTTCGCGGAGGAGCCGATACCCGATTGCCAAGGTCTTACTGCCTAAGGTCTAACAGCGGGGGAGTGATTTATCTCACTTATAAACCGTCTAAATGGAAGAAATAACAGAAGAAAATAAGAAAACATCGAGATATATGATAGTGAAACAATACAGTGTGTCCCGTTATAAAAGGAATACGATCAAAGCGTGCGAGAGAAAGAAACACGACCAGCATAGAAAAAACTAAGTCATGACATCTAAAATTAAACTTTCATCACCTACCCCGGTAGCTCAGTGGAAAAAAACGTGGATTACAAAAGTTAACACGATATGTAAGGTTGCAGGTTCGATCCCTGTCAACCATAATGAAAAAGTTTCATTTCCTGTCCTCGATATTAGAACATTGGACGTTTGATGTCCAAATTCTGTCTGCTACTCAAATCATCAGGTCTTACTTCCGAAAAGTAACAGCTTATACCAGGAGGTTATTACGAGATACAAATATACCTACAATACAATAGGCAAAAGTGACAGTAGGTTTACAATGGAGTCTCATTTGTGTCTGCTTTCAATCTCGACACGTTGGCACAGTCATTGCCGCTTCATGGTTGACAATGGAGTTTTCCTACTAGAAGCGCTCGTAAAATACCAGAGGAAACACAGGAAGTTGCACGACATTTAATTTCTCACCGCCTAAGTGGCATTATAGTCTATGGTGATGATGATTTTGACTATGGAGACTACTTCATGTAAAATATGGAACTTGTGTCACTGGCATATTACTTTCAGGACGTTCACGATACATCTTTTGATTCCCAAATTGTCCTTTCCGTGACCACTCGTGTCATTCCGTTATGCCCGTTACGGAAAGAGGCGAGGATGTACCTCTGCAGCTAAATACTTTCACTGAAACCGGAAATGTTTTTTATTTAATATCAGTCACCAAAATCCACATGGTTTCTTCAAATTCTCACCATTTAACATTTTTATTTAATACATTCAGTACATTGGAATGCTAACGGGTCATTGAATCATTACATTAATTCACTCTCAAGATTTTATTCACGAGGATAGCCTTCGTGTCATTGAATCATTGCATTATTTTTTTAAGGAGGTAAATTGAATTATTACACCATTCACTCAAGAGGATAGCCTACGTGTCATTGAATCAATATATCATTCACTCACGAGAGTATCCCCCGGGTCATTGATTTTACAGTCAATCATACAAAGATATCTAACAACAAAGGGTAGCAAATTATATGCCTTATTTGTAGATTTTGCGAAAGCATTTGACTCAAAGAGATAAACCCAGGAAGCTATTTCAAACGAATGGGGAAAATATTGTGCCTTATCTACCGTAAAGTATAGGTTTGTGTGCGTAAAAACAATACTGTATCACATACGTTTCCTTGTAATATTGGTGTTCGCCAAGGATGTATTTTAAGACCTTTTCTCTTTTCTTTCTTTATAAATGAATTAGCAGAGCAAACCAATGCACATTGTATAAATGGTATACAGATACGCCCTGAAAGAGTAACGTTATTTCATCTTTTGTTTGCTATGAAAATTTTAATTGGCATTTTTCAAAATCTTTTACGCTAAAATTTTGATAAATGCAGCCAAAATGTGGGGATTCAGAAATATAGATGATGTTGATAAGATTCATTTTCATGCTTTCTCGGTATTAAACCTAGCACTCCAAATGTTGCGGTACATGGTGAATGTGGAAGATGTCTGTTTTACAGAGACGCTCATATAAAGGTTATCAAATACTGGCTAAAATAGCTGCAGGCGCCAAATTCAAGATTTCCAAAGAAATGTTACAATATGAAGTTACTCTACGATCGCCAGGTAAACCTAACTAGGCTTGGTGTGTTGAACAGGGAATTAATTCAACTGGGTATGGGTTTATGTGGAGTTAATAAATGTAAATATGCCAGAGCGATTTTATTATTGACTTCGCAAAGACTTCAAAAGACATGGATATCTCAAGATGTTGGAAATGATAAACTATTTATCTTCATGCTTAAGGAAAGATTAGTTGATATATTTTCACAAGATTGGCACTGTCAAATATCATCCTCAAGGTTTTTATGCCATTATACGAATATAAAATCTTTACTTGTTCCTGAAAAATATGTATCTGTACTTCAGGATAGAACTTTGAGAAGATCTTTGTGTAAATTACGTATATCATTACATAATTTTAATGTTAACAATCTCAGAAAGAAAAATGTACAAGATAAAGAAAGTAGTTTATGCCGTTATTGTAATGAAGGCTATGTTGAGGATGAGTTTCATGTACTTCTCATTTGTAAATATTATCAGTTTCTTAGAAATAGATACCTCCCTATGATTTCAACTATGTACAAAGATGAACAACTGATGAGAAATTTGTTGAACTCCTGCAATGCAAATACAATATCATCTCTGTCAATATTCCTGAAGAAGATTTTTGAAATTAGACGTTAATATTTTATGTAAACTTATTATTACCTACACGTGACTGTACAATGTTGATACAAAAAACAAACACTACTGTACTATAGGTCATATGGCCTCAAATATTGAATAAACTTCTGTTCTGTTCTGTTCTGTAAAAGACATGTACTTCAGACAATGGTTATCTACTCTACCTTTGTCCAATAAATTAAATCACTTGTCGGATATCAACACAAACATAACTAGACAGCACGATTTGTTTGAAATAGATTTATAGAAAGTCCGAGTGGCGTTAGTTCTATTAAGCTGGAACTCTCACGATCTCCCTATTGAATCAGATTGACACTGCAGAATTTAAAGAGAAGGCATAATCTGTCAACTGTGTAGT
Organism: Haliotis rufescens; assembly: GCF_023055435.1. Classification (NCBI taxonomy): domain Eukaryota; kingdom Metazoa; phylum Mollusca; class Gastropoda; order Lepetellida; family Haliotidae; genus Haliotis; species Haliotis rufescens. The sequence continues at coordinate 5,787,752 of NW_025964013.1, forward strand.
TTTAATAATATAGAAGATGAATATCACTTTTTATTTGTTTGTTCGTTTTATGTTGACATCAGAAACCAATTCATTCATGATTATTTTATTCAAGGATCACCACTTGTGTAAGTTTTACTGACTAATGCAGACTAATTAAAAAATTGTCAGAAATGTTCATTTTCCATGTCATGAATGTTAGAAAGCATGAGCTTATTCAACCACTAATTTAACAGTTGTCATGGCTATTGATGTATATTATATTATATAAATGTGCCCGCAACTCCTTTGTAAACATGTACAATATGCCTATGGCCCTCTCACTATTTAGAAATATAGATTGATTGAATTCGAACGATGACGTCATATGAACGACCTTGATCAAACAACTTCTGAGCGAGAGTCGTATGACGCTCTATGAAACCTTGGTAGTAAGAGCATTCTCGATTGTACCTCAAACGTGAAATTAAGACAGCAAAGACTGGAGTTACTGGAATATTTCACAACATAAAGGGAAAGGTGGCTATTGGAAATTGGAAACCACCCCTCTTGTCATACAGCCTTGGGGACAGTGGTTTATCACTCTAAATCTTTATGCACAGATATAAATAGGAAACTGATGAGGAGGCCACACGGCTCTTTTTTATTTCTAGTTCAATTAGGTAAATCAGAGAAAATGAATTGGTATTTGATCGTCATTAAACGATATCAGATTTTTACAATTTGAATGCATGTACAGAAAACACGAATATCTTCAAGATTTGAATGCATCCAAAATAAACACGACTATCGCACTCACTCACTCACTCACTCACCCATTCATTCATTCATTCATTCATTCATTCATTCATTCATTCATTCATTCATTCATTCACTCACTCACTCACTCACTCACTCACTCACTCACCCATTCATTCATTCATTCACTCACTCACTCACTCACTCACTCACTCACTCACTCACTCACTCACTCACTCACTCACTCACTCACTCACTCATTCACTCACTCACTCACTCACTCACTCACTCACCCATTCATTCATTCATTCATTCACTCACTCACTCACTCACTCACTCACTCACTCACCTACTCACTCACTCACTTTCAGGTGCCAATCATCATACCCATCATCTTCATGCTGTGGTGCTTGTTCCTCGTTGTCGCTCCGATTGTACAGAATCCACAAATTGAGTTGCTGTATGCCACCATGTTTCTCGTCAGCGGTGTCATCGTGTGTTTCCCTCTTATCCACTTCAACTTGAAACCAAAGTGGCTTGGTATGTATTATGAAGGATGGTAATATGTTCCCGAAATGATACGGCATCCCTGGAGCTGCTTTTAACTATACATCCTTGTCACATTATCTTTATAACGAATGATCACCATTCTATGCCATTGAGATGGCAACACCATCTTAAATGATAATGAATAATTTATTGGGTTAGTATTACGTTCACAAAGACAAGGGAGTGGTAGCTTCAACAACAGCATAGAACACAGAGAAGAAACCATGAACTTCTGGGCAAAAGAACTAATGCACTTGAAAATTGGATTTGACCAAAACGTTACTTTACTAGGTTGAAAACAGTCGCCGAAACACTCCAAACTTAAGGTCCAAAAATACGACTGCAATACCCGTTTCCAATACATCACCATCGAATGACCATTTCTTGTTTGTGTCATTTTTGGCCACCATCAAACAGACATGTTTGTTTTATTTTTAGCCACCATCAAACAGACATGGGTGCATACTTTCTTTTTCCCGGTAGTTTATTTTTCTCTGGATGGAGGAGACAAGTATAACATGTTGGACCCCATGTCATTATTGTGTAGAACATCCCGCTTATCCAGGCTTGTCAATGAATTATCACACGCAGGTTAAGCTGCAATGACAAATACGTGTATCATGCAAGATTACATCAGTCTTACCTTGGTCCCCTAATGCTGTAATAATATTTGTAACAAAAGTTAATGGTTTTATTATTTTCAGAAAGGTTTGAGATGTATGTACAGTTGCTTCTCGAGGTCGCCCCAAGCACGCAAGCAGAGAGCTTCTGAAACTACAGATGACTTGCAGTGTAATCAACAAGTGGGGTGCGCACCTTGCACCCCCACCTTGGATCCGTGCATGGTGGTCATTCACGTTTTGTTGCAACAAAACATTTATCATCTGATAAATGTATGTACTGTGTCATACGAGTGAGCTCTTACTACTCTACATGCTAAATAAATAGAAACAGACTGTGAACAAGGAACTTAACTTCAGCAAGATATTATCATTCTTTTCGCCGATGAGTGAGTATGGTATTACGCCGCTTTTAGCAATATTCCAGCAATATCACGGCGGGGGACACCAGAAATGGGCTTAACACATTGTACCCATGTCGGGAATATATTGATATTTACATGTATAAGCCAATTAAATCTGTACATCTATTAGCATGTAAGCGTTTTTGTTTGTTTTGTTTTGCTTTTGTTTTTTGTTGTTGTTTTTTTGGTTGGTTTGTTTTGGTTTTTTGGTTTTTTTTGTTGGTGTTTTTTGTGGGTTTTTTTGTTGTTGTTGTTTTTTTGGGGGGGGTGGGTGGGTGGGGGGGGTGGGGTGGGGGGGTGGGGGGGGGGGGGGGTGTAAGGCTTCAACACCAGATCTTAATGTAAGGGGAGAATGTGGGAGATATCCATTATATATACAGGTTTTTAAACCATGTCTTAGTTATTGGTGTAAATTATTGAAAATGCCTGAAAGTAGATATCCTAGAAAATGTTATCATATGCAGTTTAATGTTTGTGTGTGTATGGGGAAAACAAGAAGTTTGTTTCGAGACGCATTTGTTTCACGTTTACAGTTTTCATATGTGCAAGACTGGCATTCTTCTTTAACAAATAGCTAAATCTGTTGATATATTTCGATGTGCATTAGCTCAGTTTCACTGTACCTCTCATAGTCTTCATGCAGAAACGGGAAGATATTACAAAACACCAAGAGACCAAAGATTATGCCACGTTTGTAAACAGGTTTACATTGAGAACGACCATCATATTAATATATTAGTTTGTCAGACGTATGATAACTTGCCTAAACAGTATATACCTTTAAACTATTATGTCTATCCTACCCTCCAAAAAGTCAATATGATCATGTCCTTGACAAAAGAATGCATTTTAAGAAATGTCGCTGTATTCATATACCATGCTATGCGCCTGAGAATGTCTTATTTGCAGTAATTATGAAAGACAGGGACCTATGCCAACACTCTGTATACCTCTGTATGCTTATATATTATATTGCATCTGGCCCAAGATTGTACCATGGGTCGATGGCCCACGTATGTGCAAATATAAAGTGAATGAATACTCCCTATAATATAAAATAACATCTTATTTATCAACATTAAGGTCGAGTCCAGCTCCCTAACATTGACAGGAGGGTCAGGAGGTCGTGCCGTATGGTGGAGGGGGTCTTATAGTGTGGGAAGGACTTTGTGAGCAGGAGAGAACACCGCTCGTCATCGGTAACAGAATTTGACAGCTCAGCGTTACATGGATGACATTCTTCCATTCTTGGAATTAACACCATATGGATATCCAAAATCTCCAACAATTTGCTTGAATTGTTGCAGTCTTGGAAAGGAGCCCAGTTCAGTTCTGTCCAAATATATGTTTTCACCTTTGAACACCACAATCCCACATGACAAAGTTAAGGAAAAACATCTTTCTTTGATCAGCGGGACCAGAGACCATACACCGATATGGTCACTGGTGGGACATGTGTTATGAAATGTGGTGACCATAGATATATTTAGATATCTATCTTCAGAGATTCGGGACAATTTGTCAAAAATGAAAGCAAATATCATCTGAAGTTTACTGAAAAACAATATGCGAAATTCTGGGCCTCATTGATAACATCTATGTGAGGTCATGAGTCAGACATTTTGGCAAGAAGTAGGCATCCTCATGGGCACCAAGTGTGCTCCGCTTCTTACTGTTCTGTTTTTTTCATGCATATGAATCGGACTTTCTGCTCGGATTGCCAAAGTCAAAACAAGGTAATCTGGCCAAGTTTCAGGTATATAGATGATCTCATATCGTTCAATAACGGTCAAATAGCCATTCCTTCCGCTGATTTACCCACCCGAACCAGTGAAACTGCCTCATCTGTTTCCTATTTACAAGAAGGATGACTTCAACTTTCCAAAAGTAAATTTCACCTTTATGTCGAGCAAAACTCTATCAGCTCGAATATTTGGTGTTGTGTTTCACAACATTTGAGGTACAATCGAACATGCTTTTTCTACCAATATTTCAAAGAGCCTCCCCCGCGCCGACGGTTATTACATTCAAGGCCTCAGTGAAGCTTTCAAAACGTGTTATGGTAGACATGTGGAGAACAGTTTCAAATTTGTCTGATGCATTTCCCTATTTTGACTTACCATATGTTCTAGTGTTCTTTGTCAGGTGAACAGTTGACATGCATTTGCATATGTTTTGTTTTGAGCGTCTCCGGTGAAGGGGGATACGCTGACCGTTTTTGCGAACACCTGGTGTCGTAACTATTTGATAGTTATTCATAAACACATGCTGATGATATAGTGGTACAGTGGACTGTGTCAGCAGAGATTTCTTATGAATATGTAAAGGATTTTGTCGATTTTATTTACAGGCAGTTTCCTGTATACATCAACTACCGCAGCGAACTCAGAACATAAAGTGCTTATAGTATACAGTTTAGCTTAATCTCAGGGAACTATTGAATGTGTCCCTCAATATCATCATCATTTCTACACTCAAACACAATCCTAGATCCACATGCATCTGTGGTGATGGTTGTATATAGAACGGTGCATAGAAGGCCGGCATATTACGCCAGGGGACACAGAAAAATGGTCTTAACACGTTATACCCATGAAGGGAATCGAACCCGGGGATTCGGCGTGAAGAGAGAGCGCTTTACCAACTAGGCTACGACGCCGCCATAACGGAGCGAGAGTGGATAGTGGTCACGTCATCGTCACCGCGTCACTAGTGCTCAAATATCTTTTCTGGAGAACATTTGCCCCAGTGAAACCTTTAGCATGGTTATTCATCTGGTCCAGCAGGTGACGTATTGGTAGAATGAAAAAAAATCGGCACGATGGTAGGACGAGCAACGACTGAACGCGTCTAATGATTCAATGGAAACACTTCGACTTCGCAAAGTGATAGTGGTTTTGCATGTGGTAACTCGATCCTCAGATATCGGCCACGTGTCCATTGGTCACATGATAAGATCTTCTCTCCTCTGAACCAGCCTGGATGGAAGAGACAGAGCTTGTAGTGGACAAGGCCGACTCTAGTGGTGTTGCCAAGGGACACGGTAAAGTTGGACAGTCGCTGCCCTGTCAAAGAGACAAGATTTTCTCAAATAGACCTCATTGTACGTACGTTATCAACACGTACTCCACACCACAATACACGGTCAAAATGAATTTAGTATCAAATCGTAGTACCAATCTGCTTGTTGATGTGAAGTGTCCTATGTGTTTCAAATATATTCGAAAATATATTATATTGCGTGACTAATAGTATCCCTTTATTACACAGTCAATCCCTGTCCAGTTATGAAAGATAATGTTCCTCTTCGCTTATAAATACCAATGTCATCATTTATATTTGCCAATAACGACCTTCTGACCAGTGACAAATGTTCGCCATGACCCGTGTCGTATTGTAGTTATGCCTAACAACGGGAATAATATCAAAAATAATATTTACAGCAGCAGTCTTCCCTGTTCAAAATGCTGATGTAGTTGATGTGGAAGATGTCGTTGAGGTCCACCACCCACCATGGGAGGGTCTTGCTCTCAAGAGCAGTATGTGAGCATGCTCCTCTTATAGTCGAGTTCCTTCTTCCGTCAACAGCTTTTCGCGATACCCACCCCCGAAAGACAGAGCTCTGATGTGTTTTTTTGTGTAGCGCCACGTTTTTGCTACCTGCAACAACCAAGGTTGAACCATATAGCTCCCCCGAAGATTCCTGATACTATTTCGAATTAGACAAAAAGTGAGCATTGCTCACGAATACCCCCGACTCGACTCCAACATATAAGTTCAAAACATGGAACAAGCAATATTTCTCGGAAAATCCGCTTATCGAAATGAAACTTGTCACTGCACCACTCCTATTGGTATAGACTATATACCTCCAACTGGAAAAGAATCCATGAAGTAGATTTTCAGTTATAGGTCGCACAAATGTTTCGGTAAAAACAATCTAAGTTAAAAATAGTTGTATTTCTTCAGAATATCCAATTATTGAAAACTTCGCACTGCACCTCTCTTATTCATATAGAAACTGTACCCCCATTGGAAAAGAATCCATGAAGAAGTTTTTAAGTTATAATTTAAGTAAAACAATTGTATGTGAATATAGCTGTACCTTTTCAGAGTTTATGACAGAGTGCATCTTGTTAACGGTAAATGATGAGTGAAGTTGCCTACGCCGCAACCTTGTTTAACATCACCGTTCATACACTCCATATATCCTCGTGTAACTTCATAACATCACTTTACATCATCAATGTGAGTCTTATACATTATGTCAAGAATTGTTATATTTTAAGCGTTTACCCTCATATTCAGGTGCAATTAAGTAGCCAATAACAACACTAGGTATAAATGTGTTATCTCCGCTTATGTTACCTAGAATTTAATGTTTATGTAACATGATGGGTTTTTTCGCTTGTACCACGTGTTTCTTCTTGTGATTATCTTACGAGATACTTTCTCTGTTTTTTATTACACAGTGCAGTCTCCGCTCATGTTACTATTGGTTCTATGCTTATGTTATATAGCGCTTTCTGAGCTCATGTTATATAGTGCGATGCTATTTTTACACTAACATGACGCAGTGCTTTCTACTCTTGTATTGTGTGGTTCTTTCTACGGCTCTATAACCTGGTGTTTTTAAATTCATCAGAGTATTACCTATCGCTTTATGTTCAGAATGTTCTTCATCGAAAGCATTAATTTATCCCGCTTACATACAAACTCGTCAATGGTCCATTGACCCTGGTTGCACTTGACAACGGTCTCTGATGAGTTCGTGAAGACGTTCCGGAAACCTTTCTTGCACGTAGCCTTCCCTTCCAGCCCATCCACTACATCTTCTGTGACGGCATTAGGAATCAACGGCAGAGGACCACATGGCGGCGACTGTGTTCGGTCAGCTGCTGAAACATGCGCTGCTACAGACTTAGACTAAAATCTAGTCTCTGAAATGAACATATCGTACATAAAAAAACAGTTGTTCAGTTATCTTAATAAAAATATAATAAAAAGAAGCCCAGTGACTCTCTTCATTTTCAGATACTGCAGTGATCAAGACTTGCCAAACATTATAGACTTGCATGGGCTAATTTTGATATATATTTGTATCAGGGTCTGTAAGACAGACTACTACAGACTAAGTACTGACCATTTAATACTCTATGAAAAGTTAAGCAATTATTTTTACAAAACGATTTTCAAACATCCGGCAGGACCGGCGAACAATTTGTGTTGGTAAAACTTGAGCTCAAAGTCGGTTCATAAAATACATACCCTGCATAGATTTAACATATTTATCTGAGGTATGTCCAGACTTCACGTATTATTGTTACAGATGGAATTCGAAGGACAACAGGTGAATTGTGGGCACATAGTATGTTAGATAATATAACCATGTCAATTTACTTGTCCGTGAACAGGACATAGCTATAACGCACTCACGAAAGGTCCATGAATTATCGATAATGCACGTTTTTAGTCGGAACTCACAGCCCAACTAAGAGTGAGTTAGTGAGTGAGTTGGGTCTAACTCCGCTTTAAACAGTATTCCAGTTATATCGCGGTGTGTCAGCTTAATGTGGGAGGGAAGCCCGAAGTGATGCAGGTCTTAGACGTTTACCACTTCGGTGAAACCCACGAGCACGGGTATGGTGCAGACAAACCTAGAAACATAATCGGGGCGAACCGGGTAATTGGTAATTTTGAAGGCAAGGCTCTTGGTCCAGATTTCTGTTGCATCATTGCTTTGTGTTTCCTTACTGGAATGTAAGTAAATATAAAACGTGAACACCAGAGACAAACCCGTTTAGACCATCCGCCGAAAATATTCAACGGGGCGTAAAACACAAAATAGCGGTCACTGAAAATCGGTGATGACACCAAGACACAAAACAGTCTTCCAAATAACATCAACATTGATAACATGGTCAGTTTCCAACTTCTAGACCCTCTATGTTGCTATGATAAGGACACTAATAAGGAAAATAGCATACACGCACATGCACACGCACACGCACACGCACACGCACAAGCACACGCACACGCACGCGTACACTCACACGCACCTTATCAAAGAAGTGATCATCTTAACCAAGAATGGAAGAAACTTACAAAATGTCTTTGAAACTATACAGAAGGCAGAGTTAATGTTAGTAATGAACACACATTGTTTGAATTTTAAGCGAAGAATATCAATTTACTCAATATAGTTATGATGGTACCAAAATCGATAATTTACACATTTAATAGAAAATAGTAAAAGCATTTTTTTATTAATATTTAAAAGGCAATATTATGAAATGATAAAAATGATTGCGTATTCGAATTGTAATAATGCAAATTTCCATGCTTTCTGGTCATTACAATTATCATATAGAAACCCTGTATAACAATGATATGTAATAATTATGATAAATGTAACAGCTACCAGAGTCCAGAGCCGAGGTTTCTGTGTCAGAGGCCAAAGTTAGACCCACGCTTTCATTTTGTGCAATGTACGATTGAACTATTCAAATGTATTATTCTCTGGCGTCCACATTTTATATTTTTGAAATGATTAACAAATTGATGAAATTCGTAATGCCTTATACAGTTATCAAGAATAAGAATTGCCAGAGGCTAGCTCCACACAGGGGGCACGGGTGGCCCAGTCGTCTAAAGCGCCGCGATTCGCTGTGCAGAGTTGCGTCCCTTGGGCACGCCAGAAACCTATGATTGTGGGTTCGAATCCCGGTTCGCCCCGATTATGTTTCTAGGTTTGTCAGCACCATACCCGTGCTCGTGGGTTTCACCGAAGTGGTAAACGTCTAAGACCTTCATCACTTCGGGCTTTCCTCCCACATTAAGCTGACACGCCGTGATATAACTGGAATACTGTTAAAAGCGGCGTTACACCCAACTCACTCACTCACTAGCTCCACACAACGACCTCAGCGCAAAGACTAGTGTATCTCCGATACGTCATCATAAACTAAAACAGCTTCAGCAACAGCTTGCTGAGGGAGCATGGTGGCCGGTGATGACACAACAGTAAAAACGTTAACTATGTGAACCAGTCATGAACAAATTGTTTAGGCATAAAGTGTTACCAGGACGTCTGTTAAATCATGCATTAATGCATATTTAGAAATACGGGCTACCTCTTTCGACGTGAAATTTAAAATCTTTCGACGTGACATTGATCACACGACCTTCGGAATTTTCAAACATTTGGACATAGATACAATCGTCTTAATGGCAAGGAAGTGTGGAACTTGAGAATGCCGTCATTAAGTTTGGGTCAGGTCTAGTCAATTAAAATAAATGACAGCAGATGGCTAGCAATTAATATTTAATAAAAATTGTTTCCAATTTGTAAAACAGGAAGCAGATGAATATCATTTTGAGTTTCTCGTCCCGGCTAATGATGAAATGTAGGGAGAGATATCACCAAGGACACATGTATAAATATTTCAGTATTCAAACATTTGAACCTCCGTTAGTTACTGAATATCCTTATTTGTTTCAACTTTAAGCCGTGGTCTTATATACGATGTCAATTAAATGATGACTTATTTAAAGACATATATTGATTTTACGCTCACCTTTTCGCGAACACCTCATGTCATCACTATTTGATAATGATTTATAAACACATGCTCATGATATAGTCGGAATAAAACAGTCGAATCTGCTTTCGGCAGACATTTCTTATGAATATAGAAAGGGTATTGTGAAATTTATTTACATACTTGTATGTATGTGCATGTTACAATACATACAATATATAAAGGTCTGCGGTGTTTGTATGATAAATATCTCTGAGCTATAAAATGACAGCGATGATTACGAGGAAAGGTATCAGGCTGATGTCAATGCTAAATTGATTTTTAGTCAAATTTAGCCTCTCTGTTGAAACACCTAAGGTGTAAATGTGACGTTAGCCTCCAAAGTCATGTTTATGCAACGTATTTAGTCAGTAATGTACAATACAAGTTTTCTTACTTCGAAGAGTCCCTTTGGTGCTGGCACTTTGTCTGATGTCTGTGACGTGCTTGTCTCCGTTGGCCACCACGTTCCTGTTCCATGGTTGAACGGTGTTTCTTGATCCGAGGTCACCGCTGCTGAATGGGTCCACTGTGGGACTGGGGGAGTCCTTTGCGTTACTGAGAGAGTCCCTTGTGTTTCTGATATCACGGTTAACCATGTACAGGTCACTTTGAAGAGTGACGATGCCCTGGTGATGGTGGTCGTTCTGTGCTGGTTCACTGTGCAGGAAGCACGTCAGAGATGATGTGACCACATAGAAGGCCCTGCATCCGGGGGACCCAGAACACAAAGCCCTACACTCGAATAAAGGGGTGTTCTCATGTACCGCAAGTGGGACCCCCTCTGGCCTACTGTTACTCTCCAATACATCTGGACAAACCCCAGAAGCAGATAAAACCAAAGTTACAACCAACAGCAATACCAATAGCATACTTCCGGATGCCCCTCTACAGTGTTGCCACCAGTAATCCACGTCTGAATAGGACATATCTCCTACAGTGCGTGGATAGTAGATGATTGTCTTGAATAAATCATTTCTCATTTGCATTAGATTTCCGGGGACGGAATCAATGTGGTACTATTTCTTCATCTCAAAAATAATTTAATTCGAGAGTTTGTTGCCTTCCTGGCGCTCGACACTTAGGGGTTAAAGGACTGGTCGGCTCCGACTCAGTGTACTGTGTCTGAGTGGGGTGCCTCGTAGCTCGGTGGGCTAGGAGTATGTACTTGAATAATCCGAAATATTACAAGAAGCCGCAGGGCACAGACACCCATGCATCCACGTTGCTATACACGTGCACCAATCTTAAACCCCATTTCACCTCACCTCACCTCACCTCACCTCACCTCACCTCACCTCATAATCCCTGAGCTGTTCAATTAATTTACATCTTCACATATCACGTGTAAATAATTCTGAAAACCTTACAGAAAATATTTACAATGCCAGGATATGACCCGATTATGGCCCAGATGGTTGAGGTGTAGTGAGGTAAACGTTAACGTTAACTTTTGCACTTATATAGCGACGCGTGTGTGTGTGTGTGTGTGTGTGTGTGTGTGTGTGTGTGTGTGCGTGTGCGTGTGCGTGTGCGTGTGTGCGTGTGTGGGGGTGGGGTTGGGGGGGGGGGGGGGGTGTCAGCTTGTACTTGTCCGGACTAATGCCGATTTTATAGTGCTAGCCAAGTGAGATACCATGCCGCAGTTTAACACGAATACCCCACTCAGACACAGTATCCTGACTTTGTTTTAGCCCCTTAATGCCGAGCGCCAGGCAGGTTAACAACAAGTACCATATTTCAACGTCTTTGGTATGACGCGACCGGGGATCGCACCCCGAACCTTCCGCTCGTCGTGCCTACTCTCTACCACTAGACCACGGAGGCGGTATATGACCCACATAGACATACACGCAAACATCTAATGTTGACCACACATTTGGTACCATAAAGGTGCATTTTGGGAATAGAACAGCGTGTGTTTAATTAATTATTAGAATCTGTATAACACACAGACACCATGTTTAATGCATGTCATCTTTCCCTAAGTCAACTTTCCCTTTATGTTGAGCAATATTCCAGCGGATCCATCCTTCACAACTTATGAGGTACAAACGAGCATGATTTTTACGAAGATTGTGAAGAGCGTTATACGCCTTTTCCTCAAAAGGTTATTGGATCAGGGTTACGACACCCAATGGCTTAGTAAAGCTAGTGACTCTTTGATTGTGATTCATAAACATTCATGATACAGTCGGAATTGTACAATAGACTCTGCTTTTGGAATAAATTAATTGACTTGCCTTTGCATGTGCTTGTGACGCATGCCATCAATGGGACAGGGTAGGCTCACCTTTTAGCGAACACCTGGTATCATCACTATCTGATAGCGATTCATAAACGAATGCTCATGGTGTAGCCGTAACCTGACAGTTAACTGTGCTTTGGGCAGAGATTTCTTATGAATATGGAAAGGATATCGCATATATTTTATCACTGGTGGGTCAAATTTGGAAATGTCCTCCACATTAAATTATTAATGTAAATGTAAAAAATAAACACATAATTACTTCAGCAAACTAAGCATTCGCAATATTCAAGTTCTCCTTCCGACACTATCCAGATCATGTTTTGTTCTGGCATAAGTTGAAGCGTACGTGTAATAAAGATAATTACAAATGAGTATCTTCGAAGTTCTCCTTAGACTGCTTGATAACTTGTGCCGAGTCCCATGCCAAGAAGACGCTTGTAGTAGAATATTTGAACACGTTCAATTGATTGACAAAAGTCATAACCCTATATTTCAGATCCATTTGCAAGTATTCGTACCACAGTTCCGCCGAATAAAACAAATCATGAACAAGACGTGGGAAATTATTTGTCAGCAAAGAAATTATTTAAAATAGAATGTGTAAGATTTTAAAACCAAAATATTTTAGCAACAATATATGTAGCCGGGAAAAGTTAGTAAAGTATTTGTGGAAATCCCTAAAATGTCATTCCGGTGAAGGAGTCTCAAACGATATGATGACACTAGGCACTTGGACATTAGTATTTATTGGAAATCCCAAGGACACGTCTTTGAACTGGTTCAAACTATAACTACGAATTCACTTTCCACCTGACCGCCTCCGTGGTCCTGTGGTAGAGCGTGCGCCCGGAGAGCGGAAGGTCCGGGGTTCGATCCCCGGCCGCATCATACCAAAATACGTTAAAAGATGGTACTTGTTGTTACCCTGTCTGGCGCTCGGCATTAAGTGGCTAAAACAAGGACTGGTCGGCTCGGAGTCAGTATACTGTGTCTGAGTGGGGTATTCATGTTAAACTGCGGCATGGTATCTCAATGAGCTAGCACTATAAATCGGCATCAGTCCGGACTAGTACAAGCAGCCACACAAACACATACTCGTACATGCACGTCGCTATATAAGTGCAATAATCTTGGACGCGACGTTAAACCCAATTTCACCTCACCTCACCTCACTTTCCACCTAAACTTTTATAGACAAAGACACAGCCTCATTTCCCGCAACATGCACAGAAAGCCCATGGCCTTTCTAAGGTTTCTCCTGAAATATGACTCTGGAAAGGCACCTCAGTAGATATCTCATTATGATTTCATCTTCACAATAAACCAAAGCGTCTAATTCAGTTTTAACATAATCACAAAATCCCTAGCTAGGTCAACATATCTTTCGCCAAATGCTTATGTTCAAGTGCCTGGTGATATCGTTTTGCATGTTATAGTCGGACTCGTACAACCGACTCTAGCAGCGATATCTTATGTATATTGAAAGGGTTTTGTTGCTTTCATTGACTGCGGCTGCTTGAAGGGTAGGGGTATCCACCGAAACAGATCCACTGGGGCGGAATGGGCAGAACTAGCCATGGCAATTATATAAATGGATTACTGGAGATGAGTGATGTGACCTGGTGTCCGCCCTACTAACGTGCGAGTCCAACTCTATAATGAGCACGTGTTCAGGAATCACTATGAAATCACTCATCCTTGCGCACAAGCAGAGTGTTTCATTTGTCTTATTCTCCACTTCTTCAAGATTCGAGCAGACTGAAACTTACTAGGTATTAATCATTGTACGTTGGTCCAACACTTAAGAATGACAACTATGCTTTTTATGTCCACCTGATAAAGAGAGGAAGGCGCTTATTTGCCATATCCAATAAGTTCAAACTGCTATCAATACCTATTTTACAATCACTGTGATACCGAGTATGTGTTTGTTTGTTTGTTTGTCTGTCTGGTTTTTAAGGCCACACTTGGCAATATTCCAGCTATATGACGGTCGGTAAATAATCGAGTCTGGACCAGACAATCCATTGATTGACATCATGAGCATCAATCTACGCAATTGGGATACGATGACATGCATCAACCAAGTCAGAGAGCCTGACCACCCGATCCCGTTAGTCGCCTCATACGACATACTTGGTCGCCTTTTACGGCAAGCATGGGTTGCTGAAGACCTATTCTACCCCGGATCTTCACGGGGAGACAATCACGGGTTGTTGAAGACCTATTCTACCCCGGAAATGAAAAGACATTTGGCCTAAGAATTGTGTATGTAAATTGTAAAAGTGATGAGTGACAAGATATATCATCATGCTATCCCTTTTGAGATGCCCTGAAGATGCCCTGTCAGACAGTACAACGATACTCGATTTAATAAGCTTTTAGGATAGATAAAGCTACATTGAAGAGAGGGAGAAGTGCTACTATAGTGTCTTATGATATCGTCCCAATCGAATACCCTATAACCATAAAGCTTTAACTAAAAATGCGATTAATATTATTCATAATTGATTTTGGGATCATTTTCATATTCAACCAGTCATCAAATGAACCTTTTAATTCTAGCAATCGGTCATTACCTTTAAAACATTATGTTTTCCAAATGTCAAGTGATGATAAAAACAGGCCATTTGTCTATAAAATATAATAAAAACACACTAAATCCTAGCTACCACTTGTAGTCAATCACTGGTGGGTGGGAACTAATTAATTACAATCGATAATGGATCATTGGAACACGCCTAGTCTTCCCGAGTTTTCACTTACGAAACCTTTATTCGTTACTTAAATTATTTTCTGACGGGTAAAGTAGCATTTAAAGCGCTCACTCGTTCGATTCCCCACATGAGTACTAGGTGTGAAACAAAATAATAAAGCCATTTCCATAAACATAGGTTTATTGTACTATTCGTCATAATCATTTATAAATCAATATCAAAGATTGATGAAACTATGTGTTCGAATAAAGGTGAGCGCATCCTGCTCAATGGGTGGCGCCAGTTACAAACACATATTTGATACTGATACATAAATACATGATTATAATAAAACACAACCACACTCTGCCATGAAGATGTTTTCCCGAAGAACTATGAATATGTACCCACCGTCTTCATACAGCACAGGGGAAATTCATTACAAGTTTCATGGAACCCTCGAATACATGTCGAGTAGTTCGAGACAAGAAGACTATATACCACCATAGTCTCGAACTTCTGTACTGACCATTGCCTAGCGTCGTTCTAAGCAATATGACAGGAATTTTTACAGGAATTCGGTATCAAACGTTGTTTGTTTGTTGTTTAGCGCCGCACTCAGCAATGCTCCAGGTTTGTGACGACAGTCTGTAAATCACAGTGCCTGTCCAGACATTGTGATTGATATTGTGAGCAACGATCTATGCCGTCGGGGTACGATGACAGGCCATCGACAAAGTCACCGGGCCTGACCACCCGAGTCATTTGCTTTTAAACTGGAATCCTTGTAGGGCCAAAACATTGTAGTCATGCGGGTCAAACATTGAAGTCATGCGGGTCAACATTGTAGTCATGGGAGTCAAAAATTTTAGTCAGAGTGTCAAACATTGTAATCATGGGATCAAACATAGTATTTATGGGGGCCAAACATTGTAGTCATGGGGTCAAACAATGTAGAAATGGGGGTCAAACATTGTTGACATTGGGGCAAAACATTTAAGTCATGGGAGTCAACATTGTAGTCAAAGGGTCAAACATTGTAGTCATGGTGCCAAACATTTTAGTCATGGGGGTCAAGCATTGTAGTCATGGGGGTCAAACATTGTAAACATGTGATAAAACATTGTATTTATGGGGGCTATCCATTGTAGTCATGGGGGTCAAACATTGAAGTCATGGGGTCAAATATTGTAGTAATGGGGGTTAAACATTGTAGTCATGGGGGTCAAATATTATAGTCATGGGGGTCAAGCATTGTAGTCATGGGGGTCAAACATTGTAATCATGGGATAAAACATTGTATTTATGGGGGCCAAACATTGTAGTCATGGGGGTCAAACATTGAAGCCATGGGGTCAAACATTGTAGTAATGGGGGTTAAACATCGTAGTCATTGGGATCAAATATTATAGTCATGGGGTTCAAACATCGTAGTCATGGGGGTCAAATATTATAGTCATTGGGTTCAAACATTGTTGTGATGGGGTAAAACTTTGTAGTCATGGAGGTTTAACATTGAAGTCATGGGGTCAAGCATTATAGTCATGGGGTCAAACATTGTAGTTATGGGATCAAACATTGTAGTCATGGGATCAAACATTGTAGTCATAGGGAGCCAAACATTATAGTCATGGGGGTCAAACACTGTAGTCATTGGGGTCAAACATTGTTGTAATTTGGGCCAAACACTGTAGTCATGGGAGTCAAACATTGTAGTCATGGAGGTCAAACATTATAGTCATGGGGTCAAACATTGCAGTCATGGGGATCAAACATTGTAGTCAAAGGGTCAAGCATTGTAGTCACAGAAAATATTTGCATTGTACCTGAAGGAAATATTAGAATACTTATCGATACCATAAGATGATTAGCAAAATGATGACATGTTATTTGGATTGTCGTCTTTGCTTGAAGTCTGTCATACACAACACGCGTCATCTAAACATATTTTATATATTGTTACGAGTTAATTCCCAAGTTTAAACCAATTGCATTACATTTGCTGATGTTTCAGAATGTTGCAGTGCTAAATTTGCCGGCGTTCTCTCCAACCCCGTTGCTTAACAAAGGATTGTTGGGAAGTCTGTATCTGTAATGTGGGGTTTAAGGTTGAGACATGTGTTGAGTCTCCAAGAAAAGAGCATATCACAGTTTAAAAGAAATCAGACTTCTTAACTGCAGCAGAATGTCACAGCCTTGATGTCAAGCCTTCACTGAGAAAGCGTGAAATTTAGAAATGAACTATAGAACATTTGGTTGAGGAGGAATTTTTGGATGATTCAGATTTGGCTTTGTTTGTACTATGTAATTCCTCTGCTGAAAAGGCCTAGTAGCCTTGTGGTTAAAGCGTTCGTTCGTCACGCCGAATACCCGGGTTCGATTCCCGACATGGGTACAACGTGTGAAGCCCATTTCTGGTGTCCCCCGCCGTGACATTGCTGAAATATTTCTAAAAGCGGCGTTAAACCATACTCACTCATTCACCCTTTTGCAAAGCGAGAGTTAACCCAGAAATTGGTTCTCACAGAACTCAATTGTGAAATCAGTAAATAACCATACAACATCGATGAATATCTCACAAATTATATTAAAGCACACAGTTTTAGGTTTACAATCACAAGGGGCAATACGATGGGTGAAATATATAGCAACAGCAATAAGTAATAGGCGCTAGACGAAATGGCAGTGCACGAATGTTCAGAATAAAGACATGTCCCGGAAATAAATTAACAAATAGAAACAAGCTCCTCACAGCGGGATGGCAATGAAGCAGTCGTGTGGAGCTTGCAACCACAAAAAAAGGGAGGTCACTCCAGATATACGAGTTGCCGTGGACCACTTCTAAAGCTTGACATTTTAGAGATGCTTCACTGCTGCCACTAACAATCATCAGAAATAAACATCCATTATCATATAAAAGGTAGGTTTCTTAGCAGGAAAAAGCCAACGGATAGAAATAGTATCCGTACGGGTCATACACGAAAAAAAATGCAAGTATGAAGATCTGGTAAGCTCTACTTTCAGTTTTTTCAAAGATACATGACATCACCCTTGCCAATTGGCGATCAAGTCAGAATTAACCATTAGGAATGTGGAGAAATTACTGGGATATTTGTTATCATTGTCAAAACAATAGTCAAACATACTGAAAATCAGTGTCGAAGCTGAGGCATTTTAAGTTTGGGCACCTTTGGATACATAAATTGCGAAACAATTAAGCGAGGAGACTAGCCTACCTGGATCAGTTTATATAAATGTTTTTGTAGACCTCCGCGGCATGGGGCCCTTTCTCCAATTTAAAACAGTTGGATTTGACCAAAATATGACCGAATTGTTACCTTGTTTCGTTTTGTCGCTGTGTACATCTGACATCTGCACTTCGTAACGTCATGACAGGACAGTCAGATCTAAACACACGGTTAAGTAGCTTTCCTTTGATAGAGGAAGTTTTTCTTATGAGCGGACAGATGGAATGCCGCGAAAGGCAGGTAGAAAATGTATGTTGGCAATTGTTAGCATGTCTTAATGTGGTTAGGCCACTGTATAAGAAACAGGTTTCAGTTGGACCTATATTGACTGTTGTCACATCACTGACCTTCTGACGTAATATATATTAATGCGCACATTCCAGGAAAACTTCCACAACAGAATTACAGAATGGCATTATATGATAAAGAGGTCATCACGTTTGTGTGATGGTAAAAATCCTGTATTTGAAATAAACACTATGTATTATAGGATATTTACCATCCCAAAACTAAATACAAAACATCAACGCTAGAGAATAACCAGTCTGGATCACCTGCTGAAACAGATTCCACTGGGCGCCAAAGGCAAAACAGCTGTGAAAATGATATGAATGGGTCAGTAGAATACAATAGTAGGCACTGAGGTGGGGACAAATGTACAATCATCGAAGTCTAAGTATCTACATTACTCTTTTGGGGAAACAAAATACAATACTTTACATTTTACTTTGAAAACAATATGCATACGGTATAAGTTGTTTGCCTGTTGTTTAACGTCGCACTCGGCAATATTCCAGCTATGTGACGGCGGTCTGTAAATAATCGAATCTGGACCATAAAATTCAGTGATTGACACCTCAAGCCTCGATCTACGCAATTGGTATACGATAACATGCATCAGTCAAATCACCATGTCTGAGTAGCCTCTGGCGACAGGAATGGGTTGCTGAGGATCAATTCAAACACGGATCTTCAGGGGTCGCATCAGACAAAGAACGTTCAGGTCTTTATACTGTCTTACTGTAACAACCTTTCAGTTACTACTTACAGAGTAACATATATATGGGAATTACCTTAATTGCAGTGTATGTGTATCCTGGTCAAACATACACGTTAAACATACAAATTGAATATATTAAATCATAAATACCTTCTTTTATCGGGTCATATGTATATTGTCTTTCAGGATATCAAGATCACATTCTAATGTGAAACCAAAGTCAACGTCTTCTGGGATACAACTATCATCTATCGAGTTAAATCTTCTCTAATAGCATCTTCTAGGACTACAAATATCCTTTTCATCTGGGACACCGATTGTATCTTCTTTCTTTCATCTGAAACATGATTGCCATTTTCTGTTGAGATACTTTTAGTATCGTCTCCTGAGATATTAATGTTATCTTTTCCCAGATTATCAACAGCATCTCATACTTTCTTCAGAAAATTAGTTTCATCTGTTGGACTGCCATCATGAAGTCTATTTTCAGCAACACTGTTTGGGGCCAGGGTGTACACATTATCACATTCTGACATGCTTCCGTCTCGTCTATCATCAACAACACTGTTTGGGGCCAGAGTACCACATTCTGACATGCTTCCATCTCGTCCATTATCAACAACACTGTTTGGGGCCAGGGTGTACACAGTACCACATTCTGACATGCTTCCATCTCGTCTATCATCAACAACACTGTTTGGGGCCAGAGTACCACATTCTGACATGCTTCCATCTCGTCCATTATCAACAACACTGTTTGGGGCCAGAGTACCACATTCTGACATGCTTCCATCTCGTCCATTATCAACAACACTGTTTGGGGCCAGGGTGTACACATTATCACATTCTGACATGCTTCCATCTCGTCTATCATCAACAACACTGTTTGGAGCCAGAGTACCACATTTTGACATGCTTCCATCTCGTCCATTATCAACAACACTGTTTGGGGCCAGGGTGTACACATTATCACATTCTGACATGCTTCCATCTCGTCTATCATCAACAACACTGTTTGGAGCCAGAGTACCACATTCTGACATGCTTCCATCTCGTCCATTATCAACAACACTGTTTGGGGCCAGGGTGTACACAGTACCACATTCTGACATGCTTCCATCTAGTCTATCGTCAGCAACACTGTTTGGGGCCAGAATGTACACCGTATCACACGCTGACATGCTTCCGTGTCCTCGAAAACTGAAATCAAGTTTTGTTGTTGATTTCCGAGTGTCCCCCAGATAACTTCCAGTATTAGTGCTGTCATTTTCTGTTTGAGCTTTGACGTTCTTAATAACCGCACTTCCGTTTACTGAGGAACAACGCCTTGATTTCAATGCAGTGGTTTGTTTGTTGTTGGGAACATCTATCGCTGTTTCCTCAACGCTGTTATCTGTAAAGATTTTATTCAAGAATGAGGAAAAAGAACGTAAATATTTTTGTCTCTTACACAGGGATGTTGAGAATCGAAGTGCTGTCAGGTCAGCAAATTGTAGTCATTGAATCAGTAAGTGTATGTTGTTAACTAACCAAATCATCACATCCAGGCTGGTTGGGTCAGACAAACCAGTGACTGAAGGTATGAACAACGGCACGAGTGACTGAGTTGGGTTTTACGCCGCTTATAGTAATATTCCATCAATATCATGGCGGTGGACACCCGAAATTGGCTTTGAAACATTTTACCCATAAGGGAAATCAAAACTCGGGTTGTCAGCGTGTCGAGGAGACGCTTTAATCACCGAGCTACCTTACAATCTCTACATTGATATCTGCATCATTTCTATAGCCATGTTGGACCAAATAGAGTACTGCGTGCGTGCATGCGTGCGTGTGGCTGCTTGTACTAGTCCGGACGAATGCCGCTGTTTTAGTGTTAGCCAACTGATATAACATGGATCACTCAGACACATCCGATTAGCCCAGTTACCATCTGATAACGTCTTCTGGTGGCCGGGGATTGAACCAACGACCTTCCGCTTTCCGATTGTAGTAACTAGTTCGACTTTCAGAATGGTGCACTTAGATAAATACTAATGTTGGACACACAACATGGATAAAGGACCAGATTATTGTACAACCATCATTACACGGGTACTACGTGAAGATAATGTCTAAAAGCAGCATCACATATCACTGTGTGTCCTAAACAAACGGACTGGACAAATTGTAAAATTATTCAATGATGAAAAAGAAAAGTGCATGTGTAATGTAAGGGTCATATCATGCATTGAGGAAGTACAGTAAACTACGGTTATAACGAACTCAAAGGGACCACTAATTTTAGTTCGTAATAACCGTAGTTCGTTTTAAGCATATATATACATCATATATACAACAAATGGCCAGGACTAGCAAATACGTTCGTTATGTCGGCCAGTTCGTTATAAGCGTGTTCGTTATAAACGTAGTTTAATGTAATATGTTACCTGATTCACAGCCGATAGGCTCCTGTCGTAACGGTTTGGACAGAGTGTTCCTCTTCCTCCTGCCCCAGAGAACAATGTTATATAATAGTCGCCCGTGTTCTATCTGCTTGAGGCTTTAACCTTTAGTATATTGTTCTGTGTGTAAATGGCAGTTCTATCTGCGCACATATAAAACACGAGCGGAGCGTCTATAAGACTTTTTTTTTAATTTGGATGGTTGGTTTGTTGTTTAACGCCCCACAGGCAGTGTTGGTTGTATACTCCCCAGGGAGCTGAGAATGAAAATCGAGTGCTTATTGATCAATTGACCGGGGTAATAATAGTGTAGCGCTATGAGCATCCACTTGGTGAATGGAATCTGGCGCATTATAAATGCACTTATTATTGTTGTTGTTATTATTATTCGATCTCATACTGAAAAGCATTGTGTCGTTGAGGCAAACTGAGAGTGGTTGAAGTAAAGTGTCATTTCACTCCAGTGCACTCGTACTGCATCGTAACTTACACTACAAATATATCTCGCTCAGTTGCAAGCTTCAAACTTAGAACCTTCAGTTCTGCATCGGTTTAAACTTTGACCCAAGGACAACCTTTACCTCTTGTACTGATCCATCCTCTTCCGCTTCCTGTAGGCAACAAGGAGTGCAAGCAGGCCGGCACCTTCATACACGCTGATTGTGATGAGGACGTTCTCAAGGGTTTGGTCCACTGGAGGACAACCTGTAACCAGTGATGGGGACACACATGGAAGTGTGCATATTGCGTCATGATGAACATTAGTTATGATCGTACCAATAACATGAACTTCTTTAATTGTATGTGTTGCAGCGCTTGGAGTCATCCCACCAAGTGCATACTTACATTGTCATATTGCTGGCGGTTTTAATCTCTTTGATCATGCGGATAAAGTGGGATGAGGTGACATGAGGTTAAACACCGCGTTCAGGGTTACTTCATTCATAGAGAGACGTGTATGCATATATGTGTGGGTCTACTTGTACTAGTCCAGACTGTTCGCTCGTCACGCCGAAGACCCGGGTTCCATTCCCGACATGGGTACAATGTGTGAAGCCCATTTCAGGTGTCCCCCGCCGTGATATTGCTGGAATATTGCTAAAAGCGGCGTAAAACCACACTCACTCACTCACTAGTCCAGACTGAAGCTGGTGTTTTAGTGCTATCCCACTGAGATAACAGAAATAAACCACTGTATATTGATTCTGTTTTCTGGGCAAACGTTCTATCCACTACACCACGGAGGCTGTGGACTTGGAGTTTGACTTTGGATCAGAAGGTCCGTGGTCCGAAACCCATGGACTAGGAGTGTTGTGGCGAGGAACAGTATATGTTACAATTGTATCGGTAAGGTTCGCCTTGTCCCTGTGCCAAGATGAACGTTCATATACCTCAGATGGGATGTTAAACCGAGATGTCGTGGACTTATTGTAGGTTGTCTGCATTTAGGACTCCTACGTTCTTTTCAATAAGTGAGTGAGTATGGTTTTACGCCGCTTTTTGAAATATTCCAGGAATATCACGGCGGGGGACACCAGTAATGGGCTTCACACATTGTACCCATGTCGGGAATCGAACCCGGGTCTTCGATGTGACGAGCAAACGTTTTATCCACTAGGCTACCCGACCGCCCCTCTAAGTAAGAAGTGCGTATTCCCAAGAATTGATTTACGGCAACAATCTGGCCATAAGGGCTGGCAATGCTCACCGCCATCATGGTTTCTGTGACGACGCCCTGACACTCTGGGGGCATCAGTTGGGGTGGGTCTTCGAGAGGGAGTAACAGTCCACATATGACGAACTGGGCAGATGGTCAGGAATTTTCTGATGAGAATGTATGCTGTTGATATTCCCAGTGTGTTTGATGGGTTCATTAAATTCATCAGAATAATGGTCGGAAAGCCCGGATTTTGAGCAATGTGTTTCTTCAAGAGCAACTGAAATGAATTTTGTCGGTTCTTGATATGAAATAATGTTTCTCCGTCTTTATCTAGCACAATATGCATGTCCTGTGCTTCTATCAAACCAATCACATGGAACGTTAAGAGAGTTTTGTCGGTTCCTGTGTGAAGCTGATCTACCTGGATCTCGTAGACTTCCTGATCAAAGTGTGCTGGGGGGTGATCGGAATGACCAACACGTGCCTCAGTGTGATCAGAATGAATCACAATGAGCCTTTGATAACCCATCAAAACAGTCGCTTCCCTTGAAGCAGACACTGTAAAATACACAGATCGTTCCATGCCGTGTCTGTTTAACGGCGCCGTGGTTCGGAGTTCACCAGATTTCGGGTCTAACATTAAAACGCCAGCGTACTCTGAAACATCAACAAAAAAGTCGAATATACAAAAATCCAATTATGACGATTAATATTCTATGTGTAGTAACAGGAAATCAATAATGAATTTACATAACCTTCCAACTTTATTGTGAAAACGACAGCTCTACCATTGGTGCCATGCTCTTTTAAATCATAATAGTGTAGGCATCCTCACATAGGGGAAAACGTGAGTGATGACGACTCAGGTGCGATCATTGGGCAGAAGTTGATGACACATGTGGCTTATGGGTCTACATTACATTAATATGCAGTAAGAACAGGTAAAATGCCAGGGATATATTTGGAAAGTAAATGTATATCCTACCTGAGAGTGACTAATATTATGATTAAACGGCTTACCACACTAACTTGTGTAGATTCCACGAAGGAAACACAAGCGAATCACAGAAGTGAGCCTACATATATTTAGACACAAAAGTGAAGAAAGAAGAAGAAGTGACACATACCTGTCATAGGTGAAACATAAGCAGTATTTACCTGTCAGAGATGAAAGACACCAACCACAACCCCCGTCATGGTCCATGACAAGGATGTGTATTATCACGAGATATGTCAGTGTACATAAACATTTGTGTAACTGAATTGGATACCCCCTCCTTAAAAACTAAAACATGTTGTACATAACCCTATCATGCATACCCTAACTGTAACGTCATACATATCCTAACTGTGACGTCTTACATACCCCTGTCTGTGACGTCATACTAACTGTTGTCCTATACATACCCTTATCTGTGATGTTATGTAGAACAAAGGAAATGTTTGTTGATCCAGGATTCCTCACACGGTAGGTAGTGAGTAAGCTCCCCACAGGGACTGCAGCCGAAACTTCCACATCCGGGAACCTGCCCATGTTGTCGGGAGCGTGTGACACCCAGGCAGGATTAGCCATCGGCAAAATCTAAACAAGAAAACATTGATGCAGAGCATCAAAGTTCCCCGCCATATGTGATGCCTCACAAACGCATAATTATGATGTTACTGAAAGGCATGATGGAGCATAATTATATTAACCACATATAACACAACGCTGTTGTGGAAAAAAATATTATTTATTTTGAGTATTGGGCAATACAGTTGATACATTTGCATAGGGTAGGTCTATTTAAAAATAGTTTCTTGTTTAACGCCCACATTATTCCAGCCATATGACGGAGGTCTGTAAATAATCCAGTCTGGACCAGATCATCCAGTGATTGACACCAAGAGCATCGAACTACGCAATTGGAATATGATGTTATGCATCGACCAAGTCGGCGAGCCTGACTACCCAATCCTGTTCGTCGCCTCTTACGGCAAGCATAGGTTGCTGAAGACCTATTCTTACCTGGGTCTTTATCTAAAAAGTAGATCGAAGGAAATGGAAGCAATTTCTGGCACAAATGTAAACATGTGGAAATAGTATCAAAACTGCCAACAACATTGGCAGATGCACATACTCAAAAAATAGATCACATTCTTTTTACACTTAGCATTTGGTTATAATAATGTAAATGAAAATACTAAGGGCTCTATATGGCAAAAAAAGTCATACTAGATAAGGTCTTTTTGTCACAACCACAGATGCACATACTCAAAATATTATCACGTAGTTGGAGAACATTTCAATACCGGGACTAATCAATAAGGGAGATTCCTCGTCCCTTGTTTTACGTTTTTTGGTCAGTTTTTTTTTGTATTTCTTTCTTTCAAAGAATAGTAATTGTGATCATGATGAGTTGAGTTACTTGGTTTTTTTCTATATACTGTCTTTTATCCAGTGTCAGTAACTGTTGTGGAATGTGGTTTACTTGTAACAATGACTGGTTTAAGTTCATATGATGATGATTGATTGGTTTGTCGTTTAACGCCGCACTCAGCAATATCCCAGCTATATGACGGCGGTCTGTAAATAATCGAGCCTGGACCAGACAATCCAGTGCCTAATATCATGAGCATCGATCCACGCAATTGGGATCGACGCCTCTTACGACAAGCATAGTAGCCTGATATATATATACTGTTAAGATGTAAGATGACAGTTCATCCATACTACTTAACAGAAGTAAAACCGCTTGTCCATTCGGATCAATCTGACCAAGACCATTCCGCTGATGACAGTCAAATAATGCATACGAATCGAAATCCGTAAAAATTGCAATGGAGACATCATTAAAAGTTACCAAAAGTGACGGGGATATCAATATTGCTTTTTGAAATGATTCTATGAAATTTGTTTTCCCTGCTTCAATATTTGGAGCACCTGTGACGGAGCCATAAAACTGATCTTTTATGTAGACAATATCGCTTGAGGCAGTGGCTGCTGGGGACTGATTATGACCTAAATACTCCTCATAGCCTTCGGTGTTAACTTTGTGGCTATAGAGAGCTGTGCCTTCATCCAACAGATTATCGAGGTCAGTGGAACAAGGTACAGACGCAAATAGATTTGAGCTATGGGACACAAAATATATGAATGACCAGAGCTACGGCTGTACATTGAATTCCATTAAACGGTTGAAAAATACTACAGCCTTGATGCAAATTCGCTGACACACTACTCCGATTTTGCTTTGACTTTGCTACCAAACGATTCACATGTGGTTATGTGCGGTGCACTGATTAAAAAACACACACGGGGGACAGGGTTAATTCAAAATACGGAATATAACTATTCCAAATATTTCCAGTGAACATGAGCATCCAAACAATCAAAAGTGTGGTATGTAGAATATGGAATTCAGCCATATTACATTTAAATTGAGATGTCGTCGTTGTTCATGAATAAGCATATTCAGAACATATTTTTTATTATGCTGTTATTTACGATCTCCTGAGCACAGTTCTTCTTTTGTATACACCGTGAAAATCAGAAAATTAGTCCTTGAGGAAAAAAGGACATCGGATTACACATGAATGGTTTAATAATGTCAGCTAATGACCAGGAACGGTCAGATGCATCAATTAACTACATAAAGACGATTTTGAAGTATCTCTTATTGCTGGAAAAGAATAGCATCAACATTCGACGCACATGATTTGTATGTTTTGTTTCCGTAAATGCGTGGCTTGAAATTTCAAATAAACCAACATGTCGACATACATGCCACAAATTTAACGTTTCCCGTATACTTCCTCGCCTTAAGCGGGAAGAATAAGAGATAAAAAAAAACCTGATAGAGGCAAGACAAGATGTACATTATTTAGACGCATTAATCATTATTTTTTGGCAAAATCGATTTTAAACAATTGTACCGTGTTGACTTAAATATTGGCGTGGTGCTTATGGGGTTATTTTATTTTAACGCCGCTTTGAACAATATTTCAGTTATATCCCGGTGTGTCATGAACTCCCGAAGTGATGCAGGTCTAAAACAATAACAACTTTGGTGAAACCCACGAGCACGACAATGCTGCTTACAAACCTAGAAACATAATCAGGGAGTACCGAGATTCGAACCCACTATCAGGGTTTCTGGGACGCCTACTGGACGCAACTCTGCACATCGAATTGAGGCGCCTTTACGACTGGGTCACTCGTGCCCCCAATTACTTATTATTATTATTACTACTATTATTATTACCATCACATATTTATATGGGGCGGGGGCGTAGCCTAGTGGTTAACGCGTCTGAAGACCTGAATTCGATACCCCACGTGGGCACTCTGCGTGAAGCCTATTCCGATACTGCTAAATATTTCTAAAAGCGGTGTAAAACATCACTCATTCACATTTATCGTTACATATCGTACATTATCTGTGACCAAAACATTGTCTATTTTAAATGATGAGTGAGTGAGTGAGTTGGGTTTAACGCCGCTTTTAACAATATTCCAGTTATATCGCGGCGTGTCAGCTTAATGTGGGAGGAAAGCCCGAAGTGATGCAGGTCTCAGACGTTTACCACTTCGGTGAAACCCACAAGCACGGGTATGGTGCTGACAAACCTAGAAACATAATCGGGGCGAACCGGGATTCGAACCCACAATCATAGGTTTCTGGCGTGCCCAAGGGACGCAACTCTGCACAGCGAATCGCGGCGCCTTAGACGACTGGGCCACCCGTGCCCCCTTTAAATGATGAACGAACGATACCTGACGTTCATGCACATGTACCGGAAGTTGGAGAGTTACCCACCTTTACAAGCACAGCGGTTGTTCCGGTCTGAGTGACAAGAGAGCTGGATGTGTCCGTTGCCCGCACAATGAATGAATAGACACCACGGTGTGCCCGCGCCGGATCAGACTGCCCGGATGTGATGTACAGGCGTGTACTCCTTACGTAGAACACGCCAGGGACGCTGTGACTGATTGACAGGTTAAAGACTCCTTGATCACCGACATCAACGTCGTGGACCTCCATGTCGGCCAACAGAGTATCTGAAGAGGATGCACTGCAGTCGTTATCTTTTAATTTCACACATAAATACAACACTTGCTGGTCTAAACCTGAAGTCCTGTTTTCAAATATACAGCACAAATAAGCTATTTGTTTTCTGGGGCACGGTTAAAGCGCCGAAATACTCAATGTGGGTTGCTTCCCTGAGATGCTGGACGGGTATAAGAATCCAAGCTTCGCCCCACTTATGTGTCTGTTTTTAAGGCCGCACTTAAGCATATGACAGAATTCTGTAAATAATTGTATCGGGACCATTCAGTGATCAGCAACGATTACCGCCGTCGGGGTACGATGACACCAATCAACCTAGTCATCGAGGGTGTCCACCCGATCAATTTGATCGCCTCTTACGACCAGAGCATCGTTCTTCAAAGCGATCTTAGCAAAGATAATCGTAACTCCCATATTTCAACATAGGATCACGATGGTCGTAGCGCTAAGATCGCCAAATAGGGCCAAATACAACTTGCTGGGGACCTTATGACCCTTGGTATGCACCATACACGACCACGTTGATTTGACCAAAGTAGTAAAAATATTCCACCAGCGCATTTTAGCCTTACCTCCCACGTTAATGATGGCACGCCGTGTTTTAACCGGAACTCAACTAAACCGCTAAACCCAACTCATTCATACACTGTTTCCGCTGTACACGTATGTCCTTCACATAGTTAGATACTCCTGCCTTACCAGTAGTGATGTTATCTCCCGTAGAAAGGATGTACAGCTCCCTCTCAAACACTGGAGGGTTGTCGTTGACGTCGGATATAGTGACCGAGATGTTGTAGAGGATGTCACCCCGGGATACGGTCATGTTTACATGACTCGGAACGCTGACATCCTTGTCTACATCTAGTCGCTTCTGTACCAATAGTTCTCCATGTGGGCGAATATCAATATAATCCACAAGAGGACCTGTAAAGATATATGAAACATTGGCCATTAACATGTTAACGGTTTACAGAAACTAACTTATATTCTTAAGGGTAATAGTTGAAACAATTCCTTCGGCCCCTGAGAAGATTTTTTTCTACATCTCAGGTAGACATTCGCAGGTTTTCCTTCTGCTATTTACGAATCTTGTCGTTACTTGGTTGCGAGGTAAGACTCCCGAGCTGGAACTATTTGATTTGATTTGTTTGTTTGTCTGTTGTTAACGCCGTACTCAGAAATATTCCATATACATGACGGCGGTCTGTAAATGATCGACATCATGAGCATCGATCCACACAGTTAGGATACGGTGACGTGCATCAACCAAGTCTGCGAGCCTGACCACCCGATCCCGTTAGTCGCCTCTTAAGACACCCACAGTCGTATGCATGGGTTTCTGAAGACAACGATGGTAATGCATATTCGGATTCGTTGTTATCAGCTGTGCCCATCTTGGTGTCCCCCAATAACTTAAGTACTGCTCTAATACAAAATGAGCATATTTCAGAATTTTTTACAAATGAAAGAGGCTGTCGACAAGGAGACCCATTGTCGCCATATATTTTTCTCCTAGTAGCTGAAATCCTAGGATGTATGATTAGAAATAATAATAAAATTGAAGGGATTACAGTCAATGACAAAGAATACAAACTTGGGCAATATGCTGATGATACTGAATTATTTCTAAATGGCAAAGATGAAAGCTTATATGCAGCTATAGAAACACTAAATAAATTCTACAAAATGTGTGTAGACAAGACAAAAGCAATATGGATAGGCTCAAAAGCGGGTAGCAATGATCGTTTATGTCAAGACTTACAAACAGAATGGCACAATAAGGAATAGATAAGTATTAGAAATTATGTTTAATCCAAACTTAAGTGGACTCTTGGTAATCAATACAAAAAGAAAGCCGGAAGAAATAAATAGATTGCTTGCAAATTGAAGAAAAAGAAACCTAACCATAATAGGAAAAATTACAGTCATAAAAACTTTAGCATTGTCAAAACTAGTTCATATATTTTCGACACTACCTAACCCTCCTGAGGACTTTGTCTTGTCACTTGACCAAATATTTTACAATTTTATCTGGAATAATAAAAAAGACAAAATCAAAAGGAGCACTTTGACAAGAAAATATGAGGAAGGTGGATTACGCATGATTAACATTAGAGCCTTTATTGACGCACTAAAACTCTCTTCACTTAGATTATATTGTAAAAAACCAACATATAGTAACCCTTGTAATATCCCAACTAAAGATATACTATCTTTGGGTGTTAATGGTGACAAGCATTCTTTTGTTAAAAACCCATACTGGAAAGATGTATTGAAAGCTTGGAACAACTCCTGTAAAAAGAATATTATTAACGTTGATAATATCGACGAAATTTTGTCCCAACCATTATGGCTCAACCACAACTTCAAACAAGCAACATACTACATAAAGCAATGGGCTAATAGTGGAATTTACTCAATTAAAGATATATGCAATGAAAACGGACTGATGTCATTTGAAGAACTGAAACTAAAATATCCGATAAAAGGTACAATATTAGACTATAGATATGTAATCTTCAATATACCAGAATCATGGAAAACAACAATCAAGAAAACTAGAAAAATAATATTACAGAATTTGTATATAAACAGTTGCTTAAGTGATCTGATGAAGCCTGTAAACGGCGCTAGAATCTTTTATGATAAATTAATATCAAATGAAAATAATCTTAAAGTTTGTGATAAATGGCAATCAAGTTTTCACTGTGATTTTAATTGGAAAACGACATTTACTGTTTATAGATATAAACTGAAGGATGTAAAACTTTTAGATTTTCAACACAGATTTCTACATGGAATTATCTACACAAAGTAGGAACTATTAATAATTAATCTTGTGGACAAAAGTGTTTGTAGCTTTTGTAATGCTGTCAATGAGGACGACAGTCACGTCTTTTGGGAATGTAATGAAACTAAACAATTTTGGAATGATCTCGAACTTTGGCTTAACAATTATCTTTCACAAAAAATTAAATTGACAAAATATCTTATTTGGTTTCGTTCTAACTACTCTAATACTTTAATCAATCATATAGTTTTATTGGGGGAAATAAGTGGAATTAAAGGAACCAAACCGAAATTAGATATACTTTTAAAACTATTTAGAAACATATATTCAATCGAGAAATTTATTGAAATAAAAATGGATGACAAAAATAACTTTACCAAAAAATGGTCACCTTTATTCTCAGCGTTTGATTCATAGCTCGCTGTTGATACATGATATGTTTGAGTCTGATTGTGTGTTGCAACCGTTTTGGTTTGAAATAGGACAAAGTTTGTTTCCAACACTTTAAACTTTTAAAGACTCTGAGTGTATTGTGCCATTCTATGCAATCCGAAATATGTCTCTGACGGAATACTGTACTAATCTACAACTCTGGGAACAATAAAAACGTTTTAAAAAAACAAAAAAACTTCAGTACTGCTCTTGTAGTGTCACGTCTCACTGGCGCTCTGCTTTAAAATGCTCTTTGCAAAGAAGACGACATAGCCCAGCGGTTAAATCGTTGACCACTCTGGAAGGCCCGGGTTCGATTTCCACTTACGTATAATGTGTGACGCCAATTTCTGGCGTCCTTCGTCGTGATAATTCTGGAATATTGCTAAAAGAGGCGTAAACGTAGCTCTAAGTTGATGCAGGCTGATTAGTGGTGTTCGTGGAGATAAATCATATAACAATTCAGTGAGTAAAAATATTTGTCTCTTGCTTCAGGCACAGTGAACTGGTCAAGGTTACCTTAGGGGCGGTCGGGTAGCCTAGTGGTTTAAGCGTCCGCTCGTCACGCCGAAGACCCGAGTTCGAATCCCGACATGGGTACAATGTGTGAAACCCATTTCTGGTGTCCCCCGCCGTGATATTGCTGGTCTAGGTTACCTTAACGATGTATAACTCAACACTGGACATCAGTGAAATAGTCCAGGTGTTACAATGCATAAACTATATGCATGAACCAATTATCTAACTGTAACAGTACCATTTAATGTGCATGAATGGTTGTCTCTGGCTATTCGCATGGTGAACGACTCAAGATTACCTGACAATAATATTACGGCAGGGGACACCAGAAATAGGTTTCACGCATTGTACCCATGTCGAAATTTGAACCCGGGTCTTCGGCGTGACGAGTGGTGCTTTAACCACTAGGCTACCTGACCGCCCCATAAATACGTAACTCAACAGTGAAGTTGCAATGCATGCAATATATATGTGTCATCCATTTATCTATTAAGTCACTCTGTGACAGTACCATTCAACGCGTAGGAATAGTTGTTTCTGATATCAGAGGCAGGGCGAGCCCAGTTGATTACGGCGCCTACTGGTAGTTCTTCAGGAAGGAGGAGAGATGAGACGCCGTGTTCACTGCTACGTCCGCATCGTCTGTGTCCAACCTCCACAGTGACAGACGTGGCCAGTCCAGGGATGCTACTACTGCAGCAGAAACCAAAAGAATTGTCGTTCAGCGGAGTGCACCATCGTCAGTGTATTGTTAAGTTATCATCAAGTAGGTGTGTATAGGTGAGGTGAAGTGGGGGTTTACGTCGCGTCCAAGATTATTGCACTTATATAACGACAAGATTATTGCAAGTGTGTGTGGCTGCTTGTACTAGTCCGGACTGATGCCGATTTATAGTGCTCGCTCACTGAGATACCATGCCGCAGTTTAACACGAATACCCCACTCACACACAGTATATTGACTCCCAGTCGACCAGTCATTGTTTAAGCCCCTTAATGCCGAGCGCCAGACAGCGTAACAACAAGTCCCATCTTTTGACGTCTTTTATTATGACAACAAATGGTGATGTTGACTAAATGGCTATACTCGTAAAGCAAGCTCTATCATTTAACAGTGCTGATGCTTATCGTATTGGGGTCAAACAGAAATCAAACTTTTCTTTTCCTCTTCCAAATGTTTTTGTACATCTTTAATGCAAAAGGAAAATATATTTATAATAATAGTGAGTATATGACATTTGCAGGGCATTTGTATTTCAAAATGGGGAGGTGGGGTAGCCTAGTGGTTAAAGCATTCGCTCGTCAAACCAAAGACCCGGGTTCGATACCCCACATGGGTACAACGTGTGAAGCCCCATTTCTGCTTCCCCCGCCGTGATATTGCAGGAATATTGGTTAAAGCGGCGTAAAACCCTACTCATTCACTCGAATTTAAAATTGTGAATTTTATTAACTTTTTAACTATTCGTTAGGGTTTAGTTTCATCCAATGAGAAATACAGGCACATTTTATATCGTGTCAGAAATGAAGGAACGTTTGAGGTATGTGCTTTTGCAGATTAGTAGCTTGTCAAGGTTAACAGCGAAATACATAATAACATAATAATAAGTCTTTGAAAGGCTTTTAGTAGTGATACACGTAGGACCTCCCATTTACCTATCTGTGATAATTACCCCCGGCCTCCCGTTTGCCCATTGTCCATTGTCCATTGCCATTTACCTATCTGTGATAATTATCCCCGGCCTCCCGTTTGTCCATTGTCCATTGCCATTTACCTATCTGTGATAATTACCCCCGGCCTCCAGTTTGCCCATTGTCCATTTGCCATTTACCTATCTGTGATAATTATCCCCGGCCTCCCGTTTGCCCATTGTCCATTGCCATTTACCTATCTGTGATAATTACCCCCGGCCTCCCGTTTGCCCATTGTCCATTGTCCATTGCCATTTACCTATCTGTGATAATTACCCCCGGCCTCCCGTTTGCCCATTGTCCATTGTCCATTGCCATGTACCTATCTGTGATAATTATCCCCGGCCTCCAGTTTGTCCATTGTCCATTGTCCATTGCCATTTACCTATCTGTGATAATTACCCCCGGCCTTCCGTTTGCCCATTGCCCATTGCCATTTACCTATCTGTGATAATTACCCCCGGCCTCCCGTTTGCCCATTGTCCATTACCATTTACCTATCTGTGATAATTACCCCCGGCCTCCCGTTTGCCCATTGTCCATTGCCATTTACCTATCTGTGATAATTACCCCCGGCCTCCCGTTTGCCCATTGTCCATTGCCATTTACCTATCTGTGATAATTACCCCCGGCCTCCAGTTTGTCCATTGTCCATTGTCCATTACAATTTACCTATCTGTGATAATTATCCCCGGCCTCCAGTTTGTCCATTGTCCATTGTCCATTGCCATTTACCTATCTGTGATAATTACCCCCGGCCTCCAGTTTGTCCATTGTCCATTGTCCATTGCCATTTACCTATCTGTGATAATTATCCCCGGCCTCCAGTTTGTCCATTGTTCATTGTCCATTGCCATTTACCTATCTGTGATAATTACCCCCGGCCTCCAGTTTGTCCATTGTCCATTGTCCATTGCCATTTACCTATCTGTGATAATTACCCCCGGCCTCCAGTTTGTCCATTGTCCATTGTCCATTGCCATTTACCTATCTGTGATAATTATCCCCGGCCTCCAGTTTGTCCATTGTCCATTGTCCATTGCCATTTACCTATCTGTGATAATTATCCCCGGCCTCCAGTTTGTCCATTGTCCATTGTCCATTGCCATTTACCTATCTGTGATAATTACCCCCGGCCTCCCGTTTGCCCATTGCCCATTGCCATTTACCTATCTGTGATAATTACCCCCGGCCTCCCGTTTGCCCATTGTCCATTGCCATTTACCTATCTGTGATAATTACCCCCGGCCTCCCGTTTGCCCATTGTCCATTGCCATTTACCTATCTGTGATAATTACCCCCGGCCTCCCGTTTGTCCATTGTCCATTGCCATTTACCTATCTGTGATAATTACCCCCGGCCTCCCGTTTGACCATTGTCCATTGCCATTTACCTATCAGTGATAATTTAGTCCTGGCTTCCAGTTGTCCATAACTATCAGTGCTAATTACTGTATAGTGTAGGATTCCATTGTCTATTGCTAATCGCCTATCAGCGCCAGTTATCTGTTTGCTTCCCTTGTAAAGTTTCCACCTTTTGTTATCTTATTACCCTTGTTGTTCTTACCTATACATATATATGCTCTCTGCCTCATATCATTCATTCTACCTCTACATATCACTAATTAGATCAAAACTAGACTACGGCTGCGACATATACAACACCCTAAACAACTCTCTATCTAAAAAACTTGACTCAATACAATATCAGGCTCTCAAACTAATTACACGCACCCAACATGGCACCTCCTACACCTCACTTCAGGCCTTAACAGGAGAAATGCCACTAAGTCTACGCAGGGAACAGTTAAGCTTAAATTTCTGGGCCGCGTCCCAATCAAACCCTCTCATCCAAAACTTAATAAACCAAAACATCAGCCCTAAAAACCAAGCTCTAGCTCGTAAACGCCCCTTACTTACCCCAATATCCCAAAGAATAACAAACTACCTAAATGAACACCAAATTAAAAATCTTAAACAAAACTGCAAACAATCAAATATCTTCACCCCTAAACTTAAAATACCCAAAATAGACACAACACTAGCTAGCCAAATAAATAAACAAACCGACCCAAACATAGCTAAAACTACCACACTAACATACATACACGAAAATTGGCCAAATTGGTGTCACATTTACACGGACGGATCCTCAGATCCGACCTCCAAACACACAGGTTTCGGAGTCCATACAACACAACCAACTAAAACCACACAATCCTTCCGACTCCCAAACAACCAATCAATATTCACGGCAGAACTAATGGACATGGCCTCAGCCCTCCATAATCAAGAATCCAAAAAACACAACAAAAAATCCTAATACTTACCGACTTCCTAAGTGGACTGCAAGCCCTCCAAAACAAAAATACCCAAAACCGACCTAAATTAATAAATCAAATACTTAAAAGCTCCAACGACCTAACTAAGGCAGGCAAACAAATAACCTTCTTGTGGATACCCGCCCACGTAGGAATATACGGTAATGAAAACGCCGATAAAGCAGCTAAACTATCCCTCAAAATCCCAGAAATAAGCTTAAACTTACCCATCTCAAAATCAGAAATTAAAAGTGTAAACAAGCAAAAAATCACAAAAAATGGCATAACCTATATCTAAACTCAAATAGCCAAATCAAAAAAGTGCTCAGCAAACCACTAACCAAACCAAAAATTCTCCATCCATCCAAAACAATCGACAGAGTAATCACTAAACTCCAAACAGGACACACCAACCTAAATAACCATCGAAAAAAAATTAAAAAACACACTACAGGTAACTGCCCACACTGCAAACAACCAGAAACCCCAGAACACGCACTCATCCACTGCACACACTACCTAACACATCGAACCGCATTACAAACCACCCTCAATCTAAACAAGGCTCTAACTCTAGAAGCAATACTAAACCCACAAAATAAACTAGAAAACTTCAAGGCCTTAGGCGTATTCTTAATAAAAACGGAACTAATAAAACGCATCTAAAAACACAATAACCTACCAAATCAAAATCACATAAACAAACAAACATCCACCATACCCAGCTCCCTTAGTTCTCCTTCCCAATCCCATCGGCATCTAATCCAAATCTCAAAATTCCCAAATTCTATATAAGCAACCCCTAAAACCCCCCTCTTGGGTTGCACAGACCACTTTCGCCCCTTTCGGTAACACATTAAATGGCCTGGCCGGGCCCGTGTGCGAAATACGCATCAGTCGGAAAGCGCACGTTAAATCTCCAAAGTAAGTAAGTAAGTAATCAATCATTCACCTGATGAAGGAGTAAGTGTATACTCCGAAACGTTGTGTTCCTCGTATTAAAGAACTTGACCTCCATAAATTCTCTTCCTAACATATTGATAGATATTTTTGTGTCCTTGGGCCATGTATACTACTCAAAGTTTGCTAAGGACAGGCAATACGTCAAATTGTGTGCATCTGTGGAAAAAGACATGTTTAATGAACAAAAGTTCGTTGTCATGTGCCACACAATGCTAACAACCAACATGGGACCAATAATCAGTCAGATCACCCGTCAAAATCCGAGTGTCTGAACAAAACGTCCAAAACTCAGGAAAACAAATTGTCCAAATAAACGCAACTCTCAGTAGCTCGTATGTGATCCACGTGGTGCGTTTACAGCCTGGCACCGTCGTCTCATGCTCCCAAACAGTGTCTGGATGGTTGCCAAGGGAAGATAGTTCCACTCTTCAGTAAGAGCATTGCCAAGTTCCTGTAGAGTTGCCGGAAGGACAGGACGTCGTGCGAGGGCGAACAGCTCGTTCCACCTTCATGTCGCTGGATAGCTGCTCCACACGTCTGGTATCGATTCCATGCCCTGCTGATCATACATTGGCTGACACCAAAGACCTTTGCAACGTGACGTTGTGCTGACCCAGTTTCAAGTATGCCAATGCATCTGCCAAATTCTTCGCTTGTCAAACGACGTCTTTGACGCCGAGGGTTAAGTTCATTCAGTTGTTGCAATCCTCGGATGCAAATGTTGTTGTGCTCTCTGATAATGATGTGCAACGATTCTGCTACACTACCTCCAAGCACAGGTTTTCAAGCACATCGTGCACATCGTGCCGATGATTTTATGCATCTGTCCGTTCAGCATGCATTTGAGGCCCGTTAGGGGTTATCCAGTCCTTTTGTACCGGGATATTTTCAATCTTTATTTGTTGGATTTTATATTTATCAAACCTTGAACCTTAGCCAACTTTGAGTAATACATAGCAGAGAATAATCTACCTTGGCCAACATTTAAAGGATAGAGGTTGGATTAATATTTGTATGGGTGTATGTTTGTGTGCTGTGGCCCAAATTACAATGGTGTGTGTTTATGGGTGTCGGGATCTGGGCCTGAATAAATTGGTCAATTGATATGTGCTGTAGATATTTAGACCCAAATTAAAAGGGTGAATAGTCATCCAGAGTAGTCTGGACTATCATTGAATGCATTAGATATTTACCCTATTTGAATTGGGTGGAAACGTTTCTGGCAGTAGTTAAGAACATGAGCCAGTTTGATTGTGTCGTCTTGTATCGTGAACAGAGGGGCTGACTCCCCGCCGAGGGTAAACGTAGTGTTCCTGGGGGGTGACCTCAGTAGAAGCTTCGTCACGTCACTCCCCACGGGCAGAGCTTCACTCAGCTCGATGACAGATAATCCTCTGGGCAGGGGCCTGAGAAATGCAGTGGGCAACTTGACTGAAACACACACACTATAATGTTTAAAAAGACATCATAGGATATCAAAATAGCCATACCAGCAAATCACACACCGAGGGAGGGAGCTAGGTGGGTCTGACGCGGCATTGACTATTAACCAATAAATATTTTATTTCCGTACTGAGGAAGTGAGGTGAGGTGAAATTAGGTTTAAGGTCGCGTTCAAGATCATTGCACTTACATAACGACATGCATCGTTCGTTCGTTCGTTCTTTCTTTCTTTCTTTCTTTCTTTCTTTCTTTCTTTCTTTCTTTCTTTCCTTAGTTCGTTCCTTCGTTCCTTCGTTCTTTCTTTCTTTCTTTCTTTCTTTCGTTCCTTAGTTCGTTCCTTCGTTCCTTCGTTCTTTCTTTCTTTCTTTCTTTCTTTCTTTCTTTCTTTCGTTCCTTAGTTCGTTCCTTCGTTCCTTCGTTCGTTCGATGTCATTTGGGGTCTGGGTACCGGGGAAAGGTAGAATGGATCACACGGCTTAATGGTAAAAGCAATAAGTTAGACAATCTGTACATACCACTATCGAATACCCAATGGGCGGTTGTTCCTCCGGTGGAAGTGACGGCTATGTTCATCACGGGGTAGTGTCTTCTAGATCCCTTTATCCCAATCAGTGAATTATTCCCTGGTGTATTGCCGTGACCAAACAGCAGTTGCCCCTTCTCGTCCCACGAAACCCAAAAAGGCACAAACTGGTCGCACTTCAGGAGAGCGAGTTCGTTTTTAGATATTCTCTCACATTTAAAGCAACTGTCCTGTACAATCAGGAATTTGTTTTTGTTTGATCCAATCAACAGAAGGAAGTAGCTGCCGTACGTATTGGAGATGGCGATGACGTTGGAGAAGACGATGACACTGTCACCACATGCTTTGAGACGGAAAGTCAAGTGATACTGCCCAACAAACATGACACCCTTCTCAATGATGTTGATAAATTTGCCGTTTCCGTTGGTGATCACGTGAGCTACTTCTGTAAAGATGAAGCAGTTACTAGGCCCTGAACATGTACAACAGAAGAGAACATACCCCGTATACATACAGTCCCCATGAAATCTTTTAACTCAGTAAATCATCGAGACCTATCTTACCTTACACATTAACGTCGGTTGAGACCATCCTATTATTTTCAGTGTACCCTCTAACACGAAAGGTACATTTCTTATGTTCCCCTCTAGAATTGCCGATCTGTTGGCATTACACTTGCAGCATACCAACTGCAATTTTGTATCTCGAATTAATGATATAAGACGCCATTCTCCGGATAATTACGATATTTTCCGAATGAAATAGATCTAGGGGGGATAACTCTAAGTTTGTTTTCTATCGTCCGCTGTAAATACCTAACTGTGGTATTCTTACCGATTCGGACCAAATCATGCATACATAAGACATACCTGCCCTATTATAAGGTGTGTGGTAAGATAAAGTCGTTTTTCACCAGTTCCTCTGGCGCTCACTCAATGTTCGATTGCATGCATAACATAAACACACATAGAGGGCACATCAACCACATCACCCTCGAAACCAGTGGACAACTTAAAATGAAACATTCGGGCCTAAACAGAATCTCATCATGGTCTTCTACAGGGACTCCCTTGTCTCGATGCACGGATAACAAGGAGGGTGTCTATGGACTCGCTTGAACGAAGTTTTACTTGCAATGAAAGCAATGAAGTGGGACCTTATCAACGTCTCTAATATCTTATAATTTTACAAAGAATGCTTTCAAAGATACACTAGGGAATACTTCCGTAGACAAAACAAACTGTGAGTGACACCGTGACTTAGTGACAAATCGCAACAGAGTTCGCCGAAATCCTCTAGATCTTATACAGACTTTGTCACACATGTTAAGTCACTTCCTTAGGTTTTATTATGCAAGTACTGGTGTGTAAGTGTCCACATTAACAAGCTGAACCTTCCATGGAATTTCTTTGTTTCAGTTTTTAACAGCACACATTGACCATATCATATATTGATGAATGCTGTAAACAGCTAAATGTATCCGGTAAAGTAATCGTCTAAACTGTAACAAACGAAAATTATAGGAAAAAAAATCAAGATATGTTAAGGGGCGTGGCTACTTCCTGTTTCTCTCTCCGTGACGACAAAACTTCTTTAGATGATACATGAACCTCACCACTGTGTCATATGTGTGTCAACCTCGAACAATCTCACCACTGTGTCACATGTGTGTCAACCTCGAACAACCTCACCACTGTGTCACATGTGTGTCAATCTCAGACAACCTCACCACTGTGTCACATATGTGTCAACCTCGAACAACCTCACCACTGTGTCACATGTGTGTCAACCTCGGACAACCTCACCACTGTGTCACATGTGTGTCAATCTCAGACAACCTCACCACTGTGTCCAGTAGTATTCCGACACCCTTACAAACTCCAATAGTTGTAACATATCGATAGACCAACACGTCCTCCATGGTCAGTTACGTCAGTACTCCCTGGACTCACTACTTTCACCCACGACTTTGCTATTTTGGTTTCGAAAAACACATAGGTATGATTTCATTTATTGTTCAAAATTATTATATAACATAAGTATGCATTAAGCTAACAAAATTTAAATCATGTGGATGTTGAAGACGGTTGGGTCCATCGCGTGGTCTGGACCCACAGAAAATGCCCGGATTTCGTAATGATGGTATCAAACTTGCACGAGCGTGTCATTTCATTTGTTATTCATGCTAAATAGATATTTTGTGAAAAAAATTACCAGTTTCGCTCGCTTAACAGACGAAATCTTAAACGGTTGCGAATCCGGCCGCGCATGAATACTGACATATTGACACCATCAATTTAAAAAAACAATCGTGAAGAACGCGGCCCTTACGTTTCATTATAGATCCTGGTGTCGTGATCAGGCAAACTATATACATGGAGCTTTATTAGCGTTGACATCCGGTATTTCCTGTTCGAGTAATGTGTTCATGCAATACTGCAAAAAGTAGGAATTC
This sequence comes from Haliotis rufescens, assembly GCF_023055435.1. NCBI lineage: Eukaryota > Metazoa > Mollusca > Gastropoda > Lepetellida > Haliotidae > Haliotis > Haliotis rufescens. The sequence goes on from NW_025964013.1 coordinate 5,829,109, forward strand.
ATAAACCCTTTCAGAACAGTGTCACAAAATATGCTTCGAAAGCATTGAGTCACCAACCAAAGACAAATTAGGTACTTGTATCGGGTTTCACTTCACCACGCTGAATTTGACATCAATATCTACCTCGGCCTAGAGAAGACTAGACCTATCTGTATCCTAGGCAATACGATACAGATCGATTGTATTGTCATTATTAAGGCCTGCATTAGATCTATATCGAGGTATGTCTTACATATATACTCTACAAAAAGGAAACGCACAGGTAGATTTTTAGTAAATTGTTTGTACCTAATAAAGTCGCTATATTTAATTTAATATCATAGATACAAATATGAAACTTTGGAGCTCGATAGTCACATGTTGTCGTTGTACAAAGGCACTGAAAACTGTTCATTGTCATGTCACATAAGACCACAAGGTGGCGCTGAACTCTGCGCTCAGTATCTCATGTGACTGTCCTGGGCAGCAATCACCATCTCCTCGGCACTGACTGGATAAGTGTACGAATTCTGTCCTGCGGAATTCTGCGCCATTCTGCTTGTAACGTGTTGGCCAGTTGTGTGAGAGTCTGCGGCGTGTTCTGACGTTGACGTACACGTCGATCGAGTTCATCCCAGAGGTATTCGATTGAGTTGAGATCTGGAGATCTCGACGGCCAGGTCAAGTCGTTGATGTTGGCATTATGAAGGTAGTCTACCGTGACACGAGCTGTGTGCGGTGGAGCGTTGTCCTGTTGAAACAGCTCCCTCTGGCGGTCAATGATTGGAAGAAGGTGAGGTTGAAGAATGTAGCGATTTGCTGTCAAATTTTCCTGAACTACGACCAAGTCAGATCTCGTGGTGTAGGATATGTCCCCCCACACTGTGATACTACCGCCACCGAAATTGTCGAATCCACGTACACAATGTGGGGCAAAACGCTCATTTCGACGACGATAAACACGTTGTCTTTCATCTCGCCGGTGAAGAAGAAATCGCGAATCATCGCTAAACCACACTCTCCAGTTTCTCAAATTCCAAGGCTGTAAGGTATGGCACCAACGCAAGCGTCGCTGTCGATGGATCTGTTGCAAAACAAGGACGATAACTGGTCTTCTGGGTCGGATTCCAGCCTCGCGATGATGGTTCCTGACAGTCTGGTCCGATATCCTCCTCAAACCAGGGATGCTGCGGTCTCCGTAGCTGTGGCATTGCGATGACGTAGGTGGAACAGTCGAATGTAGCGATCCTGTGCAGGGGTGGTAACTCTTGGTCTGCCAGTTCTCGGACGGTCTGCAGTGGAATTGAACTGTGTGTATCGGTCCCAAATACGGCAAATGATGCTGTGGTGGACGTTGAAGTGGCGTGCAACAGAAGACTGCGAGTCCCCTCTTTGGATATGTCCTATGGCGATGTTCCGATCGGCAGCGCTTAGTCTCGGCATTTTCGAACTTGAAAAATGTTGACAACTGAATAACATATTATTGGCTTATGCTTGCCTTTTTATAGCCGCAACCACGAGTTACGAATACCACAACTTGCACGTGCATTTTGCTTTACTGTTTTCCTCCATGACATTTTTGAACAAGTGTGAAAACAATGCCGTTTAAGACATTGTAAATCGACAATGGCTGCGTTTTGACGCACCGTTTTTCGAATATCAGGCCACCAACATTTTCCAATAACATAAATTTATATCCAATTTATATCCCGGATTTTTTTGTGTAGTCAGGTTCAATGACTGTACTACCTGTGCGTTTCTTTTTAGAAGAGTGTATATTTGTCCGAATGCATTGCGAATTTTTAAATGTGTTTCGCGCTTGTTTGGTTTTATACAGTAAAGTATAAATATTGCATGAATTTCGGTTATGATGAATTAAAAAACAAGGATGACCTCTCACAAGCGACGTCACTGTTTTCCAATCCAATCCAATCAAACCGAATGAAAAGAAATCACCTCAGTTTCTACGACACAATAAAGAGTTCACCTTTTATGAAGTACTGCAAATCTGTTGAGAGGTGATGATAATTTATGACGTTTCATTTGACATTGCTGCAATGCTAAACGTTACAGAAATGAATATTGCACAAACATAAAATTCCCCAACACATCTAAGGGTTATTTTGTGACCTAGTTGAGTATAATATGCTTTATATTAAAGGGAATTATAAAATAGAATTGCTTCGGTAATTTTTGAAAGTGTGTAATAACACTTAGTAAATCGACCAGACGGTGATAAGGAACGTGATAGCCTCTATATAACACGGTGTGGGTATTGTGATGGGGAAATGTTAGGAAGAGTAGATAATAGTGTTTGAGAAATACCTAGTGTCATCACTGATTTTCAGTGATCCATTCATATAATTTTCACTTCTATTTTGCCTTTCGTACCCATTGGATTTTGGGGAGTGGGAATTATTCTCTGGCTTTAGACCGCCTCCGTGGTCTTGTGGTAGAGCGTCCGCCCGGAGAGCGGAAGGTCCAGCGTTCGATCCCGGGCCGCGTCATACAAAAAGACGTTAAAAGATTGTACTTGTTGTTACCCTGTCTGGCGCTCGGCATTAAGGGGCTAAAACAAGGACTGGTCGGCTCGGAGTCAGTATACTGTGTCTGAGTGGGGTATTCATGTTAAACTGCGGCATGGTATCTCAGTGAGCTAGCACTATAAATCGGCATCAGTCCGGACTAGTACAAGCAGCCACACACACACATACACGTGCATGCACGTCGCTATATAAGTGCAATAATCTTGGACGCGACGTTAAACCCAATTTCACCTCACCTCACCATCTCTGGCTTTAACGTCTTATATTTACTGGAGAAATATTGAATCGACTTGATATTGTGTTTCAGAAATATTAGCACGGGTTGGTGATGGCACATGAGGTAATGGGAACAATAGCCAAAGGTTAAGTAAATCATGTGGGTGTATATACTCACCATCAGCTGTACAAAGACAAGCGAGCGTTATCCAAACAGTGAGCTGTACAAGTAGTCGACAGTTGAATCTACAGAAGGACATAGTAACAATCTTCAGTCTTATGTCTATGAAACATGCTGTATCTTCATAATGATAATAATATAATGGCTAGAAGCAAATTATTGAAAATACGTATACTTCATAAATGTTTTTTACTGATGCATGTTACACCGTGATATTAATTTCATGTTAGCAGGAAGCAGGACAGCCAAGCAAAGCAACTAATGTGCGTCCATTCTTAACAAAGTTATCATAACTGCGTATGTGGTATTGCAAACGCGTGTCAAGAATAGGTGAGATATTATAGACGTGAGTATCGTTACTCAGACAGTGAGATTGTTCGATAGCCGGTGATACTTTCTTCTGGGTAGATGCTATCTTTTTTCAGAATGTGGCACTAACGCTTCAAGGATCCCAGCCCCTCACCCTAAAATATCAAATGGTCTCTACCCGATGTGTTCATGTGAGAGTCAATTCTCAGTGGCATATTTTGCCCCACACTACCGCATGCCCTGCAATAAAAACTAAGAAGCGTGAGTGATTAAACCAGCCTCTCCTGTATTGAATACGTAATAGAACTTCTCGCCATTTCCCATTTAGCTTGCGAGAGTGTCCTTTACGGTATTCCATGGTGCTGTATATGGGCGATTCTCGCATGTATGTCCGGATATAACAGTGGATACACACTATATCCATCACGATAACAGAATGTATGGCGGTTATCCTTAAGTATATACTATCTATCTATCCCTCAAACCCGGCTACCTATTCACGTATATCTAGAATCATAGTAAGATGGTTACCTCTCCATTGTTGGACTTGGAGGAGCTCCTAGTCAATGCTTACACTGGTACGTTCGCGACGGGACGCTAGTGATGTGTGCGATGGCCATCCGTCACCAGCAACTGCCGAACAGCGTTGCTGGGCGTTGAAATACATATAGTTATTTCGCCCTTGAATAATTTATGTATTCATTTGTGGAATGTTTACTTTTAACATGTCAAATCGAGGTCATCTATTTAAATATCCAAGTATGCTATGAAAATTATCATCAATATGTATAATAACTGTGAGTGATCCTTTTTGCTCAACAGATCTGCAGCAATAATGAGCAATTAAGAAATGAGCAATAAATCTAGAAATTGTTTATGAAAATTAGGTTTACATCGCGTTCAAGATTATTATTTTGTGTGTGTGGGTGTCGGTGTGGGTGTGGGTGTCGGTGTGGCTGTTTGTACTAGTCCGGACTAATGCCGATTTTATAGTGCTAGCCCACTGAGATTAAATGCCGCACTTTTACATGAATACCCCACTCAGACACAGTATGCTGACTCCGAGCCGACCAGTCCTTATTTTAACACCGTAATGCCGAGCGCCAGACAGGGTAACAACAAGGACCATCTTTCAACGTATTTTGCTATGACGTGGCAGGGGATCGAACCCCACATCTTTCGCTCTCCGGGCGGACGCTCTACCTCTAGACCACGGAGGCGGTCTCACATGAAGGGAAATTTGCATAAAATGTAGAGGTAAGGTGGATGTGTTCGGTTTTCGTGAAACAATATCCTCATATCTGAACTCACCTTTGCAATATTCCAGCAATGTCACGGTGAGGGTACACTAGAAATGTGCTTCATACATTGTACCCATGTCGGGAAAAGAACCCAGGCCTCGGCGTGATGAGCGAACGCATTCACCACTAGGCCACCACAACGCCCCCTTCGTTTGTATGATGCAGGAAATACCCGTATGTGGACCCCGTGTCATCTGGAGTCACGGGCATCATATTCCAGTCTTACTCATTGAAGATTCCGGTTTGGAATTAGTCTTCAGCAACCATGCTTGTCGTAAGAGGACTAGCGGGATCGGGTGGTCGCTGACTTGGTTGATGCATGTGATCGTATACCAATGATCGATGCTCATAATGTCAATCACTGGATTGTCTGGTCCAGATTCGATTATTTCGATATTGCTGGAACATTGCTGAGGGGGCGTTAAACAATAAACAAACAACCATTTTCAACAACTCAGTTCTTGCAAGCGAAAGGGAGAGAAAACAGTAGGTGCGATAATTTACTTTTTAAAAATTCAAATGTCTCCGTAACTTTAAATTTGAAATTTCTATTGTGTCCCCAAGCAACATGTGCACCTCATCCATGTAGATCCATTTTTAAATCTCCCAATACGACATTCAAGCCTCACACTCACATAGTCACATAATAAATCATAACTACAGTGAACTGGGCCAAATAAATCATAACAACAGTGAAAAGTAAATATACCTTCACAACTTGGACGTTTTAATTAAATAATCTAACAGATCAACAGAAGTACTGAACATCTGGCGGTTCTATGGATATGCTAGAGCAAATTGATATCCTATGACGATTAGTCAGTCAGTCAGAGAGTTGGGTGAGTGTGAGTTACTGAGTTGGGTTTAACGCCGCTTTTAACATTATTCCAGTCATATCGCGGCGTGTCTGCTTAATGTGGGAAGAAAGCCCGAAATGATGCAGGTTTCAGACGTTTACCACTTCGGTGAAACCCACAAGCACGGGTATGGTGCTTACAAACCTAGAAACATAATTGGGGCGAACCGGGATTCGAGCCCACAATCAAAGGTTTCTGGCGTGCCCAAGGGACGCAACTCTGCACAGCGAATCGCGGCGCCGACGATGACTGGGCCACCCGTGCATCCCCATGCTGTTTAAGCGTTCAGTATTATGCATATTACAGGTATAAGTGTTATACATTATATAATTATTATAATATAATTGGGGCGGTCGGGTAGCCTAGTGGTTAAAGCGTTCACTCGTCACTCCGAAGACCCGGGTTCGATTCCCGACATGGGTACAATGTGTGAAGCCCATTTCTGGTGTCCCCCGCCGTGATATTGCTGAAATATTGCTGAAAACGGCGTAAAACCATACTCACTCACTATAATATATTTATAGAGTTGGGTTTACTCCACTTTGAACAGAATATAACGAACACCTGTCGTGTGTAAATAGTGAAAATGAATTAGAATACTATATAAAACGGGGTCTTAGTGGCATTAAGACTAAACCTTAGAACATCTTGACGACAGCGTTAGGGATTATTAAAACCAAAGGGAATGGATAACCAACTTCAGACAACATTGAACGATGCTCAAAATACTTTAGTGACATTTACAGTGTCTACTTATTTTTCACCCCGTGAATCTCCGGGTTACAACTGATCTTCAACAACCCACGTTGTCGTAAAAGGATTTTAGGGTTTATGTTCCCTCTCGTTTATTTCTTAAGTAAACACGATGGTGCTGATCGACATGCATGTATGTGACGTCACAGTTCACGTGACACGGATACATGTATACTGACACAATCATCTTCAGAGCTCGATTATCAGCTTCAGTGTCCTAATGAGAACGTAAACTGTGGACAAAAGCTAGTTTATTCAACATTTAATCAGGAAAGACGTCTCTAATTTCACAATTAACGGTGTTCACAATTTCAAACAGTAGAAAGTACGGCTTAGCACTAAGTACGATGTTTAGTGGGATAACGATTCAGGATGTTTCGGGGTGTCCCGTAACGCGGGTGTCCTGTAAAGTGGATGTCCGTAACTCGGGTGTCCCGTAAAGTGGATGTCCCATTACGTGGGTGTCCCGTAACGCGGGTGTCCCGTAAAGTGGATGTCCCGTAATGTGGGTGTCCCATAACGTGGGTGTCAAGTAACTCGGTGTCCAGTCAATTTGATGTCCCGTAACTCGGTGTCCCGTCACTTTGATGTCCCGTAACTCGGGTGTCCCGTAATTCGGGGTCCCGTCACTTTGATGTCCCGTAACTCGGTGTCCTGTCACTTTGATGTCCCATAACTCGGTGTCCCGTCACTTTGGTGTCCCGTAACTCGGTGTCCCGTCACTTTGATGTCCCGTAACTCGGTGTCCCGTCACTTTTGTGTCCCGTAACTCGGTGTCCCGTCACTTTGATGTCCCGTAACTCGGGTGTCCCATCACTTTGATGTCCCATAACTCGGTGTCCCGTAACTCGGGTGTCCCGTAACTCGGTGTCCCGTCACGTTGGTGTCCCGTAACTCGGTGTCCGCCCTGTAGTCTTTATGCACTATCACGACTGTAAGCATGATAACACCATCATCTATTTCACTGATATTACTTCATATAACTTTTTGATAGTAGGTTATACTGAATAATAGTGGTTATCCAAAGAGTTCCGTAACTTCCTGTTCAGCACACCTCTAAATGCCAATCAAAGATTTCATATTGCTGATTTACTATCTTAAATTTAGTCGGTTCTCAATACGTGCGTCTACTGCCGGTGTGACTGCAGGCGACCTGATTTGCCCAGTATAAACCTGCCAATATCTGCAAACATGGATGTGCTGTTTACGAGGAGGTCCATGCTACTCAGTTCACTGTATGGCTTAGGTACAGTATTGTGTATTGTCAGAGCCTCGTTCATCCAGTCAAAGTCGAAGCCCGGAGCCCCAGGTGAAAGGTGGTAGATGTTGTAGTCGCTAAGCCATGGTGGGTGACATCGGTACAGAAAACACAGCACCTGCAGATGTCGGTCAGCGAACAGAACATCCGGGTTCCGCTCATACGTCCGATACGTCATCAAGGCCGAATTAAAAATCCACTCATTGTCCCGGAAATCCTTGTACGTTTTGACAAGTTCCTTGATGAATTTTGAATGTTTTTTGGCCATGAACACCCCAATGTTGAACGTTTCTGGCCAGTATCCTGCTTGCAACCATTCGAACCCCATCATTGAATCATAGGCCAGTTCATCGTCGCTCATATAGTTCAACCAGTACACATCAGGATCTTGGTGGACCCCGCCATATTGATACAGGATGTACATCTTCACTATGTCGTTTGCATGCGCAGGTTGCTTTACAGCGTTCTTGAACACAAGCTCTGGCAGCTCCATGTAAATATACGTTACATTCTCCTCCGAGGTGATCTTGTCCCAATACTCTCCGTAGGGTTCGACGTTGCCGTGGAAAAAGACCTTCCCAAAGCCAGCAACGTATATAGCGCTTAACACACTCAGGTAGTGAGAGAAATCAAACTGCCGTTTACCATACCAGATGTAGTGAGACAGCCGAGGAGCGAGATCGGAATAGTTCTGTCTGGGTATTAGCTGATCTTCACGCCCGTAAGCTAAGTATCTAATCAGCCGGCCAAGCTCACTGTCCACCCCCCACACATACTTAGGGTAGAGGATATGTTCCAGCACGGGTACAATACAGACACACCCTCCCACCTTGCTCTGAAGGTCCCCCACTACGCAGCAATGGGGGGAACGGACGGTCGCATTGGTCAGGAACAACTCATTTCCCATCTGCAGCGAAATAACGCCATTCAAATCTTTAATGACATCTTTTGAATGAGATGCATTCGAAATGATGTGAAACAGATGTTCCTGGTCAGGTAGGAGAAGTAATTGTCGCTGTGGTTGGAGTCGGAACCATTCCTGCGTGACAATTGTTTCATCGCCCACGTAAACGCCGCCATGTTCCTGTAAATATGTCGTGACCCTCTGAAGCTTGGCCCCAGAGGAGTCCCTGCATGTGTGGTCAGCATCTAGTCTCTTCATCACCAGATAGGGGATAGTCTGAACATCTTTAAACCATGAGAAGTATTCGTGTGGGTCCGTGCGTGGTAGCGTGGTGTAATGAAACACTATTTTGTACGGGTTCATGTTTTTTACGACGCTCATCACACTAACATAATTCTCAAACATGAACACCTCGTCTTTGCACCAGAAGTAGTGGACTGTGGCTGCAGATCCTCGATCTTGTGGCGCCGTGTCGTGGGGAGTCACATCCCATCCCGGGAAGGCATCTTCCTCAAGCAGAAGCTGGTGGAGCAGGTGTTCCTCTGTCGTTGCTGTCGCCGGTGTAGGAGCAGGTGACAGTCCTCTACGAGACTTCGCACATGTGCCGTTACTTGGAAGTGTCCTGTCCCCCCACATAATACATGCCAGCGCCGTCAGGATCAGCACAAGCCCCACCCCGCCAACTGTGTGCCACTGGTGTTTCATGGCACTGAGGCAAGAGTTTATTATCTGAAATTAACATTCACAAAATATTAATAAAACATTATAATCGCATGCATCTAGTTCTCTTTCACCTGACTTGATTTTCATGTGTACGATGACCATGATATAATAAGAGGTGGGGTCAGGTGAAATGGGGTATAACTTCGCGTTCAAGATTATAGCACTTACATAACCACGTGTGTATATCTGTGTGCGTCCGTGCGTGTGTGCGTGCTTGTGTGGCTACTTGTACTAGTCCGGATTAATGCCGACTTTATAGTGCAAGCCCACTGAGATACCATGCCGCAGTTTAACATGAATACCCCACTTAGACACAGTATACTGACTCCGAGCCGCCCAGTCCTTGTTTTAACCCCGTAATGCCGAGCGCCAGACAGGGTAACAACAAGTACCATCTTTCAACGTATTTTGGTATGACGCGGCCGGGGATCAAACCACCAACCTTCCGCTCGGACGGACGCTCTTCCATAATAAGAGACCATACACAAATAGCATGAGACCATGAAGGTCACACCACGGACCTATATAACCAAGTCCGTGGTCACACCAGGCGGTGGCTTCCACTATCGACACAGCCAACATTTTGGAATTAAAGCTATACTACTCATTTTTTGTCAGGTTATGCTGAACTATTTCACCCTCTTATGAAACTTACTGTGGAGGGTTGCCGTTGGATCACTGCAGGGACGTTTCTGCCGAATCAAGTCGCTAGGACCACAACCCCAAATTGATTCTGCTCCCCTTCTTCGTGAGGTAGTCTGAAGGTGAGACGCGGCGGATGTTGGTACAGAACCATCTGTGTAACACCAGGTGTCATGGGCACAGGCACAGTGTGGCTTTCCAATTGCAGATTTCATCGATTAGATAACACAACTGGAATCTTTAATCAATCATCTCCCTTATCTGATGGCGGTCCGTCACGACACAGCCATGGTTGTCAAGGTTGGTCTTCCATGTGTTGCACTCTGCAGGACACAAACACAATAGGCATATGCAGTGCAGTGCAACCGTCAGCCAAACGAAAAGAAAAGATTTAGCATATACTTATTGTTTCGATCTGTCGTGACGCCATTACAGCTGACTCTTGATGCGATGTACGGTCATTACATACGCAAGCCCCGTCTCAAGTGAGAAACGTTCTGCACATATGCAAGCCTCGCGTCTAATGATATACCTCCAGTACATAAAGCCCCTTCTCAAGTGAGAAACGTTCTGCACATATGCAAGCCTCGCGTCTAATGATATACCTCCAGTACATAAAGCCCCTTCTCAAGTGAGAAACGTTCTGCACATATGCAAGCCTCGCGTCTAATGATATACCTCCAGTACATAAAGCCCCGTCTCAAGTGAGAAACGTTCTACACATATGCAAGCCTCGCGTCTAATGATATACCTTCAGTACATAAAGCCCCGTCTCAAGTGAGAAACGTTCTACACATAGGCAAGCCTCGCGTCTAATGATATACCTCCAGTACATAAAGCCCCGTCTCAAGTGAGAAACGTTCTACACATATGCAAGCCTCGCGTCTAATGATATACCTCCAGTACATAAAGCCCCGTCTCAAGTGAGAAACGTTCTACACATATGCAAGCCTCGCGTCTAATGATATACCTTCAGTACATAAAGCCCCTTCTCAAGTGAGAAACGTTCTACACATAGGCAAGCCTCGCGTCTAATGATATACCTCCAGTACATAAAGCCCCGTCTCAAGTGAGAAACGTTCTACACATATGCAAGCCTCGCGTCTAATGATATACCTCCAGTACATACGAAAGCCCCGTCTCAAGTGAGGAACGTTCTACACATATGCAAGCCTCGCGTCTAATGATATACCTTCAGTACATAAAGCCCCGTCTCAAGTGAGAAACGTTCTACACATATGCAAGCCTCGCGTCTAATGATATACCTCCAGTACATAAAGCCCCGTCTCAAGTGAGAAACGTTCTACACATATGCAAGCCTCGCGTCTAATGATATACCTCGAGTAAATACGAAAGCCCCGTATCAAGTGAGAAACGTTCTGTACATATGCAAGCCTCGCGTCTAATGATATACCTCCAGTACATACGCAAATAGAAGCGACAAAAAACATTTCCATGATCATAAGAAATCTCTACTTAAAGCAGAGTCCTGTGTATGTTTCCGATTATATCATAATCAAATAGGGATGATACCAGATGTCCGCGAAAAGGTGAGAGTATCCTGTCCGTCTCACCGGAGTTGTTTCCCCTGATAACTCTCGACTTCCGGTGCGCATACTCGAAACGAAATATGACAGTTGATAAATACGTGTCACTTGTTCAGGAGTAACAAACACTTTATTCTATACATCGACTTTTCAGGGGTCCCTTCATTGATCACCCGTATTGAGTTGATATATATACAAGCTCTTTTGTTTACAAAAGGTTGGAATAATGTAAACAACTAACTATATTATTACCATCCTGACTACAATTTTTGCTAGCAACAAATCAAAGTTCTCCATACCAATATCAGTCACTGGAGAAAAGGAAATTGCAAAAAAAATAGTGAAATACGGGAAAGAAGCCAACTTAGATTATCATTTCTACGTCATTTTAAATTATCTTAAGAAAATCCTTCTTATCAACATGATCCTGAAAGATACAAAATCATAAACCACTGAAATGTAACATTTAGTTTTCTTAATGAACCAAATACTAGTATATCGTAAATAATCTCTATCGTAATGGTGAAATTTACACAGCGTAATATGTCATATTTATTGGACCTAATAAAAATTATTTATGGATAACAGCTACTATACTTTACTGTAAGGCGACGTTTCGGTATAGATCCTTATACCGTTGTCAACCAGGATCTACACCGATACGTAAAAAGAGAAGTTGCAATCCGTAAATTGTGTCCACTTCGTCATCCGTCAACTTCTAAGAAATGCCTATCAAACAATTCGAGTTATAAATATTGTGGTAAAGAATGTAGTCAAGAATGTTTAGATACAGTGTCACAATCAGGGAAATGATATGTCTTTAGTTTTTAGTCTACCCATCATGGCTGATGGTAGAAACATATCTTCGAACATAATGGGCGCAGAACCATAATTAACTGTAAACAGGGAAATAAAATTTATGAAAACAAAAAAAGCCAAAATTAAAATAGTATCGTGTTGAGGGGCAAATAGGTGTCTCGGGTGCTGTGACTTTGTAGTTTCCACCTGTTTGTTTTTGTAATTAATAAGAGGAAGCTTGGTAGGGGACTCTGGATATCTTTTCAGAATGCGTTTTTGTAACATATACCACTAATGATAACAGGATATTGGAAATGATAATAAACTGCCATGTTGTCTGAGTGTAGATATGATTTGTGATCTTAATCATCGGATGTGAACATGTAGACAGGATCTCGTTGGTGTCTGTGATTTTCACAATTGCCAAATGGCCACCCTGTAGAGGTGTCTGGGGATACCAAGGTGAACAGTTTATTATTAGAGGCAGTTGGCAGTGGATGCGTGGGAACACAAATTAGATAGTTCGTCTTCGGGATTTTTAACCCTTTCCTTCTCTGTGTGAAGTAGCCGATCCAGTTCATGCATTTTATATCGAAGACGACCTGACGTGGCTAGAATCCGTGTTTATCTGTGACAAGTGACGATTGATTTAAATATTCATTGTATTATAGTTTGTCAAATTGTAAATAAAACTGTAGAATAGTTTATTTATATATTCAATGTGGGGCTATGTCTATGTGGGGAAATGTATTATGAAGAATGTATCATGTTTCCACGTTAACATGGAGGTTAAATACTAAGTTTAATAAACATTCATGTGTCATGTTTGTCTTCGCTGGACGTGATGAACATGTTGATAATTTCATATTCAGTCTTCTGTTTTCTATTGTGATGAGAGGTGCTCGCAAATTGCACAAATAACAACACGGTTAATGGAATGCCTTGTAACTGTAAATTCAGTCTTTATTCATTATCACTTATGAAAGATGCTTACAAAATTTAAATTGAACTGTTATACCATTGACTGACGCCATTCAGACTCAACAGTCAGGCGAAGGGTTTGCATACCACTGACAGACGCCATTCAGACTCAACGAGCCAGGCGAAGGGTTTGCATACCACTGACTGACGCCATTCAGACTCAACGAGTCAGGCGAAGGGTTTGCATACCACCGACTGACGCCATTCAGACTCAACGAGTCAAGGGAAGGGTTTGCATACCACTGACTGACGCCATTCAGACTTAACAGTCAGGCGAAGGGTTTGCATACCACTGACTGACGCCATTCAGACTCAACGAGTCAGGCGAAGGGTTTGCATACCACCGACTGACGCCATTCAGACTCAACGAGTCAGGCGAAGGGTTTGCATACCACTGACTGACGCCATTCAGACTTAACGAGTCAGGCGAAGGGTTTGCATACCACTGACTGACGCCATTCAGACTCAACAGTCAGGCGAAGGGTTTGCATACCACTGACTGACGCCATTCAGACTACACGAGTCAGGCGAAGGGTTTGCATACCACTGACTGACGCCATTCAGACTCAACAAGTCAGGCGAAGGGTTTGCATACCACTGACTGACGCCATTCAGTCTCAATAGTCAGGCGAAGGGTTTGCATACCAATGACTGACACCATTCTGACTCAACGAGTCAGGCGAAGGGTTTGCATACCACTGACTGACGCCATTCATACTACACGAGTCAGGCGAAGGATTTGCATACCACTGACTGACGCCATTCATACTGAACAGTCAGGCGAAGGATTTGCATACCACTGACTGACACCTTTCTGACTCAACGAGTCAGGCGAAGGGTTTGCATACCACTGACTGACGCCATTCAGTCTCAACGAGTCAGGCGAAGGGTTTGCATACCACTGACTGACGCCATTCAGACTTAACGAGTCAGGCGAAGGGGATCATTTGGATTTCATTTGTTAATGCTTTGAAAACTATTTATCGATGATTTGGACAAAATAATGTAAGCGCCGGAGAATAAGCAGTCTCGATTATCTCCCGAAACCGATTCCATTGGGTGTAAAAGGCAAAATAGGTCTGTAAAATCTATGACTGAATCTCTGAAAATCATTGATGACACCAGGTGTTCACGAAAATGGTAAGCATGTCCTGCCCGACCGGCAGCACCCACCACTCACACAATTAGCATGAAAAAGTAAGTGCTTGTTTGTTTGTTGTCTAACGCCGCACAAGTAATATATATGGATTAAATAGGAATATAACAAAATCAAGCAAATGCACCTTTTGATGTGATTTATTCATGAAAAGCGCACAATATTACATAACATAATTTGCAGAGCAGCGTCATAATAAAGGGGTTTGATTAAAAGGTATGATACATTGCAGCCATCACGATTCAACAAATTCAAAATATGAATCCTCAGAAATATGCCGTTAACATGCCCTTGAACACGTAAATGTCCTCACAAGTGATATACATGTACATGCAAAACATACTTAGACATAGTAGCCGTGTAGACTTTTGGTAATTATTTTTTCTTTTATGTGTAATAATCTCCAATGATATTTATTATCCTGCTCTCAGCAAAGCTATCGGGCGTTACCAAAAAAGGTAAAAATAAATGAACATAACATTTCTAGAAGTTATTTTGAGACGTTCGAGACTCACTTAAACCAGGTACCACACAACTATATATCACGGGTTTATAACATGTGTCCCGTGTACGCTATGTGTCGCTAGTGAGGAGGGATCAGAACGGGGAAGTTGGCAGTCCTGAACAGCTTCATCCAAGCTTTAAAAATATATTATTTGTTATCTGGTTAGATAAAAGTAATGACATTATGTATGTAACAGCTGATGATAACCACACAGACATAATGTCTAAATATCACTCAGGGCCCACATTACATGAGGAATGAATGAGGAAATAGAAACCAGGGCCCCGTTCCTCAAAGCGATCTTAGCAATAAGGTGATCGTAAGCCCCATACTTTAAGTGAAGGATAAAACACGTTCCGAGGTTTTCAACCAAAACCGAGGATAAGTGTTTTATCTGACTTATAAACCGAAAAAAAGAAACTTAAATCAACATTTATCAACATTTTTATGTTTCGAACATATTTTCCATGAACCTTAGGAAACGCGCGTAAAATATCTGTTGCTGGCGTACGGATCTTGAAAAGGACATTCTAAAAACCAGTGAGGCTTATCAACACCTCTGTAGCCTCGTGGTACACTCACTGGGCTGCAGATATGAAGGTTGCGAGTTCGATCCTCGGGAATATAAAGAAAACATTTGCCATTTGATTTTACTTTTCATTACATGTTACAATTTGAACGGAAGTTATATTAATAAAATACCCAGGACATTATATAAAATCCCTGGGATATTATATAAAGAGGGAGTGAGTGAGTGTGTCATGGAAGGAGGGAGGGGAGGAGAGATGAGTGAGTAGGTGGGTGGGTGGGTGGGGCAGGGAGGGAGCGAGTGAATGAGAGACAAGCCTCAATGTTGTTTATGCCTATGTCACATCGATTGAATGCATTATTGAAAATGGACGACAATGAAAAGTGCAAAATTGAAGGTGATGGAAAATACTAGCCAAAACACACGCCTGAACGCAACCAGTGGTTTAGCCCATGCACGTCACATGACAAGAAACAGGGAATTTGGGTATAAAATGGTTCAAAAGAGATACAACTGTATTGCGCTCTTGGAAGTTGAAAATGCGACGTTTTATCTCTAATTATCTGCGTGACCCCTCAGTAATGTTACCCGACTGACAAAGAGATTTTAGTGAATTGCAAGGAGCTCGTCCACCTCTACGGATTATGTACCGATTTCCTGGGAGAAAGGCCCCTGTGCCGAGGACGTCAAGGTGCTAATGCTATCCTATGTTGACTGCCTCGTGGTGTTACGTACGTCAAGTTGTCCAAAACAAGCGTCAGATTTTCCCAGCTTTTTTGAGGATATTCCTCCCGATGGAAGCATACATCCCAGTCGACGCCATGAGTGTCGCCTGACTCGTGTATTCTGGATAAGGTTTGGGGAAGGTGAGATGAACCGACAACGTCTCTACGTTCCACTCTATGAAGAAATACAGTGCATCGTCGTTCATGTAATATTCGTTGTAATCTTTGAACCATGGCGGGTGACATTTGTGTTTGTAGCACAACACCTGGAGTTGTCTGTCAGCATGCAGGACGTGAGGGAAACGTTCGTACACCCTGTACGGCAGGCACCCTGAGTTGTAGATCCAGTGCTTGTCGCGGTAGTCCTTCATTGTCAACAAGAATTCGTGAACGAACTTGGAATGCTTCTTGGCTATGAATACTCCGATGTTGAAAGTTTCTGGCCATCCGTCGGCCTTGACCCACTCAAACCCCATCACAGAATCATAGGCAAGATGAGAGTCCTCAATAGGCTTTGTCCATAATACATCCGGGTCCTGGTTCACTCCGCCATATTTGTTTAGAATGTACAGTTTCACAACGTCGTTGGCGTGAGCTTTATTCTGCACGACGTTACCGAACACAAATTCAGGCAGTTCCATAAACACGAACGTCACATTCTCCTCCCTCTTCAGCGTCTCCCAGAATTCCCCCAATGGTTCGCAGTCTCCGTGGAAGTACACGTGATATAGGCGTGCGACGTAGAGAGCACTGAGGACGCTGAGATAATGGGCGTACGTGAGGGTTCTCTTCCCGAACCATATATAATGAGAAATCCTGGGCGCCAGAACTTTGAAGTCTTGTTGTAAATGTATAACATCGGATTTACCATAGAATAGAAGACGGGCAAGCTTTCCAAAATTGATATCGATGTACCAAATATCTTTAGGTCTAACCGGCAAATTGACAGTAACCGCTAAACAACGCTCCACCGATACTTCATAGTCATACATGGAACAGGCCCTCATATCACTGTGGCTGAAGGTCAGTGACTCGTTAACTGTGGTGGCGTTAGTGCCGGGAACGACACCAATAAAACCATCCAAGCATTTATCTAAATATTCATTTTTAATTATCTTTTCGTTTTTATTGGCAGTACGAAATGAAAACAATAATTGCATCTGCTTAGCCTGGGTGGGAAACTGTCTGAACACGGTGTTTTCCCCAACGTAAAGGCCGCCATGCTGTAGCAGATACTGCTGCACTGTGTGGAGCTTGTCCTTGGCGCTGTTTCTGCATGAGGTGTCGGTGCTCATCTCGTCCAGCACGAGATAAGGGATGGTGGCGACGAGATCACGGAACCAGGAGTTGTACTCAAGTGGATCCAGCACCGGATAGTCGGTGTAGTGGAACACGATCTTCAGGGGCTTCACCATCTTCACAACACTAAGGATGCTTAAATAATTGTGAAACTCAAACATCTTCCGCGCGCACCAAAAGTAATGAACTGTTTTTGAGTTGACGTTGGGAACGGGATACAGCTCTACGAGATCAGTGTGAACGTTCGTGCTTGTAGGTGGAATGTCAGCAGATGCACACACCCTGACGCCGGGGTTCCTGTAGACGACGTATATGAAGCACAGCGACGTCACTGCCAACACAGCGGACGCCAGAAGGAACACCACTTTACCTCTTTTCTCCGACACCATCTTGACTTGATCTGAAAAAAAAGTTTCCTATTTTTAAAAGACTAGAATTTAAGGAATAATAAATGAATGAATAAATGAATGAATGAATAAATGAATGAATGAATAAATGAATGAATGAATGAATGAATGAATGAATGAATGAATGAACTCCAGATAAATCCGAAGATTCTCAGAAACACCAAGATTATTTAATTAAATAACAAAAAAACACAAAATGAAACGTATATATATGTCCCGCATATTTAAAGGCTCTAAACAGTGAGAAAGATATATATAATAATATGTATACTTTGAAAATTCTTTAAAAGTGAAATGCCATGTTATTTCATCAATGTCATTGTTATCTGCACCGAGAAAGAATGCTAACATTCCGCCTACAGGCACAATGCGACTACATTCGGCCTACAGAAATGTCCTCGTGGGGATTGCTGGTTAGAATAGGTACCGAAAAACCTTTGACCAAATGGATCGGGTGGTCAAGCTCGGTGATTGGTTGACTGCGTACCCCGATGGCGTGAATCATTGTTTACAATATCGATCGTTTATTTACAAGCCGCTGGAATATTGCTGAGTGTGGCGTTAATGAATACGTTTATGACATCATAGCAAACGTCCAGAGTTACAACATGTTAGAGGCCGCCTCCACGGCCATGATGATCAAACCTAATACCAATGCACATGTTTTGTCTGCAACTGACCCATGCCGCCTCATGTAGCGCTCCTCCCGTCCTATGTTCGTGTGGCCAGCATCGAGCCCTGTAGCGTGTGACTGACTGTGCCCGGTTGCTCCAGTATCGCATCTACTACAAGGTGGAACAGCTGCTGGCTACAGATGTAGACACAAGGACGCCATCGGAGCAGTCATCTCCACTCCAAACAGGTGTACGTCTCAATTAAAAGTATGAAATCAAATATAAATTCCATCTCGCGTTCATATCAAAGGATTGGGCCCAGATAAGTGTCACACGTGTTTTCATACGGTCTCGACTAACAACAGAGGGAGTCTCACAAGAACTGCATGGCAGTCTGGATAATACAGGCTTTTTCTAAAGTTTGATTCAACATAAGCCGGGTATGTTTCCTATACTATAATGCTGGTTTTATTAATAATTGTTACCTATCGTAGATGTATTGTACCTGAGCCTGTAGTACAACCAGAACAGCTGGTCCACTGAGAAGACCATTGAGGACCCCCAAGGTGTGTTCAGATCATGTTGAAGGGCTGAATGTCCCTTAAGGGGGGGGGGGGGGGGGTCCCTTTGTGACGCAGTATTGGGGTGGGGGGGGGTCCCTTTGTGACGCAGTATTGGGGGGGGGGGGGGGGGGGGGGCCTTGTGACTTGTTCGAAAACTGCGTTTATCTGTGTAACCGAGCTATATCTATGAGGAGCAACTTATTATTAGCAACTCGATTATTTACAGACCGCCATCATATAGCTGTAATATTGCTAAGTGCGGTGTTAAACAACAAAACAACAACTTGACACTTATACCGTCGTCCAATATATGACGTCTTCAGATTGCGAGCGCATATTCGAATCACCAGAAATGTCGTCCTGATAGAAACATGTTTTATCGTGAAATAAACCATGCTTCTTCCTTCATTGTTCTTAGCGATTTATCGCGTAGCTGTCTTATATGACGCATTATTGAGGTATGTCATGGGTGTTCATACTTTATAACGCATTATTGAGGTATGTCATGGGTGTTCATACTACTATAACACAGTATTGAGGTATGTCGTGGGTGTTCATACTTTATAACAGAGTATTGAGGTATACCATGGGTGTTCATACTTTAGAACGCATTATTGAGGTATGTCATGGAAGTTCATACTTTATAACGCATTATTGAGGTATGTCATGGGTGTTCATACTTTAAAACGCATTATTGAGGTATGTCATGGGTGTTCATACTTTACAACGCATTATTGAGGTATATCATGGGTGTTCATACTTTATAACGCATTATTGAGGTATGTCATGGGTGTTCATACTTTATAACGCATTATTGAGGTATGTCATGGGTGTTCATACTTTACAACGCATTATTGAGGTATGTCATGGGTGTTCATACTTTATAACGTAGTATTGAGGTCCGTCATTCATATGTGTTCCTGGAATGGGATTGGCTACTTCAGACCCCATTGTAACGCACTATCCTTCGTGTGTTTCAGAGATGAGCCTGTCACTGAAGGTGACAATGCTGACGCTGTTGTCGTGTGCTAACGCGTCTGTGGTAGTTCTCACGCACTATGTACGCACACGTAAGGGCGCCATGTTTTCAGCCTCGTCCGCTGTTCTGATGGCGGAACTACTGAAGGTCGGGGCCTGTCTACTGGCCATGTTCATACGACGTCCGTCCACCTGGCTGTCTAACGTCTACTCTATCACACTTGGAGGGCTCCAGGAATGGGCTCGGGTGGCCGTCCCCGCCATGCTGTACGCCGTCCAGAATAATCTGGTCTTCTTTGCATTGTCAAATCTCAACTCAGTCGTATTCCAGGTAGGAAATTTAAGAATCATCTTGACGTATGTAACTAACATAGCACGCAGTTTGCAGCCTTTGGTTTGGATTGTTAAACTGAGCATTCGCTTTTATTCAAATTTTGTCACTATCATAATTGCAGTACAGAAAGTACTTCGACGCAACTGCTTTTTTCAAAAGCTGTGGAGGCATGGGTGGCCCAGTCGTCTAAGGCGCCACAATTCGCCGTGCAGAGTTGCGTCCTATGATCCTGGGTTCGCCCCGATTGTTTCTATGTTTGTCAGCACGGTAATCGTCTAAGACATGCATCACTTCGGGCTTTCCTCCCACGTCAAGCTGACATGCCGTTATATAACTGGAATACTGTTCAAAGCGGTGTAAAACCCAACTTTCTCACTCACTCAAAACCTGTGATTAAAGGTCTAGGAAGGGGGAAATGCAGTTTTAAAAATTACCCCCGGGTATATGTGTGTGGTATGTGCTCCTGGACACCCCACCCCCACCCCCACCCCCACTTTGATCCGCCTATGAATTATATTAATGGAGCACTGAATATCTTTAACGAGATCGAGTTTAGTATTCTCTATGATCAAGGCCGTAGTTATCTTTTTTTGACAGGGGGGGGGGGGGGCAAATAAGATTTTTCATTTCTTATTCAAGTTTCCTTTCACAAGGAAAAATGTTTTCTATAAAAAATCCAGGGGGGCAACTGCCCTCCCTGCCCCTCCGGCTGGCTACGGCACTGATGATACTATATACGTTAGTTTCACAGATTACTATAAACTCTCTTAGTTTGAACCGTATGCACGGTTTGTACCTCTGCTGTACGTTAACAGGTAACTTATCAACTGAAGATACTGACAACGGCTCTTTTCTCGGTGCTCCTACTCCAGAAGACGCTCACCGTCACCCAATGGCTATCTCTCATGCTGCTGTTTGCTGGGGTGGCAGTAACACAGATCAAGGGAGATCACTCCGGGCACACTCCCACAGCTCACCACGCAGAATCCATGGCACTAGCAGCAGTGATAGGTGCAAGCATTTTGTCTGGATTTGCAAGTGTCTACTTTGAGAAGATTCTCAAGGGGGGTGGTCAGTCTATCTGGGAGAGGAACATACAGCTTGGCATCCCCGGGGCATTGTGTGCAACGGTCACCCTGCTTGTTAAGGATAGCCAGTACCTCATGGACAGAGGCTTCTTCTATGGCTATGACTGTTGGGTGTGGCTGGCTATTCTTCTCCAGTCGCTTGGAGGGCTTCTGGTAGCTTTTGTTGTCAAGGTCATGGACAATATTTTGAAGACGTTTGCGATGGCTTTAGCCATACTGTTGTCTTGTGCCGCTTCCTTCTTCTTGTTTCACACGGGTATCACTATTCAAACATTGGTCGGAGCGCATCTGGTCATAATCGCAATGTTTTTGTACGGTTGTGATACGGCTAGATTTGCTTCTACTCGCCACATAGTCATACAGGCATATAGCAGAGAACTTGAAATCAATACAAGCTACAACGACAGACATACCGACAGCTTGGACACTTCAGACAAAGTAGGTCATAAAAAACATACGGAAAGCAGACTATTTTGTGTAAGCAATAGCGACGAATAGACTTAGAAGACAAACCTCCGTTAATGTGAACGACAAAAATAAAAATATATATTATTTTTTCACAAAATTATTTTTATATAAATGTATACGGCATCACAACAGACGGACCTTTAGCAGAGAAACGTCCGGCAATATATACCATGACCACAGACGGACTTGTGAGTTGAAAACTTCGGACAAGAGGACAGACAATGGTATAACCGATTATTTACAGCGTTTTCTAGGGTACATATTGATTTGTTTATACACTACTAGGTACACGGCAAACGTTTTGAGCTGTATATTTCTTCATTAAGAAGATCTAACCAGTGACATTATGCACATTATGATGACCTGGGTTGGATTGTGGATATTGGGGTCATACGGTACGAATTGATGTGAGTAAATGGTCTTGCAGTGTTCTGAATTATTGGTACAATCTTTTTGAAAACAGCGGAAAAGTACACAATGTGCAATAAGTAATAATTTGGTAACTTGCATGCTGATATCATAAGGGGATATTACTTGTTTATACTGTTTGTTTTATTTACATAATTAAGGAATTTGCAGAGATACTGTATCCTCAACACGCTTGTTTTTTACAAGTTTTCGAAGTGTAAATGAAGGCTATTTGGTATTAACACGAACATTTCGTTGTTAGAGATGAGCTTTCAGCTTAATCAATAGATTTACAAAGTTGACATCGGTGGTCTTCCCGGGAACTTTGAAATGACAAGATATTTTCTTTCATTCCTTATAATAAGATCATTTGGATCTTGCTTCAATCCGCGAGGGTTTAAAGTTTGATGAGAATAATTTAAAAAATTCCAAGAAACAAAAGATGGGATCAAAGATGACGTAGACAAGGAGACGAAATCTAAAGGTCTTTAAAAATACAAAAATATTCAAAGAAAATGGTCCCTTATGTTTTGCAATGGACCGTATGTTTCCACAGTTTATTAGTTATATTTGATCGATATTCCCATCTTATCAATGCAGTATCAGAGTGCTATAAGGTTAACTACACATTCCCATTTTTTCATCGAATGTATGAATACATCTATACAAGTAAGAAAAATTGAGTGAGTTGGGTATAACGCCGCTTTTAACAGTATTACAGTTATATCAAGGCGTTTCAGCTTAATGTGGGAGGAAAGCCCGAAGTGATGCAGGTCGCAAAGGTTAACCACTTGTTGAAACCCACGATCACTGGTATGGTACTGACAAACCTAGAAACATAATCAGGGCGAACCGGGATTCGAACCCACGATCATAGGTTTCTGGCGTGCCAAACGTACGCAACTCAGCACAGTGAATTGGACGACTGGGCCACCCGTGCCCCCTGTACGCAATATACATTTGTGCAGATTTGCTCGTGACCACAGGATATGTACACCACACTGTTCAATGGACATAACATCGACACATGGTCTGCTCAGGAGATAGACTACGGTATTGTCAGTGTTCAATGCAATTTCCAATGCTAATATGGAGGTATTCGTGCCACATGACACCTAAACAATGTGTGGAATGGTCATTCCATGCCAGACATCCACAGCATCAACGACGGCCTTAACTATTTCTTTACAAAAGTTGTACATAGACAAATATGTCTATTTTAATATTGTAGTATTGAATAATTCCCTATGGCGTCGCTCAATATACGCTTAGTCTGTTTTAATATAATTTGAAACAGAACACTTTCAATATGTCAGTATTGTATTCAATCCCACACCGTATTGTACACAAGGTTTCAACATTTTACAAGAATACAGCGGTTGTCTGTATCCAGTGAGCCCCAAACATTGGTGACAATATATAATCTATTGAAAACCACTACACGCAACATGGGCATTCAGCAGACACATGGAAACTTGCAGGAGTGGCATGATAGGCGAGTAGTGTTAAACCAATGAGGTTCCATTTGAGACCCGTGAAGATCCGGGGTAGAATAGGTCTTCAGCAACCCATGCTTGCCGTAAGAGGCGACTATGCTTGTCGTTAGGGGTGACTAACGGGATCGGGTGGTCAGGCTCGCTGACTTTGTTGATGCATGTCATCGTATCCAAATTGCGTGGATCGATGCTCATGGTGTCAATCACTGGATTGTCTGGTCCAGACTCGATTATTTACAGACGACCGTCATATAGCTTGAATATTGCTGAGTGCGGCGTTAAACAACAAACAAACAACAAGGTTCTATTTGAATGGCGTGCGGGTGAGACTGGAGTGGGTTTACTGTATTATTTATTGGGATAAGCATACATCAGTATGCTGGTCACAAAGCTGGGTGCTGTGTATATACACATTTAGTAACATATTGTGATGGCCATCACGAAGATTGTATATATTATCGTATCTTAATTGTAAAAATTAAGATATGAAAACTTGTAAATAAATGGAAACCAAGAAATATTTCTCAGTTATATTTTATGGTTATATGACAGTG
This sequence comes from Haliotis rufescens, assembly GCF_023055435.1. Classification (NCBI taxonomy): domain Eukaryota; kingdom Metazoa; phylum Mollusca; class Gastropoda; order Lepetellida; family Haliotidae; genus Haliotis; species Haliotis rufescens. The sequence goes on from NW_025964013.1 coordinate 5,853,228, forward strand.
CACGAATTATAATTATGCCAGTATAGTATTGGCAACCTCGTTGCCACGTAGGTTTGAAACCTGTTTTGGTGAGAAATCTTCTCCGAGGATCATAGCAGACTGTTATTGAGCTTCATAACCTACTGTTACTCGTCAAATAATCATATGTCAGTGGCATCGTGTTACACATATTGTTTCGGATATGTCGGTACCTCAATAACAGCAATATTGTCAATAACGTGCCTGCCAAAACGATCTTTTTCAAGAGTTTTTCATTGACCGTTACTTTTTAAGAATTCATCGTTCAAAAGATACAGTTAAAACAAATTAACCATCAGATATAGATTATTCACAATCACTCGACAGCTTGTTATTTAGCCACAGTTCTGTGAATTCGTAATCGTATTTGGTGTTTTTTCAATACGTGAACTAAATTTGCAGTTAATTCTGACATCAGGAACTATGTAATCTTCGCTATTGTATTCATGCGCGGCATTTAGCATCACATATTTATTAATGTTTTTTTCTAGATATGACACCCAGTGCCACTTTGAAATCAAATCAGTGTCCAATTCATGTTATTAAACGTCTCATGTATCAGATAAATTCAAATTGCCTCTTGACATTTGTAATCTTCCTCTTTTAATTATCCATCGCAATTCTCAGTCGATGTTATTTGTTGTTATTACGTCCCCATGACGGGTAGAAGGAAGTCATTGTTTATCTTGTGATAGTGGAAGGCCATGAGAGAATCATTTGGGCGTAATGAATTGATTGGTATAAATACTCATTTTCATACCAAAATACCTCCTGAGATGGTTTGCCTTCTTCTGTAATTGAATGATTTTACGTTGTGAAAGTATACCCCCCTCAAAAGAATAAGGGCGTAACGGGGCGTAATTTCTCATAATTTGATTGGTCTAAAACAGACATGTGACCATTTTCTCACACCTATAAATATGACGAGATCCATACATAATTAGTGGAGCTGTCTCTCCGGAAAATGAAAAAGCAGACACACTGGCGAAGCTAGGTCTAGACAAAGCGGAGATACAGTCTATTCCTTTCAGCTATCTAGAGATAAAAAGCCAAATCAATGCCTCCATAGCCCCCTAATGGCACATCCAATGGGACGCAAGCGCGATCGGCAGATGGCTATACTTAATTCAACCCAAGATCCACCAAAAGCCAAACTCGCACTCAATAGAAAGGAACGTTGAAGTATCCCCCTCACGCCTCAGACTCGGTCTGTGACAATGGATGCTCATCTTGCAATCACTTGTTACTGGAATGTCAAGACCATGTCCCATCCCGGGCTCTGTAAAGCAAGAATCGATGTTAGGTCTGCTTTCTGTCGTAGATCTAAAGGCAAGGGGCGCAATAGCGAAGGCCAAACTAACTCTATTTCTAGGAGATGGCCAGGTACTCGAACGTATATATATAAACAGAGCAGCCAAATAATTTCTATCAATTTCTGATAATCTAAAATCAAATGATATCAAACGAAAAAAGAAATCTTATCAATACAAAAACAGAAATTTTATCAATCCTAAAGCTCACAATAGATATGTGAACCCTACACACACACACACACACACACACACACACACACACACACACACACACGATTGAGTTTTGGTGAATGGGAACATGTATACATTAATTAAAAAGGAGGGGGTGTTTCTACATCTGTTTAAGATAATTTGAGTTTGCTGTTCAGAAAAACCTCTTAATGAGTTTGCATTTTCATAGGAACGCCAAAATGAAAGAGAACAAAACCCTGCCATGTTGACTGGAGACGAAGGCAGGCAGCTGACATCAAGAATGATTGTTGAGTGCACACTGATCAACTGAGCATGCCCCTGTATGGTGTGGAAATAAGCGCAATATAAATGGCCTATAGTGGTATAGCGTCTGCACGGAGATTGGAAGGTCTGGGGTTAGATCCCAGGCTACGTCATACCGACAGACGTTGTAGGATTATACTTATTATCCTGTCCAGCGTTTGGCAATAAGGGATAAAACAAGGACCGGTCGGCTCGGGGTCAGTATACTGAGTGGGCTAGCACTATAAAACGGGCATTATTCCGAACTAGTACAAGCACACACGCACGCACGCACGCACGCACGCACGCACATGTTGCTATATCAGTGCAATAATCTTTACCGCGACGTGAAACCCCATTTCACCTCATCTCACCTCCATGGGTTCGAGATTTCAGGCAGTTCTTGATGCTGACTGCAGATGGCCTTGAACTTTGACTTTTGTCACGTCTACACCAGCGACCAGTTTAAACTAGGGTGGCCTGTGTCAAATGTGAATTTTCAGCAGCTCTCCGTTGATCCATTCAGTGAACCCGTCACTAAAAATGCATTTGCTTTTCTTTTGAGGGTACAGTGGATTGCTTAATTTGGACATTACCCAGGATGCTAACTAGTAACGATTGATTAATTGTTTATGTCTATTGTAGCCTGCTCAGCACACCAAGAGCAAGATTTGTTCCGCCATTTTCGAGAATTGAAATGTGAAATGATACCCAAGAAAAAGGTGGTTTCGCTCATGGAGGACTGGTATTATCTCCCTGTGTGTGTTCATAGTTAAGGCGAAGATCCGTGAATTTAAGGGGTAGATCAGGTCTTCAGCAACCCATGCTTGCTGTAAAAGGCGACTATGCTTGTAAGAGATCGGGTGGCAAGCCTCCCAATTGCGTGGATCGATGCTCATGATGTCAATCACTGGATTGTCTGGTCGAGACTCGATTACTTACAGACCGCCGTCACATAGCTGGAATAAAGCTGGGTGCGGCGTTAAACAACAAACAAACAAATAATAATTAAGGCGATATTTGGATACATCAAATCACAGCCATACTGGTGATAAAACATGATGAAACATACACCATTCGATCTATCGATATCCTGACCACAAAAATCAACTAATAATTAACACATTATAGTGAAACACACAGTTCTTGAATCATCGATACTGTTGAAAGCTGCAGGAATTCAGGTGTTTTCAGACAGGAAAAGACAAACAGTAGATAAGACACAGATCAGGTCGTTAACAGCCTCGTTATATAATTATGCCTCAGACTTTTGGAAAAAGAGACAATGTCAGTCATTAGAGAAATACAATCTTGCAAGGTGTTTTGACTTGGCCCAGTGAAGCAGAGCATGGTAAGCTGACTGACTGTCCAAAGTCACACTGCCATAGCACTAGGTCTAGGTGGGTGCGTGAGTATGGACACCGCTTTTAGCAATATTCCAGCAATATCATGGCGGGGGACACCAGAAATGGGCTTCACCATGTATCCATGTCGGGAATCGAACCCGGGTCTTTGAACGCTTTAACCACAAGGCTACCCTACCACCCCCAAGTCTAGGTAAAGACTTGGGAGTTACAACCGTTACAACCAGTTTAAGATTGCGTTGTGGAACGAGGACAAGGTAGTAACAAATCACAACTCGCACAGCTTCTAAAAGAGTTATTATTTATTCATCTACAAGGCAACAGTATAAAATGTTTATAAATATTTCATATATTATGATAACATACATCAGTTATGACTAACAAAGCCCAGCACCTCATCTGTATCCAACTGAAGTCACAGATACACTGCCGACTGATACTGGAGGTCTGGTTCAGTTGGTTTAAACATACAAAGGCACAAAGAACTGATGAGTAGGACAGTAGCTAACATATAGTCTACAGTGGGAGATGGGATGGGGTACACACAGAACAGCTGGGCTAGGGTATCAAAACCCTCTCAAATGAGGGTTTTAGAATGGCAGTATTCAGCGAGAAGGTATACACAGGACAGCTAGGCTAGGGTATCAAAACCCTCTCAAATGAGGGTTTGAAAATGGCAGTATGCAGGGAGGGGGCTACACACAGAACAGCTGGCCTTAGGTATCCAAACCCTCTCATAAGAGGGCCAAGGTTCTTAGGATCATCAGCCACTATTATTGTCATGGGCTTTTTACTTCACAAACTGTCTTTCATCCTATTACTTATGAGACAACCCCTTATCAATTCTAAGATCACTAAGTTGACTATCCCTCTATACATTTGTTTGGGCATGAGCAAAGGACGGCATCTTCCTATTTTTCAGTCGCCCTCAGTAACCCTTCCATCACAGTGGCTGGGAGAATGGAGACATCATTCTTAATACAAACTTTCACAACCCTAAAAGACTTGGTGTGTTCAGTTTATGAATTAATATGTTTAGGAGGCATGTAACCTTTCATACTGGAAACTCGCAGTTCAACAATTAACTAGATTTCCTACACGAACCACAGATTCTACTGACATCTACTGGCAGGGTCTGTACTACAGTATACACTCAATACAAGCCGGTAGCGAGGTCTGCTGTGTATTGCCTGATGTCAGAGCACGATGATGGTGTTTCCTCCAGTGGCTAGCGGTGGCGCCCTGACTAACATGTAGATATTCCTAGGCGATACATGGACGAAGCATGCAATATATCATTGAAACATAAATGCTGAGTTATTTGTGGCTGAGGCAGATGGGGAGATCACTTGGGTTTGACACGGCTGATTTTCTTGGACTTGTCGGTTGTCTTTGGAGGGAGTTGTGCGCCTGCTGCAATATGGCGGCCATACAAGCTGAAACAGAAACAGTTGAATGAACAGCAACATTACCTGATACATCATGTACTGGGCCAACATAAGTGTCAGATCAAACATACACACCCAACACTTATAAGTGTTAGATCGTGAGTGAGTGAGTGATTATGGATTTATGCCACCATTAGCAATATTCCAGCAATATCACAGCAGGGGACACCAGAAATGGACTTCACACATTGTACCAATGTGGGGAATCAAACCCAGGTCTTCGGCATGACAAGCGATTGCTTGAACCACTAGGCTACCCCAATGCCCTCAAACATATAAACACCCACCACTTATAAGCGTCAGATCAAACATACACACTCACAATTTATAGGTATCAGATCTTATGTAGTCAAACACATGGGATACGCCCACTTGGAACTGGTCAGCAATGGGGGTCACCCAGGGGTTATTCTCAGCCTTGAAAACCTGCTTCATGCCCACAAGGTCAAGGTTGCCTGGAATAACAAGTGGCCACAGTGAGAATAAAGCAGAGAAGAAGATAGAGAGATCAAACTACGTAGAGTTTGTACAATGATATTAATATAACACATACATTTCTGTCTACATGGTCTTGAAGAATGTACAGTTTCAGCAAATAATAAAGTAGAGGTGTATACTAATAATATCAAACAAATCCAATCTACAAACATTGTGAATAAAAGAATCCCTGCAAGATGCCATTCATATTTTTGTCAACTGTGAGTCGACAGAAAGACAAACAGAATAGGAGGCCAACACCAATTCCTATATCCCCTTTGTGATGGGGCACAACGAAGGGTGGAAGAAGTAAAGGTGTGTGTGGGAAGGTGAGGGTGAGGGGAGGTCGAGCTGAGGTGAGGACAGATTGAGTTGATACATTAATGTCAGGTAAGGCGAGGTCAAGGTGAGGTGGTGAGAGGTCAAGGTGAGTGTGGGGGAGGTCAAGGTGAGTGTGGGGGAGGTCAAGGTGAGGCATGGAGAGGTAAAGGTGAGGCGTGGAGAGGTAAAGGTGAGGCGTGGAGAGGTAAAGGTGAGGCGTGGAGAGGTAAAGGTGAGGCGTGGAGAGGTAAAGGTGAGGCGTGGAGAGGTAAAGGTGTGAGTTGTGAGAGGTGCAGATGAGGTGAGAGATCAAGGTAAGTTGAGAGAGGCCAAGGTGAGGATGATTAGAGGTAAAGGGGAGTATCAGGAGAGGTCAAGGTGCTTTAGGGGAATGGGTTCCCCAGTTATCCAAAACAATGCAGTTCACGTAAGCTTCCTAGGTCCTCCCAACCTCAGGGAGAAGGCTTCCTGTACTTACCCAGCTCTGGTGGCAGAACAGTCAGTCGATTTCCCTGAATGTGAAGCTCGCGGAGTCGAATCAGGTCCCCGATTTCTTTGGGCAACATGACCAGATCATTCTCCCTCAGTGAAAGCTGAAACACCATGGAGGAGAGGTAAGCTCACACAACAAGCCATGGATACAGTGGACTGTGAAATCATTCAGTGGAAAGTTTCAAACAATGTTGGTTCAGGGTATTGGCCAACCTCCCTCACTCATTGAAATCAGATCTTAGCGATCACTTCCACTACACACAGATCTGAGGACAACCCATTACAGGTCACGTCAGATCTTAGCGCTCACTTCCGATACACACAGATCTGAGGACATTCCATTAAAGGTCACGTCAGATCTTAGTGCTCACTTCCAATACACACAGATCTCGGGACATCCCATTACATTCAACTCAGATCTTAGCGCTCACTTCTGATACACACAGATCTGAGGACATCCCATTACAGGTCATGTCACAACAACGTTTTATCTGAACAATCAGAGCGTCGGTTATCAGATCACAAAAGTGAAGTCTGAATGTGTTTTCTGATCATTCAACCTTGAACAGGCTAACAGGGGTGATACTAATACTTCATGCACAACAGCTGAAACACTTACGACTTGCAAATTCTTTAGTCTGCCAATTTCAGGGGGTAGAGTTTCGAAGTCATTGTCACCAAAGTACATAGCTCGAAGGGTATCTGAAAGAAGAATAGAAATATGCTATATCGCTCAAGTTGACCTACAAAATGTCAGATTTAGAAACCTCAGCGTTATTCATTCAAACTTTCTAGGACTGCCAATTAGCCAAGCACTGCCTCCCTCAATGGATGCACTTGATCATTCACATCATTTTACACACTGTCACACACCATATTACCAGAGAGCTCCAGATGAACACTGGATTCGGTTGCATAAGATGCGAGACGTACCCAGACAGAAGAAATTGCCCGGGAGGCTGTGCTCATTCAGGTTGTTGTACGTTGCATCCAGCACCTCCAGCGCCGGAAAGGCCCCAAAACCTCGAGGTAGAGCGTTTAGTTTGTTCATCCTGTCGAAACACAAACATGATCAATATCTTCATCTAAACCTTAATCAATTCAGCTCAAAAGCTGATTTTATCAAATATTCAAGGCCAAAATATAGCCATACAAACAGCGATTTAACAACCACATAAAATTTGTATATTTCCTATGCTTCGATGAGTGCAACTTGGAAAGTCCAACAGGGTGTGGGTGTGTCAGTGGGTGGTTGGTTGTAATGTGCAATGTGTTGGTGTATCAGTGGGTGGTTGGTTGTTGTGTGTCAGTGGGAGAGTCAGTTGGTGGTTGGTTGTTGTGTGTCAGTGGGAGAGTCAGTTGGTGGTTGGTTGTTGTGTGTCAGTGGGAGAGTCAGTTGGTGGTTGGTTATTGTGTGTCAGTGGGAGAGTCAGTTGGTGGTTGGTTGTTGTGTGTCAGTGGGAGAGTCAGTTGGTGGTTGGTTGTTGGGTGTCAGTGGGAGAGTCAGTTGGTGGTTGGTTGTTGTGTGTCAGTGTGAGAGTCAGTTGGTGGTTGGTTGTTGTGTGTCAGTGGGAGAGTCAGTTGGTGGTTGGTTGTTGGGTGTCAGTGGGAGAGTCAGTTGGTGGTTGGTTGTTGGGTGTCTGTGGGAGAGTCAGTTGGTGGTTGGTTGTTGTGTGTCAGTGGGAGAGTCAGTTGGTGGTTGGTTGTTGTGTGTCTGTGGGAGAGTCAGTTGGTGGTTGGTTGTTGGGTGTCAGTGGGAGAGTCAGTTGGTGGTTGGTTGTTGTGTGTCAGTGGGAGAGTCAGTTGGTGGTTGGTTGTTGTGTGTCAGTGGGAGAGTCAGTTGGTGGTTGGTTGTTGGGTGTCAGTGGGAGAGTCAGTTGGTGGTTGGTTGTTGTGTGTCAGTGGGAGAGTCAGTTGGTGGTTGGTTGTTGTGTGTCTGTGGGAGAGTCAGTTGGTGGTTGGTTGTTGGGTGTCAGTGGGAGAGTCAGTTGGTGGTTGGTTGTTGTGTGTCAGTGGGAGAGTCAGTTGGTGGTTGGTTGTTGGGTGTCAGTGGGAGAGTCAGTTGGTGGTTGGTTGTTGTGTGTCAGTGGGAGAGTCAGTTGGTGGTTGGTTGTTAGGTGTCAGTGGGAGAGTCAGTTGGTGGTTGGTTGTTGGGTGTCAGTGGGAGAGTCAGTTGGTGGTTGGTTGTTGGGTGCAATGTGTTGATTGATTCAAACAGGAGACACAAGTGAAAACTACAGTTTGATATATCGACTCAATGCTATATATGAACTAGGCTGATCCAGTAAACATGCTAAATGTTTAAAACCATCTTAACCATGGTAATATTAGTAAATGTAAATGTTTCTGTGGCAATGAATTATTAATTGAGTATCAATATTCACAAATTTGAATCGAAACAGTATTGACATTAAGAATTTATTGATACATTAATATTGTGAGATACGATGACATGCCTGCTGACAACCACCATAACTTCAGTGTGGGCTGTAACGACATTAAGCGTTGTTGTGGGTTTCACAGGGCTACTTACCCTACATTTAAGATTTTAAGTTTCGGCATTGTGCTCAGCGTAGATGGCAGCTCCTGTGAACAGCAGCGAGTGAGTCAACATAAGACAAGAACATGTCTGGAAAGGGTAGCTGAATATACAGCCGACCATAACAATCCACGTTTAAGATTCAGACATGCAGACTTAGTTGAGCTATAAGCAGTCCAACAAGTCCTATTCTGACGTACACACCTGAAATGTTTGACATTATGTGTGTCCTGGTAAGAAGACATATGAGATAAATTCAAAATTTTGTCCAATATTTGTCACATCTGAATTTTTATTTCAGATTATCGCTAATATCATGCAACACCACCAATAACTACATGTCCATTATCATACACAAAACATGCATATACACTTATGTCAACGACGACAGACTGTTGATGCTCTAGGACAGACTGTTGATGCTCTAGGACAGACTGTTGAGGCTCTAGGACGGACCGTTGGGGGCTCTAGGACAGACTGTTTGGGGCACTACGATGGACTGTTGGGGGCTCTAGGACGGACTGTTGAGGCTCGGACTGACTGTTGAGGCTCCAGGACAGACTGTTGAGGCTCGGATGGACTGTTGAGGCACTAGGATGGACTGTTGAGGCACTAGGATGGACTGTTAAGGCTCTGGGAAGGACTGTTGAGGCTCGGATGGACTGTTGAGGCACTAGGATGGACTGTTGAGGCACTAGGATGGACTGTTGCGGCTCTAGGATAGACTGTTTAGGCTCTAGGGTTGACTGTTGGGGGCACAAGGATGGACTGTTGAAGCTCTAGGATGGACTGTTGGGGGCACTAGGATGAACTGTAGAGGCTCTAGGATGGACTGTTGGGGCACTAGGATGGACTGTTGAGGCTTGGATGGACTGTTGAGGCTCTAGGAAGGACTGTTGAGGCTCGGACGGACTGTTGAGGCTCTAGGACAGACTGTTGAGGCTCGGATGGACTGTTGAGGCACTAGGATGGACTGTTGAGGCACTAGGATGGACTGTTGGGGCACTAGGATGGACTGTTGGGGCACTAGGATGGACTGTTGATGCACTAGGATGGACTGTTGGGGCACTAGGATGGACTGTTGAGGCTCGGATGGACTGTTGAGGCACTAGGATGGACTGTTGAGGCACTAGGATGGACTGTTGAGGCACTAGGATGGACTGTTGAGGCTTTAGGATGGACTGTTGAGGCTCTAGGACGGACTGTTGAGGCACTACAATGGACTGTTGAGGCACTAGGACAGACTGTTGAGGCACTATGACAGACTTGGGGGCACTACGATGGACTGTTGGGGGCACTAGGATGGACTGTTGGGGGCACTAGGATGGACTGTTGAGGCACTACGACAGACTTGGGGGCACTACGATGGACTGTTGGGGGCACTAGGATGGACTGTTGGGGGCTCTAGGACAGACTGTTGAGGCACTAGGATGTACTGTTGGGGCACTAGGATGGACTGTTGAGGCACTACGACAGACTTGGGGGCACTACGACAGACTTGGGGGCACTAGGACGGACTGTTGGGGGCACTAGGACGGACTGTTGGGGGCACTACAATGGACTGTTGGGGGCTCTAGGATGGAGTGTTGGGGGCTCTAGGACGGACTGTTGGGGGCACTACGACGGACTGTTGGGGGCACTACGATGGACTGTTGGGGGCACTAGGAGGGACTGTTGTGAGCATGAACACAAAGTACCAAGTTACTTACACACAAGGTTCCCTCCACATACCAGCTGTCAGTGGGGACCGGTGTTCATAAACAAATGGTTACCTCGACAACAGAATATCAACTTTCTTCTCAGCAGACACTCCTAACACAACAAAACATGTTCTCACCTCAAGACAGTTGTTGAACAGGTTGAGTATCTCCAGATTAATAAAGTCAGCAATGTTAGCAGGAATATCTGCAAAGTAGAGATTGTGAAAGCTTTGAGGAGACTAAGGAAGGATCCATAGTCAGCGGTACATCCACTGAGTCATGATAACTGACAAACATGGACAGGTCTGGAGCAGGTAAACCATCACAGACTCGAACCATCCTGCATGTGTCCTGGTCACAACAATCATGGCAGACAGGCATACAGTGATCACACAGTCTCTTACTTTAGACACTTGCCTTTAGCTCGAGTCGCTATGATCTATTGAAAATGATGTCAAGTGACCATTGGTAACAGGTCCGGGCTGACATCAAATGTTCTTGGCACGGACAATACCCACACAGCATGTTTTTTACACTTTAGTTGTTACATCCAATAAGAGCTGCAAATAAGGTGCATCTTCTCAACATGACCAAAGCAATGAAGTTAACTGACCATTAAAGTTCAGTTTCCACCATGTCCACCCTTGCCAAACTAGGCTGCACTTATGGAGCTATATTTTGGTTTGCCAGATGAGTCTATGCATAGTCTAATCATAAAAATCTTGTAACAAAATCAACATTTGGTTCACAAGAAACAGTCAACATGGTACTGTCAACTGGGCATCAATTTATACTTTATACTTTATAATTTATACATGTTTTTAACCAAGGTGCTCAAGTGATCTGATTCACTTCACGAGGTAAGACCCATTTTATTACAATATAGATATGGATTATCAATCAGATCGTCTTGACTGGGCACTACCATTTTGTTTCAAGCAGATGCAACTCTTTTCTTTTGCAAGTAATATGAGGGGTAGAATCAGATTAGTCAGAAGGAGGGACATAGAAGGGACATAACTTGTAAGAGACACTGGTGGCGCTACAATTACCATGATTATGCCACGAAATTTCAGTATAATTTGGCAAGGGTGGAAACTGGACTTTTATTGTCTCCCTAGCCTTGGGTAGATGAAAGAAGTGTGACATGGACAAAAACCTATTTCATTCAATAAACAGTGCATATGAAAACTACATCATGTACATACTTGCAATCCTGTTGTGACTTGCAGTGATGCGGGTCAGGTGATTCAGGTGCACTGCAAGATAAAGGAACAATCAGAATATAAAAGGCAAAACTAACAACATGATCATGATGATACTGTGAATTACAATTGTCCATCAGGTACTGTTACACTTACTGCTCATCATGGTCATCATGGTCACTACTATCTATGAAATGCAGTTTGATCCAGGTTACTCAACATGTTCAATACCAGTAATCGAGGGAATACCCTATTACACTGTTATCTTCACTACCATGATACAAGTCATATTTCAGTTGATTAGTACTACTATTTTACAAATGAAATTAATTGGTCATCATGCCTTGTATTCTACACATATTCTAGCTTGTCAACAAACAGGATCAGGTAGATGTTTTCCGGGTACATGTTTAATGTAAATAGTTTTGCTCTTGTGCTCAGTGGATTTTAATCATGTTAATCTGGCATCGAACATGCACAAAATACCAGCAACATCACCCACCAATACGCCCATCAAGTACTATCTTATTTTATTATCAGTAATACTGTAATAATTGAGAGTGGTACAGTTTAATGGGTTAAATATTTTCACTATTCAAAAAAGCTATGTGCCCTAAAACAAAGACGTAAGATGGAAGATTGTTATTTTATCATTTAAATGGTGAAAACAGCACAAAAACCTTAAAAATGTTAAGTAAATATGTTCTATTCAAGCATGTGTCTAGCATGTCTAGTGTACACTTTTCGTAACAAAACAATTTGTATAACTATATAAGATAAGCATGGTAATGTCACAATTTATCTATTTTAGGTTACACAAATCTTTGACAACCATTTACCCTAGGTCTGTCATTTAAGGATTGAAGTTATATTTGTTGACGTTCATCAACTGATAAAGTCAGTGTAGAGTATATGCAGAATGAGTAAAGCGCAACTATTGGGATCGGGTGGTCAGGCTCCCTGACTTGGTTGATGCATGTCATGGTATATATACTCATCACATGCTCATGATATCAATCACCGGATTGTCTCGTTCAGACTCGGTTATTAACAGACCACCGTCACATTGCTGTAATATTGTTGAGCGCGGCGTTTAACAACAAACAAACAATATCAGTATCCGGTCAATTGCAATGTTTTTGCCAATGTAAAAGCACCAGCGTTTGTCTTCAGTTTACTGACAATATACCACAGATGTACCAGTTAGGCATTATGTCGAATTTCATGACTCAGTCACTCACTTAGTCCCGGAACGTCGGACCCCAGCTGAACGATTCCTCGATCAACCAGATCAATTTCAGGGTCCTTCTTATCCCGATTTTCCTCAATAACTTTCTTCAACTTATTAGCCATGTTGACCGGGTCCTTAAAATGCAGTTGTCGGAAAAAGCTCAAAGAATTCTACACATTTCCTTTAATGGCAATATCCTTCCGGAAGTCATATACCGGAAGTTGACATTTTCCCAAAGCTCCATCCAATTGCGTGCTACGGTTAACTGGTTTCCGCAGCAAGCTTAGGAAACGGGCTTCGTCGAAATCCTGTTCACTGGCGAGGGCAAACTTTTTGCATCGGGTGGGACCCTCCCCCTCTTTTCTATTTTGAAAACCAGATGTAGCATATGTTGTAGGCAGTAAAATTGACTGAGAGAGAACTTTGAGGTTTTGATTCATTTATGTAAATAAACATATTTATCCACCCCGATGCTTGTCATATGTTTGGATGACCCTCCCTAAAAAGACAAAATTCAAACGTACTTTATAATTTATCATACAATATCGACTTTTTCATGACGCTTCCAAAATATGTGTATTACTTTTTAAGACCCTCCCCTGATTGCCAAGGACCCACCCACCCGAATAATAATTTAAGTAACGGTCACCTAATAAAACATTATATTCATCATCCACAATATTATTTTTACAATTTAAATACACTATCTTTCTTTCATTGGTATGCTGTAATAATAAACCGATCTATTTTTTTAGATTGTGTGAACAAGATTGAAAATTGTATATTTGTATCACGTGTATCTTGTGTACCACCAGAGAACATAGATCTATTATTTTCCAGAAGGCCCGACATCATATAGGCAGGAGCCCAGTCAACCGTCAGGAGTTTTACAAGCTCCTTGCAGCGACATTCTATTTCTACTGAGCTCCCCGCAGCGATGTTCTACCGCAACGATATTGCAAATTAGTTATACGCGTTAAATTGGAGTGTGCGAAGCTTGCAACAGCATGCGAGAAGATCTCAGAAGCGATACCTAACGGTATTGTGGAGGAGCTTAAACATCTCTACCGACATCGTGGTAGCCTACCCTACATGTTGTTGGGTTTCACCTGTTGTCCGCGTTTTCATTACTGGTGAGGAACCCTATTAACAAAAGTGTCCGAACTATATCGGCAGTGTTTAGAGCGGAGATGTGAGTTTTGCACGTAACATCGGGAAGCTGTCAAAACTCAAAGACGCAATGGTTGATGGCAATATTCGATATACACCTGAGCAAGTACAATACATAAAAGATGACAAAGTGAACCCACTCAATAACCTGGTTGTCCCATGTGAATCTACAGGGAAGAATTGGTCCCCTGAATCCCATACATGTGGTAATTTAATTACCCACCCAAGTGTATTACGTGGTTGTGGGACCGGTGAAGACCCGGGTTAGAATTGGTCTTCAGCAACCCATGCTTGTCGTAAGAGCGACTAACATGTTTGATGCATGTCATAGTATCCCAATTGCGTAGGTCGATGCTCATGATGTCAATCACTGGATTGTCTGGTCCAGATTCGATTATTTACAGACTGACGTCATATAGCTGGAATATTGTTGAGTGAGGCATTATTATAAACAAACAAACAATGTGGTCCTTGTCAAAACTCGGACTCTGTGACTGTGCTTATTGGATGTCTTCATGCGAATGACATTGTTCATTGATCATCCACTTGTCTGTCTGATCCAGACTTGATTATTGTTGAGTGAGGCATTATTATAAACAAACAAACAATGTGGTCCTTGTCAAAACTCGGACTCTGTGACTGTGCTGATTGGATGTCTTCATGTGAATGACATTGTTCATTGATCATCCACTTGTCTGTCTGATCCAGACTTGATTAAGGGGCGGTGGGGTAGCCAAGTTGTTAAAGTGAATATCATCACACCTATGGCTGGGTTCAATTTCCCTACATAGGAACATGCATTACAAGCAGTCATTCACAGTACAGCAGATGTGTTAGTCATAGTAGTAATGTCCTAACTAGCACCTGTGTCTATAGAGACTCTTTGAAAGTGTTTCAGTGAGGAAGTAATACATACCAATGAATGGCATAGACACATACATCTATTATAAATATTTCTCCATTATTAATTAATACTTTAGGGTGAAGTACAAGACAGAGCTCCAGATAAGCTGCGTATCTGCGTAAAATACGCATCAGAAATGCAGAAATACGCGGTGAAATAAAATTCAAGTGTATCATATACGCAACGAACATTACAGATACGCTACAAAAATAAAACTAGTGCGTATCATCAAAATATTGTGAAGTAACCCTGCGTATTCGATTAGCAAATCAAACTTATTTTGAAATTATATACAGACATTCTTGCCGAACTCCACGATGACAGTTACATCATGATCATTTGCCGTCCTTTCTTGTGGAAGTATCGCGGTATTTTTGAGTCCTATAAAGCTCTCGAACCCACTCGACAACAGTTTGCAGGGACAAGACTAAGTGTTTTTAAATATTTAACTTAAATACCCACATGTGTAAAAACTAGTGGGTAACAGAAATTTGAATACCCAGATAGAATTACTGATACCCAATGATTTTAAAATGCATGGGTAAAATATCCATAAGACCGAAAGCTTATCTGGAGCTCTGCAAGATGTGAATGATTGTGCTAGATTTTTGTCTATTGAAATCTCTCCCTTTACAAGTGTTTCAGGGCAAAGTAGACGATATTAATGAATGTCCTAGTAGAGCTGTGTGCCCTGACCGGGCATGAAGAGAGAGTGTGGGGCGTGGCATGGAACCCCACAGGAACATTGCTAGCCTCATGCAGCGGGGACAAGAGTGTCCGCATCTGGGGGCAGGAGGGAGACAACTGGGTGTGCAAGACAGTCCTGACCGACGCCCACCAGCGGACAGTCCGGTCAGTGGCGTGGTCACCATGCGGCAACTACCTGGCCAGTGCCAGCTTCGATGCAACCACATGTGTCTGGAGTCGGAAGGAAGGGGAGTTTGAGTGCATTGCAACCCTTGAGGGCCACGAGAATGAGGTGAAGTGTGTGGTGTGGGCCCCCACCGGAAACCTGCTGGCAACATGCAGTCGTGACAAGAGTGTGTGGATTTGGGAAGGTTTGCAGCTAATTTCTGCTTTGGACTAAACATTTTGGACATTGTAGCAATAGAAACTAACTGTTTTAGTCCAGTAGACCTTCTAATGATATACCAAAACCTTTGAAAATGGCAAGTTTCTTCTAGTCCTTATGATAACTTAACTATTGGGCAGTTTGGCAAGGATTATTGGACTAGTGCCAATTTCTAACGCTGCATTTTTAGACATCTTCAGTATAAACAGACTTAAACCATAAGGAAAACTAACACAAGGATTGAAAATACTATTTTATGATGGATAGATTGCAAGTATTTCGACAATCTCATTAAAATCAGATCTTACTTCTCGCCACTAACGTTGTAGATTGGTGAGATTGGTCTATCCGTATTGATTTATTTGTCAATAAACCAAGGAAAAAAAGGCCATGACCACTAATGGACGGCTGTTTCCTCATTGGCTTGTAATAGAATAGGCGGGGCTCATGTTACATTATTGCACTGAACAATGTCACTGTTTCCGTATTGTGTCCAGTGTTAATGAATAAACAAGCTGTCTTAGAAGCTACACAGATGTACACAGTTTGCTCACCATTTTTTAATGTAGATACCTCCATAAACACAAAAAAGTATTTCATTCCATGTGCACATCTGCTCAGTGATTTTACTTGGCGTTCAATGTGTGAGTCTCAGTCATGCTTTTGGTCACCACTTTACCAACAAGAAGTAAAATATAGTGTGAAGCCTAATACTAAATTTAAATGGGATTTTCCTTGTTACTAAAAAATACAGTAAAATAAAGAAGCATGCTACCATGGCTACAACTGAGGGGGTTTTAAGGATCCAGTTGCCATGGTTGCTAATGGGACCAAATATTTTGCATGCAATAAAACCCTGCTCGTTGTGAGTCAGTTGGGATATTTTGGGGCAGGTCAGTTTGTGTCATTTGTTTTCATTAACACTGAACATTAGACATTCATATGATCCCAAAGTACTGAGCCTAATGAACTAGTCATTGAGTAATGCAATACACTCAGTCCATACACAGTGAATATTAGTAACAGTAGTTAAAGGAGAAACAAGAATGTTAACTCATGATAAGGATGCAGGGCTTCATTTCACTGTATGAAGGATAACTCTGTACATATGTTCTGTCTTGTGGTTTTTTTAAAATACATTTAGGAGGAATATAAAGAACAAACATTTGGCACTTGTATCAGTTTGAACAAGGTATTTGATTCACGCTGATATGGACATCATGGTCCATGTGTCAACTGTAGCGACAGAGTGGGGTTTCTTTGTAATCTGTCAGAGTGTTATAAAGAGGAGGTCAGTACTATAGTGATACCTGGTTCATGTTTTCTCCAGTGCCTGTCATTCATTTTTCTCAGGTCAAAGGTAAAGGTAACTGTAATTGCTTAATAATTTTAAGTCTCTTCAACAAAATAGATCAAGAAATAATCACAGAATGTTGGATTAGATGTTTTCCCAAGGCAAGGGAGTTAACTGACTGTATAAGTCCAGTTTCCATCCTTGTCGAACTAGGTTGGAATTTCTGGGCTTGATTGTAGCGCCACCTGTGGCTATTAAAAGTTATGTCCCTTCTATGTCTCTCCTATTGACCAATCAGATTCCACCTCTCATATCAGTTACATTTGCTTCAAACAAGATGGCAGCTCCCAGTCAAGACGATCAGATCGTTAATCAATATCTATATTGTAATAAAACAGGTCTTACTTCGTGAAGAGCATCAAATAACACGAGCACCTTGATTAAAAACATGAAAAGATTTTGAAAATCTGTCGACTCCCAATTGATGGAACACAAGCCGTGCAATTGACTGAAATCAGCAGGGCAGCAGCCGCCATGTTGCGCAAATATTAATTGGACTGTGCATAGACTCATTAGTCCAGCCAAAATATAACTCCATAATTCCAGTCTAGAATGGCAAGGGTGAAAACTGGACTTTTATAGTCAGTTAACCTCCTTGCCTGGGAAAGATGTCAATAATGTGAATTTCATAAGCTTACAAGACATTGTTTGTCCCATTCCCTAATGCTGAGAGGTGAACTACAGTACCTTGGTATTATTGCTTGTTGTTTCAGTGACAGATGACGAGGAGTACGAGTGTGCCAGCGTGCTGAGCATGCACACCCAGGACGTGAAGCACGTGGCCTGGCACCCCAACAAAGACATCCTCGTCTCCTGCAGCTACGACGACACCATCAAGTTTCTGAGAGAAGACAATGATGACTGGGCGTGTTGTGCCACCCTAGAGTCCCACGGCTCCACAGTGTGGGACATTGCCTTCAACAAGTCAGGGACACGCCTAGCGTCATGTAGTGATGACATGTCCGTGAAAGTCTGGCAGGAGTATCTCCCTGGGAACAAGGAGGGCGTCGCCACCACAGGGCGTGACCCCACGTGGAAGTGTGTCTGTACCCTGTCTGGCTACCATACGAGGTGTGTCTATTCCATAGACTGGAGTCACCTCACCGGGCATATCGCGACGGCAGCTGGTGACGATGCAGTCCGCGTGTTTGTGGAGGATGCAGGGTCGGATCAGAACCAACCAAATTTCAGTTTACTGACAACTGTTCAGGCGGCACATTCACAGGATGTCAACTGTGTGGCCTGGAACCCCAAAGTGGCAGGACTACTAGCATCATGCAGTGATGACGGTTTTGTCAAGCTCTGGCGACTGACTGAACAGTGATGATGGCTCTGTCAAGCTCTAGTCACTGAACTGATGGTCTGTCACCTGTGGAGGTGGGCCCTAACCCGTCACCTGTGGAGATGGCTCTAACCCATCACCTGTGGAGATGTCTCTAACCCGTCACCTGTGGAGATGGGCTCTAACCCGTCACCTGTGGAGATAGCTCTAACCCATCACCTGTGGAGATGTCTCTAACCCGTCACCTGTGGAGATGGGCTCTAACCCGTCACCTGTGGAGATGGCTCTAACCCGTCACCTGTGGAGATGGCTCTAACCCGTCACCTGTGGAGATGGGCTCTAACCCGTCACCTGTGGAGATGGGCTGTAACCCGTCACCTGTGGAAATGGCTCTACCCCGTCACCTGTGGAGATGGGCTGTAACCCGTCACCTGTGGAGATGTCCTCTAACCCGTCACCTGTGGAGATGGGCTCTAACCTGTGTAGATGAATGGTTCAGTTAACCAACACCATGTAGACTTCAGTTTATAACAGTCAGTAGGTTTCCTGATAAGGGTGAGTGAGTGAATATGGTTTTACACCGCTTTTAGCAATATACCAGCAATATCCCGGCAGGGGACACCAGAAATGGGCTTCACACATTGTAATGATTGTACCCATCTCAGGAATTGAACCCGGGTCTTCGGCATGACGAGCGAACGCTTTAACCACCAGGCTACCCGACTGCCACTCCTGATAAGGGTTCCCTTTGCATATGATAATGAAGGATAATCAAATGTGTTACTCACTGAAGTGGCAGCACATTCCAGCCATGGATATCATCACAATGTTTCTTGTATTATGCTCACTATTACACTCCAGGCTCCACGCTCCAGGCTCCAGGCTCCAGGCTCCAGGCTCCAGGCTCCAGGCTCCACTACTGTACATTAATAAGAAGTTAGAGATTATCGAGGTCTATCCTCAGAGATATTTTATATCCAAGCCATGTTATGTTTATTGTTGATATGAAAATATCACATATGTATGATTTTGTTTGTAATATGTGCATGGTTACAGTATTTGTGAACATATATTTCATAATGTTGTATAATATTGTTATTAAATTATAGAAGATGGTGATATGAAGTACATCACATTTATTTTAGTTCTGATCATATTCTGATGATGAAAGCAGGTATTTAGTTCTCACCACGTGCTTACTACCATGGTGTGAAGATATGCCTCCAGCAACCCATGCTTGCTGTTAAAGGTGACTATGCTTGTCGTAAGAGGCGACCTACAGGATCTGGTGTTCAGGCTGGCTGGCTTGGTTGATGCATGTCATCGATTCCAATTGCATGGATCATTGCTCATGATATCAAATACTGGATTGTGTGGTCCAGACTCGATTATTTACAGACCGCCGTCATATAGCTGGAATATTGCTGAGTGCTGCGTTAAACAACAAACAAACAAACAAACAAACCATGGTACTTAGAACACATTGTGGTTTACCCAAGGAACGTGTGTAATGAAGCACCCGTAAAATCGTGCTCAGCAACTTGTACGTGCGCCTTTCGTAGTTCAGTGACTGCTTTTACGTTTCAGCTTTCAATGTTTAAAATATCAAAATAATTATTATTATGCCCCGATGGCAATTTGATACGATATTAACCCTACTGTGCACGTTTGTTTCATTTAAAGGAACGTTACATAAAATAGTCATTACTTTATTCCAATACACCATGTACAACTATTTGAAATTTTACATATATACAGCTATACAACGCAGTCACGGCAAGTCCAGTAAGCTAAGATTGTCAATATTTCTGTTATTTATTAAGGTGTTCTGATTGGTTCACAAGCACAACACCATGTTTCTGTATGTAATCGGACCGCCTTCATGGCCTAGTGGTAGAGCGTCCGCCCGGAGAGCGGAAGGTCCGGGGTTGGATCCCCGGCTGCGTCATATCAAAAGACGTTAAAAGATGGTACTTGTTGTTTCCCCGTCTGGCGCTCGGCATTAAGGGGTGGTCGGCTCGGAGTCAGTATACTGTGTCTGAGTTGGGTATTCATGTTAAACTGCGGCATGGTATCTCTGGGCTGGCACTATAAAGTCAGTCCGGACTAGTACACGTGCATGCACGTCGCCATAAGAGTGCAATAATCTTGGACGCGACGTTAAACCCCATTTCACCTTACCTCACCTGTATGTAATGAGTTATCGGGGTAGAATATGTCTTCAGCAACAAACCGTGGTACTTAGAACACATTGTGGTTTACCCAAGGAACGTGGGTAATGAAGCACCCGTAAAATCGTGCTCAGCAACTTGTACGTGCGCCTTTCGTAGTTCAGTGATTGCTTTTACGTTTCAGCTTTCAATGTTTAAAATATCAAAATAATTATTATTATGCCCCGATGGCAATTTGTTACGATATTAACCCTACTGTGCACGTTTGTTTCATTTAAAGGAACGTTACATAAAATAGTCAATACTTTATTCCAATACACCATGTACAACTATTTGAAATTTTACATATATACAGCTATACAACGCAGTCACGGCAAGTCCAGTAAGCTAAGATTGTCAATATTTCTGTTATTTATTAAGGTGTTCTGATTGGTTCACAAGCACAACACCATGTTTCTGTATGTAATCGGACCGCCTCCGTGGTCTAGTGGTAGAGCGTCCGCCCGGAGAGCGGAAGGTCCGGGGTTGGATCCCCGGCTGCGTCATATCAAAAGACGTTAAAAGATGGTACTTGTTGTTACCCTGTCTGGCGCTCGGCATTAAGGGGTGGTCGGCTCGGAGTCAGTATACTGTGTCTGAGTTGGGTATTCATGTTAAACTGCGGCATGGTATCTCTGGGCTGGCACTATAAAGTCAGTCCGGACAAGTACACGTGCATGCACGTCGCCATATAAGTGCAATAATCTTGGACGCGACGTTAAACCCCATTTCACCTCACCTCACCTGTATGTAATGAATTATCGGGGTAGAATAGGTCTTCAGCAACCCATGCCGTAAAATGCGACTGCTTGTCGTAAGAGGCGACAAACGGGATCGGGTGGTGAGGACGTATTCAGCAATATTCCAGCCATATGACGGCGGTCTGTAAATAATCGAGTCTAGACCAGACAATCAAGTGATTGACAACATGAGTATCGATCCACGCAATTGGAATCGATGACATGCACCAACAAAGCATGACACACGTGTCAGTGCCTGTGGCTGACGGTGGGGTTGGGGGAAGGGGATATCAGTAGCCTTGAGGTCAAGGCCGCGGAATTTCGCTGTGTAGGGGTGTGTGCTAGACCCGTACACTACTCGCAGGTTCGTGCCCCAGACTTGAACTGATAGACACTGATCTGTCGGCACCACGCCCTCCTATTAGGTTCTACCAAAGTGGTAAACACGTCTGACCAGTGTCCCCTCTAGGAAAATGATGTGGTGTGGAACCGAGGCGGTGGCGTCAACTACGACTCGGGACACTTACATTGCTGATGCTGTTGATGTCTTATTTGCCGGGTTATGTTGCTGCACTCGTGGGCACGATGATTTGAATAGCTCCCCAGCACTCTTGTTTGTTGCCAGGGGCCACTCTCTACCCCCGTGGGGATTCCGGGTTAGACTTGACCTAATGGATCGGGAGGTCAGAGTCGGTAACTTGGTTGATGGCGTGTCGTCGTACCCTGACGGCGTGGGTTGTTGCTCACAATATCAGTCACTGGTGCAGGCCGTATTGCTGACGACGACAACGCACAATGCCCCCGCCAAGCGATGACGATACTGATTGAAGTGCACGTAATATATCTGTATCCAGTATACAACAATGACATGAACATGGGGCGTGATATGACTGAAATAACTACTTGTTTTTAATTAGCCCCAGTGGTCCTGATTGGTTGGTTTATGATAGTTCTTATCAGAAACCAAATTATCAGGTATAATGTACAAACTTATGTTGAAACTCCAAATTGCCCACTCCGAGTTCCCACTTGTAAATGAAATCCAGCGTATTTTACAAAGTACAGGTCTGAATCACTTTTGGCTGTCTCAGGAATTTCCCAGTGTACAATGGTTGGTTGGGGTTTTTTTTGTTTAACGCCGCACTCGGCAATATTCCAGTTATATGACGGCGGTCTGTAAATAATCGATTCTGGACCACACAACCCAGTGATTAATATGAGCATCGATCCACGCAGTTGGGATCGATGACATGCATCAACCAAGTCAGAGAGCCTGACCACCCGATCCCGTTAGTCGCCTCTTACGACAAGCATAGTCGCCTTTTACGACAAGCATAGTTATTTGTACAATGGACAAAGGCTAACGTCAAAACTGTCCTTATAGATCATTTTTTTTACAAAGTTGGAGAAGTAAAGTTAATTCCTCGAAAGGACACTATTACAATTTGTGTAAAGACATCCTTTCAATAGAAAACTATCTATTACCTCATTATTTATGCATTTGCCTTACTAAATTCAGAACCACCAACCACCGACTCCCAATTGAAACTGGTAGATGGTGTAACTTCAAGTGGGAAGGTAGGCTTTGCTCTGTGTAAAATTAAAATTGGTTTCATTTTATACTAGAATGCCATGAATGGGATCATTTAAGAAATAAATATCTCCCATTATATTATTGTAAATATCCAAATGCTGAAAATTTTGTTTCACTTATGAATTGTTCTCATAAACCTCTTCTCTTACGACTAGAACAGTATGTAAAATGTGGACTGTGTATGCTCCACTAACTATTGTCTCATTTCATTGTATATATGTCTCTCTTGTCAACTTCACTGTGTCACCTAGGTGATTCATGAGAAATAAACATCTTCTCCTACTTGAAAATGGGAGAGTACGAAATTCTGCTTATGTGCATGTGGTCAACGTTCATTGTCGGTAAGACCGCCTCCGTGGTCTAGTGGTAGAGCGTCCGCCCGGAGAGCGGAAGGTCCGGGGTTTGATCCCCGGCCGCGTCACACCAAAAGACGTTAAAAGATGGTACAAGCAGCCACACAAACACACGTGCATGCACGTCGCTATATAAGTGCAATAATCTTGGACGCGACGTTAAACCCAATTTCACCTCACCTCACCTCATTGCCGGCAATCACCGTGGTTCAAAGCGGCTTTAGTTAAGCCATATCGGCTTCACGCTACGCCATGCTACCCACGCACTCACTAACTTGCTCTAGTTTCTTAAGGATCCCCCAGCAGAAGACAAGCGGGACAGTGATTCAGTCTGCCGGCCTATGCCGCCACATTGAGACATGAGGTTGTAAAAATCACATTATGTTATTGTTTCCGAGATAAAATTTAAGAATTGGTCCTTTGGTTTATCCACCCATGATTTCACACCTCGCCTCACCTCGAAGTAGATCTTATCGGTCGTATTTGGATCAATTTATTACACACAACCCCGACTTAATATATGTATTGTATTTCTGTATTACTGTATTTACCAATTCCATTTTGACAAAAACCCGATATTGAAAAGGATACGGCTAGGTAACATGCGGCAGATGGGGGTCAACGTCAATAATATTGAACTGTTGTCGGCTTACTGTGAAAACGATAACTGTGGAAAATACTGATGTATTTGAATGTGTTCAACATATTTAACGTAGATCAAGACCCGGGTCAACTGTCCGTCCTTGTTCAAACCCTCTTTGTTTACTTCATTTGTTAATGTAAATCAGTCTAACAGTAAATGGTTTCAATGTCTGAGCATCACGTGTCAGTTTAGATTGTCTCACAGTGCCATGCTTGCCGTAAAAGGTGACTAACGGAAGCGGGTGGTCAGACTCGCAGACTTGGATGATGCATGTCCTCGATCCAATTGCGTGGATCGATGCTCATGATGTCAATCACTGGATTGTCTGGTCCAGATTCGATTATTTACAGACCGCCGTCATATAGCTGGAATATTGCTGAGTGCGGCGTTAAACAACAAACAAACAAAACACAGTTCCATGAACGTATTATTCTCATCCACCGCCACTCAGTCGGGCGGGGTATATAGGAACGTAAGTTTTGTCCGTCCGTCCACTTCTCAATGGTGACACATTTTCTCGAAAACTATTTAAGTTGGAGAAATGAAATTTTACACACTGATGTTACCAGTCACGATCTCAAATGAGGTCAGAAATTGGTGTCTTAAATTCATTTCTTACAGAGTTATGGCCCTTGCTCCGTGCTATTCGTCTTAGTGCATGCTGCCTAAAAAGATGTCAGGTTTTCTCAGCAACTACTGATGTCACATGAATGAAAGTTTGCATGCTTAGCTAAAAGATACCTTTCAAGACTGAGTTAGAAAATCAGATTTGCTCATGACATAAAGCCACTCTATCTCTACTTATGGATATACAGGGCTCTTATTGTTATAGTTAACATTAACTTCCATGTTAATCACTACTATATGAACAAACAAACTCCAATGTGCCCCATGGGGGGGGGGGGGGGGGGGGATAGTGATAACGCTGTGTTCTTGTTTTCCCTTCCACACACCTCTAGCTGCAATGCTATTAAAGCTCTAATGGAGCAAGTCTATATTTCCCGGAGGTCTGAATCTCACATCTCACTGGGGCTCCTTTTCAATTTAAGTGAAGCTGCTTGTTTATATCAAGAGTACATATATTCAGAGACTAAGCGTTAGTCAAGTGACACTTATACTGTTGACGAGCTTCAAACAGTCCCTTTAATGTATAATATATCCGTTAGGGTGAGTGAGTTGGGTTTAACGTTGCTTTGAACCGTATTCCAGTTATATCACAGCGTGTTGGCCAGCTTAATGTGGAAGGAAAGCCCGAATTGATGCAGGTCTCGGACGTTTGCCATTTTGGTGAAACTCACGAGCATCGGTATGGTGCTGACAAACCTAGAAACATAATCGGAGTGAACCGGGATTCGAACCTACGATCATAGGTGTCTGGCGTGCCCAAGGGAACTCCCCGTGGCCCAGATGCCGATAGATGACCTAACAGTGTTTAAGACGTGGGTCATGGGGCGCTTGTATTATGGACTTGTGTCCAGATGATGACTGAACACTGTTGATGGCCACAAGTTCAGCAACTGTGCGAAACAGTTTAGTAAAGCTTTCAAAAGATGAACGGTGGACATGTGGAAGATATTTCCAAATTTTACGCATCAGTGACAGAAATTATGTCCGGTGCAATTCCCTTTTTTGACTTGTACCATATGTTCCCGTGGGTTTTTTTCCCAGGCGAAAATCTAACTTGCCTTTGTGTGTGTGTGTGTGCGTGCGTGCGTGCGTGTGTGCGTGTGTGTGCGCCTCCGGTGAGACAGGATACGCTCACCCTTCGCGAACAACTGATATCATCATTATTTGATAGTGATTCTTAAACACACGATATAGTCGGAATCGTACGGAGATTTTTTATATCTGACTATTTCAGTTATTAAAATCCATGTGTCCTCGGTGACATGGTGGTCTAGTGTTGGGTCCAAGTATCTTCTCCATGTATTCAGTTGAATAACAGATTTTGTTGAATAACACAAAAGGTATTTAAAGTCCGTTGCGCCTTTCGCTCCACCGGGCTGCTATGAGCAGGTATGTCTTTCGCTTCGAGTGGGATCGATGGGGAAACTGCGAGCTAGGCCGTGGTACCACGATTGGCCAGAACGCTGCCACCGTATGGGACAGTATCGACGTCCAATGAGCTTGTCGCAGTGAGCTTGCGTTGCTCCACCGACCCCAAAACAAGGACTGGGACTCCCAAGTTGCCTGGAAATAGTCTATTTCACGGATAAACATACTTCTTGATATTCGGTTTTTATTTTCTGATTCTGACAGAGAATACCGACCATGGTCAGGTGGCTAGGGATCGATGGTTATAGTGATACCCAGTGAGGACAACGATATGCCTTGCCAAGAGTTGGATACCGTTATACGTATACTGTATATGCATCATGTGACATAACCAGTTACAACCACCTGTTAGAGACCGTGGCACCTCTTCACAATGGGAGGGGTAAACGAGAGGGAAGCTAACTATGGTAAGTACGGCATCGTTTATGTTCACTTTTTTATTTGGAGCTGGTACAGTGTTCACAGACTCCTGACCCGCGTGGGTTCAGTCGAGTCTCCTTACAATTTTATGTTTGAGTTTATGTGCTTGTTTTTGTGTGTGCGTATGTGTATGTTGAGAACATGCAATGATACAACGTGTTCGAATAGGAACGTATTTGTAGTAAAAGTCATGCATAACTTCTAGGTACAAGACGGTTGCTTTCTATTTGACACACAGCGTCTTCTTAGTATATAGCGTCTTGTCAAAGAAAATGGTTGCCGTCTGATTGACAATACACATTAGCACAAGATGGTTGCCGTCTTATTATCACACATTAGTACAAGATAGTTGCCGTCTAATTGTCACACATTAGTATAAGATGGTTGCCGTCTAATTGTCATACATTAGTACAAGATGGTTGCCGTCTAATTGACATGCATTAGTACAAGATGGTTGCCGTCTTATTATCACACATTAGTACAAGATAGTTGCCGTCTAATTGACATACATACATATAAGATGGTTGCCGTCTTATTGACATACATTAGTACAAGATGGTTGCCGTCTTATTGATATACATTAGTACAAGATGGTTGCCGTCTAATTGACATACATTAGTACAAACTGGTTGCCGTCTTATTGACATACATTAGTACAAGATGGTTGCCGTCTTATTGACATACATTAGTACAAGATGGTTGCCGTCTGATTGACAATACACATTAGCACAAGATGGTTGCCGTCTTATTATCACACATTAGTACAAGATAGTTGCCGTCTAATTGACATACATACATATAAGATGGTTGCCGTCTTATTGACATACATTAGTACAAGATGGTTGCCGTCTTATTGATATACATTTGTACAAGATGGTTGCCGTCTTATTATCACACATTAGTACAAGATAGTTGCCGTCTAATTGACATACATAAATATAAGATGGTTGCCGTCTTATTGACATACATTAGTACAAGATGGTTGCCGTCTTATTGACATACATTAGTACAAGATGGTTGCCGTCTTATTGACATACATTAGTACAAGATGGTTGCCGTCTTATTGACATACATTAGTACAAGATGGTTGCCGTCTTATTGACATACATTAGTACAAGATGGTTGCCGTCTTATTATCACACATTAGTACAAGATGGTTGCCGTCTTATTGACATACATTAGTACAAGATGGTTGCCGTCTTATTATCACACATTAGTACAAGATGGTTGCCGTCTTATTATCACACATTAGTACAAGATGGTTGCCGTCTTATTGACATACATTAGTACAAGATGGTTGCCGTCTTATTGACATACATTAGTACAAGATGGTTGCCGTCTTATTGACATACATTAGTACAAGATGGTTGCCGTCTTATTGATATACATTAGTACAAGATGGTTGCCGTCTTATTGACATACATTAGTACAAACTGGTTGCCGTCTCATTGTCACACCTTAGTACAAGATAGTTGCCGTCTTATTGACATACATTAGTACAAGATGATTGCCGTCTAATTGACATACATTAGTAAAAGATGGTTGCCGTTTAATTGTCACACATAAGTACAAGATGATTGCCGTCTAATTGACATACATTAGTAAAAGATGGTTGCCGTCTAATTGTCACACATTAGTACAAGATGGTTGCCGTCTTATTGACATACACAATTGCACGGTGGTTTACTCCTTGCATAACGTCTTCCCACAGAAGCGCGTTGCCTTCCTATTGCCACACAACCTCGACTCTATGATGAGAGATGCCCGTGACCCACACAGCAGCATTAGCTTCGTCCTGAGTTCAGTTCAATCTAGTCAAGGTCCACCCTGTATACGCTATGTGTACCGTGACATGGGAAGATGGGGCTTGTGACGTCAGATGCCTTATATGGCGAATATGTCCAGGGCATTCCTCATTATGGAGATATAACACACTGGCCAATCAGCCACGAGTACAAGAATATTGCGTCGATTCGACACACAGTGCCTCTCAGTACATCAGCCCCTGCCTAGTTAGGCAGCGAGTTTGTGATCTACGTCCATCCGAACATAACGATAGTATATGCCCCTAGCAACAACCAATATATATTATCATTTTTGACAGCAGCAAATTTTAGTTAAAATACATCCTTTCTATGGCATAATTTCCTCTGCAACCATGTTAGAGTGTTGAGATGGTTTTTTGTTTGTTTGTTTGTTTGTTACGGGGGTCTGTAAATAATCGAACCAGACAATCCAGTGATTGACATCATAAGCATCGATCTACGCAATTGGGATACAATGACATGCATCAACCAAGTCAGCGAGCCTGACAACCCGATCCCGTTAGTCGCCTCTTACGACAAGCATAGTAGCCTTTTAGGGCAAGCATGGGTTGCTTAAGATCTATCCTTTCTCTACGTTGAAATATTAGTTTAATTTTAAAAGTATCTAATGGCTGAACCTATCAAATGTTAAGTATGCGAAATGAGTTTCTTACCCAATTTCCAAAATATTTAATTTTCAAAAAGCAGCACATTTAAGTTAAAGAGTTATTCCTCTTTCTTCAACGTTTCTCCTCTGAAACATTTAATATATTGCATTTTGAATGCCACCAGATTTGTTTTTTAAGTATGGTATGTTTTACTAACTGTTCATACGTCTTTCGCTATTAAAGTAAAAAATTGTGTAGACTGAATGCGGCTTTTATAGTACATATCCATCACGTTTTATTTGGATGTATATATAGACAGCACATTTCAGCTATCAAAGTCTAATTGACTTTCTTTTACGCGATGCAATGCAATTTGAAATAATGCTAAAGAATAACCTACAAAAACAGTTCCTCTGTTTACTTCAACCAATAACAAACATATCACTGAAGCAAGGCTGATATACCATCCTTAATCCCCTAATCTCAAATACCTAATAGTCCACCGCCCTCCACCGCTTGCGGTGTATCAATAAGTTGTTTGGGCTCATGGCGATTGTCCTGGTCAGGACATTGTCCAGACAGAATTGCACCCCTCCCCACATAGCTCCTTTTTCAAATGTACATTTACCCTGGAAACACAGAACTGTGCAGATAAGCCATGCTTAATGTAATATTGAACTAAATATCAACTGAAAATGTACGTGATTGAAGACCATGTTGACTTATTATTCATTATATTATTATTAGTATTAGTATTTTTAGTAGTAGTAGTAGCAGCAGCAGCAGCAGTAGTAGTAGTAGTAGTAGTAGTAGTAGTAGTAGTAGTAGTAGTAGTAGTAGTTTAGAATACAGCATTTATAAAATAAGAATCAAATATATATTCCACTTAGGCAAATTGTCAGAACACATAAAACATTTGAGGAATTTCTGTAAAAAATAATGCATACTCTGTAGCACAATTGCAACAAGTTGACCTGATGTCTTTCACACTCCGTTATATTTGCAATATAATCCGAACATAACACGAGGCCTCATCATTTATGTTAACGGCTTCAGTGGGATAAACTGTACATCGAGGCACATAAACGCGAAGAAAACACCCTAAGACCTATAAACTGATCTACTGAAGGAACGTCAGACATACACTGTGATGCAAAACAGTCAGGGGCACGGCGGTGCTGCTGTGCGGCCTCACGCAACCAACAAGTACTTACTTTTGTATGAGTGAGTGAGTGAGTGAATATGGTTTTACGCCGCTTTTAGCAATTATTCCAGCAATATCACGGCGGGGGACACCAGAAATGGGCTTCACACATTGTACCCATGTCGGGAATCGAACCCGGGTCTTCGGCGTGACGAGCGAACGCTTTAACCACTAGGCTACCCGACCGCCCCTACTGTTGTATGAGCATTGTTGAGTGGCGGGAGCTCCCGGAAGGGCAGCACATGCTTACCCTTTTCGTGAACACCTGGTGTCCTCGCTGATTTTCAGTGATCAATTTCATATGATTTTCACTGTTATTTTGCCGTTTACGCTCAAAGGAATCTGTTTGGGTGGATAGTTGAGACTAGTTATTCTCGGGTGTTGACGTTTTTATATTTTCATGTCCTTAGGTGCACCTCAAGACGGTTTTACATAGAACATTCACGCCAGACATTATTTTCTCCATCTAACATTTGTTTTGTGTTTGTTTGACGCCGCACTCAGCAATATTCCAGCTAAATGACGGCGGTCTGTAAATAACCGAGTATGGGCCAGACAATCACGTGATTGACATTATGAGCATCGATCTACGCAATTGGGATACGATGACATCAACCTTGTCAGCTAGCCTGACCTCCCGATCCCGACAAGCATAGTCAAGCATGCTGAAGACCTATTCTACCCCGGATCTTCGCGGGTCCGCCATATAACAAAATAGGACAAAACGTATTGGCACATTCACTTTTTTAAAGGAATGAAAGTGTATGTATGTTGTCATACTTTACCGTTATAATATTTATAGAATATTTCAAAGGGCGAGGCAGTATAAGGGCACTGGAAATGCCAGGCTGGAAAATTTATCAGTCATATTGAAATGGATTACAGCGAATATTTTCTCTTTCTTACACTTGTACGTTGTGGACATACATAACTTCAAATACCTTCAAATGGAGTGAATGAGTATGGTTTTA
Source organism: Haliotis rufescens (assembly GCF_023055435.1). Lineage (NCBI taxonomy): Eukaryota > Metazoa > Mollusca > Gastropoda > Lepetellida > Haliotidae > Haliotis > Haliotis rufescens. The sequence goes on from NW_025964013.1 coordinate 5,884,195, forward strand.
CGCCGCTTTTAGCAATATCACGACACCAGAAATGGGCATCACACATTGTACCCATGTTGGAATCGAACACAGGTCTTCACTGTGACGAGCGAACGCTTTAACCACTAGGCTACCCCACCGCTCATGTTGCAAAGAACAAAGCCTCGTTTCCATTTCTAATAGAGTGCTCAGTTCTTACAATATGCAAATCATGTGAGCCACGTTGACTTGGTCACCTTTCAGAGTAACGTTAGGCATCAAAACATACAATTACTTGAATATACATGTTATTTCATTTAAGCAATATGTGTTAAGTATCTCAATTAAAACTATGTGGCTATCACGCTCTCCAAGCACCTGCCAGTTCTTCTTATGTACAGTTTAAAATAAAAAATGCAGCAAAGAGGGTTTGCGTGATCCTGGCACATCATCATTAGGCTCATCATCAGCTCAGGGCTCCTCTACACGCAGCCCAGACAGCGAATTGGACTTCTCCTAGGAAGCGCTGTGTGTGTGTGTGTGTGTGTGTGTGTGTGTGTGTGTGTGTGTGTGTGTGTGTGTGTGTGTGTGTGTGTGTGTCTGTCTGTCTGTGTGTGTGTGTGTGTGTGTGTGTGTGTGTGTGTGTGTGTGTGTGTGTGTGTGTGTGTGTGTGTGTGTGTGTGTGTGTGTGTGTGTGTGTGTGTGTGTGTGTGTGTGTTTACTTGTAGTAGTCTTGACTAATACCGATTTTATAATGCTTGCCCACTGAGGTACTGCGTCGCATCCTAACATGAATACCCAGACACGATATACTCCGAGCTGGCCAATCCTTGTTTTACCACCCCACACACACCTAATAACAAGCCAAGGTAACAACAAATACCATCTTTTAACGTCCTTTTGTATGACGTGGCCGGGGATCGAACTACCGTCCTGCAGACGCTCTATCCACTACTGAATGTGTTATACGATCCTGAGATATGTGTCAGTCACATTGCACATTTTACACACGACAAACATCAAGTCTATTATATACTTTCGTATTTAATGAATTGGATCGTTAAAGACCTTTAATGCTGATTATTTCCTTTACAGATGACGATAATATGTACGGTTACCTGGGACACCAGACCCACCAGCCAATCACCGCCTGGGAAACTGACTCAGCAGATGAGACGCTGTTCGGAATCTTCCAAACTCACGGTATGTAGCATCTCTCTGGAGATTTGCTGACGTTGGGCTCAGTCGACGTAAGGATTCTATGACAGATTGCTTTGACGCATCAGTGATAAAATGATATTCGATGCCATTCCCTATTTTGACTTGTACTATAAGTTTCCGTGTGTTTTTTCCGGTGAACAATTTACTTGCCTTTGCATGTGTTTGTGACGGGCGCCACCGGTGAGACAGGATACGCGAACGCCTAGTATCATCACTGTTTCATAGTGATTCATAAACACATGCTCATAGTCGGGATCGTACAGTGGACTTTGTTATTAAGAGATATTTCTTATGAAAATGGAAACGGTTTTGTCGCTTCTATTTTATCACAAAATATAGATTACACCCTTTCTCTCCCCGTGATGAAACCTTATACTCAAACCATCATGCCCCGGCTATAACCCATCTGGAATATTCTCCCACACTTGTCCACCCAAAACAATCCATCGTGTAACAAATCTTAAACACGTTCTTCCTCTACAAAATACTGACCCGCCCTACCGTTCTCTCTCCAACTACATTGTCTGCAATAAACCATGCTCCATCCTCCCGTTCTTCCTTTACCTGTAGCAACCCCCATAGTATATATCCCACCCATTCTTCCTCTTCCAAATATAATGTATAAACATAATTTCAATCTATTTGCCAGCTTTTTAATTTTTTTATATCGATTGGATAGACAGTTTGGCGGTGCCTGTAAGCATTTAGTTCCTGCAATTGTGTATATATCAGCTGACGGTGAAAGTTGGCATTGAAGGGTTGATCTCCGCCGACAGCCTCATCGATATGTCCTCGTTTGACTTTTTACCTTAGCTGTGTTTGTTTGGATGCATAGTGTGGGCAGTATGGCTGCGTGGAGTCCTTGAGGAGGGGGATTGCCTAGGGGAACACAGTGATGTTTGCTTTGGGCTGGAGGAGGCGAGATTTGAGGTTATGTTCCCATCAGGAAGTGAGGTCACTGTTAGACAAGGGTTTAACGTCACCCCCCTTTCCCAGCCCCCAGCAGTGTCCGATGTGACACAGGCAGGTGCCCCGCGAGGGCTTTATGAAATATTTCATCTATTTACTCATCAGCCGTTGTATCCTGTCCATGTATTTCACACACATCATCGAACACAAGCAACGTTGGTCACCCTCATCACTTAACACAAAATGTGTTGGTCACCCTCATCACTTAACACAAAATATGTTGGTCACCCTCATCACTTAACACAAAATGTGTTGGTCACCCTCATCACTTAACACAAAATGTGTTGGTCACCCTCATCACTTAACACAAAATATGTTGGTCACCCTCATCACTTAACACAAAATGTGTTGGTCACCCTCATCACTTAACACAAAATATGTTGGTCACCCTCATCACTTAACACAAAATATGTTGGTCACCCTCATCACTTAACACAAAATGTGTTGGTCACCCTCATCACTTAACACAAAATATGTTGGTCACCCTCATCACTTAACACAAAATATGTTGGTCACCCTCAACACTTAACACAAAATATGTTGGTCACCCTCATCACTTAACACAAAATATGTTGGTCACCCTCATCACTTAACACAAAATATGTTGGTCACCCTCATCACTTAACACAAAATGTGTTGGTCATTCTCATCACTTAACACAAAATGTGTTGGTCACCCTCATCATTTAGCACAAAATGTGTTGGTCATTCTCATCACTTAACACAAAATGTGTTGGTCACCCTCATCACTTAACACAAAATGTGTTGGTCACCCTCATCACTTAACACAAAATGTGTTGGTCATTCTCATCACTTAACACAAAATGTGTTGGTCATTCTCATCATTTAACACAAAATAGTTGGTCATTCTCATCATTTAACACAAAATATGTTGGTCATTCTCATCATTTAACACAAAATATGTTGGTCAATCTCATCATTTAGCACATAATATGTTGGTCATTCTCATCATTTAACACAAAATATGTTGGTCATTCTCATCATTTAGCACAAAATATGTTGACCATTCTCATCATTTAGCACAAAATATGTTGGTGATTCTCATCATTTAGCACAAAATATGTTGGTCATTCTCATCATTTAACACAAAATATGTTGGTCATTCTCATCATTTAACACAAAATATGTTGGTCAATCTCATCATTTAGCACATAATATGTTGGTCATTCTCATCATTTAACACAAAATATGTTGGTCATTCTCATCATTTAGCACAAAATATGTTGACCATTCTCATCATTTAGCACAAAATATGTTGGTGATTCTCATCATTTAGCACAAAATATGTTGGTCATTCTCATCATTTAACACAAAATATGTTGGTCATTCTCATCATTTAACACAAAATAGTTGGTCATTCTCATCATTTAACACAAAATATGTTGGTCATTCTCATCATTTAGCACAAAATATGTTGGTCATTCTCATCATTTAACACAAAATATGTTGGTCATTCTCATCATTTAACACAAAATGTGTTGGTCACCCTCATCACTTAACACAAAATGTGTTGGTCACCCTCATCACTTAACACAAAATGTGTTGGTCATTCTCATCACTTAACACAAAATGTGTTGGTCATTCTCATCATTTAACACAAAATAGTTGGTCATTCTCATCATTTAACACAAAATATGTTGGTCATTCTCATCATTTAGCACAAAATATGTTGGTCATTCTCATCATTTAACACAAAATGTGTTGGTCATTCTCATCACTTAACACAAAATGTGTTGGTCACCCTCATCATTTAGCACAAAATGTGTTGGTCATTCTCATCACTTAACACAAAATATGTTGGTCATTCTCATCACTTAACACAAAATGTGTTGGTCATCCTCATCACTTAACACAAAATGTGTTGGTCATTCTCATCACTTAACACAAAATGTGTTGGTCATTCTCATCATTTAACACAAAATAGTTGGTCATTCTCATCATTTAACACAAAATATGTTGGTCATTCTCATCATTTAGCACAAAATATGTTGGTCATTCTCATCATTTAACACAAAATATGTTGGTCATTCTCATCATTTAACACAAAATGTGTTGGTCACCCTCATCACTTAACACAAAATGTGTTGGTCACCCTCATCACTTAACACAAAATGTGTTGGTCATTCTCATCACTTAACACAAAATGTGTTGGTCATTCTCATCATTTAACACAAAATAGTTGGTCATTCTCATCATTTAACACAAAATATGTTGGTCATTCTCATCATTTAACACAAAATATGTTGGTCATTCTCATCATTTAACACAAAATGTGTTGGTCATTCTCATCACTTAACACAAAATGTGTTGGTCACCCTCATCATTTAGCACAAAATGTGTTGGTCATTCTCATCACTTAACACAAAATATGTTGGTCATTCTCATCACTTAACACAAAATGTGTTGGTCACCCTCATCACTTAACACAAAATGTGTTGGTCATTCTCATCATTTAGCACAAAATATGTTGGTCATTCTCATCATTTAACACAAAATATGTTGGTCATTCTCATCATTTAACACAAAATATGTTGGTCAATCTCATCATTTAGCACATAAAATGTTGGTCATTCTCATCATTTAACACAAAATATGTTGGTCATTCTCATCATTTAGCACAAAATATGTTGACCATTCTCATCATTTAGCACAAAATATGTTGGTGATTCTCATCATTTAGCACAAAATATGTTGGTCATTCTCATCATTTAACACAAAATATGTTGGTCATTCTCATCATTTAACACAAAATATGTTGGTCAATCTCATTATTTAGCACATAATATGTTGGTCATTCTCATCATTTAACACAAAATATGTTGGTCATTCTCATCATTTAGCACAAAATATGTTGACCATTCTCATCATTTAGCACAAAATATGTTGGTCATTCTCATCATTTAGCACAAAATATGTTGGTCATTCTCATCATTTAACACAAAATATGTTGGTCATTCTCATCATTTAACACAAAATATGTTGGTCAATCTCATCATTTAGCACAAAATATGTTGGTCATTCTCATCATTTAACACAAAATATGTTGGTCATTCTCATCATTTAACACAAAATATGTTGGTCAATCTCATCATTTAACACAAAATATGTTGACCATTCTCATCATTTAGCACAAAATATGTTGGTCATTCTCATCATTTAGCACAAAATATGTTGGTCATTCTCATCATTTATCACAAAATATGTTGGTCATTCTCATCATTTAACACAAAATATGTTGACCATTCTCATCATTTAGCACAAAATATGTTGGTCATTCTCATCATTTAACACAAAATATGTTGGTCATTCTCATCATTTAACACAAAATATGTTGGTCAATCTCATCATTTAGCACAAAATATGTTGGTCATTCAAATCATTTAACACAAAATATGTTGGTCATTCTCATCATTTAACACAAAATATGTTGGTCAATCTCATCATTTAGCACAAAATAAGTTGGTCACTCTTATCATTTAACACAAGTTATGTTGGCCATTCTCATCATATAGCACAAAATATGTTGGTCACTCTCATTATTTAACACAAAATACTTTGATCACTCTCATTATTTAACACAAAATACTTTGATCACTCTCATCATTTAACACAAAATATGTTGGTTATTCTCATCATTTAACGCAAAATATGTTGGTCATTCAAATCATTTAGCACAAAATATGTTGGTCATTCTCATCATTTAACACAAAGTATGTTGGTCACTCTCATTATTTAACACAAAAATGTCTAGCCCTGCATTATTAGTGCAAAATAGTCCCCTGAAACACTACTGCAATATATGTCCCGGCATTACTGGTACAATATATAGCCCTGCATTACTATTTCAATATATATTTCCATGCATTACAGGTGCAATACATATATTTATCCCCGCATTACCAGTGCAGTATACATCCCTGTATTACTAGTGCAATATACCCCTGCGTTACTAGTGCAATATACACCCCTGCATTACTAATGCAATATACCCCTGTTTTACTAGTGAAATGTACACCCCTGCAATACTAGTTAAATATACTCCTGTATTACTAGTGAAATATACACCCCTGTATTACTAGTGCAATATACTCCTGTATTACCAGTGAAATATACACCCCTGTATTACTAGTGAAATATACACCCCTGCATTACTAGTGCAATATACCCCTGTATTACTAGTGAAATATACACCCCTGTATTACTAGTGCAATATACTCCTGTATTACCAGTGAAATATACACCCCTGTATTACTAGTGAAATATACACCCCTGCATTACTAGTGCAATATACCCCTGTATTACTAGTGAAATATTAACCCCTGTATTACAAGTGCAATATAACCCTGTATCACTAGTGAAATGTACACCCTGCATTTCTAGTGCAATATACTCCTGTATCACTAGTGAAATATTCACCCCTGTATTACTAGTGCAATATACCCCTGTATCACTGGTGAAATGTACACCCCTGCATTACTAGTGAAATATACTCCTGTATTACCAGTGAAATATACACCCCTGTATTACTAGTGCAATATACACCCCTGCATTACTAATGCAATATACCCCTGTATTACTAGTGAAATATACACCCCTGTATTACTAGTGCAATATACCCATGTTTTTCTCGTGAAATATACCCCTGTATTACTAGTAAAAAATATAACCCCTGTATTACTAGCGCAATATACACCCCGGCATTGCTAATGAAATATACACCCCTGTATTACTAGTGCAATATACCCCTGTATAACTAGTTCAATATACTCCGGCGTTACTAGAGAAATATACCCCTGTATTACAAGTGAAATATACACCCCTGTATTACTAGTGCAATATGACCCTGTATTACAAGTGCAATATACTCCTGTATTACTAGTGCAATATACACCCCTGTATTACTTGTGCAATATACACCCCTGTATTACTAGTGCAATATACTCCCCTGCATTAGTAGGAATGATTTTTTTGCAAAAACAACTAACCATTCTTAAAGGTTCACCATTCTGGGTTTTTTATTTTGAAGTCTCATTACGTATTTCAATAGTAATATGTTCTGTCTGTAAAATAATCATCGCTGATAAGAAAGGCAAAACAAAATCCACATTGGATGTCAAATGAAGGTCACAAAGTCCCGACTGCATCAGCTATCAGCAAATCATTAAGCCCATATTAGGGCATTTTTTCACTTGTGGTTCTTGGGAAGATCTAAACCCAGGTCAACAGCTTTGCAAATTATTTCTAGCGAGGAACGTATACAACTGTTTGGCATTTGACGTTGGCGGATTGCCAGAGCAAGTAGAAGTTAATCAATGAGGACCTAGTCAAACACGTGGACCAGCTGAAACACACATCAGACACACCATGGGCACGTTCAACACCACCCTCAGTATTTGCCCTTGTAACTCACACCAGGGTGTTGCACGACTTAAGTTGGTTTAATTATCAAAACATCAATGATTTTTAAGTGTATTCCTTTTCTTTATCAGTACGTTTTATGTCTAAACGCAGCTGAGCTTAGAGCAAGCCAATAATAGCCCTTAGTTTCTGTCTATAGCGTGTTGCCCGCCTCACTCCAGACAACCAATACACAGGTCAATAGCTTACATGAATCTATTGATTTAGAGTTTCAAGACAAATTAGTTGTTCCCCGTGTGTTGACTACATGCATTATTTGTTCATGTTTGTGGTATCATATGTCACATAACTGATCCCTGCGCACACCGGTATTCGTCCCTAGCTGACACACCTGATGTGCTCGACTGTAGGGATGGGTCTGAATGTATTTAATTTAATTTAACTATTTTTGTCAAAGAAACCACTAGGGCTATAAATCTTAAATATAGACAAGATATGAAGCAACATTACATTATTTAGATATTTAATAGTGAATGGGTTTTCTAAACTCACACAAAAATGGTAATTATTCAAATTTTAAACATCTTTGATAATTATCTACTCCGAAACTACAAGCCCATAAGAGCTGAAACTCATCGACACACTACGTCTTGGATATGTTCATGCCAATCTATGGAAACTGTCAAAGCATCACTTTCTAATAATCCAAATTGTTCAGAGAGCTTTTTTGCAGATGAGTAGGGGTCATATCTTGAGACAGACGAGTAGTGGTCATATCTTGATATAAAGTCGATTAGGGTCATATCTTGATATAAAGTCGATAAGGGACACATCTGAGGACAGTCGAGTAGGGGTCATATACCGAGGGGGCACGAGGGGCCCAGTCATCTAAGGCGCCGCAAGTCGCTTTGCAGAATTGCGTCCCTTGGGCACGCCAGAAACCTATGATTGTGGGTTCGAATCCCAGTTCGCCCCAATTATGTTTCTCGGTTTGTCAGCACCATACCCATGCTCGTGAGTGGCAAACGTCTAAGACCTGCATCACTTCGGGCTTACCTCCCACATCAAGCCGACACGACGTGATATAACTGGAATACTGTTCAAAGCGGCGTTAAACCTAACTCACTTGAGACAGTCGAGTAGGGTCATACCTTTCGACAAATGAGAAGGAGTCATATATGATGCAGGCGTAGTTAAGGTGATTAGATTATGGTTAGTTTCCTACACGTCAAGATCACACACTGTGTCATAGCAAGCATAAAGTATTGACAAATATATTTCTGAACATGACCAGTTCAAGAAACTCACATGGTGGCGCCTGGTTTTCAACAACAAAAGTGAGCCTCAGAATATGTAGTACTTGATAACGGGGTACAAACCCTGGCAGACAGGGGTAGTCACTGGCTCTCTGTTCTGACGAAACATGTAAGCGATGTCTGTGAAAGGTCTCCCCGTCGTATGGGATGGGGAGTACCATTCCATACATGTCGGAACATTCTCACCACACGAATGAACCTGGTAGCATTGCAAAATTCAAATGAGGAGTCACATTCCCCATCATGTAATTTTAATGCATCATTTTGTACAAATTTTTACCAGGTAATGTGACATGGTAAAGATATGGTTTTGTCTCAAAATATTTCAAGTCGGTTGGATATCACTTCAGTCCTTATCCAGTAACAAGAAGAAAGGTCATCCCCATCTTGCGTGCTACACAGTCTCAGCAGTCATCCTTGGCTCGGCACCGGCATTCTGAATGGAGACCCGTCTGATCCAGCGGTTCGGCGTGTACATCCAACAATAAACACGAGCGAGCTTTCAATATTTTCGTTCAAAGTACAAACAAATCAAAGAATTCGTACGAAAAACCCGTCAATCTGAGTGTTTAGCACTGGCTTCTGAGCAGAGAAGGTGTCAAAACGTAAACATATTGTCTTTCTGAACATTTTAAGAGAATTTCATCGAATTTTCAAGTGCATACGTGACGATGACTGTTTCAAGGTCACGCATTCTTCTGTTTGACACTTTATAGAAACACATTTTAAAAAGATGTGCAATCTGGCGCTTTCTTATTTCAAACCGGTTATTTTTTCAGTGTTGCAGTATACTATTTAATCCTACATCATTCCGTCTTCATATACATTGAAAACCTAACAATGTATCTGACATCACACCCGAAGATTAGCGGTTAGTGCGATCCTCCAGTACATCTGACACAGGTGGTATTTGTTTCTGGCTGTAACGCACAGCAGGCCAGTACGTTTGTACCACAGAGACGGGCCGTTACTGGTGTTTGGGTAACGTTTGAAACACAGAGACAGACCGTTACTGGTGTTTGGGTAACGTTTGTACCACAGAGACAGGCCGTTACTGGTGTTTGGGTAACGTTTGTACCACAGAGACAGGCCGTTACTGGTGTTTGGGTAACGTTTGTACCACAGAGATAGGCCGTTACTGGTGTTTGGGTAACGTTTGTACCACAGAGACGGGCCGTTACTGGTGTTTGGGTAACGTTTGTACCACAGAGACAGGCCGTTACTGGTGTTAGGGTAACGTTTGTACCACAGAGACAGGCCGTTACTGGTGTTTGGGTAACGTTTGTACCGCAGAGATGGGCCGTTACTGGTGTTAGGGTAACGTTTGTACCGCAGAGATGGGCCGTTACTGGTGTTTGGGTAACGTTTGTACCACAGAGACAGGCCGTTACTGGTGTTAGGGTAACGTTTGTACCACAGAGACAGGCCGTTACTGGTGTTACGGTAACGTTTGCACCGCAGAGACAGGCCGTTACTGGTGTTAGGGTAACATTTGCACCGCAGAGACAGGCCGTTACTTGTGTTAGGGTAACGTTTGTACCACAGAGACTGGCCGTTACTGGTGTTTGGGTAACGTTTATACCACAGAGACTGGCCGTTACTGGTGTTTGGGTAACGTTTCTACCGCAGAGACAGGCCGTTACTGGTGTTTGGGTAACGTTTGTAACACAAAAACAGGCCGTTACTGGTGTTAGGGTAACGTTTGTAACACAGGGATAGACCGTTACTGGTGTTAGGGTAACGTTTGTAACACAAAGTCAGGCCGTTACTGGTGTTAGGGTAACGTTTGTAACACAGAGACAGGCTGTTACTGGTGTTAGGGTAACGTTTGTAACACAGGGATAGACCGTTACTGGTGTTCGGGTAACGTTTGTAACACAAAAACAGGCCGTTACTGGTGTTACGGTAACGTTTGCACCGCAGAGACAGGCCGTTACTGGTGTTAGGGTAACGTTTATACCACAGAGACTGGCCGTTACTGGTGTTACGGTAACGTTTGCACCGCAGAGACTGGCCGTTACTGGTGTTAGGGTAACGTTTGCACCGCAGAGACAGGCCGTTACTGGTGTTAGGGTAACGTTTATACCACAGAGACTGACCGTTACTGGTGTTAGGGTAACGTTTGCACCGCAGAGACAGGCCGTTACTGGTGTTAGGGTAACGTTTATACCACAGAGACTGACCGTTACTGGTGTTAGGGTAACGTTTGCACCGCAGAGACAGACCGTTACTGGTGTTCGGGTAACGTTTATACCACAGAGACAGGCCGTTACTGGTGTTAGGGTAACGTTTGCACCGCAGAGACAGGCCGTAACTGGTGTTCGGGTAACGTTTGTAACACAAAAACAGGCCGTTACTGGTGTTAGGGTAACGTTTGTAACACAGGGATAGACCGTTACTGGTGTTAGGGTAACGTTTGTAACACAAAGTCAGGCCGTTACTGGTGTTAGGGTAACGTTTGTAACACAGAGACAGGCTGTTACTGGTGTTAGGGTAACGTTTGTAACACAGGGATAGACCGTTACTGGTGTTCGGGTAACGTTTGTAACACAAAAACAGGCCGTTACTGGTGTTAGGGTAACATTTGTAACACAGAGACAGGATGTTACTGGTGTTCGGGTAACGTTTGTAACACAGGGATAGACCGTTACTGGTGTTCGGGTAACGTTTGTAACACAAAAACAGGCCGTTTCTGGTGTTAGGGTAACGGTTGTAACACAGAGACAGGCTGTTACTGGTGTTAGGGTGACGTTTGTAACACAGAGGCAGACCGTTACTGGTGTTCGGGTAACGATTGTGTCATAGAGGCAGGACGTTACTGAGTAGTATATATAGTGGTGGTGACGTATATATCAATGACTGATCGACCGTGTCGCTCTCATAGGATAAGCATGTTGTACGTGCGACCTGCTCGGTGCTTGAGTGCACAGTGGGGCACACTAAAGGAGAAAAACGGATTTCTAAACGTAACGATGGTAAGAACATATACATTATACGAGGTTCAATAGTATGCAAAGATGTGCATGGTCCATGGTAGTTCAATACAATGTAAACATATATGGTCCGTCAGTACTTTGTAAATATATATGGTCGATGGTAGTTCAGCACTATGTAAATATATATGGTCTATGGTAGTTCAGGACTGGGTTATTATATATGGGCCCTGGTAGTTCAATCATATTTTAAGACATGATCTACTCTTAAGTTAAGTTAGTTATATCTAAAGATATGAGAATTTTGCTTCATAAAATATATCCATATGACGATAATTATACATGTTAACCTCTTAAAATATTACAGAGGAGATTTGTCTTTTCTTGTCTAATATCTATCGCATCGAGTGACATGACACACATTCTTGCAATATCTTCATGATCTATCTCTAAAACTCCTAGCGTCATCTAGGTAGACTAAAGATCTATTTCTATCGATTTCTCTATTTGGACATAAACAAGCATTTCATCACCAAATACATAATAATGATGTCATGGAACATATACAGTTTGAGTCAAACATTTGAATCTGCAAATCCGAACATATTGCTTGACACAATTTCCGAATGTTTTGAAATTATTAATTACTACCTAACTGACCTATATTAGCTTTGCGTACTAGACAAGGCAATGGGACTAGACCCACGCTTACGACTGGTGGTTCAAGACGCAGATTGCATATATACTCACCGCCAAAAGAAACGCGATGTGTACCATTTAATGACAAAACTAACAATCAGTCAAGTGCTACCACAGTGTCTTTATTATTAATACGATGTGTTGCACGTGATTTCTAAACTTTACACGCTAATCCTGCACGAAACGAATGGTGCATATATGACGTCACATGTGATGCGTTCATGAGCGCGGTTCCCACAACAGTATGTTCGTTTGTTCGTCGAACCAATATAATATCCCTTGAATATGAATAATTCTTCATATATTATGCAAAATGTATGGTATTCGCGTTTCTATTCGCGGTGAGTATAGATAGTTATTCTATCTCAAGATGGACGTTCTTGCTGATCTGGTTGTATTCAGTGTCTCATCTTGCAGTTTAATATAAACCCTTATTACATCTGGAGTAAAACATATCGATGCACATATTTCAGATATTCGCAGTGTACACATATCCCTTTCAAGTCATTCTAGGAACTTGATTGGCTGATTGTGAACCCTGACTTTTACGGAACTACTTTCGTTACATTCATCGTCATAATTTCGATCACATAAACACTTAAACGATGGAAATGCAACGAAACAAAGGAAAACAAACTGAATTAACTAATTTATAATTTTATTATCAAATGCCTAAAGAACTATAGCAGAGAACCAGTATATTATTATGATGTGATTATCTATTTCGCTGAACGAACGTGTTCCAGTTCAGGAGGACCAAATGCTTTGGGGTGAGGACTATCTGCTCGCTACTGGCATTATACAAAATACTAATAATAAAATTGCAAAGTCAGAAACCCAATTCTTTCAATTTTGTCAAAGTGAGTGAGTGAGTATGGTTTTACGCCGCTTTTAGCAATATTCCAGCAATATCACGGCGGGAGACACCAGAAATGGGCTTTACACATTGTACCCATGTCGGGAATCGAACCCGTGTCTTCGTCGTGACGAGCGAACGCTTTAACCACTAGGCTACCCGACCGCCCCTAAATTTTGTCAAAACATTCCCACACTACATACTTCAGGAAACCTTCATTCCTTGGTCCATGGGACATTTGTCACTTAACTATATCTCTATCTTCAAACGGTCTTTTTTATAAAAAATAATGATAAAGCAAATGTCATCTCAAGTTACTGGAAAATGTGGACTTCTTCAAAGATAACATCTATGTGATATTTGGGGATACGACATTAAAGCAAGAAGTAGTGCTCCCCTCTTTGCAAAGTCAGAAACCAAAACCTGAAGTGCACCAAAGAGCAGCATGTTCTGTTTGACATTATTGTTGTTGCCACTGCCGTACTATAACCATGTACTGCATCAACTCCTGTACCACAGCATTGGAACCCTGAATGTAACAGGCTGATCGTTAATTGATGACGTCTTCAACTCTAGTCAGTGAGAAGGACAGTTTTGCTGAATGGTATTGGCAGTTTTCACATACAACATTATCTGTTTAGAATGTTTAGACCTGTTAAGACTTTGAAGCTGTGTGTGTTTTTATCTTGGCTTCTTTCCCCTGCGACCACGTTGGTTTGTTAGTGTGAAGCACGTGGAATGTTATTCAGCGCTTGGGCTTTGCATGCAAGTGTTAACTGTTGTTTTTTGTCAGCCCGAGTTGACATCTCCTCTAAAACAAACGAGCAAGGGTCAAATCAGTTGCATAGTGTGTAGACTTCACCTTACAGGACAGGACCAACACACAGCAGTTTCAACATCATCTCCATGATCAGTTGGTGGTTGCAACTACGATCAATTATCGCTAGAAGTCAACGTAACCACCAAATGTAAGGAGTCAACATAATCACACCATGTAAGCCGCTGATGTAACTACAGATATAGGCAGGCTGTGTTATCAGCCAATGTAAGCAGACAACTTTAACAAAGAAATGTAGGCAAGCCATGTAATGGCCAAATGTACGCAGACAATTTAACCACATATGTGTGCAGGCTTACTACACGTATGCCGTCTTTGCCCCATCATACTGCTACCAACCTGTAGGGAATATAATCACAGTTGACTTCTCCATTGTTGACAATAACAACCTCTGCCAGTTATTCAAATATTGCCCAAACTATCGTGAACAGCCTGCTACCAATTAGGGTCACAACAATAAAATCATTATGAATGCTGTCGAAGCGTATGCCTGAAATTGGCCTGTAGATAAGATGAATCTGTTGAATGTCTTTCAGAGGGGGTTAAGTCAGTGCGTGATGTTGTCATTAGTAGAATGCGCAAGTCGAAACAGAATTGAAAAAAAACAAAACATTCTCTCCCAGCCAGCTGTCACCCAAAGTCTGGCTGCGTTACACGAAAAGTTCGTAGTTGTTCCGAAAGACAAAGCCTCAAATAACAACTATTATATGTAAGCATCACTACATTAATTGCTCGATCAAGGAACGTGGTAGGAGTGGCATATCAAATAATGCCAAATATAAGGCTAGAATGTTAACTGAGGAAGAAATCTGCATCAGGACTATCAACTTTTGACTTGGCTGTACGACCTGAAGACATGTCCATTCCTCTTTTGTCCTTTTTGTCTTTTGTAAAACCAAATCCCTGTATCAAAGATGAACTAATTAACTAATATTACAATCAAGGAAGGACTTTCTTTATATTCACAGAAACTATTTGAGACATGTGGAAATAATACCATGTGGATTCTCAAATACTCATAGGATTTGCTTGACTATTTTGCAATCTCAGAGAAGAACTTCAAGAAGAAGTTCAATTTTGCCTAAACAATTGATTTTCCACACGACAAATTTTAGGAAAAGCTTCAATTCTTGATCCATGGGGCATTTGTTACTAAACTCGGTAGCCACAGATAGAGTTACATCTCTATCTTCAAACGGTCCTTTTGGGTAAAACTGAATGCGAATGCCATCTGAAGTCACTGGGAAACAATAGGTACAATACTGGACTTCGTCATGGATAACATCTATGTTGTATTTGGGGATGCGACATTTAGGCAAGAAGGCTAATGACTTTGATTGATGTCTAATTTCACAGAGTTGGCTCTTTCTACAAAGATTTCAAAGAACGTCATACGGCTCTTGCTATTAAGTTACTTGACCAGGGATGCAACATTCAAGGCCTTGGTAAAGATTCAAAAACAGTTTATTGTAAAGCAGTATAACTTAACGCAAACAGTTGGTATCCTCACTAGTTGAAGCTTCAGGTATATCGACGAACTGATATCGTTCAGTAACCATCAAAAAGCTAATTCCCTTCCACTGATTTACCCACCTGAACTAGAAATAAAGGAGACCGGTGAGACCGCCTCATCTGTTTCATGTTTAGATCTACGCATAAAGATTCAGAGTGACAAAAAAATCAACACAAGAAAAGAAAAGAGAGATGACTTAAAATTTCCAGCAGTAAACTTCCCCTTGATGCCCAGCAATACTCCAGCAGCTGCAGCCTGTGGTGTCTACATGTCGCAACTATTGAGGTACAATCGAGCATGCTCTTTCCACGCAGATTTCAAAGAGCGTCATGTGACTCTTGCTCAGAAGTTGTTTGATCACGGCTACAACGATAAAGGCTGTAGTTATTTTTTGGTAGACGTGTGAAAAACATTCCAGATTTGCTACTGAAGCTGGTCAGCTGTACGTGTACACTGAAGACACTGGTTATTACTATTTACAAACTAAACAATTGGAAGAATGATTTTAGATGATAAACAGAAAATCAACCTCCTGTCTTTTGCCATCCATAAAAAAACCCAGTGAATATGAAAAAATAATTGTTTTTTAAATCTTTCACTGAACATGTTCCGTAAATAATGTGTTCCAATAGTCAGACTACTCCATTAGAGAAAGTCAATTCTTGAAACTCTGACTGAAAAAAAATAGTCTCGGCCATCTGGGCCAGACAGACCAATCGTTAATATTGTGAGCAACGACTTCATGCGCTGCGATGACGGGCTATCAATCATATCACCGAGCCTTATCGCCAGGTCCAATTTAGTCGCCTTCGATGACAAGGAATGGACCCATCAATATCAGTTATCATCAATGCTCTAATTGTAACAACATGCTGGTAGTAGTTTATAATAAAAACAAATACACAGCAATATAATAAATATTTATAATATATAAAGTACGGTTATAACGAACTCAAAGGGACACCTAATTTTTATTCGTTATAACCGTAGTTCTTTATAAACATAAACAGCATATTTACAGCAAATGGACGGACAAAAGAACAGTTCAATATATCCGTCAGTTCGTTATAAACGCTGTTTACATTTACAATCACTTTTGAATCGCTTATTGGTTTAGACATCACAGATGTTCTAAACGTCAGAAAAACAGTGATATATGTAAAAACATTCAAAGGGAAGTTAATTTTGTGTTGACTGATAGCTCTTTTTTTAATCTGGAGATCGGGTCGGTTGCAGCTAACTGCTTCTAAAGTGAAGTGGAAAAAAGTAGTTGAGTCTTGAATGTGGGAAACCGGCAAGTCCTTGAAGGCGGTCTGGTAAATCCAACAGGAGCCATGCAATCCCTGCGTGATGGGAGAAAATAAGGGAGGGCGACAACCAACCAGGACAGAGGGCAAGGGTCTTGACAAATATACCACTACTGCCACCGCCATACGACTACGACTACAATTACAACTCCGGCTAATGCACTACTACAACCGTATAAATAATAATAAGGATAATAAGGATAATAAGGATAATAAGGATAATGACGATGACAATAATGACGATGATAATAGCAATAATAGTAATGTTTAATAATTATCATAATCATAATTGGGTTTTTAATAATATTGCTTATCAGTTATATAGCATACGTGTCAGCTTATTGTGGGACGAAATGTCTAAGTGAAATCAAAGCAGGATGCTGACTTTAGTCAATCCATTAGCTATCCCCATACCTGGACGACCATGGAACCCGGGCACATATGGAGAACATCATGGTTGCTTCGCTACAACACCATCTATGTCAAGCCTTTAGTAAAACGACAAACTACTACATCCGGGCACTGGGATACACATTGATATTGACAGATGGAGTCCTCAACAACAGTCGTATCACGGAATAGTGGACGTAGGTGTGGTGCTGAGGGAGAATGTAGACCTACGTTAACAGTATGAATGCGGATATCATGTTGTCTGTTTCTCCAGCTAATCCAGCATCTTCATCTGTCTTGACTCAGGCCGCCGGCGTGTTGACAAGGGTCCTAACCTGTCAAGAGAAGGGGAATAAGAAGACATATTGCCCTACACGTATTGACCTATAGCGTTCCCTGCCCTACACCTGCACGGCACCAAGACGGCTCCGTATATTGCCTGATGCTTCGTGTGATATTTCAGCGCAAACAACAAGGGATATTCTTCATGTTTTCTGGGATTAGTTTATGAATTGTCATCCCCTCCTTCCGGATACTTGGATTATTTCTTTTTGAACCACTTCTGATTCAGATTCTTGCCATACCCCATATCCCAGAGGCATTAGTGACGCACTTACACGCCGGGTTTCGTAAGCAGCGCAGCCCGTATCGACGTAAATATCATTCGGTAAAAGATATATCCAATCTGTATTTGAGTACTCAGACTTTAGGTGGCCGAGACATAGTTGCAAGTTGTACTGGTATCATAACGATGAGATGTTCCTGTCGTTATCAAATGTCTACCAATGACAAAATATATCGTTATTTGTATCTTTGTTTTACGCTAACCAATAGTTATCCCTAGTCAAGGGTGTGTTCCTTAGCAAATGTTGAGTAGTATAAAGTATCTTATGAACAAATTAGAAATCTATTTAATTGAGAACAGTGACGTCATAAATCACACAATATGCATCGTACACGTATACCTGATGTATCTTTTCGTTTCCACTACTGTCGCTATATACACCCCTACTTGATACAGCCATATCGTATCTCTCAGTATCCACTACTGTCGCTATATACACCCCTACTTGATACAGCCATATCGTATCTCTCAGTATCCACTACTGTCGCTATATACACCCCACCTTGATCTAACCATCACGTATCTCTCAGTATCCACTACTGTCGCTATATACACTACACCTTGATACAGCCATATCGTACCTCTCAGTATCCACTACTGTCGCTATATACACCCCACCTTGATCTAACCATCACGTATCTCTCAGTATCCACTACTGTCGCTATATACACTACACCTTGATCTAACCATATCGTATCTCTCAGTATCCAGTACTGTCGCTATATACACCCCACCTTGATCTAACCATATCGCATCTCTCAGTACCCACTACTGTCGCTATATACACTACACCTTGATATAGCCATATCGTATCTCTCAGTATCCACTACTGTCGCTATATACACCCCACCTTGATCTAACCATATCGTACCTCTCAGTATCCACTACTGTCGCTATACACACCACCAACCGCCATTGGTATGCCATATAATATACTGTTTCTATACATGTATGTCGCTATGTGTGTAGTTGTGCGTGCGTGCGTACGTACGTGCGTACGTCGTGCGTGCGTGCGTACGTGCGTACGTGCGTGTTTGTGTGTGGCCGGTGTAGTGTGTGTGCGTGCTGTCACCTTCTACTATAAAGAGATGACACCGGTGATCTGTAATTCTATCTCAGTCTCCGTATCCATCTTGGATTTTCTGCCTTTTGAAATAAGTAGATTTTACAGGCGCTTGAGAGTCCATGACATGGGAGTGAACTTCGTGTATTTAAGGGGGGCACGGGGCTCCCAGTTGTCTAAGGCTCCACGATTCGCTGTGCAGAGTTGCGTCCCTTGGGCACGCCAGAAACATATGATTGTGGGTTCGAATCCCGGTTCACCCCGATTATGTTACTAGGTTTGTCAGCACCATACTCTCTCTCTCTCTCTCTCTCTCTCTCTCTCTCTCTCTCTCTCTCTCTCTCTCTCTCTCTCTCTCTCTCTCTCTCTCTGGAATTTGGTTGTATTGTTCTGTCTCTGGTTCCAAACGTAGGAACCGAACAAATCTGGTTTTACTTGCTTGATAATGATGTTAGAACCTACACCGTAACGTGGCTCCTAATTGTAATAAAGAAGTTGTTCATCCATATATCTTATCCTTACTTCCACACAGTTTTCAGGATACCCACTATGTCCAGCGAACAAGTAATTATTGTTTTTGTAGCACCTGGGGCAATATGTATGGAACAAATTATTGTTTAAAAATAACCCCAAATGAGCACAAGGACGTCTGTAAAGAAGGGAGGTAATCCCGTCTGCCTTCCTAATAACTCGTCTCGCCTCCATTCCACCGGCGGAATAACCCGAGCGGACCCGAGGACTTGCCTTCTGTGCCGGAGAAAAGGTATCTCTGTTCGCCGGATTCAATCAATATGACCAGGTGTCAAATTTCACTTCAAGATTTGCAGACGTAAAAGAAGTAGTGATTCTTAATACACGACTGACGTCACTGTGGGCTTAACGCATACAAAAGCATTCCCGATAAAGCTATGTCTCCCCCGTGAGGCCATTGGGACCACGGAGAGCCTCGGCCCAATTAACGATGTTTTGCGGCGTACAATGTTTTGCGGCGTTAGATGCAACCTTAGAAAAGCGGTATTACAAATATTTTCTCAATTTCAAAACGTGAGGTCTCAATCTCTTGTGGGGCCTAAGAGCAATATTAATATTTGTTAAAAACATCTGATAAACGTGATGTTATTTAATTATGCTGTATATGCAACCGTTTCATGTTCACCTGCCATTTTATTGAGCTCTGTTCGCCAAGTGTCTGTCCTCATGTGGTATTTATCAAATAGCGGTTGTTGTTTTTACATTGTTGATTCTGTCCAGTGTGAAGGAGTATATGAAACTATTTCATGGGAGCTCCTACTTTCAAATTGTTTCATCTTGCCCGTTGAGTTCAGTATTTTAATCCTGTAGTTTTGGCAGCACACATATGCTTCTTGTAGGATTGTGGGGACCCTTATGGCTTGTGTGACCTGTAACTAAACGTTTTCATTCAGTTTTTAAATAGTATATAGTAAACTGGGCCTACTTTGGGCCAACTGTGTCCCTGTGACAGTGACTCATTTTTGTGGCATCATCAGTGTGAGTGACCCATTGTGTGATATCATCAGTGACCATTGTGTGACGTCATCAGTGACAGTGACCCATGATGTGATATCAGTGACCCATTGTGTGACATTATTAGTGACAGTGACCCATTGTGTGACATCATCAGTGACAGTGACCCATTGTGTGACGTCATCAGTGACAGTGACCCATGATGTGATATCAGTGACCCATTGAGTGACATTATTAGTGACAGTGACCCATTGTGTGACATCATCAGTGACAGTGACCCATTGTGTGATATCATCAGTGACCATTGTGTGACGTCATCAGTGACAGTGACCCATGATGTGATATCAGTGACCCATTGTGTGACATTATTAGTGACAGTGACCCATTGTGTGACATCATCAGTGACAGTGACCCATTGTGTGACATCATCAGTGACCATTGTGTGACATCATCAGTGACAGTGCCCCCTTATGTGATATCAGTGACCCATTGTGTGACATTACCAGTGACCCATTGTGACTCACTGTGTGTAACTCATTGCATAACATATACGCTACTGTGTGACATGTTTCACCGACTGTCTTTTTGTAACGTCAGTTTTGCTTTTGCAGATATTCTTCTGAAATAATTCGCGAATTTTTCCATCAATTTTTGCTGCAGCTTGTGAACTGTGTCTGTATCTGTAGCTAGCACAGACTCACTACAGATAGCCAGTGCCCGGGTATTCTACCACGACAGCCTTGACAACCGCTCGTAATCTAGTGTTCTGCTGTACACACAGTATGTTACATCGTTGGGATGCGTGAGTGAGTTGTGTTTCACGCCAGTTTAATGTGCAAGGGAACACAGGCCTTTTGCATTTTACGTAGCGCTCTTGTATAGATACAACCACCCTTCTAGAAACTGTCATTTCACGAAACGTCTTGAACGATCAAGCATGTTGTTTGTCAACAACCAAGGGAGGTGACTCTAAATCACACTTCCTGTTACAATCTCGCCACTACAGCACTCGACATTTCAGTCTTTTCTGTCCCTGACAATTACCTCATAAATCTACAACAATTTCTCCTGCCACAAAACACTTTAGTGACACAAATTTCTTACATATAAGCGGATCCTGACAACAAAGGGACGCAACTCTGCACAACGAAATGTAGCGCAGTAGACCTTGTCACTACAGAGTGGAAGTCGTTAAACTGACTAAGAGAACAAACTCGAATGACACCGACAGATGTCGATTCATAATTAAATCGCAACGTATTTATTCTATGCCTGTTGAAACAGACAGCTGATACCATGCCGCTATGTCATCAGCTGTTGCCAGTGCTAACAAGTTTACTTATGTAAATCCAGATATAATACCAATTACAGATACGACGTGGGACTATTCAACAACATGTAGCCAGCCATCTTGTAAGAGTTGACAGGTTTCCGAAAATTTACAAAGAACTATTGTTATCTCCAAATTAACCATGTGAAGCTTTGAGCGGCCTACAGCTTTTGATCTTAAAATATATTAACATAACCTTTACATACCTGGATTTATTTCACAAACTCGTTTTCCCATTAAAACGTTGAATGAGAGCGGCCTGGGAATTTGAAATTCTTCCCTTAGTCAGTCATCGATAAACGAATTATTAAATGTATGCACAAATCCCCCCTTCATTTTTGAAAATGTTGTATCGTCCCTCCCGTGAGAAAGCCAAATATTCAGGTGAAAACTTCATGCATGTTGAGTACGGAAATTCTCTGAGCTGTTCTCATCTTTTATAACTGGAGACAAATACATGCGCAACATAACGAATACACGCTGAATATATCGGATGCCTTTTGTGCTGTGAAATCATATTCGAAGATTACTGATCGCGAAACGTGACATGGTCGATGCCTCCCGCTGCCATCGCTAATCCCGACAGAGGCCAGTTCTCAGTACCAACACAAAGACAGGACAAGACGCCCCATAACATCGACCTCATGCGGCCCCCGACAGTTTAAATTTCACTTTCATATTCATGAGTAGGTCGGCTTACAACACGCCTGTCACATCTCGGGTATAATCTCACACATGTACACAGCTAATACGATCAGGCTGTTGACACAGGCGACTAATCGCATCCAGAGTAACTACTGCGTCCCAAGTACGCGTAATCTACAGGATGTACAGTCAGTCTTACAGTGATGTACAGTCAGTCTTACAGGGGTGTACAGTCAGTCTTACAGGGATGTACAGTCAATCGTACATGTGTGTACAGTCAGTCTTACAGGGATGTACAGTCAGTCTTACATGGGTGTACAGTCAGCCTTACATGGGTGTACAGTCAGTCTTACAGGGGTGTACAGTCAGTCTTACATGGGTGTACAGTCAGCCTTACATGGGTGTACAGTCAGTCCTACAGGGGTGTACAGTCAGTCTTACAGAGTTGTTCAGTCATTTTTACGCGGGTGTACAGTCAGTCTTACAGAGTTGTTCAGTCATTCTTACGCGGGTGTACAGTCAGTCTTACATGGGTGTACAGTCAGTCTTACATGGGTGTACAGTCAGTCTTACAGGGGTGTACAGTCAGTCTTACATGGGTGTACAATCAGTCTTACAGGGGTGTACAGTCTGTCTTACAGGGGTGTACAGACAGTCTTACAGGGGTGTACAGTCAGTCTTACAGGGGTGTACAGTCTGTCTTACAGGGTGTACAGTCAGTCTTACAGGGGTGTACAGTCAGCCTTACATGGGTGTACAGTCAGTCTTACATGGGTGTACAGTCAATCTTACAGGGGTGTACAGTCTGTCTTACAGGGGTGTACAGTCGGTCTTACGTGGGTGTACAGTCAGCCTTACATGGGTTGAACAGTCAGTCTTACAGGGGTGTACAGTCTGTCTTACATGGGTGTACAGTCAGTCTTACGTGTGTGTACAGTTGGTCTTACGTGGGTGTACAGTCAGCCTTACAGGGTTGTACAGTCAGTCTTACAGGGGTGTACAGTCAGTCTTACAGGGGTGTACAGTCTGTCTTACATGGGTGTACAGTCTGTCTTACAGGGGTGTACAGTCTGTCTTACATGGGTGTACAGTCAGTCTTACAGGGATGTACAGTCTGTCTTACAGGGATGTACAGTCAGTCTTACAGGGGTGTACAGTCATTCTTACATGGGTTGTACAGTCAGTCTTAAGGGGTGTACAGTATGTCTAACAGGGATGTACAGTCAGTCTTACATGGTTCTACAGTCAGTCTTACAGGGGTGTACAGTCAGTCTTACAGGGGTGTACAGCCAGTCTTACAGAGTTGTTCAGTCAGTCTTACAGGGGTGTACAGTCATCCTTACAGAGTTGTTCAGTCAGTCTTACATGGTTCTACAGTCAGTCTTACAGGGGTGTACAGTCAGTCTTACATGGTTCTACAGTCAGTCTTACAGTGGTGTACAGTCAGTCTTACACGGGTGTACAGTCAGTCTTACAGGGGTGTACAGTCAGTCTTACATGGTTGTACAGTCAGTCTTACAGGGGTGTACAGTCAGTCTTACAGTGGTGTACAGTCAGTCTTACACGGGTGTACAGTCAGTCTTACAGTGGTGTACAGTCAGTCTTACACGGGTGTACAGTCAGTCTTACAGGGGTGTACAGTCAGCCTTACATGGGTGTACAGTCAGTCTTACATGGGTGTACAGTCAGTCTTACACGGGTGTACAGTCAGTCTTACAGGGGTGTACAGTCAGTCTTACAGTGTTGTACAGTCTGTCTTACATGGGTGTACAGTCAGTCTTACAGGGGTGTACAGTCAGTCTTACATGGTTGTACAGTCAATCTTACAGGGGTGTACAGTCACTCTTACAGGGGTGTACAGTCAGTCTTACAGAGATGTACAGTCAGTCTTACAGGGGTGTACAGTCAGTCTTAAGTGGAGTACTGTCAGTCTTACAGGGATGTACAGTCAGTCTTACAGTCGTATATTGTCTTTCATGAATGTACAGTCAGTTTTACATGGGTGTACAATCAGTCTTACATGAGTGTACAGTCAGCCTTACAGTGGTGTACAGTCAGTCTTAAGGGAAGTTCAGTCAGTCTTAATTGATGTACTGTCAGTCTTACAGTGGTGTACAGTCAGTCTTAAGGGGTGTACAGTCAGTCTGAAGGGTTGTACAGTCAGTTGATGTGAATTAATCACAACGTAGTTGGTTACCGGCAGTATTACCTGAGCGTACTGTCAGTCGTACATCAGTGATCAATCAGTTTTACAATTATGTTTAAATCAATCTTCTTCAAACAGTGTTATCACATGTGTCCTTTTACATAATTGTTGTATTCAGTTACGTATTCTACAATCAGCCGAATGTTTTCTGCTGCTCCAACTGACATCTGATATAAGACATTTACGGGCACCTTGGAGATATGTTCAGTTCGAATATCAAAGTCTGTTGCTGGCAATGTGTGTTTGTGCGTGACACGGGGCTATCATTTCAGAGTTCGAGCCTGCTTTGATGGCTCTGCTGACCCGCGAGAATATTCGGGTCAATGAGGTGAAATAAATACCTACAGCTTCCTGCATCGTGAATAAACTCCGTGGGAAAACACACCTCTGCCGTCTGTCGGCGTTACCCCGTAGTCCTCGACTTGCAACACGCGAAGAGCTCGGTAGTGTTGCCACTGTTGGTCCACCGTCTCAGCGCCAGGATGGTAATAACTCTAATTCGTAATATCATTGATACTTGACTCTTCCTCGTGGCGGATGGTGTTCTTCTTATGTTCTTGTTATATACTTATATATTTGGGGAATATGTCCTGGTTATACAATGATATACCCCGGGAATATGTTCTTGTTATGCGCTCGTATACTCGGGGAATATGGTTTAGTTATGCAATGATATATTCGGGGAATATGGTCCAGTTATACACCGATATATTCGGGGAATGTGTTCTAGTTATACACTGATATACCGGGGAATATGTTCTAGTTATACACTGATATACCGGGGAATATGTTTTAGATATACACTTATATACTTGGGGAATATGTTCTAGTTATGAGCTCATATACTCGAGGAACATCTTCATGTTATACACAGATATGTCTGGGGAATATATTCTTCCTTTTCCTGATACACTCGGGAACTCTACTCAAGGAATATACTGATATACTCGGGGAATAGTTTTGTTATTGTTATATACCGCTACACTCTGTAATGTGTAATTGTTATTAACTGATATACTCGGGGAACATGTTCTTGTAAGGCACTGACGCACTCCGGTAGAATCTACCCTGGAGCAATGGCCGGACGCCTGGTCATTGTATAATACGACGTGGACTGTAGGAATGCGTGTGTTTTTCTCATTACAAGTCAGCAAAGTGTGATATATTTTGGGGAAATAAAGGCAGTTAAACCCTCCTTAAGCCAGGACCGGGCTAATAATGGTACCGCATGTCTAGAGTGTGGCTCAGAAGTGCCCACTAACGCCATTTGCACTGGCAGTTAATAGCTATATTCGTTGAAGTGTGAACCATGTCGTTGTCATTTGCGCATGCGTGTGTACAGATTTGTCATGTCTGGTCGCCCACGTGTGTTCCCGCCTACCAGCCGGCGTCCTGCCTTTACGGGGCCAACACTGCTTTACTTCGTGATTGGTTAGTTTCAATTGAGGAAAAGGCGATTATGATTGCTGCAAAAGGCGGCAATGCTTGTCGGAAAGGCGACTAACGATTCGGGTGGTCAGGTTTGCTTACTTGGTTGATGCATGTCATCGTATCCCAATTGCATGGATCGATGCTCATGATGTCAGTTACTGGATGGACTGGTCCAGACTCGACCATTTACAGACCGCCGTCATATAGGTTGAATATTGCTGAGTGCGGCGTTAAACAACAAACAAACAAACCAATTAAGGAAAGGAAAGATACTGGGGCATATTGAGACGTTAAAACTGATCCTGCTTACAAACTGTTTCGCACTAATCAGTTGGTCGTGTGTTTGTTTTAAGAATTGACATCAACAGGTTTTTTGTGTATGTGGAGGTATGTATACGCACTGATCAGCACTGTACACTGTGTAAATCTGTGTAGAAAATGTATTGACATCAATTCTAATACACTCTCCAAAAAAAGAAACGCACAGATAGTATGTTGTTCATTGAACCTGATTCACAAAAAATTCGGTATATAAATTGGATATATGTTATGAATACACAATGCTATTTAGAAAGTGGTCAGATGTAACAAATGTTATATTTGGGATTACACTTTCTTAGTAAAGTACATATTCTCTTACTTTTTGGGGGTTGAGTCCCGTCCCGGATTCGAACCCACTCTTGCCAGTGAGGCACCTAATCGTCAGCACACAAAGTTCAGCGATCTCGGTGGCTGAGTTGGTTCAGTGCAAAAATGCAACACAAGCCCCGCCCAGTCTGTTATCAGCCAATCAGCAAACAGTAGTCCTGGCACCATAAACACAAACAATGTGTTTGGTTTGTCAATCAAATACCATGGAATCACATGTATTTTATTTATTGTTTTGTAATTTTACGTCGCACTCAGCTGTATTCCAGCTATGTGACGGCAGTCTATAAATAATCGAATCTAGACCAGTGATTGATATTATGAGCAACGGTCCGCGTCGGCGGGGTACGATGACGCGCAATCAACCAAGTCACCGAGCCTGACCACCCAATCCATCAGTAGCCTTACACAACCAACATATGCTGACATTATGCTGTTGAATTCAGAACACTGTCGACTGGTCATGATGGGGTTTGGGTTTGTTTGTTGAGACCGTTTGAAAAAAAGGTGATGTTGATGGTTCGCATTAATGATAAATGAACTGTGTTACAATAAAAAAGGTTTTCAAGAAGCAATAACACTTACGTTTCACATGAGTCTCCAACGGATCTCCCTCCAAAGCTTTGTTTCGTTTCCATGACTACCATATTGATAACAAACCTAACCATACTCCGCCTGGTTCTCCATTACAAGTAGGTATTGTTATGACATTGGGCGTGTTGCTGGTGAGCTGTGCGGACATACATTCTGGGGGTTTGTATGACCTTCACTAAATCACGATCTTTGGCCACTCCTGATTTTTATAATTTTTCTTTCAACCCTTTCTTTGAAACCGCTAGAGTAATTAAGCTGAAACTATGCCTGGGGATCTCTCAAATAACCCGTCTTAAGCCCCTTTTTCAAATCGGCTACATTCAAAGTGTTTTGGTTTCTATGGCAACAATATTGATTAAAGTTGTTATGGCACAGCTACTATGATGATATGGGGGTGTGGTTGGCTTGCAATACTTAACATTCATTGTATTAAAAGCTCCGCGCAGCGATATCTCAACAAGGCTTAACAAAATAGGAACGACGGTGATAAGGGCTACGATAAAACCCCTCACTTGTATACAGGTTCCCGTCTTTCCTTGCGCTGCGATATTTTATAAGAAATAAATAAGCATTCTTTTCCCGGTCTGCCCTGATGATTATCGTACTACTTGATAGTGAAACCCGTGAAGATGCGGATTAGAATAGGCCTTCAGCAACCAATGCTTGCCATAAAAGGCGACTATGCTTGTCGTAAGAGGCGACTAACCGGATCGGGTGGTCAGGCTTGCTGACTTGGTGGATGAATGTCATCGTATATCCTCGATGCTCATGATGTCACTCACTGGATTGTCTGGTCCAGACTCGATTATTTACAGACCGCTGTCATATAGCTGGAATGTTGCTGTGTGCGGCGTTAAACAACAAACAAATAAACGATAGTTGTGCTATCTATCCTTGCTGTGTAAGCCCGATACCTTGACACAGTGCAGCGTATTAATGTTTTATTCTTGAATGTGTTACCTGGTGCAATCTGATCTGGCATCCTCTTGCCCTATCGACCCGTGGGCATGACGCTCCATACAAGCACCTGCAGAGGAGCCGTGACGATCTCACTTGCACGTGTCACCGTTACATTTACCCCCAAAATAACTAGTCCCGTAGCTGGTCAGAGCAGGACGCGGATGTTGCGGGAATTTTCTGCTTTCGATAACAACATGGAGTGTAGTTTCTTAATAAACATCGATTAAACTTTAATCATCTAAGCTATTCCCCACTGTCGCCGAAGGTCTCCCCGCCCCATGCTACTGATCTGCCCCGAAGACAGACAGAATTAGTTTGTCTATGTGTCACATGAGAGGCAACGGTAATAAACATTTACATGCAAAGTGCCCTATCACCCAGCCTCGATAGCCTTATGAGACACTGGTTAACGATAAAATACATTATGCACATTGGCATATATAGACATGCTAAAAGTAAAACTAAAATAAATCCATGATAAATATTAAATATAGGGATAAAAACTGTACGACTTATACAAAGTGCAGGTGCCGGTAAAATATTTTATAAGCAGGTAAATTAACAATTTTAGATTTTGACGATGACATGAATTTAGTAAATATAAAAGGTGAGGTGAGCTTAAATGGGGTTTACCGCGTTAAGAGTAAATATTATAATACTATCCTGTGATTTAATAATAAAGTTAGATAAAAGAAAGTCTTATGTGGCTGGGGAGTCTTGCAGGATGTGCCTGTCTCAATGTAATATTGCTGAGTGCGGCGTTACACAACAAACAAACAAACAAACAATGTGAAGTTGAAGTCTACTCCCGCCCCGTTCCCATCATATGCCTCATCCCAGTGCTCCAACCCACCGCTTTCCCCTAACGCTTGATAGCACCCCCTGTCGCTAATGTTTCGATCTGTTGTGGAATGTCTCGGCTGTAATGACAGGCTATTTAAAGGGCCTAAACTGGAGCCGTCCTCCACGCGCCCGCCAGGTAATATTTGACAACCTGTTTTGATCTCGCCGACATTCAGTCAGACAATGCTACCTATTGTCGTTGTGTCTGTATTTCGTGGAGTTTCGATCTTTGTACCAACACCCCACAATTTCACCATCGCATATTCAACATAACTTTCTAACGTGTCTCGTTTCAACAGAAAGGGGCCAATAGTGTTCAGGGTTTACACTGTTATGACATTGTTTAAGAGTTAAATCTGGTCCAATGTCAGTGTGTGCCGATCTCATCCAGTCGAGCCTCCGGCATCCCCAACAATACACTGCACGAACTAACGCTGCTCACCAATCACTATGCAGCGTCTCACACCTCTGAAGATGCGGTTGTCTCTTAAACTGAGACAAATTACCTGTCGATACTAAAAGAGAGACTATTTAGTCCTCGATATTTAAAGAGACACAGTCGCCTTCGATACTCACACAGACACAGCAGCCTTCGATACTCACACAGACACAGTAGCCGTCGATACTCACACAGACACAGTAGCTCTCTGTATTCACACAGACACACAGTAACTCTCGATACTCTTACAGACACACAGTAACCCTCGATACTCACACAGACACAGTAGCCGTCGATACTCACACAGAGACAGTAGAACTCGATACTCACACAGAGACAGTAGACCTCGATACTCACACAGAGACAGTAGCCCTCGATACTCACACAGACACAGTAGCCCTCGATACTCACACAGACACAGTAGCCCTCGATACTCACACACAGACACAGTAGCCCTCGATACTCTCACAGACACAGTAGCCGTCGATACTCACGCAGACACAGTAGCTCTCTGTATTCACACAGACACATAGTAACTCTCGATACTCACACAGACACACAGTAACCCTCGATACTCACACAGACACAGTAGCCGTCGATACTCACACAGAGATAGTAGAACTCGATACTCACACAGAGACAGTAGACCTCGATACTCACACAGAGACAGTAGCCCTCGATACTCACACAGACACAGTAGCCCTCGATACTCACACAGACACAGTAGCCCTCGATACTCACACACAGACACAGTAGCCCTCGATACTCTCACAGACACAGTAGCCGTCGATACTCACGCAGACACAGTAGCTCTCTGTATTCACACAGACACATAGTAACTCTCGATACTCACACAGACACACAGTAACCCTCGATACTCACACAGACACAGTAGCCGTCGATACTCACACAGAGACAGTAGAACTCGATACTCACACAGAGACAGTAGACCTCGATTCTCACACAGACACAGTAGACCTCGATACTCACACAGACACAGTAGCCCTCGATACTCACACAGAGACAGTAGACCTCGATACTCACACAGACACAGTAGACGTCGATACTCACACAGACACAGTAGCCCTCGATACTCACACAGACACAGTAGCCCTCGATACTCACACACAGACACAGTAGCTCTCTGTACTCATACAGACACAGTAGCCGTCGATACTCACACAGACACAGTAGCTCTCTGTATTCACACAGACACACAGTAACTCTCGATACTCACACAGACACACAGTAACCCTCGATACTCACACAGACACAGTAGCCGTCGATACTCACACAGACACAGTAGCCGTCGATACTCACACAGAGACACAGTAGCCCTCGATACTCTCACAGACACAGTAGCCGTCGATACTCACACACAGACACAGTAGCCGTCGATACTCACACACAGACACAGTAGCCCTCGATACTCACACAGAGACACAGTAGCCCTCGATACTCTCACAGACACTGTAGCCGTCGATACTCACACAGACACAGTAGCCGTCGATACTCACACACAGACACAGTAGCCCTCGATACTCACACAGAGACACAGTAGCCCTCGATACTCTCACAGACACTGTAGCCGTCGATACTCACACAGACACAGTAGCCGTCGATACTCACACAGAGACACAGTAGCCCTCGATTCTCACACACAGACACAGTAGCCATCGATACTCACAGAGACACAGTGGCCCTCGATACGCACAAAGAGGCAGAGTAGCCTTCGATACTCCCACACACACACAGTAGCCCTCGGTACTCACATAGAGACATAGTAGCCCTCGATACTCTCACAGAGACAGTAGCCCTCTCACACACCCATTAGCCCTCGATTCACAAACAGTAGCCCTCGATGCAGACACAGTAACCCTCGATACAGACACAGTAGCCCGCAAACGCAGTAGCCCTCGATACTCACATAGAGACACAGTAGCCCTTTATACTTAGACAGACATAGTAGCCCTAGATGCAGACACAGTAGCCCTCGATACTTATATAATTATACAGGCACAGTAGCCCTCGACACTCACACAGAGACATAGTATCCCTTGATACTTGCACAGAGAAAAAATAACCCTCGATATTTAGACAAAAACAAAGTAGTCACCGACACCTACGCAAAGCTTAATGGTTATTTCAGGAAAGAATACCTAGGTCACACAAAAGAATGTGCAGCAGTGTTATATCGAGGGGTATCAGTATACGACGCTGGGTGTGCAGAGGGACCATTCACAGTGAGAAGGGACTCGTCAAATCAGCCCACTCTATTAACTGTTTAACGAGCCCTCGGACCAGCACTGCGTCTAACCCTGGTGGCTCGCCTTCCCTCTGCGAGGTGACCCATGAAAAGGTCGGTCTCGCTGCGTTTGTTTTGGATTTCGGCAGTACAAAGGCAGGTGTCCGTGGGGTATATCGTCGTGCCCTGTCTCTACACATCATCTCTGTTCAGTTTAAAACAGTGACCCATTGGGTATACCGCTGTTGCCCTGTACCTACCGCATCGTGGATCCCTGGATCACTAAGTATGTAGACCCGAATATCTAATACGTACATACATAGAGTCATCCCTCGCCGTTGACTGGGAAGCTGATCTACGGAGCGACCACAACTCAAGTTTACATTTCTTCCTATACCCGTGTTACTAAACAAACATCCGACACATTGAAGAAGATGTGTTTTGTTCAGCGGATCTACAACGCGACCACTTAATTGGATGAAGTATTGACACAGCTACATCGCGACAGATTATATCATCAAATGTGTTATTGGGATGACGTATACCATCTCCACCGAAAACAAGCTGTCTGATGTGTTCAGCTCGCCGCCTGGGGCCATGTTGCGTTATTGTGTCGCGTCTTCTGCAGCCTTCTGACCGTGAGATCTTGGGGTCCTGGGTCAGGGGTCAGCCAGCCGGGGAGAGGGGCTGTACTGCCGTGTAGTTGGCAGGGGACAGACGTGTGGGTCTCAAGCAGCGCGTGGCTCTCTAGCTGGTAGCATCACGCTCATTGACCCAATCAACATTTCCAATCACAGGCCTTGGAATGATGCAAAGACATGGATTAAATATTCAAAGGAATTTGGATCGATGTGTATACAACAGCTTTATATTCCCCCGCACGGTGGGTAGCAGATCAGGCGTGTCCCGGTCTACCTAGTATGTTTCTCTGAGTTCAATGTTCATGGTTAACAGAATAGGATGTTTATCGTCTGACGTCGAGCTGGGACAGAGAGCCACCTGGCCGACAGATTTCTGTGAGGTCTTCTAGTGACATTGTTCCGGTGTCGGCGGCCACGCTGACACCCATAGCGTCAGACCCGGCACGGATCGTGAGCCCGCATGGCAGCTGCATGACCCTAAGGTCTTGTTTTTAAGAAGATTTGTTGACATGTGACGGTTACTACAATTCTGTCAGCCATAACAGTAAGTTGGGGAGGACAAGCATGGCAACATAGACACGTGTGATACACGTCTTGAACGAGCAAAAGTAGCAAGTACAGCCTCTGTAGGAGCAGGAACATCATCCAGGAGCCAAGGCCGTCACTAGAGGAGACGGAGCCGCAATTGTGTGGATCCAGGAAAGTCATAGTAGGGAGCCACGAATGTCACTGGAAGGAGCCAATCCCGAGAGGGAAAGGAGCCAGTGCCAACAGTAAAAGGAGCCAGTCACGATAGGGAAAGGAGCCAGTCCCGAGAGGGAAAGGAGCCAGTGCCAACAGTAAAAGGAGCGCGTGTCGACAGGGAAAGGACCAATTCCATCAGTGTAGGGAAACAAGGGAGCCAGTATTCGTACCAAAAGGGGTCCCGACCCTTACTACAAAAAGGTAGGACCGCCAATCGATACGGAACCATGACTGTTCCCCAGGGAGCTGGGACCAATTCTGCAAGACAATCACAGTTATCGACTAACGAGATAGAACTGCCAGTTTGTCGCGGTGACCTCCCTACTAATTAGTGCAGTGTGCTGGTGCACGAGCAGCAGCATCTCACGTGACAGGTAGGTAGGTGTAATTGCCCAGGTGTTACTGCAACAGCGTGTGACGGCCACGCCTGGGTGGATGGGATACCTACTACATGAACATACTACTACAAAGACTATGTGCCTACAATGACATGCCATGGCTTCGGCTCACTGATTTCTGTCTCTTTGTAACGATCGATGTATCGACCACAGAAGCGTGTTCAACAGCGCAGTTAAGACCGGAACGTTAATAACACCATAGCTCCCGGCAACTTGACAAGACTGCAAATCTTTAGTCTGACGGATGGGATGTACATGTGATTCTGAAGGTCGTCATGAGGTCCAAGCCGGTGCCGTTGGCGTACACGATGGACACCTACTGGTCTGTTGACCACAAATATCCGTAACCTGTATCAATTCCTATCAGTGGTGGTAGGGCGCGTTAATTCCTATACTTTGACTGTATGATGGGCTTGTGGAAGAATTTACTCCACGGTCGGCAAGGCAACCAACAAGCTAAGGCAGATCGGCCAACCCTTGCTACAAACCCCGAACTATCCGTGAGGTATCACGGGGGTGTGGCCCGTAGCGACACCGCGTCCTACGTCTCTATCGCCGCCAACAGTGACGATGGGTCTGGGGGAGAGACCGACAACACGTATGCATCGATCAAATCATGGGCCTTATCGGGTAAGTTAACCAGAGTTATGACGCCCTGTTTACTGTGAAGTGTGAAGTAAGAACTCTACTTGTTACAATCTGACTACTACGTTTCATTCACGGTGTAGAGTTTCAACACTTATCCTGTGACACCCTATCATCCCTTTGTGTCCCTCGTGATTCTAGCGAGGAGCATGACCGTATTGGCGCCTCGACATCCTCCAGTGATGTCCTCCCGCTCTCCCCAGTCGGACCCTTGACATCTTCCAGTGAGGTCCTCCCACTCTCCCCAGTCGGACCCTCGACATCCTCCAGTGATGTCCTCCCACTCTCCCCAGTCGGACCCTTGACATCCTCCAGTGATGTCCTCCCACTCTCCCCAGTCGGACCCTTGACATCCTCCAGTGATGTCCTCCCGCTCTCCCCGGTCGGACACTCGACATCCTCCAGTGAGGTCCTCCCACTCTCCCCAGTCGGACCCTCGACATCCTCCAGTGAGGTCCTCCCGCTCTCCCCAGTCGGACCCTTGACATCCTCCAGTGAGGTCCTCCCACTCTCCCCAGTCGGACCCTTGACATCCTCCAGTAATGTCCTCCCACTCTCCCCAGTCGGACCCTTGACATCCTCCAGTGGTGATGTCCTCCCGCTCTCCCCAGTCGGACCCTTGACATCCTCCAGTGATGTCCTCCCACTCTCCCCAGTCGGACCCTTGACATCCTCCAGTGATGTCCTCCCACTCTCCCCAGTCGGACCCTCGACATCCTCCAGTGGTGATGTCCTCCCACTCTCCCCAGTCGGACCCTCGACATCCTCCAGTGAGGTCCTCCCACTCTCCCCAGTCGGACCCTTGACATCCTCCAGTGAGGTCGTCCCACCCTCCCCAGTCGGATCCTTGACATCCTCCAGCGAGGCCCTCCCACTCTCTCCAGTCAGACCCTCGACATCCTCCAGTGAGGTCCTCCCACTCTCCCCAGTCGGCCCCTCGACATCATTTAGTCCCCAGTTTGGTCCTAGGTCAGCTTTCAGCCTTCCAGGTTGAAGCAAGTTCCTGTCACATCCCATGTATGATTGTTCTGGGTGACCTCCCCTGGAAGGTCATGACAGCATTCTTTATGTCTCTTCTTTGATGTCATCTGCCAAATACGTGTGAACTTTCCATATTAAACACAACCTTTTCTATAATCTATCACTGTGTTTAGTTTTTGGGAGATTCCTAGCAGGTTCAATATTTAGCTGTCATATCACATTCTTTGCCTCGCCTTAACGAGGAGCGTTAATGACTTTATCACTGTGTATGGAAATCTGTCATGTTTCAGTAAATATTAAAGCTTATGACCTCAAGTATCCAATTAGGACGGTTCTATTGACGATGAAACTAGTCGTTATAGAGAAGAAAGTGATATTGTAAGGATAGACTGGTCGTTATAGAGAGGAACGTGTTGTGTTGGTCGTAATATAGACATGACATTGTCATCGTATTGAGATATTGGTCGCTACAGAGAGGAAAGTGTTGTGTTTGTCGTTATTTTGA